>NC_135543.1:21991281-23375656 GCF_045843805.1 Urocitellus parryii | reverse complement strand
GTGGGCATGCTCAGGAGACGCTGTGACCTCAGGGAGCTGGCCAGATGGTGCCTTCCAGGCCAAGCAAGGACTCCCTGCCCAGCCATCCTCCTGGGGACCAAGACTTCAAACTGCATATGCCAGGCCCTGCCAGATCCCAGCAGCCTTCGTCTCCCTGCCTCCCCCACCTTCTCAAGGGAGGCGGTTCTGGGGATGTGGCTCAAGCGGTAGCGCGCTCGCCTGGCATGCGTGCGGCCCGGGTTCGATCCTCAGCACCACATACCAACAAAGATGTTGTGTCCGCCGAGAACTAAAAAATAAATATTAAAAAAAAAATTATCTCTCTCTCTCTCTCTCTCTCCCCCACTCTCTCTTTGAAAAAAAAAAAAAAGAGGCGGTTCTGTTTACTTCACACCTTCAGATTGTGTTTGGAGGGTGACGCATGCTGGGGTCTCAGTGAATTGGTCTGCCACCTTCATGTGATTCCCCTGAGGATGCCAGCAGGTCAGGTTTCTCAATAAGACAGTGACATCAGCAGAAAGCAAAATAGCATCAGTTACACATCCACATTTTTACATACTGCCATATTAGTAACTGTTGTATTCTGCTACCTTTCCTAACAATGCGATTCTGCAATCTGTATTTGGGGTAAAAATGGGAGTTCATAACCCACTTGATTCTAATGTATGAAATATGATATGTCAAGAGCTTTGTAATGTTTTGAACAAACAATAAAAAAAAAGAAAGCAAAATAGCAATGAATGGGGACTCTAAGTAGAGCAGCACGGCTTTCAGACCTGCACCTGTGACAGCCAGGTGAGAACTCAGAAATCACCCCTTAGCAGAGAGGCCTCCAGAAAAGGAGGCTCAGAAGAGGAAACAGAAAGACACAAGTGGGAAGAGAAGACAAGAGCGGGAGGCGGAGGAGAGGCAGGTGACGTGGTGGCACAGCCTGGATCTGACTTTGCAGAGAAAAGCAGAGGACAGCAAAACAAGTCTCGTCAGGAATTCTGTTACTCTTGGGGTTTTAACTCCAAATTAGTTTCTAGTCAGAACATTCTGTAGTCCAAGCTGCAAAATGTAATTCTGTGTTTCCACACTTCCACCTGTGGTCTTGCACCATAATAAACTCAAATTCGGAAAGACCTGGAAGCTAAGGAAGTCATTCGATCATTGAAAATTAAATTCTGTTCCCCGGGTGCTATGCACCAAGTCAGGACATTGAACAGGACGTTTTACAGCTGTTTCCGGAACAGGGTTTGAAACGAAAAGTCTGTTCTGCTTAGCCCTCAGCCAGAACAGCACACATTACTCCCTGAAACTTGGTCCACATTATATTCTTGTGATTCTCTGCTTCCTTTTTGAACAGTGGATTTTCCTCTCAGATGTGGCTCTCAATTAAGCAAACCAAATCTACCCGACTTTGTACTTATGGGATCCCTCAATAAGGGATGTTTGTTCGCTTTACTAAACTGCCTCTCAGTTTGCAAACAGACTTCCTGCAGTTCCCCTTAAGCTTGTACCCTTGAAAGGATCTAGGTTTTCCTCTACCCAGTGTGGCCCGACTGTCTTGTCTGCTGCATGAAGTGAGATTCCTGAAACCTGCCAGTTACCTATTTGCATCCAAGGCCATCCAAGAAAGTGTGTGGGTTCCTTCAGCTTTACTTGGACTGATCGGAGGAGAGGGGAGCAAATTGGTCAGAGGCCACTGATTCTGAGCAGTGATACCAAGGAACAAGATCAGGGGGACCTGAGTACCCTCACCAATGCTCTACCTTAAACTCTGCCACTGGTCTTTCCCCAAAACCCAGATGAGGATGGCTAAGCACATATGTACATGTAAAACAACTTAAGTGAGATATCGACCACACGCCTGACCGTTCACTCGCTAAAACTGTACAGTTCCATGGCTTCTAGTGCATTAACAGTCATGTACCATTACCACAATCAATTTAGGACATTTTCTCCACCCCAAAAAGAAAGACCATACCTACTAACAATCACCCCTATTTACCTCTACCCTCCCCCAGCCCAGCCCTAAGCAACTACCTGTCTTCTTTTTCTCTGGATGTACCCATTTGGAACATTTCATATAGATTGAATCATGTAATATTAGCCCTTTGGGGACTGGCTTCTTTGATTTAGCATCATGGTTTTAACAACCATCCATGTTGTAGCTCGTGTCAGCACTTCATTCCTTTCTATGGCCAAGTAATATTCCATTGTGTGAATGCATGCTTTGCTCAATCCCCTCATCAGTTGATGGATATTTGGATTATTTCTACTTTTTGACTATTGTGAATAATTCTGCTGTGCACATCTATAGGCAAGTATTTGTGTGACCTGTGTTTTTGTTTCTCTTGGATATGTACCTAGTGGTTGTTGGAACTGCACAAATTTCCTGAGTTTTCTCTCAAGGGTCTCTGTGTTTAAAAGGAGGTTCTCATTTTTGTAGACTCTCAATACATGAGAGTCTGAATAAAGGCTCTGATAAGTCCTATGATGAATGAACTTGCTTACTTTAGAGTTATCCAAATTTATTTGACATAAAACTACTCAGCAAGTAACATCTCACAGTAATTTGTAACACCTTAAGAAGACTAAGTTAGTCCAAGTTCTTATTGTAAACGGTGTTTTAGGAATTAATACCACGGACCCTGGAATCTGGTCCTCCTTATCAGAATGGGATCCTTGAGGCCCCTAATTAGGGCTCCAGGTTCCCATCTGGATAGTACAGGTGTGCAGGATGGGAAAAGGGAAGGGCACCTGGCCTTTTCTCCTTCACCTAACCTAGACTCCCTGAGGGCTCGCCTCTACTGCCTTGTCTATATGAGGTCAGGGATGTGACCCTCCTGGCCAGATCTCTGACCTTGGCTCTGCAGATAAGGAAAGTGGCAGCTGTACCCCCTTTTCTACAGTGACACTTTCAAGTTGAGCTTTTGCATTTCTAAACCCCTCTAACCCCCTCCCACACCTACTCTTTTAGGTCCAGGTGTGCGTTTATATGCAAACTCTACTGATCATCTTCTCAGAAGAGCATCTTGCTACTAACAGTTCAACACAGTGAGTTAACATAGGTGGAAATGTCTGAGAAGAGCCAGACTCCTATTGAGAACAACCCATATAGAACAAAAACGTAAAGAGCTTCGGACAGAGATTTTAAACAACAAAAGGATTCTATACCATGTGCAACCGTTACAAAAGCTCTTCTTATATGAAAAGTCACCTGTAATGAATGAAGTGTAAAAGTAGGGTAAGGTAAAATGAAGTAAGATCATTTCCTTGAGAGAGAGAGAGAGAGTGTGTGTGTGTGTGTGCACGTGGAGAGAAGGAAGAAAACCCAGGAATCACTCAGTTTTGATGCCCCTTAAGGAATGGAGTTGGAATCTTGAGAATTGAGGAATGACATTCACTCTAAAACTTCCTTCTTTAATGATGGAATCTTTAAAAATGAGCTTAAACCACTTTGTCATTTAAAAACTCAAATTTAAATAGAAACCTGCCCTGCAAGACAGTAAAATGAATCTCCTGGGACAAAGTGGCATGGGAGGGAGCAAGGGTCTGGCCTCACCAGATGTAGAAAGAAAAGAGCTGAGGTCAGTTGAAAGTTGGCATTTGTTGATGGGAAGAGGATCATGTGGGCCCAAGCCAGCCAACTTCAATCACAGGCATATTCTGCATAAGCACCTGGCTGGGTACATACAGAGCTCTTTACACACACACGGTCACTGAAGTACTCACGTGGCATTCAGGTAGAGGCCACTTTCAAGAACCAACCACCCTCCAGCCAGGGCATATATAGAAAACACCCTTGGCCCAGATAATTCCTTTGCAAAATAGGAATCAATCATTTTCATGCTTTATCTCAAGATATCTTCTCTCAAAACCCTCTAGAGACCATTAAAAGGAAACTAGTGTCAGCCATTTGCACTTTAGTATGAATTTGATCCCAGAGCCTCACAGAGATGTTAACATCTAGGTTTTACTTTTGATTGGGGAAGGGAAAGTTAGATCTCAAAGAAAGGACTCTTCAGATGTCAGCCAGCAGGTGGAGGTAGTATTTTTCAAGCAACCTTTTGGTTATTTCTCCAGGAATCGCACCACCTGACTGTCCTCTCCCTGAAGCTGAGGTGAGGCCTTCTCACCCTGAGCCTCCTTGCTGAGGTTCATCCACTCCTAGTGGGCCCCCTCCACTCCTCTGGAAGAAATCTGCCCTTCTTCTCCATGAACAAGATGACACACTTGTCACCTCCATTGCAGGCCATTGCATCCTTTGTAGCAGAGAATTTTGACTGCCAGGATTGAGTAGGATTCACCGTTGAAAGCCCAGGAGAAATCACGCTAGAGAGTAGCAGAGAGGATGATACCGGTGTTGGAGATCAGGAACGGGGCCCTGTTCCCCTGGTGTGGAAGATTAAACACCCGCAAAACGCCAAGGCAGGCAAGCGGAGAGAGAGCAAGTTTTATTTAAGAGAGACGGAGCAGCAGACTTCTCCGGAGAGAAGGAATGGGTGTGTTTTGCTCTTTTATAGGCCTCAGAACCCCCCAACTCCTCTTTTCTTCCCTTTTAAAAAATTTCTTGCCTAAGGGCAGGAAGGAGCAGGAGCACAGGAATGTCCCTTGTGTTCCTTGTGTCCGAAAGTGCCATCTGGATCCTGGAGGTGTTAGCTGTTAGCAACGCTTTTCCTTTTCTTTGATAACCAGCCCTCATCTTCTCATCCCCCATCATCAGCCCCCTGCCTCAGTGTGTTGAGCAACGTGACATTTCCCGTTCCTCAGGGTAGGCAGGGCTGCAGGCCATTGCTTTTGGGCAAAGAAAACATGTGGGGAGTCAGTACAGTGGGCTCATCATAGTATAGAATTATCCTCTTAACCTTGAGCTCCCGCCATCCTCATCGATTTATCCCCTTACAAGGAAGGGTACCAGCCCTCTTTCTACCAGCCCTGGTTCTGTTCCTAAAGAATTGTGGGACCTTGGGCAGGTTGTGCACCCTCTCTAAACAGTTTTCTTATCAATAAAAGGGATATGACAGCATCATTTTTTTAGGGTTATTCTAAAGACTGAATGAGACAGAGAATGCAGAGTTCAGCACAGAGCCCAGCAGGGAGGGGACCCTCAGCAAACAGGAGTTTTTTCCAATTCTTATTTGGAGGAAAGAAAACTGAAGGACCAAAGTAGGCTAGAAGCTGGGCTTGGAGGACTTGGGACAAGACATCTGTTTCTATTGACCTCTTCTTTATTTTTTAATTTGTTCTAACTATTATACATGACAGCAGAATGCATTTCGATTCATTGTACACAAATGGAGCCCAACTTGTCATTTCCCTGGTTGTACATGAAGTAGAGTCACACCATTTGGGCAGTCAGACCTGTACCTAGGGTAATGATGTCCATCTCATTCTACCATCTTTCCTTTCCCCGTGCACTGGCCTCTTCTTTGATCCAGTGTCCCTATGGGAGAGTACTGGGTAAGGACAGCTGATCACTCCCAAGTGCTGTTGAGTTTTGAACTCACAGGTGGGGACAGCAGCTCCCCTGTTTGGCAGCCTCATCCATCTGAACCACAGGCAAGAGGCAGCTACATGGATGGCGCACACCGCACGCACGAAGGGAATACATTGTCCCCGAGCCCGTGTATCTTTGCTTTACACATGCTTGTAACAAACTTCATTATCTGGTTGTCAAATCCACAGTGGAGTGGAGACAACCAACTAGGGACCAGACAGGCACACTTCAAGCAGCGAGAAGTGACAGCTAATTGTCTGACAAGTAAGGAGACAGAAAAAATATAAAAGCAGATGAAAGAATTCACAGTCACGGCTCTCAGGCTCTTTAGAGCAGCTTCTGAGAACTGATGTTCCAAATCTTTACCCCCTGGAAGGATGGTCAGCTACATTTGCGGTATTTCAAGAAGTCAGTTGAGTGGATGTGTGAATGCTGAACCCCTGGGCGGGTAGAACTTTCCAAACTTGCCTTGCCTTTGATTTTCACGTGTTTGAGTATCATCAGACCCATAACAAGCCTTTGATACAGGAAGTGGGTGTATTATTGTCTCCCATCTTGAAAATGAGGAGACTAAGGCCTAGAGCCTCTTACAAGGCCTTCCCAGGCTTATAAAACTAGGAGTGATGGATTTGAGCTTCTAAAACTAGGAGTGATGGATTTGAGCTTGTCTCCTCGCCCCACAGATGTTTCAAGCTGTGTTCCTCTGAACACAGGTGTCTCTGCCCAGGGGCAGGAGCTGCATAGGATGCAGAGGTGGCCTGTGAGCAAGGCTGTGGCTTCCCGCCTCTGATTCATTGAGAAGTGCTCAGAGTTCATCTACAAGAGACCTGGATGGAGGAAATCAGGAAGGTCCCGCTGCCCTTACTATTTTGGGAGCATTTCTTTCTAACAGGATTAAACCCAAAGAAAGTTGTGGGCTGTGAGCAGATGGGGACAAACCTGCTGTCTGGAAAATTCCATCATTCAAATGACTTCCCTAACTGTGCCTTGCTGGAGTCAGTTCTCAGAGGACCACCCCAGGCAGGCCCTCGGCCTCCATTTTCTACCATGCAAACAGGGTCCTCAGGCCACCCAGAGCCACTGGCACCCTTTATAATCCCTGTCTGATGGGACAAATATGTCCCTCCTCCTCACCTCAAAAGTAGCCCAGCGGAAGCACTATTTCCTCAAAGTCCTGCTGAGGGACAATGGGCAAACTCCCAAAGGACACTCCACCACAGAGCACACTTATTTCACATTTGTAATTCTCCATCCAACACAGCCCCATGTTCAGCTCTTTGAGGAGGCTCGTGGATGAACCTCTCCAACTCTGAACAATCAATACTTATCAAATGAATGACAGGTGTCACTTTTTAAATTTTATTTTTAGTTGTCGATAGACCTATAATTTGGGTTTTATTTATATGTGGTGCTGAGAATCGAACCCAGTGCCTCACACATGCTAGGCAAGTGCTCTACCACTGAGCTGTAACCCCAGCCCTGTAATATATTCTTAATGTGGGACTATCAGGACCCTAGGAAGAGGGACTTGGACAGAGAGGCCTTTGGTGATGTTCATCTAGGTGGCCACTAATTCATCCAGGAAGATCTGGCCCTGCTCACTCTTGGCCAGCCTCTTGCTCTGCTCCTTATATCTGCACCTTCGCCACCCTTGTCAGGAACCAATGAAAGAATAAAGTGGCATCCTAATGCTAGGCAATAACATGCCGCTACTGTCATCATCCAGCTTAACCCAAGATGAAACATCTGTGCTGAGCATCCTAAGGGGAAAATTATACTTTTACTTCTTCACCTGGCCACTCTGAGAATCCAATATACCAAATAGTAAGCATTCGCTAAGTAGCAGTGCTTATTATTATTTCTGTTGCTCCAAGCCTGATGGGAGCAGGTAAGTTAACTAGAAAAACAAGCCTAGATTAACATCTTAGCGAGTCAGACGAGGTGGCTTAGACAGCTAGTGTGGAATGAGTGACACAGACGGGGTCTTTTCCTT
This sequence comes from Urocitellus parryii, assembly GCF_045843805.1. Classification (NCBI taxonomy): domain Eukaryota; kingdom Metazoa; phylum Chordata; class Mammalia; order Rodentia; family Sciuridae; genus Urocitellus; species Urocitellus parryii. The sequence goes on along the minus strand of NC_135543.1, from coordinate 23,368,178 downwards.
CCAACCTTTCTAGCCCCATTTTTCCTGTAAGTAAGAGGTCATTTGGAGCTGGAGGACACCCTGAGGACCTTCGTGGCTTTGAAGGGAGCCTTCAAGATCTAGATAAGAAGGGATGGGGAAAGAGGAAGGGTATTCTAGATGAGAGCCAAGGACAAAGGTGGTGACATCCCAGGCATGGAGACGGTACCTGGGAAGAAGAGGCTGCAGAGAATGGAGGGGCAGGTTGGAAAGAACCTGAGAAATGAGGAGTGGGACATAATATAACAAGCAAAGTGGAACCACGAGATCTCTTTAGCACTTAGCTGGGTCACTGTAACAGAAGGGAGACTAAGAAAGGGAAGACAGGGTAGCAGCCGTGCACAGCTGAGGGCTTCCTGTATGTTTTCTGTTTCATCCTGACAGCAATCCTATGCCACAGGTATTGTCTCCATTGTGCCCATGAAGAGCCTCAGGTTCAGTAAGTTTCTTTAAGCCACCCATAAGTTAGTTACTGGTGCAGGATTTGAACCAGGTCTAAAGTTGATGTTCTCAATACAGATGTGCAGCCTCAGAAGAATCTCTGACAGAGGAATGCAGGATGCACTAGGTAAGATGAGAGTCGTGTTGTCCTGCCAAAGAAAACAAACCCCAAAATGTTTACCATACAGTATATGAGGGCAACCCTGTGCTAGAGCACCCAAGAGTCAGATCCTCAGAGAGCAGGAACACCCAAGACGGATTTGTAAAGAATTTTGATTTTTTTGCTGTAAAAGAAAAATCAAAGTAGTAATTGTTTGTGGGGGGGGGGGAATTGGATCTACATTGAACTTCCAAACACTTATGATTTGTGTTGGTTTTATTTTTATTTATCTATTTGAGTTGCATACAGAAAGGTACACCATTCCAGTATCAGTCCTAAGAGCCCCTAAAGAGCTTCATCTGCCCCATGGACCCACTGAGCTGAGTGGCTAAGGCTCCGACACCTAAGGCACAGAAAACAGTATGAAACAAGCTGTGAACTTGAATCCTGTGGTTCAAATCATAGGGGTTGGAGCAAACCACATGGGCTTCCTTGGAAACATGGAAGTGACAAGGCAGCAGAACCCACAGATCTGAGGGGACGAGCCTGGGCAGCATTCACCCAGCAGGGAATCCAGAGAACCTCCTCTGGTCTGGGTGAGGGGCAAAGCATCAGCTGGTGTGATGCCCATAACACAGCCTGAGAAGTCAGGTGCAGAGACAGCCCCTTTTTAGCAGCTTGTTTACTTGGATTGTAAGCAAGAGCCTGTTTAATGAAGGCAATTATATACATAGGCAGATGGTGACAGCAACCAACACCAACGCTAGCTGAAGGCTGTGGGGTCGAGGTCTCAAGGATATAAAGAAGTCTTCCTGGGCTGGGGCTCCTTGCGTATGCATGGAGGAGAGGTGTGGCACTTGAGCTCTGAACAGAGAAGGAAAGTAGGCTGAATGAAAGCAGGAAGGCTCAGACATTTCATTCTGTAGAGCAGAGGGGCTCTCAAAGTGGGATCCCAAACCAGCAGCAGGAGCACTTGGGAACTTGCAAGACATGCATTTCTCTGGCCCCATCTGAGCCTTGCTGAGTCAGAAGCTCTGGGAGGGAGCCAGCCCTCTGAGGTTTAATACATCCTCCAGGTAGTTCTGACACATGCTCGAGTTTGAGAATTGAGAGTATGGAGTACACATCACTGTTCAAAACAGGACCCAGGAACCAGATTTAACACTTAGCTGGGTCATGTATCTTTTCAAAACCTTACTTTGCTAATCTGTAAAATAGGAATCAGAATACCTGATCTGCCAGGGTAGCATGTGGATGCCATAGGACAGGAGTTTGTCTGCCCATGAATACTGCATTAGTGGGCCAGGCAAGGGAAATGAGGCAAAGCTATTATTGTCCACAGATGATAGCAGTGTCTAGAGAAACCTCAACCTACAGAGAAATTAGTGATTTAATTAAAGACTTTATTTAGCAATGTTGCTGAATATAAGAGCAATATACAAAAATCAATTTCATTTCTGTCCACAATCCCTCTCCTGGAGAGTACCCAGGGCCTTCCCACAAGTTCTCCAGGATGACCACTCTGTATAATTGGCCTCAGCCTGTGAGGACAAGGGCTCTCCCATCAGAGACTTCAAGAAAGGTTCCCTGCTTTGCTTCCTAGTTTGGAAGTTCTAACAAGAGGCTTTCCTGTTCTCCTTGATCATTATCCTCTTCTCTCACCCTTTTTGTTCCTATTCAGGGCTAGATTTATCACAGATCTCATGAAGCTTAACCTCAAGCCTCTCACTTACACAACTCTGCCCAAGGCATACGATGTGTTAGTCAGATTTTTTGCTTTTGTATCAAAATACCTGGGAAAAACAAATTGAAGAAGGAAAGATTTATTCTGGCTCATGGTTTCAGTCCCTGGTCAGCTGGCTCCATTGCTTTTAGGCCGGTGGTGAGGCAGAAACATCATGGTGGAAGAGTGTGGTAGAGGAAAGCTTCTTACCTCATGGCAGAAAGCAGAGAGAGAGAGGAGGGGCCAGGGATAAGATACATCCTTCTAGGTCATACCCCCAGTGACCAACTTCCTAACATTTCCACCACTCCCCAGTAATGTCATCAGTTATGAACTCATCAATGCATTAACCAGCTGATGAAATCAGAGCCCTCAGGATCCAATTATTTCCCAAGAGTCTCACCTGTGAACATCACTGCTTTGGGAACCAAGCCTTCAACATATGAGTGGAGCATTCCAGATCCAAACTATAACACACGATCATGTATTTTTATAATATTCACAAAAAAAGTTATTTTGAGCACAATATGTTATAAAGTGGTCTGTTGACAGTCTGACCTTCCCTCCACCATGCTTCCTTATGTCTGGTGATGATCACATGGCCAGGCATTTTGGGGGGGAATCTGACCAAGGGGAGGTTGAGCATTTAGTTCGACACTAGTGGGATGTGTTTTCATGATTTGCAGTTACCTCTCTTGCCAGCAGTCCTGGGGTAAGAGTAACTTCTAGGAGTCCTCCTCTGGCCCACTGAGTCACCTTAGAGAGGTCATGGCACAGAGAAACAGGGCCCATCCTACAACTCAGAGCATGTTAGGACATCATCAAAAACCTGGTTGTGTGTCATCAACTCAGAAGTTTAGTCACCACATATGAAAACTGGAAAGGCCCCCAAATCTTTCAGCTCATCTACAAAGGGATATGTAATAGGATTCTTCCCAAATGTGATCATAATCCTGTGAATGCATAAGATTTTAACATAACTAGTTTTGAACATGAGAGAAATTTCTAAACTCTCAACCACCTAAAATATTAACTATATTAGAGAGAACACTGTTATCTTTTCAATTATCTCTCAAGCCCTGTTATCTTAAAAATTCTCTCTGTAGAATGTTATATTGCAAAATTGTCAGAGAAGAGAAGATTAAAAATCATGCATAATGTTCATATTTGCTACCAAGGAGATAATTAGCAAAAATATTATTTTTATGAATTATGGTTATAGTATTTGCCACCTTTTTGTAATTTGTAATTTTCTTGCATTATTTTTCTGATTCAAAATAATTATTCACTTTCATACCTAACCCTATGTTTATAATTCATTATTTTTTAAGAGATCCCCCCGCAAACACGGATCCATCCTGACCCACTTTCTCTTTCTTCATACAGTGACTACCCGACTCACTTGCAGTGTGTGTCTCCCATTCACATAGAGCCACCTTCAGCAGGTACCAGGCATCATAGTGTTAAGTCTTGCTAATAGAAGATAGTCAATGTTCCTCTCCCAGCCACCATATTGACATGTGAACAGGCTTGCTTGGAGTTTCCCATAGCCTCCCTGAAAGTAATTGGTTCCTAAGATGTACCTCCAAAAAATGGGATATGTGGTCAAAGAGGTTTGATGAATGTCACATGCTAAGCCCCATCTAAGAGATCCTAAGACTTCATAAATATGTTGGTGGTTGCCAGCTTGTCCCAAGGGTGTTTGGACATACACCCTTATCTCCCCTAATACCTCTTAGTATTGTTAGGATGTGAACCCATTCAGGAAATGCTGCCTTAACTAAAAACAGTGATCTGTAGTGAGATTCGCCAGGTAGCCAAGTCCTGGGCAGGCAGGGCCTCCCTGCCTCCTTGGACCACATGGTTCAAGCAGCTACTTACTACCAACATACTGATCACTGCTCAGGGCTCTCCCTGCAATGGGAGCCTCATCCTCCCCTAGACCCTGTCCTTCCTCTGCAGCCCATGAAAGAAGCACCTCTAACACATTTCAGGTATGTTCTCTGGGGCCCATGGCAGTCCCCTCCCACAGCCTCTGTATAATTAAGCCACCCCAGGGCTCTAAGATCTGTCATACTCCACAGACCTAAGTTCCCCTGATCCTGCGTCCATAAAAGAAAGCCAGATGATGACGTATCTCTTTGTACTTCTCTTAGTCCACTGACTGCATCTGAGCTATCCTCAGGGAAGATTGTGTCTCAATCCAGAACTCAGGCAAGGGGCAGTTCAGGGAAGTTCCTGAACCTCATGTTTTTCTGCACATGCTCTGAAGGAAGATTCCAACATCTGGGAGGGATGACGTAAGAGCAGCTGTGAGGAGCTGAGCAGACAGCAGGAGGCTGCAGCAGGAGAGGCATGCAGGGACCTGTCTGATGAGGGACTTTGTGATGTCCCTCCTGTGCCATCAAGCTCCCTGCCTCAGCTTCCTCCTCTGCAGAGCAGGGATGTAATACTGCCCACCTCGTGCAACTGTCTTGATGATCAATTGAAAGAAGACAGAGCTGAGGGTAGTACCCAGCTCGTGGCCAGCACCTGCCAGATACTCACCATTACACACATTACTCAGAAGTGCTTTTGAACTGATATTTCCTGCGTTTGGGGAGGTGAAGTGGCAGCCCTAAGTCTGACCTCAAGGACAAAATTAGCAGATGAGAGGGCTCAGTTACTATCCTGTAGCATCACTATCCTGTGACATAGAAATCCAAGCCCATACTCACACCTGGGGGAACCCTTAGATTTCAGAGAGCTGGTCTTGAATAGAGACTGACTTTGCCCTATGGTTTTTTAACATGGCAGTTAAATGTTAAAAAAAAATAAAAAACAATTTTCCACTTGACTAGTATTCAGTTACTAACATGGACTTATCATTAAATGATAAATTCAAGCGCACAATTGTGGACATAGCAATTATCCTTTAGATTAAGTCTTTTATCCCATTCATTCAACATTTAAGTGAGCACCTATCATAGAGTTGTCAACTCTATCATCAGCTTTGTCAGTCAGATGGAATGAATCTGAAATAATTTCCCCAAATAGAAATTAAAAGTAAATACAAATCTCGAACAGGGTTCTCATGAGGTGAGCTGATCTACTGCCGGCAAAATCCCTGTGCATAAAGGACACTCCACCTGTACTGCTTCACTCTCTCCTCTGGGATGTTCTCAATGATGTATCTCTGCATGCTCATGAGGGATGGGAGAGAAAGGTTTGCTAGGTGGCAGGGGAAGTGAGAGTACTGCCCTTCTTTGGGTGCAGGGGTGGAAGACAGAAAGGGGAGGTTGGCAGCTCAGAGCTCACCTTCTCCGGTGCCCTTCCCCAGGAGGCCATGGGTTTCCTCCCTTGATTTGCTCTGTTTCTACTCAGATGTCCTCTGATGATAGAGGCCTTCCTGAACCACCTGCCCCATCTCTCCCTATATCCTTACTCTGCTTTATTTTTATTCTTCACATTTATCTCCACTGGACACATACATTTGTTTGTTCAGCTGTCTTTCCTACTAAGTCGTGTGCTCCATGATTATAGGGACTTTGTTTTTTTCGCTGCTGGGATCAAATCTCAGCTCTGCCAATTATTAGCTAATTTAACCTTGGTCAGGTGACTCATCTCTCTATGCCTTTTCACAGGTCATTTTGATAATTGAAGGCACTAATGAGAAAGTAGCGCTTGGCACAGTGCCTAGCACATCACAAGTTCTCAGTAAATATTAGTCATTGTTTGATTAGTCCTTTTCCAATAGATTCTTACTTCCACCAGATCAGACCTCAGCAGCAATTCAAGGAGTCATTTTGTGTTAGGTGGAGCTAGAAATAGTGGAGAATTGCATTAATTGGGAAACCATGAAAATACCACTTACCCTTTCAAAGTAGGTGAACTATAGAACTCTTAAGATTCTGGTCCTCAAATTTGTCTACACCTTGGAATCACCTGGGAATTTTAATAATTATGAATGCCTGGGTACCACTCTGAGCTTCTGATATAATTGGTGTGATGAGTGGCCTGAATATCAGGATTTTTTTAAGTTCCTCAGGTGCTTTTAACCTGTAGCAGATCTGAGACACACTGCCACAGAGTGCCACCAGATTTCCCCTTGAAAGTCAGCAAGACAAATGTCTTTTTATGGTCTGGCAGTTAATGCATCTTTCTAAAAGGAGCCATTTGCTCACAGACAGATCCATTAAAAATTAATCACTGTGGCCCAGCAGGGCTCCTCACTTAAAGATTGCTGCTGAAGACTGGTACAATGGCACACGCCTTTGATTCCAGCTACTCAAGTGGCTGAGTGTGGCTGGAGGATGGTGTGTGAGGGCAGCCTGGCCAACAGAGACCCTGTCTAAAACAAAACAAAACAAAAGATTGCCATTGATAATGATGCAGCCATCTAGAATGCTAACACCCCGCAGAGGAGAGGCCTCGGCAGCACAACAGGTGCAGACACTGAGGCTGAAGCAGCTGGACCAAGCATTCCCCCCACCCACGTCTCTAATCAGCCCAGCCACAGATACTGGTGAGGATGGTGGTGGTAGGGATGCCGTCCCTGGTACCTCTCTGGATAAACAAAACATTTTATCATGTCTTCGAACTGAAATAGCATTCAGAGTCCGTGTTTGGACCCCATGATGATAAGATCTACAGCTCATATCTGTGACAAGAAATTCTAGTTGAATTAGAATACAACTGCATTGTGACAAAGTGCTTTTTAAAAGAAGGCCATCTCCATTGGCCCCTCTGTCCTGCTGTTGAAGAGTAAGGGGAAGAACATTACGCCAAGTGAAACAAGCCAGAAACAGGACCAATCCCGTGTGATTCCCCTTATTAGGAAGACCAGTCCCGTCAAACTCATAGAGTTGGGAAATAGAATAGGGGTTGACAGGGACAAAGGGAAAGGAAAATAGGGAATTGTTTAATGGGTACAGAGTTTCAATTTTGCAAGATGAAAAGCGTTCTGGAGATGAATGGTGGTGATAATTGTACAACATTATGAATGTACTCAATACCACTGAACAGTACATTAAAAAAATCGTTAAGATGTTAAATTTATGGTATGCATTTTTTAACCACAATTAAAAATAAATTTTTTAAAAAGCAATTTTTTAAAAAGTAAAGTGACCACATATGGTCTGAAAAGTCTGTCCAACAAGGGTTGCCAGCCTAAAGAAATTTCACTAAGTTTTTCATTTTATTTCCATGGAAACCTGAGAAGAGATGATGAATTCCAATGGACAGGATTCCCCGAAGCAGAGTCCAGAAGAGGGAGTCTGAGAAAGAGGGTTAGCTGATCAATATTCAGACCATGTATTAGTTTATTTATTTAGTTTATTTATTTATCAATGCAGGGGATCAAATCCAGGGGTCTCGGGCATGCCAGGCAAATGGTTTACTACTGAGCCTGCAGATCAACATTGAGGGCATCTTAGATGTTCATGCAAACTCCAATCAGCTGATTTTACGAAACTGTTTCTTCCCCGTGTCTATAAACTTCATAAATAGAATGTGCCAGATGACTTACCAATGATTATGGTTTATGAACTGAGCTTTAAAGATTGTGTGTTTCCTCCTTCCGTTGGAGAGATTTCCTGCTGTGTGTTTTCATGGAAATGGGTTAAATAGAAGGAGTCTGAAGTCAGCAATAATAAAGGCTATTTGGCAAATCTTTTTTTAAAGGATTTGTAACATGCCTAATATAAGTATCGGCACAAATAAGATTTATACCTTCACAGGGAGCAGACTATGGAGAAGAAGGCCATATTTGCCTGTGGCAGGGTATTGTTTTTCTAAGTGATCTTTTGATGAGCATCTGGAACACAAAGAATTGACCTCTATTGAATGTCATTCTGTTGCTGGGCTTAAAGAAATCTGTAAGCAAGGCGAGTCATAAGTTCTTAGGCAGGTCAGCATATGGAAGATCATCTAGGGACTGGCTAAGTGGCCCCCCAAAAGACAGCACCAGCATCACCTCGTGCAACAGAAATGGAATCTGTGTTTAACCAATCAAGATCCCTGGGTGATCTTGTATGAGAAGCCAACTTTAGGACATCCATCAGGAGCACAATATTGACATGTGTCTCCATGAATCTGTCAGTTCTGTATTGGACCCTCTGCCCTCCTCGAGAGCCCAGTCCCCCCGGGCAGCCCTAGATATAAGTGACATTATCACATCATAGATTTCTGTCATACACCTTGGCTCTTGCCCTCTCCACAACCCCAGAGACAAGATTAACTGGCTCTTCCCAATGACAAACGTCTGAAGGTTTGTCATGAAGCTCTCTCACCAGCTGCCATGTTCTCCAGATGACACCTACTGGGTCCCCCCATTCCTTCAGGTCTCACCTATGCTTCCTGCTGCATGTTCACCACGAGGTCTTCTGGAGACTCCGACCCTGCAAGAACCACAGTATCCATGTGACAGCCTCTTTCCCCTACAAGGACAAAAGTTCTGCTTCTCCATGGTCTGGTTTCTTTGAGGCTTGACCTAGTTTCTCCTAGATGATGGGGGGCAGTGGGGGGACACTAGGCACTTCAATCCCTTCCAAGGAAGCATGTGCTCTGGGCCTCCCGAGGCCTTCCAGCACCCACCAATCCCCTTCTCTCCAGATAGCGACTTCCCTGCTTCCAGCCTGCCTCGCCGTCTCTCCCAGCTGGGTGTGCTGGAGGACTACAGAGCCTACAGCCCCCCAACACTGCCCCTCCTATAGGAAGAACAGCAGGGACCCCAGCACAGGGCTCCCATCCCCACTGCCATCCCTCCTCCCCCATTGTCTTCCTCCTCCACAGCACCCTTTGTTCCAGCTGGGGTTCTCAAACTGGGAAGAGGTAGAAGCTTTTCCTGGGAGCTCATTCGAGATCAGAAGGCAAGAAGTCAGTAGTTTTGTGAAATCTACAAGTTCACAAGCACTTCCCTGGATTCAAACAAAGGAGAACCTTGGGGACCATTGACTTTCAGAACAAAGGTCCTTCTCCCCCTATCTCCCATCTGTCCCTGAATCTAGATGTCTCTCTGTCCCCTGTGCATATTCTAGGTCTTCTCACCCCTATCCCACTTTATGCACACTGGCTCCTGTCACCACCTCATTGCCCCCCACAAACACACACACACACACACACACACACACACACACACATCTCAGAGGTCCCCATCCCTCAAGACCAGCTCAGACCTCCTCCAGGGAGCTCCTCTGGACATTTGCACTACGAGAGGAGGGCTGTCCTGGTGTGTCACAGTGGGGAGGTCCCACAGTGTGCATGGGCACCCTCCACTACTTCCCTGCTATTGGGTCTGGGATAAGTTGTTTCCCCACTCTGGAAAGAGCCAAGTCCAAAGGTGGATGAAAGAATTCCTGAATGAATTCCTTGTAAAATGCTAACACAGGGCTGGGCACAGAATAGGTTCCACCTAAATGCCGAGCATGGCTACTTCCTGTCCTGAGATCACTTTTCATATCAATGAGTCCTCTCTCTAATCACATGACATGTTCTTTGAAGACAGGGATGATGTTAACCATCTCTGTATCCTCCACACAGGGACTGACATATGTCAGACTCTAAGGACACATTCCAGAGACTTCCGGTTGGGAAGATCAGTCTGTTAGATTCCTCCCATGCTCCACATCCTAGCCTGGAAACAGGAGCCACCCTAAATATTGACTTAAAAGGAGGAGAGAAATAACCCTCCCTGACTTGTCCCACATCTACCCCCACACTGAACCACAGTTGGCTGAGGCTTTATTCGGGGATAATGTTGTCCCATTTATTATATTCATTGTACCTGCAAGGGATTAGGAGGCACATGTCACTAAAAGGTGGAATAGAAAGTTATTGAATCATGCCATCTCTCCCAGCTCCAGCTCTCAGACATAAGACAGCAGGCCCAGGGATGAAGGGGACGTGGAGGGGCAGGCAAGGGTGGTATCCACCTGCCCAGTGCAGACTCACTGGGGCAGCACTGGGGCCCATCCTGCTGGAGTGACTTGGATCCAGGCTGTTCCGAACACCCTCACAGACGACTGGGACTGAGTGCTGGTTCCCTGCACCCTCTGCAAGGGGAGTGCTCAGAGCTTTAATTATACCTTCTCTCTAGAACTGTTGGGGCTCCCTAATTATGCTCTGCACAAGCAGCTGTTGCTAGGTTATTTCCCAAACACCTTTGAAGCTTTCAAAGGCAAAGCATCCCGTGGGTTCTGCACCATTCAACAAGGACAGCAAAATGGCCTGGTAGGAACAACAGCTGCAGAAGGCCCAAAGGCCCCCGTGGAAAGATCTAGAAAAGAAACTATATACAACTGCCCACCACTACCACCCCCGCCGCCGCCACTGCAGTAGTGCCTCCAGAGTTCTTCTCAACAAAGAACACAAAGTGACAAGGTAGCAGAAGGAAAGAGACCATTGGAAAGAGCCACTCCAGCCTGGCCTCTTGCACGCCAAGTGGCCGTGAGGGAGAATGAATGACAGGAGTGGGGGCTCTGTCTTTGCACAGCAGTGATCCTTGTAGCTTCACTCCATGACCCGCCCCAGCTGGCCTGCAACACCCACATTTAGACAGTGCCCACGTGTGCATCCTGCATGTGCCCACCACCTCTCCCTGGCCAGGGGCCATGAGCATGCCCTGCCCGGGAAGACCACCTGTGATCCCTGAGGACGAATTCCTCACCACCCAGATGGAGCTGCAGGCAGGGCAGAGAGGCCATGGGGGCATTTCCCTCCCTTCCAGATTCATGAGCCCTGATGATAAAATTCAGTTTATCACCTGGGTATTGTTTTCCTCCCTAGAAAATTCTTTCACTGGGCTGGGGTTGTGGCTTAGCGGTAGAGTGCTTGCCTAGAATGAGCGAAGCCCTGGGTTCGGGTCCTCAGCACCACATATAAATAAAATGAAGGTATTGTGTCCAATTATAACCAAAAAAAAAAAAAAAAAAAGAAAGAAAATTCTTTTACCCCATTCACTCAACTGGAACTCCTCTTTTCAATTCTGATCACCAGTCTTGTGTCGTGGGCCCCAAAGCAACACTCACTGAGACCCCTCTGATCATCTCAATTGCAGGCAGGACTCCCTGCTCCCTGTAACCACCCCTCAGACCCAGAAATGGAGCCTCTTATGGCTCCCATCTCACCTTTCCAAGGCTTCTCATGTTTCAGAGCTCAGCAGAAGACATTGTAACTTCCCAAGTTCTCCTCTGCCCTGTGCTCCTGAAACACCTCAGTAAAGCACCTTGGCAATGCCCCTGTGGAGAGTGGCGTGGAGTTCTAGGAGTGTGGCCCTGGCCGAAGGCAGGCACTGTCCCAGCATTGCACCCCAGACCCGCTCTGTCCTTGGTCACATTCACACAGAAACGTGAACGAACAGCAACAGAAAATGGCCTCAGAACAGAGGGACCAGCAGTTTTGCCCAGGAAGATTTGGGAGATGTTATTTATTGTGGTTACCGTTAGTTGGGACAAAATTGAAAATGCAAGATGAGTTTGGTGCTTTGGAAAGTGTACAAGCTGCCAGGGAACTCTGTGTTCCTTCATCACAAGAAATAACAGAAATTAATGAAGCACTTGCAGAAAATCCAGGGCTGTCAACAAACCCCTTTATCAGCTTGCTAGCTGATAACGATGGTACTGAGTAACCTTTCAGAACTAGATGCCTAGTAAGTGCAGAATATGAGAAATACATTAAAAAATACATAAAATCTGTAAGCCTACTGTAAGCAGGTGCCTAAATAAACTGGTGTGAAATCACCTATTCCAGCATAGCTGTCTGAAGTTAGTGGGGGACAGAAGGGTTTTAGGAACTGTTTTCAGGAATATCAATGGGAAAGAAACTACTCTCAACACTGCTCCTGGAAGAAAATTCTTCCCTTCCTAACAATTTCAGATAAACAAAATATATACCTTTAAAAAAAAACACCTTATGAGTTTTAGAGCAAACTCTAAACTCTGGTATTCAGAATTCATGAAATGATCCATAATCAAAACTCCCTTTAAAAATCATGCGATTCAAAGATAACCCTGTTATCCTTATATAATTTTGCAACTTGCTCAAATCCATTCCTAGATTTGGTTCAAAATACTTAATGATCTTCGGATTAGAAATACTTAGGAATGGAGGAACGTGTTGGTTGTACAGCGTCAGATGAAGAACAATACTATCTTAATTGTACAATATGCTGCATTCGCTGGTGCTATTTTTACACAATGAAGAAACCGCTTTGCAGTAAAATAAGAACCAAATAAAATATTCAGCCTCTTCATTTTAAAAGAAAGATCCCTTTGTGTTTGGTGAAGAGCTTAAGGGACAGGTAGCCTTAGGGAAACAGCAAGCTTGGCTTTCATTCAAAAGTCAGGAAGAGCCAGGGAGGAACGTCCCTAGCTGGTACCACAGCCTGGTCCATGATTCTGGCCCAAGGGCAGGCTTGTCATATGAACATATTTCAGGGAGGGTATTTCAGAAGGAAGCCCTGTGTCCCCTCTTTTCTCCAGCCCTGGACTCTGCAGAGAGAGAGACAGATTAATTCCAGAACATTCCATTCCATAAAAGACTGTTCATTGACCTGTCAGAGAAAACCCCCTTTAAGCCACTTCCCCTCTGGATCCTCTTTTCTTTAGTGTGCCCCTGAAAATCTCACCCTCTGACTGTAAAATGAAATCAAGCCATTATTTATTTACAACTCACCCATCCCAAAGTGAAGAAATGGTACAGACAGTTTGGCTGGTCTCTGTAATTCTTAGAATCACACTTAAATTCCTAACAAACTACTGTACACCCAATCGGGGTGAGTCTCACATGCATTATGCTAAGGGAAGTGGTTCAGACTCAAAAGGCTACCTACTGTGGTTCCATTTATATGACATTCCATGCCAAGTAAAACCCAGGTCGGGTGGGGTAGGGGGACAGAAACAGTGGTTGCTAGAGCCTGGGGCAGGGGTGTCCAGAGGGGATATGAGGGAGTTGTTTGAGGGGATGGACTTATGACATGTCACGTTTGTGATGCCAGTGACATGATTCTTTGCTTTCATCAATACTCAGAACTGTGCCCTAATAGGTCAAATTCTACCTCCACGCAGATTAGACCTGGCTTTAAAAAAAATAAACTCCTATAATAATGACATCAGCGAGCCTGTTCTGAAATAAATAAGACAAACCTCGAGGAGCTATCAGCCTACGTGAACTCTCCACTAACCTTTGAAGGTGGCAATTGGAACTCCATGTCCATAAAGTCAAATATGTCAAAGACAGGACCAGTGGTTCTTGCAGAAGATGCCACATGGGGAAGGGGGTCCGACCATGGAGCCGCAGCTGGCTCACTCCGCCTTTCCTTCAGGGATTCAACAGTGTTCCTTCGCTGTTCCTCAGGGGCAGGCACGAGCTGGGCCAGGTGGACGCTGCTGTAGAGCAAGATGGTGCTGCTGCCCATGAAGGGCACATCCTCTGGTGCTCCTGGGAAGGGGCAGACTTGCTGCAGAGACGTAAAGAAACAGTAACAGGGCAGGGAGAGGACTCGGGCCTGAGTGTGTCAGCCAACCAGGGAGGGTGAGGAATCTGAGGACCTTCCTGGAGGAGAAAGACTGTAGGGTGATGGAGGCCAGGGCTAGGGGGCGCTGAGGGTAGAGAATAAGACCCAGTTCCCACCCCGTCCCCCCTGTTATCTGCTCCCAACACCCATCACTTCTGTGACCCCAAAAGATGTGGGGAGGGAAGGAACAAGCAATGGATTCCGTAGAGGCCACCTGCTCGGCAGCCTCCAATTCAATTCAATTCTGACACTCTCTGCCTGGAGAGTATTGGATCCCACAGGATGAAGGCTAGTCCCACCAGACTGTCCCCACTTTAGACACCGGTATAGCAAGCTGTGGGCTCTGGACCTTCTGACCAGCTAGCAACCAATTCAGGTTCCCAGGAACACTTCCTTGGGTTTGATTAATCTGCTTAAGGCTTACAGGACTCAGGGAAATCTATTTACAGGTGTATTATAAAGGACATCACAGAGAATACAGATGAAGAGATTCACAGGGCAGAATGGGAAAGGGTACAGAGTTCCCATGCTCTACGGCCTCATAAGAGTTCCTCTCTGGGTGCCCTCCAGTGCCCTCTAGGAATTTCCTCATGGCCAGCTAAAGGCAGAAAGGTGGGGTAGATTAGTGTTTTTATGACTCACTTTGGGGGAGAGAAATTCAAGTTTCTGAGTCTGCCTTGGGAGGGAGCTGTGGACCAAACAAAACAAACAAACAAACAAACAAAATGTGTGTGTGTGTGTGTGTGTGTGTGTGTGTGTATTAATATCACAAGACTCTTCTGCTTGCCTCCTTCCTTCAGCCAGTTTGAGGACCTGCTCTGCAGAAACACAGGCCGTACGGTGGGGGGACAGCCAATATAATTTGGGGCCCTCAGCAGGTTTTAGAATTTAATAAACCTTTGATCAACAAATGAAGAGATTTCTGATCAAAAAAAACAAAAGGTCCTGGGTGCTTGGGCTTCCTGATTTCATCAGCTTTAACCTGAGTCTCTGATACTTTTTACATCAGTAAAAAGGAAAATTCTGGTGCCAAACAGGGAACTAAAACAGCAAGTGACGTGACTGTCCCTAGCCTCTCCCGTTAGATCCCATCAGTCCTAACTTTCGCTCCCACATGGTCTGAGTTCTCTGTTCTTCCATCAGGGAGATTGTTCCAGAGGATCCAAGTGGATGTTCTCACACTTCACTGTTGGGTCAACTTGCTAAATTACATAGAAAACAATTTCTTTTTTTTTTGGGGGGGGGGGGGCGGTAGACAATACTGGGAATTGACCCAGGGACACTCTACCACTAAACTATATCCTCAGCCCTTTTTATTTTTTATTTTGAGTCAAGGTCTCATTAAGTTGCAGAAGCTGATCTCAAACTTGAGATCCTCCTGCCTCAGCCTCTGAGTCACCGGGATGACAGGTGTGCACCAATGCACCAAGCATACCAGCATAGGAAACAATTCCTAAATTGCCTGGGCATATTTTCGTATCTATGCCAATCCATCTATGTCATCACCATATGCAATAGGAAGAGACTCCATCCCACAGCACAAATCACTAGGCATTGGCCATAACAGCAAAGAAATCTGTTCCTAACAGATACTTTGTAGGATCCCCAGATTCCCCTGGGCCAACAGAGCTGTGACCACTCCGTCCCTTAGGCTGTTTCCATATACCATTTACCTATACCCATTACGAAGATGGCCGTTCCATTCTCAGAGGGCCTGGTGTCTGGGTTTTGGGCAGCATTAATTATAAACATCAGCACCAAAGCTACTGCTCAATTTCAAATATGTGACTATTTCTGAGATTTAGCCTCTGGGTAAATGAAATTTCAGTGTTTCATCATTACTCTGTTGATGACAGTAATGAACTTGGGAATGACTCCTATTTATCCATCTTCTTACTAGATGTGGGCAGACGTATTGTGCTTAATTACATCAAGTAGGGTGGGAAATCATTCCTTCCAAAATAGTGATAACCTGGATCCCTTTCCACACAGGAGAACCATATGGCCTCATAAGATTCCCAAACTCAAGCCTTGGAGCCCCACAAAGCAGGCCCAGCCACTCTAACTGGACTTCTGTTCGCGAATATTTCTTCAAGATCAATAGGAAAGGAGCAAGAATGAAGGGGATCCCCAAAAGGACCCTGTTTCCATGGGAGGGCAAACGGAAGGGGCATGGGAGGACATCTGCAAACAGCTGGTCAATGGAAGGGGGTCTACCACGCGGCCTGCGCAGTGGTTTCATTAATGAGGTTCTAGGCATAAAGTTAGTTAGACGAGATCGAAATAAAAACACAAGACTCAATTACCTTAATTCTATTGCTAGGTCCGAGACGGCTCCCCTCTCTGGTTCGCTCCTCTAGCCGCCCAGCAGGGCAGCAAGGATTACTCAGGGCTAGCAGGAGAGAGAGAGCGAGCACGCCGGGGAGTAGCCTTTTATTAGGGAACCAGAGATTCAGGGGAGAATTCCATCCAATGAAGGTTGAGGGGGGGCTGCACTCCAAGGTCAGGGTCAGCGATTGGGTCCCCAGGGTCAGTGGTCAGGCACACCCCCACACGGATGGGCTCTCTCATCAGGACAGGGCCGGGAAAAACTTCGACTTATGCCAAAGTGCCTCAGACCCTCAACGGGAGGCACCCGATCACGTGTGAGAATGGCTCCCAACAAGGGGGACTCTGTCTTTCAGGGTTATCTGTCAGAGGGGTTGGTGACGAAGTGGTACCGCTCTCCACGACTGCTCCTGTCCCCCAACAACTACACAAAAGCCATCGACATGTGGGCGGCCGGCTGCATCCTGGCCGAGATGCTCACGGGGAGAATGCTCTTTGCTGGTAAGTTGCTAACTGCCATCTGCTGCTCTTCTAATGTCTTTCATTAAAAAGGGAAACTGAGTGCAAACACTTGCTTATCCCAAAACATGCTCCCTTTCTGCTGCAACGACTTCTTAGGCTTTTATGGCACTTCTTGGAGGCACCCTATTATAATTCCAGGCAACACTGTAAAGAGTAAAATTAGCCTCTTGAGCACAGAACCTTGGCAGTTGAGAAACCATTTTACTGTGGTCTGAATGTGTGAGTCCCCCTAATATCCTATGTGGAAATCCTGTCTTAATCTCCCGCCGTGATGTGGTGGCATTAAGAGGTGGGACTTTAGGGAGGCAAAGCCCTCATGAATGGGATTAGTGCCTTTCTAAAAGGGACCCCAGAGATGTCCCTCTGCCTTCTATCATATAAGGATGCAGCAAGAGGGCACCATCCAAGAGAGGTTCACCCAGGATGATTAGGACATAAACCTCCACATGGACTTATTTCATCAGCTTCTCCCAGAGACGGTCCCTGTCCCCCAGCTCCCAGGAGGCAAGGGAAGCCGAGATTGATTAAACACCCACTCCAAGTGGGAGCCTCCATGCTGTCAGATTGGTCAGTCCATGTGTGGGGACTCCTCCTCATTCCACAAAGGAAGGAAATCAGAGAAGGTGAGGGCCGGGTCTGCCTCTGGGCATCTGCCACCAAAGCCCCTGCTTTCTGCCCATCGTGCAGCTTACTGGACTCCACTGGCTGCCTCCAACATGACACCATTGATCCCTGGCAGGAACAGACAACTGAGGGGCTACTTCTCTACCCTCTCACCATGTTGTTGAACAAGTGACCCCAAGCACCAGGCTGCAATCCCTGGTCTGTGTGTCACAGAGGAGCAGGTTGGGTTCTATGAGCAAGAACCAGGATCCTCTGTCTGCAGCTTGACCTTGTGGTCCCTTGGCAAGTAGTCTGGAGTGTTCATTTGAAAAAGGGACCCATAAAGGCCTCCCAGTGTCCCTGAACTGGCCTTCCAAGAATGAGCCCATTTCAGGGAGAGGCCAAAGGGCCCCTTGGGGTGGACCCTGAGGCTGCAGACAATTGCTCAGCATGCAGCCACAGTATTTGAACGTGCTTAGTACCACACAGGGCATCCTGAGGGACATGAGAAAATCCCTACTGTAGACCACCAGCTTCCGGAAGATGGGGATTTCCATAGTAACCTGTGGGCAGGGGAGGCCCTCTATAGGTGCTGGTCAACGAGGCTTCTTGAGAAAGGAGAGGCAAGACTGAGGACTGAATCCAGCAGAGCTGAGTGGAAAGGCCACTCGGGCTAAAAAAGAAAAAATGGAAGTGAGAACAGTCTAGGGTCAGAAGAGGACAGCAGGGAGACAGCCCTGACCAGCACCAGCAATGGAGCACAGATGCCCTCAGTGGTCGCCTGGAAGATGAGCTGAGTTGCTGAGACACACAGACTGAAGCTCCTGATGGACCAGAACTCTCTTGCTCATTCCAGCATGGCCACAGGACAAAGCACTCGACACACACTTAAGAATGAACACTTGGTTCCATCCTGTCCTGCCTCACTGCTCCCACAGAACCGGAGTAACTCGTTGGCCTCCCTGTGCCCAAGGAGCAGAGATGGTGCGCTCATGGAGCATTCCAAACTCAGTCGACTGTTCCTGATGTTCTTCCTCTTGAGTATTTTCTGGGTGGAATCCTCCTAATCAGAAACTACATTAATACTGTTTCCTTCCCCAGCCTGGTAGGAAGTGTGCAAGAGGAGGAACACTTGAGAAGCCAGGGCCAGGCTGCTGTCATCATTAGCACTGGCCAGCTCAGTGTACATCAGACTGGCCGCTCCAGGCACAGAATCACAGGGGACTGGCTGGGGCCTGGGGGACTACCAAATTCAACCAATTCTTTCTATATTAACAAAACCAAGATGGCAAACAACCTGCAACAGTCACAGAGGAAGTTAGTGGCAACGTGAAAACAAGAACCCAGGTGCCCTAACGCCCAGCCCAGTGCCATCCCACAGCCCTGTGTTCTCCCTCCCAGGCCAGCCAGAGCCTCTGCGGGGCTTCTACACATGCAGCCACGTCTAACCATCTGGTGTTTGCCTCCCCAGGGGCTCACGAGCTGGAGCAGATGCAGCTCATCCTGGAGACCATCCCTGTGATCCGGGAAGAAGACAAGGAGGAGCTGCTCAGGGTGATGCCCGCCTTTGTCAACAGCACCTGGGAGGTGAAGCGGCCCCTGCGCAAGTTACTCCCCGAAGTGAACAGTGAAGGTACCTGCACCTGACCCCAGGCCCGCACCCCAAGGGGCAGAGTACTGGCTTCACCCTGAGGGCTGGGTGTAGACGGGTCTCCCAGAGAGCAGAGTACAGTCCTGGGTATGGGGTCAAGGTTCCCTTGGCAGTGGGCATTGGCCTTCAATACGGGTTGAGAATCCCTAGTCTGAAAACCCAAAATCCATCGTGTTGGTGCCCCAAAAGTTTCAGATTGTGGAGCATTTCTGATTTCTGATTTTCAAATTAGGGATTTTCAACTGGTAACTTCTATGCAGATATTCTAAAATCGGAACAAATCTGCAGTCTGAAGCTCTACTGCTCCAAGCATTTCAGACAAGAGCTGCGCGTCCTGTTCTTCCAGGTCGTGGGCTACCACCCCTGGAGCTCAGCCCTAGCTGCCTTGGGGCATTTATTAGTGGCCTCCGTGTTCCACCCTGATTTTGCTTCCTGTTCCCTCTCATCATTCTTGTTTGCCTTCTTGCCTCTCTTCCTGTGTCCCCCTTACCTTTTTCCCATGGAAGGCAGATTGTGGTGAAGAGAACAGGAGGGCCAGACCCAGGTTCAGTCCTCAGTTCTCAAGTGACTGACTGTGTGGCTTTGGGCAAATTGCTCCCTGTGCTGCACATTTGAGGCCCCACAGAACTGGGACGAAGCCAAAGATCAACCTGGCTGTACTCTCAGAGACTCACAGGTCTCCGTCTAGGTGACAGGATCCCTCAGCTGCCCAAAAGGCCATCAATGACAGATGCAGGATAAAAGAGACAGGCCCAAGGCCAAACCAAGGGTGCCCAATTTTGAGCTCTAATTAAAACAAGTAAATATACCAAAAGGGACAAAACTGATAAAGACAGTTGGCATACAGAACAGGTAAAAAGGGTGCTCTGGATGAGGCAGGGGGAGAGGCTCAGGGTCCTACGATCTTGCCTCTCAACCTCTAGAGGTGCTCCTAGAAATCCTTCCAGAATACGTAGTCTGAGGAGCCTAGCTTGGAATAACTGGGCCAGAGGAAGGTGACAGATTGTACGCAAGCTTCATTATATAAGAAATGCCTTAAAAACATTGGGGGAGGTTAATTTCAGCTTGGCTTTGCCAAGGACCAAGCTGTCAGTACATGGCATACCAGGTTTCCCTGGGTGGCCACCTGCAGCCAAAGCCAAGACTTCTGCAGGAGGGTCAGGCTTAAAGTGGGGTACATCACTGTTGCCACACCCCCTTGGCCCAGGCCCTGCTGCCATCGCTCACTGCAGGAGGGGCTGGGAAAGGCAAGCAGAACTTGCTTGTTCAGGGGGACCAGTGAAGGCAGAGCTGGGCCCAGGGCTGAAAGTTAAAGGGGACAGATTCAGGTCCAATGGAAGGAAGAGTTTTCTACTATCTTGGGATTTCCAGAAGTGTCTGGGCAGCAACTGGAAGATGAGCTGTCAGGGAGAGGGAAGAGAAGAATTTCATCCCAGAGAGTAGAGCAGCCTTGGGGGCCAGCACTTTCCAGCTCCAGGGTTCACTTGTCTTTCTCAGTGAGGATGACAATGGCAATGCTGCTACCAGTGTTAAGAGCTTGAATTCTCTATTGTCTTGTCAAAAGGTCCAGGGCCCCAAGAGAGGGGCCAGAGGCCCAAGGAGGGAAAGACTTGCCCAGCCCTGCTGCTGGGCCCTGCCCTGCCTAACCCTTCCAGTCCTAAGAATGTATTAGGTGGATCCTATTCCAGATCTGCAGCCCCAGACCCAGAAGCCCCCTCTAGTACCAGGAAGCGATCAGTTACTGCTGCTTACCTCATCTCTCTGCCAATGAGTGCACAGTGACTCTCTGTCCTCCTGGGAGGCTAGTCACCTTCTGAATGTATTCATTGATGACCTTTTCTGCAAAGAGATCCAGGGCAGGCATGAGGGCAGGTTAATGGAACGGGCTGAAGCCCACCCTGGATCCCTTGGAGGGACTGACAGCTCAGGCTTTGAGCTCAGCTCCATTTTCCCCTCAGAACAGGAGTGGCCAAGTCATGGTTTCAGCTGATCCTGCAGAGACTCCAGCACTGAGGAGGACTACAAACCTCTAAGACAGGCCTTGCCCTGAGATGACCAGGGCAGAGCTCACAGGACAGAGTGGCCACTGCCCCTCTCAGCATGACAGCTGTGCCTATGTGCAGGACTGCACCCTGACACCCCGTGGGCTGGGGCACTCTGGCCACACTGTCATACCGGTTGGCAAACAACCACTACCCAAGGCCTCTGAGTGTCCTGTTGATAGGTTCCCACAGCCTAGAACTCCCCTTGATCAGCCACTGAAGGGTCACTGCCTGGCCCAGAGGGGAGCTGCAGCCTGGTTGTTCAATATTTTGAACATCAATCAAGCCACCTACCTACCTTTGTTCCTCAAACTTCCAGGGGCCAAATATGGTGCAAAGAGCCCTGGCCTTAGAGGAGGCCCTGGCCCTCCTTCCCCTCCACATTCTTCTTTTTTAGGGGGACCGGGGGGGGGGGGTGCTGGGGATTGCACTCAGGGACACTCAACCACTGAGCCACATCCCTATCCTTATTTTGTATTTTATTTAGAGACAGGGTCTCACTGAATTGCTTAGCACCTCACTTTGCTGAAGACGGCTTTGAACTTGTGATCCTCCTGCATCAGCCTCCCGAGCCACTGGGATTACAGGCGTGTGCCACCGTGCCCGGCACATTCCCCTTTCTTGCTAAGGCTCCCCACCCCCTGCAGCACCTCCGCCCTCCCCCCAGCAGCCCTCAGCCCGGAAGGGGTGGGTGTGACTACCCCAGTTTCCCTGCCCCTCAAGGGCCACTTGTGAGGTGTGTCCCACACTCTCTCCAGGTGAATCCCAGTGGCACTGAGCCCCTGGTGACCCAGGAGTGACTGCTCAGCAGCATACCTTATCCTGGATGCTCTCCCACGGCCCCAACCTGTGCTTCCTGGAATCCCCCACAGAGCAACTGCCAGGCCCCCATCCCTGGCTCTGAGAAGCCAGTGCAGGACAGGCTAGCCACCTCATCACTCTGGTTCTCTTCATTCATATACAAAGTCGCATGCTGAGGGGTCTCCTTCTCAGCTTGGCAGGGGCAATGTGTGACTTTTGTGTCCTGCTTTGCTCCCCACAGCCATCGACTTTCTAGAGAAGATCCTGACCTTTAACCCCATGGATCGCCTAACGGCTGAGATGGGGCTGCAGCACCCTTACATGAGCCCGTACTCCTGTCCTGAGGACGAACCCATCTCCCAACACCCCTTCCGCATTGAGGATGAGATTGATGACATCGTGCTGATGGCTGCCAATCAGAGTCAGCTCTCCAACTGGGACAGGTGGGTTCCGGAGGCTTCTTGCCCTGTTGTCTAGAGCCATGTTCCCCTGTCCTCTTATTTCCATTTTGTCTCTCATCCTCTATGACCTTTTCCCCTGTCTCTGGCCCATCGTGTGCTTCCCCCGGCCCACCGCCTGCCTTTCTCTTGTCCCCAGACACTCCTAGTTAATGACCAGAGGTGTGCTGCCTGTGTAGGTCCGGGGATGCTTTTGTGCAACACGGCCACCCTGAGCTCCTTAGCACCCTGAGTCTACTGAATGTGGGTTCAGTATGCACAGTGGACCCTGAGTGAGTACTCGCTGGAGGATCTCACTCCTTGCAGGCTGGGAGTTCACCCTTGAGAAGCCAAAGGGAACAGTAAAAGAAGTACACGAAGAAGTACAAGAAGTACACAAGACAACTCAGAATTTACAACTGCAGACATTGCTCATGTTTTCTGTCATCTACACCCCCTGAGAGTGCCATTAAAGGAGGCTGCATTGCCCGTAAGGAAGCCTCAGCTCAGAGAGGTTGGGACTGGTGTTCTGTCACACAAGTCATATGTGTGGGGCCTCCCCAGTCTGCCTCCCTGTCAGTGTACTGCAAAGCAATCATAGAACTCTTTCCTACTAAACTGGGCTTGGCCTCAGGATCCTTCACAAGTATCCCCTGAAGCCACTACCAATGAATCAGGGTTGGGTAGAAGATAACATTTCTAAACAATTTCTGCCTGGGCACATAATGATCTCATAGATCCTTCCCTGTTCTGACGTTCTTAGATCAGACAGCCACACGCTCGGGCTTTGCCATCTGCTCACTCCAGGAGGCGGGGCCCATAGCTGCTCAGTTTAGAAACAGCAGTGGAGGCTCAACAGCTCGGGTTCCGAGGGGACCTAACTGGGAGTCCCGCTGCCATGGGAATGTGACAGCTAGTTATATAAGTGACAGATGAGCAATTCCTCCTTTTTAGTCATTTGACAGATGATGGGTTTCAGAATAAGGAGGCACAGAGGGAGGGCCAGGCCAATGCTGCTATTCTGGGACAGGTCTGCTGGTTTGTTGTTGTTGTCAATTGTTGTTTTCAAGTGTTGCCAGAAAATAGAGATTAATGAAGGTTCTCTCATCTGCCACCCCCAAGCTGGGCCTGCCCTGGACTATGTTCCCTGCAGCCCCTCCCCTCCACTCCACAGAATTTGAGGGCATAAACAGTGGCTTGTAAAGACTCATGCTACTTGTAAGGTGGCTATGGCCAGGGCCAAAGTCAGAGAAAACTGTAGCAGGGATCCTAGGCCACTGTCCATCATCTGACCAACACTAAACTGGGTACACCTATGCTCCCAAACTTCCCCATCACACTTGCATGAAGGAAAAGGATGGCAAAGGTTGTGACAAGTGCCTTGCTCCAGGCCTGCTCCTGTGAGCACTGCTTCACCTCTTGGCTTGCTAGTTTCCTCTCCTGTAAAGCAGCGGTGACACTAAGTCTGAAGGGTTGCTGTGAAGACTAGAGATAATGGATGTTTGGTACTTGGTGTGTAGCAGCCAAAGGCCGGGTCTTCGTATGCTCTTCCTTCTAGAGATCTCTGTAATTCCGAGACCACTCAAGGGAGGAGGCAGTTCCAAGATCTAGGAGTGATTACTGCCCTATGTGTCAGGGGGAGGAGAGCAGTAGTAAGTCCTTCCCACGCCTCTCTAACCACTCTCCGTGAACTGCGGCTGCCTGGCCTGCCCCTTCACACATTCACCCTTCTTGTCCTTGGCTTATCTAATTGTCCTTTGTGAGTACCAAGATAAACTGCTCAGGAAGCAGCTGGCCAGGGGCTGCTGCCTCCTGGGTGCTTCCTGACTCCCCTCACCCCACCCTGGCTCTGTACAGAGCACCTGACCAAAGGAGGGAGAGCTGACACCTGTCTGCTTGCACGTCTGCCCTTGGTTTGCTCTCGGCCATTCCATGGCTGCAGCACAGTTGGCAGAGGGCAGAATTCTAAGGACCATTTTGGCCTCTCCTGATAGTGTGGTGATCTTTCCGTAGGTCACATCTGCTCTAGTCAATGCACGAGCTGCAAGGCCCCCATCCAGATCCACAATGCCAGGGGCTCTCAGCCCTATGTCTTGGACACCCCTGTAAAATTTCAGAAAGTTTTACAAACTTGCTGAAGCAGGACCCACCCACCCTAGAGCTACTGGATCAATGAGGCAGGCCTGATACCGTATTAATTCCCCTATTTGATTCTGATGTGAGCAAGGACTCATTAAGTCCTTGCTATTCAAAGTGTGATCTAAGAAGCAGCAGCAGCAGCAACAAGAGGACGCCTGTCAGAAATGCAGAATCCCAGGCCCCACCTTGGAGCCGTTGAACCAAAGCCTACATTTAAATAAGATCCCCAGGTGATTTGTATGCATATTAAAGTTTGAAGATTGCCATTAAAAAATAAAATAAAATTATGGTATTAGCCAGTAAGTGGATGGAAATGGATAACATCATTCTAAGTGAAATCCATACTCAGAAACTCAAAGGTCAAATGTTTTCTCTCATAGGCAGAAGCTAGAGTAAAAGAAGGGAAACAGGGAGGGAAGGATAGGATAATATAAAGAACCAACCAAATAGAAATTAATAAACAAGCCAGTGGGAGTCAAGTAGAGGAAGGAGAATGGGAGAGGGGAGGAGGGGAGAGAAAAGGGGAGGGATCATGAACTGAAATTGATTTCCATGCATGTATAACCATAAAGCTCTAATAAAAAAGAAAAAAGTGTGAGGGTCATTATTTAGGAGGATCCATTAGAAAGTTCCATGAGGACAGGGATTTGATTTGTTTACAGCAGTATCCAGTAATGTCTGGAGCCAGTAAGTGGATGGAAATGGATAATATCATTAAATAAGCCATATTCAGAAACAGCATCTATAGTGGGAGCTCAAGAATATTGGTAGGGCTGTGAATGAATTCAAGGTTAAGTTGAACAACCATTCCCCCTAGCTGAGCCCTTCTAGACCCTTCTGTACCTGCGCCACCACCTTCCCACCAGGGGGATGCGAGGGCCCGGCAGGAGGGTCTGGGGGCGGAGCGGATGGAAAGCAGGCTTGCAAATGGCAGGCAGGGATTAGGTTCCCTCCCGGAAGCCATCCCGCCTGGGTGTCCCATCACCGCTTTGTGTGCACCCTTGCAGGTACCCGGTGAGTCTGTCCTCAGATCTGGAGTGGCGGCCCGATCGACGCCAGGACTCCAGCGAGGTGCAGCGCGACCCGCGCGCTGGGTCGGCGCCGCTGGCAGAGGACGTGCAGGTGGACCCGCGCAAGGACTCCCAGAGCAGTTCCGAGCGCTTCCTGGAGCAGTCTCACTCGTCCATGGAGCGCGCCTTCGAGACGGACTACGGGCGTTCCTGCGACTACAAGGTGGGGTCGCCGTCCTACCTGGACAAGCTGCTGTGGCGCGACAACAAGCCGCACCACTACTCGGAGCCCAAGCTCATCCTGGACCTGTCACACTGGAAGCAAGCAGCCGGCGCGCCCCCTATGGCCGGGGTGGCAGCGGACGCGGTGGCACACGAGGACGAGCCCGCCAGCCTCTTCCTGGAGATCGCGCAGTGGGTCAAGAGCACGCAGGGCGGCCTGGATCGCGCCAGCCCGCCCCCAGACGGACCAGAGCGCCGCCTGTCCTCCACTCCCCCGGAGAGCCAGACCCCGGTAGACCGGGGCGCCAGCCCTCAGTTTGACCTGGACGTGTTTATCTCCCGCGCCCTGAAGCTCTGCACCAAGCCCGAGGATCTGCCTGACAATAAATTGGGCGATCTCAACGGCGCATGCATCTCTGAGCACCCAGGAGACCTTGTGCAGACCGAGGCCTTCTCCAAAGAAAGGTGGTGAGGCCAGAGCGGAAGATCTAGGCCTCAGCCACTGGAGAGGGAGGCCACCCCAGAGAAGCCGGCATGGCAGGAGGCCACCTCCCTGGCACCTCTGCCACCCTTTCCGCCCCTCTCTGCTGCCTTGGAGTCAGCAGAACACATGAAGGATCCGAGGAGCGAGAGGAATGTCTATTTCTTAAACTGCCTTAATAACTAGCCTTTAACCTCTGGGAGAGGGTTGATCAGGAGCCTGGCTGAGAGGGAGGCCTGGTTTTAGAAGTGGTGGAGGCAGGGAAGAAGCACCTCTTAGACAGGAGTCTGCAGTCCCTACATGGGTGGTAGGGTGCAGAGGCAGCTTGCAGACTTAGTTTTGAAGCCATCTGGTCCACCTAGCCTCAACCAATAACTGAGGACAACACTTAGGCCCAGAGAAGCAAAATTACTTGCTTAGGACCACAGGCCTCCTCAGTCTTAGGGTGAGCCTTGAATCCCAGTCTCCTGGCCCCCAGGTCAGTGTCTGTCCACAATATCATGTCTTCCTCTTCTGGGATCACTCTGACTTTTTGGTAAGAAAACTTAGTCCAAGATGTTTCTTCCCAGTCCATCACCATCTGACCCATGCAATGTTCTTTCTTTCAGAACATTGTTTCTTGTATACTGAAATTTGAAATGGAACTAGTTCTTTCTCCTAGTCGCCAAGCATTTTTTTTTTTTTTTCTGGCTCTCCAAGTAGTTAAATGTTCTCATCTGCCACCCTGCTGCATTTGCCTCCTCCCTGCATGGTCTGAAATCTTTGTTTCAGATTAGAGCAGTTTGAGGCCTGACTCAGTCACTCTCCCAGGCCTGTGCATCTGCCTCCTCCAGCAGCCCTATGCACTTTCCTGACATGCGCAAAGACACAGCCCTCATTCCCCAATGGATGTCGTACACGGGTGAGTTTGAAGAAAGCAATTCCAAGAATCCCTCCAATCCACCCCACAGTCCCCCACCACCCCTGCCCACATACACACAGCCCCTCTCCAGCCTACCTCGGGACCAAATGTTCTTGGCACAAATTGCTCCTTTGGAGGAAAGCAGTGAGGTGCCTGCCATAGATCAGAGGGTTTAGGATGGAAGGTTCACATGGGACCTGTCATCCTTCATTAACATTGTCTTGATTGTGATCATCCATTTAGCTTTGGCTAAGAGAAAGCCCTGAAGAAGTGCACTGGAGGGCTAGCAACCTTGGAGCAAGGAGCCCAGAAAGGTACGAAGATGTATAAGGAAGGGTGCCAACTTCAAGGGCCCTCAGGGGTATGTATCAGCATGGATGGAGACCCCACAATAAAGAAAGGGACTCAACACTGCCATGCCCTCATACCTCCTCTTAGCCTAAGATGGACCACACAGGCCCTCTACAGAAGCATGTGGTGGGGACAGTTACCCCAGTCCGGTCCCTGGAATACTCTACCATTTCTACCACTGGTGTCCATCTCTTCCCTTCCCCACAATACCCCAAAGATACCTACAGGAAGACTAGTCAGTCTGTAGGGAGAGGATCCCCCAGTGTTGGGCCTGGACTGTGTTCCCCCTCCCTTCACAGCACCTTAAATCTAATCAGCAAACTATGATTTGTGAATTAAAACTTGCAACACATTAGAAAATTATATTTAAAAATAAAATTAATCACACTGATGAGTTTGATGAGTTTTTAAATGGAAAAAATGTAAATATGAAGTATTTAGGTTTTGCTTTTTTTTTTTTCTTTTAAGAAAAGAAAATGTACACCTCTCCTCATGTGCCATTTTGTTCTCAGAGGGCGGCTTTACTTTTTGGGAAAAGGAATAAGCTGCTGACCTTGACCAGGAGTTCATATATAATTATTATTACAGAGGAATTGTTATAACTACTCATATTTTAAGAAAATCTGTTAAACATTATTGAACTTGATCAGAATGGGCCAAATAAAGTTTTACTGGAACACAGATTCATCATGTGTGATTACATTCATTTATGTCTTATCTGCCTGGTCTTTGACAGTGATTGATTCACTTGGGGCTAGCTAACTTCTCCCTGCATCATGAAGTTCCGTCTTTTGAAGGGTTGAAGATGCGGGATCTGGGAGAGGAGAATCTACACAAACTGGTAACCAGGAAGTGATTTCAGAACCCTATGGTGATGCATGGCATCCATGCTGTGGGTTTCTAGGCACATCTTGGAGTCAATGCCAAACCTTCTGATGAGGGCTGGTCCTTTCCTCTAGGCATAAAAGGTGCAAAAACCATAAGATGTGAGAGAACCAGCTGCCCAGAAACACCTGCCTGAGCCACACCTCACAGGTGCCTAAGATACCACCCATCTGAAGTTGCTCCCTCTATAATACTTATGTCAAAACATTTGCTCTAACTTCATTCATTATTAATATGTATAGACAATAGAGTTAAAGAATTTTGGTTTTGTTCTTTGTAACTTCCCTGAAAGGCCTTTTGGTTAAAACACTCCTATTGAAATGTATCTGAGCCAAGAACAGTTTGTTCAAATCCTCTTCAAAGCATCAACTGAGAGTATTCCCACTTTATCCACTGTTTCAATTTCTGAGTTACCCACAGTCGACTGCAGTCTGAAAATATTACATAAAAAATTCCAGAAATAATTCACTAGTTTAACATTTCACGCCATGATGACATTTCATGAAGTCCTGCCTGGGACAGGAATCGTTCCTTTGTCCCATGTATCCACTCTGTATATACTACCCACTCATTAGTCACTTAGTTGTCATCTCAGTTATCAAATCAACTGTCAATGTATCCAGTGCTTATAAACAGGGCTGGATACTATCCATAGTTTCAGGTATCCACTGGGGCATCTTTAAAGGCATCCCCCCTTGGATAAAGGGAGACCACTGTAACTATCTGCTAGTGGAGAAGAGTAAAGATAGAGGCCCAGGATCTACTTCCGGAATGTTCATTTTTCAAACATGGAAACTTCCAGGAAAAGTCTCCAAAAGTACAAGAAGGACCTCAGTCTTAAGCTCATCCTGATAAAAGGAAGAAAAGTTCAGACATTTCAGATAAAACAAAACAAATGGTAATATCACTTTAAACAGTTCTGAAAATCTATTTCTATATTAAACACCTTAACAAAGCAAGAAATTTTAGAGAACTTTGAACTTGTGATGAGAATCAAAGGAAAGAATATGCCAAGGAGAAAAAATGAGGACTCAAAAGAGGAAATCGTTTTTTTAGCCAGTGAAGTGTAAAGAGAAAAACTGAACCCAGTATCACTATAAAACCCAAGCATTTACCGTCATACATTTGTAACATTATGAAATTTCCCGCCATACGTAGAAGTGCCAAACTGTAAAATGATGATGTTTGCCCTGGGTCCTGCATTTATTTGTTTCATCATTCATTTATTCAACCAAGAAATCATTTTGCACCTAACTCCAGATGCCTAAAGATGAATAAGACGCAATCCTTCCTTTTAAAGAATTCTTATTTTAATGCGGAAGAGAGAGACAGAACAAACACTTGCTACCTAACTAACTACATTTTCCAGCATGATGATGGCTATAGTCACCAAATGCTGGAAAACACAATCTACTCCGCTGGACACCTGTTCCATTACACGGTGTGCAGTGGAGGGGAAGATGTAAAAATGTTTTATCGGAGTAGGTGCGCCCTGAGCTGAATTTAAATGGCTGCAGTGTGAATGAATGGAGCTGTGGGAACAATGGCATTGATTTGGCTGGATTTCATTCTTTAGAAATGCTGCGTAGGCAGTGTTATCTACTCTAGCAGAAGGTAATGCTTAAAAAGAATAAAATCTCACCTTGTATCCATAGGATAGTGCAAAGTGGACCTAGGCTATCTAGTGGAAATCAGTTGAATTATAACAGTGCAACATTTCTTCAATATATAATTACAGTGAGAAAACATCTATATGAAGGATAAATAGCAAGTATTTTTGATATTTTGAATTCCAGGTTTAAATCAGCATAATGGAAAGAACGTAGTTTGGGGTCCAAATCATGACTGTCACTTATTAGCTAGTGAATTTGGGCAAATTATTTTACCTGCATAAGCATTAGGCTGTCCTTCTCAAATATGGGGAAATGATGGTGTCTTCTCTATATGATAAAAGGCTTTTGAGGAAATTATTTATAAGGAATAAAGTATGTGCCTACCATAAAACAGACACTCAGAAACTGATAATTATTGTTATTAGCACATTTAACACATTAAGCATTTTAAAAATGTCTAGTGTTAAAAAAAAAAAAAGGCTCAGAGCAAGGGCAGAGGCCTGGTTGAAGTTTCTATGGGAGAAAGCTTGAGGCTCAATTTTAGACTTAGGCTACCAGAATGTAGGAAGTGGGGGGTGGGGCAAAGGGAACTGGGAGACCCACACAGCAAATAGCACCAAAGAGGACGGAAAACGAATGAGGAGGGTGGAAACCCCGTCCCCCAAGGAAATATGTCACAATTGCATCTATACACCACCAATATTAGGCTTAACACTTCTCTTAAGACGATCCCAGGAGAGTCTGTGCACATCAGAGGAGTCAGCAAACTATTCTCCAAGACAAAGAGCTTAACGGGAACATGGCTACATTCATTCCTTCACATGTTATGTGAGCCTGTCTTTATTTAAAATTTTGATATTTTGTTGTTCATGGATTTTGGGCAGTAATTTTTTTAATTTAAAAATACTGCATTAAAATATTTATCTTGATTACTGAGATTATGGGGCACCCTTAAATTCTGCATCCAAGATGAGTGCCTCACCCACCTCGACCCTTGTCGTCCCTGGTCTGTGGCTGCTTCCATCCCAGAGGGGCAAAGCTGACTAGCTGCAATGGAGACCTCATGGTTCCCAGGCTGAAATATTGAACATCTGACCTTTTGCAGAAAAGGTTTGCTGATCCCCAGTGTAAGAGGCCACAGGGTCTCCACACCATTATGAGTGAGCACGTGGCTGGCCTGGTCTTCTCCAGCCACAAGCATTTCTCTTTAGAAATGTCAGATTTTCATGGGTGATTGTCTTATTTCACATCCTACTTTACTTTCCATCTTTAGGGAAATGTCTTCATTTGCTGGTGAGAAGTTCCTGCTTGGGCTGAGCAGAGGTCACTGCCATGGTCAGAAGCCAGGCTTTGAGCTAGGATGGTTAAAACAGGCAAAATGAAAGGTTAACTTGGAAGTTGAGATTCTCAGGTGAACTCTCAGGTGAAGCTCCAGGTGGAAGGGGGATGTCAGATGTCCTCACCTGTGTGGTTGAGACCAGGAAACATGTACCCGACAGTACTTTCTCCATGGAGACCAAATCACTGAGAGGAACTTAACCCAGCTAATACCTCCCCAGGAACTAGTCCTGCCTTCGCTTATTCAACAAATATAAATGTGGAGTGTGGGTGGGAAGTGACAGGTCATCCAACCCAATCCCCTTGTTTGTTAGACGGGTAGATTAAAACCCAGGGGAGGATGGTAATTTGCCTAAAGCCACATGGTGGCAGAACCAGAACTGGAACCCACATACTCTTTCCAGAACCAAGCTCATCTTATTCATCCTAACAGGGGTACAGATGCTGGGATTCACACTGGAGGAATGAGATCAGCCCAGAACATGGGAACCTGCAAAACACAAAGGTCACAGCCCAGCCACCAGAGGCCACATGCTTTATTGCATCTGCCTGGAAACTGGAGCCGAGGTCTCCGGCTGCCTGAAGCCCTAGGGCTGACCTTAGAAATGGTATTCTTCCCCTCCTGATATCTTGTGCCTAGCTTGGGGCCTGACTATGTAGTCAGAAAAGAAAGCGTTAGTTTGATTTCCTTCAGGAACAAACCATAAGATAAGGATTGGAGGGCAGGAG
The DNA here is from genome assembly GCF_045843805.1 of Urocitellus parryii. Taxonomy (NCBI): domain Eukaryota; kingdom Metazoa; phylum Chordata; class Mammalia; order Rodentia; family Sciuridae; genus Urocitellus; species Urocitellus parryii. The sequence goes on along the minus strand of NC_135543.1, from coordinate 23,336,352 downwards.
GCAATGAAAGGGCAGTGGAGAAGCAATGAGGGGAAGAAGCCATGGCCAACAGCCATTGCCTCCTGACCACGGACACCAGGAGAAAGTGGGGCATACGCCTCAGGGTTTCCCTAATGCAGCCAGGCCTCGGTGGACAACTGCTCCCCTGGGGTAGTGCCTGCCCCAATAATCCAACTCTAGAATCTGCACTCCTAGCCTGGCCCCTGTTGATGTGAGCTGGTGTCCAACCAAAGGGTCTTTGTATCAAATCCTGCCAGCAGACCTCTGGCTTAAGTGAAAGAGCTGTGTGTTCTTGCTGGACTTTAGGGCCATTTTGATTCTTAAGATATGAGTTTTGCCTCATGAAATTACATCAAGAACTTCACTAGGACCACCGGAAACCCTTCGAGGTTTTGACACTTGAGATCTTGGAGTTCAAGTTACTTAGTGTCCACTGTTGTCTCTCTTGCTCTGCACATTCCCAACTACCTGGTGTGTGAACACTCCTGCACTTCTAAGTCTTTTAGCATACATGGGCATTCTGAACACAATCTGTGGTCAGGAAGCCAAACACAACCCACCAGGATAGGGCATAAGTCTCAACCTGTGACATAAGTCTCCTGGAAGTGTGGCTTATTATTAAAATATAATAATAAAAAAGCTAAACTCTGGGCCCCAAGCCATTTCATTTGCAGAGATTAGCCGTTTCCACTCTACAACCAAGAAGAACCATCTCGACACTGAAAGGTCTCAAAGTCCCTGCAGAAGGTTTATTTATATTGTCCCTTGGGCCAGCTCAGGCTTCATTGACAGATACGAAGCAAGAAGCTCTGTTGTGGGAAAGAGGGAGCATAGGAATGATATGAGTTTGTGGCTAAGAGTAAAACCTCATTTTCAACAATTTTCTATCCTCTGCCTCCCAGGGCAGCTAACAGGTAGACAACAAGGTCTTCTCTGCTTTACTTCACAAGCTCAATTCTAAATAGAGTTCTGAATGACTGAGAAATTCAGAAACAAGGATGCTGGGGTCCATGCTGTGGGTGCCTTCCCTCCATTGATGTTGTCCTGAAATGTGGATGTGGGGGTTCCAATGACCCTAGTCCAAAGTCTGTTTCCAGGCCCGTCATTCTTGATTTCCTGCCATTGACAGTCTCTAAGATACCTCTCTGCTGCTGCTCCCCAGCACAGTACTTCAGCCGAGTGACCTTGTAGGGGTCCCTGAAACCACCCTTGGGCTTAATGATTTGCTATAAGGATTCCCAGGACTCAGAAGAGCTGGAATTAACTGGTTGTAGTTTATTAGAGTGATCAGATGCAGGATCTGCACAGAGAAAGGGCACATGAGGGTGTCCAGGAGAAACCAGCTGTGAGCTTCTGGGTGATCCTTCCCAGGGCAGTCCCACAAGGATTGCTTAACTCTCCAGTTAATACCGCAGGACGACACATGAAGTGTGTACCAGGGAATCTCACCTGCAGTAAAAAACCCTGCAGCTCAGGATTTTTAGGGGGCTGACCAGTCACATAGCCACATGGTGCCAACTTGACAAGGCCTGAACTGTCGTATGACGGGTCTTCATATGCCCCCTCCTAGGAGTTCAAATGGATGCTTCATGGCCCAGCGCCTCAGGCTTCCCAGAGCACTCTGGCCAGGCCAGATATTCCCAGTGGGCAGAGGTTATCCCCCAGGAGCCAGGAAGGAGCAGCCTTCCTAAACCTAGGCCTCCCTTAAGAAGTGCAGGGTTTTAACAGCCAGTGCCTGCTGAGTTAACCCTTTGCTGCACAGTGCCACCAAATATATGTGTGCCCCCTGCAATTCCAAAGTCGTGTGAGAGTTTTGTCTTACGTGAACATTACAGCAAAGGTGTCATTTATAATGGAGATCCTATTTGGTTCTATGTGCCTATATACTTTTAAACATGTGTTGCATTATTAAAATATCATAATAAAAAAAGCATGCAGGCGGCGGCAGAGAAGGTGGAGCACCTGAGATTCCTTTTCTTATTAAATAGTGGTCTGCTTTTGAAAGTTGAGCCTGTCAACAAATTTGCAAGCCAGCTGCTGCTGCGTCTGTCAGCCTGGGTATTTCCACCAAGGCCACTGCGCCACGTGCATGATGCAGTGCTTTGGAACACAAGTGTTCCAGCCCCCCCAGAGCTGCTGGGGCTCAGAGCTGAAGGCTTGGGAGTTCCGAGGCTGAGGGTCGCCCTGTCTGCACAGCTGCCTGAAGGACAGCCACGTGAAGAAGAGGCAAGGTCAGGGATGAAGGTGTCACCAGCCAGGCTGAGCCATATCCCAGCTCTAACTCTCAGAAGATGTCAGGCTCTGGAGTGGGGAGAAAGACGGAGGTCAGACTCCCCACAACACACCGTTCCAGGTGTGTTTCGAGGCTAACTGGATGTGTAACTTGGCTGGACCACGGTGCCCAGACATTTGGTCAAACCTTATTCTGAATGTTTTGGTGAGAGTGTTTGGATGTAATTAATGCTACAATCAGTGAGCTTTTAGGCAAGCAGATTGCCCTCGGTAATGTAGGTGGGCCACATCAAATCAGTTGTAGGCCCCCCAAGCACAAAGGGATTTTGGCAGCAGGTGGTCTCCCTACTTCAACCGCAGTCTTGACTCTTCCCTGGATTCCCAGCCTGCTGGTCTTTGGACTTGGCCCCACCCCTCCATAATTCCTCAAATTTCTTACACACACACACACACACACACACACACACACCTACACTTACCTTATTAATTATTGATGGTGCTTTTCTGGAGAACCCTGTCTAGGGCAGAGGGCCAGGGCTTTACATGTGCCATCCCATTTTAACCCCAGAACAACTGGGGAGGTTGGTGTTATTATGCTCATTTTATGGATGAGGAAACTGAGGCACAGAGAAGTTAAATAACTTAGCCAACATCAGCAGACACAGAATTCAGGGCAAGGACAGCCTGGCCTGGAATTCAGCTCCATAACTTTCTACTACCTGTGTGACCTGGACAAGCTGTTTGACCTTTCTGTGCCTCGGTTTCCTCATCTGTAAAACAGGGTGATGATAGTTTGCCTCTACTGGTGCCATTATGAGTATTAAATAGGTTAAAAAGCACTTAGAAACAGCACAATATTTGGTTTGGAGAAAACATTATATGAGAGTTTGAAAGACAATTAAAATATATAAGAGTATACCAATTATAAATGATGAGTCCAGAATTTGACCCTAATAATGCTTTACTATTATACACTCTCTGATATTTTTCATGTTACATCAAACAATATGAAAAACAAAAATCAACAACCAACACACCAGTTTATGGAGTATTTGCCCCGCCCCAGCCCTAGCCTCGTTCCCTGAGTGGTCAGTACCCCCTACCCCGCGCCCAGGTCTGTGCTATGGTGACCATTCTTACTCCTCTTCCACCCCACCAGAGTCACGGGACCAGGGTGCCTGTCGGGGGGAGTCTCCTCTCTCCTGTGAATGCAGATTGGAGGTGCAGAGATGCAGGCTGGTGGGCTTTGCTGCAGCTTGAATGGAGGACAAGGGCCTAGGAAGTGTTCACAAGAGCTACACCTGGCCCCACCCAGGGAGGGCAGCAAGTGCCAGGTGCCTGTGGTGGGGCCTCCTGGGGCCAAGGTCCTGCCTGGAGCTGACCCTCCCTGGGCAGGGCAGACAGTCCCTTTGGCTTAGTGCACAAAGAGCGGCTTTTCAACACGGCTGGAGCCCGATGGTCTCCCTGGGAAGAAACACACAGGGACCAAAGACAGGAGGCTGCTGATATAATGAAACCTCCATCAGAGTCCTTGATCAGCCAGCAAAGGTCCCCTGACCATGGAGAGGAGAAGAGCCACAGCTGTTCTTACCAACTGGATCTCATTAAATTAACTATATCGCCACTGGACAGCTCCGTCGGTGCCGTCAGAGAGTTTTAATAAAACAGGAATATGAAAGCAAAAAAGGTCATCTAATAAGTCCAACCCTTCACCCTAGAGATAAAGTTATAGGGTCATCAGGAAGCTAAGTGACCGGGGCAAGGTCACACAGCAAGCTGGTGGCTCCTGGCTCATAATCTTGTGCTCTTCCTTCTGTAGCTTGATGCTTCATCCTGGGGACAGGGATATTCACTGTGGATGGCTATTCAAAAGACCATTTCTGTATCCTTCTTTCTTCTCTCTCCTTCCCTAGAAGCTGAAATATTCGCTTTCACAGCTTTCCTGGGAGCAATTCACAGCAGGTAGCCTAGTTCAGTAAAATATAAAGGGATGTTTTCTGAGAAACTTAACACTCAAGTTAAAAGAGCCTCATCAAGGGGCTGGGGTTTTGTGACTCAGTGGTGGAGCATTCACTTGGCCTTCAGTGCGATCCTCAGTACCACAGAAAAATAAATAAATTAAATAAAGGTATTGCGTCCAACTACACCTAAAAAAAAAAAAATTTTTTTTTAAAAGCCTCATCAGAAGAAAACTTTTTACCCTCTCCCTCCAACTTTTAGACAAATGCAATGTTGGAACTGCAGCAACCATTTTGAGATCATGAGGCAAGGAGCCAAAAGAATGAAAAAAACAAACAGACTGAGGAAGTAAAAAAGAAACAGCAGGAGTCCATGGTGACATCATTAAGCTGCTAAGCCAGTCCTAGAACTGCCTACATTCACACTTTAGTTAAGAAAGCAACAACTTTCCTTATGATAAAGCCAGTCTTCGGTTTTCTTTCACATGTAGCTGAAAGCAGCCCAGTGAATAGAGGGCTTTTTTTAGGTCCCTGATCCCTCTTCTGTCTTGATGCTCCATGGCTGGGAGCCATCTGTGAGCTGTGTGTGAACCAAGCTAACATGGAAGCCATTGGGTAGGAAAATCTGGTATCTGGGAACTCCCAGAGGCAACCCTGCTGGTTTGACACTGCCCGATACATGGGACTTCTTACCTAGCTCTAAGTTCAGCACAGCACCCGAGATGGGGTGACCCACTGGAACCACATAGCCTCTTGGAAATGGGCGTGGTTTGCCAAGATGCCAATCAACCTGTTTGCTGCAAGACCCCTGCCACTCCGAGAAGCAAGACTCCTCCTGCTGAAACCTTATCCCTTAAATAAAGAACGGAGCCATGTTTTAGTTGTTGGGTTCCAGCTCCTAACAGGACTAGAAAACCTATCAGGAGCTCCACCTCCTTTAAATCTTTTTTCTGGCTCTGTCTCTTATTTCTTCCTAATTATTTCAGACTTTTCGTTTTCTCAGGTGGCTCACACCTTCTGAGCAGGAAACTGCCCTGGCAGGGTGCTGGCCTCCCCGCAGTACTTCATACCTGCCATTGTGGCAGCCTGGGCTCCCTGCAGATCGGAAGGCTCCTGGTGCATCTCGCTGTCCTGTTTTCTGACACCTGCTGTTGATGAACTTAGCTGCCTGCTTGTGACCCCAAGGGCATATTCCTGCCCAGCATTATTCCTTTCAGCGCAAAGCAGCTAACTTTTCTAAAACACATGAGCAAAAGTTTCAAACCACTGTCTGTGCTCTGGTAAATTCTATCCACAGCCATACGGTGCCTCTCACCCCCTCCTGCCACTCAGAGTAACCTCCTTGCTCTGCATCTTGTGTCTGTAACTTAGAATTCTCTAGCCATCCCATCTCTCCAGCCTGTTTGGTGAGATGTTTACTGGTCACTTATCCCCTCTGGGGGGAAAAAATAATAATAATAATTTCTCCATTTTCAAGTCCTCCTCCTTGGCTTTACCATCCTCTGGGTCCCACATCTTTACTTTTGCAGGGAGATGATAAATATTGATCCAGATATTTATCCTCATGGTTTCCAGTCATTTACATAAGGGCTCAGGATAGCTTAGGTGGAAGAGGAGAACCCAGGGTACCACTGCTGTCTGTTCCTCCTGCCCTAAGCCAGCCGGCTCCCTGCAGGGCAGTCACGGCTGAGAACAAGGTGCACAAGGTGACGACTTGGAGGCCGTCCTCCACCTGCTCACAGCCTGCCTGCCCTGCCTCTCTGAAACGCTGCTTGGTGAAAGTTCCCAGTCTGCACCATCCTCCAAAGCCACCTGTGTCTGCTGAGCGCTTGAAATGTGGCCTGCCTGGATGGAGATGCGTTAATTAGGGAAGGGAAAAACTTCTCCTCTACTCTCTCTCGGGAGACAGCAGAGAGATGTTCTTCTCTAACATCTGCCATTTCTCAAAATTGCCTCTATGCCAAAGCAGCATACTTGGGCATGGCATATTCTGATACCCTTCTTCTATAAATGTAAAATACACATCTGATTTCCAAGACTCCGCACCCCACCAGGAAGGTAAGCTATCTCATCCATAACATTTTAATACCGGTTACATGTTGGAATGATGATATTTTTGATATCCGGTATTAAGTAAAACATAGTAACACTAATGTCACCTGTTTCTTTTTAACTTGGTGGGCTAAAACAAAAATTCCAAACTGCACCTGCGGCTGGCATCGTGGTGCTGTTGGAGAGCACAGCTCTGGAACGCTATGGGCTGCCTGCAGCCTGGATCATTCTACTGTAGTGAACTAGTTCCTCTTCTGGAACTAACACTGTGGTTCTCATAGTTGAACCAGGTCCCCGGTAAACTCGTGGGGCAGATCCTTTTCAAATAAATTGTAAGAGTATGGCCCCTTGTCTTAAAAATTATTTGCAAACTCGTTTAAATAGCCTTAAAAAAAAGTGATAGGACCAGCTCAGTGGTGCACACTGGCAATTCTGAAAGCTACAGCAGAAGGACTGCAAGTTCAAGGCCAGCCTGGGCAACTTAGTGAGACCCTGTCTCAAAATGTAAAATAAAAAGGCCTGGCAATGTGGTAAAGCACCCCTGGATTCAATACCCAGTGCCACAAAAAAATAAAAAATAGATAAAAATTTAAAGAGTGGTGTTTATTAGACAGATACAGCTGTGCCTCTCACAACTGGAGGGCAAGAAGCTGGGGCTCCTGAGAAGCCATCATCCTTATGCCTTTGGGAAGCCAGGAGCCCTGGGCAGAGGGGCCTATCGTCTCATCTCTGGATCCAACTGCTTTCTGAACCTGAACGTCCTTCTTTCTGCTTCATCCAAGTTTAGCAAAATCAATCTCTGAAGTCACCAGAACAGAGAGGAGAATCAAGATGACCCGCTTACCAGATTACAGGTAATTGATCTCCAGTGCGCCAGACGTTGCATTTCACATTTGATTCTCTGGCTCGAGGCTGTGATTTATTTATTAGACTTGCCGATGAGATCAGTCTGCCTTGTGCATGCAGAGGAAATTTCAGCCTGATTCTGCAACTGGTAGGAGCAGCTGCCAAGGATGTCCCTGATCCAATAGGTGGGTGTGTTGCGGGGGACGCGGTTCATGCTCACAGAACTCTTCTCCTGATTTGCAAAAAAGGTCAAAAGACATGGAACAAACTTGTAGTGATTCGTAATTATGAAGATCAGCAGAGACAGAGGATTGTGGATATAAAACTCCAATCCTTAAAAACCTTAGGGACTTGGTTAGGCAGCCAAGGTGTTGGGGTAAACACTAATCAGTGCCTAGGCAAGCTTGCAGTGAGTAAGGCAGTCTCTAAAGAATGTGGTGAGGAGAGAGATTGGGGGTGTGGGGGGGAGCTGGCCACTTCCCTTATCTCCAATCTTTAGGAGAGGGTATAAACAGTGACCCTGGTTGCAAAGCAAAGAAATGGACTCATAAAACATCTAAAGAAAGCCACCTGCTCAGAGGGCATGCAACCCATCCTCTGTGCTCCCCCTGCTTGTAGGCACCATGTGGCCCTTCAGTAGAAGGAGCAAATAATAAAATGTCCAGAGCATCTCCACTGAGTCCTCCAAGTTCTTTCTTTGGGATTAGAAAATAATGTGCTTGGGGTCTTAGCCCTGGGGTTGAACAATTGGTGTAGTCAGTGGATCCCAGAGAGAAACTTGTCTGGTGGACTCTGGAGTCACAGAGTATGCAAGGGACATCCCAGGCTGGCCACATGCCATATGGTTGGAAATGGTTTCCCGAGGGGAGGGGCAGGGATCACCACATGAGCATGAGGCCACCTTGAAATGCAAAGAGGGGGGGCTGCAAGTGTTGGAAGCAAAAGGAATCAAGGGAGCCTCAGGGAAGCATGTCACCATGTCACCAATGTCACCAGTGGTGGAGAGGCCCCTGCTATCAGCTCCATAGAGTTCAGCAAGAGTTAAAACTAGAAAGAGAGGCCTGCGGAGCGCGGGCTGACAGCACTAATGTGCTGTTGAACTTGTAGCCGAGTGTCTGCAGGTCATGGCATGCCATTAGGCTAAACCGAGGGGACATCATCAGAGCCTGTATTAAGGTGTGCAGACAGGGGCCCTCAGACGTGAGATCCTTTCGGGGAGTCCACTAGTTTTGGTGATTAGCAGTCAAGGTGAGGATAAAGATATAATGGAAATTAGACTCTACGCCTGTAATAGACACATCCAGATCTGCTCCCTGCTCCAGAGAGATATTTACACACCACCCTGAGACCATATACCCTGCAAAGCTGGTGGAACTGAGGTCCAAGTTCAGACAGAGAGAAAGTGTAGCAGCATGGCGGCTCCTCTGGTAAGACACTGGAGCAGATGGGATAAGACGGACCATATGGAATTTTCTGAAGTGGCTTCAGTAACTGCCCACCCTGCTTTACATCAGCAGCTTTACACCAGAGCCACTGATCAAAGTGTGAGGTCATTAGCAGCTTGGTTGCTTCTTGCTACTCACAGTATGTGGCCAAATCATGAGACATTCCAATGCTCAGAGGCCCTTGGGACCCCATGGAAAAATTACAGAGCAAATCACGGGAACTGGGAATGAAACATGCTGCGTATGTACATCCTTTCCTGGGACAGGATAGTATGACTTTTACTTCTGGGATGAGGGGTACAGTATGACACACAGTCCCTCTTTTATTTATGGTACCAAGATATCAATGCTATTCTCATTAGTAGACCAGCCCCCACCCTCACCCCAACAATCAATGCAGCTGATAGTACATCTAGGAGAGACCGAAAGATTTCGACAGAAAATGGGAGTCTAGAAAACCCAGCCCAAACTGGAAGAACCTCGTCAAGTCTCTTGTACACAGATGTGGGTGAGCTTAATAGCAGCAGGAATGGATGAAAGGAAATAGATAAACAACCTAAGGTCACCCTGGTACAGTTATGGAAGCGATGGTCACAGGACAAGAGGTTTCAGCCATTACTTCTCAGTAAAGAAGCAAAAGGGGAGACTGTCAGGAAGGTAAACATGGACTCTTCCAGAAAGAGAGACAAGTCTCTCATTAGATGTAATGAAAGCAGGGACCACAGCTCCCCTCAAGAGCCTTTGAGCCCTTGGATATGGGATGACTAGGGGAGAAGCCAGGGTCCAGGGATCGGAGCCATGCCTCTGGACCACAGGCCACGTATAGAAGTGACAATACATTGATCTTCAAAAAATATTCCTTGGTGGACACGGGAACTGAGCATGCACTGATGTGTGCTAATCCTGTTAATTCCTTGATAGATGTGGGGGTGGAGGACAGTGAGAGCTCAAGTCATAACATTGACTGTGGCTTGGACACCTGCCACCTACCCCCTGCTGGTGTTCATAGTCCCCATTCCTGAATACATAATAAGTGTTGCTCTCTTGTGGGGTAAATGCCTACAAATGACCATAGGGGAGTTCCATTTTCACTCTGGGGAGATTAAGCATGTGCCAAAATTAAACCATGTGAAGCCAAAATTAAAGAGGGCATGGAAAACACTCCCTTGTTTTGCCTGCACCCTGTCAAATCATTGCCACCAAACAATTTTGAGTCCCCAGTGGCCATCAAGAGATAACAGAGACCATATGTCAACTGCTAAAGTATACACTTCACCCAACTCAGTCCTTTTAACTACCCTGCGTGGCCAGTGAGAAAGCCAGACTTAACTTGATGTGTGACATTGGATCTTAGAGAATTAAATAAGGTGAACCCTCCACTTTATGCAGCCATTCCTAACATAGCCACCAAGCTGGAAGAACCTGGCTGTCCACTGGGAACACATCTTTGTGTACTAGATCTTGCTAATGCCTTCCTTATCCTAAAGTCTCTGAGAGTCAAGTCCCATTGGCCTCCATGGGGAGAGGCCAAGAGTGGATGTTTATGTTGTTACCTCAAGGATATCTCCCTTGCCCCATCTTGGGTCAGCTATGGTAAAAAAAAAAAAAAAAAAAAAAAAAAAATCCTGGTGCTGCTAGTAAAAATGTTCAAATAATGATCACATCAGATTCTCTTTCCTTTCTCACCTAGGCTGCCCGCTGCTCTTGACTCCTTTGCAAGGGGGAGGACGGGAAGACAGTGCAGGGCTCTGGCTTATCTGTGAAATTCTTGGGTGTCCTCCGTTGGGTAAGACAAAGGTTGTACCTCAGGCTGTGACAGTCAGTGCAGGTGTTTCACTTCCCAGCACAGAAAGACACATACAAAATTTGTGGAGCCACTGGGTTGTTGGAGGACTTTCATCTGTCGTCTGGCTCAGTTGCTAAAACCCCTATACAACTTGTGTTGGAGGGGCACAGTATGGGACTGGACTGGGGCACATACTGAGGCATTTAATCAAGCACAGGCCCTGGGATATGAGGCACATCAAATCCTGCTTACTGTCCATGTCACTCCAGACAATAGAGTTTATGGCAGTGGATTAGGGACATCAGACCCCCTCCCCAGGTTTCAGTCATAGTTATGGAAGGGGGCAGAGGAATGTTATAGTTTATTGGGAAACACTTGTAAGCTACCCCTGGTATTCTTCTTGCCACAGAGCCCATCACCAGAGAAGCACCAGTCAAGGTTGGAAAGCTGCAAAGATAAGATGGCCGGAGAAATCCCCAGCAAAGAAAATTGCCATTTGGCTACACTACAGATTAAAGCATGCAGGTCAAAAGGCTACGTGAGCAGCTGAGATGCCTAGGGATGCCCATAAAGAGATCCGGTGCTGCTGCTGCTTGAAAAGACTGCCTGCTGCTCTCAGCACCACCCAGGATGACGGGATGCCACCGAGGGGCATATTGGATGAGGTTACATCTCTCTTGAGTGATGGCAGATAGACCCCCTTGGCCCTCTTCCACTATCAGAAGGGGCCAAATAGGCATTGACTTGTGTGGAATAGTTACAGGTTTACGCAAGCCTTTCCCAGCAGGAGAGCCACACGGAAGTCAGCTATTAAGGGACTGATCTGGTTGAGTGCCATATGTGGCTCCACGGTAATTGAGAATGACCAAGGAACCCATTGCACAGGCCATGACTTACAGCAACGGGCTAGAGACCAGGACAGACTGTGGACTTTCTACCCACCATACAAAGCAACATAATTAAAGCATGCAGGTCATTTTTTGTTTGTTTGTTTCATTAAAAAAAATAAATGACCTGCTGAAACAGGCCATAAGGACTGAGTGTAACCCCATGCAGGAGTGGGCTGCTCATCTACCTGAGGCACTAAGGACACTAAGTGAGAAACACAGACATCAGCGACCTGCAGCCATTCCTTTGTTACCTTGCTCATGGCCACCACCATTAAGGTTACAGCATTAAGGTTCACTGCCAGCAGGATTACCACCACAAAAGCCTCTGTCTGGACACTCCAGTATGGACCTGCAGGTCCAGTGTGGGGGTGACTGAGGTTTGGAGGAGCCTGGGTCTTCCTGCTGAGAGTGCTGGTGGCCCTTGTCTTGCTGCTGCACCTCGGGGTTGCTCCTTTGCATGAGTGTATCCCTGGTGGTCTCTCTGCAAGTAGGAGCAACACTGAGATCTTGAGACTGCAGTGTGGCCAAGCCTGAGATGATCCCAAGAGATGTCAGAGACAGGGCTGAGAAACTGTTGAACAATGACAGAGACAGTTCAATTTTCCATCAAGATTGATTTTATTTTATTTTTTGATTCAGTAATCTCTCTACCATATTTGGAACAGGATGTTTTTTATGTATCAGTGTGTGGAGGACAATGATATATGAATGGTGTTTTGCATTTCTGTTGTATTCTTATGTCTTTAATTTTTTCTCTGTTCATTTTCTTCCTCTCTCTTGTCTATTTTCTTGGATTTTCTTTCCAGCTTTTCTCCAACCAACAGCCAATCTCTGTCGGCTCCTCTACCCCTCTTTCTGTGAATTTTTACTTCTAGATTCTCTCTTCCCTCCCTCACAAATATCACATACTACACCAACTCTGTTCATTCATCCACCATTTGGAATTGTAAACCATTTTAACAAATTTTCTGTTTGTACTATAGATAGTTATTGAACTCATCATTTTGGTTTAATACAAGAAAGCAGTATTTGCCTTAGTGGGAGCTATTAGGTTTAAGGCTATATATTGAATACACTGGGTGCTGTTGATATTGGTCTCACTATTAAAGGTGAAGCACTAGAAATCTTCAGGGACACTAGGCATCTACAGGGTAGCATTTATGCTGCCTTAGATCCATACTTCTAGATAGGAAAACACACTAACAACATGAGAAAAAAAGGTAACAGAGCACCCCAAACCAAGATGCTTCAACAACAGAAGCCACTGAAAACACAGTAGAAGAAATGTCCAACAAAGAGTTCAAATTGTACATAGTTAAGCTAATATGTGAAGTAAAGGATAATATAAGGAGTAAAATAAAAGAGAAAAACACAGGAAGTGAAAGACCACTTCAATAAAGAGTTAGAAAAAATAAATGAATGAATGAATGAATAAATAAATGAATAAATAAATAAAAGAGTTAGAGATTGTGGGAAAAAAAGAACAAGCAGAAATTCTCAAAATAAAGGAATCAGTAAACCAAATTATAAATTCAATAGAAAGTGTCTAGACTAGACCACTTGGAAGATGGAACCTCAGACAATGAAGACCAAATATATAATCTTGAAAGTAAAGTTGACCATGCAGAGAAGATGGTAAGAAACCATGAACAGAACAGGGCTCTGGCTTATCTGTGGAATTATGGGATAACATGAAAAGACCAAATTTAAGAATTATGAGAATAGATGAAGAGCAGGGATACAAACCAAAAGGATGCACAATCTTCTCAATAATATAATAGCAGAAAATTTCCCAAACCTAAAGAATGGAATGGAAAATCAAATACAAGTGGCTTATAGGACCCCAAATGTACAAAATTACAGCAGACCCACACGAAGACACATTATAATGGGAATGACTAACACAGAGAATAAAGATAAAATCTTAAAGGCTATGAGAGAAAAAAATCAAATTATGTATAGGGGGAAACCAATTCGGATCTCAACTGATTTTTCGACCCAGACCCTCAAAGCTAGGAGGAACTGGAATAATATATTTCAAGCTCTGAAAGAAAATGGACGTTAACCAAGAATTTTATATCCAGCAAAATTAAGTTTCAGATTTAAAGATGAAATTAAAACCTTCCATGGTAAACAAAAATTTAAAGAATTCACAACTAGAAAGCCTATATACTACAGAGCATTCCCAACAAATACTCCATGAGGATGAAGTGGGGAAAAAAATGAAAACCAGCAAAGGGAGGATCTACACTAAAGGGAAAGTCAACCAAATGAGAAACCAAGACAAATAAAAAACCAGAAATAAATCAAAATGACAGGGAATCATATCTCAATCATAACCTTGAATGTTAATGGCTTAAACTCATCAATCAAAAGTAGATTGGCAGATTGGATTAAAAAAGCAAGACCCAATAATATGCTGTCTTCAAGAGACTCACCTCATGAGCAAAGACAAGACAGGCTGAAGGTGAAAGGATGGAAAAAAACTTATCATTCATATGGATTGCGTAAACAAGCAGGGGTTTTCATTCTCAGATAAAGTAGACTTCAAACCAAAGTTAATCAGAAGAGACAAAGAAGGACATTTTATACCTCTTAGGGAAGCATATATATAAGCAAGACATAACAAATATAAATAGTTATGCTCCAAACAATGTTGCATCTGTGTACATCAAACAAACCCTTCTCAATTTCAAGAGTCAAATAGACCACAATACAATAATACTGGGTGACTTTAACACACCTCTCTCATTACTGGATAGATCTTCCAAATAAAAACTAAATAAGGAAACTATAGAACTAAATAATACAATCAATAATTTAGACTCAACAAACATATATAGAATATTTCATCTATCAATGAGCAAATATACTTTCTTCTCAGCAGCACATGGCTCCTTCTCTAAAACAGACCATATGTTATGCCACAAAGCAACTCTTAGTAAATATACACACAAAACACACACACACACACACACACACACACACACACACACACATATACAGATAATACCTTGCATTCTATCAGACACAATGCAATGAAATTAGAAATGAATGATAAAATAAAAAATTCAAGCTATGGTAACAAATGGAGACTAAATAATATACTATTGAATGATGAATGGATAATAGAAGAAATCAAGGATGAAATTAAAAAATTTTTGGAGATAAATGAGAACATTTATACAGCTTATCAAAATGGGACACTATGAAGGCAGTACTAAGAGGAAAGTTTATTGCATTCAGTGCATTCATTGAAAGAATAAAAAATCAACAAATAAATGACCTAACACTACATTTCAAAGCCCTATAAAAAGAAGAACAAATCAACACCAAAAGCAGTAGAAGACAGGAAATAATTAAAATTAGAGCTGAAATTAATACAATTGAAATTAAAAAGTTGAAAAAATTGACAAAACAAAAAGTTGGTTCTTGATAAAATAAATAAAATAGATAACCCTCTGGTTATGATAATGAAGAGAAAAATTACTAAAATACAAGATGAAGAAGGAAATAACACAAAAGACACGTCTAAAATACAGAAGATAATTAGAAACTATTTTGAAAATTTATACTGCAATAAAATAGAAAATATTGAAGACATCAACAAATTTCTTGAGACATATGACCTACCTAAACTGAATAAGGAGGTAATATTTCAAGGAGATCAATTTCAAGTAATGAAATAGAAAACAGCATCAAAAGCCTACCAACAAAGAAAAGCCTAGAACTGAATGAATTCTCAGCCAAAGTTCTACAAGACTCTCAAAGAAGAATTAACACCAATACTCCTCAAAGTATTCTATGAAATAGAAAAGGACGGAACCTTTCCAAACTCATTCTATGAGGCTAATATCACCCTAATACCAAAACCAGACAAAGACACATTAAGGAAAGAAAACTTCAAACTAATAACCCTGATAAACATAGATGCAAAAATTCTCAACAAAATTCTGGCAAATGGCATACAAAAACATATTAAAAAGATAGTGTACTATGATCAAGTGGGATTCATCCCAGGGATGCAGGGTTGGTTTAACATATGGAAATCAATAAACGTAATTCATATTAATAGACTTAAAAACAAGAATCATATGATCATCTCAATAGATTCAGGAAAAGAATTTGACAAAAATACAGCACATCTTTATGTTCAAAACACTAGAAAAACTAGGGATAATAGGAACATACCTCAAAATTGTAAAAGCTATATATGCTAACCTCAAAGCCAGCATCATTTTAAATGGAGAAAAATTGAAATCAATCCCTCTAAAACCTGAAACAAGTCAAGGATGTCCTCTTTCACCACTTCTATTCAACATCATCCTTGAAACTCTAGCCAGAGCAATTAGCAAAAGAAAGAAATTAAAGAGATACAAATAGGTAAAGAAGAACTCAAACTATCACTATTTGCTGATGACATGATTCTATATCTAGAAGATCCAAAAAATCCCACCAGAAAACTTCTAGAACTAATAAATGAATTCAGCAAAGTAGCAGCATATAAAATCAACACCCATAAATCAAATCCATTCCTATACATCAGTGATGAATCCAATGAAAGAGAAAATAGGAAAACTACTTCATTCACAATAGCCTCAAAAAAAAAAAAAAAACCTGGGAATAAATCTATCAAAAGAGGTGAAAAGCCTCGACAATGAAAACTACAGAACACTGAAGAAAGAAATTGAAAAAAAACCTCAGAAGATGAAAAGATCTCCCATGCTCCTGGATAGGCAGAATTAATATTGTCAAAATGGCCATACTACCAAAAATGTTACACAGATTTAATGCAATTCCTATTAAAATCCCAATGACATTCTTCATAGAAAAATAAAAAGCAATCATAAAATTTATTTGGAAAAATAAGAGACCCAGAATAGCTAAAGCAATCCTTAGCAAGAAAAGTGAAGTAGGAGGCATCACAATACCAGATCTTAAACCATTCTACAGAGCTATAGTAATAAAAAAGGCATCAATGGTAGACCAATGGTACAGGATAGAGGACACAGAGACAAATCCACATAAATATGGTTATGTCATATTAGACAAAGGTGCCAAGAACACTCACTGGAGAAAAGATAGCCTACTCAACAAATGGTGCTGGAAAAACTGGAAACCCATATGTAGCAAATGAAATTAAACTTCTATCTCTCACTCTGCACAAAAAATCAACTCAAAGAGAAGTAGAAGAAGACCTTAGAAGATGGAAAAATATACCCTGTTCATGGATAGGCCGAACTAACATTATCAAAATGGCGATATTACCAAAAGTTCTCTATAGGTTTAATGCAATGCCAATCAAAATCCCAACGGCATTTCTTGAAGAAATAGATAAAGCAATCATGAAATTCATATGGAAAAATAAAAGACCCAGAATAGCAAAAGCAATTCTAAGCAGGAAGTGTGAATCAGGCGGTATAGCGATACCAGATTTCAAACTATATTACAGAGCAATAGTGACCAAAACAGCATGGTACTGGTACCAAAACAGGCGGGTGGACCAATGGTATAGAATAGAGGACACAGAGACTAATCCACAAAGTTACAACTATCTTATATTTGATAAAGGGGCTAAAAGCATGCAATGGAGGAAGGATAGCATCTTCAACAAATGGTGTTGGGAAAACTGGAAATCCATATGCAACAAAATGAAACTGAATCCCTTTCTCTCGCCATGCACAAAAGTTAACTCAAAATGGATCAAGGAGCTTGATATCAAATCAGAGACTCTTTGCCTGATAGAAGAAAAAGTTGGCTATGATCTACATATTGTGGGGTCGGGCTCCAAATTCCTTAATAGGACACCCATAGCACAAGAGTTAATAACAAGAATCAACAAATGGGACTTACTTAAACTAAAAAGTTTTTTCTCAGCAAGAGAAACAATAAGAGAGGTAAATAGGGAGCCTACATCCTGGGAACAAATTTTTACTCCTCACACTTCAGATAGAGCCCTAATATCCAGAGTATACAAAGAACTCAAAAAATTAGACAATAAGATAGCAAATAACCCAATCAACAAATGGGCCAAGGACCTGAACAGACACTTCTCAGAGGAGGATATACAATCAATCAACAAGTACATGAAAAAATGCTCACCATCTCTAGCAGTCAGAGAAATGCAAATCAAAACCACCCTAAGATACCATCTCACTCCAGTAAGATTGGCAGCCACTATGAAGTCAAACAACAACAAGTGCTGGCGAGGATGTGGAGAAAAGGGTACTCTTGTACATTGCTGGTGGGACTGCAAATTGGTGCGGCCAATTTGGAAAGCAGTTTGGAGATTCCTGGGAAAGCTGGGAATGGAACCACCATTTGACCCTGCTATTGCCCTTCTCGGACTATTCCCTGAAGACCTTAAAAGAGCATGCTACAGGGATGCTGCCACATCGATGTTCATAGCAGCACAATTCACAATAGCTAGACTGTGGAACCAACCCAGATGCCCTTCAATAGATGAATGGATAAAAAAAATGTGGCATCTATACACAATGGAGTACTATGCAGCAATAAAAAATGACAAAATCATAGAATTTGCAGGGAAATGGATGGCACTAGAGCAGATTATGCTTAGTGAAGCTAGTCAATCCCTAAAAAACAAATACCAAATGTCTTCTTTGATATAATGAGAGCAACTATGAACAGAGCAGGGAGGAAGAGCAGGAAGAAAAGATTAACATTAAACAGAGACATGAGATGGGAGGGAAAGGGAGAGAAAAGGGAAATTGCATGGAAATGAAGGGAGACCCTCATTGCTATACAATATTACATATAAGAGGTTGTGAGGGGAATGGGAAAATTAACAAGGAGAGAAATGAATTACAATAGATGGGGTAGAGAGAGAAGATGGGAGGGGAGGGGAGGGGGGATATTAGGGGATAGGAAAAGTAGCAGAATACAACAATTACTAATTGGGCATTATGTAAAATTGTGGATGTGTAACCGACGTGATTCTGCAATCTGCATTTGGGGTAAAATTGGGAGTTCATAACCCACTTCAATCTAATGTATGAAATATGATATGTCATGAGCTTTGTAATGTTGTGAACAACCAATAAAAAAAAAAAAGAAACCTGGGGAGAACTCACTCTTCCAATAAGATTATTTTAGTAAGTTTGTTGTGCAAACTCAGTCTCCATTGAAAAGAGTTGCTCCTCTCTTCCTGATGTGAGAAAGAGGAGCACCTTCACAGAGGCATGTGTAGGCTGCAAAAGGAAGGGAAGAAAAAAAAAATCAACTCAAAGTGGATCAAAGACTTAGGCAGTAGAACAGAGACCCTGCACCTAATAGAAGAAAAATAGGCCCAAATCACCACATTGGCCTGGGATCTGACTTCCTTAACAAGACTTCTAAAGCATAAGAAATAAAATCAAGAATCAATAAATGGGATGGATTCAAATCAAAAAGCTTCTTCTCAGAAAAATAAACAATCAATACTGTGAGGAGAGAGCCTACAGATTGGGATAAAATCTTTACCACATGCACTTCTGATAAAGCATTAATCCCTAGGATATATAAAGAACTCAAAAAACTTAACACCAAAAAAACCAAATAACCCCATCAATAAATGGGCTAAGGAACTGAACAGGCACTTCACAGAAGAAGAAATACAATCGATCAACAAACATATGAAAAAGTATTCAACATCTCTAGCAATTAAAGAAATATGAATCAAAACTACGCTAAGATTTCATCTCACTCCTGTCAGAATGGCAATCATCAAGATTACAGGAAACAATAAATGTAGGGGAAAAGGCACACTCATGCATTGCTGGTGGGACTGCAATTAGTATAACCACCATGGAAAGCAGTACGGGGATTCCTCAGAAAACTGGGAATGAAACGATCATTTGACCCAGCTATCCCACTCCTCAGTTTATACCCAAAGGACTTAAAATCAGCATACTACAGTAATGCAGCCACATCAATGTTTATAGCAGCTCAAATCACAATAGCTAAACTATGGAACCAACCTAGGTGTCCCTCAATAGATGAATGGATAAAGAAAATGTGATATATGTAGTCAATGAAATATTACTCAGCTTTAAAGAAGAGTGAAATTATGACATTCACCAGTAAATGCATGGAGTTGGAGAATATCATGCTAAGCGAAATAAGCCAATCCCACAAAACCAAAGGCTGAATGTTTTCTCTAATATATGGATGCTAATTCACAATAAGGCAGGGGGCACTAGGGAAGAATAGCATTACCTTAGATTAGGTAGAGGGAAGTGATGGGAGGGGAGGAGACGTGGGGATAGGAAAGATAGTAAAATGAAACAGACATTATTACTGTATGTATATATGGGACTACATGACCAATATGATTCTGCAACAGGTTCTCCCAGAAAAATGAGAAATTATATCCCATCTATGTATGATATACCAAAGTGCATAAATGCATTCTACTGTCATGTATAACTAATTAAAACAAATTTAAAAATTAATTAAAAAAAAAAGTCCATCAACACCTACAAAAAAATTTTAAATAAATAAATAAAGCCTGCTGTGTTGGGAACCTGGACCTCACAAATATAGGTGATGTACCCTCAGGTGATGAGCATTTTGTACCAATTAAAGGCAGTTATATATTACAGAGGTGTCTTATTTTTTCTATACACCTGAAGTACAAACTGATAAAATGGTCTGGTACTTCCCTAGGCAAGCCTACCATGCAGATTGCTTTACTAACACAAGATTGTATAGCCTGTATACTGCCTCATGGAACTGATTTGCCCTTATTGGTGCCTATGAAACATTCATCATACTCTCCATAGGTTAGCAATAAGTAACCTATTCCCGCCAATCAGACCAGCCATCGGCTCTACCCAGAACTCACTGTGACTGCAGCACAAGGATATCTCTGGTTATACCAACTGGCAAATGAGACCAAATGGACTTGGATAAAACAGAACTGGACTAAAACACAATATCTCTCATACTTTAACCCAAGTGTCTAAACAAACAAATGCTATCTTAATTATCTTAGCTTGCTAGCTGATAGGTTCTTGCTCTTTGGGTTGCTGTTACAAGATGTGGATGCCATGTGCCTCTCGTGCCCTGTCCTGAGGGCCTTGGAAAACGTGGGATGGTTTGAGATTGTGAGAGATGTTAAGGGCTTCTGAGGCACTGAAGGGTAGGGTGTTGGGGTGCACCCTAGTCAGTGCCTAGGACAGCTTTCAGTGAGATAAGGCAGACATTAAAAGAATGTGGAAAGGAGGAAATGCAGAGGGGGAGCTGGCCACTCATCTCCAGTCCTTAGAAAAGGGTCTATACAGAGTGACCTTGGTGGAAAAGTAAAGGAATGTACTCATAAAACACCTGAGGAGATCAGTGCCGCAGGCGTGCAGCCTATCTGACATATTCCGCCAGCTCATAGGTGTGGTGCGGCCCTCTATTGCATCCCAGCCGGCCACCAGAGAGGAGTGAACAATAAAATGTCCAAAACCTCTGCACTGAGTCCTCCAAGTTCTTTCTTTGGAGTTGGGAAAGAGTACACTGGAGTGTTTGCAACCCTGGGGTTGAACACAGGGCTAGATTTTTGGGGGAGAGTGGCAGATTGTCGTGAGTGAGCTGTCATTAACATAGACCAAACACACAAGGTCAGAATTCATTAAATAATAATAAATTCACAGGCGAAACTACTTTCAGTGGTGGCAGTTCACCAAATATTTGTAGGTCACTTGATAGTCACAAGCCAGGCAAACACAAGTTCTTTTATTCCAATCTAAAGGCTAAGAAAGGGTTAAGCCTGGAGCAGACTTGGAATGCAAAGAGACACTGTAGGTGGTCAGATAACACCAGCCCTGAACTTATTCTGGGCCCAGAGCTGTCAAAGCACAGCAACTTCTCTAGGCCAGGACCCAGATGGACAGCAGTTTTGCAGTGTTGGCTTGGACATCCGTTTGAGATGTCAGTTTGGAGTGGGCCACTGAAAGGTCACCACCAGCAGAAGAAACTCCGTTTGCTGAGGCCCGAGGAGAGTCCACTGTAACGATTTTCCTGAGCAAAGCTTTTTTTTTTTTTCCCAAGGGACCAGGTGACAGGGTCAGTGTGCTGCTGCACCTCCTTTTCTGGGCTAGAACATGGGGATTGATTCATTCATGGTCTGGGATGCTTAAACAACTCATGGGCCTGGTTTTTCCACTATGGGTTTGAGATGCCCAGGCATCCATATGCTTCCAATGAATTTGATACGTCCACAGTTGATCATTTTATTAGCATTTAATTTATTTATCAGTTTGTGCCTTATGGTTTTGCTAGGCAAATGGTGGTTGTGTGCTTATACAAACAAGTTGTAGAGTGATTCTGTCTCAGCATTTAAAGTCAAAGTAGAGTAACCCATGGCAAACCACAGCTTTATAAAATGGAGCAACATAGGTTTAGGCATAGTCTGAGAACTACTATTCCATACATCATAGAATAACTACAACCTGGAGCAGAACACAGCCTGCTCCCCACACAGATGTACCCCCAAATGGAGTAATCAAAGCTCTCGTTAAAGACCTCCACCCCTCCCTTCCACCCAGGTCCGTCCCTGGGTACCAATCTTTTCTCACCACAGCCTTTCCTTGAAATTGCAACCGTGTTCCTGGAAGGGACAATGCTTCGCTAGCATGAGATCTCTCAACAGCGCAGCCAGATTCAGAGCAGGTCAGATAAGAAGTGACAGCAATCAGCTCAGATTGATGAGACACAGGACGTATGTCAGCCTCCTCGCAGGAAGAGAGATAAAGACCAGGTGAAGGATACTGGGGGAAGGTGCTGGAGGTCGAACCTGACTGGGAACGAAGGGGCAAATTTCTTCAGGAAAAGATCATCTGGGAAAAGTTTTCCCTGGACAGAGAATGGAGAGCCGCCCCCAGGTCAGGTCAGAGGTAGCCTGCCCTGAGGCCAGAGGGGCAGGAGGCAGAGCAGAAGGATGGCTGCAGAGGTGGAGGAGGCCCTGTGTTTGACCATGACTGCCTCCAGAAGTCTCAGATCTTACCTCCCTGCTTACTCAGCAGAAGCCTTCTAGTGGATCTTTCCCTGGTGGGTAAGGCCGAGTTGATCATTTCTCTTTTAAAAAGCTATTTTGTGACATTTCCTAGGCCTACTAGCCTGAGAGCGAGGCCAGCCTTGAGTGCCAGGAGCAATGAGGATATCTGTCTTTGGTTCTTCTTAGCCTGGGTCAAACCATTTTTAATTGTGAGGCCATTAGGCTAAGAGAGACAGTGAACCACAGGGTGAAATAAAATTGCAACATGACAATCAGAATCTGCCAACTACCCCTAACTAGAAATTTCCCACCAGATGCTACCACATATGGCTAGCCAATCCAGTAATTCCTTGGTTTTGCTCCTACATTCAGCCCATGAAATCCCTGGGCTCTGAATTCCCTGAAGCCAAACTCTGAATTTCTTTTGTTCTGAGTGCTGTCTGGTTCGCAGATTGTCCTTTGCCTAAATAAATTTCTTAAGGCTAATTTATTGATAATACTTCTTTTAATACCTGATATTACCTGCTACAGTTTGAATCTTAAGCATCCCCCAAAGGTTTATGTGATGAAGGCTTACTCTCCAGCTTGGTGCTATTGAGATATGGAGGAGCCTTTAAGAGGTAGGGCATCATGGGAGGCTTTTAGGTCTTTGGGGATCTGCCCTCCCACCATGAAGTAAGTAGTTTAGCCCCACCATGTGCTTCTGCCATAATGTACACCTCACCCACAGACCCCAAGGCAAGGAGGCCAACCAATTATGGACTGAAACCTCCAAACCTGTGAGTAAAATAAACCTTTACTCTTAATAAGTTAATTACCCCAGGTGTTTGTTGCAGTGCTGGAAACTCTATCACACTACCTGACTTCCAGCTTTAGCCAATATTTTTCCAATAATTCCTGAGGTCACCAGGAGTTGGGAGGGCACCTCACTGTGCCAAGGAAGCTATTTTACCGACCTGAGTTTCTCCCTTTTCAGCTCTGAAAGGTCGTGTTTGTTGTTCAGGCCCCTGGGGCCTGGTGTCCAAGGGGCAGCTGCTGTGGCCATGATGGTTGCAGGCCATACTCGGAGACCCTTCCTATGGCTGACAGGGTCTCTCGTGAATTTTACAAATACGGCCATCTCACATTCTCCTATTTCATGCTTCAAGACTCTCTTCCCCTAGATGAGGCAGGGGGTAGGGGTGCTCCAGCTTCTCAGGCAAATGGACTCCTTGCTGAGCCTTCCCTACCAGGCCTCCAAGCAAGCTCAGACCTGTCTCCCTGAGTCCCTGCTGTGCAAGAGAGACACAGGTCACTTGGCTTCTCTAGAGAGAAAGTCTATTGACTTAAGAGGAGGGAGAAAGCTTGCTGGGGTGATGGGATTAATTGCTGTTAAAGCTTTACGTGTGAGGGTGATTACCCTGCAGCCCACCAGCTGTCCCCTTGCAACCTGGGTGCTGCCCTGCTTTGGAGAGGCCGGAGGTTCCATGGCCAGCGGGGTCCCAGCAGAGAATGCTCCCTGTTAACACCTCTGGTGGCTTGTAGGGGAAACTTCCAGGTTGATTTGTATAATTTTTGTTTCCCCTTCTCTTTTCTCACCTCTCTGAGAAATCAATCACCTCTTCTCTCTCTCTCTCTCTCTCTCTCTCTCTCTCTCTCTCACACACACACACACACACACACACACACACACACACACACACATTTGTTCTCTCACCTGCTTCAACCCAGACTAGGGGAGACATTTCATTTGCACAAACCAGGAGGATAACAGATCAACTATGCAGAGCCTGAGATCCAGGAATTGACTCTTGGGTGAGGGGATGTAGGCTGGCCTGACGTCAGAAGCAAACTCTAGATTCTCTATTCTTGATGCCAGCTCTGTCTCGCCTTCTGTCAAATGGATCTTAGCCACCCGCAGTCCTGAGAAGTGCCCAGATGCAGCCAACTTGCCCAAAGCCAGGCTTCTTCCCACTGATTTTTTTTTTTTTTTTTTTTTTGTGGTTAACCATTTTTTAAAAATTGGAGCTCTGAGGAGTTTTATTATTAAAAAAATCAGTACTCATATACATAAATTAATGAGTGTAAAATCCATCATACATTTACTTCATTTTTTAGCTTGACCTTCTAATAAATCTTTAGCTTCATTGATTTTGGCTGCTATGTAAGGAGATCCTCCTTTATCTGGGTGATTTAAAAGCATAATTCGTCGATGAGCATCTCTTATTTTTGCTTTATTGGCTGTAGGGCTTACACCTAGTATTAATGCTGCTTCCCGTTTTGTCATTTTGGTTTCAAACCCACCTCTGTAGTAGCCACCACTGAAGGCAGATTTTGGTAGACTTTGAAAAACTTGTTTTACTTGAGGCTCCATGTGCTTCATGGCTTGTAAAACATAACGGCCTGCAAATCCTGCAGCAGCAATGGTCAGTCCAACTGCTACCACTGTACTGGCCATGGCTCAGCTCGGCTTCCCTGCTTCCACCAGGAGAGCGGTTCATCCCAGTCCAGAAGACAAGGTCACCACCATAAGCCTTTACCCGAAAGCGACGCAATCACCGACCTTCCCACTGATTTAGTAACAGGTCACTAACAAGATAAAGGACCAAGGAAGATCACAAACAATATGTTTGTGTGTGCAGAGATCAAGGTCAGAATCCAGAACTGAAGAAATTTCCACATGTGTGGGGATTTTTTAGGTAACCAGTTGTGCCCTGAAATATCCTGTAAAGAGGGCACCACACTGCCAAGGGCCAAGCGGCTCCACCTCCCTGACCCCTGAGTCACACTGCAAAGGGCCTAATCTGGACACCAGCCCCGGGACCAAAGGCAAGAGGGATGGTGACAGAGGACAGAGTTGGGAGCTAGAGATGGCCTACTGCCCCTATCTTACCCTCTCCAAGGCCGTCACTGCTTTACACGTGCACAGCCAGCCTCTGACCTTACAGAAAGACTGACACTCCTTTTAACTGCCTGTTTCCTGACTTCCAGCTCTGGCGGTGTAATGGGAACCGAACATGATGGATTCAAAAACATTCAGTGCGAGCTTTGGTGACAAACCCTCACTTGACAGAGGCCTTGGTTTTAATAGCTGTCCTTCTGGTTCAGGATGCAGGGGGTGGCCTCTGATAATATATCACTGAGTATGGCTTTTTGTACGTGAAGCTTACAAAGCAGAAGGGTTCTTTACTTACTATACAGCTTTGCTGCTTATAAATTCACCTCTGTGAACCACCTGGGAGGTGTGGGAAACATATTTGCTTCAGGGGTTGAGATAGTGCGCAGAGGAAAATTGTGTTCCTTCAAGTTAAAACTGTAGAACTCTGAGCAATAGTGGTGCATGGGGTTCACTACAGGGAGGCGAGGGGCTGAGAGAGGACTCTGGCTGTGAACAGAACGTCTGACAGCTGTGACCAGAGTCCAGGCTGCTGCTGTCACTTTCCATCTGGTGACATACAACTGAGAGAAGAAAGTTTTTAGCAAGCCACTCCAGGGAGAACAACCCCCAGAGAGGTCCCTCTAGATTCCTCATGCTGAGAATGGAAACCGAGGAACGGGCCCCAAAGTCTGGGCAGCACTAGGGAGGGTTGTAAAACTGGAATTCTAACACATTCTTTGGCTAGCACAGCAGCTAAACCTATATATGTATCTCTCCTGCCCCTTGTCCAATTGTACTCCTTTCCCTCTCATTAAATCTATTTGCTCCTTAAGCCCCCCAAAGATGGAGAGATTTGAGACTGAAAAAGTCTCCTCTATCTTCCTCAGGGCTGGCTTTGAAAAACCTGGTTTTTTTTCCACCAACCTCTGTCTCCTGAGCTTTGGTTGAACAGTGAGCATCAGAACTTCCGATCTTGGTAACAACAGGAGTTCTGGGGTTTTGATCTCTCAGAGCCTTCACTTGCCCACGTGCATCACAGGCAGTGAAACCTGCCTTGTCTACATCTTGTGATTTGAGATGATCTAATGAGATGGGGATGAAGTGTGGCTTGGTGATCACACATCGTAGCATCCACAAGGCCCTGGGTTCCATCCCCAGCACTACCCCGCCACCCCCCCCCCCAAAAAAAAAACTGTTCTGGATGGGATGATGAGCCTAGAAGTACAATGTATCCCAAAGTTCTACACGCTGCACAGTGTGAAGGAGCCCTTCTGAAGGAGGAGTTAAGGTTGATAAGCACTGGTGGATGGCTTTCCTTTGGCAACATCTCCATGGCAAGAAGAGCCCCAGGCGGGCCAAACACTAGTGGAAACGAAGTACCCCCTGTGGGCTATGCCCAGCACTTGGAGCTGAGGACGCCATGGACTATGTCAGTGGGCAAAGTGGCCCCACTCCTGCCCCACAGGAACAGGCGGCCAGGTGAGGGGAGTGGAAACTTAACCCACGTGGGGGCTCCCATCTTCCCAACATCGCCAATCTGATGTGGACAAATTTCCACGCCAGGTCTCCCCATGGGGACTTTGATGCCTTCCACTTGCCACTTCTGGGAGGCCATGAACCCCACAGTGTATCAAATGCCTGATGATGGAATCAGCAGAAATTCCAGGGGTAGTAGGTGGGGAGGGGCTGGTGGAGAGGGAGTAAGAGTTGGGTGCAAAGCAGCCCCTGCCAAGGCCGGGAGCACAGGATGACATCCAACTGCTCTGAGCCAAGGCAGAGCAGCCGGCCTCCTGCCCATGTGGCTGACCACCTGGTTCCTGCTGAAAATGGAAGCATCTATCTTGCAGGCTCTCTGCACAGGCCAGACTTGCCTCTGGTATGAGTTAAACTCATCTCTTCCTTTCCCACCTCCCTGAATACTTCTACCCAGTCAAATTTGAAGATGCCCAGCCTTATAGGTGGAGTCTATAGGATATGACCTGAGGGTTACAAAATGGGCTTAAACGTAAAAATACCCCACTCCCCCACGGGGCTGGGGAAGGAAGCTCTGCTGCTGGGGACCTCTCCCTTGGAGAGGCTTGGAGATGCGTCAAAGGACAATACAGTGAGTCCCCTTGGGAACGAGCAGAGTTCAGCCTTGTTAGTTGCAGTCAGTGTTAATGAGTTCAGCTTAAAGGAGGGCCCCGAGGAATGAGAGAAGATGTCCCCAAGAGGGATGGAGAGAGAGCGAGGAGGGGAAGGAGGCAGGGTGACAGAAGAGTAGGAGTAGAGGAGAGAGGAGGGAAGGGGGCACAGAAAGGAGGCATTTCTGGAACAATGGCATCATGTTTCCCACTGACCTCGTCTGGCACAAGCTACCCAGGGGCTCCTCGGCCTGTTATTTGGAACATCGCTCCATTTGGTTTTGTGTGCTAACCCCACGAGCTATTGTCTTGAGGTATCTCTAACAGCACACTCCTTTGAAGGTCAGCCTAACCTTCAGGAGACCAAAAACAGACCACACACCCATCAGATGGAAGAGCTAGAGGTTTCAGGAAGAGGAAAGGTAGACGTGAGCTTCTGCACCTTGGAATCAGCCACCTCCAGGCCTACGCCTGTGCTCCTCACCTCCCCAGCACTTTCTCCAGCAGTTTGGTCTCTGCTCTTCCCTGGGCCCTTAGGTCACAGCTGTCCACCCTTGCCCCCAGCACCCTGACCACGTTGCCTCCAGGAGACCAGGATGGTGGAAGAGAACTTCCATCTCAATCAGAGAAGAGACTCCACAACAGATTGAGCTTGGAGGAAAGAGATGCCATATTTATAAAGGTCTCCCGCCATTATGGCCCCAGTTTGAATTTGATCCTCAGGCCTCTGTTCCATGGATGATAAAAAAAATGAGGACAGGAGACAGCTGACAACTGAACAAGTGTGTCTTCCTGAAACTGTTTAGGTCAGATCACTCAGCTCCTATGCCTCCAGGGATCAAAAATCTCTTCAATTATTTCCTCCATGAACATATATGGAGGGAAAGTCCATGTTACCCCAGAGACTGGGCTGAGAGCTGGGGGAAAGGAGGGAAATTCAACAGCCTTACAGCAACCCAGCCCTTCACTGTTGAAAGGACTTTAGCGTTGGCAGAGTGGACACCCCCAGGTGACCACAAACATGAGGGAGGCAGGAAAGTTCCAGATGAGAACCCTGAGGGCAGGTGGATCAATATCTCTCCACACCCTCACAGCAGGTCCATCACTGGGCTAAATGGTAAACCAGACCCCAAGCTTGAGGCCCAGACGACTTAGAGGTTCCGGGGAAGCCAGGGAAGAGGTTTGGGGGAAAGTGGGCCATAACTTCTCTGCTCTTGGGCTTCTGCTGTCTCAAACTTGGCTGCTTCTCAGCTGGTTGGAGACTAAGGAGGCACCAGTGGGCTAGTGGGATCCCAAGCGACGAAGAGAATGCTGAGCCCTTGGGTGAAGGGAAACTTCTCCCTGGAACCAAGGATGGGAAAGATACCCACCTCAGGGCCCTCAGTAACCTCCCATGAATGGCCCTTCCCTGACAGATGAGGCTGGGCAGGACCACTACGGCCGCTTCCAACTCACGAGAGTCGAGGCAAGTTCTTCCGTTTGCCGTTCACTCGCTACCTTGTAGAGCACCTGGTCCTTGTCAGTTCCTTAGGGGATCCAGGGATGAAGAGGGCGAAGAAGGCTCCTACCTGAAGCTTATCGTCTGGTACGGTGCATCCCAGATTTTTCGTCTCAGGGTATACTCAGAAAAAAAAAAATGTGTATCATGGTGAAGGAGGGCATTCTGGCTGGAGGGGATCAGCCCAGATCCTCTGACTGACCCAGGCTCCCCACTTTCCCCCAACCACTGCACGGGTCCCAAGGGCTGAGAGGGGACCAGCATAGTAAGCCATTTGCAGCAGCACACTGACTAGGGAGCTCGAGTTACAGGGCGACAGGTTGATTTCTGATTTCCAGCTCCTGGGGCAATGGAGGTTGATGGATGATCAGGACACTGTAACCTACCAGCATGAGGTCGCAGAAGAACAAGATGGTGGTGGCTTTAAATCATGGCTGCAAATCCTTAACACTCCCTCAATGAAGAGGTGGCGCCTGGGTCCCCTCCTCCTGAATCTGAGTGGACTTGTGATGGCTTTGACCAACTGAGCACCACAGAAATGACTCTGCGTGACTGCTGAGGCTGGGGGTAAGAGACCAGGCCACTTCCCGTTTGTCCACTGGAACCTGTGCACTTGGACAACTGAGCCTCTGTGTGAGAGGTTCCACTACCCCTAGACCACCACCCCAGAGAGACCCCTGCATGTGTGCACGTCAATAGCCCCACCTGAGCCCATCCTGCAGACAGTGCCAGATAAATGAATAAAGAAGCCTTCTGGTGACATCCAGCCACACAAGTCTTCCCAGGCCCCTAGAGCAGAGAAAGCCATTTCCATTGTGCCTTGTCTGACTTCCTGGCCCTCAGAATCTGTGACCTAATAACAGGAGTGCGTCATTACGTTACTGAGTATTGGGGTGACTGTCGCTCAACAATACGATAATCCAAACAAATTCAGAGTCTAGGTGAGGATGTGAGGGCCCCAGGGGTGAGGAAGACTCTCCAAGGCATGTCAGAGAAAGTGGCTTGAACCCCATCATTCCAGCTCCAGGAGAGACCTGGGACAGAATTAGATGCCCCACGCTAGGAAAGGTGAGGGGAGTGAAGGATAGCTTGTAGAGCATCAGCTTCCTCGCCCTTGGATTTCCTACAGTGACAGGGCAGTCTCTGGTGGTGGCTGGAGCCGATTCTCTCAGCAGCCAATTCACTCAATCAAATCCTTTTCTGCTGACAAGAGCCAGAGCAGCTTCCGGATGCACCTGACCCACACCCCTGCTTAGACTTCGGGAGCTGGCTTGATTCCTGACCATTTCAGAGTATAAATCTCAGCCTTCTCGTTCCTCTGAGCTACCCAGAATCCTTTCAGTAAAACTTTCTGCTTTACCAAAACGAATTGTGTTGATTGTAACCAAAGAATCCCAACAGATGAAAAAGTCCCACTGCAAGCTAAATGGATACCTTGTATTTAGCTCCCTTTTAGAACCACTTTTCAGATAAACAGTATAGGAAAGAATGACGATTTCATTGGATCAGAAAATATAACTATGATTTTTTTTTAAATATTTCATAGTGATTTTTGTTTAGAAAATAATATTCAGACCAGACATGTTAGTGCACGTCTGCAATCCCAGTCCTCGGGAGGCTGAGCAAGAGGATCCCAAATTCAAAGCCAACCTGGGTAATTTGGTAAGACCCTGTCTCAAAATAAAAAAGAAAATAGAAGAGGGCTGAGCTGGCGCTACAGCTCCATGAGTGCCAACCCCTAGTACCACAAAGAAAAAATAATAATAATATTCAGGAACCACTTTGGTATTTGGTATTTGGTACTTTGGTATTTATTACAGAAACAAATTGATAGTTTTCCCTAAGGTGTTTTTGTTGTCATGTTTGGTTTTTGTTTTGTATTTGTTTTTTTGTTTGTTTGTGGTTTTTTTTTTTTTGGTTTTGTTTTGTTTTGTTTTGTTTTTGGTACCAGAGATTGAACCCAGGGACACTAATCACTGAGACACATCCCCAGCCCTTTTTTATTTTTTATTTTGAGACAGGATCTGGCTAAGTTACTTAATGCCTCACTAAATTGCTGAGGGTGGCTTTGAACTTGCCATCCTCCTGCCTTCGCCTCCCTAGCCACTGGATTACAGGAATGTGCCACCATGCCAGCTCCTAAGGTTTTGTATTGATTTGGAGGGGTGCAGGGGTTCCAGGGATTGAACTCAGGGGCACTCGGCCACTGAGCCACATCCCCAGCCCTATTTTGTATTTTATTTAGAGACAGAGTCTCACTGAGTTGCTTAGCATCTCACCATTGCTGAGGCTGGCTTTGAACCCACGATCCCCCTGTCTCAGCCTCCTGAGTTGCTAGGATTACAGGCATGAGCCACCACACCTGGCTTCCCTGAGGTTTTTAAGTTCAGTTTAGAAATAATATTCCCCTTATAAATCTTCACAATTTCCACAAAAATTTTTAAGATTTTTTTTTAATTTACCTAAATTCCTTTGAATATTTTAAATGTATTTTCAGTCCAATATATTCAATATCCTTTTTAAAGTAATTCATTGGCCTGGCTAACCAACTTTCCCAAGCACTTAAATAATTTTTGCAAATCTAATAAATTCATTTTATAAACATGATGATGTTCTTTTAAATGTGTCAGTGCTGTTTACAGAGTAAGATTCTTTTGTAATGTTCAGCTTAAATTTTTAAATTAATTGCTCTGTATTCTGATTAGCCTAATTCTCCAAGTATTTCCATATCCCATTTATGTCCCACCGCCCATCCTCTCAGCCCTCCTTTTGCTTTTTAGCTGACACAGCCTCCAGCTTCACACAGGTGGGACCTAACAGTACTTCCCACCCTCAGTCTTTTTTGCTTTTCACCTGTCTTTCTTTTGGGGCACTATGACAAAGGACCCCTGGGAACCACACTACATTCATCCACACACAGACCCAGAAGGTTAAGGGACTTGATACCCTGGTAGAGAAATCCAGTGAGAGATAGAAGCTAGTGGATAAAGGCTTCCTCCATCCTGTTCCTGGGACAGACACATCTGAGACATTCCACAGGGTTCCTAACAGATGTCCAGCATGATGGAGCCTCAGTTGCCCATGATCAACTCAATTATGCTGTCAGTTCTATTACTTCACTTCTCTTCCCATCAATCCCTTATTAAAATAAACTACCTGCCTATAAATTTTGTTCCAGCTCTGCTTTCTAGAGGGAATGCAGACAAATTCT
Organism: Urocitellus parryii; assembly: GCF_045843805.1. Classification (NCBI taxonomy): domain Eukaryota; kingdom Metazoa; phylum Chordata; class Mammalia; order Rodentia; family Sciuridae; genus Urocitellus; species Urocitellus parryii. Next base: position 23,304,470 of record NC_135543.1, on the reverse strand, counting down.
AATTTGCACAAATTGTTTGGCTAAGACAAATAGAAATATGCACAATTCATGCTCAGATTTTACACAATAGCTGTGTCACTCCAGTCTGCTCTATTGTCATGTGCCATTCTTCCCATAGGTATCTTCATATCGTCTTCCTTCTCCATGTCTGTGTCCACATTTCCTTTCTGTTTTTACAGGGATACCACTCATATTGGATTATGGCGCGAGCTAATGACCTCTTCCTGGTTGGATTATCGGCAAAAATCCTATTTCCAGTTAAGGTCACTTGCTGAGGTAATAGGAATTAGGACTTCAATTTACCCTTTTGGTGGGACATAATTCAACCCCTAACACCGGCCTAAGAAATAATTACAAAATTCTAACCAATTCGAGGGCATTATAGTTTGGATAAGAGGTATCCCTCAAAAGTTCCTGAGTTGAGGCAGGAATAGTCAGAGGTGAGATGATTAGATTATGAGAGCTGTGACCAGTCTAACAGTGGTAACTGTAGGCAGGTGGGGTGTGGCTAGAGGAGGTGGGTCACTGGGGTAATTCCTAAAAGGGCTCCTCTTCTCTGCAGCCCCTTCCCCTTTCTCTCTCTGCTTCCTGGCTACCATGAGGTGACAGTACTCCCTTTGGCCACACCCTTCCCCCATGATGCTCTGCCTCACCACAGGCCCAGAGCAATGGAGTCGGCTGACGGTGAACTATCTCTCTGAAACCCTAAGACAAAATAAACTTTTCTTTTCTCCTGTCTGGTATTTTGGTCACAGCAACACAAAGCTGACTAACACAGAGGGTTTCCAAGCAAACTTTCGGGTTTCCTTTCAGCAGGCCAACTTTGCAAATCGACCAGAAATCCTGGCAGGATATAAGATCAGAAACTGTGGATCTCTGGGCTTCCACGGTCATCATACCAAAAGAAATCCAAGTCCCTGCCTTTTGATGGTATTGTGGAAACAGATCACAGGCTGCATATTCTTGAATTCAGCTTTAGCTAGAAAATGTCAGGGGATGTAGAGTCTCCAAGTCCTAGTTAGCAATTGTTCAGGAGGTAGACTGAAAAAAAAAAATGAGAATTTTGATAAAGGTGCTTTGGAAAAAAAAATAAATCATGAGGGAGCCATTAAATCTTATGAGATAGAAAAGGAAAATAATGGTGAATATTTACACATCTATGAACAAATAATACAAGCACATTCTATCTATCCTCTGTCTCTTTTGCCATCAGAGATGAAATCCTATCCAGTTTGCAGAAAAGTAAAAAGAGCTTTGCTGTTATATTGAAAGCTTTATTCTTATGGTTCCAAGGATTTTGATTTGTGATCTTAAGACTAATATGTTTGCTTTATGTAACTATATTGGAAAGAATGCTTAGTGTAGAAAATAGTGTTTGTTCACTTGAAGTTCTATGCTACATTTGTCATAGGAAGTTGATTTTTCTCAACAATCTTCGTGACTAATTAACTTGCTATGACATCACTTATCAGACTCAAATTAACTCAACCCTTATAAAAGGATAGAACCAGTTTTATAAGCATTAGGAACATAGATAAAGGGAATATTTCTCCTTGAAATATTCATTGATTTGTAAAGTGGTTCTAATAGATTAACTTAAGCACAATTTGACAGGGTGATCTGCTGATTAAGTTGTTTGGATTCAAGTTAAACCCTACCTCATTGTGAAGTCCAATGATCACATGCCTAACCCCAAACCAGCTGGCAGTCACTTGATGGGATTGGGCTATTTACTTGACTCTATTATGAATTTTTTTCCATATTCTCCCTGCAATCTATGAATGCATTTGAATCCACCAAAATGACATTTGATTGTTTCATAGACCAGAGGCAGGAAATCCCTAACTTTGTCCAGCTTTATAGTCATAACATCCAAATGACAGGAGAGAGGGGAATTTCACAAAGAAATATCTAATGAGCATCCACTTTCATTTATGTTGACATAAGAAACTTCTAGGTGAAAAATAAGTAAAGAACCAGAAGACTGATCCTTAAAATGAACAGTTAAAACCCTTTAAAGAAAATCAGAATTTCTTTGGCAAACATTGTGCATTCCAGATTTATTTATATTAAAATGAAAACAAATCATATCAAAATAAATGCTAACAAATGCATCGGAACACTTTGCACCAAAGGCTCCTTCCTCTCTCTGGTCTCTGGGAAGTAATGAAGGAGACAGACTGTGAGTACAGTCTGACGAAACAATGCAAATGATTGCTGAGTTAGTATGAACTCTGTGCTGACCCACGAAGCCCCGCAGACTCTGTTTTATTATTCAACAGCAAAATACCTCTTATTTTCTGATATGAATCCAAACTGATCAAAAGATCAAGTGGGGGGAAAGTGGGTACTTCCAAGACACAGACAGGTCAACCATATGGAGATGCCCATATCCAGGCGGAGGAGGGTGGAAACTGAGCAATAAACTTGCCAATAAAGCATTTGGGATGGAAGGGACAAATTAATCCATAGATGAACAGACAAATAAATGAAAGAGCAGTGAGGCTGAGGGGAGCTGCCACCTCTTTCAGGGGGGTTTCTCTTCCCCCTGGTTCATTCTCTTGCTTCATCTTTTTCTGACTTGCTTTGCCAGTGCATGGAGCCCACAGCACCTCCTGGAAAGGTCCTACGGGAGGCAGAGTCTCCATTGGGAGCTCCCTGTGGTGTGGTTCCAGGGTTGGAAGTGGGAGCGCTATTCTTGAGACTGGTACTATACATTCCTCCTGCTCTTCTGGATCTGCCGCTGCTGACAACCGGACATGGACTCAAGGCTGCTGTTGTCTGAAGGTGTTCCCCCAAAATTCATATGTTAGAACCTGCCCCCAAAGCAGTGTATCAAGATCTGGGTCCTTTGGGATATCATTAGGTCACAAGTGGAACTTATGCTTCTTATGAAAGAGGCCTAAGGGAGCTTGTTCACCCTTTCCATATGATGGAAACCGCCAAAAGGCATCACCTATGAGGAGCACAACCCTCAGAAGACACTGAATATGCCTGCACTTTGATCTTGGACTTCCCAGACTCTAGAACTACGAGTGATTGATTCCTGTTGCTTAGAAGTTATTCTGTCTAAGCTCATTTGGTTTGGGATCCCAAATGCACTAGACACAGCATTATCTACTTGTAGGACTCAGCCCAGTACTTACTAGGTTCTGCAGGGGTTATGAGCTGTCGCAAATTCTTTTTTTTAAAATTGATTTTATTTTTAAGATGCATGAAAGCAAAATGCATTACAATTCTTATTACACATATACAGCACAATTTTCCATATCTCTGGTTGTATATAAAGTATGTTCACACCAATTCATGTCTTTACACATGTGCTTTGGATAAAGATGTCTATTCCACCATCATTGCTAACCTCCTGCCCCCTCTCTTCCCCTCCCACCCCTCTGCCCTATCTAGAGTTCTCCTACTATGCTCCCCCTCCTTACCCCACTATGAGTCAGTCACCTTATATCAGAGAAAACATTCGGCATTTGTTTTTTGGGGATTGGCTAACTTAGCATTATCTTCTCCAACTCCATCCATTTACCTATAAATGCCATGATTTTATTCTCTTTTATTGCTGAGTAATATTCCATTGTGTATACATGTCACGTTTTTTAATCCATTCCTCTACTAAAGGGCATCTAGGTTGATTCCACAGTTTAGCTATAGTGAATTGTGCTGCTATAAACATTGATGTGGCTGTGTCCCTCTAGTATGCTGTTTTTAAGTTTTTTGGGTGTAGACTGAGGAGAGGGATAGCTGGGTCAAATGGTGGTTCCATTCCGGGTTTTCCAAGGAATCTCCATACTGCTTTCCATATTGGCTGCACCAATTTACAGTCCTACCAGCAGTGTATGAGTGTACCTTTTTCCCCACATCCTTGTCAACTCTTATTATTGTTTGTCTTCATAATAGCTGCCATTCTGACTGGAGTGAGGTGAAATTTTAGAGTAGTGTTGATTTGCATTTCTCTAATTGCTAGAGATGTTGAACATTTTTGCAAATTCTTTCACTGCTGAGGCATCTCTTCTGCTGTCTAGGATAACTCACACACATTCTTATGGGCTGCAAGAGTCAGAATGTGGCACGACAAGATGACATTCAGTTCACCCTTCGGTTTCAATTTTACCACAAAACACCATCCCCAAGGAATTTTATTCTGCTCAAACAACATCTCAAGTTTTTGAAATAGGAGACCAAATATTCATCTCTTTCACCTTGGGAAATACCACAAAGTCATAACCACTCGTGGTGGGGCTGCACTGTAGAGGGCACCTCACACAGTTCTTTTCCTGACTCTCTGTGCCCCTGGTCCCTTCTTGTGCAGCAGATTTAGTGAACAGAAGAGTAGCCAATACATCAGCAACACCCTAACCACCAGTCAGCTTCGAGGGTGATTGCAAGGGGTGGACAGGCTTCCAGGTGCAATAGTAGCATCATAAGCTGCATGATTGATACATTCACAATACCCTAACAATAGCTATAAATTCACATAACTACATGTATTTTGTTATTTATGGTGTTAATACAGTTCCAGAACTTTCTCCTGGTTTAGCAACTTTTAGATATCACTTATTAACATAACATATTATATACTATATAAAACTATGAGACCTAATACCAAATCCTTTTCTGCTCCTTCTAGCCCAAGGAAGTTATGATTTTGAATTAAGTCCATATTTAGAATGCATTACTCCACATTTATTGATGAGCTAAGTAGTGTTATCATTACATTTTGTTTCTTATATTTTGTTTTTCCTGGAGTTAATCATTGTCTTGTTAAAATTCAATCATTTTCTTAAATTTATAGCTCTAAATCTTCTGACAACCTCTAAGAGCTCTATAAAACCGTTCTCCATCAAAATGTGTATACTGTCACCCTGTCAGATAATCTGTCAGTTCCATTTTCCTCTGGGGGATTCCTCCCAGAGCTGCCTATTCTCTGGCTCCACTCTGAGCCAAGGCTTCTGACACTCAGGACTGGCTGCTCAGCTGATACCCTCAGCTCCAGCCTTTGTCTCTTGAGTTGGACCCCAGTTTTACTGGATTACATGTGCTTTGTTTAACTTGATCATTTTGATGAGCACATTCTCCAGTGGTTTCCTGATAAAGAACATGGGAAACATATATCAGTCGGGATGGGCTGGGCTACGCTGCACTAACACATAGCCTCAAAACCTTAGAGACTTAAGCACTATCGGTGTATTCCTTGCTCCATGATATGATCATCAGGGACCACCAATGTTTTACACCTCCTCACTGCAGAATCCTAGCTACTGGAAGAGTCACCATCACAAGCATTGTAGATCACTGGGATTGATGGAAGGAAATTGCACAGTGAAGCTTCCATTTGAAGTTTCTAAGTGACATTTGTCATTTCTCCTTGTTTGATTTGGCTACACCAACTCAAAGGGAAAAAGAGAATTCCCAAAAGAAGAGTGGAAGTATTTGTTGAGTAGCATTAATAACTATAGCAAGTAGGTAATTTTTAAAAAATGATCTGTATGTCTTCGAATGTCTTTCTCACATCTCATACTTAGTGAAGTCTGGGAATCAAATTCAAGATTGGAACCACTTTTTCCCAGTATTTTGAGCAGAAAGTCTCCTGTGCCCTTTAGCTTCAGTGTTGCTGAGACACCTCACTATTTCCTGATGCTCCACAACTGACTTTTTGCCTCCATTGTTATTGATGCATATTTTCTCTTTCTCTCCCTTGTAGCTCTCAGGATTATCTTTTTATCCCTGCTGTAATAATATTATGCAATGACAAGCCTTGATATGGATATTTTTTCCTGTTTATTTTGCTGGGCACTTTTTTTAAAAAAATTTCAATTTATTTTAATTAGTTATACATGACAGTAGAATGCACTTTGATACATCTTATAAAATGCGCTTTTAATCTTATTTACTCCCATTCTGCTCAACATTCTTGTATTACTTGATAAACCCCTACTTAGTACTGTTTTCTCTCTTCTTTCTGGAGTGGCTTTTAGATGTCAGCCTCCTGGAACAATCATTTATCTTTACTTCCCACTATTTTTTTAGTGTTCTTTGTGGGACATTTTCAAATTTTATCATCCCATTATTTTACATAGTTTACGTAGTTTCACTTTTAATTCCAGGAGTTTTTCCTAAGTCACTCTCCCTGTCCTGTTGCACTCCATGCCTTTCCCCATGTACACCTTTCCTTGGCTACTCTTTTCTGTCTGGAACCTCACTTCCCAGGGGCACACCTACTTGTGATTTTGCCATGTCTCTCCATTGTGTTCCTAAGGATTTAGCACCTGGATGTTAAACCAGGATATTAAACTGTTATACACCCCCACCCCAGCTCTTCCCAATTAGGATGATGTTGCAGCCAAATCTCTCACATCTCCTGTGTTCCATTTCCCAGTATTTCAGACCGATCCACATTCAAGAAAAAATTGGAACAAGAGGCACACTCAGCCCAAAGCCATAATCACCGTAAGGGGAAACCAACCTAAGTGAAAAGACAAAAACACACAATTCTTTAAAATGCACCTATGTTGGAAAAATTTCTCACCTATGTTGGAAAAATTCAAAGTTCCTGACTTTCAATTAAATCATTCAAGAGTTTATTGGACATCCAATCCAGTTTGGGGTACTGAGGACACAGCAAGGAAAAGGACCCGGATGATCCTTGCTCTCTGTTGCAGTCAGAAGAGTCAGACGTGCAGAGTGTCACAGGCAGAAGGCAGTGAATATTAGACAAAAATAAAGAAGGCAGCTGGGCTAGCAGTGCCGGCACCTGGAGGAGGGAAGTATGTTTCATTTAAGATGGTCTGTGTGACCAGGTCTCTGCTCAAATGTCACCTGGAGGAAGAAAAGAAGCAAGCCCTGTGCAGAGGGAGGGAAGATTATTCCAGGCTGAGAGGACAGCAAGAAAAGAATGCCTGGGGCAGAGGGTGGTAAGCAGTCAAGGCACATGGGGGGTCTGTAAGCACAGCGGCAGGCCCAGCATCTGGAAAGCCACTTGGAATTATCCGACACTGTGAAGAATCCCGTCCTAGTCTCAATAATCATGAATGTGATAGTGCAAAATATTTTCTTATGACATCTGTTGAGCTACCTATCAGTCCAAAGAGATGACCTCAGATCTGAGAGAGAAGAGTAGGAGAGATTTCAGGTAGGGCCTTGACCCAAGTTTATGAAGATTCAAGCTTTAGGAAACTTGAAGCCCCACTGTGAAGATAAGGTTCTGAGATACAGCAAGGAAAAAAAAAAAACCAACCACTGACAACCCATGCTCCTAAAGCCTGTGATGCTATTGGGGGGGGGGGGGTTTAGAGACAAGTGACACATTTTTGTCACCAATCTCCAACAATCCAAGTGGAAGGTATTACCTCTCAATTCTGGACTCAGACCCCCTCCAGGTTGTTCCCATTGAAGGTAGAACCTGCTATCTCACTCTAAGTAGCAAATCCTACCTTTAGTTTATTCTCTCCAATGGTGTTCTGACCAATCCCTGGCCTCTTGGCCCCTGCAAGGCCCTGCCTGCCTCAGCTGACTCCCACAGATTTGACTGCTTCCTTATAAAACATGCCTGAGCCAGGCTCGGTGACACACGTCTATAATCCCAGCAACTCAGGAAGCTAAGGCAGAAGAATCAGCCTCAAGGCCAGCCTCAGCAACCAGGCCCTAAGTAACTTAGTAAGACCCTGTCTTAAAAATTAAATTATTAAATTAAAATAGCTGGGGATATGTCTCAGTGGTAAAGCTACTCTGGTTCAATTCCTAGTACCAAAAAAAAATTTTGTTTTTAATTAAAAAAATAAAACTACAGGCCTTGCTCCTCCAGCCTTATGGTCTTCTATAATTTGGTCTTTCCTCCAGATTGGTTGTATTGGTCAGGCCTCTTGTATCAGTTTAGTTTTTGTTTTGTTTTGTTTTCTTGTCTTAGATTTTATTTTTCTTGTATTAGTTTAGAGATTTTCTTTTACGAATAATGGAAAATGCAATGCCAACTCTCTTAGCCTCTGGGGAAATGTAAAAGCTCATGTAACTGGAAAATGCCAAAGTGTAAGGATTTAAGACATGGTTTCCACAGATAGCCTCCAGTTATCTGTGATTCTCTCAGCCGTGTTCCCCTTGCTGTGTCAGTCTTGGTCTGAGGCTGGCTTCTCACATGGAAACAAGATGGCACTTGGAAATAAGCCCACTATTTTGGGCTTCATGGTTGTATACCACATTCTCTAAAGTAATAAGGTTGACCTGTGTCTAGGGTTCCTGTGTTACTCCACTTTCTATCATTGGGACCAAATACCTTGGATGCTAACATATAAGGAGGCAAGGTTTATTATGGCTCATGGTTTCAGAGGTTTCCATCTATGGTTTGTTGGCCTCTAGTAAAGACAATGCATCAAAGAGGGAGAGTGTCACAGAACAAAAATGCTCATCTCCGGGTGGCCAGGAAGAACACACAGAAAAAAAGAGGCTAGGGTCCCAACATCCCCTTCATGAACACACCCTTGATTCCCTAACTCCCTTCCTCTAGGCCTCACCTCCTAAAGATCTGACCCCCTCCCAATAGCACCACACGCTGAGGACTGATACTTAAACATGTGGCTTTGGGGGCCACATTCAAACTCCAAACGCTATAGCAATTCTCCACGAAAGTCCTGTGGAGCCTTCTAATTAAAGTGGCTTAGATCACATGGCCACTCAAAACCAGCTCCTCTGACCAGAGAGAAGGAAAGCCCAGAGCTCAGCACAGTCCCACCTGGATCTCAGGGGAAGTTAGCATCATTGGAGATAGAAAAAGAGGAAATGGAGGCCGAGGAGACAACCAGGAAGTGTCTAAGATAGCCCACCCATTGGCCACTTGATATCCACGTGTATCTTTCTTCCCTTAAGTCCACCTTGCAGAAAAAAAACTCTGGCCATATGCTGTATGCTCATCTGTCCCTTACCAAAAGAGTGCCTAAACATTCAGTCAGTTGCTGATTCGATTTGAAATCCAGGATCTCCGCAAGATGAGCAAGACCCTGCTGGGCCTTGAGAGAGGACGGCAGTGACCAAAGACTGAAGAATAAGGAATGCATCCAGCAAGCCTTAAATACAGTGGCAGGAAAACAGGAGAATAACAATACAAACCCCCACTGGGAAAAAGGGAGAAGGGGAAGTCACACATGGTGGTCACTGGGGTAGAAATAGCCAGGACTATTTCTGAGGATGGTCTGAAAGTGTCTCCCCAAATTCAGGTGTTGGAAACTTCCTCCCCAGTGCAACAGTGTTGGGAGGTGGCATCTTTCAGGGAGGGTTTGGGGACTGCCCTTATGAATGCTGCTGTGAGAAGGGCTGTCCGAAACGGTTTCACTCTCTTCTGCTATTCTGCCATTTGAGGGCACAGAGCCTGTTCTTTTTGCCCTTCCACCTATTGCCATGTGAGGACGTCAAGAAGGCCCTTACCAGACACCAGATGCTAGAACATTGATCTTGACTTCCTAGCCTCCGAAACTGTGAGAAATTGCTCCTGTTCTTTATAAATCATCTAGCCTCAGGCACCTCGTTACAGCAGCACAAATGACTAAGACTACTCTCAACTTCCACAGCCACTTCCCAGGTGAACATGGAGAAGAGTGGGCTTTTCTAGGGATCGTACAGGTTTAATAGCCCCTTGTCTGTAAGCAACTTAAGGACTGGCCTAGGAGTTGTCTCTTAGCTCTGTAATTTCTCTGGCAATAAAGTTTCCTTAAAATATAATAGGATTCAAATCTATTTCTAGTAGATGTCATGGGATGCTACCTCAAACCCAGAATTCTTGACTAGTTTTAATCTTGTGGTCTAGCACTAGGCCTAGAAATTTCAGTTTTCTGACAGTTTACCTTGGCTTTGGTGTTCTAGCCTCATCCCTGGCCCTCAGTTTAATAGCCTCCCATTTTTAGATATGTCAAACCTGCAAGCTGTGATGAGCAGGCTATGAAATCTTGATTCTTACCCACAGGCTGTGTCTCAGCTCTATCTCCATGATGAAAAAGACTGTGTCTTTGTGTCTTTTGTCTGATGGAGGATCATTAACGGGATTTGTTTACTTGAGATCCATGTAGTTAAAGGATATCAGTTGCTATTTTAGAAAGGGAAACATGAGCTCCCATCTATGGGTCTCTTTAAAATGGGATAAGCTTTTCATCAAAAAAGAAACTGAAACAAATCATTTGGGATCTGACAGTGCTTTGTTATTTAGTATCTTAAGTCCCTTCTGGAAAAAGAGTTAGAAGATTAAAAAAAAAAAATTACAACTCAGGGAGACAAATGAAAAAAACAAAACAAAAACCAATTTCCTTGCTAATCAGATTGATACAAGGTCTCAAGAAAAACAATTTAATTATGTTTTATTTAAAAGACACATTCCTTTGTTTTTCTGCAATTCAGATTAAAAAGACAAGAACTTGCTGGTTTCATTCCAGAACCACTATTTACCTGTCTGAAGCACAAGGTCTAATATCTGGGTTAATGTTAGCATTTGTTAAACACTATTTAGATAATTGAGGAAAATGAAAACATGGCTCATGCAGGGGGTAGTGTGTTCATTTTCAATAATATGTAAAAAATTATCCCAAACTTAGTATTTATTATTTCATGATTTCTAGAGGCCAGGAGTCCAAGGACAGTTTAACTGGGTGCTCTGCTCAATGTCACAGGCTGCAATCAATATGTCACCTGGACTGCATTCTCATCTGGAGGCTTGAAGAAGAAGAATCTACTTCCAAGTTCATTCTCGTTGTTGTGGGTAGAATTCATTTCCTTGAATTTTTTGACTGAAGTTCTGGTGTGATTTTTTGCCATCTGCTGGAGGCCACCAGCAGATCTTAGAGACCCCTGTAGTTCCTAGAGATGACCTGCAGCCCTTTGTCTCTGTCATGGATACTAACTCCATCAAGTAGCAGTGAGCATTTCACCAATGCCATTGTCATATCCTTTTGGTTAAACGCAAGTCACACAAGTGGTCTGCTCACATTCGAGTATAGTACAGGTTAGACTGAAAGACTGTGGCATGTTAGGAGTTGGGAAAAACAGGTTTGAACTCCAACTATATCGCTTTCTAAGCTGTATATTCTTGGGCAAGTAACTAATGTCTTCTAACCTCAATTTATCTACGCATCAAATGAGTTGATTATATTCATGCGTTAATTAGGATGTTTCCAATTGCAGGCCAATGAAGACCAATTGAAAGCAATAAACAATTCGAGGCATATTTTTTTACAAGGAATCTAGAGATGGAGCAGTTTAGGGATCGTTAATCCAAATTTTCAATGTCAGGATTTTGCAGTTGTTTTGCAGTGCTTAATTCTGCTTCTGTGAATTTGTTCCCCGATCTGTGATTTCGTGCTTGCACTTTGAAAACAGCAATTCACAGCACTCTATTCCGGGGGTGAACAGCATTGAAAGCAAAGACGGCTGACTCTGACCTTGATCTCACTCCATGTCTCTACTTCTTGCCTTCTGATGAAGTTTGAAACATTTTAAATTAATAGACTGTATTTCTTAAAATAGTTTTGGGTCTAGAGAAGAGTTGAACAAAAATTCCAGAGTTCCCAGTACTCCCTACCTCTGTTCCTTCACTTTCCCCTATAATTAACATCTTGTATTGGTGGGACATGTTTGTTACAGTTCATAAACCAATATTGATATATTATTATTAACTAAAGCCCAGCAGCTCCAGAGGCTGAGGCAGGAGGATGGCGCATTCAACAACCTAGTGAGGCCCTAAACAACTCAGCAAGACCCTGTCTCTAAATAAAATATTTAAATGGGCTGGGGATGTGGCTCAGTGGTTAAGCACTCCTGGTTTCAATACCTGGTACCAAAATAAAATAAAGTCCATGCTTTACATTAGAGTTGATTCTTCATATAGCTCATTTTTTTCTCTCATGGGATAATGTTTCATTGTGTGACTGTACCACAATTTGTTTATCCATTCACTTATTAGAAGGATAGGTGAAATTTGGGCAGTTAAAATAAAACTGCTATAAACACTTGCCTGACAGTTTCTGGGTAGAGCTAAAATTTCAACTCATTTGGATAAACACCTAGTAGTGTAATTGCTGGGTCAGATGGTAAGACTATGCTTAGCTAAGAAATCACCAAGCTGCCCCAAAACGCCCGCCTCACCTCGCTTTCCACCAGCAAAGAAAGAGCATTCCTGTTGCTCCCCACCCTCTCCAGCATTTTGTGTTGTCAGTTTTTGGAATTTAGTCACCCTGATGGGTGTGAAGTGGTTTCTCTTTGTTTTAATTCATGGTTTCCTAATGCTATAGGAGGTGATGGTTGGGGCTTGGGATTTCTGAAACTGACTCTGGAGAGTGGAGTCATTGGTGGTGTCAAGGTCAAAGGAATTGCCAGTGAAAGAGGGTGGCTGTCATGGGGTAGAGAAAGGTTCCCAAGGACAGGAGGCTAAGAACTAAGGGATCAAATGTCAATCAAAATAATTTCCACAAATTGGGTTACAAGGACAATTAGCAATTCACGAACCAGGCCCCATTCGATTTGTAAAATTCAAAGGAATTCTATGAGCTAAACAGAGTGGTTGTGTTTTATAGGCAGAAGAAAGCAGGAATATGGAATTCCTTATACCATGGTCATTTCAAGGTTGCTCTCCTCATTAAGATGTAAGTGAAATTTTGTTGGCTTAATGAGATTTTTGATGAACTTCTGATTTCTCAGATCAGATGTTATAAATAAACAAGTTAGGTGTCAGTGTAGTGACATGGAATTTCAGCATAAGTGACTTCATTTAGGGCCTGCTGTCTTTTCTGTATGATTCCAATTATATGATACATACAGGATGGATGAATCTATAGAGGCAGAAAGCAGATTTGTGATTGGGGAAAAAGGAAGGGGAAGTGCATGGAATTTCCTTTTGGGTGCTAAAAATGTTTGGAACTAGAAAGGGCAATGGATATACCACATTGAATGCCACTGAAATGTGCACTTTAATAGCTAAAATGATAAATTTTATGTTATATGAAAACATGGAGAAGCACTTCCCTTGGGGCAGCCCAGGTCAGTGTGAGCGGGCTGGGCAGGGGAACCTCCACGTCCAAAGATGCATCTGCAGCCAGAGCTGTGGGAGCAGGGTACTGATCCTGATAACAAGTGCCCTAGGGATTAGCAGCAAAGCATGACAAAAACCTTTAGCAGATACCCTTCAAAGGCTGAAGATGGGAATGAAAGGAATTTCATGCCTTTACAGGGAAGTGGGACACCCTCTCCTCCCACCACCAGCAGCTGAAAGAAAGGCTTTCTGGCCCTGACAATTCCAAGGGTGATCTGGAAATTCTAAACCATTCTGTGTTGAAAGAACGGCTCTTTGAAAGGTGAAAGGCAGATGCACCAGGCCCTGGGTTCGATCCCCAGCAGTGCAGAAGGAAAAAAGAAGGGAGGGAAGGAAGGAAGGAAGGACTGAGGGACAAAGGGAAGGAAGGAGAGAAAGGCAGGACATTGCTGCCCTCCCCTGGTCACTGAGCAGCTTTGGTCCCGTCGGCTAGTGAAGTGGAGGCTGGCCGGGCAGCTGCCCTTGCAGCATGTGGGCAGGGTCTGGAGCTGAGATACCAAGGCCATGATAGCAGCTGGCCCTTTGCTGTCCCTGACCTCTCCACACACACTGGCCTCCTGTGCCATCTGTCCTCCCATGCAGCCAGCTCCTGGGACCCGTATGATCCTGCAGACACCCACTCACCTCTTTGCTTGCTGCTGGATAGACAAGTTCATGGCTGTCTATAAAAGTTTCTTGCTATCCCCCTACCGGTTGGTCTGTTTTCCATCTCTGAATGGGACCACTCTAGAAACCTTATATAAGTGGAATCCTACATACTTGTCCTTTGGGGTCTGGCCTATTTCTCTTGGTATGATGTCTTCATCCACACCCTTTTAAATCTTTTTAAAGCAGCTGAGGGCTTTTAACTACTTTTCTTTGTAGTAGTTTTTGTTGTTTTTAAAGGTCTCCGGCAAGCTAGGCAAGCACTCTACCACTGAGCTACACCCCCAGCACATCTTAATTTGGACTCAGAACTCAGCAGTCACCTGTGGCTGGTGGCTACCATTTTGAAGAGCCCAGACTCGAAAGCCAAGGTACAATACAAATATCTCCCAGAAGGGTACTGCACAATCACTGCTCACATGTCATGATCCAACCACTCTGTCTCCTTGAAGGTCAGAAGGAGTGGGGCCCTTGGGAAATAGGACATGGAATTTTTCATTCTTAGTTATATCAGAGAACAGTCAAGGCCAGGTCAAGAAGAGCAGGTTTACTCATCTGAGTCTGAACAGGGACCCCCATTAGCAGTGTTTTGCCTGTTCATGGCTTAATGCATTAGGCTAAGGGACTATGGCTAAGGGACTATGGGGAGTACACGTAGGTATTAAGACCTCTCATGAGTGACCAGAAATTTCAAAAGAAGGAAGCATGAATGAGTGTCCCAGGACTGGACAGAGAAGTGAGGAGGGTCTCTTATGCCTCCATCACCATCCAACTGAGGCCTCAAAGCTAACATCACTATTGGCCATGACTGCTCACAGAGACCTCTCTTCCAAGGAACATTCCATAGCAATCAAAGGAGAGATGTTAGCTCGTGTCAGTTCAGCTGTGTCAGCAGAATCATTCAAGCAATTCTTCCAAAGTGAGGGTCCCAGAACAAGACCAGCAGTTCTTAATATAGAACACCTTCTCAAATATATGGAAAAAAAATACAAAGGGCCTGATCTGAAGAATCTCATCTTCTTCAGAGGCTAAATACCTCGAGTTCAAAAGTTAGTTCTCAAATTGCAAGCACTCCTAAAAGAGAAAGGAAAGAGAAGACTTAAAAGGAACCCCATCTAAATCTGGCTGTTATGGTGGGGTGGAAGTTGTTTGATTAAGCTCCATTTTTTCCCCCAGCATCCTTTGAAATACACACTACTTGAGAAGAAGAGTGCACTTGGAAGTCTCTTCTTCGCAAAAGCAGCACTCAAACATACATATACATACAGATATATATATATTCCCCAGATTACATACAACTCGCTATGTTGAAATCGGAGAAATATGTTTACATTTGGGAAGAAATGATAAAGTGATGGTGAGAGGCAGTGTACAGCAATCCTGATTGGCCACGCTTGCCTTCCTTGCAGTTTCCCAGCCTGTGTTAATACAACTCCTGCTACTGAATTGTTCAGAAAGGGCAAGGCAGCAGGAGGTGTGTGGAGTTCTTTCTGCAACCCGAAAACCTGCTGCAGTAGGCTCTGGGCTGAGATAATCATCAGCAGAAGAGCATGAAGGCCAAACTGGGTAATCAATGTGCACCTAACAGCTGACCTCCAGGGAGAGGCTACACTCGAAAGAACCAAGGAAATGTGCTTGGCAGGCCCTGGTGGGTGACTGTTTATGATGGGGAAGGAGGCGCTAAGTTTCAAGGGGAGAAATTCTCTCTACTACCTCACCACATGTGCCCTGCCAGAATGCCATCCCAGCCAAGCTTTCCCTTAGTAAAAACACCAGCAATGTCTCTCCCACCACCCCTTTCTGCAAGACCTCCTATACTACCTAAGCTGTCTATATTCTTCCGAGGGGGAGCAAGGGCACATCCAGAAAGCTGAAAGTAGAGGTGAGAAGGAGAGAAGAGGCAAGGGATTTGTCAGTTAGTTTGTTGCTTGCTTTTAGTGATTGTTTTATGCCCACCCATTAAAAAAAAATTGACTGTTCTTTCATTAGTTAAGAGATCACCATGAACCACTTGAACTTTGAAAGTGGAAAAAGCCCTCAAGCCAACCCTCTGCACAGGCTGCCTTTGGTGCACCACACCACTGGGCTCCTGCTCTAGGAACACCTACAGGCACAAAGGGCAGGACCTGGATGCTCCTTAAAGAGAGGATGGCCCAGCCTGGTTCCCTCATTTACCCCCACTCCACCCCCCACACACACACACACATCACCCTCTTCAACCTGGCTCCACAGCCTGAGATGCGGACTGCTGGGGAGACTTGCATCAGTGCTGGCAACACCCAAAGTTTCAGGGGTTGATTTCTCAGGCAGACCTTGTTTATTCACATGCAAGACTATATCATACGTCATAAAAAGCCTTGTAAAATCCAAAATGCTGGACCAGCTATGACTTTTCTTGGGAAAGGCTCAAGAGGTTAATCTATATAGTTAGGTCCAGGCATAAACCCAGAGGCAGGAAGGACAAAGGTCTTTTAAGATTAAACAGGCTTAACCGTGCCCATTTCACTACCTTCATAAAATCCTCTTTGTTTACTGATAGCTAATGAGAGGAAGCAAGACATAAATAAAATAGTCTAACCATCTAAACAAGTAAACTGTGTTTAATACAGGAAATTGTGTTTGTTCTCTTAAGTCATAAAATTTTTTATTTAGGAAATTGGATTTGCTCACTTAAGTTGTAAAATGAGGTTGGCAGCTTTGAATGCATTTAATCCACCATTCTGCACATTGCATAGTTTTCTTGCCCGTCAGAAAAATTAAAGATCCCTGGGTTTGCTCTTCTCAGATTTGTGAAGGGCTAGTAAATGAACTGTCTCTGTAGCAGATTTAAATCCAAACATATTAAATTTTTCTTTTTTCCCCAATGGGAAAATGAGGAAATAATTTTTGAGTTAAACTTGATTCTAATAGTAGAGTAATCCAAAGACAGAATTGCAGGTTTCCCACAATTTCTGAATGTCACTTTTCTATCATACTTTTCTATCATACTGAAAATTGTACAAAATAGACACGTTAATTTTTTAAATAAATGTTTTAAATTTCATTTAAAATTTTTTTTTAGTTGTCAGCGTATTTTTATTTTACTTGTGTGTGGTGCTGAGAATCAAACTCAGTGCCTCACAGATGCTAGGCAAGCGCTGGACCACTGAACTACAACCCCAGCCCTGTAAACTAAATTTCACAGGTAACAGGGGTATTTGTCATCTGGAAAGCATTTTTAGGTAAAAACAATGAATTAGATCTAATTTTAATGTTTATATTTTAAGGCTTTAAAAAATACTGATTAGTTGTTGCTTTTAAATTGCAATGGATATTAACGTTCTATTTCATTCTTTCCACCTTTCCCCTCCCATAAATAGTGGCTACCATGTAAATAAGGACTCTTCCTTATGGGTTAACACTTCAGTTTTCACAGGTTGGCATCTGATGCTCACTGTATCTTGTGGGATGGGTTGTAGCCTCATTCTGCAAATGAAGACATCGAGGCTGTGCAAGCTTACATGACTTGCTCAAGAGCAAAGCCAGGTCTTTGAACATGTAGCCTACTGTCCTTCCAGCACACACAAATCACACTGGAGAACTGAGTGTCCTCCCTTCCCAGCAGGTGTCTGCTGATGCAGTCAGGCAGGCTCATGGAAAATTTGCTTTGGATCTCTCATCGCATTTTTGCCAGGGCAGAAGCATGTGCCTCTAGCAGTGTGGCTTAGGAAATGACATTTTAACTGTCTGATCTACATTCTGAAAGACATTTTCTTCTTGCAGGGAGACCTTTGGGTCATTAGCTGGTTAACATTGGCAAACTGCTGTAAGAAATTCATTAGCTTGAAAAGAACACGAATACAGCAGACACATCCAGAAACAGAAGGCGGAGCATTAATTATTAACAAGAGATTGCCTAACAGAAACAATACAGAATTATTAATGGAGCTGTTGGGGATATTAGAGGGGGGACGAACAGAGCCCATTGAGACCATTTCCAGAGCATAAAACAGCATTGTGCCTGCTCTGAGCATTCATGACACCCAACAAGGGCCCATGGGAAAGAAAAATTTGCTGTTCACATTCCTTTGCAATTCACATTTTTACTAAAATTCCAAAACCTGTCAGGTGGTAGACTCATGTTTGGTCAAGGCACCAGTGTTTGTAGTTCGATAAATTCAATCAATCTCTACTGAATGTCTATGTCAGACCAGGCTCAAAGCTACATTTTTGGAGAACTGGTGGGGAGTAGGGTGCAGAAGCTGTCCTAAGGGCCAGAGGACCAAGATAACACTCAGATTACCGTAAGTCACTCCAGAACAGACCTCCCTGAAGACCAAAATAATCCACATTTCCAGAACTAAGCACTTCTTCATGCCAAGCACTGTACCAAGTGCTCCAGTGGAATCTTTGTGGCCCAGAAACTCTGTGAGCTGGATTATTATCTCCATTTCACAGATCAGCAAACTGAGGCTTGGTGCACTGATCTGCCACTGTCAGTCTCATGGGAAAGAGGCAGAGCCCAGCCCCATCCTCCCAGTTTCTCTGTTCTACCACTGAAGAAGGGATGTGTGGAATCAGTCCAGGGAACAATGGATAGAAACAAGGAACGGGAGAGCCAAGTATTCCATCCAAGCAGTAGAAATTGAGGAAGATCCTTGGGAAATTATAAGTTGGTGTCTACTGTGAAGAATCTTAAACCTCTGACTTGGGAGTCTGTACTTAATGTAGTAAATAATAGAGGCATTTGCATATCAAATCATCTCTCCATCATGCCATAACTTGTTGATGACTAATGGCTTATGGCTGGTTATCACTTTGTGTTACTGAATTTACATTATTTGAGTCTGATCATTGTACAATTAGTCTTTTGTTTCTGTATTTATGGCATCGACAGGTCATTATCATGACAGGTTACAATAATTGGCACGTAAGGGCAAAGGCTCTTGAGAATGAACAAAAATGACCATCCCAGACCTTCCAAAGCATGTCATTCACCCTGAGGGACATTTAATTTTTTCTTTTTTAAAAGGCATTTTGCAAGTGTTTTAAGATTATAAAAGTAACACATGCTCATATAGAAAACTTTGAAAATTCAGGAAAGCACAATGTGTATCTGACTTATTTACATCACTTATTGCTCACTATCCTACACAGCTCTTGTTTCCTGCTAAACAGTATTTTTTACAATGTGTGAAGTCTTTCTTCAATTAATTGCCTTATGCACTAGAATAAAGCTTTCTGTTCACACTAATTACCAGAGATAGTCACACCCATTAGATTGTCAGACTTCCTCTGGTCTTGCCCCTCCATTTAAGAAAGACTCAGCTCTTGCCATATCTGTAATCCCAGCAGCTTGGGAGGCTGAAGCAGGAGGATCACAGGTTTGAGGACAGCCCCAACAATTTAGGAATACCCTATCTCAAAATAAAAATATTTTAAAAGAGCTGGGATGCAGATCAGTGGTAGAACATTCCTGGGTTCAATCCCCAGTACAGGGGAAAAAAAAGGTCAGGGGAGAAAGAAAGGCTCATCTCACAATTGGCCCTTGCGTGCCAGTTGTTGTAACCTGTCATGATAATGACCTGTCGATGCCATACCTTGTTGATGACATAATGGCTTGTGGCTGATTATCACTTTGTGTTACTGAATTTACAGGCTCATCTCTTCCCCTGAAAGAATTTTATGTATAGCTCTACCCTGAGTACCTAGCACAGTAACATAGGAACTTTCTTTTATTCAACTGCCCCATATCTAATGTTAAAAAGTAAGAAATATCAAAGCATTTCCCTTAGATTTACATTTAATTAATAGGCTTCTTATGGTGAAGAGAAATGTTAAATACATAAGCATAAAGGTAATCTGTGGATCAATTACTAGAAGCTAGTGAAATAACAACCCTTGCTTGTCAGAATGGGGTCCTCCCAAGAAGCAGTCATAGCTCTAGTTAACTTTTTGACTTTTGCCTCCCTGGTCAGCATTCATTTACTGAGCACCTACTGTGTACCTTTGCGATCACAAGAGAGATACAAGACAGCTTCTATCTATGAGGAAAAAAGGACATTTCAGTGGAAAATCCTCAGATGAGAATAAGACAGTTTAAGTGACACGAGACTGCTAGAATCTCCTAGGAATTCAGAGTTTCAAGCTCTTTCCTGACCGAGGGGATCTGGTGTTGGACCTGTCTCATTTACTTGTGAAATTGTGTGTGCATGCGAGTGCAGGGTCCAGGGTGGGGGTTGCAAATGAAAGAGCTGAAAAGAAAGAGTGTGAACCCACAGTTGAAAGAGCAGAATAGCAGAGTAGACACTGACTTTATTCCCTCTATGATTTGGAACCATTAATCAGTCAGCGAATGTTTCTTGATCAAATCTGCTCCGTGGTCGGGCCTGTGACAGATACCTCGAGATGCAAAAGAAAAACAAAGCACAGTTCCTTGCATGCCGCTTGCATGATGACATAGCTTTCCAGATGGAATTTAAATTCAAAGAGGATTTATTAAGAGCAAAACAAAACCAGCTACAATGACAAAATTCATGAGGGGGAATTTGGGGGTTACTTATTGCTAGGTGACAAACTATCCCAAAGATTAAATGACTTAAAACAGCAATTATTACTTATTATTAATTCTGCACTTGGCCGTGTGTGTGATGGAACAGTGGCTCTTTCTCAGGCCATGTCAGCTGGAGCAGCTTGAATGACAGGGCCTGGCTGGATCAGCCCACCTGCTCCGCGGTTCTGGGCCTCAGAGATTGTTGTGGACCAGGTTCCTCCTTCACACAGGGATCTCTGACATTCTCCTCTGTGGCTGGTGATTTGGCTTCTTATGCGGTGGTTGGCTTCCCCCAGAGCGCAAGAGGAAGCAGCCAGCATGGTGGCCCTTTCTTCACATTCTAAGGGGTAAGACAGTCACAGGACTCACCTGAGTTCAGGGGAGAGGACTGCACAGGGGCATGAATATCAGGAGGTTTGGTTCACTGCAAGGGAAAAAAATGGCTGCCATGGAATCTTGAAGTTAAATCATCCAACAGCAAATTAAATCCACTAAAGGACACTAACTGCCTAGATTTTTCAACTTGAGAATAGGTAAGTCCATCCACCTTCCCCCACCCCCACCTTTTTGAGTGCCAGCAAATTCAGATGTGTCTCATGCCACTTACTGATCGCTTCAGAAAACCACATCAGATTTTTAAATCAACGTTGCAAGGTAGTTTAAACATGCCAACATCTGGGGAAGGAGAGGGATCATAGCTTAGGCCCTTCCCACCTGCTCCCGAGCCTCACTCCTAGGAGGTCCTGCTGTCACTCCACCTTCAAGACAGGAAGAAAGAAGCTCCACTGAGAGTTGGCACTTGCTGCCCTGTCTGCCACCTCCACATCTTGTCTCCCAGAATGCTCCAGTGCACCCTCAACTCTCAGAGCCGGAGATCTGGGAGAAAGGGCCGGAAACTGAGTTCCTGGTTCTCAGAGTGCCACTTTAGATCCTTCTGTAGTTTTTATGACCTTCTCCTGATTTCCCTCTTGGTGATCTTTCGATTTCCAAAACTGAACACAGTGTTCCGGGCATGACCAGTACTGCATGCAGTGGTGGTATCAGAATAACCGCAGGGGAAGCTTGGGAACCAGTCGAGTTGATGGAAAGCAGAGAAGCTAAGCATTTTTCCCCTCTGAAATTATGTTGCCCAAATTTGGAAAAGAAAATGAAACAAAAATCATGTTGCCCAGGCTGGTCCTGAACTCGGATGTTCAAATGATCTTCTTGCCTCAGCCTCCCAAATAGCTGGGACTACAGGTTTGCACCACCAAACCCAACTGGAACTTTTTATAAGAGTGATGTGATCCCTCAGATAACTAGGATTGGTCACCAAACCATTGGCATTTCAGTCAAGAAGTGATTAGTGATGAGCACTTAGCTCATTTAAATGAATAAGAATGTAAATCAGGTATCACAGCAGCAGTTAACTGTGTTTAATAGAGGAGCAGAGATGAGGGTTTTTATTTTATTTTTATCTGTTTTGTTTTAATTTATTAATTTGTTCTATTCATGATAGCAGAATGCTCTTCGATTCATTGTACACAAATGGAGCACAATGTTTGACTTCTCTGTTTGTAAGGTCACACCATTCATGCAATTATACATGTACCTAGGGTAATGATGTTCGTCTCATTCCACCATCTTTCCTACCCCCATGTCCTTTCCCCCCTCCCCTTTACCACATCCAAAGTTTGTCCACTCATCCCTTGCCCCCTGCCCCATTATGGATCAGCATCCACTTATCAGAGAGAACACTCCGGCCTTTGGTTTTTTGGGTTTGGCTTACTTTGCTTAGCATAATATTCTCTAACTCCATCCATTTACCTGCAAATGCCATAATTTTATTCTCTTTTATTGTTGAGTAATATTCCATTGCGTATATATGCCACAGTTTCATTATCCATTCATCTACTGAAGGGCATCTAGGTTGGTTCCACAGTTTGGCTATTGTGAATTGTGCTGCTATGAACATTGATGTGGCTGTGACACTGTAGTATGCTGATTTTAAGTCCTTTGGGTATAGACCAAGGAGTGGGATAGCTGGGTCAAACAGTGGTTCCATTCCCAGTTTTCTAAGGAATCTCCATACTACTTTCCAGATTGGCTGCACAAATTTGCAGTCCCACCAGCAATGTATGAGCGTGCCTTTTCCCCCCACACCTTCGCCAACATTTATTGTTGTTTGTATTCTTAATAACTGCCATTCTGACTGGAGTGAGATGAAATATTAGAGTAATCTTTATTTATATTTCTCTAATTACTAGAAATGTTGAACATTTTTTTCATATATTTGTTGATCGATTGTATATCTTCTTCTGAGAAGTGTCCGTTCAGCTCCTTAGCCCATTTATTGATTGGATTGTTTTATTTTTTGGAATTAAGTTTTTTGAGTTCTTTATATATTCTGGAGATTAGTGCTGTATCTGACATGCATGTGGCAAAAATTTGCTCCCAAAATGTAGGCTCTCTGTTCACCTCATTGATCATTTCTTTTGCTTAGAAGAAGCTTTTTAGTTTGAATCCATTGTTTTGTTTTTGGTACTAAGGATTGGACCCAGGGGCACTTAACCACTGAGCTACATCCACAGCCTTTTTTCTATTTTATTTAGAGACGGGGTTTCACTAATTTGCTTAGGACCTTACTGAGTTGCTGAGGCTGGCTTTGAACTCATGATCCTCCTGTCTCAGCCTCTCAAGCTGCTTGGATTATAGGAGTGTGCTGAGATTTTTCCTGTTTGTTCTGCCTTTCACCATCAAAGTTTCCCTGAAAAGTAACTGCACACAGGCTCCAGAAATCAGACCGTATGGATTTGAATTCTGGCTCCACTGATTGTCTTGGGCAAGTTACTTACTTTTCCCATGCCTTAGTTTTCTCATTATAAGCTGAGAACAATAATAGTACCTATCTCATAGGGTTGATATAGATATTAAATAATAATTGAAAAAAGTTCTTAGTGTCGGATAAATTGTAAACACTCCCAATAAATGTTACTGTTTTATTCCATAAGTTATCAGCCTGAGGATTTTCAACACATACTTCATAGATTTTTTTTCTCTTCACTAGTTCTTTTTAAAGATATCTTGAAGGCCATGCCATAAAAAGACCATGAAAAACTAAAGATACCCTGCAAGCTATTTTCTTGGTATCTTGGCCAATTTTAAATAAG
Organism: Urocitellus parryii; assembly: GCF_045843805.1. Classification (NCBI taxonomy): domain Eukaryota; kingdom Metazoa; phylum Chordata; class Mammalia; order Rodentia; family Sciuridae; genus Urocitellus; species Urocitellus parryii. The sequence continues at coordinate 23,281,078 of NC_135543.1, read as the reverse complement.
TCTTGGCAAGAAAAAGCATCAATAGCAAATAGTGAAATATCAATAGCAAATACACTTTTAAAAAAATTAAGGTAACCATTTTTCCGCTAAGCTCAGAAGTTTCATATTAGAGATACAAGATGTTTGGCAGCAACGAACTTAAGAAGGAAATAGCTGAGAAATAAGCACTAAACAAAACTGCATATACTTTATGTGTTTTTAGGGAAATATTCTCTCATTAAATTTGTTTGGGAGAAGATGAGATATGTGAAAGCAATTTAGAATTTTACTTTGGGTATAATTATGCAATTCCACGGTATTACTTTTGTCCCCATCTGTTCTCCTGACATCCTCTTTTCTAGCAGAAGAGGCATCCAATGAGACAAAACAGAGGGAACACAAGGGCCCCCGCAGGACACTCGTGTGGGACCATTCTCCTGCCTTTCCCGCTTACAGAATTTTATTTGCGTAGAAGAACTGCAGGAGCTCTGGATGATAGTGACTCTGAAAGAAATTAGCAAAGGTACATGTGAGGGAGGGACTCAGTAAACCTCCTAGATATAACTAGTGGACAGCTGCAGATTCAGGGCACTGGGATAGGCAATAGGAGAGTAGGCAGCATCACCTGCACTTAGCTAATGACCTGAATTGGAACTGCCCTGACACTGTGTGCCTAACTCCCAGGTGTTCACCACTTACATACACAGCATCATGAGTCAATCACAATTGGATAATTGGTCTGAGACATTTTATGGGTGGATAACTCCCTCATGTGCTTGGCCACCTTTGTCTTAAACACTGGGAGGGCTGGGACTGAGGAGAATTTTCTCCTGCCCTGGCTCGCTCACCAGCTGCCTGGAGAGTTTGGGATTCCTTTGATCTTCTTCTGTCCGGAAGCTGTTTTCGTTTCTCAGTTTCAGATACGGAGAACAGGCTCGAAAAGTTGTTTTGCAAGCCTGAGGGGAAAAAAATATGACCATCCTATTGGCAAAAATATCAGAATTCTAGAATCCCAAGCAGGGAAGGGTATCCCAAAGAAGTGGACCCAATCTATGGTCAAGGCCACTACACTACAATGTGAAAGTGACTTTACAGGTAGTTTACAGACTTGAACTTACTTACTTATGCTTGTGAAATGCCATGCCTATAATCAGGGGCTGGTGGGGAGGGGACAGCATTGCTTGGGAGTTTACATAATACTTGTCATGGGAACCCTGAATGCTGAATTCAATATCTCCCCCCCCCCTCTCAACACAAATGGTTTCAAAACTCTTTGCTCCCAGTTTTGAAACATTCACCCAGGCCTGAGGTTGATCCAACCTTGTTAGGGCACATTTTCTCCAAGAGCAAAACAGTTCCATAGGGATTCTTTAACAGGTGCAGTGACAGTCACTAATTGTGTGAATAGATATGTGAATAGATATCCTCATTACATGAACCTAAACCTGCACCCTCTGCCCACCCACCCTGAACCTGAGCTCATCTGGCCTTGACAGGCACTAACATGGGCAGGTGGGGCAGGAAAACATCTTTGTTTGGGAAAGGATGACATGTTGGGGAGGCAAGTTCTTCAGGATTCATGGGGACACGCTGCTAGTTTCATAAGGGCATTGACAAGAACATGGAGAATCGTGGTCTTACTGTGGCAACCTGTGGGTTTCTGTCCTGTAAATGGATCAGGAGGGAATCTCGTGTCTGCTTAACCTGACGGGCGAAAAACTTCTTCCATTTCCACCCAGCAAAGGCCGCCAGTTGCCCGAGCAAGACAAAGGCCAAGTATCTCATGCTGTCGTTCTCCTGCAGGTTCCCATCAACAAAACAAAAAGAGGCAGGTCACCACCAAGAGACAAAAGTGTCAGAGCACATGGCTCCCACCACAGCCATCATTCCCGCATGGACATCACAGGGTGGGCCTCCAGACACAGAGCTCTTCCCCTCTCTTTTACATTAATGGACAGACACTAACTGGTGTCGTGCACCTTGGTTTTACTACCAATCTATATAGGAGCTCTTTCCACCTAAACACAAAAGGAATTTTCATACTTTTTCTCTTTTCTTTTGCTTTATTGCATCATGATTCACTTGATCAGTCTCCTGTTACTTCTAGCATTTCCCCAGGTCAGCTCTCTCTCCTTTTTTTTTGGTACTGAGAATTGAACTCAGGGTTGCTTAACCACTGAGCCACATCCTCAGCCCTTTTAACTTTTTTTTTTTTGAGACAAGTTCTCACTAAGTTGCTTACAGCCTCGCTAAATTGCCAAGGCTGGCTTTGAACTTGAGATTCTCCTGCCTCAGCCTCCTAAATGGGCTGAGATTATAGGCATGCGCCACTGCACCCAAGTAGGTCACCTCTCTCTACTTTTGGTCTGAGTTCCTTCTACCTGTAGTGGAAATAAGGATTGTGTTTCCCCCACCACAACCACCACTCTCTTCTTTTACTCTGATGAGTTGGCTCCTCCCTGAGCACAGGTGAGCGGACTCAGCCCTCCCTTTATCTCCTTTGTGAGCTGTTGGCCCCATGTGTCTCTCTTTCCAGATGAGAAGTCCAGGGCCCAGGGCATTTCAGTGACTTTCCCAGAGTCACACTGTCAGGTAACAGAGCCAGCATAGGATGCCAACCATTTGACTTTAGTGCACAGATTTTTATATCAGTGCTTCATGGTTCTGTTCAGCTCCAAATAAACCAGAAGGAACAAGGCCAGTGTGGGCCACAACAGGAAGCAAGGAGCACCTAGAACTGGGGTCACAAAGACTCAGCAAGACTGAGTACCACTGACCGTTTTGTGAAATATTTAAATATATATTTTATATATTTTAATATACAAATATATTTATATATTCTTCATATATTTTAACATATATGTACTTTTCTATATTATAATAAATATAAATTGTATATTTAAAAATATACATTTAGTGCTGGGTACAGTGGCGCACACCTGTAATCCCAGTGGCTCAGAAGACTGAGGCAGGAGGATCACAAGTTGTAAGCCAGCCTCAGAAACTTAGAGAGCCTTAAGCAACTTAGAGAGACCCTATCACTAAATAAAATATTATAAAAGGGCTGGGGATGTAGTTCAGTGGTTAAGCAACCCTGGGTTCTATCCCCAGTGCCAAAAATAAATAAATAAATAAGTTTAAAAATATATATATTTAGCATATGTGACATATACAGAATTACCTCAAGGTTGCTATTTTGTTCACTGCCCTATCGGGGGTGAATGCACCCCTTCCAAAGCCCTCCCCTATTGCCCAGATAGACAGGAATGCATAAGACAGGTGCATGTCCCCCAGGAGTCTGCCAATCATCCAATGGGGACACAGGCACTAAAATAAAGCAGGCAGCAAAGAACGCCGACTGTGACAGAGATATAAACTTTCAGCAAGGAACTCAGCAAGAGAATTTCCTCAGGATACATGGCCAAGGATTTCTCACCAAAAATCGCAGGCAAGGTGGGTTTTAAAAAGCTGCTCAATCCAAAATAAACCTTGGGTTGTGGTTGTGATTCAGTGGTAGAGTGCTTGCCTAGCACGTGTGAGGCCGTGAGTTTGATCCTCAGCACCACATAAAAAAAGATAAATAAATAAAAAAGGTATTGTGTCCATCTAAAAAAAAAAAAGAGAAAGGAAGGAAGGAAGGGAGGGAGGGAAGGAAAATAAGCCTGAAGTTCAGATGACTCCTCTAGAGAGATTTATTGCCACATTTGCTGGCATTGCAGGGTGGTGAGCTAAAGACCCTCCTCTCCCTTCCTCAGGGAGGTCTGGTGTATATTCAAGAGCAAAAATCTGTCTCTCTCTGAAAGAAGGTGGGACAACTACACCAGCAGCTTCTATATAAGCTGCAAGCTTCATAATCTCACGGTCTCTGTTGCTCTCATGTGGGGCTGGCACCCCTGCTTGCTCTGTGCGGCTTCCTGGGGAACTAGGGTGTGACAAACTGAGGCGAGTGGCTCTGGGAGCAAATAAAAGGCCTGTTCCCCATTCAACAGGTCTTGCCTTTCAGAGAGGTAAGAATAACTGCAGCAGGCTGACTCACTGCTGGAAAACTAAGGCTCTTGGACTCCTTTCCCATGGTTCAGACTAAATGCTGTCCCAGCACAATTCTTGCTTGGTGTCTTTTCATCTGGTAGTTACCAGGGCAGGGGCTGCAGCCAGAGAGCTGGCTTTTCCTATCCCCTGACAGGCTCTGCAAAGCTTGGGCAGGTTCCAACCTTTCTGTGCCTTGGCTTCCTCATCCATAAAGTGAGGATAATTACAGTGCCTCCCTCACAGGATGACTGCAAAGACTACAGAAGATGCTCCATGTAAATGGCCTTGCACCATACGTGGCACACAGGAAGGGCTCACTAGGTGTGACTATTGTCATTCTTACATGGAGGAGGGAGTGCTGACTACACGCTGCTCACTGTCATCAGCATACAATATTCACTCCTCTATTAAGATGAAAACTCCTTAAGGAGTAGTGATGGAATACCACATCTTTTATGACTTTCTTAACCAGCATACAGTATGGTATTAGTCTCTGAACAAGATTCATTAATGTTATGGTTTGGATCTGAAGCATCACTAAAGGCTCATGTGTTGAAGGCTTGGCCCCCAAAGCAGCAGTGTTTAGAGGTGGGACTTTGGAGCCCTGATCTCATCAATGGATTAATCCATGAAGGGATTCATAGCTGGATGGCATTACTGGAAAGTGGTGGAAACTGAAAGAAGTGGGGTCTAATTGGAAGAAGCAGGTCACTAGAAGCATGACCTGGAAGGATATATCTTGTCCCCAGTCCTTTTCTTGCTCTCTTTCTCTCTCCTTCCCATGCATCCCAGCTGCCATGGGTGAGCACTTTTCCTTCACCATGTCCTTCCACCATGATGGTCCACCTCACCTCAGGTCCAAAGCAATGGAGCCAGCCAACCATGGACTGGAACTTCTAAAAGTGCGAGCCATAATGAATCTTTCCTCCTTTAAGTTGTTTATGTCAGGTATTTGTTCTCCGCAATGAACAGTGACTAGTACAATGAATGAATAAGTGAATTATATAGACCTTCTTCCCTGAGCAACAAACTACCCAGGGCTGTCACTGCTAACCTCACTTTGATTTTAATACCCCCCAATTTTTATGAGTTGTGTCACTTACATCATCCAATAAAGTCCTGATCTGAAGCGTGATGTCTACGAAGAAGGAGCCCAAACCTTTGCCCTGAATCTTGCCCAGGATGATGGTCAGTGTCTTCATACTCTCGTGGATGACTTCAGAACTCACGGGGTCATACAATCCATGCACCAGCAGATCTAGCATAATTTTCTTGTGTTTTCTCACCTGTTATCAAGGTTTGAAGACATTACTAAGCACGGAAATTGCTCTCCCTAAGTCCAAAACCAACTCCACTTCTAATCTTCCAGTAACCTAAGACTTGGAGTGAGAGACTCTGGCTTTCTCTAGGGTCTGCTGCAACTCTCATCAAGATGCCAGGGCTTCTATTAGCCCAACCCAGGAGCCCAACTCAGTCTTGGAAGGACAGAAAGAGCAAGCTAGAGGTGGCCTCTGGGTAGGTGAGATGAGTAGGATACTTCAGGAGGGTGGTGGACCAGGGTGACTCAGAGGTCTGAGGAGGATTAGGTACCTTCATGAAGAGGAGGACTTGAAATGGCTACTGAAGTTGACACATACTAAAGAAATAGGAGTGAAAGGGAGCTTTTACTTAAAAAAAAAAAAAAAAAAAAAAAACATGAGGAAGTCATTGGAATTCCCAAGGAAGATGATGTTGGCATATAACGGTCCTGCCTGTAGCTACTGCCCGTGGTTGGAGATGCTGAAATGACCCTGAATGAGCCATGCCCTTGAACTATCTGCTCTTCCCGGGTGTGGAAGGGAAATGTGACTTGTCAATATTAACAGAATGTGACAAAGGTCACAGGATGACACTCACATGGCTACTTTACATTATGCGACATTCCACTGTGGCAGACAGGAGTAATACCCTCCTGCTGGCCTTGAAGAATAAAGCTGCCACCTGTGAGAAGGTGGCCTCAGGGCACTGGGACTGGCCCCCAGAGGACAGCCAGCCAGAGGACAGAAATCTCAGTCCTAGAATTGGAAAAGCCAAATTGTGCCAAAACCACCTAAGCTTGGAAGGACCCTGAGCTTCAGAAGGACATAGTCCAGCCTGTGAGGTCCCAGCCTTGCAAGACCCTGAATGGGGGACCCAGGTGAGCTGTCCCCAGACCCCTGGTCCACAGACACTATGAATAACTATCACATGTTGCTTTATGCTGCTAAGTCTGGTGGTTTGTTAGAGGAAAATGGTACTAGTCCAGGGGGTACCCCACTCAAGCCTGGGCACCACCCACGAGGGCTGGAGGGTTTGGGGACTCAGCTCCACATCCTTCCTCACCTGGTCAGGGGCTTCACAAGCCATGGTGCCCAGGCCTCTCATTGCCAGGTGGCGCTTTTTCGCATTGGGGTCCCGAGCTCTTTCTGCCAAGATGAAAAACACATTCTTTGAAGACTCCTGCTTCTGGAACTTGAATTTCCAAGAGACCTGGGAGGTAGATCAAAAGTGTGTTAATTGGGAGTGTTCGGAGTCATGCTCTGAACCCAGCCCCATTCTCTCCCTCTAAAGAAAATTCTCCTGTCATTGCCTGCTTGGTTTTGCTCTTCTTTATCCAACTAAAGATACTGGTGTGTGTGTGTGTGTGTGTGTGTGTGTGTGTGTGTGTGTGTGTGTTTTACCAGGGATCAAATCCGGGGCTATGTTAAGCATATATTGTATCACTGAGCTGCACCCCAGCCCCTATAAATGTCTAATTTTTGTTGGAGATATATTAATTTGATCTATATAATGAAGAAATTAAAGGGGGGAAATGAGAGGGGGAAGTGAACTAATGCAGGCTGGTGTTGAGCTGTGTTTGGGGGGGATTATGGAGAGAGATGCTCAATAGCTGTGAAGAGGGTGACAAGTTGAAAAGAAAGGGACTTTAGAAAGGTTGATGTGGGCTGAGAATACACATCCCTTTCAAAGTACAGATTGGTATTTCACTCACTTTGAAGAGTTCCCTAACCCTCTCCCTCCAGCCCCTCCCCATCTTTCTGCTCCACTTTGTAGCTTAACACCTCCAATGACATGTCTCTATGGTGCGTGCTTCCCTGCTTCCTCTCCTGTTCTGTTCTGAACGCTCAGCAATTGGGCTGATGTTCCCCCCCCTCCATCCCTTCACGTGGCTCATTCCCAGGGTCCATTCTCAGCAGTCACCTTAAGCTCGTAATAACATGTGACACAACTGGCAAAGCACATCCACAAAAATCTGTTACACATCTACAAACATTTCAGGGTACTTGAAGGCTGTCCCAACTCAGGAATGCATGCATCTGAGCAATTAAGACTGGGAACAGGAATGCATGAATAACGCAAATTGGGGAACACTGTGTGTCTGATGCAGAAAACTTCAAAGCCCTAACTCTAAGTGACTGCAGGGGCAAGAGATGGGGCAAGAGATGGATGCCCCCTGTAGTGAGCAGTTGAACTCTGATGCCAGGAAGGCCCTGCTGTTCTTTAGAATGCAGAACAGACAGTATTAAAGTCAGAATCCAGACAATGAAAGATCCAGATAAGATCAATGACAAAAGCCACTGCCCTCCCCCCACCATCCTGTGAGTGTGTGTGTGTGTGTGTGTGTGTGTGTGTTAGGAGGGAGGGTTTGGATCCAGGTCTCTTGCCATAGTGCTATTGATGAGATTTAGTAATATGCAAGCTTCATGGTTATTTCTGAATATTTATCTTGGTTCATTCTATATTTTTACTATTGGGTTAGCAGCAAGTTAAATCCCTCTTAACTTATCTTCTTGTCTTCCCATAAATATTCTACCTATATTAAAAGAATTCACATCCATTTTTTTTTTCTTTCCAGAAAGAACTTCAAAATGGCTTTTGGGAGGGAACATTTAAACATGCATGATATTTGGGATCAGACCTTGGAAAAGAAAGCTATCATTGATGTCATTTTCCTCTTGGGCTGGGAAGGAGGTACAGAAGAAGGCTGGTCCGGGATACTCTGTGTTTGGTCCATGGAACTAAAAGAAGAAGAAGAGAAAAGCCAAGATCATCACATGAGCTACAAACCCCTCCAAAGCCTCATCATTGATAAACACTGCAAAGGGCTTTTCCAGGGAGGATAGGAAAAGGTGACAACCTCAGGCCTGTCCTTAGGAACCTTTACCTTGGTGAGGAGACAGAGAGTCACATAAAAAGTGAAAGAGCAATCCCAGGCAGCCCAAGAGGAGTAGCAGCTTGGGGCTCAGGGCCCACACCCTGGCTCCCCATTCCATCCTGCAGACTTCTTGTCTCACAATCACCCAAGAAATAAAATTCAGATTCCTGAGCTCCACCCACAGAATCCTTGAGAGTTGAAATCAAGAGTGGCCTCATATTTTGTGTTTTTAAAGCTCCCCAAAAAATGTCAATAGGTACTTTTTTTTTTTTTGGAAGGGATCTTGATACTCTTTACTGTTTTAAAATAGACATACTCTTTTGCTCAGCAATTCTTTATTCTTACAGAATTAGCACATCACATAAAGGACAGCCAACATAGCACTGTAACAAACAAAAATGTGTCTTTCCATGATTATAATTTAAGTAAACTACATCTAATTACACCTGTACAACTCTTTGATGACTACTATGTATGCAGTCATTTATTGGGCATATCTACATGTGCCAAAATTCTCTCCAAAACAGGTTGTTGAGTGAAAAGTGAAAATCAATGTGTACAGTATGTTACCATCTGTATAAAATCAAATTGAGAGAAATACTGATTACATTGTGTTTGCATCTGCATAAAACAGAAGACCCAGGAAACCTAACAAAGATCGCCACTGTGGTGGAAATTCACTCCCTAAGCTCCAGTCCTACTTTCTCCATCTGTCATCTCTGGTCGATGGACCTGTCTGCAACCATTGTGATAGGAACCCAGATAAAAACCTAGAAAATTATACCACCACCACCACTCCAGGTAGAAAGTTCTTCTCTTTTCATCAGGTAGCTGGCTGAACTAAGATTCTCTTTGTCAGAGTTGACAGCATTCCCATAGGCCTTTGTTAAACAGTGGTTCTCACATTTGAGCATGCATAAGAAATCACCTGGCAGATGTGCTAAACATGCATTCCCAGGCCAGATCCCCAGAGTCTCTGACTGTGCACCTGGAGCAGACAGCTAAAAAAAAATATGATTTCTAGCAGACTCCTAGGTGAGACTGATACCAGGATGCAGCTGGCTTGGGTACCACACTTGAGAGCCACTGAATTAAGAGAAAGAAACCAAAGCAGCACAGGGTCACTTCCCCCTAGAATAAAGGGTTATAAACTTATATTGAGGCAGAAAGAAAGGAAAACCCCACAACAATAAAGAAAAACATGTTAGATATTTTTCTTTCTGGGGTTTTCTTTGACCTTATGTTCCAGTAGAACTTGCTACCTCTCAAGAGGAATGCTCTGAATCAGACCCAACAGATGCCTGACAATGAGTATGTTCAGTTTAAAAGAAGCCCAAATCCTGCAGGCTGGGAGCCTGCTCACTGAGAAGGGCATCAGCCTCATTGTAAACCAGCTGGTGTCGGTGTTCCAAGCCACAAGAAACCAGGCCTGAGCTCCTCCCCATTGGGAAGGACAACAACCTGCTCCTTCATTTTTTTATGCTTGACTTTTCTTGCAAGTTAGCAAAGCAGTTAAGGGTTCTAGCCAGCCAGGGCCGGGGCGGGGGTGGGGGTGGGTCGGTCCCAGGCCTAAAAAACCAAGCAGCCAGTCTGGCCTTAATAGTCAGGTCTAGAGTTCAAGAATGTGGAAGGCTCTCAATCAGGGCAAAGGGAGGGACAGCTGAGCTTCATGGAAGTTTCAGGATATGTGGTCAGAGAGACACAGGCTCCATTTCCAGCTCACACCTGTCCCAGCAAAACCTTCCTCACCTGCCCACCTCCCTATTGCAAAACAACCGTGCTCTCATTTAACCTCACAGTTGTCTCCCAGAGCTCATCTTGATCTCTGGTGAAAAATCAAAAGCATTTCTTGCAGTGTTGAGGGAATCTCCTATGTCAGAATTCCGTGGTACATGTTATAAACTGTAAGACTTCTCCAGAATTACTGGACAGAATCTTGGTGTGCATTGGGCCAGAGAACTGCACTTTTTGCACAAAGTTACATATGCTGGTATATAAAAACCTCTGAGCTGGAAAATAATCCCAGGATTGGCATACCCCATAAAGCCACATATCATGAGAGAACCCAGAATGGAGGAGCAGGGGTAAGAGAGAAGCACATCGATGTCTTTGCAAAGAACTAAGGATTGATAGGATAGCATGCTTGTGAGGCAATGAATTTCACTGTTGCTATAGTTGGAATACAGTTTGTCCCTTCCAAAACTCATGTTGAAATTTAATCCTCATTATGAGAGAGTAAGAGGTGGGACCTCTAATGGGTGATTAAGGCTCTGCCCTCCTGAGATTAGCCTACTCATGCAATTAAAGGTTTAATAGGTTATCTCCAGAGTGGGTCTGCTATGACGTTTAGTTTGGCTTGGTCTCTTCTGTTCACCTTGTCTCACCGTGGGTTGTCCTACACCAGCTCGGGACTCTGTCAGCAAGGACGCCATCATTTGATGTGATCCCTTAACCTTGGACCAGAATTGTGAGCCAAAATAAGCCTCTTTGCTTTATAATGTACCCAATCTGTGGTACTGTGTAATTAGCAACAGAAAATTGACTAAGATGACTGTCAAAATAAAATTAAAAGCATAGCAGGGGCTGGGGGTGCAGCTTAGTGGTGGAGTACAAGCTTAGCAGGTGTGAGGCACTGGGTTCCATCCCCAGCACCACCACCAACAAAAACACAGGGAGATGTGCAACCATGATTGGTACTTTGCTAGAATGCTATTCTTAAATTTTCTTAAAAAAAAAAAATTAGAAGGTAAATGAGAGTCACAAGGCCTTGCCTGGAGCTTGGTGTTCTCAGACTTGCAGTTTTTAAAAGAACACCCATCACCCACACACACCCCTACTGCAGTGTCTTTGCCTTTCAACCAGTTGCATCCTTTACACCTAATCCAACCAAAACAAAAGGATCATTCCCATCTGTTACAACACAGGATCTGAGAGAGGAATGTTTAAACACACACAAAAATGAACACAGTACACAGATTCCAAGATTTCTTAGGCATTCTGACTCTTTCTAGAAGCCCACTCGCCCCTTAGCAGTGGTTCTTCCTATTAGAAGGAGGCTGTTCTGTTGGGTTTCCAAAGCAGACACAGATGCAGAGCATACTGTGACCAAAACTTTGTTCATCCCTGTGTACATTGTTCAACTAATCCTTCTTCCTCTGGAAGACATTCCCTGTGTGTACTATGCCCAGACCCTTGGTTTTTACCACCCGGGAGGCCCTGGGGCTTGGCTTCATCACCATGCCTTGGTCCTACCTGGTCTTACTGAAAAGACATAGATTTGAAGTACCATAGAAGACTGTTTTTTGCTTCATGCCGACTCCCAGATGCCTTTGCAAACTTAAATCCTTCTGAATCAAAATATTAGGTTTATGATCAATAATCCTTTTACTCATTGAAGCCAAAAGGTATATGTTGAAGGCAAAATTTTAAACACTTGGATCTTTTCTCATCTGTAAAATTTTGAAGAAAAGAAACAGATTTCTAGCCATCCTTGCAACTCTGAGCTTATTAATAACAATAGGAATAAGTTACCAGCTATTAAACACTTTCACATGCAAGGCACTAGGTTAAACACTTTATATAGGTAGAGTGCAGGGGAAGCTGATTAAGCTGACCTCTACTGAACCAACCTGGAGGGCTAACTGTGATTCTCCAGGCTGCCTGGGAACTTTACCAACTATTGCTGCTGTGGCCCCACAGTAGTTTCATGTTTATCAAGAATTAGTTTGTAACAATGTACTTGTTACTGTCACTGTGAAATTTTATTTGTCTGTTTGTTTGTGTTTTATTTTGCAGTGCTGGGGATGGAACCCAGGGCCCTGTGCATACTGGTTAAGCACTCCACCACTGAGCTACATCCTCAGCCTTGCAGCTGTGAAATTTAATTAAATATAAACTAACAAAATATGAGTACACAAGAAAAGGAAGTTGTTTCTCTGAATGCAAGGTTGAATGTTTTAGGAGGATTTCATAACGGGAAGCTGCTAAAATACTGTTGTCTAATTAGATATGTGAAGAGTAAAAGTTTTGGAAGTATATAATCATTTGGTATGATTTTCGGAACTGACATGATTCTATAGAAAGTGACTTTACAAGTGCCTTCCCAAGTGTATAAATTCTTGCTACATTTAAAGAAACTAAAGCTAGAACTCACAGATAAAGTATTATGCATATAGTTTATGCAAGAAAGACAATGCAGAAATGCCAACTAGTGGATTCATATTCAAAGAAAAGACCATGGCCCTGTATTAAAAATAAATTTTACAGTTTAAGTAAAATACGTAAACTATTTACCATCTTTTATGATTCTCTTCTTTAATCAACTTCTTAATTAATTCTGTGAAATCCAGTCCCAATATCTCAAATAAGAGAACTTTTCTTTTCTTTCTTTCCTTCCTTCCTTCCCTCCTTCCTTCTTTCCTTCCTTTCTTCCTTCTTTCTTTGGGTACTGGAGACTGAACTCTGTACTACTGAGTTACATCCCCAGTCTCTTTTATTCTGAAACAGGATCTTGTGAAGAAGCCCAAGCTGGCCTGGAACTTGTCACACTCGTGCCTCAGCTACCCATTAACTGGGATTTATAAGTGTGCATCACCATGCTCGCCTTTAAATAAGAGATCTTTTATGATATTTCATTTAATCCTCACAATCCTTGAAAATTGTGTATAATTATTTATTTTAGAGAAGAAACGGGCTTAGAATAACATTAAACAACTCACCCAAAGTCAAATATAGCAGAGTTCAAGACTTCAAAATCTATACTGTTTTTCCCTTTCTGGATGACAAAATCTATACTTCTGTTTTAAGTCTGTATTCGGCTCCTAGACAACCTGTGCACTGACCACCTAAGTGTGTAGACCCTTCAATTTGAAGCATTGACGCCTTCCCACCAGTCCCTCCCACTCTAATGCTCTTTGTTGACAACAATCTATAATTTGTGAAAAGAGAAAAACAAATCTGTTTCATGGTCAATATTGTTCACTTGGGTTTTCCAACGAGAACATCCCAGATAGCTACTTCCTTAGGATTCCACTCCCTCTGACACTGTAACCGCAGTGAAATTCCAGGAAGGGTTTGGGAGCCAAGCGCTCAGGGGACTTGTCCTGCAGTTAGGGCTGCCGGAGGCTGCAATCCTCTTACCTGCGCTCCTGGGGTGGCTGTCACGTGACGAACTGCTGCGGTGGGGCTGGAGGTTGGGGCTGGGCCACTCCGGAGGGCTGCTATTCCGGGGTGGAGCCAAATGTGATGACTCGGCTAAATCTTCCCAGTCCCGAATTTCTAACACACAAAAAGGGAAATTAAAAGGTGAAGCAGCGTCTGTTCAGGATAACGGGGCAGCACAGAGCGTGGGAAAGTGAGATTCGAATGGGGGTGGGGGGATCAAAGTGTGTAAGATCGCGAGGTGGGGGCGGGAATTGCCCCGAATGACACCGACGACGACGTGGTTGGTTATGTCCTTTCGGTCCCCACACTGTGATGAGGTGTTTTTTCTTCCCTCTTGCTGTGCTTTCCCTTTATTCTTTCCTCTTGTCCGGTCTCATCCCCACTTCGTCCAGAAAGGACGGCAATTCTGAGGACCTTCCCCTGCACCAAATGACACCGCGCTGCCCAGCGACGTTCCCTCGTGCTGCCACTAGATGGCGCCATCACTCAATGCGCGGCTTCCCCGCGCTGTGGCCGCGGCCTTCCCCACACAGTCCCCTTAGAGCCGCGTTTAATTTAAGAATGGGACGCTGTGTTCCACGCCAAGAGCACCACTGTGACTGACAACTAAGGCTTTAACCGCTGACGCCCTTCCTGCTCCTGGAGCACCATACATCTCACTTAAACTCTCAGTAATTTAAATGGTTTATTGGTAAAAACATAAAAACGTGGGTCCTACAACCCCTGCAGACCTTAGGAGCCCTCTGTGTCATCATTCCACCTTCCCTGAGCTTTTTCATCACTGCATAAATCTATGTGTCAATAATTATTTATTATTTGGTTACATCATGTTGGTGAATGTGAACAATATGTCCTAAAAGAAAAAGTTCTGTTTTCAAAGAACAAGGAGCTTATTGTTAGGCTAATAGGTAACACTAAAGAATACTCTCATGGTTCAAATCTTGACGTAAATACTACAAGGACTGTCCCATTTGATTCTTGCAACAAATCAAGGTAAGAACTCTCCCTACCATCCCCATTTTAAAACTGGTGAAACTGAGGCACAGAGATATAACCTTGTCCAAGGTCATGCAGTTCATTAGGGGCAGAGTTAGAATTCAACCACAGGCACGGTGATCCCAGACTTGGACTTAGCCAGGACGCTATGCAGTGGACCAGTTTGGAAAATTCATTTAGGAAATAAGGGAACAAAAATAAACCAGAGAAATACATCAGAGTAAGGTAAAGAAACTCAGTGCTCCAGAAAAAAATAATAATGAGGCTAAAACAGAACGCTTTTTGGAATGGGCTCCAAGGGCACCACTGTTGACTTTAAAGGATGCAGTTTCAATAGAGTGACGGAAAAGGGAAGCTACACTGCCAAACCAAGGGGCCACAAGGAAAGAGGAAATTGAGATGTCTCCCTGCAAAAGGAAAGCAATAAATAGACTAGAAGAGACTGCAAGGTCAAGGAAAGGCATTCTGATTTTCTCGTGTGCTTTAAAAATAGAATAAAGCCTGGGCATGTTTGAGATCAGTGGCAGGAGAGCATTAAAATGTGCCAAGTGGTGACAGTGTAATAGGAAAATATGGAGGGAGGTGTGAAGGGTACCGGGGAAAGGGTTAGCCCTGGGCAGGAGGAAGAGAGAACAAGCCACAGAAACAAAGATGCATCAACATGAAAATGAGAGTTCACATGGAGTTACAAGTTCAGTTTTTCCAAATTAGCCTTGATCTTTTTGGTATAACCAGAGGTGGGTTCTGCAAGAGTGGGAAAAAGACATAATCCCAGCTGGGGACGTAGTTCAATGGTAGAATGCTGCCCAGCACGAGACCCTGGGCTCAATTCCCAGACTTGGAAAAAAAAAAAAAAAGACATAATTCATGTGCTGAATTGATCCATGTAGTGCTTAAAATCAAAACAGGAACAGAGGAGGCTAGAGAAGGGACATCCACTCTGTGACTGTGAAGATTCTCTGTGAAATCTCACATCCATACATGAGCAGAAACACACTTTTTTCCTCCCTAGTGCTGTGAATCAAATCCAGGGCCTTGCACATGCCAGGCAAGCACTCTACCACTGAGTTATACCCCAGCTCCTACAGGAACGCTGCTAATACCCCCTTCTTTCTAATATTACTTTGTATTCAACTTTGAAGACATTTGACACAGAAATCAGAGAAACAGTGTCTTCTCTACTGATAAATGGGAAATCCAAGGGGGAGAGTTTCCTAGTTTGGCTTAAAGCCATGAAGGAAATCAGGGCCAGAACTAGAGTTGGTCTCCAGGAGCCCTCCTGGCGCTTAGAGTGGCCTCGTTTCAGCCCTCTCACAACCTTCTCATGAGTGACATGGGTAGAACTGAAATGGCCCCAGAGTGTTCCAGACACTGTACCAACCTAAGGAGAATCTGAAATCAGGGCACAAGGCCCAAGAGAACCTAAGATTCTCCTTAGGTGGCCTTAGGCTATAGCACAGTTCTTCTGGGAATAAGAGAGAAAGTTTCTTGAATAATTTGATTGCCACATATTGTTGTACTGATGACAGGACGTCCTTAAAAGTAACACATCATAGTGATTTGATTTAATTGTTTAATGGTTTTCTTTCATCCTTTTGAAGGATTCCTCTTTGTCAGAGGTACCCCAGGGCTGATGCCACTGAGCCTGCATCCTGACAAAAAGGGTAATAGGCAGAACTAAATCCATCAACAATCCACTTGCCATTTAGACTTGGGAAATAGGGCCAAGTGACAGTCACCAATCAAAGACATTTCTCTTCAGTTCCACGACTGTCAAAAGCACCTCCTTGTGTGAGTATGCTTTGTTTGCTCTGGAAACTTGTCTAAAAGTGAGAGGTTTGTCTCCTCCTTCTCATTTTCTCTCAACAGATATCCCCAAGTTAGGCCAAACCTTGTCTTGATTTTCATTTCTAAAAAGAAGTCAAGTCAGGGGCTGGGGTTGTAGCTCAGTGGTAGAACGCTTGCCTAGCATGTGCAAGGCCCTGGGTTTGATCCTCAGCAACACACACACACACACACACACACACACACACAAACGCGCGCACGTCAGCTGCCTCCTTGGCCAAAGATTGGGAATGCCAACTTCCATCCATTCATCCTCCAAATGTTCATTGGGATCCTACCTCTATCGACAGCAGGCTCAGCAGGTGGGATCAAAGCTCAAGGGTCCCCCAAAGAGAACTGACCAGGAGAGGACTTCACACTGGGCCTTATCACAGGATAGTGGCAAGTGCCACAGAGAGTGCTGATAAAGAGCCTTTAGAGTCAAAGGGCAGTCACTCAGGAGAACCTTCACGGGAAATGCACATCTGTACCTGGGCTGAACAGAAATAGTTTGGCACCAAGAGACACAGGAGAAAAGCATGGAGGGAAAGGTGGGAATGTGGAGGCCATCTAAGCACCCACTGTCGAGTTAACCCTGATAAGCCCCAGAACCTGCTGGTTCCCTGACTCTGCCTGGGCACGTGGACATCCCTGGCAGGCTCTTCTTGAACTTTGTGCAACTTTCAATTCCCACTGCTCCATGCATGGCTCATTTTGTTTTTTGCTTAGAATCGAACCCAGGGCCTCGCACATGCTAGGTAAGCACTCTGCCATTAGGCCATGCCCCCACCCATGAATAGATTTTAAATAAAACAATGGTATTTTTTGCTTCGAATTTTTAAATAAAATTCATGTCACAGGAAAAAGTACTGGGCTTGCTTCTCAATTTCAAACATGCCCTAGCAGGGGAAAGCAGAAGTCCCCTTGACCCTGGTCTCCTCCCTGCAAATACAGTGCAACAAACTCTAGGAACAGAAAGCTGCTCTCAGTTGTTTCCTTGCCCCCCCCCCCGCCCCCATGTGGCTGCTCTGCCGTGTTTTCTGACCTCATTACGTGACAGTCACTCTTAGTAATGGAATGCAAGAATGATTCCAAGCTCTTCCTGTGACCTCTTGGCTTGAGGTGATCTCTGAAACGATTCACTGCTTACTTGGCCCAGAAAAGCCCACAAAATCAAGCCATCAAGAGGTTCAGATCTTCAAGTCCCCTGAAAAACACCCAGAAAACTTCCCACCCAGGCCATTACATTTCTAAAAAGACCACCAAGTAGGGCTGGGGTTGTAGCACAGTGACAGAGAACTCACCTAGCATGTTGGAGGTCCTGGGTTTGATTCCCAGCACAGTAAAAAATAGATAGATAGATAGATAGATAGATAGATAGATAGATAGATAAAGGTTAAACAAATTTAAAAACCACCAAGTAACTGAAAGCAGTCACTTCACAAAAGCAGTGGGTGCCCCTCTGTCACTCATTATGATGGTGGAGTTGAAAGCAGAGCTGGCACAGGATCTCAGTGACCCAAAGAGAGTGCTGAATTTTTGCTGCACATGCTTAAAAATCACAGGAATAATGGCCTTCCTGGTTAACTGTAGATTCTTTGATTCCTGAGCACATCCAGGTGAACCAAGCCCCTCCCCCCAAGGTGTACACAGTATATACAGAGGGCACTGTCAGATCCATCCACCCAGGAGCTTCCTCTGCCATGTTGGCATGATCTTCACCAAAAAGGAACAAACTTCCTCAGTCAGGGGATTGCACAAAAGAAACAAAAATGACTCCCGCCCCCGGGCAGGGGGGAAGATATTCCAGAAGAAACTTATGGCCCAGGAATAAATCTAGTATAAAATAAACAGAAAGGATAGTTGCTTTTTAAAGAAAAGAAATTCAAGCTGAAATACCTTTTTACAGTAATTATCTCCATAGCTTCACCAGTATTCCTAATTCCAAAGAGTAATCATGGACTTATGTAGACATTTTTTCAACCTGACTGATTCAATCTATAGCCATCGATCAACTGTGTGGCACAGAAGTGTTTAGCAGAAGGGGTGAGATCCAGAAAATGTTCTGTGCCGTCTTACCTGAGCTAGGCGACCAGTTGCTGAGTGTGCCTGGCTTGTCCGTCTGTGCTCACCCTGATGGAAAGCAAATGTAACTAATGCCAGGAACATCACTGGGCTTTAAAGAAGCTCGTGGTCCATTGTAAGCTACGTTTTGTCCTTGAAGATGAAACATCGAACAGATTAGAGTTCAAACACATAATGAGACCATTTTAGGCAATCCGCCCCCTGATAATTGCTAGAGATACATAATATGTCTTGCAGTTTTGCAAACGTATGCTTCTCACAGCACATTTCCTGTTTCCTTCAGAGTCCACAGAAGCCATGGGAGTCTGGTGGTGGACGAGAGCTGGATGAGGACACAGCGCAGGAGAAGGCAAATGGCCCCTCAGCCATGACTGCCTGCACTCTCATCTCTGCTTTTGACATCCCAGAGCATTGTTGTGCTGTGGGTCATTTTGTCCTCCCAGACTTGGGAAGGGGATCCTTCTCCTGCTGTAACGTAATCCAAGCCTGGATACAAAATAAACTAAGAACACTGTCGTGAGAATTAGCGCTGGGAAAGGAAAGTTCCTCTCCCCTTTCTAGTCCATCTTCAGGGAACTTGATTAGCACCATCCACTCCCACCTTTTGGATTGTAAATGACTTCCCCAAGGATTATTTAGACTAGGAATTTTGTGACACTAGATAGCCTGTAAATGTTGTAGAAAACTGGCGACCGGATCTCAGAATCTGGAGTCTGATCTCCTCTGGGCCCACCGGTTACAATAAAGTTTGGGGTTCTCCTCCTTTCCCAGTGCTGCTTGCTGCTTCTCCACCAGTCTGCTTCCTGCAATAATGCCTCTTGGAGAAATGGGGCAACTGAGGGGCTGACTGAGAAGGGAACTCGCTTAGAGTCTCAAACCTAGTTAAGGGAACACCGTTCCACTTGCTCTCCCCCTTGACCAGCTGTTCACTGCTAAGGTCATGTTCTGATTCTCACCACTCTCCTTCCTCCCACCCTGTTGCCTTTCCCCAATAGGTTTTCTTCTCCATCCCTTCCCCCACCTTCCTGATCTCTAAGTTTGTTTTGAACATGACTTACTATGTTCCTCCTCTTAAAATAGTCATCCTCTCGAAGGAATAGTAGCTCAACATACAGTACTTACCTAGCACGTGTGAGGCACTGGGTTCGATCCTCAGCACTGCATAAAAACAAATAAATAACATAAAGAAACTGTGTCCATCTACAACTAAAAAATAAATCTCAAGATTCCCTTTGCTCTCCCTTCCCCTTCACATGTACTGTGGAATCCAGTAGAATCCCTAGGAGAGACAGACATGCAGGCATGATGAGAGTAATGTCAAGCATAGTTGGACCAATAGAACAATAAACCCGTGTCCAGAAGGACCTTAGGATAGGTGCGGCTATCACTTTCAGGGTCACTGGGACGGTGGACCCTTCCTTGATAGTGGAACATTCTTCTATCTACCCCTAAATAGATGCCCCACGATGACCCCATCTGTAATCCCATAACACCAGCCTCTCAATACAACTCCACCACAGCACTCTGCACCTTTCCCAATACTGGTCATGTAATTCCTCCAAAAAAGAGCAAAAGAGGACATCGTTATCAACATTTCATGTTTAAGAACCAACTATGCAGGTCTTAGGTGCCCTGGGACTAAACACAGGGTCCTTTGTGGCTGGTGTCCATTGCTTCCCAGGACGGCACATTAGGTCATCCCCAGAACTGAAGGGAAAGTTAGCAGGAGGTGTACTCATGACTTGGGGGTGTGGGGGCCAAAGCAGGGAGATTACAAGACTGAGGTCAGCCTGGGCTACTTAGACCCTGCCTCAAAATAAAAATTTTAAAAGGAGCTAGGGATGTGGTAGAGGGCTGGTCTACCATGTGCAAGGTCCTGAATTCAATCCCCAGTGCCACCAAAAAACAAAAAAAAAAAAAAAAAAAAGGAGAGAAAGACCATTTGTTCCCATTGGAATTATCTTTTTATTTTTCTTTTTTCTTTCTTTTTTTTTTTTTTTAAGATTTCAACTATTCTGTTCTTACCTTTTTTTCTTTCTTTCTTTCTTTTAGTAATACTGGGAATTGAACCCAGGGCCTTGCATGTGGTAAGCAAATGCAACACCACTGAGCCACATCCCCAGCTCTTATTTTCCTATCACTTCCAGTAAGCAGAAGTTGACTATAATTGAAAATGACATAGTAAGTTTTAGATTTTTTTAAATCAAGCACTAAATCTGTCAAAATTGAGCAAAAGAGGCAGGAGGATCACTGAGTTCAAAGCCAGCCTCAGCAAAAGCAAGGCACCAAGTAACTCAGTGAGACCCTCTCTGTAAATAAAATACAAAAACAATAGGGCTGGAGATGTGGCTCAGTGGTGGATTGCCCCTGAGTTCAACCCTGGTACCCCCCGCCACACACACACACAAAAAGTTTATTCAATACCCTTTGATTCAGTAGTTCTGTGGATAGTTACTCAGGGCCATGGTGATTTTGTGCAAATTATAAAAAAGAGTACCTTCATCAAACCATTTTATGTCTACCTGCCAGAAAATTATCATAAATCTTTGAAGTTCTGATATCTACAGAGTGAATGGGGCCCACAGAGATGAGACACTTAGGGCACTGTCTGTGAATATTGGCCCCAGTTAACATATGAATACATAGGATATGGGGGATATTCATTGTAATAGCAAAAAAAAAATGTTGCAAAAGAATACAAGAAAGGGTCTGGTTAAATAACTAGATTTGAGTACAATGGAATGCCAGGGAAAATTATAAAAAATATGGTAGATCTATGTGTGTTATTCAAATATTCAAGGTATATTATGAAGTGAAAAAAGCAAGGTGCACAAGGCAATATATTATAAGTAAATAATGGGCATCTTTTTAAAAAATATATGCTAGCATATCACCTTTTTTGTAAAAAAAAAAAAAAAAAAATACACTTAAGAAACCATTAACGAGTCTCCTAGGAGTAGAGTCATTGGGTGAGGAAGGAAGCTTTTAGTTCAAACATACTTCTTTATATTATTTGAATTTTCTTTTTTTAGAATTTTTTTAATATTTATTTATTTATTTTTTAGTTTTTCGGCGGACACTACATCTTTGTTTGTATGTGGTGCTGAGGATCGAACCCAGGCCGCACGCATGCCAGGCGAGCGCGCTACCGCTTGAGCCACATCCCCAGCCCTGAATTTTCTTACTAAAAGCATTTATTATTTTCAATTTCAAAATCAACGAGGATTATGATAGATTAGATAGATAAAAAGATGATAGATCTTTCTTTTCCTCATATCTTTTAGCATTAAAGAATCAGAGATATTTTGTTATTGCTATGTACATCCCCCAATAGAATACCTTAAAAAAAAAAAAAAAGACTGCAGGATTTTCATTGCAAGGAGAGCTAAGAATGGGCAGGAAGAAACAGTTTATTCAACTTTTGGAGGGACAGTTGATAATATCTATCAAATACCCTTTGATTCAGTAGTTCTGTGGATAGTTACTCAGGGCCATAGTGATTTTGTGATTTCTGCTGGTGAAGGGGGTTGCTGAGGAACCCAGATCACCTCTTCCTCTGTTCTCTAAGGGCATTTCAGTTCACACTTCTGAAAACAAATATTCCATTCACTTATCTATTAGATAATTCTTTCCTTTCTTTCTCTCTTTCTTTCTTTCTTTCTTATTCTTTTTCTTTCTTTCTTTTTCAGTAGTGAGGATTTAACCCAGGTACATTTTACCACTGGGCCATATCTCCAATCCCTTTTATTTTTTATTTTGACACAGGGTCTCATTAAGTTGCTGAGGGTCTCACTAAGTTGCTGAGGCTGGCCTCAAACTTGCCATCCTCCTGCCTCAGTCTCTCAAGTCACAGGGATTACAGGTATGGACCATTGTGCCCAGCAACAATTCATATATTTAATCATAGAAAAAAGAATATCATTAAGTACATTTTCTTTTCCTTTGATTCCATCTTTTTTTAAAAGCATGCTTTTATTAATTCAGTTCTAATTGAGCATAAGCTCAGCCCATACAGAGTTTCCCATCGTTGAAAAACCCCAGGACCTATCAGAGAGTCCCTGATCGCCTACTTCCTTCATCTTACAGTACTAAGTAGGCATGGGAAGAATGAAATTCTCTTTCTCCCTTAGGTCTTGGACCCTAGGGAAAGGAAATTATAGCTTTCTATTTGTTCCTAAATTTAGAACCACTGTTATCATAACAGGAAAGTCAAATTCATTATTATAAATCCTATACTAAGAATTCACCTACCCAAGAATATTTATTTAGGTAACACATACATTATTCAAAAAAAAGTGTGAATAAGTAACACAGTAATCCCAAATCTAAAAAATGCAGTTACATTTATTTTTTTCTTAAGAGAAAGTATTTGTATTAAATAACATCTTTAAAAAATTCCCTTCAAGAATGAATGTCAGAGGAATGTACTTTGAAATGTCATAAATTTTACAAAACATTTTTCTACTTTGAATTTTTTGCACTGTGTATTTGTTCCAATGTCAAAGGATGAGACCTTGATTTTGAGTACAAGTTATAAACATCTTTATTCAAAGCTACAAATTCTATTCTTCTACACATTGGAAAAGAGACTTTACTGACCTTGTCCCAGAGCAAGGCCTTCTCTTGACACATTAATGCAACAAATACTCTTACACCTTGCTGAATTTCTGTTTGGAGACTGATTTTTTACAGCCCCAGTATTTATTTGCTTATTATATTTGCTTAGCTGTTCTATGTCATTACACAAATATTTGTTCATTCTTTAAACATGTATTGGGAATCTTCTAGGTCCCTGGATCTCTGCCCAGCACTAAAGAATATAAAGATACATATAAAATTAAAAACAATATGGTTCCTGCCCTTTAAGAAGTCACAGTCTGGTAGGCCATGGGTTCTTCGGTCCAATGTCCATTATAAAGTTTGTTCCATACAATCAGGGCTAGGATAAGGCGAGGCAAGAGCCGCCTAAGGCATTCGCTCTCAGGGTGTACAGTGTGAGCACCTGATAGTGAAGAACCCAATCCAACTCGGGCTCTAGGCCTCCAGCTTCACCCTGTTCTGGCCCCAAATGCGTTAGTCCTCACTGACAGGCAAAACAAGAGCATTTAGTGTCATTTCACATGTGACAAACAGACTCAGAGAGTTTGGATAACTTCAAATAGGACTACCTAGATAGTAAGTGTCAGAAATGGGACCTACGCCCACCACACTGGCTCCTGTCTCTTGAGCGATGGTGTGTTTATTAGTGTTCTACCGAGAAAGAGGACCACTAGAATGTGTACAGACAGTCATGCTCACTATCCAAAAAAAGTCTGTGCATGATGAGCACAGACACAATTTTTTCCCCAATACTTTGAATCCACAGTTGATTGGATCTATGATGTGGAGCCCATGGATAGAGAGAATGGACCCTATATATAAATGGAGAGAAAGAGAGAGAAAGATTAATTTTAAGGAGTTGGCCCATGCATTTGGAAAGGAAGCCCCAAATCTGATGGGGTAGCCAACAGGCTGGCAACTCATGGAAAATTTAGAGTCCAAAGATCATCTGCTGGGAGAATTCCTTCTTGCTCATTGCCAGGTCAGTCTTGGTTCTGTTCAGGCCTTCACCTGATTGGTTGAGGCCCATCCACATTAGGGAGGGTCACCTGTTTGACTCAAAAATCCATGAATTTAAATATCAACCCCATCCATAAATACCTACCCTTGAAACATCCAGAAAAATGATTGACCAAACCTCTGGCCACCATAGCTCAGCCCAACTGACACATGAAATTGACCATCACAGTATATAATGCATGAATACCTGTGTCATATTTATTTAAGGACAATCATTTTTAATTGTTCCACTTGGCTTTTTCGCTTCCACTCATCTGTTGTGATTTAAGTCTTTTCTCCTCCCTACCGCTAATGCTCTGGTTAAAGGCCCTTCCAAGATCCCTATAGAAGTTTCCTAACCTATTTTTTTTTATTGTTGGTAGTTCAAAACATTACACAATTCTTAATATATCATATTTCACAGTTTGATTCAAGTGGGTTATGAACTCCCATTTTTACCCCGTATACAGATTGCTGTATCACATCAGTTACACTTCCATTGATTTACATATTGCCATTCTAGTGTCTGATGTATTCTGCTGTCTGTCCTATTCTCTACTATCCCCCCTCCCCTCCCCTCCCCTCCCCTCTTCTCTCTCTACCCTCTCTACTGTAAATCATTTCTTCCACTTGTATTATTCTTCTCTTACCCCTCCTTTCCTCTTATATGTAATTTTGTATAACCCTGAGGATCAACTTCCATTTTCATGCAATTTCCCTTCTCTCTCCCTTTCCCTCCCACCTCTCATCCCTGTTTAATGTTAATCTTCTTCTCTAGCTCTTTGTCCTTAGTTATTCCCCTTATATCAATGAAGTCATTTGGCATTTGTTTTTTAAGGATTGGCTAGCTTCACTTAGCATAATCTGCTCCAATGCCATCCATTTCCCTCCAAATTCCTAACCTATTTCCTGTCCTGTCTTCCCAATCCATCAAACACGTTAACTTCCAGTGTCATCTTTCAGGAGCCTAAAACCACGCTCTGGCTTCAGTGGCTCCTCATCCCTAACGGAATAACTATACTTCAGGTTGGCAACTAAGCCTGCCAGAATTCCAGCCCGATGTTATGGTTAAGATATGAGGCGTCCTCCAAAAGCTCTTATGTGAGAATGCAAAAAGGTTTAGAGGAGAAATGATTGGGTTAGGATAGCCTTCACCCAATCAGTGAATTAAGCCTCTGCTGGGATGAACTGGGTGGTAACTGAAGGCAGGTAGAGTGTGGCTGCAGGAGGTGGGTCATTGGGGGCGTGACTTGGGGGTATACATTTGGTATCCGGTGAATGGAGTCCTTCTCTGCTTACTGATCATCATGGGAGCTGCTTCCCTCTGCCACATTCTTCTGCCATGATGTTCAGCCTCACCTCAAGACCCAAGGAATGGAACCAGATGTCCATGGACTGAGACCTCTGAAATTGTGGGCCCCTACATAAACTCTTCCTCCCTGTGTGGTCAAGTCTTTTAGTCACGGCAGCGAAAAACTGACTAAAACACCCTAGAACATGGCTGTCTGGTCACCCCACACAGTCTGCTGTTCTCTTCTCCCTCATCCCAGCTCACAAAGGTACTCAGACTTTCTTCAGAGGCAGCTCCTTTTACTTCCCTGATAATGTCTCCACTCCCATCTATTTTTCATGTCTAGGACCAGGCAACCTCCTCCTAACCACCACAATTACTGTTCCTTGCAGGCTTGTCCTCACCCCGCTGAAAGGCCTCCCTACTTCTAACTGCCTGATCAATCTGTCCCTGAGCACTCTGCTCTCCCACAAAGGCCTTTATCACTGGCCCATTTGTGTACCAGTTGTTACTTGGACTCTACCCAGCCCCATGCTGGATTGTGAGCACGTGGAAAGCACAGCCTGTGTTCCAGCCTTCTTGATCTCCCAGGTCTCCACCCAAGCCCACGGCCCCAGCTGAGTGCTTGGCACATGATGCCTTTTCAGCAGATGATTCCCCTGTTTATCTGAATCTTTATGATCTTCTCCTGCTAAAAGTGTCTTTCCACTTTAACAAAAGCAAGTATAGGTTTGAGGCATTCACTACCTTTGAATTTAATTCTACAGATGCAAGATAGGAGTTATAATAAATTAGTCTGCCAAAAAAATGCATTTTATTTCCCAGCAGCTAATTAAAGGCAATAGCAGCTCAAGTAAATGGGTATTTTGTTTAGGACTAATATCATAGGGGGCAGAGATATTAACTTGTTTATGACAATAGATTTTCTCTTTGTTGAATAAAAGATGGCCAGTTAGCCAGGCATGGTGGCATATGCCTGTAATCCCAGTGGCTTGGGAGGCTGAGGCGGGAGAACTTCAAGTTCAAAGCCAGCCTCAGCAATTTAGCAAGGCCTTAAGTAACTTAGCAAGACCCTGTCTCAAAATGAAAAATAAAAAGGGATTGGGATGTGGCTCAGTGGTTAAG
This sequence comes from Urocitellus parryii, assembly GCF_045843805.1. Taxonomy (NCBI): domain Eukaryota; kingdom Metazoa; phylum Chordata; class Mammalia; order Rodentia; family Sciuridae; genus Urocitellus; species Urocitellus parryii. The sequence continues at coordinate 23,254,814 of NC_135543.1, read as the reverse complement.
CACCCTGGGTTCAAGCCCTGGTACAAAATAAAATAAAATAAAATAAAATAAATAAATAAATAAAAAGCCCAGTCACTGGGCAGAATCTCCACAGCCACGGTTATAGCATGCCTTCTGACGAATTGCACTACAGACCCTATTCCAATTGGGCAGTAATAACAACAGCAGGATCTTCTCTTTCCTGTGCCGTGTCCAACACTGAGGTACACCACTTCATCCAGGTAGGAATTTACAATCCACCACACCACCTGACATGTGTGTCCAAGTGTAGAGTTAGGGTGCTGCTGGAGTATTCTGGAAGAGTTAATGATTAGAGATTCCCAGCATAATCTTAATAATGGCATTTTTCTGGACACTTGGTCGTGAAAGGAATTGATCTATCACTATTATTCCTGTAGCCACTCCACTCTGGGCATTCGTGAAATTCATCCAGAATTAACTTAATGGCCAAAGCTTGAATTTGACCAATCATTGGAAGAAGTGGGTAGCCCACCATTTCCCTTCCCCTTGCTGTTTTCCTGCGAGGACTTCCTATACGAAATGTCCTCATGGTGTGATTTGATAATACAACTTAGTTACAGCAATTTTGCTAAAATACTTTAGGTAAGTAAATCCCAAATATGCACTGAATGGAAAGCCCTTATCTTTCCAGAGAAATCTTAGCTAAAGGCCTTTGCTTTTCCTTCTTCCTTCCTGCATCATTCCTCTTCTACCTAAAATGTGTCATATTAAAACCATCTGCTTAAAGTGGGAGTTTTCTTGTCCGTGGTAACTTTACTGCTGCAATCAAAATAGGCATGGTTAACCAGGACAGGTTCCAAACTTGGAAGATCCTGCACACATCCCATCCAGGAGTTGTACCTTGAAGGGCAGGTAGGTTGTGGCCAGGGGGTAAGTAAAGGGATAAATGAAGAGAAACAGGTTTCAGTAAATACCTGCTGGAAAGAAGTTGGGTAAAGACTGACATGCTGTGAAGTCAAAATATAAAACTAAGTAATTGGGAGTTGTATGTTTTAAAGCAAATATAAATGGAGATTCATCTTCTTCTATTTTTATTTGCTTTCAAGTTTTGAGTTTGTAGTTTTCCAAAAGTAGCTCATCAGTTCAATGTGGGGTCCTTGGACTAAAGATCTGAACAAAGAAAATGATGAAGAGTCATTTCAGTGCCAGGTGCTCGGGGCCACATCATACATTTGAATTGGTAATGGAGAGAAGAAGAACATCTTATTCTCAGTTTTTCACATTGTTGTGAATTAGAAAGAAGTTTTGCAAAAGTTCCAGAGTCTAGTTGCTTCAACCTTGAGCATGTGTTTCTTTGTAATACTGTCACCTCCCCGTTTGGGGTTGGGTAAGCAATTACGGAAGATATTTTCTAAATGCATATCATGGCTATGTATAGTGTGATTTATACACAAAGGATACACATGAAGAGATGAAAGATGAGTCCTATATCCTTGAGAAGCTTATAGAGTAATTAAAAAATCAACAACAGATTTCCTTAATTTCATTCTGTATGTATTTCACACCATCCCACAACATGAAATCCAGCTAATTTCTCCAATACATTTGCTTAGTTTATCTTCCTGTTATTGATCATAAAACATCACCACAATGCCACTGGTTAAGAAAGCCCTTATGTAAGTGATGGTTCTAGAAAATGGAAGGCTATTTTAAAGATCTCTTCTGGTGGCTTGAGCTAGCTTCCATCTCTTTACTTCACATAGGTCCATCTTTATCCAAATAATCATCTTTTATATGTAGTAGAACCTAATTGATTCTTATAATTTGGAATTCTCAGGTAGGGGTTAATTTGAAGTTTGATGTTTAAAACTGACAAATACCAGCAACTAATAGATAAGCAAATTCCATGAAGGATTTTTAAATATCTTTTTAAAAAAAATTAGCACCTTCCAGTATTTTAGGAATACTATTTTTAAAAAATAAAAAGAGTACACTAATATAAACAAATCTTACCTACTTATTAAAGTAAGACTCATGTAAGTAATCTGTTAAAATTTTATAAACTAAATTAAGATACTGAAAATACTTCAAAATAATCAAGCTGCTTTTCCTTTACATATTACCTTATTTAACTTTTTCACTAATTCATGTTACCTTTAATTTCATGCAAATGAATGAAATTTTATTCATTTAAACATCATTAAAATATTCTGTGTGCCTAATTCCTGCCTCTAAGATTTACTGTGTGATTTCGGACAATTTATTTTATCATCTCTAAGGCTCGATTATATTTTATGTAAGATGAAAAATAACTTGGAAAATTTGTGAAAATATAAAGACACCAGCTCAGTGGTAGAACTTTTGCCTGGCACATGCGAGGCACTGGGTTGGACCCTCAGCACCACATAAAAAAATAAATAAATGAAAGTGTTGTCCCTATCTGTAACATATATATACATACACACACATACATACACATAGGTAAATATATATAATAAAATTAATAATAATATATAATAAAAATTAAAAAGACACCTGGTAAAGAGCCCAGGTAGTGCAGACACTCATAAACAGCCATTTCTTTGTCCTTATCTTCTTTTTCAGTGATTCTCAAAGGATAGTCCATGCATATCCCCATTGATCACTTGTTACTGTACAGTCATCCCTCTATCTGCCTGTTCCACTGTAGATGGAAAATATTTTTTAAAAATCTGCATCTGTACTGAATATGTGCAGATTTTTTTATTGCCTTTATTTCCTAAGCAATACAGCATAACAACTATTTACACAGTATTTACATTGTATTAGTTGTTATAAGTAATCTAAAGATGATTTGAGGCCCAGGAGACAATGTGCAAATATGACATCATTCTATACCAGGGACTTGAGCATCCATGGGGTCCCAGAACCAATCACCCAAGGACACGAAGGAGCAACTATATTTTCATTTGAATATGAAATTAATTCTTTTGTAAAACTAAACTGGCAATTTATTAAAATAAACCAAATGTTTTCCATTAGTTCTAGTAAATTCTTTTAATAGAATTGAGAACATCTGGTCATTGATGGATCCCTGTTGGCTTTATCCTTTAGGAATCCTTTTAACTTTACAAGCATCAAGACACAAATTCATAGAGTGTGAAACAAAGAAAAAATTTGCTTTTGGTTTTCTTTTTCTTTTCTTTCTTTTTTTTTCTTTTTTTTTTTTTTACTGTAACACAAAAACTCAGAGATAGGAGTTATTAGCACTGGTGTTGCTGCTCAGGGGGGGGCACCAAGAGTCTCAGAGCTTTTCATCTTCTTACTCTGCAGTGGCCATTATACCAATGCTTTCTTCTGCTATCTGAGATTGTTGCCACATCTCTAGGTTTCATTCTAGATCTAAAGTTGGATGATCAGAAAAAGGAAACACCAGCTACATTTCTCCCCCTTTTAGCAGAAAAGCAAAGTCCTTCTGAGAAGTCCTTTGGCACTTTCTCTTGGATGTTTTTGGCCAGGATGTGCCACAAGGAAGCTTCCTTCCCACTTGCAAGATAAGCAAGGAAATAAAGTATCTGTTGAAGGGAAGATGGATGAGTGTAATTTTATTAAACTAACAATGAGTGATCAACTAGACCAAGGTACATTACCACCCAGAAAAAAAATCCAGAAAACTTTAGCAATAAAGAAGTAATAGTGTGGCAATGACATTGGAAACAGTCTGATCTATGGACTTTCCACTCAAGGTATCTGTAATCTCTCAGGTTAAAGCACTGCTCCCTGCCTGTGTCTGTCACTACAGCTTTCACAGACTGTGGTCCTCTCAGATGCATTACATCATTGATTAAGAGTAAACTTGTATGAATCTTCAATATTTTGGCTCTTGGCTTCATCTTTCCTTACCAAAAAAAAAAAAAAAAAAAAAAAAAGTCTCTTTAAAAGCAGGAAAGCCAGTCAGGCACAGTGACGCACACCTGTAATCCCAACGGCTCTGGAGGCTGAGATTGAAGGATGGTGAGTTTGAAGTCAGCCAGCCTCAGCAACTTAGCAAGGCCCTAAGCAACTCAGTGAGATCCTGTCTCTAAATAAAATACAAAAAAAGGGCTGGGGATGTGGCTCAGAGGTTGAGTGCCCCTGGGTTCAATCCCCAGTATTGCCCCCTCCCCCGCCTCCAAAAAAGGCTGGAAAGCCAAGTGTAATTTCAGCAATAGAACCTGAGGTTCTACCTAGATCACATATTGGAGGCCAGTTTCAGCAACATTGTGAGACTTTGTCCCAAAATAAAAAAATAAAAAGGACTGGGGATGTAGCTCAGTGGTAAAGTACCCCTGGGTTCAATCCCAGTCCAAAAAAAAAAAAAAAACAAAAAATGAAAGCAGGAAGCTGGATTGGATAATTTCATAAGATTTCTCATAGGTCCAAGCCCTATTGTGCAAAATTCAGCAAGTGCACTATATGTACATCTTACATAAGTGTAAGAATATTGTGTACTGTACCTTTATCTGGACCTTATGTAAACTTTGATCTATTAGAATCTTAATCTGTCTCTCAAAAACCCACTTTCTCTTTTTGCAGTTAGTTTTTCTTAATAAGTAAACTTGTCTATACTCTGCCCTGTTAGCACCTTTCTAACCAATTTGAACCAATATCACTGAGTCATTCTACAAATGTGTGTGCCTAGTGCTGGGAATACAGAGATAGAGAAGAAACAATTCTTGGTCGACAGAATTGGGAAGAAGACTGATTTACCAGGCAGCAATGTACAAGCCATAGGGTGTCATAGGCACTCTGATACTTACTAGCCACTTTGACAAAGGCAGGAGTGGTCAGGCCTTGGTGGGGTACATTCGCAGTTCTGAAAGTCTGACTTGTTCATAGCAGAGAGCTTCCCCCAGAACTAGCATTTTCTGGAATGCTCCAGAAGTGTCTGCTCTAACATGAAAAGGATCTGCTTTCCTCTAATGTTGCAAATGAGGTGTTCAGTTAGGAATTTAAATGTATTTGGGGGTTCATTCAGGTGTTTTTCTCCTTGGTTAACATTTACATATGTTCTACATTCTCATGTTAAAGATGGGCTAGGCAATTGCTACCACTGCTACCCTAACCCTCCTGGCTTTCAGTGAAGACAAGAGTCACTCATCACTGCCCAGGAGGATGATCTCAAGGCTGTGGGAAGATAGCAAAAAAAAAAAACAGTGGCTTCCTGGTTTCTCTGCAGGCTCAATAGGAATCGCTTTTTTGCCCCTTGGTCACTTGGATTCTGATGACAAATGCATTTGTACATGACACTTCTGGATTCACCCGATTTTTAGCTAAGGGAAGATGAGATCAGAAATTCAGTAACTTTCCAGCACTGCCAAAAAAAAAAAAAAAAAAGAAGAGAGAGAGAGAAAGAAAAGAAACTCAGGCTTCATGTATCAGTGCCTTCTGAACTACAGATCGTGGCTCATTAAAGCATTGTGAAATCACATCAGTGGGTCTTAGACTTTTTTTGTTTTTAAGAAGTAGAACAGAAAAAACAAAACAAACAAAAAAGAGTAGAATAGAAAATATCTGCTAGGCGTGGTGGTGCATAGCCCCGGCTACTCAGGAAACTGAGGAAGGAGGATCACTTGAGTCCAGGAGTTCAAGGCCAGCCTGGGCAAATAGCAAGACACTGTCTCTTAAGAAAGAAAAGTATCAGAACGCATTTCAGCTCATTTGGTAAAAGTTGTTTCATAAACATCTGTTGTCAGTGTGCCTTTGTATTTATTGAGACACAATAAATACAATGTAAAATATATTTCTTACTGACTCACAGGAAAAAAATAAGTCACTTATTTATCACATCGTGATACCCCACAAAGGCATACAATTTTTATAGGTCAATTAAAAATATTAAAAATTAAGCCACTGAACCAGCCATGAAGGCACTTATTAGCTATCTGGCAAATATTTGTTGGATTGAACAGATGTGTTTGTGTGCTTATAGATTCACTCAACAAACACTAAGACAACATTAACTGTTGCAATCTCTCCTTTAAATTTACTGAAAATGTAGGACACCAGGGGTCTACAAAAGGTTAATCAGATTCAGTGAGCGTCCTTTGGGAGGGATAAACCTTCCCTTTTATCAGGACTGCTTCATAATCTTTAATCTGGCTTAAACCACCCCTGCCCCCCCACCTGCTCTACAAAATAGATCCTGAGGTCTCTAATCAGATATCTAAAAATATAGCCTCATGAAAGCAATTGGCCCTGGGTCCTATGTCCCAGCATAGGCAATGTCATAAGTCTTGGTGCCCAGTGTTCCTTCTCTAGGCCTGGCATGCTGAACAGTTAACTTTTTGTCATAACTTTCCCAAATCCAGCAGCACTGCCAGTCATGCTTTGACATCCCAAAAGGCCACTTTCTCGCTGCCCCCTTGGTATGCACAGCTCCTACTGCCCAGAGTTATCACAGTTCTTAGTGCCCAAGTTGTGCCCCAGGGATCTTATGCTGTACCCAGAAAACTGCAACTTGCTGGCCCCAGGCCAAGCTCTGCTCCATCTGCTCTTCTACCTCCCTTTCCTGCAGAGTTCATTGCCTGCCTTGGGTGAGTGGGCCAAGGTGGGGTGGTGGCATCAGCTGAAGAATGTGGGCATGACGAAGCCTCACCTCTGACTTGCTGGCAGCCTAGTACCCAGAATGCCCTCAGATATATTTGGAGGGCAGGCAAAACTCTCTGAGGCCCCTTCTTCTCACCCTCCTTTTCCAAAAGAGAAGGCACATCCTTCTCCATTAGCAAGGAACCTAAGCTGGGCCCTACAGCTTATACCTATGGTAGAGGTATCTACAACCTCTACCATACTCTGCCAGTGTTTCCTGGAGCAGATGCCTGTCACGTTGCTGTCCTCTCTCCTGAAGACCAGGCATTAGTCCTTCTATCTAAGTTCTGCAGCCTCTGAGCTACCTATGTGGAAGTCCAGCTGGGGCCAGTCATGTCTAGCGACTGCCACTTCATCCATGCACTCTCTTTATCCCCAGAAAACAGGCAAAGGGTGAACAGTCACACAGGAAGAATCAACATTCTTCACGTCACTTCTTCCTCTGCCTTCAACTGAATCTAACTTATGTTGAAGGTTATTAGATCTGCAGGGGGTTCTCAGCCTTGTTCCCAATCAAACCCGTCACCGTGGGCATGTTCTCCCTCCTCTTCTGTGTCTAGACTTCCCCGGGACCTGGCAGCACCAAGGACCATGGCTGAAAACAGGCTGCCTCTGTTGTCTGCTGCTCCTGTGAGCTCGTTCCTGTCCTAGAGTGAGGAAAGAGTGTCACATTCACAGCAATCAGGGCTGAACTGACTAAGGGAAGAGCTGCTCTTGTCTTCCGTCCCTCACAAATTCTCTCCAGTGGTTTGTCGTCATGGAGGCTGTCTTTCTTGTTGAGTGGAAAGTCTAGACCTTCCAGGGGCCTTGACTTTTACGGGGAGAGTCAGAAAGGAGTGAGGTGAGTAGTTTCAGTGGAATGGAACACCAGAGCCTGCCACCCAGACAGAATCTATGAAGAACTCTATATTGGTACCCTTGGTCCCACACCCAACATCCTGCCTGCAGGGTCTGTCTCTCAGAGTTCTAGAACCTCAGCGTAGACAACTTGTGAATGGAGCAACACAGCAGTATTCTAGATGAAATAGAATCCCTCAAACTCCCTAGGAAGACCCTCTTCAGAAACTGAAGAACAAAATATTGTCATTTATTGTGACCTGGAAGATTGGTTACTATCTAGATTTTCTTCTAATTTAGAACACCTAGCACCAGCTGGCACAGTGGCACACATCTGTAATCCCAGCGCCTCAGGAAGCTGAGGCAGGAGAATTTCAAGTTCAAAGCCAGCCTTAGCAAAAGCAAGACACTAAGCAACTCAGTAAGACCCTATCTCTGAATAAGATACAAAATAGAGCTGGGGATGTGGCTCAGTGGCTGAGTGCCGCTGAGTTCAATCCCCATGACCCAAAACAAAACAAAACAAAACAAAAAACTTGCTCTTGGAATTAGATTTGGGACCAAATCCCAGGTGTGCCACTTAACAGCACATAATAATCCAAGCTTCACTGTCCCCTGCTCTTCAATATGGACAATAAATACCACAGCCTTTCTCATCAGGATGCTATGAGGAACAATCAAGAGAACTGACGCTAGGCACCAAGAACCTGGTGGCAAACTCAGTAAATGATAACTATGTTATTAACAATTATGAAAATTAGTGGAAGAGCATGGTAAGATAATTAAGACAAATTGCAGGGCATTTGTAGATCTAGGTCCTTATTTTAAAGTAAAAACCAAGTTGATGATATTTCAGCATATCCTACTTGTTTGCTTGTCCATTTGACAATGCATTAGACACGGAACACAGTACGTGGAAAGAACATGGACTTTGCATTGGGCCTCGTGCTTAAATCTCTTTCCTCTTGTTGAATGATTTAGGCAAATTACTTCAGCCCTTTGAAACTCAGTTCACTCATATACAAAGTGGGAATGACAATAATTTACTTGCAGAGTTGCCCTGAGGACTAAAGTCTCTCTTCCCACCCCATCTCTCTGGGCTGCAGCCCCTCCACTGTGCAAAAACTATAGGAACACGTTGTAACATTTTGTCTCTCACACTTGAGTGAATGCTTCTTAATTGCCTGTCTTTTGATGTCTGGCATCTAGTGCAGCCCTTGGACATAGCAAGTGCTCAGTAAAAGCTTGGAGCAGAGTGAATGAAATAACTTACGATGGCTGAAAATACAGTTGGTAGAAGAAATGATTTTCCTTTGTTACACATGGATATGGTTTGAATATGAAGTGTTTCCCAAAAGCTCCTGTTGGTTCTGGAATATTTAGATGTGAGGTGATTGAATTGTAAGAGTTGTAAACTAATCAGTCCATCCTGGTTTGTATAGACTGACTGACTGGGTGGTAACTGCAGGCAGGTGAGATATGGCTGGAGGAGGCCGTCACTGGGGTAGTGCCCTAAAAGGGTACGTCTTGCCTGTGGCCCCTCCCTCCCTCTTCTTTCCACTTCCTGATCCCCACATGAGCTGAGCAGCTTCCCTCGGCTGGGCCCTTCCCCATGATGTGCTCTGGGTTCACTGTGGACCCAGAACAATGGAGTTAGCCATCTAGAGACTGACACCTCTGAAACCATGAACCCTAAATAAAATTTATTTCTTCTAAGTTGCTCTTGTCTGGTATTTTGGTCACAAGGGTTGCAAAAGCTGACTAAAACACACATATTCTAGGAAACATTGTTAGCAGCCATATTATAACTGTGTTCTATACTGAAAATTTTCCCCACTGTCATAGATGTCATTTGATTAGCATGCCATCGAATCCTTGTAATAAGTGGTATTAACAATGCATTCTATCATATCCTCTTGTCCCCTGGGCTCATGTTATCCAGCCTTGCTTCTAAACATTCCCCTGAGTGGAAAACTTTTCTTAAATTATCATTACATAAAAATTGAAAAATGAAAAGGACTGGGATATGACTTCATGGTAAAGCAACCTGGGTTCAATCTCCAGTAACAAATCATCAATCCATCAATCCAATCAATGATCATTACACAAAGAGCACATGGTCACAAAAACCACAAGTACAGGTAAGCTAAACTAAAAATAAACCTAAATAATTACTACCTTCAAATAATTACTGTTAACATCTTGGATATTATCTTTTAAAAGGAAACAGCCCCATTGAGATGTAATCCACATACTATATGAGTTGGTTAGGGCTATCTATGTATTAGAATTATTTGGAGAAACATCAAAGGAAACATATACATACAAACAGTGTCTTTGTCTCTTTTCTGTTGGTAAGAATGCAATGCCACAGACTAGGCAAGTAGAATAGAAAAGGTCACAGATCAAGAGGCCACTATCACCATAAGACCCAGTTATACCACTACTTGGTATTTACCCTAAAGAATTAAAGTCATCATACCATAGCAATACATGCATGTCCATGTTTATAGCAGCCTAAGACACAATAGCCAAACTGTGGAACCGGTCTAGGTGTCCATTAATGGATGAATGGATAAAGAAAATGGGATGGGCTGGGGCTGTAGCTCAGTGGTAGGGTGCTTGTCTTGCATGTGTGAGGCATTGGGTTAGAGCCCCAGGACCACATTTAAAAAATTAATAAAAATATTTTGTGTCCATCAACAACTAAAAAATATTTAAAGAAAATAGGAGATTTTATATATATATATATATATATATATATATATATATATATATATATTTAATGAATTTTATTCAGCCATAAAGAAAAATGCAATTATGTCATTTGTAACTAGGGCTGGGATTGTGGCTCAGTGGTAGAGTGCTCTCCTAGCATGCATGAGGCCCTGGGTTCGAACCTCAGCACCACATAAATGTAAAATAAAGATATTGTGTCCGCTGAAAAAAACTAAAAAATTAATTAAAAAAAAGAAAATGGATGGAACTAAAGATCATTATGTTAAGCAAAATAAGCCAAACTCAGAAGGTAAGGGCCATATGTTTTCACTCATATATGAAAGCTAGAGAGGAAAAAGGAAAAGTGTGTGTGGGGAGGTCTCATGAAAATCAAAGAGAAGTAGAGAAGAGGGACCAGGGAGTGGGAGGAAGTGTGGGGGGGGACATGCTGGGGAGTGATATTGGCAAATTATCTCTTTCTCTAGTGTGCATGTATGAATATGTAACAACAAATTTTATCTTATGTGCAAGTATAATGCACCAATAAAAATGTGGAAAAAATAACAATAAGATCAAGGGGCTACTAATGATGGCTTCTTGCTGGCAGAGTCCTTGGTGGCACAGAGCTCCATGTGATGAGAGACTGAGAGCTGGAGTGTGACCACTTGCATGTACATATTTTTTCTTATAAAGTCACCAGCATTTAATCATAGGGCTCCTCCCTGGTGACCTTATCTAACTCTAATCCTAATGATCCCAAAGGCCCCATTCCTACACACTGTGTTCAGATTACTATTCCACCCTTTTAATACTTCATGATGGAGATTAAATTTCAACATGAGTTTTGGAGAGTACAAACCATATTCATAGGAGAGAGATAAATTGATTGGTTTTAAGCAAATGGTGCACCTAATTGTGAATATGCAAGTTCAGAATCTACAGAGTGGGCTGGCAGGTTGGAGACCCAGGGAAGAGCTGCAGTCCAAGTCCTAAGCCAATTTGCCCAATTTCTTCTTGCTCAGTCTTTATTCTACTCAGCACTTCAACTGATAATTGGATGAGTCCCACCCACATTGTGGAGGGTCATGCTGTACTCAAAGTCCACTGATTAAATATTAATCTCTTCCAAATAAAAAATCAAAAAACCATACACATGTACACTCTCAGAAACACCCAGAATAATGTTTGACTAAGTATCTGGACACTTAGCCCAGTCAAGTAGACATATAAAATTAGCCAACACAGCTGGGTGCAGTGATGCACATCTGTAATCCCAGTGACACAGGAGGACCATGAGTTCATACCCAGCCTCAGCAAATTATCAAGGCCCTAAGCAACTCAGCAAGACTCTGTCTTTAATAAAATATAAAAAAGGGCTGGGGATGTGGCTCAGTGGTTAAGTGCCCCAGGTTCAATTCCTGGTACAAAAAAAAGAAAAATTAGCCAACGCAGGCTGTCCTATCAAAGTGCCACAGACTGCTTAAACAACAGAATTTTATTTTCTTGCATTTCTGAAGTTTAGACATCTCAGATCAAGGTGTCAACAGGATTGGTTTCTTCTGATGCCTTTCTCCTCAGCTTATGATTAGCCATCTTCTCCTCATGTCTTCACATGGTTCTTCCTCTGTGTCTGTGTCCAAATTTCCTTTTTTATACACCAGACACATTCAGTCGGAATCTAACCTAATACCTCTCTGTACTTCAATTACCCCCTGTCTCCATGTCAGGTGTGGTGGCACATGTATAGTTCTAGGGACTCAGGAGGTTTGGGCAGGAAGACTGCAAGTTCAAGGCCAGCCTCAGTAACTTAATGAAACCCTGTCTGAAAATAAAAAATAAAATAAAAATCACTGGGGACATGTTTCGGTGTTAAAGCACCCATAGGTTTGATTCTCAGTATCAAAAGTGGAGGGCGGGGGTCAGGGGGAAGCCCTGTCTCCAAATAAAGCTACCTTCTGAGATACTGGGGGTTAGGGCTTTAACCAGGTGAATTCTGGGAGAACACATTTCAGCCCTTATCACTTTCCATTCAATTCATTAATTTAAGGTACATACAAGTCAATATTTTCAACATTGAAGAAGAGGATCTCTAGCTCTGTTTATAATTGAAGATGAGACCGAGACTAAATAGTTAGCCTCCAGCTGAGGAAATCAGATGGCTTCCTACAGGGAGTAGTTTAAGATCTTGCTGGAAGTCACTTGCTTGGTTGTACTTTTTTATTTATTTATTTTTTTAAGTTTCAAGATAAGAATTTATTTCCTCCAGGAATTTTGCCAGCTGTATAGTTGAAACAATAATTAAAATGTATGATTCCTCCCATGGCCTCCCCTGTAGACTTGCTAACTGCTGACTATGCAGCAAGAGATCTGCTATCCTACACTAGTTCTAAGCACTTTATAATCTCATACTTACACATTCTATTTATTACCCTTTGAGCATATGTACTTCCCAACTAGTAAAGAGCTATTTGAATAGAAATTTTGACCCATGTACCTAAAAGCATAGAATACTATTGTCAGGAAAGAATCATGATATTAATTGTTCAGAAATGTTTCAACATTATTTCCACTTGTAAGAGACAAATCCATTGTTGTTATTTTCTTTATTTAAAAGGATAATGTGAAATGTCTATGTAAATTATGAAATGGGTTATCTATTTTGGAGATTTAAAAACAGGAAGGGAAGATTTCCTTTCTAGTTATTGCATATCTACTGGTTACTGTTGATATTCTTAGTTACTAAAGTGACTTCAAGCACAGTACTCAGCAGACACCGTCTAACTTTTAGCTGGTAGTTTTTAAGCAACATCACTATGCAGTTTAAAGGTGTCCACCCAGCTTATTATGGTTTAAATAAACCAGCTATTCTTGGGTATTGGGGTTTCTCATTAAAAAACAAACAAACAAAATAAAAACCTTGTATACAACAGAAGTTACCAGGAGTTAAGATAACTGGCCACAGTTTGGTATGTCAGGGTAGATGCTTTAGTATAAGTGAAAACAAGCACCTTTCAACCAGCTAACATATATTTTTTTTTTAATATTTTATTTTTTAGTTCTCGGCGGACACAACATCTTTGTTGGTATGTGGTGCTGAGGATCGAACCCGGGCTGCACGCATGCCAGGCGAGCACGCTACCGCTTGAGCCACATCCCCAGCCCGCTAACATATTTTTAGTAGAACCCAGTTTACTGAATTCAAAGGCCTCAAAAGTTAGGAATAGGGCTGGGGATATAGCTCAGTTGGTTAGGAACAATATATTCTGCCTTGTGATAAAAGCAATCATGTACTGTCTGTCCTCTCTTTATATCACAACAACCCTAACTTTTATGGTTGCAGAATTATGTAGTAAACTCAGAATGGTCTGTAGCTTGGAGGCTGAATATAGCCCCATTACCAAGGTCAAATACCTCTTCATGGGAAAGTTCTGTAGCCATACTTTGGCTTTGCTTTGTGGTGCGAGGAATTTTCCAGGCCCAAAATATAGAAACAGGCCTGATGCTTCTTGAATCGAAAGTCAGGGCCCTGTCAAAGTTATATCTTATTTCATTGATACCCTTCTGGCTTGACATGCCAGTCTACACCCAGATTTCCTCCTCTTCAGGCCCAAGAATAGAACCAGAGATATGAACTAGAGCCTCTTTCTAGAAAAATACATGGATATTACAAAGGTACATGTCTCTGCCCAGTTTGTACACCACTCCTGCCTCCCAAAACAGAAGCATAAACCATGTCACACAGTCAACTATAAAGAACAATCCAGACCTATTACAAATTGATTTTTTTTTGCTTCTCTGTGGTATAATTATCTATTAATAATAAAAATAAGACACTACTTGTATTAATTAGAATTATCCAGAGAAAGGGAACCAATAGGAGATACATCTATCCCTCCTATTGTCCTTCCTTCCTTTCTTTCTGTCTATCTATTTACATAAAACAAGGTATGGCTCACGTGGTTCCGAGGCTGAGAGGACCTTAGAGACCCAGAAAAGTTGATGGTGTCATTTGAAGGTCTTGGAGTCTGAAAGCTGATGGTCTCGATTTCAGTCCTGTCTGGGAAGCTGTGGAACCCAGGGGCTTTAAGGGCAGCTCAAGCAAACAAGCAGGGAGTGACTCCAGCCTTCTTCTCCCTTTTTGTTCAGTTCAGGTTCCCAAAGAATTAGATGTCCAATCACAATGGGGAGGGCCATCTGTTTTACTCAGTCCCCTAATTCAAATATTAATCTTCCAGAAATGTCCTCCACAGATACCCAGAAATGTTTAATTAGTTGTCTGGGCACCCCGTGACCCAGTCAAGTTGATGTGTAACATTAGCCGTCACACCACCATTAACAAGATTAATTGGTTTTCAGATGAAACCACTGAAATGCAGAATCCTGCAGGTACAGGACAGATGCCTATCAACAAAGTGAAGGGAGAAGTACTCCAACCTAGTTTCTTCCCTCAATTGAGGGTTCAGATTTCCTTCCCAATTCCCGTATTTGTCTAATGCTATCACCAGTTTCTTAATCACCCAAGCTTACGAACTGCAAAACATGGATTCATATTCGACTCACTCTTTTCATCCTATTCGACTCACACACTGATCATAGCATCTTACGTGGGGCTCCTCCTCTCCATTCCATTTACTGGCATATCTTTGCTAGCTATGCCTGAAAGACCATCTTCATTGACTCATTCCTCAGCTCAAACCCTGAAGGGTAGTTCCCTGGCACCTCATGTGGAATCTATAGTCACTACCAGGCTGTCAGGGTCCTTCCTCACTGAGCTTCCTCCTGGAGACTCACCTCCCAGATGGAGAGTCTAGTCTTGCTGACCTTCTGGTGTAAGTCTACACACTGTAGAACACAAGTTGGCAGTGAGTAAATTCCAACCAAATGAGCTAATAAATCTCAAAGCCCAAGGGGCAGATCGTGTCACCCATCAAATTATCATAACTGAGGAGGAATGGTTAATGAGCAGTGTGGATGTTTTGCTTTTGTACAGGCAGAAAGCACAGCAAGGACATTTTGACAGGCCAGTGCTGTGCATGGTCTGGCGAATCCTTGAGATCCTTCTTGGGTGCAGAATAATGAAACCCAATTGTTTCATGAGTACTTATAAATAATAACAGATGCAGAGGAAGTGGTGCCAGAAATTTCTTAAAGTACATTATACATAATTTAAGTTTATGATAAATATCCTGAGTGACAAGATTTCATTTCAAATTTTTGTAGCTACACTTACACGCGAATCATAATAAGTATACATAGGATCGCTTGAAAGCATGAAAATAAAGGACAAGTGACTTTGGGAAAGCCACTTAACACTTCTGGGCCTCAGATTCCTCCCTTAAAATGAGAAGGTTGGGCTGGACTTGGTGGGGCATGCCTGTAATCCCAGTGGCTCAGGAGGCTGAGGCAGGAGGATCGCAAGTTCAAAGCCAGCCTCAGCAAAAGTGAGGTGCTAAGCAAGTCAGTGAGACCCTGTTTCAAAATAAAATACAAAATAGGACTAGAGATATGGCTCTGTGGTTGAGTGCCCCTGAGTTCAAAATTTCAAAAGAGAAATTTGCACAAACCAGATAATCTGTTTCCTTCAGTTCTGACACCATTTGGTTCCATATGCAAAAATGATTTCCCCCTGTCTCTTAAATCAGCAAGCCTTTTTTGCAGGAAGGGGATTACTGGGGATTGAATTCAGGGACACTCAACCACAGAGCCATATCCCCAGCCCTATTTTGTATTTTATTTAGAGACAGGGTCTCACTGAGTTGCTTAGCGCCTCACTTTTGCTGAGGCTGGCTTTGAACTCACAACCCTCCTGCCTCAGCCTCCCAGGTCACTGGGATTATAGGCATGCACCACCCTCCTGGCTGTTTTTTGTTTTTAATTTTTTAGTTTTAGATGGACACAATACCTTTATTTTATTTATTTACTTTCATGTGGTGCTGAGGATCGAACCCAGTACCTCACAAGGTCTAGGCAAGCACATACCACTGAGCCACGACCCCAGTCCTGGGCATTGGTTTCAGGACTTCATATGCCAGTAAAGATCCCTCACCTCCAGTTTTTTCCTGTGGGATCCTCAAAGGATCAGAAATCTTTTATTTCAGAAAGAAGTTTGTTATTTTTAGTACCACCATCCCATCAACCATTACCATCATGTCATTTTAAGATCAGAATTTTAATCTCTGAATACAAGATAATCTTTGCGTTTAAAATATTTAAGTTGATGAAAAAACTCACTACGTTCTCTTTATTTTTCTCCTTTTGTCACAGGCTCGTGAATATATTGTCATGGATTGGTATCTACTGTCCCTCTGATTTGACACTTTGTTTCCTTCTCTGCAGCCTAAAATGAATTCAATCCAGCTTCCCAGCCAGGCATTGTAGCACAGGCCTGTAATCCCAGCATCTTGAGAGGCTGAGGCAGGAGGATCATGAGTTCAAAGACAGCCTAAGGCCCTCAGCAACTTGGCAAGACTCTGCCTCTAGAAAAATATTTTTAAAAGGGCTGGGAATGGGCTCATTGGTTAAGCACCTCTAGGTACAATCCCTGGTACTCCCCCCCCCCAAAAAAAACCAGTATTTTATCAGCCATAAATATAAAATCTAAAACTTCAGGAGACGATGATGGCAGCAGGACTGAGACTCTCAGAAGTGATAGCTCAGCCAGAGAACACAGCAAAGATCTGATGCCCCTACCTTAGGTGACAAATAATGAAAAATCCCAGCCAGCAGAGCATATATTTTTATCATTTAGGAAATTAAAATCACCATTTGCAGTTTTCGAGAGTATTTGGGAAACTAGTAAAGGGGACAAGGTCCTTTTTCCAGCTGCCACAGGCCTATGGAAACAGCTGTCCAAGAGTGGATTCTCCTGAGAAAAGGTAGCATCAAGTCACCGTGAACATTCCTTTTAACTTATGTCTTTTTAAAAAGGCCTAACTTCCAAAAGTATGTCTGGGAACAGTTTCCATTAGCAGTAACAGTCAACATAAAATGAGGATCACTAGATAAATCAGTTGACTGTAAAAGCATTTTTCATGAAATCAGCCAGTTGATAAGTAATGGCAATTTCACTGTAGATGAAAAAAAAAATTTAAGATTCTGTTCAGAGAGTTAAATCTGTAATAAGAACTCATTTGTCCCTGATTCTCATGTATTAATCAGAATGTTCTTTTATGGGTGAATTTGTACATCACTTGTGTGCAAGTTCGCTCTTCTGGAGGAGTGTATTTACTGCTTCAACTTAAAAGCAGTTCTATACTCCTGGGGTCTCGTTCTTTGTCTGATGAAGTTTGTAGCTAAAGGAAACTTAAAATCCTTATTTTGAGCTCCAACAACCTTAACAAGGCTGTCACCTGTCTGTGCTTGTCTCTTTCCTTATTTATTTCACAACTTTTTTTTTTTTTTTTTTTTTTTTGGTACCGAGGATTGAACTCAGGGGCACTTGACCACTAAGCCACATCTCCAGCCCTAATTTGTATTTTATTTAGAGACAGAGGCTTATTGAGTTGCTTAGCACCTTGCTTTTACTGAAACTGGCTTTGGATTCGAAATCCTCCTGCCTCAGCCTCCCAAGCACTGGGATTATAGGTGTACACCACTGTGCCCGGCTTGTTTCACATCTTGATCAGAAGTATATGCATATAATCTTACAAAATACTTATTTCACATGAAAGGAAAGCTTTATTGTGAGTACATGTTGAACATTTATTAGAGATATTTGACTGAAAATTTGAATGTGATCATATTTTAAAATAAGTCACTTTGTGAACATACTCGATCTATGGCATGCTATAAATTACTTGTAAAAAGTTATTATGAAGAGCCTGGGGCTGTACTTAGTGGCAGAGTGCTTATCTAGCTTGCATGAGGCACTTGGTTCGATCCTCAGCACCACATAAAAAAAATAAAATAAAATAAAGGCATTCTGTCCATCTACAACTATCAAAAAAAAACTTTTAAAATTATTATGAATCACTTATTTGTCAGGACAATGGTTTGTGTCTGGGGAGCACTTCTGGATTTTTATGCTTGTATGTTTTTCAATAGATGGATTATCTCATCTGAGATTCTGAAATTTCTCATTTAGGTATCTGTTCATAATTTCTTATTTAGAAAGTTCAGGTGAAAAGCGAAGGTAAGACTTGCAAAAAAAAATAGAGGATACTAAAAATTGTCTTCAGACTCACAGGATCTTGAAATTCATTTGTTAGAGCTTTGTGACTTAACAAACATTTTCCTCTGATTTTCATTAATTTGATTTAGTACCTATTTATTTCCTTATTTCATGTCTATTTTTCTCAATTTATTTAAAAATTCATGTTAGCCAAGCAAGGTGGTGCATGTCTGTAATCCCAGTGCTTGGGAGGCTGAGTCAGGAGGATCGCAAGTTCAAAGCCAGTCTCAGCAACTTAGTAAGGCCCTAAGCAACTCACTGAGACCCTGTCTAAATTAAAAAAAAAAAAATAAGAGGGTTGGGGATGTTTCTCAGTTGTGAAGCACCCCTGGATTCAATCTCTGGTACTAAAAAAAATTCATGTTCCGGGCTGGGGATGTGGCTCAAGCGGTAGCGCCCTTGCCTGGCATGCCCAGGGTGCTGGGTTCGATCCTCATCACCACATAAAAATAAAATAAATATGTTGTGTCCACTGAAAACTAAAAAATAAATATTAAAAAATTATTTCTCTCTTTCTTCTCTCTCTCTTTAAAAAAAATTCATGTTTGTAGTTGATCTAATTTAAATGTGTCTGTAAAGTGTGGATTGCTGGAACTTCAATCATTCATTAATCATCACTTTAAAAGAAAGGCATTTTATTCTTTTTGTTACCAGGGATTTAACTCAGGGGAACTCAACCACTGAGCCATATCCCCAGCCTTATTTTGTATTTTATTTAGAGACAGGGTCTCACTGACTTGCTTAGCACCTCACTTTTGCTGAGGCTTGCTTTGGACTTGCGATCCTCCTGCCTCAGCCTCCCAAGCTGCTGGTATTACAGTCATGAGCCACCATGCCCTGCACGAAAGCCATTTTCTTTAATTACATTTTTGTTATCTCAAAACAAAGCCATTTTACCTAATAAGTTTCTGAAGTCCCTCTAACCTGTAAAATGACATGTGATAAACTGCTTTGTCTAGGAGAGAGTTTTGTGCCTGATTCCTTGGACCACATTTTTTCCTGGGGCCATGCAAAATCAGTTAAATAAGTGCTCTTTTCTTGAAGATTTGGAAAGGAGTGAACTTTTTATATTAAAATAAATCTATGCTTTGAAGTAAAAAAAACAAAATCTAAAATTTCAGCATTGGGAAATATATGGAGTGAAAGGAATGGTAAATGTGTTCATCCGTCCCTGAGTAACATATCTGCATTCTGTCTACTTTGCTACCACTGGAGAGCCATCAAACCTGCTGACCACTGGGTAGTTCTCTGACTCTGAAGGTGGGGGAAGAAGCAATAACAGCCAGTGATGTTTGGAAATGCTTCCTTACCACAAGCTTCCCTTTCCCAAACTTCACATTGGTGATTTGTACACTCTGACGTGAGCTAAGAAGCATGAGCATAGTTAAGTATATACATTTGATATAATGTGGTTAAAATATCTCATATCTGCACATTTAAATTGCCTCCCCCCTTTTTTTCCTCTCTCTTTTTCCCCCTGCTGGAAATGGAATCCAGGGCTCACACATGCAAAGCACACACTCCACTACCAAGCTAAACCTGCAGCCTAATTTCATTTTGCTCAGCGCAAATGTTTCCTCCCCCAGAAGTCTTCCCTGTATCTCCAATCAGAAGCAATCTGGTCTCTTTTGAACTCCTTCAGTATAATTTAACCCTGTATCTTGGCACTTTCTAGTTTCTTCCACCTTTGTACTGTGGAGAGATATTTGAAAACCTTAGTTGCCTCTCTAGGCTGTAAAGTCCTTGGTGTTAGGGGCTATGTCTCTGGACATCATGTCTGTTAGCCTGTTAACATAACTGTGGTGATTTAGAAAGTTAAGGCAAGCTGACTCCATTCTGCCCAGACACCTCACCCTGTTGCCTCTCCCCTTCCCCTTCCTGCAAGAGCCCACTCACATGGGAGACTGACTCCTCTACCCGCCTGAACCCTGAGCACAATGCTAACACTCATTAGCCTACTTCTGAGTATACATAGGGGCTTCCAGTTCTAAGAACAGATGGCACTGTGCCTGCTCCTCCTGTCCCCTCCCCTTTGTGTTTCCTGAGGTTTTGAAACTTGCTCTCTACAATAGCAAGGACTAAACCCACCCCCAATGCATAACCCAGACTCTGACTTTTAAAAGTTTGGTTCAGAGGAAATCACTGCTGTTCTCTCTATGCAGAGGCAACCTCTTAGATTTCCTGACAGTAAACCTGCTTCTGCTTAGCTTCAGTGTGTTGGAGCGATTCAGTCCTGCGCCAGTTTCCTAACAATGTCCAACATCTTTGGACATCATGTCCACAGACACATTCAGCAGAGTATCCAACAGGAGGATTCCAGTAAATCGAGAAAGAAATGAAGCAAGGGAAGAAGGAAACAAAGGGGAAAGGGCCGAAGGGAGGGAGTGGGAGAAGTGACGGGGTTGAAAGCCAATTGATTAATGTCTAAAAACAACCAGGAGTAGATAGAGACCAGGGGCCTGGAAATATGTTGTCTAGAAGGGTAATGCTTGTCCTGGTGGCCTGAGCTTTCTCTCATCTTTCACCTGTTGTTTTCTTTTTTGGGTGGGAAGAATTCAGGGGCCCTCCACCACTGAGCCACATCCGCAGTCCTATTTTGTATTTTATTTAGAGACAGGGTCTCACTGAGTTGCTTAGTACCTTGCTTTTGCTGAGGCTGGCTTTGAACTTGCAATCTTCCTGCCTTACCTGTTGCTTTTTAAGACCACTCGCTGGGTGGGTTTACTTGCCACCTTCCACCCTTAAAGAATTCAGAGCCAGCAGGGTTAAACTCAAGGAAGCCAGGCCAGTTCCTTCCCTGGAATGACAAGTGCTATCAACCCACACTGTTAGAAACTCCCCCTGGTCACCAATGAGCAGATCTGTTTTTACAGCTAAGTGACTGGAACATCTTGTTCAGTCTAATCATTTCTTCTTTAAGGAAACCTAGGCTAGTGCTGTTGATGGCAGCCTGTTTGTCCCTGACAGGAGACATGGTGGCACATGACTGTGTTAATACAGAAACTCAGCCTGAGTCAGTAAGGGCCTTGGACAGAACCCGCTTTCTCTGATTGGATTCAAGCTCAGATCTTCCTTTCATTTGAAACTCCCTTTATTTTAAACCAATATCCCCATCAATTCAAGTCTGGGTCCCTGTCTGACTTCATAGAGCCAGCGTTTCAACTTCAGCCTGTCCAACATAGAACCCTGCCACACACCAGGGATGCTTTCTTCCTGGTGTTCGATTATTGAAGAGCACAGTTTGCAGGTTAGGAAGCCTCACAGAACTTCACAGGCTTTCCATTTCCCAGTCCAAAGCCTCTTTCTTTCCTGCGATGGCTCAGCTCCAGGGGATCCTCCCATCTTCCAGTAACCCCAGGGATAAAGGCAGGGTTCTCCGCCTCACCCAAGGTTACCACCAAAGCCAAAAAGAAATCAAAGAGTTACCATCTGTTTTTTCTAAGAAGTGTTAAAACACTGTAAACAGCCACTTCCATGGCACAGGGAAAAGGTGCTGAACTATAAACAATGAGAGCGTGTGAAAGATAAGAGTATGAAGGGCTTCTACCTTCTGTTTCCCAGAGGAAGCTCACCAAAGACCCAGTGTCACCTTCCTTCTGGCCTGACCCTCAGCACTGGACAGTGCAAGGCTTACAGAGACCTTAACCTGCCCATTCCCAAGGAGACTGTTTGCATTTCTAAGAATCTCCCAATTCTGGGATTCTTTTTTCTTTTCTTTTTCTTTTTTTTTTGGCAGTACCAGGGATTCAGGACCAGGGGTGCTCTACTATTAAGCTCCATCCCCAGCCTTTTTATTTCTTTTTATTTTTTATTTTGAGACAGGATCTTGCTAAATTTTCAAGGCTGAACTTCAACTTGCAATCTTCCCACCTCAGCCTCCTAAACAGCTGGGATTACAGGTAGGAGCCACCGTGCCCAACAAGGAATTGAATTTTATATCCCTATCAATGCCTAGCATATTCTCTTATATAAACTTGCTCAATAAAAGTGTTTGTTAAATCCATTAATCTTCTGGGGGTGAACTAGCCAATCATTTGAATTTATATTTAAATAGCTTCAACTTCAAACTTTTTAAATTTGGATACAATTGGTCAAGAAACTATGTTAATAATTTCTTATACAATTGTACTTTCAGTCCAGAGGTTAATCTATCCACAGATGAGCTTTAATTATAAACCCAAGTGAATTACATTCAAGATAACTGTGTAGTACCTACCTGGCACTTCAAATATGAACTGATACTTTTGTGTTCCTTGGGAGTTGGGGGAGGAACGGTAAGGAACATATTCAAGGTCCCAGCAAATGAAGATATAGATTAGATTAAAGGCCAAGGAAAGGTTTGTGCTGAGATCCCCGGAGTACTGGTTATCAGAGCAGTTGGTAAGTCATCCACCAAGGTGTGCTAGTAGATAAACAATGAGATTTGACTGACATTCCGCCATGATTCTAAAGACAAGTACTTTGCAGACAGGTGATTGCCTTGTCATTGTGGCAGTTGAGAAGGGTGAGTTGAGCTCTTGCTCTCTATGAGTGCTGAAGGAACTCAGGCACTTAGAGAACCATAAGGCCCCCTCCAGCTTTTAAGCTGAGGTCTGGAGGAATTCTCTCAGTAGGTGAATATTTCTAAGTGACTGTCTTTGCTACATTGCTGGGATGTCCACAGGAGCCTAAGCACAATTGCAGAAGGCAAAATTAGCACACGGGAAGTGGGAGGATAGAATGGGGTGGAAATAAAATGGGGTGCACTCATGAAGAGTCAGGCTGTGAAATATGACCCATGGAAGGCAGCAGGGTGGGGAAAGGGGTGGTGAAAAGGAGGAGAAACAATAAACTTCAGACTTACAACAAATTATCCCTCATCTCACCTGAGCTTCACTCTAGGCTAAGAATTGTGTCAAGTATGGGGACAGCAAGGAGGTTCAATCCAAGGAAAGGAAATATTTTAGACATCTAAGGAAATGTTCCACCTACCTATCTTGAGGGAGGATTAATTCTAAGTCCCCTTGTGAATCTGCAATAATTTACACTGACTTCTCTCCCAGTCCAGTAATTTATACTGATTTTGAAATGCACCTCCCCAGACTCCGGAAAGATGAAGAATCTGAAATGAGAGAAATAAAATGTTTGTTTTGTTTTCAGTTTGAAATTGAGTTCCTCTTTCCACTAACCTGCCATGGGGGCATGACGTGATAAGTGTTGTTTTTGAAAGGTAAGTTAGGCCTTAGCCCCTGCTAAGGGCTAAGATGTGTAAGATGGACAAGCATTGGAAGGGGGAAGGAGATGGACCAACTAGAAGGTGCTTTAATCAATGAGTGCTGGGAAAGGCAATGTAAAAATCAAGAAGCAGATCTTGGTGATAAATGCATTCCAGGGAGGTGAAGAAAAAATCATTTTCACATTCCACTGATGTCTGTTGAGACTGATTATATTTCTTGTTATACACTTAGGTGCTTTCCCATGCCCATTTAATTTGTTCTTTAGGAAAACCCTACAGAGATAAATAAGCTTTATGTTGAGAGAAACGTCATGGTCCACTGCTAGTATAACACAATTTGTTTCCAAGTGTCCTGGCTCCCAGTCTGATATTGTCTTTATGACATTATGGATCCAGCTAAGTGGCATTTACACATTTTCAAAAATGGCACAGTTCAGGGGGAAATATGAGGGGGGGTGATTTGGGACATGTGGATGTGAGCTGAGATGGGACCTCTGATTGGAGATGTTCTGTGCCAGTTCTGCTCACAGTCTTGCTTCCCATCCTGGTATGTATAAAAAGCCAGGGACTTTTCACCACCTGCCCCCTCACCCCCAATCACACTGGCTCTTCATATCAGGTCACTGCTCCACCCAATACTCCACTTTGTCTAAACTCTACAATCTTTCAGATTTCCAGTTCTCTCATTCCCATAACAAATTCTTTTGACTTTTTGGAAACATCAGCCCTTTGATCTTTTTTATTGTTTCCTAGTCTTATGCTTCTGGGGGTTTTTTTGTTTGTTTGATTGGCTGGCTGGTTTTGTTCGTGTGTGTGTGTGTGTGTGTGTGTGTGTGTGTGTGTGTGTACGTGCACACGCGTATGGTGCTGGGGTTTGAACTCAGGCTTGCTTATGCTAGGCATGCATACAACTTCTGAGCTATGTCCTCAACCTCTCTTTCTATTACTTTTTTAAAAATTTTTTTTAATATTTATTTTTCAGTTTTCGGCGGACACAACATCTTTGTTGGTATGTGGTGCTGAGGATCGAACCCGGGCCGCACGCATGCCAGGCGAGCGCGCTACCGCTTGAGCCACATCCCCAGCCCTTTTTCTTTTTTTTTTTTAAACCCACATTTATTTTGTAGGTGTAGATGGACACAACACAATGCCTTTATTTTTATGTGGTGCTGAGGATCGAACCCAGGTCCCGCCCGTGCTAGGCAAGCACTCTACCGCTGAGCCACAATCCCAGCCCCCTCAACCTCTCTTTCTCATTAGTCCCTTCAAGCCTCTCTAGCTCCTCAAGTGACCTCAGACTCCTCAGCCCATTGTTCAATCCTACACTTAGCTTTGATTTCCCTGTATACACCCCCTCCATAAAATCTCTCAACACCCCAAGCCTGCTTTTACACTTACTTAGCTGCTAGAGGAAGTTTCTGAGTCTTAACAGATAATGCTTACAAATCCATGACCTCCACCTCCAGGGGGCCCTCAGCAACCAGGGGTTCTTTCCCTGTCCACTGTCTTCCACATCACAGAGAAAGCCATGAGATCTTCATGCACGCTGTTCTGTCACCCTCTGCCTAGAATGTAGCAACACACTTTCTTCCCATTTCATGACAGAGAGCAGCCACTCCTTCTGCCCAAGGGCAGGCCCAGTCATCCTCTTCCTCCCTCAGGACTCTGCTGCTTCATGCCACCAACTTCTTTCAGTTTCTAAACATACTCGAACCTATTTCCTTGACCTCCCTGGGCCCCCAGTCCCCTTAACCCTTGCCCAGCTTCTCCCCTGCTCCTCTAGACTTCTCAAGAAAGCCCACCTAAACCTCCTCACCTCCCACTTGCTTCTCAATATCCTGCAGTCTTTCACTTCCAGATGGCTTCAGAAATTGCACTCTAAGGCTTTCAATGCCCTAAACAACAAATCCAACTTTATCTTCCTAGATTTCTTTGCTCCTTTAAAATTTTTTTATTCTTAACTATAGTAAAATACACATAACATGAATTTTATTGTCGTAACTGGTTTTTTAAATTATTTTTAGCTGTCAATGGATCTTTTGTTTTATTTATATGTGATGCTAAGGATCGAATCCAGGGCCTCACACATGCCTCACACATTTTCACATATCAACTTGGACTGCTTACAGTGGGTCTACCACTGAGCCACAACTCCAGCCCTGTCATAACTGTTTTTAAATGTGTGGTTCAGCAGTGTTAAGTACACTCTCACTATTGTGCAACCATCTTGCAAAACTGAAACTCTGTGCCCGTTAAACAACCCTTCAGTTACCTTCCCCCCAGCTCCTATCAACTATCTTTCTACTATCTCCAAGATTCTGACTACTCCAAGTACCTCACTTAAGAGGACTTCTACAATATTTGTCTTTTTGTGGCTGGCTTATTTCACTTAACATAATGTCATCAAAGTTCATCCATGTTGTGGTATGTATCAGAATTCCCTTCCTTTCTAGGGCTAAAGAATATTCCACTATATGGATAGACTATGTTTTTTTTTTTAATTCATTCATCCACTGATGGATATTTGGGTTGCTTCTACCTGTTGGCTACTGGGAATAATGCTGCGAAGAAATGTGGGTGTACAAATATTTCTTCAAGACCCTGCTTTCAGTTTTTTTGGATGTCTACCCAGAAGAGGAATTGCTGGATCCGCTGGTCTATTTCATTTTTGGAAGCCCATCATTTCCTCTTTTCTGAAACTCTGCCACTCAGTCTCCACTGTGTCCTCATTCTCTCTCCTGGTCCTCCTAGTAACCTTCTAATCCTTTCATCTCCATCTCCTTTGCAGGCTCTCCCTCTATCTGCCCCAGGGGTCTGTGCCAGTCAGGGTTCAATCAGAAAAACAGAAGCTTCCTTTAAGGGGGAAGGTGTTCAATATAGGGAGTCCATTATAGATATAGTGGAAAGCTGAAGGAATATGCAGGGCAGTACTGAAGTAGCCCAGATCAATAACTGCAGGAAAACACCCGCACCCATAAAGTCGGGGGACAAAGAAGTGAGGCTCACCCCCCGCCTCTAAGAGAGGTGAGGAGAAGCTCTCAGAAAGCCTGTCCCCCTCGTTGCTCGGTGGGTACTTATATCCCTGTATTAGTAAGGAAAATAGGATGAGAGAGAGAGAGAGAGAGAGAGAGAGAGAGAGATAAGAGCGTTTATTGGCTGGGATTATGGAGATCAAGAGTCCCAAAGATGTAGTCTGCAAGCTAGAAAACAGTTGTGTAATTTGTTCTAAGCTCAAATAAGGAGCTATTGAAGGGTCTTTTTTTAACTTTTATTTGCATTTATTTTGTGCTAAATTATTCCCATACCATGAGTTTTTATGTTGTTGTTGTTGTTGTTGTTTGTTTGTTTTCCCTTCAGGGATATCTTTCTTTTCTGTACAACTCCTCTCTGGTTGAAGAGCAATTGATTCCTTTTCAGTGAGGATCATTCCAAAGTGGCGGCAGGGGTGAGGATGGGGTTCATGTATGAGTCAAGTTCAGAAGTGCATTGCAGATGTGTATTGTTCACCTGGATATGCTCAGTGACCAGAGAATGTACATCCAAACACTTAAGTTCATCATTTTTCTCTGCATTTTTAAGTAGCAAAATTTTAGCATCCTTTTTGGGCCACAAACCCTGTGTTAAGTCCCACTGTTTGGCCTGGGGACACCTCTTAACCCCACCATTGTAGCACTAGTATGGCACATATTGTTTCCTCTTTTTTTGGTCGGGGGGGGGTGGAGGAAGTACCAAGAATTGAACCCAGGGGAGCCACATCCCCAGCTTCCCCTTTTTTAAAATATTTTTTTAGTTGTAGATGGACACAATGATTTTATTTTATTTATTTATTTTTTATGTGGTGCAGAGGATTGAACCCAGTGCCTCATACATGCAAGGCAAGTGCTCTACCACTGAGCCACAACCCCAGCCCTCCCCAGTCCATTTTTATTTTTTATTTTGAGACAGGATCTCGCTAAATTGCTTAGGGCCTCGCTAAGTTGCTAAGGCTGGCTTTGAACCTGTGATCCACACACTGCTTCTTTAAAGTGATATTTTCAGATACTTGATAGCTTTTGAACATGCATACCCTTGATGGCCTGGACAGTTTCCGCAATGTTCTCACAGTGAATATGAAGATATGAACCTTTTGATTTGCATGATTTTGTGGGGTTTTCTTGGTCAAGACAGTAGCAAACCATTTTCACATATCACCTTGGACTGCTTACAGGAAGAGCTGGAAAGATCTTAAGCAAAGGAGCAAAATAGTCATTTTTGAAGCAATTGCTTGGGCAACTGTGGGAGTCTAAGAGGAGCAAGAAGAGTCCAGCAGAACAGTTGGGAGGGGTGGGAACTCCTAGCCACAGGGAAACCAAAGACTGACTAGAGACAGTGACACCTTGATGGAGTGGAGAGGGACACTGCAGTGGAACTTGGGAGGCAAAGGAGTCAGGCAAGTTGAAGAGGGTCCCAGGTCTCTAGATACCTGAGGGGCATAGAGGGTACCACCAGCTGACACAGAGAACAGACCAGTGCAAACAGGTTGAAGAAGGAAGATGACAAGTTCTGTGTGTAGCCTATTTAATTAGAGAAAGATTGAGGTGGAGATTCCAAGCAGGCAACTGGGGGCAAAACACATCTCGGTTTCAGAAATGTGTCTGAAGCTCAAGAGAGGGGTCTGCATGGGACACGTGGGTTGGGATGTCATTGGCACATGGATCCCATGGTTAGTGGCCATAACTTTGAGAGTTTACTCCTAGAAAACAGAGACCGTGCCTAGAAAGTGTGTTTAGTGAGAAGAGGGGGGGACCCAAGATGGAGTCCCAGCTGATCTTCTGTGCACTGTCCTGGGCTCCATGTCCACCCTTGTGGACTTGGCTCCTTGAGGTTCTGGCTTTCTTCCTGCTTCTAACTGCTGACATGATCACTCCAGTGACAAGAGTCAGCCATAGCTCCAGGTTAGGGAAAACAAGATCAGAGGGGAGAAAACCAAGAAGGAGAAGGTTAGGGAAAAGAAGATCAGGGAAAAGAAATTAGGGAGCAGGTCAGGCAGAAGAAGGTTGTGTAAAAAACATGTAAATTTCAAAGCCACAAGGAATATAGTCAAAACATGAAGTGAACCTCTATTTTCATAGCTGCATGAAATAAAGTTCTCTTCCTTCTCCAACCTTACACAAGTATTTCTGTTGTTACTCAGGTCTTTTCAAAGAATGTAAATGGAATCATAAAATATAATTTAAAAAGTCATTTTTTTCCTTCACAAAATAAGCTAAAATATATTTCCCTACCAAGAAAAAGGGTTAGAGTGTTTTTATAAAGATCCTCTGTGTGGAAGCTTTTCAAAACGTGTTCTACAGCAATTACCAGTCATAAATTATTTTCTTGACATGCCTAACAATATGTGCCTCTGGCATGGGAGAGACCTGAACAAATTCCTCTTAACAAGGAACACAAGATAACCAAGACTTTTATGTCACAACTTGAATTCATAAACTGCTGATGGGCAAAACAGCTGAACTTAGATAAAAACTGAATCCAGCACAGGATTCTTAATCACAAGTGGTGTGTGCATTTAGACTGAGAAAAATATATTTGTTTTCACTAATTTCCAACTGGAATTTAACATTTTCTTCTGTTATGAATATAGGCAGCAAACTACTAGAATGAACAGAAATTATAAGCTTTTCATATAACTTTACAGTTGTTGAAAACACTTTGAAATATCCTTATTGGCAGTTATTAGATCTACCATTATATTTTTATTTAACATATTATAAAGTAGCATATATATTATTGTACTATAAATTTGAGATTTAAAAAATTGGTAATTTTATTTCATTGTAATTGGATCCTTCAGTCATCCTTGTATTTTTGGTTTTGTGCATTTAAAAAACCATTCTGAGGCTGAGCATCTTGGTGTATGCCTATAATCCTAGTGACTAGTGAGTCTGAGTCAGGAGGATCACAAGTTGGAGGCCAGCCTCAGCAACATAGGGAGACCTATTCTTCCTCCACCCAAAAAAAAAAGTTAAGAATTTTTTTTTTTTTTTTTTTTTGGTTGGGGGAGGATACCAGGGATTGAACTCAAGGGCACTCAACCACTGAGCCACATTCCCAGCCCTATTTTGTATTTTTTTATTTAGAGACAGAATCTCACTGAGTTGCTTAGCACCTCACTTTTGCTGAGGCTAGCTTTGAACTCCAGATCCTCCTGCCTCAGCCTCCCAAGCCGCTAGAATTATAGGCATGCACCACTGTGCCCGGCTATGCTTAAGAATTCTTGATCTGTACTTTTTGAATACAGCTTATGGTCCCTGGCTCAAAGATATGAACAACAGATTCTATTTGGACCACTTTGGAACCTTAATAATTTGGAATCTAATTACCTTTTTTGCAAAGTAATATTATTTAGAAATAATCATTTTGTTTATGTTCTGTGCAATCTAAGTATAATTTTGTTTCAAGCACAAAAAAGAAATGATATTCCATTTTCCTTTGAAAGCCTGTTAATCCAGAATGTTCCCTGTTAATGCTGGGGCTGATAAAAACCCCACAATGATCAAGTCCTAATATGAACCATTGTAATTATGACAAATCTCCAGGGAGGTTCTAGGGTCTCCCAGACATTCCTAAGGAAACCACTCATAGGAAGAACACCTGAAAGAATTCCTAGCCCAGGAGTGTAGCTTGGTATGGAAGGCAATTTGCTTTGAAAAATTTTTCAGAATGCTAGAAAGTCTAAAATGAAAAACACTGGGAGAGAGGTCACACCTAGGAGGTTTCTTTTGTAATGAGAACATGTCTTGATAATATAAAATATATGAGGTATTTAATATAACAATGTCAAAGTCGTTTTAGGGTTCTGACATTTAACACAGCAAAGGATCTGCCTTTGTTGCTAAGTAGGAAAAGATATTGGCAAATCAAACCCAATTTACCCATTATAATATCCTTCAATTACTCATCTGGCTGGGATTGGCTCAGTATTAGAGCACTTGACTGGCATGTATAAGGCCCTGAGTTCAATCGCTAGTACCACCAAAAAACAAACAAACAAATAAACCTACATCTCTTATAGTACGTTTCTTGGCCAGTGGAATCTTGAATGCTTTATAGAAAAATGTCCCTGTACTGCCCCCAAGAGATAGAATCTCAGAGGTAAAATTTCACACTCAAGAGTAGTCTGAGAACACTGACACCTATGGGGTTTGTTAAAGACACAACACAGAGCTCTGTTTAGGACACCAGAACACTATTTGGTATCCTGAATTTTTCCCCCAGACATCGACCAGAGATTTTGCATCCATGTTATTTGGTGCGAATTTTCTCCCTGGTACCTAGTTCACTACTATGCCATCTGGTGAATGAACAATAGCATTGTATTGCTAATGGTTTAATCATAACATATTCTCAGTGATGGAAGGAAAAAAAAAACTGTGTTTGCCTTGGCACAGGAACTTCTTGAAATTGAAGAAAGTATCATGGACTTCTTATCATCCCATACGTAGAAATAAAAACCTAATCACAGCTGTGTGAGCTCCCAGAGTCTGGTACATCTAAGTCCCCCACGCCTTTCAACTTGCATGGAACTCCTGGACTTGTTGTTAAAGTGCACATTCTGATGTGGTGAGTTGAGGTGGATTTTTTTAACAAGTTCCCTGGTGATGTCAGGGTTGGTGCTTCCAGAGTTCTCTAGAAAGGATGTATTGAAAATGATGGAGACAGGACTGGGGTTTGGAGCAAGTAACATCAAGTAGCCTACAGCTCAGTCAGATTTTAGGGGCAATCTCAGCAAGGCTGAATCACTTTCATAAAAGAAAAGAAATTAGTTTTACAATGCCATGATACTAGTTAATTTTTGCTTTTCTCTCTGCAGTTTACCTAAGTTCTAGATTAAAACCAAATGTAGTATGATATTATACATTAAAGTGCTATTTTTATTTAAGGAAGAAAGGTTCTTTTATTGCTAATAAACCTATAGGGGTTAGAGGTATAGCTCTGTAGTGCAGTGTGTGTTTAGCAAGAGCAAAGCCTGGGGTCAACCTCTAGCACCAAAGCAAAAGCAAAAGCAACAGCAAGAAAAAAGAAAAGAAAAAGAAGTCTATGATGTTAACTCTTTTGTTCTTCACGGAAATTTCTAGAACTTTCCTTAAAGTATTTTAGTAATAAAGACACTGCTTATTATGGTATTAGTTTACTCTTTAGAGAGCCTGAAAAGTTATATTTATTTTAATTACATAGAGAATTGTTACCACTTTTTGGGAGGTAATTGCCACCATTAGCACTTCATTGTATTTTGGGAAAACATTTTGTTTCTTAATGATAGCACTTGCCTATACAGAATGGTTTTGTGTCTCACTTTCAGACTAGGCCGACAGGAGATTGTTTTGCAGAGTGTCTAGCACAAATGCCTTTAGATATACTGTTTACTTTCTCTTCTATTTTTAAAGAGTTTGCATTTTTAATGATCCTGATTTATTAGAAGATAATTCTCAGTGGTAGGGGCAGCATTCATTATTAATGTTTTCTATTCTAAGTCAAATGGTGTTGTGTAACTCTAAAGATGTGGTTAGCACAATCTATCTGCTTTCGCTACAGATAGATAAGATGTGAACCTAAAACAAATGATCTTACTCACGCACACTCTCCTTACAAAGAAAATGACCTTCCATAATCCTCTGAAATCTCAATGATATGAATTTTCCTTAAGGAAACATATTGTGGTATTTGGATGGATGAAATAAAGCTATGCAGTTTTCATGGTGACCAGATAAAAATTTTAAGAAAGGTTGGTGAAGATGTACCCATTTTGAGAAAACTGACACACCACTTTAAACTCTGCTAGGTAAAGAATTTTACAGGGAGGTCAGTCACAGGGCCAGGTATGTACCAGCAGCCTGTGCCTTTAAGGCTCCTCCCACTTCATAAGTGAACAAATTGTGAAGACACAGCAGCCTCAATTTGCCACAGTATAGAACTCAACACAAAGTGGTCCGCACCGAAAACTTTCTCTGTTCAGAGACCAAGCCTGACACATATTTCCTCCTTCTGGTTTCCCATGGACTTAGGCCTTGTATATTGTTTTAACTAATCTTCTGTTTTGCAATCCATCCTTTTACAAGAAGAGCTTATATCTTCTTTCTGGACTCAGCGTTGTGTACATTGTCTACAAGGCCATTTGGAGAACTCTGTCAAGGCCAAATGAGCTACATCCTGGACAACCAAGAATGTTGCTTGTTTTTTCTTAAAGGGTCCAGCAAAGGACCCTGAGAAGGGAGCCCGTAGGAAGACACTGAATCCATAACAGAGTTCCAAGGGGCATTTACTCAATAAGAAATGAGAATTTGAGGTTCTTTTATGTGATTATTGGAGTGGATATAAAATGTCCACAGTGAAAAGTGTGCGCAGTACATACATTTCAAGCTAGAAATGAATCTTTTTTAAAAAATATTTTTTAGTTTTTGATGGACCTTTATTTTATTTATTTGGATGTGGTGCTGAGAATTGAACCCAGTGCCTCGCACATGCTAGGCAAGTGTACTACCACTGAGCCCCAGCCCCAGCCCCTGGAAAAGAATCCATGTGGCTGTGGCCTAGACTGAGACAGAGGTTTCAGCTTCCAGTAATTTGGTCTTTTTTCAGCCAACTCCCCTTAATGGTAACCACTTCTGTCATCACAAATATTTTCTTAAAGTCTAAATTATTATAAATTTATCAAATTAGTCATTCCTGTGCTCATAGCAACATGTATAATGTCATAAGGGCGGTTTCTCATTCACAGTAAGTTTAGCTTTGTAAGTAATAAGCAGAATTTAAGTAACAAATTATCTGCTTAATCCCAGCAAAATTGAAATTAAGACCTACACATAGGTTTTCTAGGTCCAGAAGAAAGACTGAATCTTTTGATCATACTAATAGTCCTTGGAGTCAGTTGAGAATTTAGATATTTAGATACTTCTGGATTCAGGAAAACATTATAAGAAGCATATACTGGGTGTAATTAATACACACAGTGGGATATGGGACAATGTCTCATAAACATTCATGTTTTTGAAGAGAAAGATGAATATAGCCTTGTGACAATTTTTTTTTTCACCAAATAAATTCTGGCACACATACACACACACAAATTTAGATTTGGGAATTATAGATAATAGTTTATGGGACTGTAGCAGATATTTTATTATTTAAGGAATTTTCCTACTGAAGTCAAGGCTAGCCCAAAATCATGTCCTCCATAAAGCTTTCTGCGGTAATTAATCCCAGTTTAAGAAGGGATCACTTTTTTAAAAAAAAAATATTTTTTTAGATGTAGATGGACCTTTATTTTATTTATTTGTTTTTATGTGGTGCTGAGAATTGAACCCAGTGCCTCACACATTCTAGGCAAATGCTCTACCACTGAGCTACAGCCCCAGCCCTGGGATTACTTCTTTTAAACTACTGTAGCACTTTGAGCTTACTGCTCACATATTGCCCTAAAAACATCTTTTTATAATAAAATGTCTACTTAAACCCAGAAGTAGAAACTGTAGTATAATAAAACCCCATAAAGACATCCCCAGCCTTAACAATCTTATTTCTTCTATCCCTACTTCTTCCCTAGAGTGAATGCATGACATAATGCATACTTCACCTGCAAATATTTAATAACACACTGCTTTTTATTTTATTTCCATGAATAAATGCTTTGTCTCCATATTATGACATAAACTCCTCCTTGGTGGGCAAGTACTTCATCCTTTTTTATTCCTATTTCCAATTAGCTCTTCTCAGCAGGAAATTTTACACATGAAAGAATTAATTATGCCCCTAGGATTGCTTGATCAATACAAAGCACCAGGCAGTGGTTCTTCTTCTTTTTTTTCCCTGTAAAATTTTTAATTGGTTCTTTTTAGTTATACATAACATTAGGGTTCATTTTGACATAATTATAAAACCATGGGATATAATTTGCTCAACTTCAATCCTTAGTACTTCCCCTTTTCCTTCCCCTCCTCCTGTTCCCTTCTCTTGACTCTGCTGATCTTTCTGCTATTTACTTTTTGTTTGTTTGTTTTAGTTAGCCTCTTGTGGATATACATGATGGTAAGATTCACTGTGAAATGCTCATACATGTACATAGGAATGTTAGGTCAGATTCATTCCACTGTTCTTCTCCCTTCCCCTTCATCTAGTCTACACATATTTTCTCTATATTGATGGAATTTCCCTCCTTTCTACCCCACCCCCTACACATTATTTTGGACTAGCCATTTGACCTTTGGCTTTCTGAGTCTGGCTTATTTCACTTAGCATGATAATCTCCAGTTCCATCCATTTATGAGCAAATGTCATAATTTCATTCTTCTTTATGGCTGAGTAATACTCCATTTTAAGGACAATGGTTCAACCAGGCACAGTGGCAAATGCCTGCAATCCTAGCAACTTGGGGTGGGGGGCTGAAATTGGAGGATTGCAAGTTTGAGGCCAGTCTCAGGAAACTAGCAAAGCCCTAAGCTATTTAGAAAGACCCTGATTCAAAACAAAAAATAAAAGGAAATGGGGATGTGGCTCAGTGGTTAAGCACCACTAGGTTCAATCCCCAGTACCAAAAAAAAAAAAAAAAAAAAAAAAAAAAAAAAAAAAGGCTGCTAAACTTAAGCTTATAGCTTGTATCTCAATCACCTGGAGAACTTGTTAAAACAAAACTCTTTGTAGTAGAGTGAGTAGGCACAAGGCCCTGGGTTCTGTCCCCAGCACAGCAAAGAACAAAGATTGTTGGGTCTCAGCCTTAAGTTTCTGATTTAGTGGTGGTGAAGTGGCACCCCCCTTTCTCCACAGAAAAGCCCTCTTCACCATAGCTGATTTTAGGACTGTCAGAAAAAGAGTCCATTGTAGATAAACTTCCTATTTTCATGTCACCCTGTTTACTGGGCCACTGACTGAGAAGATACCAGCACTCCAGGTGCTGGACACCCCCTTACTAGTTTTTCATAAACATATCCAGTACAGTACTTTGAAGAAATGTGCAAACAAGGCCTCTGGCCTTGAGCTGGGCTTCACAGAGATGTCTACATTTTTAAGATAAGTTACAATTGGGCTCCGTGGTAAGAGCTGGCAGGGGGAGGAAAGGAAGGGGAGATGAAGCTCCCCTCTTCTCAGGTGTTGTCCTTGAAGGGTTAACTTGCCCAG
Source organism: Urocitellus parryii (assembly GCF_045843805.1). Taxonomy (NCBI): domain Eukaryota; kingdom Metazoa; phylum Chordata; class Mammalia; order Rodentia; family Sciuridae; genus Urocitellus; species Urocitellus parryii. Next base: position 23,219,157 of record NC_135543.1, on the reverse strand, counting down.
AACAATGAAAGAAAAACCTGCTTTTATGTGAACTTCTGCAGACTGTGAACTTCTGAGCCCCTCCCCTTACATGCTGGGTATAAAACTGAAACTTCCTGAACTCGGGGTTCAGGGGATTGATTAATTACAGCAAAGGCTGTACCCTCTGAACCTGGCTGCAGCCAAATAAAACTGTTTCCTGCTATCTTCGGTGCCTTGCCTCGTTTGTCCCTACAACAGTGGTGTGTGAGTATGTGTGTGGGTTAGAAATTGCATCTTTAGGGGCTGGGGCTATAGCTCAGTGGTGGAGCGCTTGCCTCACATGTATGAGGCACTGGGTTTGATCCTCAGCACCAAATAAAAATAAGTAAATCAATAAAATAAAGGTATTATGTCCATCTACAACTAAAAATATATATTTTTTAAAAAGAATTTGCACCTCTAACAAGTTTCCTGGTGATGATGATGATGATCTGTAACTAACTACCTGTTGAGAATTCCTGCAGTTGATGTTGACAGTGATTATCCTGCCCAAATAAACCAAATGTTCTTGTGATATAATCAAGCACTAATTGTGAGAACTTGAGAAGAATACAAGAAGAAATAATTTTTATAAATTCCTACTCTCATGGAATTTATAATATACTTTATTAGAAGTATATAAAATAGCCAGGTGTGGTGGCACACCCTTACAATCAGCTACTCAGGAGACTAAGGTAGAAGGATTGCAATTACCAGGCCAGCCTCAGCTACAGAGCAAGACTCTGTCTCAAAATTAAAAAGAGCTGAGGATGTAGCTCATTAGTAGAACAACCTTGGCTTCAATCCTTAGTACTATAAAATATATATATATAAATAAAAGAGAAGAAAACTCTTATTGGTATAGGATAGATAACAAAATTTTGGAAAGTTCTCCATTGATTCCAGTGTGCATTTACATACTTTTATACATACCACAGGCCACTGAAGAGGTGGGTTTAGAATTTATCCTTGAGTCATAAAGGGGGTTTTAACTGACAGCTTACAATGAGTTGGGGGGGGTTCCCAGGTAGAGAAGGCAAGGAGGGAGGGGGTGGGCCTGACATAGTGCTCTACAGGTTTTTTCTTATCTTTAAAAGACGTTGAACTGTACACAAAAATATTGTGTATCACTTATTTATCGGTGTACCCTTGAACAAATCAACCTCTAAGTCCTCAAATTTTTCCACATTTAAAATGGGATAATAATTATACTTACCTCATAATGTTAAGATAATTAAATTATTTTAAAATATACAGGAGGGGCCTTAGAATAATGCTTAGCAAATATTAACTGCTTAATGAATGGTTATTAATATTTACTGCACTTCATCTACATTCCAGGCAGGGAGCCTGAATGAGAATTCTTTGTTTGCATTTCATCCTTCTAACTTTACAAAACTCTTGCACATTTTCACCTCATCTCCTTTCAATGCTTTTTGAGATAGGTAGGAAAAATTTAATCCTGCGCACTGACAGGAGAAAAAGATGCCCAGTGCCTTACTAAAAGAATGTGTGTCGGGGGGAAATGTGTGAGAGCTGGGCATGGTGGCGCACGCCTGTAATCCCAGCAGCTCAGGAGGCTGAGGCAGGAGGATTGTGAGTACAAAGCCAGCCTCAGCAACAAAGAGGTGCTAAGCAACTCAGTGAGACCCCCGTCTCTAAATAAAATACAAAATGGGGCTGTGATGTGGCTCAGTGGTCAAGTACCTCTGAGTTCAATCCATAGTACAAAAAAAAAAAAAAAAAGTGTGAAAGAGAGCTCTAGAATTCAAATATTCCAAATGTCCAAAGTATACTCAAAGTATACTGTTTACTTCAACGTAAACAAGTAAACAGTAAAAAAAAAAAAAAGAAAAGAAAAATTGAGGCATTTGTCCAGAAAATTTGCAGCCCCAGCCCACATTCAAACTCATGGATTATCCATAAATGGGTTATCTCCATTCTCCTTCAGTTGAGCCTTATTTCTGGTCAAGGATTGTCAGGATCTATCTCCACTCATTGGAAGACCTGTCTTTTTCACTCCCTCAGGGAACGTTCAGGATGTGACTGAGTCCTGGTCAGCCTTGGACCCTACTCCTATGTTACCTTTTTTTTTTTTAGGTACTGGGGATTGAACCCAGGGGCGCTTAACCACTGAGCCACATCCCCAGACCTCTTTATTTTTTATTTTGAGACAATGTCTCACTAAGGCTGGGGCTGGCTTGGAACTCATGATCCTCCTGCCTCAGCCTCCAGAGAGAGCCACTGGGATTATAGGCATGCACCGTTGTGCCAGGCCCTACTTATTCATTTCCTATTTTGAAAAATAAGCCTCTGTTGGAATAAACTGATTCTAATAGGGTTTTTTATTGTCTGTGCCTAAAAATCATTTATAACAGTTACTGTTAAAATGTACAAGTCTTGTTCCTATCATAATAACTTAATTTGTACTTCTTTCTTTAGCTTATAACTCCTATTAGGTCAAACTGCCGATGTCAGATCTAGTAGTAGCAATGATGATAATAATAATAGTACTTTGGTTCTGTGTGCTCTTGGCTTAATTTATTAGATTTAAGATCTTTAAAATCATTTTTAAGAATTTCTAGACTTAAAAAATATCTACACACTTGCATTATTTCTAGAGACTTAAGGGTATATGATTCCCTTTGGCCTCTTAAATATTAACCAGTGAGACATCTTAGTGTCTCACTCCAACAGCATCACTGAAAGATGAAATAACTCAGTTCCAGGAATACTGAACTGGTAAAGGCTAAATAATAAATTCAAAGTAGTTCAAGATTTTTCAGTTTAAGATGATTATTGTTTCAAGTATGTGACTCACTTTCCACACATCTGTTTTCAATCATTAATAAAAAGCATGATCAGTGGTAGGGACCATTTACTTTAAAGGATGTAGAGGATATACTTTAAAGATCTTTTAAAGGATATAATTCCTGGGAGTTTAATTTTAGTGTAATTCTTGTCTATTGAAACCAGCAGAGGGGGTTTTAGGTGTCTTGTTACCACTAAAGATTACTCATATCTTCCAATTACATGTCTTTTCCCATCCTTTCATTGTTTAGATCCCTAACATAAGTAATATATCACCAAGTACCTGTTACACAAAGGAATATGTTAGGTTGCTATATTAATTTTTCAAGTACACATGTGTATGCATTGGAAGAGAGAGACTCAAGCCCTTCCACACTGCTAAAATCCTTAGAGCGCAGGCCTTCATGATCTTGCTCGTCATCATGTGGCCCAGTGATGGATGCCATGCCTCCAAACATTTCTGGCAAAAAGAACTGGAATGGAGGGAAAAAGAAGAAGAAAGGAGAAGAAAACAAAGGCACATGCAAATCTTTAAGCCTTTCCAGAAGCTCCACCCAGCTGCTTCCCTTGTGGTTCTAACATGGTCCTCTTAGACCAGCAGTGTCCAACAGAAATAAAATATGAGCCACAAATAGGAGCTACATATTTCTTCCTTCCTACTTTCCCTTCCTTTCTCTTTCTTGTGCTAGGGATCAATCCCAGGCATTGTTCATGCTAGATACATACTCTACTACTGAGCTGTACTCTCCAGCCACCCCAAAATGTAATTTTAAATGTTCTGCGGCACAAAGAAAGAAAAAAGGGGATATAGATAAATAGCGAAACACTTGCCTAGCATGTGTGAGGCCCTGGATTCAACCCCCAGTACTTAAAAAAGTGAACAGAGATAAAATTAATTTTAATGTATGTCACTTAACACAGAATATCCAAATTATTGCTTTGACATGTGATCAATGTTCTTGATATATTTTACAGTTTTTTAATTACTTCAAATACAGGATATATCTCCCTTTAAAACTAGCCACCTTTCAAGTGTTCCATAGCCCTACCACCATATTGAAGCCTGTGATACTGTGATATAACAAGAAACATCTACTTGGTCTCTGCCCTGGTTCCTAAGACAGAACTCCTAAAATCTTTGCAGATTGGGCACTATGATTATCTTCTGTACTAACATTTGGTCTCTATCCCCAGCTCATGATGCAGAGTTCATGACTTTTGTAATTGTGAGTGATAACATCGATATAGAGTTATTAAATCTCTGGGAATTTTCTGGGTGATAAGAGAATTTTTGCTCTAATGAGGGGACACTCCGTGGGTTCCAAGATAGCCTCAGGACCAAGGAGGCTGGTTCTAGGAAAACCAACCATGTGATTAGAATTAGAACTTTCAGACCTACCATTGACTTCCAGTTGAAGGTTAAATTGATCATCAGTGGTCAAAGATGAAATCTATCATGCTTATGTAAGTAACCTCCATAAACCCTAGAGGACAGGGTTTGAGAATTTCCTGATTGCTGAAAGTGTAGAGGTGCCTGGAGGGTGGCATGGCCAGAGAGGACAAGGAGTCTCCACATTCCTTCTCATATACCTTGCCCCATGCATGTTTTCCATCCGGTTGTTCATCAACATATTTAGTAACATCCTTTATAACATACTGATGAGGGTGTATGTAGTAGCGAAAAAGCCTGTTTTTCTAATAATGAACTAGTAGTATGTTTCTTCACAAGAAGCCTTTGATCAATCACTGGAAGTGTCTAAAGAGAGAAAAAAAAATGTGGATTGTAGTCGACCAGCCAAACAGGTATCTGCCTCCTTGACATTAGCAGACATTTCATTTAATAAGGATGAACTGATTCAATTAAACCAAAATAAGTCCCACCCATGATAGCTCTCTACAACCCTTTCTCTTGTAATTATTCTAGCATAGGACAAATTTTCAAAGAAAAAAGAATTTATTTATTTATTCCATATGCCTTGCCTCTTATTTCTCTATCGATGAAGCATCTACAAAGGCAGTTGAAGTTTTGAAGTTTCCTTCATTCAGCTTGCTGCATCTTGAAAATTTCTGGCTAGCAGGGTTATTTTAGGTCACGCTTATTTATAGCCCTTTTTACTGCGGTGGTTACTATAGCAGCCATACCTATCATTTGTAATCTAACTACAGTGTTCTCTCACCTGCCCCACCCTTCAAAGTTCAGAGTGGCATGGTTGCTCCAGAATTTACATAATTGTCAGACTTTGGAAGGGAATAATTCGTTTTTCTCTGGTACTCCTCAATTTTCTCCATCCTACATTTCCATCTCTTTTTAATTTGCTTATTCCATATGCCTTGCATCGTATTTCTTAAATTGTCATTACCACTTTAAAAGTATAAAACTTCGAATACTGTAAGAAATTTCTGGGGGCTGGGGATGTGGCTCAAGTGGTAGCGCGCTCGCCTGGCGTGCGTGCGGCCCGGGTTCGATCCTCAGCACCACATACCAACAAAGATGTTGTGTCCGCCGAGAACTAAAAAATAAATATTAAAAAAGAAATTTCTGGTGGCAACATTTCTGAATTAAGAATGAACAAACATCCTCCTAAACCCTAACCGTGGGTGTGTTCAGATGTGGGAAGGCGTGGTTCTTGCCTCTTTCAAGGACAGGAAAATTCAGCGCACCAGCGCTTTCCCAAGAACACTGAATATCTATTTATGGTGATGTGGCGGTAGGGATGATTAGTAAATCCCCTGCGGATCCATAACTGTGTCACCAGCGGTGAAGAGTGGCTTAGAATTTTGAGGAAGAGCCAGTCTTACACACCCTGATAAAAACAGCTCCGAAACACAAAGAGTTCCTCAAGTGCGGGAGCCTAGTGCTTCTTGGGGCACTCCCCCTTCTCCCTTTCCATTCTTCTGCCCTGGATCCAGCTCCATCGTCTCCTATCCTCTAAGGATCGTGCCGGAGGGACCCAGATCTCAGCTTCCTCTCTTCTCCCGGGACTCCAAGACTGGTACCCGCAGATACCCCCGCCCGCGCCTGCGCAGAGCCTCTTCTCGCGCGAACGTTCGGCCCCGACCCCCCACACTCCGGTAGACCCCAGGAGGGACCGGCGTGGGTCGCCGTATGTCTGCCTCAGCTCTTTCACGGAGGCGCACCTCCGAGTTCCTCCTACTCTGCGGGGTCCTTCTCGCGTCCTCCGGATCGCCACCACACAAGCCTGCGCGGCCTGTGAACAGTTAACCTCGTGGATTCGGGCTGAAGAAGGTGCTGCTCGCGGAACCGGAGCGCCCGGCGGCGAGGCCTCTAGGCGGAGCCCCGCCCCGCGGCCGGCTCCTTGCCTCCCATTGGTCCGCGCGCCCGTCCGTTCGCCCATGGGCCGGCGCCGCTTTCCTGGCTACCTCGGAACGTGTGGGGCCGCCCAGACCAGTGCAAGCCAGAGGTGGTGCAGGCTTCAGAAACTCGGAGCTGAGAAAGGCCGGGCGGCGCCGGGGCTGAGCATCACGGAGCCGGCTGCAGGGCCGCGGCCTCTCCGCCCGAAGCACCACCTGTCGCTGGGTGAAACGTCTGGTAAGGCTGGGCACGGTACGCAGTTGAGGGCGGCCTGGCGCTGCGGGGCTGGGCGGGGAGCGGGCGCCGGCCTTCTCGGGACCGGCCCGGGAAGCCGAGCGCGGCCTCCACGCGTGTGGCCCGCGTCTGGCGGATGCGCGGCGGGATGAAGGTAAGCGGCAGGCGCAGCCCGAGCTGAGGGTGTGGGGCTGGTCGGATCCGGCGCACGCTTTTGGGGCATGTTTTCCCGGTTTCCACGCTCGCTGGTGCCGGGGTTTCCACCCCACCCCCGGGGGTCGGGCATCTTTTCTTTTCCTGCTCCGGCGCCGGTCAAGACCGATTTTTGTGGCTGGAAACCCCTTAGACAGAATATTTTTCTCAGCCGGGATGAGGGAGTGGCAGTGTTTGTGTTCCTCATTTAAAGAGTGTTGCTGCAGGCTAGAAAGTTCCAAGATCCGAGTGGTTCCGGAGCGGTTCAGTCCATTCATTTGAAATAGCATCTGTGCACCAGGGTTGGCAGGTGTTTCTTTAACGCTCGCGACAACCAACTCTGCCTGTGGAGTTGCATTTGTGACCTTAGATTTGACTTTATGTATTTATTTTTTGGTTCTGAAGATTAGTCTAGAAAGTTAACGTGGCTTGTGAAAGGCGAGATCAAAATAACCTCGACCGAAGTGCTTCTTTACGAAACGTTTTGTCATCTCATACCTGTGGATTTGCCTTCCTGAGGCTTGTGGCAATCACTTTCTAAGCAAAGCAGTTAATGGCATTGTTATTTCTTTTAATGTTGTAATTGGGATAACAGTAGAAGCTCTGTTGTTCCTGATGGGCGGGGCACTCCTCTCAGTAGATTATCTCAGAATAACCCTTTGGGGTTGGTACTGTTATTATCTCCCAGTATACAATCGAAGAAGCCGAGGCTTAGTTAGGAACGTTAAGTTAAAAACCTGGATTCAAACTCAAACGGTCTAACTTCATAGTTCCACTCTCCCCTCTTAACGTGTGTGTTCCCTTAAGGACTTGTACCTGTTGTTAAACTAATTTCAAAGTAATGTCATAAATATTCAGCTTTAGTTTCAAAATATTCTGGAAGTCAGAGAAGTCGTTTTCCCAAAACAAATAGATGTATCTTTTGTGTGAGTATATAACTAATTGATTATATATTGTTATGTTACACAGCTTGCAGAAATACAGAACAAAGGTTTAATTGTCTTTTTTAATATTTATTTTTTAGTTGTAGTAGGAAACATTATTTTATTTATTTTTATGTGGGGCTGAGGATCGAACCCAGGGCAAGCGCATGCTAAGTGAATGCTCTAGGGCTGAGCCACAAGCCCAACCCTAATTGTCTTTTAAATTGGACTTTTAATCAACTTTTGGCCTGATTTGTAACTTGTACCTGACTCTTAAGGATAGTTAGAAAGCCTTGAAAATTCTATATAGAGGCCAGAAGTGCTTTATCATATAATCTTTATCAGGCATTAATAGAAAATGTTGGGTAATGCTTTTGTAGACGTTCTTCATTCTCTTGAGAGTAACATACTCATGCTTAATAGTTGTTACTGAAAAAGAGGTGCTTGTAGGTTTCACCCTTCTAAGGTGTTTGTGTATGTTTCTGTTTTTTAATGAAAATACATGTGAGAATTATAAAGGAAAAACTTATTTACCATTTTAGGGTTGGGTTTTGTTGTTGTTTTTGTTTTTGGTAAGTTAAACGCTATTATAATGCTGTTTATGTCTAATTTGCATTTAATGTCACATAAAGAAGCTATTCTAATCCATATTAAAGTTTATATAAGTTAAACTAAAATTTTAATATGTTGGTGAATTTATTAAAGGTTAGTTAGTTTGTTTGAAAGTCTTTTGCTTATATGGCTGCATGTTATACTTAGTTTTGTGAACATGATACAGATTTCAGAAGTAATGAATCAACTCCATAGAGATGTTTGATTTGCCTGGATCTGTTGCCAAATTCTCATTCTTGATCTGGAGATTTAAATTGAAGAAATGCTTTAAATGAATGTTAGTCATGATTATCTTCAGAGCCTCTTAGTATGGATTTCATCTTTAGAAGATGTTGATGGAGAAACTAGCAGGCATTTAGAAAGCAACTTATGACCACCTTGAATGACTGATAATCAATGCACTCATCAAAGCACTCAGAGCACTGTGATAAGTATCTTAAATGGATTATCTAATTGACTTCTTAAAACAGCCTTATTTAATAGCTTTTCTTGTTCATCCCCATTTGAGTAATGAAAGAATTGCAACTCAGGGAGGTTGTAGCTTAACTCAGAGTCGCCAGTGTAGCAAATGGCAAAGCCAGGATTTGAAGTTCAGACAGGTTGACTCTGGAGCTTGCTCTTTGACCACTCTTGCTAGACAACCTAGGTATATGTTTTAGTGAATAAACCTTCAAGTCAATCAAGCTCAACAATTATGACAATTAAGATTATAAAGCTCTAAGGTTTTTGATGCTTTATATATCTATTATCATTACTATACACAATTCTGCAAAACAGAGTTTCCTTTCCCTGTTTTATTGATGAGAAAAAAAATGAGATTTCTTAGTGGTTCCCAGATTGGACTTTATAGACAAGTTTTTTAAAAATATATTTATGGGGGTGGGACATTTGGGACCAGAGGTAAGACTGCCAGTTTTTAATTCTGTCAAGAGTAAGGACCTTCTTAAAAACTACTGCAATCTACTGTCCCCATCCTTTCCTAAAAGAGAATATTTTTACCGTCCAAAAGGTAGAAAGGTCATAATTATGACAAAAAAACAAAAAAATAGTTTAGTATTATGAATATATTACATTGTCTCAGATTCTTATTTGGTTACAGACCAGTGAAAATGTCTTCCATACTAACACCAGATCATTTGGGAACACAGGGTGACAACAGATTCTTAATTGATAATTAGCCAAGACCTCTCTTTAGTGAACAGTGTCTAGGTGTTTTGGTCTCTCCTGAACAGTCTTCCCAGGTCTTAACCAACTCTTTTCTGCCTCCTGGGTAAGGCCTGGGGAGGGTGACTTCCAGCAGCCAATGACATAATAGTTTTAGTCCCAATCCAGGTTGTAAACACCATGGAGAGGGATTCCATTGCCTCCCAGTTCAAGAACCACCTTCTTTATCAAAATTTACTTTTGGAAAGGACCAGGTATGGTTGAATGACAGGGACACACCAGGGGAGAAGTGAGGTATGTCCTAATGGTATCCAAGAAACTGTGGAGTAAGTAGCTTGATTTAGCATGTTTATTTAAAGTTGGAATCTCAACCATCTTTTGTTTCCTGGTTTTCTTTTCTTTCTCACCCCTCCCCTCTACTGGATATTGAATCCAGGGCACTTTACCACTAAACTACATCCCCAGCCTTCTGCCCACTCCCCCCCCCTTTTTTTTAAAGGAGAGAGAGAGAGAGGATCTTTTAGGTAGATGGACACAACACAATGCCTTTATTTTTATGTGGTGCTGAGAATCAAACCTGGGTCCCACCCGTGCTAGGCGAGTGCTCTACCGCTGAGCCACAATCCCAGCCCTGCCCGCCCCCTTTTTTTATTTTTTATTTTGAGACAGATTCTGGTTAAATTGCTGAGGCTGTCCTTCAATTTGGATTCTCCCGCCTCAGCTTCCCACTGGGATTATTGGTGTGTGTGCCACCACACCCAGGCTTGTTTCTTGTTTTTACTTCTTTTATTCTTCTGTCCTACTATAAAACATAAGGAGTGGTTTTCCTCATTTTATGTGTCTCCAGCTGATAATAACTCCACCTGTCAGTTTCTCTTTGTAACTGTCTTGCATTCTAATTTTGGCAAAGATTGGGTATTTTTCTTATTATTTATTTATTTTCTTATTCATGCCTACTTGTTTTAAAAACACTATTAAACCAGATGCATGGTGCACACCTGTAATCCCAGTGGCTCAGGAGGCTGAAGCAGAAGGATTGCTAGTTCAAAGCCAACCTCAGCAATAGTGAGGTGCTAAGCAACTCAGCGAGACCCTGTCTATAAATAAAATACAAAATAGGGCTGGGGATGTGGCTCAGTGGTCGAGTGCTGAAAATATAAGACTTCATATTTTAAATGTTGGTCTTAATTAAGTTAACTGCTGATTGCAAAAGATATTTTTTTCAGATTGCCTTTGATTTAAAATAAAATGAATCCATACTACCTTTAAATTTATTGTAGTGAAGGGGAAGCCCCCTGGTGCATATTTCTCTGCTACTGTTGCTGTAATTAATATTACTAATAATATTATATTGTTTGGCTAATTTTGTAAAGGATTACAGAAACCTGGTGTATACAGAATCTAGAGTCAGTGGTTAGTGCTTTCTGCAGTATGTTAATGAATGTAAAGTGGCATGGACCTTCTAAACAATATAATCCTGAAAAATTTGAATCATTTTATACTTAAAAGTAGACTTCAAGAACTTGCTAATTAAAGAAACTGAGTAAATAATCTCTTATAAAGCAGATTCTCTTAAAATTAAAATCAATGAAGTTTCTCAAAGCAGGCTCCTGTTTATTCTTCTGCAGTGTACATTTTTAATAGATACCTAATTATTGAGGTAGTGAAGATAATTCATAGGTAAATAGAAGTTATTAAAAAAAAAAAAGAAAAAAAGAAAAGAAAAAACTTGGGGAAAGCCTGTAGTATTAACCACTGAGCCACATCCCTGGCCCTTTTTATTTTTTATTTTGAGGCAGGGTCTTGCTAAGTTGCTTAAAGCCTTGCTTAGTTGCTGATGCTGGTGTTGAACTTGCTATCCTTCGCAGCCTCCTGAGTCTCTAGGATCACAGGCATGTGCCACTGTTCTGGGCTTTTTTTTTTCTTTTATTTATTTATTTATTAATTCATAAAGGAGAGCTATAGATACCAGTAGAACATTAAGAGAGTAGTACATGTGGTGATTTAATAAATTTCTATCAAATGTAAGTTTCATAATAGCTAGAAAGACATGGACTGCTGTAGCTTTAAGTAGAAATATGTGAGCAGTACTAACTTTCAATCTCATTCTGGCCCTGTTATGTGGTAGGGGCACAATAGATGACTAAGTAATTATAACATATGTTCAAAGTGATGACTGTATCAACTTCAACTTTAAGGTGGTTGATTAGTCACATGTTGGAATTTCCCTTTCTTACTCTAAAAACACAGTAATGATAACTGAAATAGAAACAGAGCCAGGTTTGAAAGCAAGAAAGGGAAATTTGCACATGTAGAAATGAAGAAACAACCTCTGGCAGTGAGCTGGAGTGGTAGAGAAGTGTCCCGTGGGTAGACAGGGAACAATAAATACTAGGAAGGGTCTGAAGTAGTAATATTGCTCACCAGGAGATGGAAACTGATTTCCCAAGTCTGTATGACATTGGGATCCCAAATTAATTGTACTTCATGAGAAAGCACTGCCCTCTTGGTGGAGTGGCAGGGGGTCACTGGGAAATCTGTATTTTCCCTGGCATGGAGGTGAGAGTTGTGCCACTCATTCCACACCAAAAACAGAATCCTAAATCTTTTACTCATTTGAATTTGGGTTTGGAATTCTTCCCCTGAGGTGTGTTACTATTTAGTACAGAAACTAATTTAGAAACCGGATTTAGCTTGTAAACCCTCTGGATTTTATAAAGGCAAACTTAAAACTGTCTCCAAATGTTGCTTTCTACAGCATACAACATGTAGGGAGTACTGTCAAATATTGCTGTTTTCAAAATAATGAGTTATAGATAGATATCTAGGCACTAAAGACTTTAGAATGCTAATCTTGGGAAGGTCTTGGAAAAGTCTTCAGAACAAATATTTAATGAAACCAAGATTTTTTAAGTTATGAAACATGAACATATGTATATAGTAAAAGATCCAAACTGAAATGTATACATAAAATAATTGAAGTGAAAAAATGGCATATCTGAAATCGATAACTAAAATGCTATGAAGTGGATAAATTGTTTATTTAGTAAATTTAATTTTGTCTTGCATCTAAGAAAGAGGTGCAGCATAACTAAAACTCAGGAGCTAAAAAATTTGGATTAAGAAAGGTAAATCAATTTAGAACCCTAGACTACTAACTACCTGAGTAAAATTGGATGTACCAATTTCTATCTTTGAGCTTAATTTTTTTTATTTAAATAAGAGTTTTAAATTAGCTGATATTTAATACTTATAATAACTTACTGTTATTCACAGAAAGTCTGTTTAAAGTATGTAAGTCCACTAATTAGAATAAAACAGTTTAGCTTGGGGCTTGTGTATATAAACTATACAGGAAAAATTTTTATAGAAATAAACAAAAGACACCGGTGAAAAGGCATTAATTAGGGCAAAATATGGGAGAGGGGAGAGCTCCCAGCATCCTAAGGGATTAGGCAACCCACCATCCTCATGAAATCTTGTGTAAGAATTTTTATAGAGTTTATTGTCCAGTAAATACACACACACACACACACAGAGATTATAGATATTATAGATAAATTGATATATCGTATCTTCTAATTTATGAAGGAAACTGTAAATATCAGAGTCATAATTACATATTAAAATAGTGTAGTGTTATACAAGATGTATTTGGTTTTTGCCCCTTTTCTTGACACACAGCTCCTGAGACTCTTGGAATTTCCTGATAGGAGTGTCTCTTGTCATTTATGATGAGCCCCTTTTGATTATCTCTGAATGTGTACTTCTGAGGTGACTTAGAATAAGACCCCTTGGGAGTTCCAGGATGGGGTTGGTCACTAGAAAGACCAGATGATCGGTCTTTCAGCCCCGATCTTGACCTCTGGGAAGGGCAGTGCTGGACAATAAGCTCTTAGAGAAGATATCATGAGGTTCTTGGGTTGCTTAATACTTAAGGTGCTGGGAGCTCTCCTCTCGTCCATACCTTGTCCTGTGTGCCTCTTTATTTGGCTGTTCATCTGTATCTTTTGTATATCCTTTGTAATAAACTGGTAAATATAAGTAAAAGTTTTCTTCTGAGATCTGGGAATCGTTCTTTATCAAACCAGAAGTAAGTAGTGGGAACCCCACTGTGTGCAGTGGTTTGTTAGAAGTATAGTTGACAACTTACTACTTAGAGTTGGCATCTGAAGTAAGGGCAGTCTTGTGGGACTGAACACTTAATCTGTGGCGTCTGACACTATCTCCAGGTGGTATCAGAATTATAGGACACCTAGTTGGTATCTGCTAGAGAATTGTTTAATGTGCAGAGGAAATCCCATAGACACCTGGTCACAGAAGTAGGCAGTGTACAGAGTATTGGGAAAGAAGCAGTAAGTACATCTTCACAGAATCTGTGTCTGCACTGTTGTGTGAGTCGAGTGAAAAAATACTTGTTTTCTTTATGAATAGAAGATTTTGTTCATTAATGTTATCCATAGGCAGTAACTGGTCCATTAACCCCCACTCCCCAATTTCCTGTTTCCTTAAACTTTAAAACAAGTCTAGGACAAGAAATTGGTTACAATATTTGCTTTCAAAGAAAGGGAGTGAGTAGCTGGGGGGAAGAAATAAAAATTATGTCAAGTCAAAGTTTAAAGTCACATTTCACATTATCTGTCCTTTCTCTTTGTCCTTCTCTATCTTTCCAGATCTTTATACATTTATATATAAGTTGTAAATGAATACATTTTTTAAAAAGCATAAGTTTTTCATGCCATATATATTCTGGATTTTGCTCCTTGCACTAAACAGTATTTTAGGGAATATTAACAGTGTCAATATCTAGAGACTTTTCTCATTTTTTTCTCAAAAGAAGTTATATTAGAATTGCATTTAATGTTTTAATTTCTGATTGGATTGACTCATAAATGGGTCTATGTGGGTTTAAAAAGCGAATTAATTTAAAATAATATTTACGAAAGCCTGTGTGGTTCTTACCCTCTTTAAATTGTTACGTGATATTCTGTGATATGGATGTTATACCTTATTTAACCTTTCATGAAGCACTGTTGATACCATTTTTTTTATATTAATGCTAGTTTGAACATCTTCATCTAGTTTTTTTTATATTCTTCTGTGAGCATTTTTCTAGCATACTCTATAATTGGAATTATTAGAATGAGGGATTTATTATCAAAATTTATAGTCATGGATAAATTTCCATCTAGAAGACTATGAATTTTTTTTCTTTTACAATACTGTGGATTGAAACAAAAGGTTCTCTACTACTGAGCTCCCTTTTTTGAGACAGAGCCTTGCTAATATCCGAGGCTGGCCTGAAACTTGATCCTCCTGCCTCAGTCTCCTGAGTAGCTGGGATAACAGGTATGTACCACTGTATCCAGCTGTATTCTTATTAAAGATTCTTGTTTTCTGTACTTTCACCAATACTGCATATTAATTTTTAAAATTTCTTTGGCAGTTTGGGTAAAAACTAAAATTTTGTTGAAGATTTAATTTATATTTCCTTGGTTACTACTGAGGATAATCTAAATTGCTTATTGTCTGAGTTATTTATTCTTATTTCTTTGCTGGTTTTTTGTTGAGTTTGTCTTTTAAATTTGTAGGGACTCTTCATTTATTCTAAATAGGATCCTTAGATATGAAGTGATATTTTCTCTTGTGCTGTCATTTATTTTTGTTTATGGTGTCTTTTTTTGTACAAATGTTTTAGCTTCCCCACTTTGGGTGCTGGAGATTGAACCCAGGCCCTAGTGCATACACAGTCTACCACTGAGCTACATCCCTAGCCTCAAAACTCATGTCCATTTTCTTTTGTTTTTGTTTGTCTTTCTTAAAGGTTGGGAATCTTACCCTATTGCCCAGGCTGACCACAGATTCCTGGAATCAAGGGATCCTCCTTCCTGAGCCTCTGAAGTAGCTGGAACTACAGGCATGGGCCACCATGCCCAGCTCTTGAATTATTTTTTAACAATGTATTATGAAGATTTCTCATTGCTGGCTTTTCCTTTTAGTCACTATTCTTTTGTTCTTCCCATATTCCACATTCTTTATCATTTTCTTTAAGGCCCACAATTAATTCTTAAATTTCTTCCTTGAAGTTATGAATAATACCATCCTTCCTGTTTTGACCTAGCTACCTGTACAGTGCTTTCCAGTTCCTCTTTTTCTTTTTTATTTTTTCCTAATTTAGATCTCACTTAGGGCCTAGCTAAGTTGCTAAGGCTGGCCTCGAATATGATCCTCCTTCCTCAGCCTCTCAGGTCCACATTTTTCAAAGAGCAGAAAACCTTTCAAATTATTCATTCATTTTTTTTCATTGTTTTCCCAATGTGCTTTGACTATTTAAAACTTAATTGGCTTCATGGCTTTTTAAAATGAGTGAAACATTCTTGGCAATATTAAAGAATTTCCAACACAGCTTGGTATCTTAATATCAAGATCACCATCCACAGCTGCGTGTTTTGGTGACACACTAAGTCTTATGCAATGCTTTTGAAACATCAAGTACATTATACCTTATTTCTGAGGTTCATGGATGGCAGAAAACAACTTCAACATAGTTATTGCAAACTGGAATATTCAGGTACCCAGGAATAAATAATCAGTAACACTTTCAAAACAACCCTATTTGAAGTCCATGCTGACTTCTGGACATGAATAAAGAAGAAAAAATGCTGCCACCACTGGAACCTTGCGTGTGTGTGTGTGTGTCTCTCTCTCTGTCCATCTTTCTGTAAAACACAGGAGATTTTATATCTTGGCTTTCAGATCATAGGAATTTGAAGTAGGGATTAGCAAAATTTTTTGTAAAGGACCCTGAGTAAATATTTAGGCTTTATGAACCATATGCATCTCTGTCATATACATTTTTCCTTTTGCAACCTTATAAAAACGTAAAAAAACATCCTTCAGTCAAGTACCATATCAAAACAGGTCACAGCTTGTTACATTTTAGAAAAGCTTACTGGTCTCTGAGTGTCAAACAGTACCATCATAAAACAGTCTTGTTTTGCCCATGAAACCATTCAGTCTTGAAACTAAAGTCAGCGTCTTGGCTGATGATGAAATTTAAGCTGTGGTGGGGCATTTTTCTTTCCTAGAAACAATTCATTCCTTCAACATCTGTTCCGAAGCTTCAGGAGAAACTGAGTGTACACGGGAACTCTTGTACTGTCTGTAACGTTTTTTAAATCTAAAATTATTGGAAAATAAAAGCTTATTTTAGAAGATATCTTTTTTTGGCATTTCTTTTAGGCAAGATTATATATATATACATTTTTTAATGAACAAATACAGCCTAATAGTATACACATTTTGCCTTTAATGTGGACTTTTAAGCAGTCCTTTGGTGGCTTTGAATTTCTGTGTATCAGAGGCTGTTCCTCTTTGCTACAAAGTTTGAAATGAAGAGTGAAGCCAAAAGGCTTTTCTCACAACATCAGTAGTTACGTCGCTAAAAATTTACATCTAAAATTTAATGCCATTTCAGTCTTCACTAAGGTTTTATCATACATTTAGATCACTACTCTAGCATTTGTTAGTATACTTGAAGCTACTGTGTAAATCTATCTTTTAAAATTTGCTTTAAGAAATTTCAGAAAATAGATTGCATACAAAGATCACATTCCTTTGGCCCTTTGTACTTCAGAGTGTATATTCAGAGTAAGAATATCTTTTTTTGGTCCGGGGATTGAACCCAAGGGTGCTTAACCACAGAGCCACATCCCCAGCCCTTTATTTAGAGACAGGGTCTTGCTAAGTTGCTTTGGCCTCACAAAGTTGCTGAGGCTGTCCTTGAACTCACAATCCTCTTGCCCTAGCCTCCTGAGCCATTGGGATTACGGATGTGCACCACAGTCCTTGGCTAGAATATCTTATATATGGTTTGTAAACCCAGAAAATTTAAAGTTATATAATACTTTGTCATCTACAGTGTGTCTTTATATGAAGCATTTTTAAAATATTATTTTAGTCTATAATTGGGCTTTACATTTAGTTATTATCAGTTTAGTTTTTTATAAGTTCCAGTAGTTCTTGATCTTTGCTTTCATGACAGTGACTTTTTTTTAAGAAAACAGATCAGTTATTTTCTAGTGCTTGTCTCTTGATAGTGCAAAAGGAAGACAGAAGGAAGATTGGTGGTGGGAGGAGGAGCAGAGGGAATAACTGGGTAATGGGTATGGGGTCTTCTTATAGGGGATGAAAATATTTTGGAACTAGATGGAGGTGGCAAAATGTTAATAGAGGCCTCTGAATTGTTCACTTTAAGATAGTTACTGTCACACACACCTGTTGTTCCAGCAACTTGGGAGGCTGAAACAGGAGGATTGCAAGTTTCAGACCAGCCTGGGCAGTTTAGCGAGGCCCTAAGGAACTTATGGAAACCCAGTCTCAAAATAAAAAATAAAAAGGACTGAGGATGTGGCTCAGTGGTTAGGTACCTCTTGGTTCAGTTTCCAATACCAAAAAAAGCAAACAAAAATAAATAAATAAAATGAAATTGTTACTTTTATGTGAGTTTCCTCTCAGAAATTAATTTTTTAAGTCCTTTTGTAAATGATTTTACTGCCGCCATATATGGATTTCTCATCAACTAGAAATTCCATTAAAAAATTTGCTGCCAAAAATTAAAAATAAAAAAATCACTTTGTGATAATTGCAATGATTGTAAAGTTTAAAAAAATAAATGGATATTGTAAATTCTAGTTCTTAGTAGGAGAATTGATTAAGCAGAAGAATCTATTATCTCCACATATGGTTTGATATTTCCATATGTTTATGATAGGTCTAAAAGGACAACCGTTGCTTAATATGTTTTCTAGCCAATTTACATGGTTTTTATATTAAACAACAGGTTTTTTTTAAGGCAAACTAGTACATTAAATTTAAGCATTGAATGGAGAACATTAGAATTCTAGCTCTAGGTAAAGAATTTGTGTAGCTTCTCATCCATCAATGTAAATGTTCCGCTTTCCTAGACTTATCTTTCCACCTTCAAATTGACTTACAGGCTCATTAAATGGAACCCACTTTACTGTTTATTTAGATGTATCCTTGTTTATTAACCTCTCAATTTGTTTCTCAGAATAGGAGACACATACCTTGTCACATTTGTGTGGATTAGAAAGAAGTTAAATGTTCAGTATGGGGTCTGGCATATAGAAGGTTGTATATAAAATGTAACATTGATTATTATCCAAGAATTAAGAGTGCTATCGGGAAAGTTAAGTCTTCACCTTCAGCATATGGCTGCCCTTTTCCAACTGATAGAACTTGAGGAAAAGTAGATGCATTTTGAAAGAGTATTTTCACATGTGGAAAGATTCTAAATCTACTTTTGAGAGCTGATATGTTATGTACATGGAATTCTACAGTATTTTTCTCATCAGTTTATTTGCTTCATTTTTGACAGGTGAAAGAAAAAGATGTTTTCCCGGTTAAGAGCAGTTGCCACTCCTTGTTCGGTGGCATGTCGTCATTTGCACAGGAAAGAGAAAGGCAAGCCACTCATGTTGAACCCAAGAACAAACAAGGTTAGTAACATTCATGCCAATGTAAATTTTCTCTCTTCCTGATAAAGGTTTGATATTTTAGAATGATGTTAAGAAAATTTTGTATTCATTAGCATTATACTAAGACTTTTCAGAGGCATTTGCTTTCTCTGTATGAACTTTTCATTCATTCTATAAGAACTTTCATTCTTTACTGCCAGAGTTTTTTCTTCACAACTTTTACCACCAGAGAAGACTTGATTTTTCACTTCCTAGCTAAAAAGAAAAGATGGAAAAATATCTCAGAACAGCACTCTATCAGGACTTTTTAGCCAGATATGGGATCGATTGACCCAGGTCAAAGCTAGACCAATCATTAGGCCTTTGGAGGGTGAGGTCAAAATTGTGAAATGAACCTTTGCTTAAAATCCAACCCACCCCATCTCCATAAGGCTTTTTAGACACAAATCTTTGCACACAAATAGTTAGTTAGGGGGTAATACTTCAAAGGAAAGCATTACCTGACACTTTTATTATTGTTATTAGAACAGATGTGTTAGGCAGTATTGAGTTTCAGTCATGACTTTCTTTGGCTGAGCTGGGTTTAGTGGGCAAAGCCCTTTATTTTTTAGTGGCAATATTAAATAGTAAACATGATAGTTAAGAGGATCTGACTGCATTTTCACAGTCTGGACTTCAGTTCTAGCACTTCTCCTTACTTACTGTGACACTCTGGGCATCTGACAAAAGCTCTAAGAAGCTCATCTGAAGTCATATGAAAAATAGCAAAAATAATAGTTCCTACTTCATGATACTTTCTGCATATTGAATGAAGTAAAATTTTTGACATATTTAGCACAATATTTGGTACGTGGTTAAGAAATACATAAATAATCAGGGTGTGATGGCACCTGACTGTAACCCCAGCAACTGGGAAGACTGGGGCAGGAAAATTACAAGTTCAAGGTCATCCTCAGCAACTAAATGAGGTCCTGGGATAAAAGAAAAAAAGGTTCTTTTGGCTCATAGTTTTTGAGGTTTCAGTGAGGCCCTAAGCAGCTTAGCGAGATCCTGTCTCAAAGGAAAAATAAAAAGGGTTAGGGGTGTAGCTTAGTGGTGAAACACCCCCTGGGTTCAATCCCTAGTACCCCTCCCCCCAAAAAAAAGCATAAATAATGGATGGCTGTGGAGTTCAGTAGTAACATGTACTTAGCACACCCAGCAGCAAAAGTAAATAAAATATTAACTCTAGTTTAAAATTCATGTCTATTAAATAGTAAGTGAATATAATTCTGGAAAGAATTTCTTACAGGAAGCTTATAAGAAGAAGCTTCTTATTTGCTCCTAGCATGTTTACCTGTATGTTCAAGAATCTGGATAAGGAATTTTTCAATAATGATGTATGTGGATGTGATAACTTTCCATTACTATAGTAATACTGAGATAATCACCCACAGCACAGCAGATCTGCTATGGGAAAGGATGAGACCACTATCCCCACAATCTTTTTTTTTTTTTTGTATTGGGGATTGAACCCAGGGGCACTTTGCCACTGAACTACATCCTTCACTCTTAATTTTTGCAACAGGGTCTCACTAAGTTGCTTAGGGCCTTGCTGAGTTGCTGAGACTGGCCTCCAACTTGTAATCCTCCTGCCTCAGCCTCCCAAGTTCTTGGAACTACAGGCATGCACTGACACACCAGCCCCACAATCTTTCTTGAGGGCATGTTCCCAGTTACCTGGAGATCTCCCACTAGGCCCCACCTCTTAAACGTACTACTACTTCCCATAGTTCCACTCTGGGACATGTGAAACTTTGGGGGAACATTTAGGATCCAAAGTGTAGTATTCTACTCCAACCCCAAAGACTCATGTTCATCCCACAGTATAGGATCTGTTCAGTTCATCTCCAAGACTCCCAAAAGTCTTAACTATTTTAGTATTACTCAAAAGTCCAAGTCCAAAGTCTCCTCTGAGATTCAGGGTACACGCAGCTGTGAGCCCTTGTTAAAATAAAAAAAGAAATTCACATGCTTCTAAGATACAATGGCAAAGAGTAAACATCCCTATTCCGGAAAGGAAGAATTGGACCACAGCAAGATCAAAACTTAGGAAAGCAAACATTAAATCCTACATCTGCTTATCTGGCATCCAGTGTACATGTGGCATCATGTGGGCTACCAAGTGCTTGATCAGCTTTACCCCTATGACTTTCATGGTTGCAACCCACATGGCCACACTCTTGGGCTGTCTTTGCATACTATCTGCAGAATCCCTCAGCTGACATTTCATGTTCCTGACATTCCTTTCCTTGAATCTCCATTGGAGTTTCACTCTCCCTGCTCCATGAATAGCCCTGCTTGTGGGGACTTGGAATTTGCCACACAATGCCTGGCCTCCCAACCTTTCCTCTGAAATCTCAGTAGAACTCTCCATGACCCCATAATTTTTGCATTTTTAATGCCTACAAAATCAGCATCAAGGTTTTGGATATGCTAAGTACCTGCTCTACTGCTGAGCTACATTCCCATGCACTATGGTGGCAGTTCTGAACTAATTATTTTATGTTCTTATTGTGTATGCCTACTGAATTCTCTGGTTCTTTTTGTCAACTAATGATTAACCAGAGACTTAAAGGCCTGGAGCCAGAACCAGTAAGTCTTCTACTCTTTGCCAAGGGGTCTGTGTGCATGTTGGGGCATGACTAACACTGAGGCAGGCAGTTTACAACTAAGCATCTGCCTACCCTCACTTCCTGCTTGCACAGTGCCTGAAGGTTAGTCATAGCTAAGAGCTTAGGGCCATCTCAGGTCATTCCTGGACATATTCACAGCTCATACACATAGCCTTCTAGATTTCCCCCAAATACATAACCATCTCATTCCTTATCCTTTTCTTTTTCTCCCCAACCCCAATACCCCCTGCTCCCTGGTACTGGGGATTGAACCTAGATGTACCCTATCACTGAACCACATCCTCAGTCCTTTTTTATTTTTTGAGAGAGGGTCTCACTAAATTGCCAAGGCTGGTCTCAAACTTAAGGATCCTCCTGCCTTAGCCTCCCAAGTAGCTGAGGTTATAGGCATGTGCTACCACACCCAGATCTTCATCTTTTCTTGTTCCGCCTTTTGG
Organism: Urocitellus parryii; assembly: GCF_045843805.1. Taxonomy (NCBI): domain Eukaryota; kingdom Metazoa; phylum Chordata; class Mammalia; order Rodentia; family Sciuridae; genus Urocitellus; species Urocitellus parryii. The sequence continues at coordinate 23,197,296 of NC_135543.1, read as the reverse complement.
TTAGTCTGTGGTTTATAACCAGTGGTTATCCAGTATTTCAGACAGTTGCCCAGCTAAATAATTGCCTCTGAGTGTTTTCAACAAACCTCTGGAGGGAAGACTGTTAGTACTGGATAGGCTCTGAAAATAATGACAGCCTTGTAGGTGGGTTCATGGAGGGAACAGATCATATAATGATATTTTCCCTGAGATTAGGGCTTTAGAACAATCTCTAGCCTCTTCTTCCCCCTCTAGTAGCTTCCTGGCTTCAAGTTGCACAGTGATTCTAGCTTTTGGTTTTCAAGGCCACTATAGGTAGAGAGAGGAGATGAGAATAGGGCTAGTAAGCTTGCTGCTTACTGGCATCCATCTATTTTTTCTTGAATTAGTGCTTCCTGATAGTTGCAAATCTGATTTATTTCTGGAAGCCCGAAAAAGTTGATTCTGATCATTTGGCCAGTATTCTTGTTGCTGCTTCTCCTCCCATATTTTTTATTAGTGCATTATAATTGTGGGATTCATTGTTACATACTTTTACATGCACATGATAATATAATTTAGTCAATATCATTCCCCAGTATTTCTCTTCCTTTCTTCCCTCCCTCTGGTCCCATTCCTCTACTGATCTCCCTTTGAACTTGAAATTTCCCCTCCCCCATTTTTATTTTCATTTTTCCTTGCTAACTTTCGCATATGAGAGAAAACATATGACCCTTGACTTTCTGAGTTTGGTTTATTTTGCTTACCATAATGTTCCCAAGTTCCATCCATTTTTCTTCAGATTAACTAATTTCATTCTGCTTTATGGCTATATGCTATATGCCACATGCCACATTTTCTTTAGCCATTAATCCATTAATGGACACCTAGTTTACTTTCATGGTTTAACTGTTGTGAATTGTTCTGCTATGAATATGGGTACACATGTATTGATACAGTAGGCTGACTTTAATTCTATTTTTTATTAGAGTTTTATGGCTATATATAAAACTTGTGCTTTTATGGAAGAAAAAATTTTCAGAAGTCTGTACTCCAGCATTTTTGTTGATTATCATTTTGATACATCCCACAACTGAAAAACAAATTTAATATTTTCTTCTGACTTAGATTGTTTTTAACTCTATTTTGTTAATCTCACTTTTAATGTGTTACATGCCATCTTATATATAATACGTAGTTTTAGGTAGTTTTCTAAACATAAGTAAATTAACAGTGTGCTTTTGATTGGCAATTTGCTTTTATTTTTAACTGTGTCTTTTAGATCTTTCTACTATTGTACATACTTAGAGACTTAAATATTTAACTATTTCTGTGGTATTTTATGGTATGCCTGTACCATAGGCTCTTATTGCATAATTGATGAATATTTCTCTGGGATGACTATTTGGAAGTTATGTTGCTTGATTGAAGAATATGAGCATTAAAAAAAACTTAGAGAATCAAGTTCCAGGCCAGTCTGGACAATTTAGTGAGACCCTGTCAGAAAATAAAAAAGGATCAGGGATTAAGATCAGTGGTAGAGTTCTTGCTTAGCGTGGCTGAGACCTATACAATGAAGAAAAAAAATTTTTTTAGTACTTTAAAATTGCATTCTGAAAGCCTAAACTAGTTTACATTTCCAGTGGAAGTTTTGTGGGAATAACTCCTCCCACATTCTCACCAATACTGGATGTTGCCAATCTAATAAAATTTTGAAAGTCTGGGCAAATATATTTTGTTGATTTTTAAAATTTGTATTAAAGGACAATGACATTGCTACCCCTGTAAGTAAATTTTAATCATTTTATTTCTTTTCTTTAGGGAATGGCATTTACATTACAGGAACGACAAATGCTTGGTCTTCAAGGACTTTTACCTCCTAAAATAGAGACACAAGATATTCAAGCCTTACGATTCCATAAAAACTTGAAAAAAATGAATAGCCCTTTGGAAAAGTAAGCATTGATTATATATCTAATTTTTTATTGATATCCTGATAAGATAAATTATGGCCTGAGAAATACATAGTTTCATGGTGAAGTTTGTGAGGGCTTTTTTGTTAACTATTACTTTTATAGTGATTGTTTTCTTTAGTGAGTACTTCACTCATGTTGACTATTGTGAGCTTGACAGAAATCAAAATCAGTTTTTATGCTGAAGATCAGTGCATTTTACTTGTAAATACAGCTTTAGAAGCAAAAGATACCATTTGATACTTACCCTTTTAACTTAACAAATTTAGTTCATCACCCTTGTGGTGTGACACTCTACTAACCTCTGGGGATATAAAGTGGATGATAGTTCTGGAGGCTAAATCCAAGGATGAGGGGCTGCATCTGGCAAGGGCCTTCTTGCTAATGGGGATTCTGCAGTCTTGAGGCTGTGCAGGGCATCATGTAGTGAAGGGAGCTCACGAGATGGCCAAACACCCACTCTCCTGATAATTCCTTCAATGACCCATTAGTCTGTGAAGGATTAATCATAGAGTCTCTTTGTCACTTGCCCGATAGGTCATCTGCTCTTTAACGTTCCTGCTGATTCTTTCATAGAGTTCTATCTTTTTTTTTTTTTTTTTAAGAGAGAGTGAGAGAGGAGAGAGAGAGAGAGAGAGAGAGAGAGAGAGAGAGAGAGAGAATTTTTTAATATTTATTTTCTAGTTCTCGGCGGACACAACATCTTTGTTGGTATGTGGTGCTGAGGATTGAACCCGGGCCGCACGCATGCCAGGCGAGCGCGCTACCGCTTGAGCCACATCCCCAGCCCCTAGAGTTCTATCTTAATAGTCATCATGCCCAGTTTCTTTCCAGAGAACCCCATTTCCAAATACTATTAACATATGACTTTGTGGATTGTGTTTCTAACATAAAATCTGGGAGACATACTCAAAGCACACAGTGACCAATCCAGTAACACATAGCCCTGCCTTCTTTCTAGGAGCTTCTCAACAGATATAGTATGACTATCACTGTACTCTATATTGCAGTGTGAAGTACAGTGAGAAAAAGCTGCATGCAGTATGTATTCTGGAAGCATGAAGATGGCACCTCTTCCAGTTTGAAGGAAGTGGTGCTTGAGTTCAAGTTTAAGTAGTATATTGATGGTAGCTGTCAAAATGAGAAAGAAGAACAAGGCATTCTGGGGAGAGGAATCAGTCTGAATGCAGAGCTAACTATATCTGTTGGAGTTTTTAAGTATAGGATATTATAGTCTTAATCTTGCTTGACCAGGTGCCATTCTGATGAGAGTTGTTTCCTTGATGTGATGGGTCCAGAGGAAGAATGGAATAGACTGAAGAATGAATGGGAGGGGAGAAAATGTAAACTCCTTTGTCAAGAAGTCCAAATAAGAGAGGAAGAAAGACATTGAACCATAAGTAAAGTGGTACTTTGGTTTAAGTATTCTGGACAGCAAGAAAGTTGAACGTGTTTATAGTTGTGAGGAAAGAGTTCAGGAGAAAGGATAATTGCTAGAGCAAGTAAAGCAAGGTCCTAGTGAAAGGGAAAAGGTGCAGGGGCAACTGGAGAGGTAGGTATGTAAGGTTCAATATGCAGGCAGTGGAGCAGAGGTCATGAGATCTCATCATGCCTAACGTCTTTGATTTCTTTATAACAGAATGTGGAATCACAGCTATGATTAAAAGGGCCAATGTTGAATAGAGTTGTCGAGGGGAGTGATAAATACTAGGAAGAGTGATTTGATTGTGAGGTAAGACCAAACATGGTTGGATAGGTTAAAAGGAGGAAAGTAGACCCTCATAGTCTTAATCTTGCTTGTCCAGGTGCCATTCTGCATAGTCAATATTATTTTTCCACAGAAAGGGAGAAATGTAACATTAATTTGGGTTTGGAGTTTGCTGGGAAGGCAATGAAACATTCATCTAGTCTGGGAGATGGAGGATACCTGAATCCCAGCTGCTCACAAGGCTGGGACAGGAGGATCACAAGTTCAGAGCCAGCCTCAGCAACTTAGTGAGGCCCAGATGAGACCCAGTCTCAAAATATAAAATAAAAAGGGCTTGGGATGTGGCTTAGTGGTTGAGCTGCCCTGGGTTCAGTCCCTGGAAAGAGAGAGAGAGACAGACAGACAGACAGACAGACATTCATAAGAGAAAAGAAAGAAAGAAGAAACATTCATTTGCTGTTTTTTCTAGGCTGTTCAGTGCCAGGCATTGTTCTAAGCTCCTATACTATAAAAAAAATGAAAAAAAAAAACAAAAAAACACCCTTCAGGGTGTTCACTGTATGGTGGAAAAGGCAGACATTATGGAAGAATGGTGCAGTGATATGTAGAAGTTTTTAAATGGTAAGATTGGTGAAAGATTTGCACAGAATGAGAGCATTGATCCTGGGATCTAGAATAGGGAATGAAGAGGAACCCGAAGGGAGCGATAGAAGGGGAGAGAATGGAGCAATTAAGAAGCTTGAGATCCCTCAAAGAATAATGTATGATCAGATGGTGTGTAAAATGTGATCTAAGAGTGGAATAAGGGCATTTGCCAGTTCTGAGCTTTGACAGTTTAGGTGAAGTCACCAGGATCACTGTGAGGTATACAGAATGGCTGAAGTGAAGTGAAGGCAAAAGTAACAGCAATGTAGGGAGCTTCAGGAAATGCACAGCCTCTCTCTGTCACATGCCTGATAGGTCATATGTCAGCTTTTCTTTCCTTAACATTCCTGCTGTCTCTTCACAAAATTGTTTTTTCCATCTTTTTTATTTTTTACCTTTATTTTATTTATTTTTATGTAGTGTTGAGGATTGAACCCACTGTCTCACATGTCTAGGCAAGTGCTCTACAAGCTGAGTTACAGCCCCAGCCCTTGTTTTTTCCATCTTCACAGCCCAATTGTTCAGTTATTTCCCTATAGTGAGGAGAAATCTGCATCCCTGTAATTTCTACCTTTTTTTTTAATATTTATTTTTTAGTTTTCGGCGGACACAACATCTTTGTTTGTATGTGGTGCCGAGGATCGAACCCAGGCCGCACGCATGCCAGGCGAGCGCGCTACCGCTTGAGCCACATCCCCAGCCCCAAATTTCTACCTTTTGATGTCATTTCTTTCCCATAGCTGTTCAGAAAATATAATTCATTATTTAAATGTTTCTTTTCTCTTACGTTTTCACCAAGTATTTGTATACCAGTTGGATGCCATATACTTTGCTAGCTCCTGGAAATAGGCAAATACAGATAACCTTCAGCTTATAATGCAGTTACATCCCAATAAACCCATCATAAATTGCAAAAAAAAAGGTGAAAATGCATTTAATAACCCACCTACTACCATCATAGCTTAACAACACAGTATGCTTATACAGCATCACTCATTGACCTTCTTGATTACATGGGTGGTTGGGAGCTATGACTGGCTCATCTGACCAGGATCATGAGAATATTTTACTACATTGTCACAGGAATATATTGAAATTTAAAGTTTGAAGTACAGTTATATCTCAGTATCTGTAGGGGTTTGGTTCTAGAACACCTGTCCCCTCCTATGGACACAAATCAGTGTGGTCGAGCCTCTTAATTTGCATATAACCTGTGTACATTATCCTATTTACAGATAGTCCTCACTTTTGATGGTTCAGTGTAGGATTTTTTTTTTTACTTTAAAATGGTACAAAAGTGATGGAAAGTTGAATGCAGAAGAGGTAGTAGGGTATGGTGGGACTTGAAAACAAGGAACTCTAACATATATCTATTTGTGGTAGGAAAGGGGAGTTGACTGAAAAGGGCCCCCAAGATTGAGCCTCTGAGCTACATTAAGAGACATGAGTATAGGAGACGATGTCAGGTATGGGTAATCAGGCAGAGAGTCCTTAGGTTCAACACCTCCAAGGTAAGAGCTGTGCACTTGAGGAAATGAAGTAGATAAGTATGGAAATGAGGTTGGAAAGTAGGCAGAGGTCTTATTAACTGTTTAAGGAGCTTGAGCCTTATTTTCCTGGCATCTGAAAGCCACTTAAGGAGAATAAAATGACCATACTTAATATTTTTAAGATAAGAATGAATTGGAACAGGGAAGGAAAATTATATGTATAAAGTTGAGTCGGAAGGCCAAGTGAGAAATGGTGGTGGTTTGGACCAGCTGCAGGTGGAAGGAGCAAATGGATATATTGAAATGTTTTACCGGTAGACTCTGTAGGACTTGATGATTTACTCATTTGGGTTAAGGGAGGACAGGAGAGGAGAGGGGGAAAAAAATCAAGAACTAAATGGGTTTCCCATTAGGTGATAGCAGAGGAGAAACAAGTTTGGAGGAAGATGTGAGTCTGTTAGACCAGATGATTTCTGATTTCAGTATTTCCCTATTCTTTAAACTTAATTCTTTGTTGGAAGTTATTTATGTATTTAGTCCCATGAGTAGACCATTGCCTTATTTGTGCTTCTCTTTGAATTAATGCTTAAACCCTACTGGATTATAAAGTCCTTGGCAGGAGTTACAACATATGTCCCTGGAATTCAGAATAGTGCCTGGTACAGTTAGTGTTTAGTAAACATTTGAATGAATGTCACTTCATTTTGCTTCCTTATTTACATGTCAATCTCCTAAAGATTAGCTCCTTAAAGGTAGAGGCTTCTAGTGATCTTTGCATTTTTCAGTGTTCTGTACAGAGCCTGACATACTAAGGACTTGGTAAATTTGGGTGGTGGTTGTTATTTTCTTCATTGTCATCTACCACTTAAGTACATTTGTTTTTGCTAGTTTTTTGTCTTAGGTGTTGAATAGTAATAATTTAAGATTTTGGTGTGTGTGTGTGTGTGTGTGTTGTATTTTAAGAGGGTATAGAAGTGGGGAGGGCCCAATTTTAGACATTTAGGTTTGATTTCAAAAGCTAAAACTCAACTGTAACATACTATGAGTCAGACATTGCTTAACTATGCTTAATTTCAGGTACATCTATATAATGGGAATACAAGAAAGAAATGAGAAACTGTTTTATAGAATACTACAAGATGATATTGAAAGTCTAATGCCAATTGTATATACACCAACAGTTGGTCTTGCCTGTTCCCAGTATGGACACATCTTTAGAAGACCCAAGTAAGGCTTATTTTTAAAAATATATGTAGATGATTGTTGTATAAGGGGGAAAAAATCATTCCATAACACCTATTAGATTTGTTAGTTTTATCCCCACCATGTTTCCCACCCCAGAAAAGCTCGATTTGGATTAAAAGATGTCAGTTAAAAAAATCAACATGCTCTGTCTTTTATTTCTTTAAAAATAGTGTAATTCATTTTTAACCTTCAAATGTAATTGTTGGAGCAACTGTGCTTTTTAAACCTTTATCCTTCCTGCAAAAATGGAATTAATCCTAGTGGTAGATTCTCCATAATTATAAGTAGCTTTTACCAATCTTCCCAAGTTAAGGGATTGATTCTATCTCATTTTTAGTTTTTATTGTTTGTTCTCTCTTTTTTTGTTTTTAGTGAACTTTTATTTCAAATTGTTCTTATACTTCCAGACATTTTAAGTGGAAGGAGTACTGGATTGGGCCCTTGACTCAAATCCTTGAATGAACCAAGCAATCTTTTTGGATGTGTTTTCTCGTATGTTACATAGGGGTAAAAATACCTGTTAAGAAGCTGTTGAAGAAACTGATATGATTGTTCTTTATCAACTTACAAGCATTACACATATGCTATTTTTAATTAATTTATATTTGTCTTGTTCCTCCTCTACCTGTTATTTTCCTCAATCCTTGTATTTTTTCCCATGTCCATCTAACATATTGGTATAAATGTTGAAATTGAGAAAAGATAGAATAGCATTTATCTTCAATCTCCCTTCATCTGATCTGATGGCTCTCAAATTTTAATTTGCATAAGAAGCACCTGTTGGACTTACTAAAAATAATTGAATCCTGCCAACTTACCTCGTTCCTTCCCATCCCCAAGATTCTGATAGAAAAAAAATGCTATGGCAGTCTATAGTTTAGTGAACGCCCTCTGTGATTGTGTTGCAGGTATTTCCTGTAGGATACTGAGGAACAACACTACCATTGATTAATGTATCTAAAACATTCTATGACATAACCCAGCTAAGCATCATATTTATGGTTTCTTATAAGATTTGTGGTTCTCAAGCCAGACTGAAAAAATAGAAGAAAACTTAAAAACAAGGCTGCCTGGGCCCCACTGCCAGAGATTCTGATTCATTTAGTCTAGGCTTGGACCCAAGTATGGGTGTCTCATAAAAGCCCCAATTTTCATTCTCATGTGCACACGGAGATGAGAACTGACATGAGACATAAGAGCATGGTTTGGGGTGAGAGTCGATACTGTATATCATTACTGTATAATATACTACATCCGCAAAGGTTTGTTTTGTTTGATACTTAAAAAGAGATCAGTTAATCTTGATTGGTTGATTAATCTAAACTCTAAGCATCAAATGAGAATCTCTGGAGATGGGACTTGGCCTTTTTAAAAGCTCATCAGGTGATTACATAGCCATGATTAAGAAACTGCTGAACTACATTGATTTGATATACAATAGTAATGCCCAAGTTCAAATACCGTGAAAAAGTTGAAGGTTAAGAAAAAGTTCAGAAGCACTGGGGACAATCTATGCCTCAGCCTTTTTTCTGAAACATGTATTTTTTTTCTATCTTTCTTTTTTGAAAACTTTATCTCAATTAGATAACAGCATACTGTGTTTAACTTTTCATTAGTCCCCGCATTGTTTATACATATTTTAGAAATCCATGTTGTATATGATAGTTTTTGTTAATTTCAAAAATTATACATTTAAATAAAAATTTAAATGAAAATAACCTCACTTTTTCCCAGTGCTTCAAGTATGTCATTTTTTATGTGAATTTACTATAATTTTATTCCTTCCTGCTCTTTCAAATTTTCAATTGCACTGAGTTTTAACTGTTCACTTGAACTTATTAATAAGCTTCTTTGTATTGGTGACTTGTTATGTTTTTTACTGGAGAAGTATTGAGTATATTTGAACATGCCATGTGGATACATTTTTTCTTGAGTAAAATGATCATATCATTTAACAGTAATCTTTGTTGCAGTTATGTGAACAGTGTAATTACAATTTGAAATAATCAAAAATAAACCTACATGACTAAGCTAAATCTGATTGGAAATTATACTATGTCTTGGTGTTTTATTAAAATATCTAAGTATTCGACTTATGGACAAAACTTAGAAACTAAAAAATGTCATGAAATGCAAAGGTGTTTTTGTTCTATTGCAGGGGATTATTTATTTCAATCTCAGACAGAGGTCATGTTAGATCAATTGTGGATAACTGGCCAGAAAATCATGTTAAGGTACTAATAGCACAACCCTCCTTTTCACGATGTTTTTTTTTTTCTCCCTTGTCTCTAAATTGCCATGAATGGTTTTTCATTGTTGCTCTGATTATTTTGCATTTGTATACATACAGATTTTAGTGCTTTGCATCTGAGGAAATGATAATAATAATAATAGTTCTAAAATGGGTTACTGGTAAAGAGCTTGAAAAAAAAATTGGAGCTAATGCAAGGTGAGCCCTCTCCTGTTACTAATGTTATTCTAGGTTGAAAAAATCATTCAAATACCATAAAAACTTACTCTGGAGAGTGTTGGAGAAGATTTGTTATGCCTATCTTTTTAAAAATTTTTAATCTGAGCTTTAGATCTTAGAAAATAGAAAGCTCCTAAAAGTTTTAAATTCAGCAAATATAAATCTTTATCAAGGGCTGGGGATGTGGCTCAAGTGGTAGCGCACTCGCCTGGCATGTGTGCAGCCCAGGTTCAATCCTCAGCACCACATACAAACAAAGATGCTGTGTCTGCCGATGACTAAAAAAAAATAAGTATTTTAATTCTCTCTCTTAAAAAAAAAATCTTTATCAATGTGGCTATCTTTGATGAAATGAAATGCAATAACATCAAGATCTTTTGGTACACTTTTGTTTGTTACAAGCAGTAATCTTACCTTTATTGCATATATCTTCCCTACCAAAATAAGCATTGATGATTGATCATATTAGTTCAGGTAATATAGAATAAATTTGATGTGGTAATTAAACTCACGGTATTGTCTTAAAAACTTATTGTGGGTATGTATTTTTTTTTATTCTAGATCTTTTCCTCCTTTACTATTGCTAAGGTTTTTCTTATTGAACCAAGGTTATTGTATTGGAGTAGCATGCTGCTTCTTTCTAAACTCTTGTTTTTTCTTAATGGTAATATCTTCATCAGAATTTTTTTCACTTCTCCCACATTTAATCTTTCTGAAAATGTTTGAATTGGTTCTTCAAATGGAAGCATTCAGTAGAAATCTTATATTAAATATGCTTCATTGGAGTACATTGGAAGTTAGTCAAAAAGCAATTTTATTTTTGAAAGTGAAAATATCTGAGGAGAATCTTGTTTTAAATGTGTTTCTTTAGTACCCTATTTTTGGGGCAACTTTTAATTTGCTTTTTTCCCCCTTTGTTTTATAATCAAGGCTGTTGTAGTGACTGATGGAGAGAGAATTCTTGGTCTTGGAGATTTGGGCGTCTATGGAATGGGAATTCCAGTAGGAAAACTTTGCTTGTACACAGCTTGTGCAGGAATACGGCCTGATCGATGTCTGCCTGTGTGTATTGATGTGGGAACTGATAATCAAGTGAGTAATATTGTTTTCTTCCTTTGCTGTTTCTCCTATGTTTGTTTTTTAATTGTTCATCTTTTGAAGATGATTTAAGAAAGGAAAATCTTATGCTTAGATGTTAGTCTTTTTCTTAGGCCCACTTTTAATATGTGTACAAACAATAGTAAATTAAGTCTACTAAAAGTTTCTTGAAAGATTACAGTTTTGTTTTATAGCTTTAGACCAGTAATGCAATAAAAGATCTTATTCTTACATTTGGTTTCTTTTATAGGCACTCTTAAAGGATCCATTTTACATGGGCTTGTATCAAAAAAGAGATCGTTCACAGCTTTATGATGATCTGATTGATGAGTTTATGAAAGCAATTACTGACAGGTAATTTTTAAAAAGTTTAAGTATGTGAAAGATAAAAGCACCTTTAATTTGGGGTCTGGGATGCTGCAGTTCTGTTTTATTTTTCTTTATCTCTGATGAAGATAAGCAGGAAGAAATTAAATTTGGGGAAATTTTGTTCTTTCCTATTTGATAAGATGGGCTAATGCAAGATGGCACCCCTGCCCTACCTGATATCTGGGAGGAAGTCTATACTTTCTGTTTTATCAAACCCTCACTGCTCAGTCCTCCTTTCAGCCTTTGACAGTCCTCCATTGAAGCTCTCCTACAGCTTTCATGTTTTAAATTTCTCAGACCATTTGGTCTTCTTCCCTTTCTGTCTTGTACTTTGTGACCTGGTTTTCCCACTTCTGTAGTCTTGAGACTTTCTCTTTGCTACTAAAATACTCCTAACTTAGTCTGTCTTCTGCCTTTCTTTTCTGTCATTTTCACTAGTTCTTCTTGCTCTCTGTGTATTTTAAATACGATTGACTAGTATTCTTCTTTGTGCCTTGTACACTGTGACCCATGGAAACCCATCCTAGTAGTCTTGTGTCTAATAGTTAGAATCCCCCATTACGATATTCTATTGCTGCTTCAAATTCATGTCTAACTGAACTCTCTTTTTCTAAACAGCTTTTTATCTTCCCACCCACTGTCAATGGCAATATTGTTCACCCTATTGACAAACCTTCATTCTTAGTATCGTCTTTAATAATTCTCCTCTCCATCAACCACCCATGCATACATTCAGATATTCCTCAACATCCAGTTGGCACTCTCACTTACATCCCTCATAAATACATCTCTTCCATTATCACAACCTTCCATTACCACATCTCTTCTGAATTCTTCTAAACTTTCCTGTAATTTCTTTCTGGTTCATCTTCACGTTAAGACCAAATTAATCTGTGTAAACATGTACTTCATTCTTTTACTTAATCTGAATAATTTTTTATTGCCACAAGATAAAACCCAAACTCTTTACCCTTAGAATCTAGCTGTACCTTTTAAATTACTGACACCTGGAAGAACTCAAAAATTACTTCCTTTTCAGAGACAAAGTTGACAAATCCAAAGCTGAACTTTTAAATCTTCCCAGATACTGTCTTCCCCAATTATTCCTCTCACTTCCCTGCCTTGGGCCACCACACAGTATCTTCTTAGTCATCAGTGTTGTCTTGGCATTGTAACAATTTCTTCCTCACTTTCCACCTGGTCCTCATCACCAATATGTTTGCTCTAAATGTCTTTGCATTGTATAATTGTCCCTTCTGTGTCTTTGCCTTCTGCATCAAAATCTCATAGCAGCCTCCTAGCTGCTTCTCTTGTAGTTTTCATCTCTCCAGACACCAGTATGTGTTACACATCAGTGGCAGGTTTATCTATCTCTGTGGACAGGAGACTTATGTGAATTCTTCCTTTGTCTGCAGCCTCAGTGATTCCCAATGGGACATAGAAGCAAGTCTCTTTTTTTTTTTTTTTTTTTGGTATGCGGGGGGGGGGGGGGGGGGGCGGGGGGTACCAGGGATTGAACTCAAGGGCACTCAACTACATCCCAGACCTATTTTGTATTTTTATTTAGAGACAGGGTCTCACTGAGTTGTTTAGCACCTCACTGTTGCTGAGGCTGGCTTTGAATTGAAATCCTCCTGCCTCAGCCTCTGAGCCTCTGGGGTCACCGAGTCTCTGGGGTTATTGGCGCCTCTGTGGTTACAGGAGTGCACTACCATGCCCAGCTGCAAGTCCTTTTTCACTAATTCATCACTTAAGAGTCTCCCACCAGGTGGGTGTGGTGGCACACACCTGTAATCCCAGCTGCTTGGAGGCTGAGGCAAGAGAATAGCAGCAAAGTTCAAAGCCAGCCTTAGCAACTTAGCCCTCAGTGTCCCCAAATTCAATCCCTGGTACTTAAAAAAAAAAAAAAAAGCCTCCCACCTTTGCCCCCCAGCTTACCTTTACCAGCTTCTCCCTATTCTTTAATGTAAACCCTAATTTATTTATTTATTTGGTACTGGGGATTGAACCCAGGGACACTAAATCACTGAGCCACATCCCTATCCCTTTTGGTTTTTATTTTGAAATAGTGTCTTGCTAAGTTGCTGAGGGCCTCATTGAGTTGCCAAGACTGAGCTTGAACTTGTGATCCTTCTGCCTCAGTCTTTTGAGTGGCTGGGATTACAGGTGTGGGACCCCATACCCAGCTTAACTCCTGACATGTATACCCAGATTGCTGAAAATTCAGGGTCGCCAAAACCTGTCTTTGTTTTGCCTACCTTTTTGCTTTTTGTTCTTCTTTCCCAGATTAAGTCCTACCTCCTTTTCAAAAGCCTTCCTCCTTACTACTACTTACCTAGATGACTAACATCTCTCTCCAAATGTTGGTAAACTCACAAAGCAATTTTTATTTTTATTTATTTATTTTTTTTGGTACCAGAAATTAAACCCAGGGACACTTAATACTGAGCCACATTCCCAGCCCTTTATATTTTGAAACAGAGTTTTGCTGTGTTGCTGAGACTGGCCTTGAACTTGAAATCCTTTTGCCTTAGCCTCCCCATTTGCTGGGATGCCAATTACTTTTAACTACTTGTTTAATATACTTTCTTATTTTACCATTTAATTGTTAAAGTAATGAGAATGTATATCAAATACATACTTTTTGAGACTTAGCCTCTTCCTTTTTAGGAAATTACTTAGTTGCTTATGTGCTGGGCACTCCCCTAAACTCTTAGAAATAGTTTTCACAGATTGTTATTCATGGGCCTATTATGCTTCCCCATTCTTTTTAAACTCTCGTACATTTTGTTATTATTTTTATTTTTGAGATAGGGTCTCACTAAGTTGCTGTGGCTGGCCTTGAACTTAAGGATCCCCTGCCTGCCTCAGCCTCTCTGTTTGCTAGGATTACAGGTATGCATCACTGCATCCAGCACATTTTTATTTTTAAGATACGGATTTCTACATTTTGGGTCTAATCTTTCACAGACTCTGAAGATTTTTAGATGGCCCTGAACTAATATAATACATTGTTTTTAAAGCTGTCATAAGGAATGTTAAGTAGGAAAACTGTTAAATAGTGGTATTTTTAATACAACCGTTATGGTTTTTGCTGGTTTTAGATATGGCCGGAACACCCTTATTCAATTTGAAGACTTTGGAAATCATAATGCATTTAGGTTCTTGAGAAAATATCGAGAAAAATATTGTACCTTCAATGATGATATTCAAGGTAAAGCAAAAAGGGAACTTTAGGTTCTTGATATCTATTTTTTAATCATCTATGATGTGACCTTTTTTAATTTTAAAAATCTTTGTTTTTTTAATAGGGACAGCTTCAGTAGCTCTATCAGGTCTTCTCGCAGCCCAAAAAGTTATTAATAAACCCATCTCAGACCACAAGATTCTATTTCTTGGAGCAGGAGAGGTAAGTTTTTGTTAAGCTTTTTAGAATTTAAAAACCAACAATCCTTTAGAATTGGAAAGTAGGACACAATGATAGTGTTCATAAATGAGCATAATGAGCTTGTAATTTTGTCGAAATATACAGGGTTTAAATTCACGACTCCTGTTATAAAATAGTTAACTTAAAGTGTGTTTGTAGAAATTATCACAAAGAATTGATTTTTGTGTGATTTGAAGGGAAGAACAAATTAAATATTTCTCATAACAAATAACCTTCATTTATAAAGCAACTTGACCATTATAAAGCAACTTTCCAATTCTCATTCTCTAGTTTTCATTTTTAACATCTGTGTTTTGTTAATAGGCTGCTCTTGGAATTGCAAATCTTATAGTTATGTCTATGGTAGAAAATGGCCTTTCAGAAGAAGAGGCACAAAAGAAAATCTGGATGTTTGACAAGTTTGGTTTATTAGTCAAGGTAAGACATTTAAAACTTGGAGAAGCAAAAGAGCATTGTTGTTATGACATTTTTAGTTGGATTTTTAAAATATGATTTTTTAAAATCTTGTATCTCATTGAACTATCCAAATTATACCAATTGTGGATCTTTCACTGTATTATCAACAGAGATTCTTCTATCATATTATCTTTATAAAGACTCTTGCTTTGTACTTAAATTATAATTTCTTTGTTGGCACCAGACTTACCCTTTCTTGCTTTGCTCTCTGGGCAAGAAATCAAATAGACATTCTGTATGATTGTATTTAACCCTGATAAAACTAAAATTTATTATGTGATGCTGGGGATGGAATCAAGAGCCTGTAATGCTAGGCAAGCACTGATGTCACTGAGCTGCATCCCCAGCCTTAAAACTAAGTTTTTTAATGAGAACCCAAAACATCCCAAATTATTAGCTGTACATCTGATATTTGAGCAGAAATTCTTTATTGCTTTGGATATCATAATCCCCCATACCAATCTAAAAGAGCATGTTTCTAAAACCAATTCATGGATAATAAAGAGCTCTCCCAGATTATTTTAGTACCCTTTGGACTGCCTGCCTTCCTGTATTATGTAAGTTGGTTGCTATTTTTATTAGCTTAAGAATGTCATAGATTTTACACTGTGTAACATCAATACAGGTAAATTATTCCATAGTTGAAACTTTCTAGTATACAAGGTTGTATTTGGGGATTGCTACGGGGAATCAAACCCAGGAATGCTTTACCACTGAGCTCCATCCTCAACCCTTTTTATTTTTTAGTTTGAGACAGGGCCTTGCTAAGTTGCTGAGGCTGACCTTGAACTTGTGATCAACCTGCCTCAGCCTCCTAGGTTCCAGGTATTACAGGTGTACTCAGCTGTGCCTGGTGCATGCACATCAGAATGGCATAGCAGTTACTTGCCATTTACATCTATAGTACAATCCATCTCAGTGTACTTTACTCCAATTCTCTTTTTCTTTTTCTCTTTAAGCTCGATTTAGTTTTCTTTCTTTTTTTAAAAATATCTTTATTTATTTATTTATTTTTATGTGGTGCTGAGAATCGAACCCAGTGCCTAACACATGTGAGGCTTGCACTCCACCACTGAGCTACAGCCCCTACCCCTCTCTTCTTCTTAATGTCTCTTCTTAATTAGTATCAGCATTCTATTAAAACAAAAAATAAAATGAACAATTAGAACATATGAATGAATAACCTTGAGGCTTAAATTATATGTAATTTAAAATAAAATAACAGTAATTTGAAGTTTACCAGACATTGTGATAAGAGCTTATTATCTTTAGTTCTTTCAAAACTCCTGTGGTTGGTTTTTTTGTTTTGTTTCTTCTGTGAAGATTTTTTAATTGAGGAAACTGAATTTTAAAAATGGTCAGGGACTTTTCCAAGGTCATTTGTTTATAAGTGATGGAGAGAATTTAAACATAAGAAGTCTGATTGTAAAGCCCATGCTCTGAATCATTAAACCATGCTATTCCCTAAGGGGAGCATAACTACTATATTTGCTAGTATATAAAGTGCAAGGCTTATAAGCCATCACAGTTTTAGAAGGTTATGGAGGAGATTACATATTTCTACTGGTACATAGATTACCTATTTCTACTGCTTCATTTTGTAATGTTGGTTTTTGTCAGGTGTTTTGTGATTATAACAGTAGATCCAATGAACAGTGTGGTAGTAGCAAGTGAGAATTCCTGTTCAGGTTCAGAGTATTTATTTTAGGATGTGCTGGTAGCTTAAACTCTAGGTTTTAGGCTCCTAGTCTCTTTTGGTGACCCTAAACACTGTAGTCCATTTAGAGAGTTTTTCTGTTAAACCCTCAAACTGGAGAGCTTTGGAAATCCTGGGGCCAAGAATAAGAAAACAGTGTTCTGAGAACCAGACCAATAAGGTTGTATTTCAGTCATTTAATTAACTGCTTGGCCAACTTGTGATGGCCCACTTTTTTCCCAGCCCCTTCTGGTTCTTGCCTGGTTATTCTGGAGTTCTGATGAAAAACTTTTCCTATTGTGGGGAGAAGGCTTCTCTTTTACTAAAATAAAGATGCAGGTTTCTCAGCTTGTTGATTTGGTGCTTGGTATGTTTTGTGTGCTTTAAATCTTAGAAATTCATTGTCATAGGCTGTCAGTGTTACTTTTTTTGGCTTTATGGCATTACTAAGTTTTTATTTTTATTTTTTTTTTACCCCTGGGAATTAGAAAGATGTTTTTTTTGTTGTTGTTGTTTAGCCATCTTGAACCAGAATTCACTGTTCCTCTTGTTTTTGTACTCTTTGTAGTAAAAGCCCATGATGTCTTTCTGTAATTCTGAAGTCTTAAAACTCTGAAATCTCAGAGCTTTTTTCTGAATTCATTTTGGTGACAGATTTAATTGATCTGAATTTATCTGGTAGCAAAACCTGACCTGAACTTAGGAGAGGCTTATTTATAGACTTAAACTTTCTGCTTCACAAAAAGGGGAGCAAATATGGGGGAATATAGAGATATGTAGTTCAATTTTAGATTGCTTGCCTCAAATGTGCAAGGTCTTGGGTTTGATCTCCAGCACTGCAAAAAGTAAATAAAGAAATACACCTTTTTACTTGATGTGACTGGTTAAGTTTGTTCCATTGTAGAGTGCCCATTTGTCAGGGAATATTCATAATACTTGTTAGAATGCCAAATTGCATTCCTAAATATGAGAAATTCTTAATTCCCAAACTCAGCCTGCTCAGATAAAGGGTTGTAAGGCCTTTGTGCCATATTCAATTTTGGTATACTTCATAGAATAAATGAGTTTTTGAAAGAGACTAGAAAGTTCCTGATCGTAATGGAATTTGATATATATTTGGACACTGTGAAGTTGGAAATGAAATAAATGAGTTAAGAAGAAAAGTAAATGAAAAGACATCTCTATTGTAGAAATAATATGTATGTAACTCATAAAATGTTGTCTTCTCAGTTAATCTTCATTATGCACTCACTAAAAACTACTGTATTTTATCAAAAAATTTAGGGGCGGAGTGCTAAAATAGATAGTAATCAGGAACCATTTGCTCACCCAGCTCCAGAAAGCACACCTGATACTTTTGAAGATGCAGTAAATATAATTAAGCCTTCAACTATAATTGGTAAGTAAAGTTGTTGACAAATCATTCTATTACTTAACTGTTACCAGTTGTAACTACTCTGTGAGATTACTAAGAATGAATTGACATTTCTGCCTAGCTTTTAACATAAACAGTTATCCCTTGGCCTTTTAGGGGGGATTGGTTCCAGGATCCTCATGGATACCAAAATCTGATATAAGTCTCTTATATTAAAAGGTGTGGTATTTGCATATAACCTATGCATATTCTACTATATACTTTAAAGTATCTCTAGATTATTTATAATACCTAATACATTGTAAATAGTTGTTATACTGTATTATTTATGGAATAAGGACAAGGAAAAGTCTGTACATGCTAGTGTAGGCACAGTTTTTTCCTTAAGTATTTTCTGTTTGCAGTTGGTTGAATTCACATATGCAGAACCCCACAAATACAGAGAGTTGATTCACATTTTCTGAGACAGCTTTTTGGTCATGATGCTTGAGCATTTAGTTAAAAGATGTTTCTTATACTTTTAAATGTTGTGTGCTCTGCAATTGATTATACTTTGCTTGTATCCTCTCCTTCACCTCCTTCCCTAAGGGATTGCTGTTCTTTGGGGGGTTTTTTTGTTTTGTTTTGTTTTAAGCACAGGGTTTCACTATGTTGCCCAGGCTGGTCTTAATCTCCTAGGCTCAGCCTTCTTGGTAGCTAGATTATAGGCATGTGTGTGCATGCCCACCCTGCTCCTTATTGTGCTTTGTTTTTATAGTTAGGGTAGTCATGCTCAAAACTTAAAAAGATGTAGTTCATTTGACAGACTATTTGGGATAATCCAATGCAGCATTTCATTAGCAACAAAGTTGAAATCTTCCAAGTGTTTTGAGTCAAGCTTTGCACAGCTGACATCAGTTGCCAACATAGCACTGAATTCTCAGCAGAGAAATTAAGTCTTTAAAAATGGAGTGTTTGTCAGGGCATAGTGATGCATACTTGTAGTCCCAGCTATTAGAGAGGCTGAGACAGGAGGATGGAAAGTTCTAAGCCAGCTGGGCAACTCAGCAAGATCCTGTCTCAAAAGTTTTACAAAGTGGCTGAGATGGTAATGACTGAGTATGTAGCTCAACTGCAGAGCACACAAGCACTTAAAAGTATAAGAAACAAATCTTTTAACTAAATGCTCAACAACTCTTAATTTTTTATAGTGAGAAGAAAGCTTAAAGACTCTGTTTTCATTCCCCCCAAAACTCAATATGGGCTGGGCTGGGCACGGTGGCACATGCCTGTAATCCCAGTGGCTTGGGAGGCTGAAACTGGCTGATTTCAAGTTCAAAGCCAGCCTTGTTCATTGTGAGGCACTGAGCAGCTCAGAGAGATCCTGGCTCTAAATAAAATACAAAATAGGGCTGGGGATGTGGCTCAGTGGTTGAATGCCCCTGAGTTCAATCCCCAGTACAAAAAAAAAAAAAAAAAAAAAAAGATCTTTTTAAAAAAAAAAGAACTCCATATGGAAACCTAGAAATGTATCCACTGACTCATTCTACTTCCAGAGGGTTAAGGAAGCAAAAAGACCTCAGCAGATGCATTTTTAGTTGTCGCCACTTCTTGCTTCGACCTAAGTGTGTGCTTCTGCAACCTTGCACTTGTTCTTTCCTAACAACCATTGAAAATGTTTTGTTTTCTGTTTATTTTCTTAATTTTTTTTCCTCAACTGTAACCTGCCTGCATTATAATCATTTTTGCATCTTTATGGCCCCATTCTGTGTCTGGGACATTAAAAACTCAACTGAACTGTATCAAATATTGATTGCTTAGCAATCAAGATGATCTTTTATCTCTTCTGAACTTCTTTTATTTTGTAATGAGTGCCACAGAATTTCAACAATTTAACAATTGAGACAGGTTTCCTCGTCTTTTTAAACTTTTTTAAACTGTGGTAAAATATACACAAAATTTGCCATCCCAAACCATTTTTAAATATATTCCCATTGTTGTGTAGCCATCTCCAGGATTCTTTTCTTTTGTGACACTAAAACTTAATACCCATCAAACAATAATTCCCATTCTCCCAGCTCCTGGCAACTGCATTTTACTTTCTGCACGCTAGGCACCTCATGAATGAAAACATAAAATTTTTGTCTTTTTGTCACTAGTACATTTTATTTAGCTTAATGTTCTGAAGTTCATTCATTAAATTCATTAAAAGGTTCATACAAGTTTTGTCTTAGAGTGCTATAGATAATCTTTTTCTTTCTTTCTTTTTTTTTGGGGGGGGTGTGCTGGGGATGAAATTCAGGGGTGCTTAACCACTGAGCAAGACCTTTTTATTTTTTGTTTTGAGACAAGGTCTTAAATAAATTCCTTAAGACCTCGATAAGTTACTGAGGCTGGCTTCAAAGTTGTAATCCTCCTGCCTTGGCCTACCTAGACGATGGGATTACAGGCATGCACCGTCACACCTGGCTGCTATAGATAGTGTTATCCTTTTTTTGTTTTTTTTTTAATCTTCTATAATTTGCTATGCATGTGGTAGTAATAAATATTTAGATGAGAATTTTCAGCCTTTCATTGTTTTTCTTTTCAGATTTAAAGATTGTGTTCTCAGAGTATTAGCAATGCAAATTTTATCTTTATAATGAGATTATATATGGTTTTGTTATGGTTAACCTATTATAGAGATGCTATTGGTACGTTCTTAATTATATCTCTGCTGAAGTTACTTTTCCCCCTTATTTATTGCAGGAGTTGCAGGTGCTGGCCGGCTTTTTACTCCTGCTGTAATCAAAGCCATGGCCCGTATCAATGAAAGGCCTATAATATTTGCATTAAGTAATCCTACAACAAAGGCTGAGTGCACACCTGAAGAAGCGTATACACTTACAGAGGTATTAATAATGATTATATGAATTGGTTATGTTTTGTTTTCTCCATCCATTAACTTACTAATTACATATTCTTGCATGCTTCTTTTAGCAGTTTCACTGAAGATTATAATATACATCCATGGGTCATCAGGGTGATATAAATGACTTATATCAATTCTGGAAAACAGTTATATAACTCCTGTTTTAAGGCCCTTACATTGTTTGCACTATTGTTTTTCTCTGTACATTTTAAACCCAAAGGGCATTATTGTTTTTCTATGTAAATTTTTCATTTGGATTTGACCTGCACCTTAGTTTTTTCTGTCCTTATTCTTTCCTTCCTTCATGTCTGTGCTTCTGTCGAGGATCATTTTCTCCTACTAGAATAACTCCTTTCCTTAAGTGTGAGTCTGGTGAATTCTCTTGATAATTTTTTGCCTTCGTTTTTGACTTGTTACCAAACCCAGGTTTGGAGGCTCATCCACAGCAAAACCAATGTCTGAGAGATGACCATTAGGGGAAAAGAAAGGCTTTATTTGATGGCCAAGGAGTAGAGAAGTGGGAGCCCATGCTCACACCTCAGCTTCTCAATTACATGGATAATAATGTAGTTAGAGGCTAATAAAGGAGAGGAACATTCAAGTTTTTTCTGGAAATAGGTGAGGTTTTACAGGAACTCATGTACCACCTCTTTTCACTCCTTTCGTGGTCTGGTGTTTCCAATTATGAGGACTGGTGGGTCTCTTTAGCCTTGAAGTGGAGAGGAGAGAGACTGGGCAAGTCTAGGCCAAGTTAACCCTATATTATAGTTTTGGACAAAGCATTTCCCAGATGATTACCATGTCTACATGCAGTGCTAAGTAGAGTCTGACACAAAGGTTAAGGCAACAAAGGAGACAAATGTGGTATAAAGACAGATAGGCTGAGCCTTTTCATCTCATAGTAGTCACCTGTCACACATCTTTAGGCCCAAGAGAAGAGTCAGTATTTTTAGCAAAACTGGCCTCAAGTCCATGAAAAGTAACGTAGACAATCATTATCATAACCCACATGTCAGAGGTATTACTTAGAACAAAGCTAGTGGAATACTAACAATGTATTTTCCAGCCATGTGGCCTCCAAGTGAGTCATTCTTGTTAGCTAATAGCAAGTGAAGCTAGAGGGTTTATTTAATTTTTTTGTTTGTTTGTTACAAGGATATTTTTGTTCTGTATAGAAGCAAAAGTTGGTGGTTACATTATTTCAGCCTTTGAAGATAGTACTGTTTTCTGACTTCTGTTTTTCTTTTGATTCCTCATCTTGAGTTTTTAGCAGTTTTACAATAATGTATCTTTGTGTTTATTCCACTTAGAGATTATAGGGCTCCTGAATGTGTGGCTTGATATCTGGTTTTGTTTTGTTTTTCAGTTTCCTATGCTTTGGCCATAATCTCTCTCTCCTCTTATGGAACTCCAGTTGCACGATCAGACTTCACTGTATCTCCATTATCCCTTACATTGTTTTCTGTATATATCATCCTTTTTGCTCTGTGTTTCAGCCTGATGATTTTCTTTGGACCTTCTTCCTGTTTGCAGATTCTCTTTCCAGTTGTACTAGTTTTTTTTTTTAGGTTCTTAATTTTAATTATTGCATTATTTTCATTTGTAGACTTTCTGTTTCTTTTATAATTGATTAGTTTAATGACAGACTTAAAATCGCAGAAATTATCAGTTTATAGATTGTTTTCCTTCCCCATATTTTATGAAGCAATTATTTTTTACTCACTTCACCATCAGTGTTTATCTTTACTAGGTCATTTTTTTGAGTTAACTGATAGCTTCCTGTAACAAATTTTTATTTAAAATTGTTTTGAGATTTAGTACTTTCAAATTATTTGACATTGTCACAAGGTTATATCTCAATTACAAATACCTGCCTATATACCATTAAGACAGTTCTGTTTGGCTTTTTCCTCCCTAATGTTCTATACTTGTAATCTTCATAGCATAATCACTTCCTTTATTCTTGTAATTGATCTTTAAGTGGCTCTAGAAAGTGATTTTTTTTCCTTCCTTCTTTCCTCCCTTCCTTCCTTCCTTTCTGTTGAGGATTGAACTCAGGATCTTGCTTGTGTTAGGCAAGCATTCTATACTGATCTACACCTCCAGCCCCCCCAGAGAATGAATATAAGGGCTTTTCATTTTGGTGCTAGGGATTGAACTCAGGGGCACTTAAACTGAGCCACATCCCCAGCCCTATTTTGTGTTTTATTTAGAGACAGGGTCTCACTGAGTTGCTAAGAGCCTCACTGTTGCTGAGGCTGGCTTTGAACTTGTGATCCTCCTGACACAGCTCCCCAGCTGCTGGGAGCCACTGAGATTACAGGTGTGGGCCACCATACCTGGCCCATAAAGGCCTCTTTATAATGGTGTTCAGCAGTTATGATTGTTAGGTCATACCCTTGAGAATAAATAAAGTAATAAATCTGTGATAAAGTTGGGTAAAATAATTTCTTGAATATATATGAATTACAATTACAGGATTTTTTTTCTTCTTTTTTTTTTTTGGTGGTACTGGGGATTACACTGAATTACAATTGAAGGTTCTGATTATAGCAAATATCTCAATTTATGTAAGTCCACTTTTATTATGTCTCCTTTTTTTTTTCCCTTGGGTAAATAGTTTTTGTCATTTCATAAGCCTAGTTGTTTGTTTGTTTGTTTTTTATTGAGTGCTGGATAGTATGAGTGAAGAATTATAACAATCATTTGAGGGTCTGGATGACATTCTCTTCCTCCAGAGGGGCTTCATGTATCCTCTGGTGACTATTAGGATGGGGTACATCATCATAATCCAACCAGGATGCAGTCTAGGTGAGGCCTAGTCTGTTTCCAGTTTCTTCTTCCTCCAAATGTGTACCCCTTTGGGTATGGCTCCAAAGCCCTGGAGTATTTACCAGCAACCTTCATTCTTAGTGGTCCCTGAACTTCAGTTTTTCTGTGTCATCATGAAATTCCTGATATCTTTGTTACACAGGTAAAAGCCACAGTTTTTGCCTTTGAAATTACCAGTTGAGGGGAAAACATTTAATTACTGACCTTATGTCTTTTTCTTTTCCTTTTTTTTTTTTTATATATTGGGGATTTAACCAAGGATACTTTACCACTCAGCTACATCTCCAGCCCTTTTTATTGTTTATTTGTTTGTTTGTTTGTTTACTGGGATTGAACTCAGGGGCACTCGATCCCTGAGCCACATCCCCAGCCTTATTTGTATTTTATTTAGAGACAAGGTCTCACTGAGTTGCTTAACACCTCACTTTTGCTGAGGTTGACTTTGAACCATACTGCTGCCTCAGCCTCCTGATCCTCTGGGATGATGGGCATACGCCACCTTGCCCAGCTTGGCCTTGTATCTTGCTTTCCTCTTCTTTTGGGTGTTAAAAACCATCTCCCTTCCACCCCTAACACCACACTTTCACTATCTTGGTAATTTTTTTTAAAGAACGTTTTTAAAATATTAACAAAAAGAACATTTTTTTTTAAAGAGAGAGAGAGAATTTTTTAATATTTATTTTTTAGTTTTTGGTGGACACAACATCTTTGTTTTTATGTGGTGCTGAGGATCGAACCCAGCGCCCCATGCATGCCAGGCGAGCACGCTACTGCATGAGCCACATCCCCAGCCCAAAGAACATTTTTAAAAATACATTTACTTTAACCAAGTACAGTGATGCACACCTGTAATCCAGGCTACTTGGAAAGAATAGAAAAGGCTTTGGAATGTAGATCAATGGTAGAGCAACCCTGAGTTTAATCCTTAGTCCTGAAAAATGGACGGATATTTTTTTTTTAATTGTAACCTTAGAGAAAGTTAATATGAAGCAACCTAGAAGATTATTGTTAAAGCTGCACTTTCTCAGAACTTTCTGGACTTAATATTTGTGTCTTTACATCTTTACTATTCTGTTTTTTTCTCTGTGATGACATCCAATAAATACAATAATTATTGAAATTCATTCATGGGCTGGGGATGTGGCTCAATCGGTAGCGCGATTGAGCTCTCTCTCTCTCTCTCTCCTCTCTCACTCTCTCTTTAAAAAAAAAAAAAAAGAAATTCATTCATTCTTTTTTTTTTTTTTTGGCAGTGCTAGGAATTGAACCTAAAGTCTTGTGCATGAACAAGCACTCTACCACTGAACTATGTCCCCAGCCCTTTTTAAATTTTATATTGAGACAGAGGCTTACTAAATTGCCCAGTTTGTCCTCAAAGTTGGTGCTCATTCTGCCTCAGCCTTCCAAGTAGCTGGAATTAAGTGTACCCCATTGCATCTGGCACTTCCTCCTTTTTAAAAATTAATTGCATGGGGCACAGAGGCATGCACCTGTAATCTCAGCAACTCAGAGGCTGAAGTGGGAGGATCTGGAATTTGAAACCAGACTGGACAACAGAATGAGGCCCCATCTCTTTAAATAAAGAAAGAAAATCAGTTTCAGAATCATCATAGTTTTTAGAATCAGTCTCAGTGTACTGCCTGATCTTTTTGCTAAATATGGTATTACTTTTAGATTGATTGCCTATCCTATCCGCCAGGTTTTACATAAAATGGATAGTTTTTGTCCCTAAAATTAAACCTTAATCTTACATAATGACTTTTTGGTACATATATTCAATGTATTATGGGTTTGGCATTTCTAAAATGTAAAAAAAAAAAATTGAATGTATTGAGCAGTAGTAGTGTATTCTACTCTAGAATTTTTGAATAAATTTTATTGATAAAGTATACATTATTGGGATGAATATTAAAATTCCCAAGGGAGACTGGTTTGATATACTGCATTTCAGCAGGGGTTTTTTATTTTAGGGTCCTGGGGATTGAACCCAGGGGCACTTGACTATTGAGCCACATCCCCAGCCCTATTTTGTACATTATTTAGAGACGGAATCTCACTGAGTTGCTTAGTGCCTTAGCCTCCCTAGCCACTGGGATTACAGGCATGTGCAACCATGCCTGGGCATTTCAGCAGTTTTAAGATGCAAATTTTTTTTTGCAATTTTTATAACTTTGAAGTCATCCTGTCTCTTACCAAGAAATAGGAAGGCACTGACTCATAGTTTTAACTTTATGTGAATTCTTAGTGCTACATGAAATAATGGCAGAAGTTTCTATATGGTTGCAGTCAACTCTTGGTGTCCTGTTCAGTGGAGACATGTCTTAGTGTTACTCTAACACCCTCTGCTGCTCAGTGAGAAAAATACTTAAAATAAACAAACAAAAAAAAGCCCCAAATGTCTCATGTTTTAATGGCCATTTGTTCAAATTGGCCAGGTTGACTTCAGAATGAGAATGCTGTTATCATTAAGATCTGGCTATGTTTAAGCTCCATTTTGATTTCGGGGGAGGGAGAAGATAAAGGTGACCTGGGAGAAAATGTAGATTCCATTTAAGACATTCCTAAAATCTTTCTAAGTCTGCAAACTGACTGATATTGTGAAGGCATAACATTTTCCTGTAAAGTACTATATTGTATAATCCACTTAATAAGGCTATTAAAATTAATGGTGCCACAAAAATATTCTGTATATTTTAGTTTGGTAACATATGACCTAAGACATACAGTGACATTACTCATCAAAGAAATAAAACTTTTTTGCCACAGGTAGAGCTATGTTTAGGACAAGTAGAGGATTATAATAACTATCTGTAGAGTGAGTAGAAAAATTACATAGCTGTATGGAGTTGCAAATCCAAACTAGTCAGCTGGGCCACCATTACCATAGTGAACTTGCTTTCACACTTAAACTTTGTATCATTTTGAAATTGAAAACTGCAGCCTTGCACATGTTTAACATAAATTTGTGGACAAATTGCCTAGAGTCAAATTCTTGAATGTTAATGAATTCACTAGTGCCCAGATCTATTCTGAAGAATAATCATTATTCTTGATATAATATATATTTTCAAATCTGAGAAAAAGAAGATAAAGCAGTGTCCAAACACTTATTATAACTTGGTTGAATGTTCAGGTGTCATGGTAATTTGTCCATCCTTCTGAGTGGAGATATTTCAGTCTTCTGTAAATTATCTTTTAACCTATTGACCCGTGGCTTATTTTAGTTATTCCTGAGTATTACAAGATAGAGTATTCTGTTTGAGCACTATTGTTTTCTTCTTGTCTTTTTGAGAGGGAGGGAGAAGAAGGTGGGGATAGGGAATGATATGTAAAGGATTTTGTTATATAAATTAAATCTCCAGTATTTTCAATTATATAGGCATCTAATTCTTTTAGAAGTAATGAAGGTGCTAGTAACATTATATGCCATTATAGATCGAAGAACTAAATCAGATGACTACAAAATATGTGGAGACTTTAACAGATTATTTTTGGTTTTGTTTTTGTTTTGTTTTGTTGTGTCAGGGATTGAACCCAGGGGTGCTTAACCACTGAGCCACAGCTCCAGCCCTTTATTTTTTTTATTTTTGGAGAGATGGTCTTGCTCAGTTGCTTAGGGCCTCTCCAAGTTGCTGAGGGTAGCTTTGAACTTGGGATTCTCCTGCCTTAGCCTCCCAGGCTGCTGGGATAACAGGTGTGTGCCACTGTGCCCAGCCAGTATTTTCAATATCTTGTGTTTAGCAAAATATTTTCTTTAACAAGGTAAAATACCAGTTTTTTTCTGGAATCAGTGTGATTGTACAATGCTATTTTATAAATTGCCTGCTAGAGAGTATTATAGCATAATAGACTTGAGCTTTGGAGTTATAAAAAAATTCAAGTCAAGTTTAATTGCTGCAAATTTGATGTGTAACTTTTTTAAAAATATTTTTTAGTTATGCATAGACACAGTACCTTTATTTGGTTTATTTATTTATGTGGTGCTGAAGCCTAGTGCCTCACCTGTGCAAGGCAAGTGCTTTGCCATTGAGCCCCAGCCCCAGCCTTGATGTGTAACTTTTTACCAAGTATTTTATCAAGGGTTTTTGGGGGTTTTTTTAATAATCAGTGAAATGAAGATGATGGTAATTTCATAAGGTTTTCAGGAGAGCTAAGTTAACTGAATTAACATATAAAACACCTGGTACAGAACCCAAAACAGGAGATATACAGTAAATGGTAGTAAATTAATTGTGACATTTCCTCCTTCATTCACAATGTATATCCATCTTTATTGGGATTATATTTGTGGACCATTTACATTTTCATTTTTGTAAAGGAACTAGAAGTATCAGAATTTTTAAGTTTACTGTAATGGACATGTTTCAGGTTTATTTGAATGTAATACTATGCATAAAATAGTCCTTATCCTAATAAAAGGTTTTGTTATACAGTAAATGATGCTTTGTTGGCAGGTGATTTATTGGTCTGATTTACCAGAGGACTTAACTTTATATGAATTCACCTCAATTTTCTCATCCATGTAGAGGAACAAAGTTGAGATTATTTCATTTCATTTACAGGGAAGGTGTTTGTTTGCCAGTGGTAGTCCATTTGGGCCAGTGAAACTCCAAGATGGGCGAGTCTTTACACCAGGTCAAGGAAATAATGTATATATTTTCCCAGGTAAATGTCACCATTATTTATGTTACAAAGCAATACATTATTTTTGTTACAAAGCAATAAGGAATTACATAAAAATACTTCCTGAAATTTTTTGGAATAAACATTGGTGTTTGCAGAATTTTGTTACAAATGTATAGGGAAATTCAAGGAATTCAGTAACTTCCAATTTGCTCTCTTTCCCCTAAAAATTTGTTTATTCATATTAATCTTGTTTTTATTTTAGAAATAATATATAGTATGTGGTTCATAAAAATGCAAAGGAGCAAAGTGGTAGAAAATTGCTTAACCCTCTCTATGTCCCCCTAGTGTCTTCTTAACCACACTTGTCAGATAAAACTACCACCAGTGGTTGGTTCTGACTTTTTCTGGCAGTCACCATCAGGCCCACTCATCTCCTTTTATCACAGTTCTTGTAACTCAACTGTATGTTTGAACTTTCCACTACGAAATACAAGTAATAGCGCACACATGCCTTCTGATACCTTTCTTCATCCACCACTCAATTTGTCTTATTACTGTTTGTTTTCTTAAGTAGTTGCTTTTATCTTTATGTAACTTACTTAAAGAGCTTTTCAAGCTTTTGTTAGCAATTTGAGTTTTTATTAGCTTGCTAAATGAAAAAAATCTTGTTACTTTCTTTTTCTACTTTTCAGTTTTATTTGTCAATATTTCTACATTGTAGAGAATTTTTTTGATACATTGTATTCTTTTGTTTTCCATGCTTCCGCTATAGATTGTGAATATTCAAAATCAAAATTATAAAAACAAAAAAAACCCCATGATTATATAAATGTTATTCACCAGCTACAGTGTGGTTTGACAAATACACTAGAAGATATAGTTCTGTATCATTAATTTTTGATGTTCAGAATATTTCAAGTATTATCAAGTATAATGAATTTCTTCTTTTCTTCCTTGATCTTACTCAAGAGTAAACTATTCTGTCCCATCTTCTTTTTCTATTCTGTCTCCCTCGTGTTTCTGGATACATCTTTAAAGATTTTTTTTTTCTTTTTTTTTTTTTTTCCTAAAGAACGTATGAAATCTTCCTGAGGTTTTACAGATCTGAAATTATCTTTATTTTGTCTTCTCACTTGATGGTTTGGCTGGGTAAAGTCAAAGTCTTTGTCATCAGACCTTTGAAGACCATTCACTTTTTGTTAAGGTTAGTGTTGCTGATAAGAAATCTGATAAAAGGAATCACATCCCTTTATGCATAATAACTTTTTTCTCTCAGAGTCTTCACACTTTTCTCTTTATATTTCTGAAAGTTTACTAAAATGTATCTAGGTTGGGTTTATTCCCATTTAACTTTTTTTTCCCTTCCATTTCTTTCCTTCTAGAACTTCAGTTTTTTTCCTTACAAAGTTGACATTAGATCATGGGTAGAATCCTTTCTCTTCTGTCTTTGACTTCAAAATTTTATTTCCTGTTTTCATCTTTGCCATTTTATCTCATAACGTGGAAGGTTTCTGTGATATTTCCTCATTCATCAATGCCTGTTAAGTTTTTTTTGGCACTTCTAGTGTGGTTTTTTTTAAGTCTTTTTAAAGGAGATTGGAAACATAGTATAAATTTATTCATAACAACTTCAGTATATATTCAGAAAATTAAGTTTTTTAATTTGGAGTGGGGACGGTGAGTACCAGGGATTGAACTCAGAACCACACTTGCAGCCTGTTTTATATTTTATTTAGACACAGGGTCTCACTGAGTTGCTTAGTGCCTTGCTTTTGCCGAGGCTGGCTTTGAACTCGAGATTCCCCTGTCTCAGCCTCCCAGGCTGCTGGGATTATAGGTGAGCGCCACTGCGCCTGGCTAAATTTTTGAATTTTAAAACATGACCACCTCACTATTATCATACCAAAGGAATTAATAATAATTGCCCAATATGCTTAATAGCATATATTGTCAATTCATTCAGTTGAACAATTTTTTATTCCTTTAATATTTTCTTATTCCAGAATTAATTTAATAGTTTCTTTAAAAAAAAGTTTTAGATTTTCTTTCATCTCTTTCTTCCTTGCAATATTCTATCCTTTGTGCTGTTCCCCTCCCCATAAATTTATGATTATCCTTAGTTGTCAGTTTCTTTTTAAGAATGACTATATTGAGCAGTACAGGGATTTGGCATGAATTCCTTTGCACTTTTGTCTTCCTTCCCCTGTGGGTCTTACCCTTAGCAGCTGACAGCAGGCTCCCATTAAGATGCAGGTAGATGCAAAGCACATAATAGCACACCTTAGACAAGCATGTTATTACTATTGTCACAATAAGGATGTATTTAGCCAATAAGTATGCCAGTGCTTTTATGTAGAACATTCTTCCAGTATAGTTATTGTTGTCTCTTGATACCTGGCAACTGTAATAGAAACTCCCATCATTGATGATGTTTTTGTAGAACTTGATAATGTTCGAAATCAACCTCTTCTATCTAGTAGTGTTTCTTTTTTTGTTTGTTGGTACTGAGGATTGAACCCAGGGGCACTCAACCACTGAGCCACATCCTCAGATCTTTTTATATTTTATTTAGAGACAGGGTCTTGCTAAGTTGCAAAGGGTGTCTTTGAACTCATGATCCTCATGCCTTAGCCTCCTGAGCCACTGGATTATAGGCGTGCCCCACCTTGCCCAGCTTCAGTAATATTTCTATGGTATAAATGCATGAGGAAATGGGAAGGGAACACATCTCTGCTTATTTTACTAAAACTACTTTAATATCATATTTGACTAGTAAGGAGTTTGGTAGTTGATTACTTTTTATTCAACATTTTAAAGTTCTAACTTTATTGTGTTGGGGTTGTAGCTCAGTAGTAAAGTGCTTACCTCAGACATGTGAGGCACTGGGTTTTAGCCTTAGCACCACATAAAATAAAATAAAGTTATTATGTCCATATACAACTAAAAAATATTTTTTTAAATTCTAACTTTATTAATAAAAATTATTAGCACCACAAATGTGAACATGAAAAATGACCTGGCAGTGGAGATAAAAATGGCCTTTAAACAGGAAGATTGTCTCAGAGTCTGTATGTAAAGCAACTAAAAACTTAAGGCTCTGATTGTTTTGGAATTACTTGTAATAACTGTATGAAATTTTAAAAACAAAACAACCTTAAAAGGGTCAATAGGCTAATCAGACATTGGCTCTAATAAAATGTTTTCCAGATCAAAATTCAGGAAAGAACCCTTCCCTCTCCAGTCTGAAACCCAAAAGGACTGTACTTTGGAATGGGGTTATGGTTTGCAGTGGCAGTGGGTGATCTAGAAAACCTCAAGCCTTTGTTCTGGACTGCCAGTGCCAGCAAGGGCCCAACAGAAGCAAACAAACCTTCTCTGAAATAACAGTATTCTAAGTCTTCAGATTATTTTTCTAAAGATAATGAGACACATAAAGAGACATGACAACACAAGCCAAAGCCAGCAGAGACCACAAGAAAAACAGACCTGCTAAAATTCTACATATAAGACAAGTGCTAAGAAACCAAAATGCTTATTAAGTTTATAGAGATAAAGCCAAGCTCGAAAACCTCAGCCAAAAACTACTGAATTCTAGAATTCAAAAATAACAATAAGAACTGAATTGTAAATGAGGCTTATAGCAGAATAGACCAAAGAGAATTGGTCAACTCAGAAACTATCTGAGAAGAGACAATAGAGAACAAAGCACAAAGACAGAAAGGAAAATACAAAAAAATAGGTAAGAGATATATCTTTAATGTTGTATTTTTAACTGAAGTCCTAGAAGAAAGTGAGAATAAAGCAGAGTCAACATTTGCAGGCCTTTGGCCAAGAAGTTCTTGGAACTGGTAAATGACAGTAGTCAAGAAGCTCATTGAAACCTACGCAGGATAGGTTTTAAAAATCTACTCAGGAACCTCATTGTGAGATTTCAGAAAAATCACAACAAGGAGAAAATATGAAAGCAACCAGATCAAAAATATTTCTTTCAAAGGAACAACTCTTAGGCTGACATTGGACTCCTTAACAATATGCCGAAAGGCAGTGGGATTATATGTTTATTTTACTTTTAGGAAATACTTGCCAACCTAGATCATCACAGTGAAAATCTTGGAAGAAGTAAGGCAAAATGAAGACATTTCAGAAAACAGAATTCACCACCTACACACTTGTATGAAAGGAAGGGAAATATTGTTCCTTAGGCAATAGTAAAATCCCAAATAGAAGCTTAAAGATGAAGGAAAGAATGAAAAGCAAAAGTTGTGAATATGCATGTAAAACAAAACCAGTATTGTGTACAGAGAGCTCAACTGTAACCACATGGTATTTAGAAAACTACATGGATATAAAATAACAAGAATGCTTTTAGGTTAAATAGAATTAAACTATTATGAGGGACTTGCATTCTCTGGCAGAAAAATTAAAATTAATATGGAATTTTGATTACTTATGGACATGTTCTAAATTTTAGGATAACCACTCAAAAACTAGAAAAAAACTTAAAATTTATGATAAATTAAAATTTATTAGGGGGTAAAACAATATTATTAAACAACCCAGAAAAAGGAATATATACTGGACTTGGCAAATATAGGAAGACAGTAGATTTAATCCCAAACATTTAAATATCTACATGATGGGGCTGGGGTTGTGGCTCAGTGGCAGAGCACTTGCCTAGCACGTGTGAGGCACTGGGTTTAATTCTCAGTACCATATACAAATAAATAAAATAAAGGTCCATCAACAACTAAAAAATACTTTTAAAAAGATACTTTAAAAAATATACATGAATCATATGCTTTACTTTAAAAATATATGTACCAGGCTGGTGTTGTGGCTTAATGGTAGAGTGCTTGCCTAGCAAGTGTGAGATGTTCACCAGTTCCACTGGGTTCAATTCTCAGCAGCACATAAAAATAAATAAATAAATACAGATATTGTGTCCATCTACAACTAAAAAGTTTGAGATATATACATATATATATATATATATATATATATATATACACACACACACACACACACACACACAGATACGTATGTGTGGTAGGCTCCATTAAAATAAGGCAGCTGCTAATTATGTGATCCTCTTTTTTTCCCTTGGTAGTTGAATGAATGTTCTTCCCATCTCTGCAATGATGATGGCATATTATTGGAATAAATAAAACAGTACCTAAAATGGGAGTCACCAGATACAGCTGAGAACAGAGGTGTCAATCTTCTAATTCTTCAGTAGGATGATTGAAAGCCACATCATTCTACAGCTGTGCTCAGAGAGGGTGACACTGTTGTGCTCATATGTACCACTCCAAACATTAGAAATGTTCAGATTTCTAGTCATTAAAGGAAAATAAGAAACCAGAGCAGATAAGCAAAAAAGGGCATATTGGAGACAAAAAAGGACTGTGATAAGAGGTGGAAAGTTTTTTCTAACTTTCAATATTGTCATGGAGACAAAAAGATTATGTTCCAAAACAAGCTCTTAAAAAAAAGTATGTGAGCAGAAAGATTAGAGAAGATGTTAAGAAAGTCACCTCAAAATAGAGCAAAGGACAAGACATGGGAAATAAAGATAATTAAAGGGTTAGTCCAGGAAGTAATGAGAAACTCTAGGATAAGAGAACAGAAAGATCAGGAAGGGGGCTTCAAAGACTTCATGAACATTTCCTCAAACAGAAAGACTCAGGTTTTCAGGTCGGAATGGCTTAGCACTGAGTATTCACCATGGTGGGCAAAAGTGTACCTCAAGGCAGTGTTATAAAATTGAAGAACAGAGGTACAAAAGCAAAGATCCTATATGTTTCTAGAGATGAAAAAAAAAAAAAGGGTCTGGAACCATGTTGACACTGGACTTGTCACCAACACAGGAAGTCAGGAGATATTGGAATGATACCTCACAATTCTAAGAGAATTATTTCTAAACAAAATTCCAAACCTAGATAATGAAATAAGTGGAAAGAAGTAGACAAGCATGCACATTTTCAGAAATGCAAGTTTCAAAAAATGTATCCCTCATACACTGTTTTTCGGAAAACCCATGGAAAGTATGCCCTGAAAGAGTTTTTAAAAATAAATAAATAAAACACTAGGAAGATAGGAAATGGTCCCAAAAGCAAAGAGAATCCCCATGCTGATACCAGGGTTTCCAGGATGACCGACAGTTCCCCATCTGGAATGGAGAACAACCTGACCAGACTATAGAGCTTCAGCAGATGTTTATGCTAGAGTATGAAATTAGAGAATATACAAGGGAGCCAGAATAGATTTTTTTCAGTTGGGGGAGAGTTGCAGGATGAAATTAGGTACTGAAAAGTCAAAATAATGGGGAAAACAGAACAATAATTAACTTCAGGGGAAACAGAACTTTATACAGAAGAGCAAAAGTAATCATGATACAGCATTTGGATGTGAACAGTGCCTATGAAGTCATGATGACATAAATTTTTTTAAATACTTTTATTGTTGAAGGACCTTTATTTTATTTATTTATTTATTTATTTATAAATATAAATGAGAATCAAACCCAGTGCCCCACACATGCTAGGCAAGCACTCTACCATTGAGCTACAACCCCAGCCCCATAATGACATAAATTTTGAGGGTCGATTAAACCAAACTTGTGCTTGTTATATTGGGAAGAAGGGAAAAGGTTGAAAATATGGGGAGAGCTAGATATTTGCTTCCCAGAAAGAAACAATAATATCTAGAACCCCCAAATAAGAAGAAATATAAGCAATTTATTTAAGGGTGAGAGAAATATTAAAATAATGAATTGAAAGTAGTTCCTTTTCTTGAGCAAGAAGTGGAGGGCTAGAGGTAGACTGGAAATTGGTGTTTTTTGTAATGAATATTGATGGATTACATGCATTTGTAATTTTGGTGAACTTAAAAATTAAATTGAGAAGCCGTTTATTTCTAAAATAACATCCTTAAGCAAATAACAATTGTAAGTTAACAGGAATCATTTGGTTTGATTTTTAGCTCAGATTTTTGTTTTTTCTTGAGGGTTGTTTGGGATGGGAGTAAATTACTGCTTCTGTACTTTGTTATAGGAATTTGGCCCCTTTCGTAATTTGAAAAGTGACCTTACTAAATAAAGTACTCAAAATTTCTTTCAGGTGTGGCTTTAGCTGTTATTCTCTGTCAAACTCGACATATCAGTGATAATGTTTTCCTAGAAGCTGCAAAGGTAAGTTTAAAATGTTTATCTTATAAAAGAATAATTATAAAGATGAATGGGTCTTAAAATAGAGAATGGTTTAACTCTGCCCTATTAATGAAAGGGAAGTTACCACCCATGGCTTTTTTTATTTGCCTGTCTACTTTTAAACATTTGGTTGTAAACTATGAATTCTTTCATATTTATGATGTTTAAAACTTCTGCGTGCATGCGTGTGTGTGTGTGTGTGTGTGTGTGTGAGAGAGAGAGAGAGAGAGAGAGAATATAAAGGTTCCATGACAGACAATATAGATATAAATATATAAATATCTTAGTATTTTTATTTATGTTTTAGTTACAGTTGGATACAATATCTTTAATTAATTAATTTATTTTTATGTGGATCAAACCCAGGGCCTTGCTCATGCTAGGCAAGTGCTCTACTGCAGAGCCACAACTCTAGCCCCTCTCCGTATTTTTAATGGAGATAGTTTATTTGGAATTCTGGCTACTGGACTTTGCAATAGAAATTCTGAAGAAATCACATTAATACAAATACTGATGTCTATTTTCTTAGTAGATATTGTAATTTTGCCAGGCTTTCTATGTATTGGGTAGAATGCATCAAAAAAAATCTGTTTTATTTCTTGTATAAACAGTTTTTTTTTTTTTAAGAGAGTGAGAGAGGAGAGAGAGAGAGAATTTTTTTTTTTAATATTTATTTTCTAGTTCTCGGTGGACACAACATCTTTGTTGGTATGTGGTGCTGAGGATCAAACCCCAGCCGCACGCATGCCAGGCAAGCATGCTACCGCTTGAGCCACATCCCCAGCCCAACAGTTTTAATTTCTGTAGAGGTTTATGTATTCCTGCAAAAAAATAAGAATTTTGTTACCTATGCTTTTCTCTTTCTCCACTGATTTTTTTCATTTTAATAGATCTTTCTGTTATTTAAACTAACAGAAGTAAAATTATGCTTTTCTTTACAGGCACTGACAAGTCAATTGACAGATGAAGAGTTAGCTCAGGGGAGACTTTACCCACCACTTGCTAATATTCAAGAAGTTTCTATTAACATTGCTATTAAAGTAAGTAATTTATACCTCTTCATAAATTTTTTTAATTTTTTTTTTGTAGTTGTAGATGGACAGAATGTCTTTATTTTATTTATTTTTATGAGATGCTAAGGATTGAACCCAGTGCCTTACACATGCTAGGCAAGCGCTTTACCACTGAGCTACACTCCAGCCCCTCTTCATAAATTTTAATGACATTTTCTTGTATGAGTAATATTATTTTGTTAGAGATAATTCAAAACATGGAGAAGGATGCAAAGAAATTTTTCATATTTTTTATTACCAAAATATAATATACATTATTATTTTAGAGGTTTTTTTTGCCTTCTAGTCTTTCTTTCTTTCTTTGTAAGCACATACATTCATACATACATGCATATAATCACCTGTGTCTATTTTTAATAATTGATTTCTAACTGTACTTTCCCATTTAATATAAACTTTTCTGTGTAAGTCAATAAATAGTCTTATGTGTGGTCACTAATACTGATTGGTATCCTCTTATTATTGTATTATAATGTTTAATCATCTTTATTTTTGAATATTTAAGCATTTTTAGTTTCTTATTGTTAGTAATAAGGCTGTTCTGAACATCCTTATAGGTAAATCTTTATGTGAATTCATGATTTTTTTTTTTTTTTTTTTTTTTTTTGTGGTGCTGAGAATCAGACCCAGGGCCTCATGTAAGCTAGGCAAGCACTCTGCCATTTAGCCACATCCCCATCCTGTGATGGCTTTTGGATGAATTCTAATCTTAAGAATAAATCATATTAACATGCTTAAGATTTCTAATATTCATTGTCAAATGTTTCTTCAGAGGAAAAAGTACTAATTTACATTGAACTATTAGATATGAGTGTATCTTTCTTTATTTGGAGTTTTGGGGTAGGGGCAGTACTGAGAATTGAACCCAGGGTCCTGTCCCCATCCCTTTTTTCATGAGACAGGGTTTCACAAAGTTGCCCAGACTAGACTCAACCTCTGGAATACCTAGGATTCTCAATCAATATCTCTTTCTAAAATTCTTTTTAAAAAGCTTTTCAGTATAATTTTCTTTTCTTCATCTGAATATAACATATAGCGTATTCTTTTCTAAATATTTTTAAATTTTTGTTATTCTGTATAAAAATGTTTTTTCCTATATATATTTTTTCTCACTGATTATTTCTTATATAGAGGAAAGGAATGAATACTTGGATTTGCTTGATAACCAGTTTGTTTACTGAACAACTTTAATTCTTTTGCGGGGGGGGGGGGGGGCGTTACTAGGGATTGAACTCAGGGGTACTCAACCACTGAGCCACATCCCTAGCCATAGTTTGTGTTTTATTTAGAAACAGGGTGTCACAGAGTTGCTTAGTGCCTCACCATTGCTGAGGCTGGCTTTGAACTCATGATCCTCCTGAGTTGCTGGGATTTCAGGCGTGCACCAGCCCACCCAGCTCAACTTTAATTGTTTTAATTGTTTCTCGGTTCTTTGGAACTTCTGAGTTTCAAATCATCTGCAAATGTATTTTTTAAATATGTATATCTAAAGAAGGTAGGCTTCTATTCTAGTTTACTAAGATTTTCTTAAACATCAAGATTGGATGTGGAATTTTCCAGCCACATATGCAGCTTGCAATAGACAATCATAAGTTTATGCCCTTTTAATATTATTGTTAACAGTATTTTAATGCTCATAGCTGTGGTGAGCCGTGTCAGCGGACCGTGGTCGCCATTACAAGATGGCGCTGATAAGCGCCGTGGCCTGTGATAACAACTCCTTATTTTGGGAGAGTTGGCACGTAGCTGTAGAACACCCTATGAGAAAGATCCACGTGGCGGCTTTGCATTGGGGCTTGGAATGCTTTATTAGGCTGAGGAGTGCGGGTTAGAAGGAGAAGCTTCCAGAGACACATAAGTAAAGGCCTGAATAAACTGCTGAAAGAAGATTCCTGAGTTGCGTCTTCCTTGCGGGCAAGGGGGTCGCGACACATAGCCTAAGCACAGATTGGAAATTGGTAATGGATATTATTTTTAGGAAATAGCAGCCAGTGCAGTTGAGCTGGTATCTAAGGTACAGAGAGGAAAATGGCATAAGAGAAGATCTGAAAGTTTATAGTCAGCTTGTAGCCAGGTATAGTGGTACATACCTATAATCTGAGCAACTCTGGAGACTAAGGCAGGAGGATCACAAGTTTGAGGCCAGGGCTAGGAATATAGCTCAGTTGATAGAAGCTGAGGTTGCAGGTGTACACTACTGTGCCCAACTTTGGAGAACTTGTTCAGACTCCAGGACCTTACTACCAGTCTCTAATAGTAACAGACTTTGTAAAGTCTGGAATAGAGAGGTTCTGTAGGTCTGGGATGGAGTCCACGAATTTACATTTCCAGCAAGTTTTTTGGTAATGCTATGCTAATGGTCCAAGAACTTTTGAATACCAATGACATGGAGATCTTCATTCTACTTTGAGTTAGCTGGGAGCTAATATACTGATGGATGTCCTGTTAGTATCTCATATATCATAGGACTGAGGAATTACCTAGATTAGGAAACAAGAGGTTACTGCAGAGGCACTTGTATATACAAAGATTCAAAGGCAAAAAAGAATGTGGGATATATGTGAACCTGGAAAAAGCCTCATGTGTCTAGAAAACGGACACAAAAAAGGAGAGAATTTTGAAATGAAAAAGAGGAGGAGGCAAGGTTGGGGGGAATCGTTGTAATTACATCAATAAATCTGGAATTCATTCTGAGGGCAGTGGCAAGCCACTTATGGGCAGAACCAGACAATGTATTTTAAGCTATCATGGCTCTGACTAGCTGTAGTTCTGAGTTTGTTTGGTTCTAGTATTTTTTTTGTTTAGTGCCTACATTTAAGATGGGTATATATGTATTTTGCTATTATTGGATGGCATATTGTACAAATTTCAATTAGATCTTAACTAGTTGATTCTTAACTAATTGATAGTGATATTGGTATTCTGTATCTTTGATGATTTTCTGGTGTAGTAGTTCTGAAAATCATTGAAAGAGAGATGTTTTACTCCTAATTATAGTCGTGGATTTATTTCTCCAGTTCTTTTTTTGTTTCCTTCCTGCTTCACATATTATGCAACTCTTGTTGGGTACATACACACTTAGGGTTACGTGTCTTTTTTTTTTAAGTTATTGATAGACATTTATTTATTTATTTGCTTATGTGGTCCTGAGAATCAAACCCAGTGCTCACACATGCTAGGCGAGCACTCTACCACTGTGCCACAACCCCAGCCCAACCATTATAGAATTTTCTTAGCCTATCTCTTTGTATAGCTTTGTGGTGGTTACTATAGTATTACATACTTAACAATTACATTCTGCTACTATTGCCAGGCTGAATTTACCCTTATTTTTGTTCACCATACTTTCTTCCTTCCTGATGTTTTGAAGTGTTTCTTCTCCATCATGCCCTTGGTGTTTAGATAAATTCTTTTTTGGTACTAGCATAGAACCCAGGGGCACTTAAACCATTGAGCCACATTCCCACCCTTAGTTGCTGAGGTTGGCTTTGAATTTACGATCCTCCTGCCTCAGCCTCCTAAATTGCCGGGATTATAAGTGTGCACCACCATGCCAAGCTAGAGAAATTCTTTTAGTCATCCTTATATTCTTAATTTTCCTCACTCTGAGAATGTCTTGATTTCCCTGTCATTTCTAGAAGATATTTTTAGTAGATATAGTGTTCTAGATTGGCAATTCTTTTCTTTTAGCACTCGAAGAATTTACTACTTCCCTCTGCCATTATGTTTTCTGTTGAGAAACCCACTGTCATTCTGGGCTCCGTCACGCATGCCTGTAATCCCAGCATCTTGGGAGGCTGAAGCAATAGGATCGTGAGTTCACAGCCAGCCTCAGCAACTGAGCAAGGTCTTAAGCAACTTAGTAAGTACCTGTCTCAAAATAAAAAATAAAAAGGGCTGGGGATGTGGCTCAGTGGTTAAGTGCCCCTGAATTCAATTTCTGGTACAAAAAAAAAAAGAGAGAATTTTTCTTTGTCTTTATTTTTTGGAAATTTAATTATGATGCTTCTTAGTGTGGATTCCTTTGATATATTTGGAATTTGCTTTTTGAATCTGTAGTTTATACTTATTGCCAAATTTAGGAGGTTTCAGTCATTATTTGAATATTTATCAGCAGTGCTCAACCCTTTTCTCCTTTTCCCAGACTCTGATAATTTGCATTTTAGATTTTTTGTTACATAGGTCTGTGGCATGCTGTTTTGCTTTTGGGGATTTGTTTGTTCCAAGTTTGTTTTCCCAATTGAATAATTTCTGTTTTTCTATCTTCTAGTTCACTGATTTCTTTCCTCTGTTCCCCTCATTCAGCTGTGAATCTAATCTACTAAATTTTCTTTTCTTTTTTTTTAATATTTATTTATTTTTTTTAATTGTAGTTGGACACAATACCTTTATTTGTTTTTATGTGGTGCTGAGGATCAAACCCAGGGCCTTTCACTTGCTAGGCGAGCGTGCTACCACTGAGCCACAACACAAGCCCTAATCTATTAAATTTTCTATTTCAGTTATTCACATATTTTTAGAACTAAAATTTTCATATGAGTCCTTATATCTCTTTTTAATTTACTGCAAGTTTCTATTTTGTTTGCTGAGACTCTAATTTCATTTGTGTCGAGCATGTGTAACATTGCTTTCTGAGGCTTTTTTTTTTTTTTTTTTTGAGTATGTACTTTTAAAAAGGGATAAGGGACTGGTCCACAGATGGCCACTGTACTCTGCTCAAATGTATTGCCTGCCAGGACCCCACACAACTTAATTTATCAAGTTTCTTAAGCATGAAAGAGCAACTGGAATGATCTCACCTGCCCTGGCCTTGAACACAGTGAAAAGATCCAGGGGTAAAAGCTGGGCTGGATAGTAGATCCAGAAGCAGCAAGGCCAGATAATCTTGTGAGGTTTGATGTCATTTTGAGTGATCAGGAGATATAAAGGCCCAAGGACTCCGCAGTCTAGGAAAAGCTTCTGTAGACTTGGGGGTTTGGGAGGCACCCAGATACCATGGCAAAGATCTAAGAAGTGATGCCAACAGCAAGTGAGGAAGTAAAACTAGTTCCAAGGGAAGATGCCAGCAGAGTCACTGGAGAAACGAGATCTGAATATCTAGGGTATCTAGGTTGAGAGTAATCTGAAAAATCACCGTGACATATGTGATGTTATGAAGTGAAGAGAGTGACGGCCCATGAGATATGTAATCAGTATGTCTCTTCCTCGAGCTGCCTATCTAACATGTGTCTTCAAGTTCTACAGCCCAGGGACAGTCTGGGATCGTGTTATTTTGGGGTCAGAAACATATGATTCTTCCCTTTCACGATCCCTGACACTCTTGCAATATCTGCTGGCAACCAGATCCAGAATCTTCCATTCAGGGGAGAAATCTTAACAACACACGTTTTCTTGTGGTGCCATTAGACACTAGTGTCTTCTGAAGCTGGACAGGGATGTTTGCAAATGACCAGGGAGTTTTCCTCCCTACTTTCCTCCTCCTGACCACCAGGGCAGATTTGAAAAAGCAGGACCATTTGTTTCAATAATCTTCTTTAAGAAGTCACATTCATGGCTGGGTTTGCCATTCATTTTTGCACCAGGAACTTTATGAAGTGGGAACGGCTGAACTCATCTGGCAGGGCTCTCCACTGCAGACAGCCAGTTCCCAAATCCCCGAGATGTGAGGGCTGGGTTCTCCCAGCATGTTCTTTTCAATAAACATTCCCACACTTGGCCTTTAACTCCAGCCACCCCATCCCTGCCCTCCCAGCGCCTGCAACTTTCCACCTTGGCTCTGGCTCCTCTGAGGCATTTTTATCATGGCTACTTCAAAATCTTTGTCAGATAATTTTAACATCTCTGCCATCTTGGTTTTAACATCTACTGACTC
This sequence comes from Urocitellus parryii, assembly GCF_045843805.1. Taxonomy (NCBI): domain Eukaryota; kingdom Metazoa; phylum Chordata; class Mammalia; order Rodentia; family Sciuridae; genus Urocitellus; species Urocitellus parryii. The sequence goes on along the minus strand of NC_135543.1, from coordinate 23,154,865 downwards.
TTTTTCCTAGTTTGATATGGTCCTGATTCTTGGTATGATAAGTACTTTTTAGTTTTTTGTTTCTTTTTTTCTTTTAATTGAGACCTAGAGTCTAACTATTTCTTAAATCTTTAAATGACTTTCTCTGATATTGCTTTGGGGTATGTGCTTCATTTCACTGCAGGTTTCCCACTTCCTCTGTTGACTCCTGAGAGGGGAGCCTCCCCATCAGTAATACTTTGTCCTGACACTGCACTTTGGTGACCTCATTACCACAGGACAATGAACAAGGTCCCAAGTGTTCTGTAGTCCTTCTCTGATACCATCCAGTGGCCTGGCACTGGGGAGGTGACTGATTAAGGATAGAAGTTTTCCACATGGTCTCCACTGACAGTGTGGGCAGCAGGGTGGTTGAGGAGATAAGGTCCTTCTTGCTGACCAGTGGGGATGAAAGTCCTGGCTCTGACACTACCCTGGTAGGGCTCCTATGGTACCACATTATAGCCTTGATGGAAGTCTAAACTCCTCACTCACCTTTTGTTAGCAGAGGTAGGCTGGACCAAAATTTTTTCTGTGGTGTTTGACTGGAGTAGAATGGCTATTGACTGAAAGTTTTTCTGTCTGTTAAGCTGGCCTTCTGATCCTTCAGCTAGAGAAAGCAGCCATTTGTTGAGGTGTTTTTTGTCTGCATCTCTTGGTGTGTGAGGGCTGCTGGCTTTTTCATCTAAAAATCTGGGATACATGAAGCCACTGTGTTGTTCCTCATGTCTCTAGGCTCTTTGCTGGCCTGCCTTTTCTCTCCTCCTCTTAGAGTTGTCTTAACGGTTGTTTCATGTTCAGTGTTAAGCATTTTTGGTTGTACTTTGTGGACAGGATAGGGGGAAAGTATGTTTTGTTTTCTCTTCCTAGAAGCAGAAAACTTTTTTCCTTTTTTTTATAAAAACTTGAGGACAGTTTGGGCAATAGACAGAGCACATTTTCCATTACATAATATAACATTAGAGATTGAGCTCTTGTAACCAGAGTTTTGTTTTGGGTTTTTTTTTTTGGGGGGGGGGGTTGGTACTTGGGGTTGAACCCATGGGCACTTTAACACTGCACTATATTACCAGTTCTTTTATTTTTTATCTTGAGACAGGGTCTTGCTAAGTCTAGCCTTAAATGCAAGATTTTTCTGCTTCAGCCTCCTGAGTTGCTGGGATTATAGGTGTGCACCATCATACCTGACTTCATAGATTATTTTTATTGACCATTTTCTTAAACTTTTCTTTCAGAAAAACTGATATAAGAAATGTGAATAGTGGTCACAATTTGGAATGGGAATTAGAAGAGGAGAAGGAAGTTTGGATTTATTTTACCATGTGTCACAATGCTTTTAAAATTTGAAATGAAACCATAATGTGATAACTGGATGGCAAGCTCCCTGTGAGGAAGCTTTTTACATTCCTCATTTTATCAGACTAAAGCTAGAGGTTTATCCTCACCGCTTACTGTGGTACTTAGCTTGGTTGCAGAGATCAGTAATCCATTCATTGCACTTTATTTTTGGTGTTGAACACATGATTATTATATCTGTGACTCAGTCCATATTCTAAAACAAAGACATCTGACTTGCTTTGTATTAGGTTTTCACCTCTGTCAAGTCAGCTATGACTAGGAAGTAAAGTCCTACACATCTGGCGTTCCCTAAGCTCGCTCTTTCAGTAGGGCTTTGAGGAGTGATGCGCTGGACAGATCATCCAGGTGTGTCTACTGAAGTGATAATTTTTTTTTTGACTGCACTATTAGGGAAGTGCTATAATAATTCTTGGTCAGGGCCGTAATTAAAACACTTTATAAATACATTGTAAGATGACAAGTCTTTTTTTTTTTTTTTTGGCACTGAACATTGAACCCAGGGATACTTTACCACTGCACCACACCCCCAGTCCTTTTATTAATTTTTTTATTTTAAGAAAGGGTCTCACTAAGTTTATTAGGGCCTTGTTAAGTTGCTAGGGCTGGCCTTGAACTTGGGAACCTCCTGCCTCAGTCCCTGGAGTTGTTGGGATTACAGATGTGTACCCCCACATCTGGTTTATTTTGTCTTTTAAACTTTGAATAGTTTCTGAATGTTTTGAAGTAAGTCAAAGTAATTTTATTTTTTTTTATTCTTAAAAAGAAGAAATACTATTCTTCTAAATTTAGTTCTTGTGTTGTAATATTTTCTATGAGAGCCTATACAATAATCTTCTTTGTTTTTCAGGTTACAGAATACCTATATGCTAATAAAATGGCTTTCCGATACCCAGAGCCTGAAGACAAGACCAAGTATATTAAAGAAAGAATATGGCGAAGTGAATATGATTCCTTGCTGCCCGATATGTATGAATGGCCAGAATCTGCATCAAGACCTCCCCAGATAACAGAATAGAAGCACTCACACCAATAAATATTTCCCATGCTTCAGGGAAGCCCCTTTTTTGAGAGATGTTATCAGATTTATGGTGTTTCCGTATTTTTTTTTCTTCCCCCACTACTTTACTTGACTTAACCCATGTATGTCCATGTCTGTTGGAGGTGGATGTGTTGACTGTATTAAGGTCCACCAATACCCTACAATCAACCATAATGCTTAATGTCCTTATTTGTAGCCATACAACACCCAAGAGATGTTTAAAATGTGTCTATGGATGTCTTCACTTGTATTTTTGGTCCTGCTTGCCAAAGTATTTGTTATTTACTGTTATAAGTAACAATCTTCCATCATCCGGTTAGTTCTACAAAAATAGAAGTTTATTTCTGTGGATATGAGGGCATATTTTGCAAAGCAGCCAAATTTTAAACAAAATTCAAAGAAAATTGTCAGTATGTAAAACTTTATCTGCTTCATTTTACCTTCATGCTCTGAAATTATTTTATAATACACAGAACTAGAGAAATAAGAAAATTTTTTCCCTTTTATTTTCTGGAACTAATCAAGGTTTAACTATAACATTAGGAGAGAGTTATGGGAACTACTATTGCCTTTAGACAAAGCAGTCTTTTGCAACAGTGTGTAAAAATGATTTTTATTTAATAAAGTAATGTCTTAAACTTAATTGCTTCAGTTATGCTACCTTATTGCCCAACTAGAAATGTAGGTTTGCTTATAATGAAAATACATTGGGTTTTTTTTGTTTTTTTAATTTCTAGTTGAGGGCATATAGGATGCCTAAAGCATACATTACAACTAATCTCGTTTACTTTTTAAAATAAATCAGTAGTGGTTTACATCTGAATGAGCTGTATTTAACTGGAGGAACTATACCCTATCCAACTGAGGTTCTTTATTACTCAAAATAGTTTTGGGATTCTCCTACAATGCATTCCCTTGAATGTTGTTAGTGGTGACAACTCTTTCTCTATTAAAGGTGAATTTATTACTTTTCAGAGCTAAGTAGGGATGAATAAGGAAGGTGTTCAGACCAGGAGATGCCATTTTTAATCCCAGTAAAATAGATAATAACTGGCTAAAGAGACCAGTTTCTTGTGTAGCTTACATATTAGAGATTTTTAAAGGAAGATCCAGAAGCATCTTAAAATATGGCGGTATAGCTATAGTATCTGTCTGCCTTATGTGCTGCAAGAAGCAAAACTTTTAAATGTTCATTCTACAATAGTAATCTTGTCTCATAAAATTAGAAAAAGATGGGGAGCTGGGAATGTAGCTCAGTGGTAGACTACTTCTGGCTTCAATCCACAATACTAAACACTAAGAGATGCCTCTGCCCCAACTCCCTCCATTTCTGCCCCTGGCCCTGCCCCAGGCTATTAGGGGCAGACCCCTAGCAGCTATAGTTTGAGCAAGTTCTTGAAGGTGGTTCTGACACAGACATACTTGCCCTCACAACTGCCTTAAAGCAGATATCGGAATCATCTGGAGAGCTGACCAATGCTGAGGACTGACACTGATGCAGGTCCTGGTTGAGGCCTGAGAGTCTGCATTTCTGATGAGCTTCCAGGTACCACCTGTGTTGCTGTTAAAGAAAACAGGCGTTGCTCCACAGTATTGCAAGTGGTGTGCTGTTTCAGCCTAGTGTTTATATACTATGTGCTTCTATATATATGAAAAAGATCAACTGAAACTCTTACATGGAGTAGCTGTCATTAGTTTTGTTATATTTAGTTATCTTATAAAAACTAGTGTTTATATACTATTTAGTTATCTTATAAAAACTAGTGTTTATATACTATGTGCTTCTATATATATGAAAAAGATCAACTAAAACTCTTACATGGAGTAGCTGTCATTAGTTTTGTTATATTTAGTTATCTTATAAAAACTGATGAGTTTTTATAAGAAAAATTAATATAGAACTCTTTAAATAGTTTTTTTCCTGAGAATACATAAAAACTAGAATACTGTGTGATTTTAAATTCTGGATTTGTAGCATACTTAAGTGAAACCTAGCAACCAAATTTCACTTAGAAAAGATTAGCTAACAAATGGATATTTGTGAGGTTTTTTAATTTGATTATTCATTCCCTAATGATAGAACTTGCCTTGTACTTTGTCTTCTCTAAATTATCAGCCTCTGGAGAAATAGTATTTTCATTTTCTGTGAAAGAGTGATGAATGAATTAAGACTGAAATACAATGTTATAAGTATGGAGCATTAACCATTGTTCCCAGATAACAGAAGACCCAAAGAGAATGGGGCTAAGGATTAGGGTGGCATACAGGTGCTCCTGTGGCTCCCCCACCTCCCAGTATTGAAGATTAAATTCAGGGCCTTGCACATATTAGGCAAGCTCTCTACCACTGAGCTACATTCACAGCCCTTTTTAATGTAAGTTGAGTTAAGTTGCCCAAGCTGGCCTAGAACTTGTGCAATCCTCCTGCCTCTGCCTCCCAAGATAGCTGAAATTATAGACATGCGCCACTGTAAGATTTTTTCCTCTGGCTCATTCAGTCTCCCTTAAGGATAACTTTTTTTTCACAAATATCTTCAGTGTTCTGTTGGACTCACCAAAATAAAATCAGCTTTATTGGGCATATGTAATATTGAGAACAATAATACAAGTCTCAAAACTCTCCACTGGGATCCATTTAAAGGAAGTCCTAAAGAATGAAATAACCCCAATACCATATTTTCATCCAAGATGACCACGTGGGTACAACTGCAGGCATATTGCTTACTATAGAACATTGCATAGATTCATGGACTCTGAATCTCTGTGATTTGCACTTTAGCATGTAAGTGTTAAACTGCAGATGAAATAAAGTAAGATTTAATATTTAAAATATTCAAGATAATTTAGCTATAGAAAACTTTTTCCTCACCTGAAATTGAGAGAGATTTTAATGTAAGCAGAGAGGGGAAATAAAACCTAAACCTTTATTTTCAAATTTTAGTACATTCAGGTAGGTTCAAGTAAGACATGACTCGTAACTGTTAATTCACTGATTCTTACTGAGAGTTTAAGTAGTGCTAGATTTTGAGACATTATTTTTCTTTCTTAAATAAGGAAAACTGTGCCACCCAAAGAGAAAAGTAAAAATGGAAACATTTTCATAGTTTTATTGCACAAAATATACACATTGAGTCAAATGACTTGAATGTATGGTATCTTTGGGTAAACAACATTTTCACATGGCTGTTAAGTCTTGGCTTTCTTTTTGTTTTTTGTTTTCCAAGTAAAGTTTTATTTCTACATTCAGTGTACTGTAAGTTTTAAGACTAAGAAAGAAAAACAGACATGGTGGCACACAACTGTACTCCCAGCAATTTGGAAAGCTTTGGAAGGATGGTGACTTTGAGGCCAGCCTCAGCAACTTAATGAGACTCTCCGCAATTTAGCAAGACCCTGTCTCAAAAGAGCTGAGGATATAGCTCAGTTAAGTGCCCCTGGATTCAATCCCCAGTATCAAATAATAAGTAAAGAAAATGTATGGTTATATATTCCTCGGTTTTCAGATTTCCTTTTATGTTCCAGAAAAAATTATTTTCCCTTTCCTAACTTTAAGTCTATGTTCTTGGAAATCATTGATTCCTATATAGTTGATGAATTATTACCAACACATTTGGCATACAGTTAGCAAGTTATAACAAACTAAATTGTATGGGTGGTGCCTACACTGTTCAGGAGTTAAGTGTTCCAAGCATCTTGTATATTTAATCCACAGTAAACCTGTTTCTGTCCCTGTTTCATAGACAAGGAGAGGGGCACAGAGAGGTTGAATGACTTACAGAATATCTCATGATGAGTGGCAAAGCTGGGACTCTTAGTTCATACCCATCTTAGGAAAGAAAGCCCTCTATAGGTGATTTTATCTGAATCTTCAAGAATTGTTTCAGTTTAGCTGGGTGTGACAGCTCACTCCTGTAATCCCAGCAGCTTGGGAGGCTGAGGCAGGAGGATTGGGAATTCAAGACCAGTTCAGCAACTTAGTGAGACCCTATCTTAAAAAATAAAAAGGGCTGGGGATGTGGCTCAGTGGTCAAGCACTCCTGGGTTCAGTCCCTGGTACCAAAAGGGGAAGAAAAAAGAAGCTTTCAGGAAAAAATTTTTAAGTCCTCCTTAGTGCATTTTACCACTTCACTTGATTTTTCTTTGTTCCCATTTATAATTTAAATACAATGTAAACCTCTTACTTGTTAATCTTTAAATTTTAAGTATTGGATGTATAAGGATTTGGTTTTGAATGTGATAAATATCACTAGAGATTTTAATAGTTGACTAATACCTTTTATTTTAGTAGTAGTCATAGAATTGCCAACCACTATAACTTCTGTGCAAATCAATTTGAAATGCACTTATATATTGTACTATTCAGTTTGTTAATCTACACATCAATGTACATCTGCATTGTAAGGTGTATTCTAAATGGTATCTGTTGTGCTATTTGCATATATAACTTCTGTTAAAAAGATAAGAACAGTTAGAAAGTAGTAATAGTAAAATTGTGTGTGGAATAAGGAACTTCTAGAGAACTATTTTAGGTAAATATTTGACAAAATTTCTGCCCAATGTTTTATTGTATTTCAAGGAGCTTTAAAATCAACTGAAATTAAAAACATATTTTTGCAATTGATAGTATTTTCCCTTTGATAACATCGTAAGCATTAATCATTGACTTCAAGGAAGCCACACTTTGCAACTCATTGCTTGGCCTTTCTCACTTTTGTGTTTAAGATAAAATGATAGAACAACTATTCTTGTGGTAATTGTGGGAATAGTAGTTTAAGAGGAATGCCTCTCATATAGACACACCAGATTTTCCTACAGATGGTTCCAAGAATCAGTCTAAAAACATCATAGTCATGTGAATTATTTTTCTCTTTTTGTGATATATTACTTGTAATGAGATGTATGCTCTTATATTTTCTTAGTAAAATTTTCCTATGCATAAAACATGCTTGATGACCTCATTTTTTAAAGACTACTATGTAGAGGAATTTTTAAAAACTTGGCATTATCCCCTTAAAACAAATGCACACTTGACCTGGGAATTTATTATTAGACTTAAATTCAGACATGAAGTATTCCTTGTGCTCCTCATCTTTTCTCTTTAATTCCTTATGTTCAACTTCCTACTCTGTTTCCTGACATTTTCCTGTCAGGTGGATCTGAAATCTTTGCTGTCAAATCTCTAACATTTCTTCTGCAACCTCAAGCTCAGCAGATGCCTTGTTTCCAATTTCCAGAAAACAGAATCATCAGAAGAGAACTCAGGCTCTCCCACCCGCACTGGCCCAGCTGCCTTGATAGAGTGAAAGGCTACAACCCTGACAGCACCAGCCGCCCTCACTGGTGATGAAAGCCAGCTTGAAACTTGGCTGGGCCTTGGTGTCCTGTTGAGTGTGAACCATCTCACAGAACACCAACCTCAGGCTATTCTGACCAAATGGGTTCAGATAAAAATGGCCACTCTGGGGCTGGGGTTGTGGCTCAGAGGTAGAGCGCTTGCCTAGCTCGTGTGAGGCACTGGGTATGATTCTAAGCACTACATAAAAATAAATAAATGTATTTTTTTAAATAGCCACTCTGCAATCGACATCTATAGATAAAATATGGATGCTGTCCAAACCACAAAAGTAAACAGCATCCCCAGAATCCTGACTAGTATGATGGACTGCTGATTTTTACCAATTATAGTTCTAGCCTCACTCTAGTTAGTACTCTCTATAGTTTATTGAATGTGATAAATATCACTAAAGATTTACCAGTCATAGAATTGTTCCTACTCACCCACTAGTCCGTTCCAAAATAAATGTCAAATTCCATGGCCCCTCTGCAAAATCACTAAACCAAACAAATCCAAATCCTACAAAAGTATTTTCTAACACCCACTTACAGAGATGCCCCACATTTCCCCATGGCCTGTATCCTCCTCTGCTGCAATAAGTAATAAATACCCAACTTGGTGATAAACCCAACCTTCAGCTCTCCCTTCTCCAGCATTCAGGGGTGAAACTCAATGTCCTAACCCTCTAATCCTGCCTTGGTCTTTCATGTGATAGCTCCCATCCTTAAGATACCTTGAGGCTATAGGTCACTTTGCAGGGTCACTTTTAGCTCATTATTTAACTCATTATTCTAGCTGAAGTAGGTAGACCAATAAAAACCTTTCATTGCCTGTCAAAGTACTAACACTCAGAAACAGTAATAATGGTGGCTCAGTTCATGAACACTAAATAGTGTGGATCTTAAGTACCATCTGCTCTGGGTCTCAACTGGAAGGCAACTTTGAACACAAATAACTTTCGTTCTCAAGCTGGTCTAAAAACTATACATAAGGATCAGATGTGGTGGCACATGCCTGTAGTCCCAGTGACTCAGAAAACTGAGGCAGGTATATCATAAGTTCAAGACCTCAGCAACTTAGTGAAACCCTATCTCAAAACAATAAAAAAGCTGGAGATGTCACTCAGTAGTACAATGCCCCTGGTTTCAGTCCTCAGCCACACACACACACACACACACACAGTTAAAATTACACTTAAGTCACTGCAAAGTAAGCAACCATGAGAATATGCCTCTCTAATCTCTGACTCCTAGGAGTGTAACTTACTACCAGCCTAAAGTGCTGTGCTCTGAAACCCATCATCACATTCACATGGCGCCTCCTGTGACGGGATCCGCCCAACTAGGACAGCAAATAGCACCACAGGCCCATTCCTGGAATCCAGGGGATTCTTCTCCAGGGTCACTTTTAGCTCGAAGCCTCCCTGTGGCCTTGTGACTCAGAACTGTACTTCTGTCTAACAGTTCTTCCTTCCCTCTCTCCTCCTCTTTGAAAATGAACTACCGTGTTCTGAATTCTGATTCTCACATTTATTTTCTCTAATAAATTACTTGCATGTTTAATCTTACTTCCTTGTGTGCTTCTGGGGAGACCCAGACCAGCACAGCAAGTTATTCAGGATGTAGACCTGTAGAGTAGAAACATTGAAATTATTAGAGCTATTGGCCAGGTAATTAGATTGTCTGGATTCCCAGATAGTGTTGTTTTTGTTTTATTTTTTTCTGGATACAATTCCCAACTCTAGATCATACTAGGAAATAATCTCAGCTAATTTGGACACATACCCACCAAATAGGTACTTTCAGCTCATTAACAGCACCAAAGAGGTTTGAGGTGGGCAAGGATTAGCTACTGCCAACAACCTTATTATTAGGTCTTAATAAAAACAAGACTCAACAAAATTCTGTCATATATGCAAAATATTCAATAAACAAATGTTCTGTATACAAGCAGATACAAAACCATTCATATTATGCTACTGAATTAGTCTTCTACCCAAGACAGAAATTTATTTTCTCACATTCTGGAGGCTAGAACTGTAAGATCAAGGTGGCAGCATAATTCTGGTAAGTGTTCTTTCTGGCTTGTAAAATAGTCTCCCTTTGTCCTTAAGATACATTCCAAGACCCGCAGCAGATGCCTGAAACTGTGGATAGTACCAATTATCCATCTACATATGTATCTATTTCCCTCCTAATATGCCCTGCAGCATTGTCCCATGATACCAGAACTATTCTGTCCTTTCATGGTCTATGCTCTGGTGCTTCCTTCATATCACTCTCTTGTGCTTTGGGGCCATTACTAAGCAAAATAAGGGTAACTTGACCACAAGCACTGAGGTATCATGATAGTTAATCTGATAACTGAGTGACTAACAGGTAGGTAGCAAATTCAGCACAGACACATTGAACAAAGAGATGATTCACATCTCAGGTGGGATGGAGTGAGACAGCGTCTGATTTCATCGTGCTGCTCACAATGGCTTGCAGTTTAAAACTTATGAATAGCTTATTTCTAGAATTTTCTATTTCATATTTCCAGATCACATTTGGCTGTGGGTAAGTGAAACTACAGAAAGTGACGCCTCGGATAAGAGCACTACCATGTGCTCACTATGTGCTCATGACATTTTCTTGATGTGTGCATGCGGAGAAAGAGAGAGAATGAGGAGAGGTACACAAGAGCAAGCATACTCTGGTCTTTCTTCCTCTCCATATGAGGATATTAATCCTGGGTATGAGCCCTGTGCTTGTACCCTGACTTAATAATCTTAATTACTTCTGTAAAGGCCCTATCTCCAAACAATCACACTGATGTTTAGGGCTTCAACATAAACATTTTGGGGAGATACAATTCATTCCAGTGTGATGACTTTCTAGCTCTCTGTCCTTTTTAGAGCCACTGACCACACCTTCTAGGAAAGGTCCACTCAGGAAAAACATTCCAGAGATCAGGAATTTGTGCCCTTTAGCTGGTATAAAATCAGAAATGGCTCCACCCAGGAAAGATAGGGAATACTGTCTCAGGTGACATCCTAAGAGTATAGATTATAGGTATAAGTTTGTCCAAGTGTGGAGGGAATCTGAATTAATCCAGCCAATCGGCCCATATTAAATATCTTGCATTTATCAGTGACATCCCATTTCTAATATTCATCAGGATAATTAACAAGTCACTAGAGTCACCAATAAAGTCCATTTTTTATAATCAATATGATAATTAGCAAAGTGTTGGAGTTTATTTTGATGTTGGGGGTAGTACTGGAGATTGAACCCAACAGTGATTTACCATTGAGCCACATTTTCTATTTTTTGAGACAGGGTCCCATGAAGTTGCTTTGGGCCTTGCAAAGTTCCTGAGACTGGCCTTGAACTTGTGATCCCCCTGCTTCAGTTTGCTGAGTCTCTGGGATTACATGTGCCACTGTGCCTGGCTATGTCTATGTTTGTTTTTTTTAAATTAGTGCATTATAGTTATACATAATAGTGGGATTCATTTTGACATATTCATAAATACATGCAACATAGTTCCAGTTCTTCCTCTACTCTACTGGTCTCCCCAATTTATTTTTTTAATTTGCAAATTACAATTACGTATAAAATTGGAACACATTGTGATATGTACATTCATGCACATAGCATCATTTGGTCAACTTCGTTCCCCAGTTTTTCCCCTATAAATGGCATTATTTAGGGGTGTTTCCTATGATGAACAGTGTTGTAGGGGATGGGGCGTACTGTCTTCCACTATGGATCCTCTAGCAAGTGTGGGAAAGATCCTCCTTCTCCCAGCCTCATGGCAAACAAGAATAGTGGCAATGCCCAAAAAAGGTCCTGGGCTAAGACCTTGGCTGTGATTCCCACAGCCCCCATTAACCCTTGTTTTCTGGTAATTCTGTGAGCTAACTAATCTTCTTTCAGTCTGCTTAAATCAACAAAAATTAATTTCTAGCTTAGTAACCAATAATTGTACCTGACATCCAAAGATGTCAGCTACTTCTGTGTGTGTGTGTGTGAATATATATATATATATATCCCCATCTAACAACACTAAGCAAATTGAGAAGTGGAGGTCAAGTCTTATTTTGTAGTCTCAAAATGTCTTTCTCACCACGTACAGGACTCTTTCTCCACATAGATATAGAAAGCACTGGTTTCACATAATCAGACAGTCAACAAATGCTTTCTGAATATAACTTAAAAGAGGAAAATGTAGTTATGTTAGCACTTTGTTGACTCTGAACTTGCCCACTACCTTCTACTAATTTATAATCATTGTCACTGTCCTTCCTCCTTAATTCCAAGTCTGTTACTCCTGTGGAAGAGGCAATATATAGAAGACCACTATATATCATATGTAGATCATCTCTAGGAAGAGAATGAGAGAAAAGAAAAGGCAGCTCTTTCTGTGGTATTAGATGTGTGGGTATCACTTAGGAATGAGTCACACTTGAATAATAATAAAGAGTTTTCAAAAGGCAGCATTTAGTCCTTGTAATAAAAGTTTGAAACAAGAAAAGCACTATTTTCCTAATTTAAAAAAAAAATATTTATTTCTTAGTTGTAGTTGGACACAATACCTTTTATTTTATTTCTTTATTTTTATGTGGTGCTGAGGATCAAACCCAGGGCCTCGCAAGTGCTAGGCAAGTGCTAGGAAGCCCCAGCCCTATTTTCCTGATTTTATAAAAAAAAAAACAAAAAAACAGAAGCTGGGGTGGGGGTGCTGGGGTTGTGGCTCAGTGGTAGAGTGCTTGCCTCGCACATGTGAGGCACTGAGTTCCATCCTTAGTACCACATAAAAATAAATTTAAAAAATAAATAAACAAACAAAATAAAGATATTGTGTCCATGCATAACTAAAAAAAAATATTAAAAAAAAACACCAGAAACTCAAAAAGTTCAATGGCTACCTGATCAACCCAAAACAGAGGGATAAAATCAAGATTCCTGCTCTCTTTGACTCAAAAATTCATGTTGTTAAGCAATGAACAAAGACAAATGAAAAACTGGGAAACATATTTACAAAGGGTTTTTATCCCTGACATGTAGAAAGTGAGAAACTAACGTGACTCCATTTTTGAGAAACCAGACTCCACCTCAGAGCAAAGCCTGTCCAAGGAAGGAGGCCTGACCCTTGTCCTTGGAAAAACCCACAGAGCACATACCCACCCAGCTGAGTTGTTTGTAAATAACAGGAGAGGTCTGAGGCACCAGGTGTCCCTGACTCAGTTAGGCCAGGTGAGGACCCATAGCAACCCCTCTAGCAACCTCCAATCAGCATGAGACAGGGAAAATACCTGGGATGCCAGATGACCTCCCAGTAGTTTATGGTGGTTGATAACATGTTGGGAAACCATGTAGTTCAGCAGGTACACCCTTCGTGGCCTAAACCAATCAGTTTAAAGGAACCCCCCCTCTTGTACTAGCCAATCACCCCTACCTAACTTGTTTCTGCCATTGAATGTGCTAATCAATGTTAAGCGTTGTTGTTTGACTTTCCCGCGGTATGGAATGATTTGCTGTGTGATGTTGTGACGCATAGAGTAGCTCCCCAAAACCTATAAAATCTCACTGAACAAAGGACCAGGACTCACTCCCTGGGACCACTGCATCGGAACGGTTGTGAGTCCAGGCTCGAGCTTGCAATAAAGACTCTTGTGTGATTGCATTTCATTCGGCTCCTGGAGGTCTATTGGGGTCCCACATCTGATATAACAAAAGCACCTAAAAATTGAGAAGAACAAGCCCACAATGTAACAGAAAATTGACCAAAATATAAGCACAGCAGTTCACAGAACCGTTAATCCCTCTTATTCTGGAGCTTCAGCCTCTTGGACTGCACAGCTACTGGCTCTTCCAGCTCTTCAGCCTACAGGAGGCCATTGTGGATTATCCAGGTGCTGGTTGTATAAGCCAATCTAATAAATCCCCTTTTCATAATCATACTTCCTATTGATTCTGTTCCTCTAGAGAATCCTAATACAAGGCCCTATAAAACTTAAGAAAAGATTCTCAACATAGTTCATTTATCAAAAATAATTGCAAATTTATACTACACTAAGAGATTGTCAAAATCCCAAAGTTTGACCACATGACTGGTGATAAAGCATTGAGGGAAAAAGTGCTCTCATAAATTGATAATAAAAGTCAAAGCCAAATTATAGCGCATGGCTATAACTCAGGAGGCTGAGGCAGGAAGATTGCAAATTTGAGGCCAGCCTCAGTAACTTAGGGAGGCCCCAAGCAACTTAGCAAGACTCTGTCTCAAAAAAATAAAATAAAAAGGGGTTTGGGGATGTAACTGAGTGATAAATTGTCACTTGGTTCAATCTCCACTACCAAAAAAAAATTTTTTTTTATTTTTAAATTAAAAATTTAAAATTTTTAAATCAAAATTTTAGTAATGGCTAGCAGAATTGAGTGTGTGTGTGTGTGTGTGTGTGTGTGTGTGTGTTTACCTTCAGCCATCAATACTACTTGTCCAGAATCGATGCCAAAGATATACTTGTAAAACATAATTTATGCACAAGGCCATTTGTCACCTCACTTTGACAAAAAAAAAAAAAACTGGAACAACTCAAAGGACTGATTAAACTATGGTGTACAACTGCACAGAAAGTACTAGATAGCTATAAAAAGGAATGAGAAAGACCTTTGTATACTGATACTGCATTGCATCAGCCAAAGTTGTGTGTTATCTGGAACTTCCTTGCTGCAAGAAATGCACATTTATTGTTTTTTTTGTTTGTTTGTTTCTTTTATTGTGGGTTTTAATTACCATCTGGGGTTGCTCACTTTTAGACTGAAGAGCTTTATTTAGTATTTCTTATAAAGCAGGTCTGCTAGCAGTAGATTTCCTCAGTTTTTACTTGGCTGCGAGAGTATTTTGCCTTCATTTTTTTTTTTTTTTGAGAGAGAGTGAGAGAGGAGAGAGAGAGAGAGAGAGAGAATTTTTAATATTTATTTTTTAGTTTTCAGCAGACACAACATCTTTGTTGGTATGTGGTGCTGAGGATCGAACCCGGGCCGCACGCATGCCAGGCGAGCGCGCTACCACTTGAGCCACATCCCCAGCCCCTTGCCTTCATTTTTGAAAGGTAGCTTTGCTTAATATAAGCTAATCATTGACAGATTTTTTTTCCTTCGGGCACTTGGAATGTGTCATCCCACCTGCCTCCTAGTTCCCATTGATGAGAAGTCAGTATGTTGATCTTCTGGTTCTCTTCTAAGTAGTGAGTGGTTTTCCACTTGCTGCTTTCAAGGTTTTCTCTTTGACTTTTTACTATGATATATCTGTGGGTCTCTTTGTGTTTATCCTGTTTGGAATTTGTGAGCTCCTGAAGAATGTAGAAAGTATTGCTTTTCAATAAACTGGGAAGTCTTTCACCCATTATTTCTTTTTGATATGCTTTTAATATGTTCCTTTCCCCCTCTACTTCTGATTCTCTTCATATACCCCTTTCAGTATTCTTTGCTGTTGTTTGTTTGTTTGTCTTTTTGTTACTGGGTGGGGGGGTATTGAACCTACAGGTACTGAACCAGTAAGCCACATCCCTAGCAGTTGTTTCATATTTTTACTTAGAGACAGGGTCTCCTAAATTGCTTAGGGCCTGTCTAAGTTGTTGAGGCTGGCCTTGAACTTGAGATCCACCTGTCAGTCTCCAGAGCCAGTGGGATTTATAGGCATGTGCCAGTGTCCTAGGCTCTTTGTCTTTTCCTACTCTATCCAGCTCAATTCCTTCCTCTTCCTGGCTAGTGATCTCCCTTTTCCTTGTCTTTTGTTTTTGGATGTGTGTTCCCACATGCTAGTGATGAGGGCTGAATCCAGAACCTCTCACATACTGGGCAAGTATTCTACCACTGAGTTACACCCAAGCCCATTCCCATATTCCCTCCCTCCCTCCCTTCCTTCTTTCTTTATTTCCTATACAGTGATTTAACCTTGGCTACATCCCCAACACTTTGTATTTTTTATTTTGAGACAGGGTCTCACTAAATTGCTGAAGGTGGCCTCTAACTTACTATCTTCCTGCCTCAGCCTCCCTAGTCTTTGGGTTTCCCACCCACCTGCCACTTTCATATAATCTTAGCCACTCCTTTGCTTTTTTATTTGTTCCTCATATTGTTATTGCTTGCCAAGGCATTTTAAAAATTCCCTCAGCACCAAAATTAATACAAACCACAGATTTGGAACTTCATTAATACATGAATAAATAAATCTTCCAAAAGTCCAAAAAGTAGACTGATCAATGTTTTGTTTGTTGGTATGGAAGATAGAATCCAGGGGCACTCAACCACAGAGCCACATCCCAGGTCCCCCTCCCCTCTTTTGTATGTTATTTAGAGACAGGATCTCACTGAGTTGCTGAAATTGGCTTTGAAATCCATCCTCTTGTCTCAGCCTCCCCAGCTACTGAGATTACAGGGGAGCTGGTTTCTGAATGAAGTGTGGATGGGGAAATGGGGGTTCTTGATGTCTCTCTTCTGGTAGTTTCCAAAAGCTCTACAATTTTTAAAAACCCCACTCCTATTACTTTTTTTTCTCTGTGGTTTGTAATCACTATGCGACCATTCTATACATTGCGGACTCTGGCTTTTTACTCCCACATGACGAAGAGAAATGTCTGCATTTCATTTGTGTGGGACAAATACACACAACCAGCTTCAGATTCTAAGCAAATGCTAAGGTTTAACGTTGGAATAAAGGTACATGATCATTCCGATAATGAACTCTGGTTCAAAGGTCCCTGAGTTTTCTTGAGGCATTACAAGCTTAAACTTTCAGGTTTAGTGTTGAAAGATTTGTCCCAACCAAAGACAAAATTACACAAACACATGCTTGGGCAAAACATCAGGAAGCACATTCTTGTCTGAAAAACATGACACGGGAAACAAAAGAAAGCAAAAACCAGAATAAACATTTTCATTTTTGATGCAGTCGTTTTGGCCTTCATGAGTCACGGCCACCATTTTATAGCGACCTTGACAGAAGGCGGGCACCTGCTGGCATTTGCCTGGCGACCCCGCCAGGAGCTAGGAAGCTCTAGGAGCTTGGCCCCGGGTGGGCGCCATCGAGTGCGGACCTCCCGCGCGCCCTAGAGCGGCCGCGTGGGACCCTGTCGGCGGCGCACTTCCGCCCGCACGCGTCGCTGCCCCGCGGACTGCTGGGCCTCGGAACAGGCCTGCACCTCCCTCGGCTCTTGCGCGGGCCTCGGGGAGAGGGTGAGTGTGGTAGGGTGCAATGGAGCAGGGCGGGCGCGCTTCCTCGGGACTCGCGGGCTCGGCTCGGCTCGGCCTGGCCCAGCCTGATGCGGAGGAGCCGGGCCCCGGTAGCGAGGACGCGCTTCGTCACTATCCCCGCCGGAGCCTCGGCTGCCTGGCGCTGCTACCTCTGCCCGGCCCGCCTTTTGCGAAACTGACGCGGTCTGGTAGGGGAGCCTGGGCTCGCTGGTGGCCGGAGGCCTGGCCTCTGCTTGGCCACTCACTCTCCCTCAGAGCCACCGTTCTCCAGCTTTAAGATGGAGGACGGCAGTATCTGCCCTACCTACACCACTCGGTGATTGCAGGGGTGACAGTGACTGTCTGGAAACTAGGGAGCGCTGGTTCTCCACTGGGCAGCCAGTAGAATCATTTGGGAAGCCTTCCCAGGGTGAGCCCCATCGTCTCCAGGGATTTTGATCTGCAGCCGGGACCGGGAAACGCGGGCCTAGAGTGACAACTGTGGTCACCACCAGAATGTACCCTTCGTCGAAGGTGGATCACAGTCTTGACAAGGCCAACATCTGCTTTTTTTTTTTTTTTTTTTGTCCAAGAAGACGGGGACCTAATCTGGTTTGGCCGCTTTTAATACCTGGTACCTGGAATGGCGCATGTCGCAGAACATGCATCATTGATTACATGAATTTCTAATTGCTTTCTGACCTAGTGGGAGGGTTTTGATTATTTGGTTTGTTTTTAAACTTTTTGTTATGGAAACTTCCAAACATACATGAAAATAGAATAATATATTCAACTCCTAACTCATGATCAATCTTGTTTCATCTCTTACCTCCACTGTATTATTTAAAGCAAATCTGAAATGTATCATCCCATCGGTTAAATAATGAAACACAGTAACTCTGTTTTTAAACGTAAAGCCATTATCAGTCATATTAGCATTTCATATTATCATCTATCCAGTGTTGACATTTCCCCAATTGTCTCTTCCCTGTCTCTCCCCTTACCAGTCTGTCCAAATTAGGATCCAGACAAGCTACACACTTTACATTTGATTGATGTCTCTAAGATCTCATTTAATCTTTTTTTTTTTTCCTTGTTTTTCACTTGTTGAAAAAGACTAAGTCATTTGTCCTATGAAAAAAAGCCTGCATGTTACTTTTCCCATCCTGTGGTTTCCTTTAATAAACTGGTATTTAGACCTACAGGCTTTTTCAGGTTTTGATGCTATTTTTTGGCAAGAAAACCTCATGAAGGCTGCTGACAATATTTCATATTGCATCATCAGGGGTTAGATAATATCTTGTTCTTTGTAGACCGTTTGTGTACAAATTACACTGCAGGATAACTAGTTAATTGACCAGGGATTTATAGAAGGATACCAGCTAATAACTGTAGAATGAATAAGAGAATAATAACACCTTTTGGCAACTCCTAATGAAATGATGGATCCAATGTTGATGTCAGAAAGACAGCCAAATGAAAGTACCTCATACCAATTATCAAGTGTTCTTGGAGCAGTGGGGGTAGGGTGGAGGAATAAATGAATCAAGATTGTCCATGAGTTGATAATCGCTGAGGCTCAGTGATGGAAATGTGGCAGTGCATTCATTATGCTGATATATCTCCATATGTGTTTGCATTTTTCTTTTCTCATTTTTAGTTCTGGGGATTGAATCCAGGGGCACTTTACCACTGAGCTACATCCATTTTATTTTATTTTTTATTTTAAGACAGGGTCTTGCTAAGTTGCTGAGGGTATTGCTAAGTTGTTGAGGTTGGCCTTGAGCTTGTGATTCTCCTGCCTCAGCCTTCCAAATTGCTGGGATAATTTTTCTTAATAAAATATTTTTTTTTAATTAAAGATTAACTAATGAGTTTAGGTCAGCATGATCAATTAATTATAGTTCTCCTTTGTCCTTATTTCTAAGTTGTTAATAAATCTGACTCTGTTAGAATTACAGGGGAAGAATATCCCTGCCCCTTTTTAAAAATATCAAAATACATGTCTCACAGAATTTACTGTTAAATTGTTCTAAGATGGAGCCTAATCATTAATATGTTTTAAAAGCTCTCCAGGTGATTCTGATATGCTCTTAGTTTTATATACCACTGATCTAGGTGCATTGTTTGTTAGGGATTGCAAAGTGACTATATTCTGTTATTCCTTCTGCATTTTATTAACTGTAAAAAGTTTTAACTTTGTGTTTATTCTCACCTTTTACAATCTGCAGTTCAGTAGGGAAGCTGCTTAACTGTTAGATTGAGGCTTAATCTTGGAGGTGAAGACGTGGAACATACAGACGGCCATTAGCAATAACCTCAAGGCTTTGGTCCGGGATAAAATGTGCTGCCTTGTATGTAAAGGGTAAAGGGAATAGAGAGCTGACTGTTTCCTAAAATGAAAGGAAAACGAGATGCTGTCTACTTAGAAAAGTATGTTTGGCTGTATTACACATTTTAAAAATAGAATCACAATTAAATACAAAATAAAAATAAAATACTGTCAGTTGTAACTGAAAACAATCCAAAGATTTGAAAATTAATATCTCCTTTCTCTGCCCCAGCATTCTAATCATCCTGGAGATAACCAGTATATGTGTATCCTTCCACACCAGACTTTCTGTCTTACATAAATATAAGGGTTTGGAGAATATATTACAAAAATGAGATTATACCATAACTTTAACTTTTATCATTCTTACCCTTCTAGGATAATAGTTACAGACCTGAGGTTTTATTAGCTATGAAATAAATAGTTAATCATATATTACTAGGAATATTAATAAAACCATTTCCATAATGGCATATATTTAGATTGCCTTCCTATTTAGCCACCTAAAAGCACCACAGTAAATAAACATTTTTTTTTTTGTATGTAGATCCTTTATTTTTGTAGGGTAGAAATGAGATAACCAGGTTTCCACTGTCAGTAGCTTCTGAGAGCACCCATTTGTCCATCTCACTTCATCCTGGATAATGGATATCAAGGTCAGTATTGCTTCCTTGATATCTGCCAGCTTCTATGTGGAAAATGGTGTCTCTTTATTTCTTTAATTTGCATTCTTACTACCTACCTAGAGAGTGAGCATTTTTCATGCTTATTGGCCATTTGAATTTCTTTTGGAATATGTCCTTTACCATTTTTTCTTTTGTGTCAGTATTTTTTTTTAAATCCATTTGTATAAACTCTTTAAAGGGACATTAATCCCTTGTCATAAGATATGCAAACCAATTTTCCAGCCATTATTTTTCCTTTGACTTTTTGAGTCTTTTCGTATATATAAAGTTATAAAATGATATAAAAAGCAATGAAAGAGCTGGGGTTGTGGCTCAGTGGTAGAGCACTTGCCTAGCACATGTAAGGCCCTGGGTTAGATCCTCAGCACTACATAAAAATAGATAAAATAAAGATATTGTGTCCATCTACATCTAAAATATTTTAAAAAATACAATGAAAATAACTTTCCTTAAATTTTTTGGCTTCTTGTGATAATAAAGGGCTTTCCCATCCCCAAAGTTTTATATATATATATATATATATATATATATATTCTCTTGTTTTGTTCTGTTTTTTTTTTTCTCCCCCAAGTGCTGGGGATCAAACTCAGGGCCTTATACACATGCTAGGCAAGTGCTCTACCATTGAGCTATACCCTCAGCCCTTTCCTAATTTAAAAATAAATATATTGGATTTTTAAAAGTTTGAATTGCTAACCCATGTGGAATGGAATTTTACATACAATGTAAAACAGGGACTTTGCTTTTTTCTGCAAGAACAGCCAATTTTGTTGGTGCCATTCAATAAGTAAACCACCCTTTTATGCCTTTGTTACATATTGATTCCTGTACATATTAATTTCTGGATTTCCATTTCCTTTTACCTGTGTTTTTATGCCAGTATTATTCTTATCATATCTGTTTAACATAATAAATGTCGTTATCTGAAGAGGCAAGTCACTCCTCACTACTTTTTGCAATTTTGTTTCCCATCCTCAGACATTTATTCTTTTCCAAGTGATCTTTGGATTGTTTTTGTTCTAAGACAATCTCTTGGAAATCTGTTAGAAATTACACTAAAGATATCCACATTAATTTTGAAAATAATGAACATTTATGTAATATCAGGTCTTCCTATCAAGGCACATAGTGTGTTTCTCCATTTATTTGAATCATTTAGGTCCTGGTCCTGCTAACTATTTCTGGTGATTTATAAGGTTTGGTTTTTTTTTATGCCCTTATGACTGGGATTTTCCCCCTCCCCTGTTTCTGTTTTTATCTGGTTTTTCATAGGAGCAAGAAAAGCTATCAATACTTTTGGTCATATTTTCTTACTGTAGTAGTTTTTCTTAAAATTATTTGTTTCCCTCTCCACCCAACAATGTGGATTAATGTGGATAATCTATATTTGGTTATGTATAAGTGTCAATATTTATTCTATTTGACATACATCTTCCATAATAGATATATATCAGAGATGGCAGTTATGCCCATAAATAGTGAAAGCAATAGTGCCAGGAGTTGGTAGAAATCTAAATATTCACAGGTTATTGATCACTTAAAAGATCAGAACCCCATAACCAATCACTTAGGGAGGTGAGACATTTGCTCAGCATTACAATGAAATATCAACATTACTGTAGAGTAATATAGAACATTACTGTTCATAATAGTTCAGAGGAAGGGCTGATCACCATGGGCACCAGAAGCACTGCTTGTGAGTATATTAAATACCACCTCTTACCCAGAACCTCAACTAGATTATTATTGTTTAGTGTTTATTAGAACTTTAAAAAAAATGAATGGAAATTACAGAATTCCTATAGGCCCTCTCACTACTCATCCCTCAGTTTCTCTTGTATTAATATCTTGCATTACTATGACATATTTGTTACCTTTGATAAATCAATATTGTCACACTATGATTAACTAAAGTTGGCTTTATTCTGTGTGGTACATTCTGTGTACAAGTGACCAATGTATAATGACATGTCTGTTCTTACTGCAGCATTCAGAATAGCTTTGTTGTCCTAAAAAAATCCCATGTGCTGTATTTATTGATCCTTCCCTCCTTATTCCGTTGCTTTGGCAAGCACTGATCTTTTTATTGTGCCATAGTTTTTCTTTGGAAATGCTATGTAGTTGAAATTCAGCTGTGGTGTTTGATTGTTTTCAGTGCTAGGGATTGAACCCAGGGCCTCATACATGCTAGGCAAGCACTCTACTAGTAGGCTACACTTCCAGCCTCTTAGTTACAGTTTTGAATTGATTTACTTTAGCTAGGTTTAATTTTGTATATGTAAACAGTCAATATAAGGTTTGTTGACTTGTTTTAGTTCAATTAGGAGTTATAACCAGGGCTTGGGATGTAGCTTAGTGGTAGAGTGCTTACCAAACATGTAGGAGGCTCTGAGTTCGATCCCCAGAACCACTCAGGGTAGGGAGGGCTCATAATCAAAAAACAAATAGGATTTGAGCATGTAGCTTAGAGAGCGGCTTTACCGAGTGCAAGGCCCTGGGTTCAATCCCCAGCGCCCAAAATAAATAAATAATAGTAAATCACACGGAACAGTAATTTGAAATAATCAGGTGAACTTTCTGTTGCAGGGTGGAAGATGTCTATGGATGTGACGTTTCTTGGGACTGGTGCAGCGTATCCATCCCCTACTCGGGGTGCCTCTGCTGTGGTCTTTCGGTGTGAAGGCGAATGCTGGCTCTTTGACTGTGGAGAGGGGACACAGACACAGCTTATGAAAAGCCAACTGAAGGCAGGTTAGTGTGCAGTCAGTATTTCATCAAGATTATTTTTTGTTCTCTATCATTATCTTAGTTCTCATTGGGCCTGTTGTTCAGAAACAGCCCTACCAGTTGTGATCCTACTTCCTGCTAGAGCTCTGGCCAGACTTGGGAGGCCCCCAGGCACCCTGCCATTACCACTCCATGTACTTGTTTATTTGATTTTCATTTAGTCTATAAATGTCAAGAGCAAGAATTTTATAGACTTGGGGGGTGCAAGATGGGAGAGCTACCTGAGACATATTAGATGGACACTGCCCTGGCAAGGAACAGTGGACATATTCAGTTCCATGAGGGGATAGTTGCCATGAGAAAATACAAAGGGCAGTAGGTGTTCAGAGGAGGAAGATGCTCTCATAGGCTTTCTGGACCTTCTGTTTTAAGTATTCCCTCTCTTACCCCATTTTATTATTTCTTCCTCTTTTTATTAACTTCTTAGCATCATCAGTATCTGAAATTAAGTTATTGAAATAGTTTTTTTCTGTTCTTTATCTTCCTATATAATAACCTAAGTTCACTGATCAGTTATGTGCCTAGTAGATGCCCAATAAATATCTGTTCAGTTTGTGAATGGATAAGACATTGAGCAACCTACATCTTATTTTTTAGGTCTTGATAAATAGTGCAGTAATTCCCACAACTCATCACAGGGTGTGGTAACTTGATGACAAAAGGAAAGATACTTCTGGTGTCCCAGGATCTCTTAGTGACAGAAGTGGAGTGGCAGAAATGGAGATGCAGATAGTCATCAACCTTGTAATTATAATAAGTAGAATAATGGAAGTATTTTTCAAGTACTAAATGTGGTAGAGCACATGCTTACCATGCAGGAAGCCCTTTGTTCAATCCCTAGCACCACCAAAAAAACCCAACAGAATAAAATAAAATGATCATAAAATGATGATTCAAAAGTATTACAACTGGGCACACAGGTACATACCTGTAATTTCAGCAACTCGAGAAGCTGAGGCAAGAGTATCGCAAGTTTGAAGCCAGTCTTAGAAACTTAGCAAGACTGGGTCTCCAAAGAAAAAATAAAAAGGGCTGGGAATGTAGCTAAGCAGTAGAACACTCCTAATTTCATTCCTCAGTACTGGGGGAAAAAAGGATTACAAAAACATGCTTTTAACATGATCATAAAAATTTAAAAGGAGTTGTGGATATAGCTCAGTGGTGGAATACATGTTTAGCATGTGTGAGGCCCTGGGTTCAATCCCCAGCACCAAAAAGTAAATAAATAAAATGATAATAATAAAACAATAATAAATGTATAAATATGCTTATTGTAGAAGTTTAAACAAAACAGTGTAAAGAAGAGAAACCCAAGTCCTCTTCCCATAGGTAAATTTTCTATACATACAGATATTGTAACGGTATGGGTATATTTGTATGTATGTATGTGTCGTTTTGCATAAATGGAATCACACTGTACTTTGCATAACCTGTTTGTTTTTTTTTTTTAGCTGAGCAATATATACATACAATCTGTTGCAGAACTTTTCCTGTGAAAATTAATGACTTTAATTACTGTAAGAATAATTATTTCAGAGGGTGTTTATTATCATTATTTTTTGGGGATGCTTTGTATTCCACTACTGTTTTTGGCAGTATTTCTCCATTACTTCCTTGTTCTCAAATGAAAGGGAGTGCATGTGTTCTTCATTTGATAGCTTCCTCATACCTCTGATAATTGTGGTTACTGTTACTTCTTCCTCTAAAATCAAGTTTTCTTGAAAAATGAAATGTTTATCTTCCCTGAAATTGTGATAACTGTGGGAAGCAATTTTCCACTTACTTAATTTGTCTTGCTTGCTTTGGGTTCACAGGCTGTTTTGGTGTTCCACTCTGGCTTTGTTTTATAGTAGATAATGAGAGGACCCAGAAAGTCTGATGTTAACAGTTTTGAGGCCAGCGTGTGATCTGGGCTTAGCTGCTGCCATCCTTATGTCTGTGTAATCTTCAGGTCCCACTTGGAGGTGGCTTGGCAGCCCTTGGCAGCCTAAACAGGTAGTTGAAATGAAAGGATTCTCAAAGTCATAAACAGTGACAACAAGGACTAAAAAGAGAAAGGAGCGTTTTGAGATTTCTAGTTAGAGAGTGCCTCCAAGGGGTTCTCAGGGTCCAAAATCAACTTCTGCCCAATCCATTGTTCTCTGCCACTGCAGCCTGGGTTGGGCGGAGTCGTTCTAGGAAGACTCTAGAATGGAGAAACTGGAGACCATTTGCTGACGTAGCACAAATCACATTGCAATAAACAGTTCCTGTTCTTTTATGGTATCAATAAAGAGATCCTGTACTTTTATGGTATCAAATGTTTAAAATAGGTGGGTCTTGAAGTAGGCCCAAAAGCCTGTTATACTGGAAATGTGCTAGTTGTGATTGTTACTTTCAAATGCCTGTGGTGCACCTCAGAAAATGGTGATGTGGCATCCTGCCACATACCAGCAGTAAATTCAGTTTACTATTGGCTAAATAAAGTTATAACCTAGCTAATAGTGCACTGAAAAAGCTATTGTATTAGTTCAGACTAAAAGCAAGAGATAGGTCCAAGATATAGGTCCAGAGGACCTCTCTCCAGTCTACATTGTGGCATCTATAGTTGCCCACCTTCTTCCCCTGTTTCTCACTCAGTTACTCTCTTCCTCCTTTTCTCCCCCTCCTGTACTCCCCACCCGCATCCTTTTTCTCCTTTTCCTACAAGCTCACCCACATAGGCAGGCCCTGACTTGGTTGGCTAATCCCTGTCCAGAGTAGAGTCCTTAAAAGGCAGTTTTGGGTTCGGGCACTGGTCCAATCATTCAGAGTAGTCGGTGGAACATTTTGTTTTGTTGGAATACACATTCCCTGTTCCCAGAGGGGGCAGTAGGGGGCAATGTGACTGCCAAATGCTTTTGACACTTAGTCCCATCTAGTTAAGTGAATTATTTTGGTACACATTTATATTTCATTTCTTTCTTTCTTTCTTTCTTGTTTTTAAATGAGAGAACATATATAGGAAAATACTGTAAAACTTATGTAATTTGAAAATGTTTTGTGGAAAAAAAAGTTCATCTTATTTAAAACCATCCAGTGAAATAAAGACTGTCTTACTTCTGGAATCATGTTGCATAATGTAAAGGAATAAGTTTATGATGGTAAATAGAACTTGTAAATTCAACTTCCTGCTTTTATGTAAGTTGTTTGGTTTGTTTCGAATAGTTTTGTCTGAGGTTTTACTTCTAAAAATTTCCAAATATATTTCTTTGTCTTAATCAAAAGGGAGAATTACCAAGATTTTCATCACGCATCTTCATGGAGACCATTTCTTTGGCCTTCCCGGCCTCCTCTGCACAATCAGCCTGCAGAGTGGCTCTGTGGTCACCAAACAGCCAATTGAAATCTATGGCCCTGTAGGACTTCGAGACTTTATCTGGCGAACCATGGAGCTCTCTCACACAGAGTTGGTGTTCCCTTACGTGGTCCATGAGCTGGTGCCCACAGAAGATCAGTGTCCTACAGAAGTACTGAAAGAATCTTCACATGTTGATAAAGCAACAGAGAGCCCCCCCTCTCCCAAAGAGGGACAAGGAAGAACTATCCTATTAGATTCAGAAGAAAACTCATACCTTCTGGTTGATGATGAACAGTTTGTTGTAAAAGCATTTCGCCTCTTTCACAGAATTCCTTCCTTTGGGTTTTCAGTTGTAGAAAAGAAACGCCCAGGTAAACTCAATGCACAGAAGCTGAAAGACCTTGGTAAGTGGTTTGTTTTGCTTTGTTTTTTCTTTCCTTCTTTCTTTAGCTGTAGATGGACACAATCCTTTATTTTGTTTATTTAGTTTTCTTATGTGGTGCTGGGGATCGAACCCAGTGCCTCACATGTGCTAGGCAAGCATTCTATTACTGAGCCACAACCCCAGCCCATGTTTTTTCTTTTTTTATCAATTGAACTGTTTTTTACTGAAGCCATTAGAAGTATCATAGTAACTTCCTTTCCTGTGTCTCAGGCCTGAAACTTACATTTTCTGTACTCACTTCCTTTGCCCAAAGTTTATTTATTAAGGAAAATCCTTGGGGCCATAAGATTTTATTCAGAATAAAAGTCAAATGTGTAGTATATTTGAATCCTTCTCTCTTTAACTTCCTGGATCCATACTCCTTTGTTTTTTGTTTTGTTTTATTTTGGTACTGAGGAATGAACCCAGAGTTGCTTTACCACTGAGCTACTTTTCCAGTCCCTTTTATTTTTTATTTTGAGATGGAGTCTTTCTAAGTTGCCAAGGCTGGCCTTTAACTTGCGGTCCCCCTGCCTTAGCCTCCTGAGTTACTGGGATTATAGGGATCTGCTACCATACCTGGCTGGATCCACACTCTTAATCTGTCTTGTACTGTCTTGGTTGGTAAGATGGTTTAGGTGGTGATAATGGTGATGGTTTTAGGTCTCTTGTCTTCAGTTTTGCTTTTTTCTTTTCTTTTCCCTTCCTTCCTTCCTTCCTTCCTTCCTTCCTTCCTTCCTTCCTTCCTTCCTTCCTTCACATGGTGTGACTGTGCCTATAAAAAGCATGATGATATTTTTTATGTTTGTCTCTTTACATATGCAGTCTCTTCTCTACTCTAAACAAGATGCTAGATAATGAGGAAAAGTAACTTAGGTCAAAGGTATTTTTATTATCTAAAAGCCTATGGAAATACTGTTATATTTGGAAATTTTAAACATGATCAGTGTTGGAATTGGTTATCACTGTCATTACACTTGTTTGTAAGCAGTTGTCCAGAATGATGATCAGATGTTATTCTAGACTGATGTGAGATTTAATTCCAAGTTGGTAAACATAGGACTTCATCAAGAAGATTGATTGTGTACAGTTGTCCAAATGCTCATTGATCTTGTGATCCAACAGTTCTCGCTAATACATTTTTATTATGTTAGTTTGTAGGTACCTGTCTTGACTAGCATTGATTATGTCATTATTTAGATGACTTTTCTAATTTTACCCAAAGATGACCTTATTATATTTAATATATAATATATTTAATTTATTTAATACCCTTAAAAGCTGTAATTCCTATGCACAGCAGAGAATCAAAACTTTTATCTTGACTATAACAAAATCTTAGAGGGACTTAGGAGTTTAAAAGTCATCTGGTACATGTGCATGAGAAATGTTTTAAATATAAAGACATTGTATTAGGAGTCAACACTGAACTTTTAAAATGTATAAATATTCGAGTTTCCACAGTAGTAAAACATTTATAATAATTATGAAAAGAATTTGATGCCTTTTCCATCTTCTATTTGCTATGCTATTAAAATAGACTCTTTTAAACAGTCATAAATTCCATATCCATGATGTAACATTGTCTGCCTTCATCATTAGGTGTTCCGCCAGGTCCTGCCTATGGGAAGCTGAAAAATGGAATCTCTGTTGTTCTGGAAAATGGGGTTACAATTTCTCCCCAGGATGTCTTAAAAAAGCCTATTGTTGGAAGAAAAATATGCATATTGGGTGATTGTTCTGGGGTTGTAGGAGATGGAGGAGTGAAACTGTGCTTTGAAGCAGACCTGTTGATCCACGAGGCAACCCTGGATGACACCCAGATGGACAAAGCAAAGGAGCATGGCCATAGCACACCTCAGATGGCAGCAACGTTTGCAAAAATGTGCCAAGCAAAGAGGCTGGTTCTTACTCATTTCAGTCAGAGGTACAAACCAGTTGCCTTGGCCAGAGAAGGAGAAACAGATGGCATTGCGGAACTGAAAAAGCAAGCAGAATCAGTGTTAGATCTCCAAGAAGTGACTCTAGCAGAAGATTTTATGGTGATTGGCATTCCAATCAAGAAATGAAACAGGTGTTCTTATTGACATGTCTGTAAATGTTACTGAACCTACAGTCCAGATTTTTTTTTCTTTTGTTTTTGTTTTTGGTCTGAAATTATTTTGGCCCTGATAATCCTAAAAAGGATGGAGCTGCATTATTGATCTAACTCATTAGTGAGAGGGAGCAAGCTTTTTGATAATAAATCATTTTTAGAAGAAGAAAAAAAAAACACCCAGCATCCTTCTTAAAGTGCATATTTGACAAAAAGATAGATTTTGCAGGTATTCTTCTCATTTTCTGACTACTGCCACAGATGTAAGCCATGCAGTCCTGGACTTAGCTTCTACCCAGCTTTATTGCAGTAATTGGCAAAGTACACTGGAATCGGCCTCTTGGCTAGAAATGGTATTTTGTCAGTTTGTGTTGAATCTGTTCATGTTATTAACAGAAGAGAAAGAGCGAGTCACAAGACTTTGTATATGTAATAGTAACAATAGCATGCAGTGGTTTTACTGGATTATTGAATTCAGGGCTGTGCTAAGTGATATGTTAGTGTTTTGCTGAAATTTTTGGTTTGCTCTTAGCCCACAATTCTCATCTGAGTACTGTCCTAGGAATTTGGAAATTGTGGGAATGTTTTATTCTCACAATGACAGAGGGGTGGTAGTGATAATATTACTGGTTTTAATCTGCAGGGGTCAGGAATGCTAGATGCCCTGTAAAGTTTGGGTTAGTCCTGTAGAATAAAGAATAACCTCATCTCCAAATGCATATTGCAGGCCTGTTGAGTTATACAGCAAAGTTAAAATTTATACTTCCAATGTGAATATGCTTTACCAAAATTAGTGACATACTGAGTTGAATTACTAGGTAAATTGATCCAACAACAGATCCTGAAGATTGAATATGTCAGAATTGTATGCTCTATCTAATATTTTTTGAAAGAAATGAGTCATCAAGTGAAGCTTATGAATCTGGAGGTAAAAAGTGGTATTTATTACTGAGATTTAATTTACATGTCCCCATTAATAATAGAAATATAGGATACCATAAAAATACCATATTTAAGAGTTATCAGGATAGAGGAAGGCATAGAGTTCCAAACCAAAGGAATGAACAATCTATTCAATGAAATAATATCATAAAATTTTCCAAACATGAAGAATGAATTGGAAAATCAAATTTAATAGGCTTACAAGACACCAAATGTATAAAATCATAAGAGATCCACACCAAGGCACATTATAACGAAAATTCTTAACATACAGAATAAGGAGAGAATAATTCTTTGAGCACAAACTTATTGTTCCTTGTAGAATAGCTTTTCCTTATGATCTTATGTTCTGTGGAAAATTAATATAGAATGCTGATTCATTCAAAAGGGCTCCCTAATTAAATCAGGTTGGGGAATGTTTTATGCT
This sequence comes from Urocitellus parryii, assembly GCF_045843805.1. Taxonomy (NCBI): domain Eukaryota; kingdom Metazoa; phylum Chordata; class Mammalia; order Rodentia; family Sciuridae; genus Urocitellus; species Urocitellus parryii. Next base: position 23,124,882 of record NC_135543.1, on the reverse strand, counting down.
CTATGTCCCCTCTGGGACTGGGCTTGTGCCCATCAACCTATTAAAAACAGTATTCTTTGGAATGATCACAAACTAGGTTGGGTGCAAGAAAGACCTGATTTTAGAGTCCCATTTTGTACTTTGTGTAGCACCTCTGTGTGGTCTAGAGCAGATTACTTATTCTCTCTTAACTTCTGGAGCTTGTTTATCTCCAAAATGGGGATGGAGAGACTTGCTTGACAGGATTGTTGTGACGATTACATGAGACAGTGCAGATAAGGAGCCCATTGGGTAAAGGCATTGAGGAGGCCTGCAGTAGAGGGCTGTCAAATTTATGAACTCCTTTCTCAATGCTGTGTATTAACATCACAAGAACCTAAAGAGCTTTACACTACACAAATTTAGAAACATTGTCAGAGTGTGTTCTCTCAAAATTCTTTGGGTTCTGGGGTTTCTCTGGTCAAAAATGTTGACTCCTGGATGGTTATGGAAACGGCATAGCAGTGATGATCAAGACAGCTCTGCTTGGGACTGGGGATATAGCTCATTTGGGAGAGTGCTTGCCTCACATGCACAGGGGCCAAGTTCAATCCCAAGTACCAAAAAAAACAAAAAAACCTCTGCTTCAGTTTTCAGGCATCTCTAGAATGGTTGGATTCTGACTAGAACCCAAAGTGCCCAAATTTGATCAGCATAGTGTATCTTTGTTTATAAACAAGCATTAATTAGATATCTACTATGAGCCCAAACCTGTACATAGGGAAAGCCTAGGACTAGTATCTCCACTGCACGAAACCCTTACGGGTAGAGACTATGTCCTGGTCACCTCTATATTTTTAGAAATGCCTACCTACAGTGAACACTCAGAAATGTTTTCTGAATGAATAAAGCCTTGATGTCATGAGAGTGCACAATATAGAACGTACTTATGTGCCAAGCTCATCTCATTACTGTACTTTTCAAGAACTTAAACCACCTGATAGGTGCACCCGCTTCACTGAGTACCAAACAAGTGCTAAGCTTTATTGTGTTGGGTGTACATAAAATGAGTAGACAAAAGGAGACACATTTCTAGCCCTGACCTCATAGTGTAAGGGTGGATAATAAACAAAAGTAAATATCTAGTAGCCTGGTGCTTAGTTTTGCTGCTTCTGGGCTTTATTTGGTAGCTAGTTTGAGCCATGCTCTTAGACTCAGGCTTTATAAATGTATGTGGGCTGAGCCCTCCAACACCAAGGAAAGGAATTGAGATGTTGGGGCAGTATCAGTTCATGGTGAGAATTCTTTCTAGACCCTCTTTTGGCCTTGAGTTTGTTTTTAATGCTAGGAGGATTCTAAGAATTTTTGGAGCTAGAATTAAGAATGAAGTGTATGTTCGACTTCTCAGAACCTGTAATTTACTCCTGGTGATATATTACTAGGAGGGAGGAGTGGTAATAATGTGCCATGTTACTCCAAGCTTATTTGATCACTGAACTCTGTTTTTGCCAAGGAACATCTTGGGATATTGAGAAATACTATTCCTTATTACTTCTAAAATGATTATAGTTTTATGTTTTACCAGCTCAATTTATGGAGGTAATGATTTCCATATCTACACTTGGTATAGTGCTTTCTTTGTCCTAAATTGACTTTCAGTTGCCAGGAATTCATAGATACCTATTTATTTTAGGTTAAAAAAAATGCACTTTCTAGTTCTCAAAAGTTGTTTAGACTTGTCCAAATGGAACCTAAATCAACTGTTGCTAATACTCATGCCTCATTAATGTGCTTTGAATAAACTTTGAATCATAAAAGTGATGTTTGCTCAGTAAAGAATTGTTTATTAAGATTCAAGAAAAGAAGACAATTATTCATAATTCCACTGCTCAGAGAGAGCTAGTGTTTTGGGTCCAGGGGTCTCAAACTGAGGTGTGAGTTGGGTCTATAGGTAGACAGAGATCCTTAGGTTCTGCTTCCTAAGTCAATAGGGAATTTTCATTTTTAATAAGCCTCCCAGGTGATTCTGAAGTAAAAGGATGGTGGACCAGCCAGGAGAAAAAAGTTGTCTTTTTTCTATGAACTTAAGTTGGGGTGTGTATAGATATTTTATATATACTTATACATGTATTTGCATATGTGTATATATTATATATACATGCATATTTTTACATTTGGCTGACCTTCCTTAATTTTTTTTTCATGAGCATTTTCCCATAGCATTAAGTATTCTCTGAAAGCATGAATTTGGTGATTTCATATAATTAGATTCTACAGATCTAGTATCATTTAACAATTTTTCTATTTTGGTACATAAAGATTGTTTTCCATGATTATAAATAATACTACTTGTGAATGTTCTTGTCCACAAACCTTTGTATTTCTGAGTATTTCCTTCCTTGGAATTGATTTCTGTGAGGTTCAAAACATCTGGCTTAGGTTTTTAGGCCCTAAATAGAAATCACTTGCTTGTTTTCATGTTCATTCGCATTCCTAGAGACATATAGCTGAGGCCTGTTTTCCTTGCTCCATTGATAGATTACATGGATTATCGTTGACTCATAACCTCTCTGATACTTCCTTCCCAAGACATCAGTCCTACAAAGATTACTTTTGCCCTCAGAGCACAAATAACTTTGTTATGTCTTTTAACTAGGCACATATAATTCAATTGTGATTTCCTTAAATATTCTTAAGCCAACTTAAGGTTTTGCTAGTTTTTATCTACTGAAAGGATAAAAATCCTTTTATTGCTTCAGGTATATTGATGAAAAATGTACAGTGATGGTACTTTTGTCCTCACAAAGATATGAATTTTTAGTGAAATATACTAGGTCTATCTTTACTGATTGATGGATTTTTCAGGTAATGAACGAGTGAATGTTTTTATTAACGTGGACATACTAAAAAGGAAGAGCTGATCATGGCTTTATTGATAAGGTAAGAATAGATTTGGGGGGCTGGGGTAGTGGCTCAACAGCAGAGCGCTTGCCTCACATACGTGAGGCACTAGGTTCGATTCTCAGCACTGCATATAAAAATTAACAAAATAAAGAACCATCAACAACTAACTAACTAAATAAATAACCAAGAGTAGATTTGGGGATAGGAGTTGGATAATAGAGTGAAACTCTTTTCTTTTCTAATAGGAAGTAAATAGTGTCTGAAAAACAAATAGCACTTTAAGCGTATTATGTTCTAAAAATCAAGAGGAGGGCTGGGAATGTAGCTTAGGATGCATAAGACCCTGGGTTTTGATTCCCAGCACTACCCCCTCGCCCCTCAAAAAATAAAAAATTTTTAAAAAGCAAGAGGAAGGGAAGAGAATACCAGTTTATCAGATGAATGGTTAAGAGTGGAGGGGGGCTTTTTTTCCCCCCCTGGACTGAACTTAGGGGCTTGCATGGCAAAAATCCCCAACCCCTAAGAAAAAGGGCTTTTTAAAGGAAGGAGAGGCCATGCACAGTGACACATGCCTATATTCTTTGCAGCTCAGGAGACTGAGGCAAGAGGATTGCCAAGTTCAAGGTCAGCCTCAGCAACTTAGGCTCTAAGCAACTTAGCAAGACTTTGTCTCAAAATATAAAAAGTGCTGGGGATGTGATTCATTGGTTAAGCACCCCTGGGTTCCATCCCTGGTACCAAAATAATAAATAAAAATGAGGGAGAAAGGGACTTGAGGAGGGCTGGACTGCTGTTTGGGGCGGGGGGAGGGGAGGATACTGGGGATTGAACTCAGAGGTACTTGACCACTGAACTATATCCCCAGCCCTATTTTGTATTTTATTTAGAGACAGGGTCTCACTGAGTTGCTTAGGGCCTTGCTATTGCTGAGGCTGGCTTCAAACTCACAATTCTCCTATAAGTCTCCCGAGCCGCTGGGATTACAGGTGTGCACCACCATGCCCTGCTTGGACTGCTGTCTTTTATAAGGCTCACAGTACTAGTACTATTGGATAGTTTGAATTATTTGTATATATTCATTTACTGTAAAAATTACATTAAAACATATGTAAGATGCTGCTCTCAATAATCATCAATAATCATTCCTTTCTCCGTATGGGCGCTCTAGGCAGTTGACAGTTCCTCTTAAGTGTTTGTAACATTCCAATCCATTCATCCTGCAGCCAGAGGGATTTTGTTTTTTTTTTTTTTCAAAATGCAGATTTGAGCCACCTCACTTTCCCTGCTTGAAATTTGTTAATGGTCTTGCCTTACCCACCTTTCCAACTTACTCCACAGTGCTTCCCATGTTTGCAGCCCCAGCCACATGGGCCTTCTGTCAGTCTTTTGTCAGGGCTTGCTGTTGTCACAAAGCTTTGCATGGACTGCTTCCTCAGCCTGGAATGCTCTTTCCCTTCTTCCTATGGTGACTTTCACTGGGTCTTCAGATCACCACTCTGCTGTCACAGTCTCACAGAAAGCTTGTCAGTTCCTTTACCAGGTAGCATATTACTCCCACAGCACCTGCACTTGACCTTCCTGGTGCTCATTGCACATAGCTTCATTTTGCTTCTGTGAGTATTTGACTGATGTTTCTCTTTCCCACCAGCTCTGTAATTCTCACAAGAGCAGAACTATGTCTGTTTGTGTTTCCCTTGGTGCCTGCAACAAATTAGGCGATCAATAAATAATGTTGACTGGCTCAAATTTCCTTGTCATTCTGTTATTCTATCAATATGCAACACCTAGGGATTTTTTTCCTGATTAATATTAAAAACAAACAAAATCCACATCCCTAATCTCTGAACTAAAACTGAGGAGAAGGAAAATGGTTGCCTGTGACTTTATGGGGCAGATCCTTATAGTTTTAAAACTCTAATGTCCTAAGATAAACAAGACAGAACTAGAGCTGGGGAGAGATTGGGAAAATGTTTTCCTGCCTAAAAAGTTGGATGTTGACTTTTGCCATGAATGGGAATATCAAAGCAAATGTAAGAAAGGAGTGGAAAGATTTGGGGCCTCAGTAGGAATTCGGAGCCCTAGGTGGGGAGGAGAATTGTGGGAGAGTCTTTATACAAATTAGATTTTATGCTGGTCCTATTGCCTGGAAGTAAGTCCCCATTCCTCATACTTTCTCCAAAGTCTGCTAGGCACATGATTTGGGGCGGGGGGGGGGGGGGCGGGAGGATACAACCCTGAACATCACCAAATGAGAATAACTTCTGAATTCCATGGCTGGGTTGATCTGAGGGCATGGACAGAAGGAGGGAAGAGTGGTTAATTCCTAAAGGAATACAGTTCACAGAAGCTGAAGCCAGCGGTGACCAAGGAACTCAAGACATTTTCAGGAAATTGATAGGAGGGCACTGAAATTTATATAGCCCATGGAATGAAGGGGAGTCGAGTTGAGCCAATTTTATGTACATCTTTTTTTTTTTTTTTTGATAATAGGGATTGACCCCAGGGGTGCTTTATTCTTTATCACTGAGCTACAACCCCAACCTTTTTTTTTTTTTTAAATTTTTGAGAGAGATTCTCACGAAGTTGCTTAGGGCCTTGCTAAATTGCTAAAGCTGATCTTGAACTTGCGATCCTCCTGTCCCTTCCAAGTGGCTGGGATTACAGGCATGAGCCACCTCGCCCAGCTCATATTCATCCTAAAGGACAAAATAACTCCAATCAACACAGATCACAGATCTTCTGTTTCCTTGGCATATTCCAAGGGTTAAAATTCTGACATATTCAGGACAATAAGGAAGTTGCAGGAGGGGTAACTAAGTTTATGCAAAGTAAAAAATATTTCCACCCCTAAATAAAGCTCACTGAGAAACATGCTGCTCAGATGTCGGCATGCTAATTATACACTCAGCAGACATGGCAGGTACAAAGATTAAATTCACCCATGAAAAAAGTAAAAGCAGAAAGTAAAAGCGATTGAGTTTTTCAGCTATATAAATCCCCCCTTAATTGCCAGAAGCTTCAGGCAACCTCAGGCAGAGCTAAGCAACATTTAGTTCAATGTCACCAAATGAAAACGAGGTTATCTTATCTAGGTTGTTTTCTACATTGTTGTGGCTTCCAGAGATGATAGGCTTGTCTGACCATATCTCTGTCACATGTTTTGAATTGGAGCTGACCTTGTAGAAATACCCAGGTCTGGGGATGCAACCTGAGTGCTGACGCTAAATGACTTGCCAAGCGGCAAACAGACTAGAACATGATCTGTTTCCTCCCCATACGCCATCCTAATGGACAGTGCAGCCTAGTGCAGTGGGCTTCAAACTTGCATATGTGCTTCTAGCAATGTGCAAAGACTTTTTTCTAAGGATACACAGGCATACTGTCATATGGAATATTTCCTAAAATTGATCTTCCTGAGAACTTGTGTAGTCAGTATCTTGCTGATACTATTGTGCAGCATTCCAGAGTAAAACACCTCTAGGATGTCAAAGAAAGGGATAATTGAAATACTGGTAATGAATTTGAAAAAAACCGGAATGATTAGGTAACAAATTCTCATGCAAGTTAGACAGTTTTCAATTTGTTGTTGTTGTTTTTTTTAATAACTTTATTTGTTTATTCTTTCTTTTTTGTGTGGTGCTGAGGATAGATCCCAGGTCCTCACACGTGCTAGGCAAGTGCTCCACCACTGAGTCATAATGCCAGTACCAATTTGTTGTTTTGAACAAAACTGAGAGAGGAATGTATCCAACAATAGATGTTTTATTTTTTATTTTTATTTTTGTGGGGGAGAGGGTATTGGGAATTGAACCCATAATGATAGATTTTTAAAATAACTTTATTGAGCTACAATTCACATACCACAAAATTCACTGTTTTTTCATATATTCACAGAGTTGTACAGCTATCACCACTACTAATTTTAGAATATTTTTATTATCCCCCACAGATATCCTCCATGCTCTTTGGCAGTCACTCCCATTCTCCACCTAGCCCTAGGCAACCATTAATCTGCTCTTTTGCCTCCATAGATCTATCTATTCTGGACATTTCATATTAATGGGATTGTACAACATACAAGCTTGTGGGAGGCCAACCTTACGGGTGACTGAGTTACACTCCCCAGCTGGGTGCTGAGGCGCTCAGTCACAGAAATGGGTGTGTCTTGCTACAGCCCCATGGGTGAAGCTATGCTCACCTGTTCCTTTGTAATATAACCCCTTGCCCTGTTTAGGATAGAATCTTCCATGGAAGTGCCTTGTGTGTGTCCCCTTCTCTTACTGTGCCCTTGGGTGTGGCCTACCCAGGTGTCAGTCAACCTGCTGACAGTGGACATCATGAATTTAGACTCAGCCCCCTGAAACCTGACCCCTTGCCTCATTTGAATAGCTTCTCCTCAATAAAAGGGGTCAGCGCTTGCTCTCGCTCTCTCTCTTTCTGCGGACCCTTAAGGTCAGAGGAGCCGTCACAGCGACCCCAAAGAAAAAGGTATTTGTGTCTCTTGTGTGGTTATTTCCTGCAGCCCAGTTAGCCCAGTTTAACTAGAGTGACCCCTGAGCCTTTTAGTTGCGAGAACAGAAACCCGGCACAAGCTGCTCCTTTATAACTGACCTTTTTCATTTATTAGATTGTTTTCAAGATGTATCCATGTCGTATCAGTACTTTGTTTCCTTTTATGGCTAAATAATGTTTTATTGAGTGGATATACTATATCTATTCATCAGTTGGCATCAGTTGATCCATTGATAGATTATTAAAAATATTTTCTTTAAAATACCCGTACTGGAGCTGGGCATGATGGCACACACCTGTAATCCCATCAACTCAGGATGCTGAGGCAGGAGGATCACAAATTCAAAGCCAGCCTCAGCAACTCAGCAAGGGCTAAGCAATTTAGCAAGACTCTGTCTTTAAATAAAATATAAAAAAGGGTTGGGGATGTGGTTAGCGGGTAAATAATCCCTAGGTTCAATCCCAGTACCCTAAACAAATAAAAAACCCTCAAAACAAAAAGCACAATCTAGCCAGGAACAGTAGTATACAGCTATAATACAAGTAGCTTGGGAGGCTAAGACAAGAGGATTTCTTGAGTCAGGAATTCAAAGCCAGCCTGGGTAACACAGTGAGACCCTATTTAAAAAAAGAAAACTGAAACACAGTTTGCCAGACTGTCACAAGAAGAAAAAATAGTATACAAGTGTTCTACTTAATAATTGAATTTGTAATTAATAACTCTTTACACACAAAAAAAAGTCAGGAATGTTGCCACACACCTATAATACAAGCAACTCAGGAGGCTGAGGCAGGAGGATGGCAAATTCAAAGTTAGCGTCGGCAACTTAGTGAAACCTTGTCTCAAAATAAAAAACAAAAAGGTCTGGGAATTCAGCCCAGTCTTAAAGTTCCAAGTAGTGAATACATAAATAAATAAATTCTCCATCCCTTAATTAGTAAATCATTCTAAACAATTCAATTAAGGAAAAAAACACTCCTCCTACAGACACTTCCGGAAAGTAGAAAAAGAGGGAAAATGATCCAACTCATGAGGTCAGCATAACCTTAATGACAAAAGTTGAGGACATTAAAAGAAAGAAAAATTACATACAAATCTCTCATAAATCTCTAAAGAAAATAATTAGCTAACTGAATCCAGTGACATAAATATAAAAAGAAAATGTAAAACTTTTTATATTTTATAAATATAAAAGAATAAGACATTTTCATAAAATTTATTCCAGGAGTTTATTCCAAGAATGCAAAGTTAAATTTTAAAAATCAGTATTATTCACCACATTAATAAAAAAAGGGAAAAAAGTGGTAGGATGATCTCCACAAATACAGAACATTTTTTTGATAAATATGATACTCATTTATAATAAGAACTCTTACATTAAGAGTAAGAGGGATTCTTCAACTTATTCTGATATATATCTGCAAAAATAGAGAAAATATTGAAAGCTTTTCCTCTGAGCTAGGAAAGATAGGGATGCTCACTCAGCTCCACTTAGGTAGTATAGTCCTTTGAAGGTTTCAGTAAATGCAACAAAGCAAGAAAAATGAATGAAATATACAAGGATTGGAAGGGAAGAAATAAACTCACTATTAGCAGTAATATGATTATGTACATAGGAAATCCAAAAGAGCAATCATATCACCTGTCAGGATTTACAAAGGAATTTAGCAAGGCCACTCAATACATAGTCAATGTAAAGAAAATAAATGTTTTCAGACACCATGACACATGCTTTTAATCCCAGCTACCTGGGGGTTTGAGGCAGGAGGATTCCAAGTTTGAAACCAGCCTGCAACTTAGTGAGACCCTGTCTCAAAGTAGAATTAATGACTGGTGGTATAGCTCGGTGGTAGAGTCCTTTCTTTATATGCATAAGGTCCTGGGTTCAATCTCTGTACTTCAAAAATAAAATAAAATTTATTCCTATACCTCAATAATAAACATTCAGGAAATTGCATCTTTTGCAACAACTATGATTTATGATGAAAAGTATGGATCATCACCTTTAAGATGCCTGGGGGTGGTCTATATTTAAAAAATTCCTTCTGAGGGCACATGCACAAAAAGTATAAGGGCCATTAGTGTAATAGATTAAAATATAAGACTGTAATGGGACCTTGGAAAAATCTCTGTTTTTTTGGGGGGATGGTGGGTGGGTAACAGGGATTGAACTCAGGGGGCACTCTACTGGGCCGAATCCCCAGCCCTATTTTTCATTTTATTTAGAGACACAGTCTAATTGAGTTGCTTAATGCCTTGATTTTGCTGAGGCTGGCTTTGAACTTGTGATCCTCCTACCTCAGCCTCCCCAGCCACTGGGATCACATGAGTGCACCACTGCACCCAGCTGCTTTCTCTCTTTTACTTTTGTGAGTGTGTGTGTGTGTGTGTGTGTGTGTGTGTGTTGCTGGGGATTGAATCCAGGGCCTTGTGCATGCAAGGCAAGCACTCTACCAACTGAGCTATATCCCTAGCCCCTGCTTTCTCTCTCTTATGCTTCAATTTCTTCATCTGTTAATCTGGAGTAGTAATAGTATTTTATGAATAATTTATATGACAATCAAATTATATATATATATATATAATGCACTTAGAACAGAAAGTGCTATATATACAGATCGGACATTATCATTATTCAGTTTTGAATAGTTTTGGATAGCCTGGAGTATTCCTTCATCATTTAGATGAGTTTTAATTCATGGAGTTTTGGAAACTGCTCTTATAATGTTCCACCAGCCCAAGTGTGGTAGGGAGTTCCTATAACCCCCCAGCTCTGGGAGGCAGGACCAGGACACCTGCTTTCTATATGTGTTAAAGCCATTAACTACAGCACATGTGGCTACTGAGCACTTAAAATAAGGCTGCTTCAAACCAAGATGTGCTATAAGTGTAAAATCGTCACTGGATTTCAAAGACAATATGAAAAAATGAATGTAAGATAGTTTAATCATTTAAAAATATTTACTATGTATTAAAATGATAGCTTGGATACATTAAGTTAAATAAAAATACTTTATTAAAATTGATTTCACCTGTCAGTTTTTTTTTTAATTTTTTTTTGTTTAAATTTTAACATTTGTTTTTTTAGTTCTTGGGGGACACAACATCTTTGTTTGTATGTGGTGCTGAGGATCGAACCCGGGCCGCACGCATGCCAGGCGAGCACGCTACCGCTTGAGCCACATCCCCAACCCATCACCTGTTGGTTTTTAGGTTCTTCATATGACTACTAGAATATTGACAATTACGTGCGTGGCTCACATTGTATTTCAACTGGACGGTGCTGCTTAAGATGGTCTGTCTCAATGCTAGCAGTCAGAGTCCTCCTCGAGAAATATAATTCAAATCATGTCACTACTCTGCTCAAAATCCTCTGCATCTTACTCACTGCATCTCACTAGTAAATCAAAATCCCCACCAAGTCTATTAGGTCCTACAGGATCAAACTTTGCCTCCCCTGCCTCATACCCCATCTGCCCACTCATGGTCAGATCCAGATTTTGGTGGACCTGAAGCTTATATCATGTGGGGAAAGAGGAGAATGTTGTGGGTCCTTGCTAAAGAAAAGAGGGATTATGAATATAAAATTATAAATATAAAATTGGTGAATAATTGAATGTTAATTGAGGATGAGAAAATAAGTCATGGTTTACTGAACTCTTTGAAGTTCAGGTCCCTTTCTTCTGATCACTCTACACAATTTACCAGACATGTTCACGGAGAAATGCTTCCAGGTTTCAACCTGACTCCCCAAACCCATCTAGAACTCTCCACAACCTCAGGAACCTTGGCCTGGACTGAGGGAGCTCCCAAAGCTCCCTTGGCTTTGATGTAAAATTCCTTCTTACTCCCCTACTCAGACCTCACTGCCTATTACTTCTCCCAAATCAGGGTGTTGTGCCTGGGTTCTACACAGAGCTGTACTCCCAGGCCCTCCCCACTCTTTTCTTCCTCCTTGCTGTTCCACATAGCATCACATGGGTGCCCATCTTAGGGTGTTTCCATTTGCTCTTCTGGTCTTGACATATTCCATCCACATTTATCCAGAGAGCTCACTCTTTCATCTTCAGGTCTCTGTTCAAATGTCTCATCATCAGAGCAGCCTGGGCTGATATTCCTATAAAAAGCACTTATTCCTCCTGCACTTCCTGTTCTCTTTACTCTGTTTTAATTGTCTCCACAGCACTCACCATAATGAACTTATGTGTTTACACTTCTGTTTATTGATTGTTTGTCTCTCTTCTTTAGAATGGAAAATTCAGAAGGGACTTGTTTTGTTTCTGATAAATATACCTGGAACAAGGCCTGTCCCTTGATGGACACTCAAAATGTCTTGGTTGAATGAATGCGTGAATGAATATGTGTTGCATGAAAGCCTTATTATTTTTCAGTATGGAATAGATTCTTCAAGGAAATAATTCACATCCCTAGCCTGTATTCTCCAATTATCATTCTCAAGAACCCACTTGGTACATGGTAGTTATTGTTTTGGGCTGCTTGGTTGGCATTCTTCAATGTCATCCTTTCACCTAATCCCACTTGGTAGGAGACTCTCCGCCCCCCAGGGGTGGGCACACACTCTAGGCAAGACCAACTGGAATTAGAATGCTTGGTCAGAGATGAGCTGTTGACCTACACTTGGCCAATCCATGACTTCCTTTGGATCATTCTCATTGGAGCCCTGGTGGAGGGAAAGTAGTCCATTGACTTGTGTCACATCATTCAGCTAGAAGGCCAAGAATTAAGGGTTCAGTGTGTGTGTGTGTGTGTGTGTGTGTGTGTGTGTGTGTGTTTATACACGCACTGCACACATGCATGCTGCCTCACATACCTGTTTTTCCAGGCAGAGAAAATTATGGACTGATGGAAAGGCAGTTCCAGTAGCTTGGAACCCAATTTCCAGAGCACCACTGCTTCCCACAAGTCTTGCTCTTTCTTCAACCCACAAGCTCCGCCAGCATTCTTCAACCCACTCCCTCTGCTTTACCAATTGCTAGCTGGGTTCCTGTCACAACGAAAACTCCTCTCTAATAGGATGCATTAATGCTGGGCTGGTGACTGAGGATGCAGTGATGACCTGGAAACTCCCCTTGTCCTCAAGAAGGGAAAATGACCATACGGTACAGTATAAATACTTGTAACAAGTAGGGACTTACCAGAACTCAGAGTTACGGTGCATCCCTCATGACTTTGGTCATCTTCCCTAAGTTTTTGTGGTGATTTTATATTCAAAGTAACCTAAGTATCCAAAATAATATCTCCATGATCAAATAGATATATACTGAGCATCTACCATGTGCAAGGCTCACCATAAGTGCTATGATACAGACCTGTAGAGCATTATAACTGGAGTATATTACACTTCTAAAAAATAATAAGGAATACATGATAAGTATAAAATGAAGTCATAAAACATTTCATTCCTTCCTAGCTCTGTTTCTTTTTAGAAGAGTAGCATCATGATTAGGAGGAGCATGGGCTTCAAAATCCCAACTCTGTTATGACCCATATGATTGGAGGGCAAAGACACTTAATATATGTACATGCACATTAAGAGAATTAATACTTTCTATATAAACTGGATAATATAACTATTTTACAGGGTTGTTGGGAAGCTTCAATGAATTGAGAAGTCCTTAATAAGTATTAGCAAAGACCTCAATAAGTATTAGTAAACACTATTATGTCTAAATTGTATACATTATAAATTCCTCAAAAGCAGGAATGCTTGCATTATTTGTAGCTGTGCTAACATGTACAGACCCCTTGAGGTTTTTCTACTTGCTTGGCTTAGCAGTATTAATTTATTAGCAGATGCAAGCATTGTCTTGCTTGCTGGTTTCTCCATCTGCTCTAAATTTAGTACTAAGTAAAGACAGTTGTGGGGGTGGAGGGAATTTTAGAGATCTGTGGTCCAAATCTAATGTTTTTTTGTTTGTTTGTTTTGTTCAAAAGCTGTAATTCAGAGAGATTTTTGAAGCATCTGCTGAAGAGCATTTTTAGTCATGTTTTGCAGAAATTTGTAGCATCTATTTAGATTGTTATGTGCTTCCCTACTTTGAATCTTCAACCGTTTGCATATAGTAGTATCCTAATGTTACAAATTTGCTGTTGCTGAATATGTAGGCTTGCACAATTCTTAACTTATAATGTATGGATATTGATTAACTGGTTTATAAGAAGCATTTCTTTCCTTCTTTCTTTTTGTGGGGATTGAATCCAGGGACATTCTATTACTGAGTCACATCCTCAGCCAGTTTTAAATTTTGTTTTGAGATAGGGTCTCACTAAGTTTGCCCAGGTTGGCCTTGAACTTGCCATCTTCCTGCTTCAGCCTCCCAAGTTGCTGGGATTACAGGTGTGAGTTTCCATGCTTGGCTCTACTTTTTCAATCTTGGTAAGTAGGAAAGACACAATACTATAGTCCCAGGCTTGAATAAAGATGTCTAGGACTAGGGCATTATAATTTTACCTTACATTCTTATAGTACATAATAGCAATTTACATTTATGTACTTTGTTTAACTTTTACAACCACTCAGTCAGTTAAATAGGCAGGGGAATATCACAAATTCCATTTTAAAGATGAAGAAATTAGAAGCAATAGGTATTAACTGACCTGTGTACATTTACTAAATTGTGATAAATTGTAAATTGTGATAAATCATGATAAACCTGATGTATTCACGTGTCCTGATTAGTCACCAAGTGTCCTTTCCATTTTATTTGCAGAGGGAAATAATAGGAATTTCCATTTACTTTTACCAAGTTTTACAGCCCAAATCAAGAAAGAACCTGGTCGTACTTACAAATGGTGGTCTTAGCAAAGACCACCTTTAGTAAAGTCTATGGTAAATCCCACCTTGTATGTGCTATAGGCCCATCTTCCTGGAAATGAGGATTTACACCAGGCAAATCTTTTAGATAATAGTGTATGATTACCTGCATCTTCTAGAGCTCAGAAACTTTAGAAATGAAAGGCAAGAATCATCAATGAAGTAACTGGAAGTTACTAGAAGTAAGTGGGGGATAATCTTCTAATTAATACTCAACCTTTTTACTATTCACTTTAAGCTAAAGATGCCTATAACCCCCCCCCCCAAAATGTAAAACAGAAGGTATTTTGTAGAACAAAACCTTGAACAAAAGCAATCATATGGGTTTTGCAGCATTTGTTTTCACTGGAAGAGAATTTCAGAATTTCTTGTCATCAAATAGATGAAAAGGAGTAGGAATCAGAAGAAAGAGGGGCTGGGAATGTAGCTCAGGGCTAGAGCATGAACCTAGCTGCACAAGGTCCCTGTTTTGATCCTCAGCAGCACAAAAGAAGGAGGAGTAGAAGGTAGTGAAGGAGGAAGAGAAGAAGTCAGCCTGAACATGCAGTTGCTGGAAAGTGTATGTGGTTGAGCCAGAAAGAGTTCTGTAAAGGCATTAGAATGAGTGGCAGACACCAAAGACTAAAATCTCCACGCAATTTGTATATAAATTCTGATAAGACTAGGGTACACTAGCACAGTCAAGGATGAAGTGGTTGATGTTGGACACAGAAGTAGGTGGAGAGAAAGGCAGACTAGGTGAAGTCTTTATATTTCAAGGAACTAAGAACCAGTTCAATGAACATGAATGATAGCAGGGTTTATTGATTTCTCATAGGTCAAAAGAATAGGGATAGTATTAGTAACACATGCATCTGGGTCCAGAGGCTCAAAGGACTAGGGTTTTTCCTCTCTCTCTCTCTCTCTAACATCTTCTTTCCCACTGCAGATTTGCTTTCTCCATCTAGTCAGAGAAGATCACTGCCAGGCACAGCAGACAGTCCTAGCATGGCATCTTTGAGTCTTCAACCAAATTCCAGCCCAAAGAAACAACACTCATCTCTTCTGACTTTCAGATATAAATTCTCAGAGAAGGCTTGTGATTGGCCAATGTGAGCCATAGGTTCATATGTTGACCAGGTTCAAGCTCCAGGGCAATGGAGTGCCAGGGTGGCCAATCACATCTCCACACTTGTAGCCAAAGCAGATGGAGGTCTGTTACCAGAAAAGCAGTGGTGCAGAATTTGGCTGGGGTTATAAAACAGATGACTGTACTCCCAACTCAGACCTATGGGTTCAGAATTTACAGGGGAGAGGGATGAAAATGCTTATATGCAATAATGAACCCCAGGTATATTAGTTTTCTATTGCTACCATCACAAATTACAACAAACTTAGTGACTTAAAACAACATGAGGGGCTGGGGATATGGCTCAAGTGGTAGCGCGCTCGCCTGGCATGCGTGCGGCCTGGGTCCGATCCTCAGCACCACATACCAACAAAGATGTTGTGTCTGCCGAAAACTAAAAAATAAATATTAAAAATTCTCTCTCTCTCTCTCTCTCTCTCTCTCTCTCTCTCTCTCTCTCTCTCTCTCCCCCTCTCACTCTCTCTAAAAAAAAAAAAAAAAAAAAACATGAAAGCGAGGTATGGCAACACACGACTGTAATCCCAGTGGCTTGGGAGGTTGAGGCAAGAGGATCATGAGTTCAAAGCCAGCCTTAGCAACTTAGTGAGACCCTAAGCAACTCAGTGAGATCCTGTCTACAATGAAATACAAAAAGGGGAAAAGAGGGGGCGCTGGGAGCTAGGATTGTGGCTCAGTGGTAGAGTGCTTGCCTGTCACATGTGAGGCACTGGGTTCGATCCTTGGCACCATGTAAAAAATAAATAAATAGATAATAAAAAGGTACTGTGTTCATTAAAATTTTTGAGAGGGGTGGGCACTAGGCATGTGACTCAGTGGTTGAGTGCCCCTGTATTCAATTTCCAGTACCCCTCCAAATAAAACCCCAAACCCCCAAATCATGAATTTATTATCTTATTGTTCTGGAGGTCAGAAATCCAAAAGTAGTTTCACTGTCCTAAAGTCAACTTGCTAACAGGGCTGCTTTCCTCTTTAGAGGTACAATTTCTTTGTCTTTTTCAGCTTCCAGTGGCTGCCTGTATTCCTTGGCTTATGGTCCCTTCCTCCATCTTTGAAGTATATCATATCAATCTCTGCTTTCATCACCATATCAAGTCCTTCTCTGACTCTGACTCATCCTGTGTCCTTTGTATAAGAAGTGTTTTAGAGCTACCCAGTCCCAGCATATAAGAACTGTTGCCAGGTAGTGAGATCAAAGAAAGAGGTAGACAGTTCCAGAATTGTACAGAGTGCAATATACTGGGGACTTACTGACAGAAGTGTGGTATTCAGTGGCAGCAAGATCAGTTAATTCCTATGCCTTGGGTCAAAAGGAGGGAGCTTCTAGAGACTGGGTATGGTAGTGCACACCTCTAATCCTAGCAACTCAGGAGGCAGAGGCAGGAGGATAGTAAGTTTGAGGCCAGCCTGGGCAACTCATTGAGACCCTATTAAAAAAAAAGCTGGGGGTGCTGGGAATGTGGCTCAAGCGGTAGCGCGCTCGCCTGGCATGCCTGTGGCCCGGGTTCGATCCTCAGCACCACATACAAACAAAGATGTTGTGTCCTCAGAAAACTAAAAATAAATAAATATTTTAAAAAAAAAAGCTGGGAATGTAGTTCAGTAGTAGAGCATTCCTGGTTTCAGTACTGCATATAAATAAGCAGATAGATAAATAGATAGATAGATAGATAGATAGATAAAAGGAGGGGGCTTATAAAGTCATCAGGATAAAAGCACATTTAAGTCAGAATGTACTTGGTTTATTTCAAGCTAATATCAAAGATGTCAGGCACATTCCTGGCACTGATGGTGCCAGGGTACAAATGTAAAGTTCCACTTGCCATTCTAGTGGTATGTTTTTTTTATAGTACTGGGAAATTGTGGGGAAATAGACTAAAGTTACACAGAGGCAATCATGGTGTTTAGGCATCAAGATGGCTGCAGTGGGTCAAGCTGAACCCCTATGTTCCATCCCTTGTATCTGACTCTTACAATCTCATGTGCTTCCTTTTCTGTGATGTGCCATGAGCCTGCAAGGGGTTTCAGCGTGAGGCCATTTGTCTGGCTTGTAGGGTCCACATGGGAGTGAAAAGAGAGGACAGCTACACAAATGAAAATAGCAACCGGTTTTTCCCACCAGGAGATCCAGGAACTAAACAGGCCTCATATGTCCCCTATAGAAAGGGCAGGATCAGATAAGGAGTTACTTTGAGTTTTTATATGTAACATAAATCAAATATATTAGCATTGGTCTCAAGTTTATGAATACAATATTCAGTTTTGATAAAAGCATAGGTTTCAGAGAAAATGGCAAAAAAAGCAAAAAGGCTGCAGCTAGAGACGGAATAATAAATGTTTATTAGGGCCTTGTAAAGGTCCCTCTGCACCATCCAGCAAGATAAATCCTAATGTCATCATCTCTGTTAGACCACACGGTGGCAGCAGCTGGGGGCTGATGTGGTGGAGCATATCTACATGTTGGTCAATGACATGGCCAACATCCACAAGTGATTTCTAAAACTGTCAGCCAATGGCATGACAGACCAAGAGGCTGGCTGTAATGCCCTGAGGTATTTTCTTTAGCCCACAGGTGTGACCCTCCTACCGTGGCCCCCATTGATCCTGTTGGACCCTTGGTTAAGTTGTCTAGTCTGGACTCAAACTTGTGATCCTCTTGCCTTTCCTTTCTGAGTTGCTGGGATTACAGGCATATGCCATTATACCCATCTTCTCAAAAGCTTTGACAGTAGCAGTTTGGTTAGCGCTCTTGCTAGGAAAGGCTTGCATAAGGCCAGGAACTCCGCCTACATATGTCAAAGCATATTGATGTTCTTTACTGTTTGGCAAAGGGTCAATATAATCAATACAATCATTCTGGAGGAGTAAAAACACAGATGCCATCAACCAAGGCACCATGTTTTTGAGGCATTCCTGTCTCCTAAACTATGTTCCATCCTACTTTAGCGCTTTTATGTTTACTCTTTCCATATACCTATAGGGTTAGGTCCTCCGTCAGGGCATACAACTTAGTCAAAGCATCTGCCTCCATATTTCTAGGGGTGAGGTCTTAACATAAGCCAGTACATAATATTCTGTCAAATGTTCTTAATAAGGGATGGATCTGTAGCTCAGTGGTAGAGTGCTTGCCTAGCATGTGTGAGGCCCTGGGTTTGACACCTTAGCTCCACATAAAGATACATAAATAAAATAAAGGGGTTGTATTTATCTACAACTACAAATAAATATTTTTTAAAAATGTTCTCAGTAATGCCATTATAATTACTCATTGCTTTATTCTTTTCTACACACTAACACTCACTGAATAACAATATCAAAACTCTACCAATGATATTATAAAAAGTTTTATATACATATTATATATATGTATACACACATACATATATATATATGAGACACATATATGTATATGTGTGTTACCATTCTTTTGTTCTTGGGCATGTCTCACTAGAATTGTAGAGTTGAATTATTTGTTTTAAAGTCATTTGGAATAGCACCTCTCTATGTACTGCCAATGTGATATGGAATTTTCACTTATTTCATTTTGTTCTATTTATTTATTTAGTTAGTTGTTTTGATATTGGGGATTGAACTCAGGGCCTTTAGCATAATTTTCACTTTTTAGGGATTGCTTTTCAATTTCAGTTTAATTTTTGTGTGTGGGTGGAGTACTTAGGGGTACTCAACCACTCAGCCACATCCCCAGCTCTATTTTGTATTTTACTTAGAGACAGGGTCTCACTGAGTTACTTAGCACCTTGCCATTGCTAAGGCTGGTTTTGAACTCACAATCCTCCTGTCTCAGCCTCCTGAGCCACTGGGATTACAGGTGTGAGCCACTGCGCCTAGCTCAATTTAATTTTAATTTATCATAATGTAAAATATTTACATAATGTAATACAAAATACATAATTACAAAATATTTACATAATGTAAAATCTATAAAACAAAGTATATTCAGAGAACTGTCCCTGTCCCATTCCTTTCCACAAGATTTTTTTTTTAATTTTATGGTTGAATCTCCCATTATTTTTTAATGTTATGATTTTAAGTTACTTAATAGTTATTCTTCTCTTCAATATTTGTTTTTCCTTGTGTCATTTAGTTTTTTTTTAACTTTGTCAACTATGTATCCCTATTATCTAGTTTTTGAATACACAAGCATGCAGTAGTTTATAATTTTTTAAATGACAATTTTGTCTGTAAATTATTTCTTATTTTGCATTGTTTACTTGTATACATTTTCCTACTTTTTTTTTTTTGGTTTGTTTTTGATCTGTCTTATAGAGGCTGGTCTGATAGTAGTTTTAGTAGTCTTTGCAACAACCATCTTCTGTTTTTGTTTTTTTTTTTAAACATGGTGTCATTTTAAAAATATGTTTATTGTGTTTATTTATTTATTTTTATGTGATGCTCGGGATCAAATCCAGTGTCTCATGCATGCTAGGCAAGCATTCTACCACTGAGCCACAACCCCAGTACCCCATCTTCTGATTTTGTTTTTCCTTTTTATTTATTTATTTTTGAGATGGAGGTCTCACTATGTTGTTAGCTGGGCTCAAACTCAAGGTCCTCCTGCCTCAGTCTCCTGAGTAGCTGGGATTACAGGAGTGTGTTACCACTCTTGGCTGTACTTCTTTATTGCTTTTTTCTCCCCTGCCCTAGTACCTCATATCATTGATTTTTTTCCTTTTTTAATTTTTACTTCCCGTTTACTTCTTTGGGATGTTTGCACTGACTACTTGGCTCATTTGACTTGAGAGATTTTTATTTGATAAATAAACATATGCAATGCTATAAATCTCCTTTATATACAAACTTAAATACACTTTGACACATGAAGATTTCATTGTAAGAATGTATTTATTATAATTTCTTTATTTCAGTATTAAGTGGTAATTTTTTATATTTCCAAATGTTTTTGAATTTTAAGCTATTCTTTTAAATTTTTTTTACAGTTGCCTATTTGTTGTTTTTCAAAACAAAACAAAAGGAGAAAAACATTCAAAGTTTTTAATTTTTCTATTGGTTTTCAAATTTATTGCATGTGGTCAGAAAATATGGGCTATATGATGTTAAGACTTTGGGATTTTTTGAGATAAATGACTAATATAAGACTGATCTTTGTGATTATTCCATGTGTTCTTGAAAAGGAGAAATATTCTTCATTTGAACCACCCTGGCAAGCAGTATGGAAATTCCTCAGAAAACATGACCCATTTATCCCATTCCTCAGTTTATACCCAAAGGATTTAAAATCTGCACACTATAGTGACTAAGCCACATCCATGCTTGTAGCAGTTCAATTTTCAACAGCTAAACTATGCAGCCAGCCTAGGTCCCCATCAACAGATAAATGGATAAAGAAAATGTGGTATATATACACAATGTAATATTACTCAGCCATAAAAAAAGAATGAAATTATGGCATTTGCCGGTAAATGGATGGAACTGGAGAATATCATGTTAAGTGAAATAACCCATCCCCTAAAACCAAAGACCAAAATGTTTTCTCTGATATATGGATACTAACTTTACAATAAGGGTGGGGTGGGGATGTTAGGAAAGAATAGAAGAACTTTGGATTAGACAAAAGAGAATGAAAGGAAGGGGAGGGAATGGAATAGAAAAGGTAGTAGAACGAAACAGACATTACTTTCCTATCTTCGTGTATGAACACACAACCAAAATAATTCCACATCATGTACAACCAGAAGAATGAAAAGTTATACTCCATATATGTATAATATGTCAAAATACATTCTACTGTCATGTATAACTAATAAGAACAACAACAGCAACAAAACCAAAGGTCTTTTAAATTTAAAAATTACATTTCCTCAGAATGAAAAAAAAAACAAACAAACCTATTAGATGAACTTACCAAAAGAGTCATTCAAAACCATTTTATCTTCACTTTTAAAAACTGATCTGTTAGTTTCTAATGGAGTTTATTAATTTCTCCAATTACACTTGTTGATTTTTCTATCAGTGCTTTATATGTTTTGAAGCTCTCTTATTAGGTGGATATAATTCATAATCTGTAATGTATATAAAGTTTTCTTTGTCCCTTGTGATGTTTTCTACCTTAAGGTCTATTTTGCTCTCACCTCCTCCCCGGCTCCTTCTCTCTTGACCTGCCCTCACCGTGTTGTCCTTTTTCCTGGTTTGTGAATACACTGAGCTTATTTCTACTTCAGGATCTTTACATCTGCTCTTCCCAGATTTGTGCATAGCTCACTCCTTTACATCATCCAGGCTCTTGCTCAAATGTTACCTCAGAGAACCTCCCCTGATTGTCCTATATTAAATAGCACTCTACTCTTTCTCCAAATATAATAATCACTCTATGGTCTCAAAAGTGGCAATAGGGGGCTGGGGATGTGGCTCAAGCGGTAGCGCGCTCGCCTGGCATGCGTGTGGCCCGGGTTCGATCCTCAGCACCACATACAAACAAAGATGTTATGTCAGCCGAAAACTAACAAATAAATATTCAAAAATTTAAAAAAAAAGTGGCAATAGTAGATGATTATTTATATTTTTCATTTGGTTACATGCTTATCATATGTATCGCCCACTAGAATGGAAGCTCTTTATAGGTAGGGCATTTGCCTCAGATGCACTGTCCCCATCTAGGGTAGTGTCTGGAAAACAGTAGACACTCAATACATTTTTGTTGGGAGTGTCATTTAACCCCTGGTGAAAATAAATTAACTCATGTTGCGATACCCACTTATACAGATGAGGTCACTGAATCTGAGCTAGGGTCAGTAACTTGCCCAGGAGTACACAGCAATGGAGCAAGGATTTGAGTGGCTTCGTCCATTTGACTTCAAAGCCTATGTGTAACCTTAGCCTCTGCACTACTGTCTTCTAATGAAGTAGAATACAAACAGATAAGACAGTGCAGAATCAAGGGCCTGAGGAGTGGCTTGTGGTTATTTGGATGAGATCAGTGGAAGGAGTCATCAGTAAGAGGAGAGCTGGGCCTCAAGGATGAATGAGACTTGGATAGATGGAGGAGGGTGGAAAGGCAATTCTCCTCTCCCCCCAAGCTTGGGCCTGTGATTGTCCTCTGTGGCTTTGGCCTTGGCTGAAGATTCCCATCTGGATTTTCCCCTCAGGAGAGTAGTGAGGTTGGAGAGTAGGCTGTAGGGGCAGGACTCCTAAACCCACATTCCCAGATCTTTGTGTCAAACCCTCCAACAAAGAATATTTTCCAAGGAGGCTGGACTGTGGTTCAGACTGGAGTCCAACCTTGCATTTTAACTGATATAGCCTCTGTTAAGTTCAGACCAATTTCACAACTCCTTGGTGATGTCAATTATCTGTGTGCTGGGAAAGGGGACTTTTGACCAGGGCATTTCTCTTAAAGAGGTTCAGTGTTACTGTTAAACCAGGCTGGAGGTGACCTGGGAATCAGCCTCCCTGAAATGGAGAGAGGAAAATAGCCGTAGTCAGTGGCCTTGGAGTGGAGGTGGGGACTGGGGGTATGTTGTTCTCATTTCTTCCCTAGGCCCCAGCTCTTCTCAGAACCTGGCTCCCTTGGATGGTGCAGGCGATGGCAGCACAGAGGGAAGGAAGTGTGGGGACAAGTTCAAAGGCAGCAGCTGGTGAAGCTGGTCAGAAGTGCCAGGGAAGTGAAAGTCAGCCACGGAGAGGAAAGGGGAAGAAGCAAAAGCAGATAGGCAGCAGCGGTGGAGAGAAAGGGACAGACGATCTCAGAGAGGTCAGTGTCCTGGGGGCTCAGGGAGGTGAGGGTTCTGCAAGCCACCTTTTCTTGAGGACTCTTAGAACCACCCATCACCCTTCCTGCAGTGCCTGCTGAGGAGGTGAGATGTAGAAGCCTGCTCGATGCTCTCAGTATCCATCTCTCTTCAGTGCCTGTCTGCTGGGCCCAATTTCCACTGCTAAAGTGTGGCCCTGCATTATCCCTGGATCTTTAAAAAAACGTGATTGTGATTTTGGTCCTAAGTCAAGTTAATTATTTTCCTCAGGTTTATCTCCCAAGAATAACATTTTAAAAATATGAAAACAGCCTGGCGGGGTGACACACGCCTGTATTTCCAGCTACTTGGGAAGCTAAGGAAGGAGGGTCACAAGCTTCAGGCCAACCTCAGCAATTTAGCAAGAACCTATCTTAAAATATAATTTAAGGGCTGGGGTTGTGGCTCAGTCGTACCGTGCTTGCCTAGCATGTGTGGAGGTATTGGGTTCGATTCTCAGCACTGCATATAAATAAATAAAAAATAAAGGTCCGTTGACAACTAAAAAATATTTTAAAAGGAGCTGGGGATGTAGCTCAGTGGTAGAGCTCCCCTGGGTTCAATACCCACTGCTGCCAAAAAAAAAAAAAAAAAGGAATTCAGCAGTGTTAGGATAGTTTCCCCCTGAAAGTTGAAAACAAAAGAGATGCAAGACAAATCCCCATTAGAAGAATATTTTAATCACTAACATGATTCTGTTGCACAATTGCCAACTTTTAATTTTGTGTTGTTGTTCTTGATGAACTTGTCATTTCAGCACTCCCTGCGTGCAATGTTCTCTCTTGTGACTGCTAGTTGCCAGGTTCACTCATTGGGCTAAAAACTGCTTGGAGACTGATTTGGAGACTCCTGGGGGAAGGGAAAGACTGACTGAATTATAACTGGTTCAATTAATGTTTGTCACCATCCGGTTCTGATTCTAAATTATGCACCTGGTGGGCTCACTCTGCATGTTTATAGAATGATAGAGCATATGAAAAAAGAAAGCTCAGGGCTGGGGTTGTAGCTTAATGGTAGAACACTTGCCTAACACCTGTGAGGTCTTGGATTCAGTTCTCAGCAGCACATAATAATAAATAAATAAAATAAACCATCTGTAACTAAAAAAAAAAAAAGAAAGAAAAAGAAAAAAGAAAGCTCAATTTATCATCAAAAAGCATCTTAAGTGGAGTGTCTCCTATATCATTCAATTTCCTTTCCTTCATTTCCCTCCCCAATACATTATGTATTTTAAGCCCTACAGGTGTAGGCCAGTCCAGGGACCAGCAACATTGTCCTCATTCAAGGAGCTTGTGAGGAATGTAGACTCTCCAGTCTTAATGACCTCCCATTCACTGCATCAGAACCCACCTTTCAACAAGATTCCCAAGAGATTTGTGTGCTTGTTAAAGTTGGAGAAATGCTGCTCTGAGGCACCTGTCAGGAGGCCCTCTGAGGCCCTGGCTTTATGCTACAGTTATTTGGGGGTACAGAGTAGAAGGCTGGAGCTGTGCAGAGTTCATTTCCAGCTCTGGGGCTGGGGATGTGGCTGAATGGAAGAGTGTGGGCTTTGTAGGAGTCCTTGGTTTGATTACCCCAAAAAGTGACCTAAATTTTTTTTAAGTTGAAACTTAAAGTTTGCAAGAATAGTACAACTTCTGTATACCCTTAACCTTGATTCATCATTTATTAACATTTGCCACGTACGGTTTAACATTTTCTCTCTCCGCCTCCATCAATATTATTATTGGACTATTTGGAGAGCCAGTTGCCTACACTGGTATGACTTTACACTCAAAACCCCAGTGTGTACTTTCTAAGAACAGGACATTCTGTGACAACCACACCACCCAGTAAGAGCCAGAGGAGGCAAGGAAGGTCTCTATGGGGTGCTTTGATTCTGCACCTGGGGAGACTTTCTTGTCTCACTGCAGTCCTGGCACTGCCCGCCACAGTTATCAAATTAATTCAATATTATAACTTAACCTATAGTCCATTTTCCAATTTTCTCAATTGTCCCAATAATGTCCTTTACAGCAAAAAAATGTTTTCCCTCAGACTCGCTGCAGAATTATACAGAGCATTTAATTGTCATATCTATTTAATCTTCCTCACTCTGGAACAGTTCCTTAGTCTGTCTTTATCTTTTATGGCACTGACATTTTTGAAAATTATAGACCAGTGATAGAATGTCCCCCAATGTGGAACAAGTTACTTTTTAATCTCTTCATCGTTCAGTTTCACCACCTGTCGATTGAGAATAGTCCCTGCTTCAGGCTGGATCAAATAAGACATGTGACAGGCCTGACATATGGCAGGTGTAGGTGGCTTAAGGAGTAGCTGCCACCGATTAGGCACTTGTCAGTACCATGTGGAGTTAGTTGCATGCATCCGTCCCCTCATTCAGTCCTCACCACCCCCTGTGAGATGGGCTCTATTTTTACCATCATTTTTCCAGATGAAGAAATGGAGACTTAGAATTGTTGCCAGGTTCTCATGAAATACGGACCCCAACCATGTTAGTCTGCCTCCAAAGACTGTTTGCTCAGTAATCATGCTTGAACTTTTTAAAGATAAAGTCTATATATCATAGAACCCACCCTTTTAGCCATTTCAAAAGTATATAATTCAGTGTCTGTTTATATATTCATAATGTTGCATAACCATCAGCACTAGCTAATTCCAGAACATTTCCATCAACCCAAAAAGAGACCATAGGGCTGGGGGTGTAGATCAGTGGTACAGCACTTGCCTAGCATATGTGAGGCACTGGGATCAATCTCCAGCACCAGAGAAAGAAAGAAAGAGTGTCAGGGGGAGACTATATCTCCCATTTCCCTACTCCCATTCTCTGACAACAACCAAGCTGTAAATCTTTTTCTATGGTTTGTATACACATACAGTGGAACACTATTGAGCAATAAAAAGGAGCTGATAAACACAGCATTTTGGATCTCAGAACATGCTGAGTTAAAGAATCCAGATGCAAAAGACTGCATACTGTAAGACTGCATTTTTTGTGGAATCCTAGAAAAACTCAAATCTTAGGAACAGGGAGCAAGATCAGATGATGGGGTTGGCACTGACTGCAAAGAGACATAAAAAGCTTTTTGGGGGTGATGAAGTGCTCTGAACTTGATTGTGGTGGTGGTTACATGGCATATTCATTTATTGAAATGCAATAAAATACTGAAAAAGTTTTAAATATGTAAACTATTTCTCAATAAAACTCAAGATGCGCAAACATATCTGGCCCAAGTGGAGTTCAACTCATCATCATGTCTTCCCCCAAAGCTGTCTTCCTAGTCTCATCTCCCATTTCTCTGCTCCACACATTCATTCACTAAGCATTGTCTGACACTGCTGCACACAAGCCTGGTGTTAGGACCTGGAGAAGGTGGAGAAGGAGGACCTGTCATTAGGGAGCCAGAGTCTGGAGCAGGAGGAAGGGTAGCCAACTCTCATAAACATCAGCCATTCCTGAGGCTCTCTGAGTCTTAACAAAGAGGAATAAGAATATGTGTTGCCCCAGGCTAGCCTCAGCAACTTACAGAGGCCCAAGCAACTTGTCTCCAAAATTAAAAAGGGCTGGAAGTGTGCCTCAGTGGTTAAGTCCTCCTGGGTTCAAGCATCAGTATCCCCCCCTCCCCCCAAGAAAGAATATGTATTGCAGACAGTCTGGAACTTTGAATTTCAAGTTTGAATCAAGTTTCCATCAATTTTTTTAAAAAGGTAATGCACTTACATGGTTTAAAAAGAAATTATACAGTGGAAAAACTTTTCTTATCCCTTCCCCATCGGCCCAGTTCTTATTCCACTTTGTACAACTATAGTTGTTACAAATAAATATTATTTCTCCTCCTTTTAAATACAAAGGTAGCATAATATCTGCATTATTCTTGGACTCTACTCTTTCAGTTGGTAGTAAAACCTTAAAGGTCCATCAACAACTAAAAAATAATATTAAAAAAAAAGACTTTTCCATATGGTAACAGAGAACATCTTTATTTTATGTAGTGTTCTGTTTATAGATATGTCATATTCAAGTATAGTTCCCTTTTTTGATAAACAGTTGAGCTTTGTGTATCTGTTAGGGCAAATAATACAATGTGTAACATTTTATAAATAGTTTTATTGTATATAAGGGCAAGTATATCCATGGCTACATATTAAAAATAATTTTTTTAACCATCCCTCAAACACACCAACCACGTCCATATCTCCAGGCTGTTTCTTTTGCCTTGAAAGTTCCCACTCCATTCTCTTCTGCTGGTCAACTCCTATTTCACTTCAAGATCCAGCTGGAATGTTACTATCTCTGAAGACTTTTGAACCCCCTTAGGCCAGATTCCTTCTCTCTCTCCCCGACCCCCTTTTTACTTCTGGAAATATTCCACTCCCACATCTTCAGAAATTTTTAATTTTTTTAACATCCTTCTCTTCCCCAACTAGACTGGGAGCTGCCTAAGGACATATGCTGCAGGAGATTTTTCTCTGAATCCCTCAGAACTTGGCACCTGGTAGGCACTGGTATTGCATGAATGGAGGGACTGGGGTCCACCCAGGGGTGTGGAACTGCAGCATCCTTCACTGTCATTGGCTTCTCAGCCTCTGTGAACACTGAGGACTGATGCAGGACAAAGGTGGGCTGGGATTTTCCCTCCCCACCCACCTAATTCCTTCCTTCCTGGTCCACCCCTTTCCCCCCTTGGGATTCTGTCCACAGCTGCCTTGCAGCCTCTGCTGGATCTGGCATTGGACAGCGGCTCTTATAGCTTTTTTTAAAAAAAGAATAAAAATAAAAATGGAGACCTAGCTCCACCCATGTTCTCTCTTCATCAGATCTGTGGCCTCTAAAGTTAAGAAGACAAATAGCTTTATGGTCAAATGTACATCAAAGTTATTCTCAAATATTACTTCTACACGTCAAGCCAAAGGTGATGATAGTTTATTACTTTGCTTTTAGGACTGTGGGAAAAACTCTGAAGCATTTAGTTAATCTGTGTTATGTGTTAACATTAAAATATCATGAGTGCCTGAAGCTGTCAATGGCTAGGTGGTTTCCACAGAATATTTCCTTTTAGTCCTGCCTAGATGGGCAGGGCTGGAGATGGGAACTCTTCAACCCTTGGGATGAAGAAGTTAATGCCAGGCATTCCCCGCACCCTGGGAAAGAAAGCTCCTACTCCCGGGAGGTGAAGCCTCTAAAGAAAACAAAGGAAATGAAAGCTTTTGAGCCTCTGCCTGTCCAGGTCAGAGAGCATGTGGGAATCCAGATGTTCCATTTGGACAAGCCCCAGGACAGTAGGTAGTTTGAGGCTCACTTCCAGTACTTTGGATTGTGGTCTGCAACGTTTCTTGCTTGCTTTCCTCCTAAAAGAAATCTGAAAAACTTTGTTTCTTCTTGGACCTTTAAAGGTTACATCTAAAATGTTTCATCATAGGTTTAAATAATGGCAAGCTATTGTTATTTCTGTCTTAATCTAAGTATTGGCATTTAAAAGTAAGATTGTTACATCATTCTTTAAGTGTATCCAAGGAATTCTAAATATCCTAATGCATCTATCATCCACTTAAAAAATACATGAACAAGCTGTTCTTTAAAAGAAATTTCATATCACTGTTTCATCCCTTATCTTGTATTTTCATTACACTTGTCCCTGAGTATGTTAGCATAATATTTTAGGCTGGAATGTCTTTTATTGATTAGCCTATTATATTTCTCCACAAAATTCTTTTTTAAAATGGAGTCTCTTAAGCTTAAGAAACCCGTCTTAGTTGTATAATTAATATAAAAATTCTTAACTGACCTAAATCATATAAAATATTAAAAATTTTGATATACTGTTAAAATTAAAAGTATAGAGTATCTTTGCCCAAGTGTAATAGTATCCAGTCAACTCTATCCTACTTTTAATTTTTATAGATAGAAGTATAAAAACAGTCTTCATTCATTCCACAGATATTTATTGAGGACCTCCTATATGTTAATAGTTACTCTAGGCACTTGGGATATATTAGAAAACACTACAGATGAATCCCTGCCTTCCTGGAGCCTATATTCGAGCATGCAGGAGTGGTAGGCAATAATAAACAAGTTCCATGGGAAAAGAGAGAGCTAGGTAAGGCAGATTTGTGGCACAGAGTGAGAGTTATGAGTTGTGATTTTCAGAAGGTCATGATGGATCGCATTGAAAGGTGGACTTTTTACCAAAGGAGGTAAGGAGTTAGCAGTGAAGGTTTCTGGGAGAAATGTGTACCAGAGGGCCATGGAAACATATGTGGCATCCTCCCGTGTCAAAAAAGGAGGTCAGAAAGTCTGGAGCAGAGTGATTCAGGAAGAGGAGAGAATAGGACTGTACAGGTAATGATCTGGGTAAGGTGGTGGTGCTGATCTTACAGAAACTTTTGAACTATATATAGTAAAGAAGTTGATTCCTACTTTGAAAGAAATAAGCAGCATTTAATGCAGGGATGACTTGTATTTTCAGAGGGTCATTCAAGCTATTAGATTGAGGGGGGGCAAGCACAGAACAGGGAAAACTTTGAGAGGACTAATCCAGGTATGAGATGATAGTAGCTGAGACCAGGAGGTAGCAGGGAAGGGGTGAAGGATGCTCAGATTTGGAACAAAACGTGGAATGTAGGAGAAAGAGGGATGATTTTAGGGGTAAGATTTTAGGGGTCCTAGTTTGAGCCACATGAAGGATGGGGTTGTCATCAACTGAGATAGAAAAAAGCTGGTGGATTGAAAAGGTTTGAGAGAATATTATTCAGTTTGTGATATGTTAGGTATTGGAAACACAGTACACTGCTGGATATCAGAGTCTGGGGTGTGGATAGGTTGAAGCTGGATATAAAAATTTGGGAGTTGTAATCATAATGATGATAATGTTACCGCTGTTGACTGGTGAGTCCTTGCTTCCCCAATGTTGAAGAATAACACCAGAGAAGCACGCCGAGGCAAGGTCAGAGTAGAAATTAGAAGTTTATTAAAGGACAGCAGAAAAGACTTCTCCCCGAGGAGGAAGAAGGGGACCCAAGAGGTGGAATCCGTGGAAGTGCGGTTGTCTCTCCATTTTATAATTTTCGGTGATGGAAGGTAGGTGGGAAGGCCAGAGGGGTGGGACACAGGTGGGCCAAAGAAGTAATCTGGGCAGGAAGGACTTCATTAACACTTCTTTGGGATTGGCTGTCTTCAAATCTGCTGGGGCTGTTTATTAACATTTCTTTGGGATGGGCTATCTTTAAATCTGTTGGGGGCTATTTCCTGGACTTCATTAACATTCCAGGAGTTGAATTCATTCTCAGCATGGCCTCCATTTTAGATTTCACTCCATATTAGACCCGATTTACTACACTGACTACCTAATTTTAAATCTGGCTTCAATAACATATATCTTAGATGGCACTGGAAGTCAGGTGTCTAGAGGAGATCGCTAAGGAAGTAGGTATAGATTAAAAAAGACAAGACCAAGGAATGAGTCTTGGGTCACTCACTATAAGACTAAGGGGTGTGAGAGAAGAGGAAAGGGAAGGATGTACCAGGGAGGAGGAAAACCAAGATGGTGGGGGAGGGGTGAATCAAGTGATTAGTTTCGTCAACTGTTATCAGTTGAGATGAGAGTTGAGACCAGGTCATTGGATTTAGCCAATATGATTTTTGTTGTTGAGTAATATTCATAGAATAGTAAGGAGGAAACCATGATGGAATGGGTGAAGAGATGGTGGGAGACCTACCACTTCACCTGATAACTTATAATATGTTCCATATGTAACCTCATATGATTTTATTACATGTGTGGTCTGCATGTACAAATAATGTATGACATGTTTTTGAACTTTAAACAGAATCACATTGTGTGTATGTTGCTTCAGAATAAAAGAACTAGGACAAAATATTAGAATTCCTATAGAAATTTTGTTGCAAAGGAAGCAGAGAAATGGGTAGTAGCTGACAGTGGAAATGGGACAAAAAAATCTTTTAGGACTGGAGAAATAACATTTGCAAGGTTATGGAAATGACCCAATAGATATGGAAACAGTGTGAAGGTGATGATCTGGATTAGACAAGAAGGATTGGAACACATTTTCTTAGTGGAGGGAATGACCTTAGGTAGCACCATGGAAATTCAACTATGTAATGGAGGGGGAGGCTGAGAAGAGGCTGACATCTGGGTATGGGTGGATGTGATTGTAGAATTGTGGTAGTTTTTGTATCATTGCTTCAATGCTGTCAATGAAACAGTAAGTAAGGTTATTCTTTGAGAATGAGATGGAGGGGAGGATGTGTAGGTTAGAGGAAAGAGAAAATATGAAATCTAGAAAGAATGGAGGATGGAAGTAAGATTGCTGGGCGGCACTAAGGTTTAAGATTCATGGTGATGAAATTCAAGTGAAACAAGTCAGTATGATTGTCTTTCTCTAGCCATATTCAGATCCATGGGTGCTGGTGTGGAGTAAATCTGTGGAGAGCTGGCTTGAATCAGGATGGTGGTTCTGCCAAGCAATGAAGACACAGGGAGGAAGAAGGGGGGTTGAGGGTAGGTGTAAGAGTTTACACTGATTGGCCAGGGATTTGAGATGGATAAGAATGGCAGGCAGCAGAGGTGAAAGCTGAAGGATTATTGTACTACACAGAGTGACCCAGAAACAAGAGATGGTGATCAGAGTGTGTGATGTTTGGAACTATGGTTATGAACAAGCTGCAGAGTTTGATAAGGCTCTCATGGCTATGACCTAGGGAGTGAGTGGCTGAGTTAGGCTAGAGGGCAAGATCCTTGGAGAAATCAAGGAATTGAGAGACCGAGGCATTAGGAATATCAATTAAGTATACTTTATTTAATTTATTTATTTACTTATTTAGAGAGAGAGAGAGAGAGAGAGAGAGAGAGAGTGTGTGTGTGTGTGTGTGAGAGAGAGAGAGAGAGAGAGAGAGAGAGAGAGAGAATTTTTTTTTTTAATATTTATTTTCTAGTTTTCGGCAGACACAATATCTTTGTTTGTATGTGGTGCCGAGGATCGAACCCAGGCCGCATGCATGCCAGGTGAGTGCGCCACTGCTTGAGCCACATCCCCAGCCCCTTAAGTATACTTTATAACTACCCTAGGATTAGGACAGAAGTGGTACCTAGTAACTGAAAGCAGCAGATGGTGAAAAAAGGAAGGGGAATGAGGGAGGGCACTGGTAGGGGTCCTGCATAACAAGATTGTTGAGGAGCAGAGACTTACCTGACCTCTAGGCATTGGCTAAGAGGCTTAGCCAATGGTTGAAAACATTTCAATGGCTGAAAACACAGTTGCCACTATATAAGCAGTGGAAGGGGCAGCAGCCATCTCAGGAGAAAATCCAGGTTCCCTTAAGTAAAAAGGTAAAGGGAACCTGAAAGGAAACACAGTACACTGCTGGAGAAGAGGCTGAACTTGTAGGAAATATCATTTGCATAAATAAATAGATGATGTGGTAGACAGATTTTAACATAGACCCATATGATCCCTACTTCTTAATGTTCATACCCTTGTGTGGTCCTGTCCCCTTGAGTGTAGATGAGACCCGTGATTTGCTTTGGGCCTTGTGTGCTTATGTGTACATGATTATGTTACAAAAGACTGTAACCAACCCAGGCTTAGTGACACCTGTTTATAGTCCCAGTTCAGGGTCGAGGCAGAACTTCTTGAGTCAGGGCTGGCCTGGAGATACAGTCCCTTAATTTTTTTTTTTTTTTTTTTTTTTAAAACAAGTAACCAGTGTCCTGATCAGACTGTCCGGTTTACTGATTCTGAAGAAGCAAACTGCTATATTGTGAGCTTCCCTACAGAGAGGACAACATAGCAAGGAACTGAAGGGGCCTCCAGGTGACAGCTGTCAAGGAACTGAGGCCCTCAAACTTGCAACCTGCAAAGAACTAAATGCTGTCAACAACTACATGAGCTTCGGAACAGATTTTTTTCCCCAGTAGAGCCTTACTTTTCAGAGGGCCTACCTAAGCCTTGCCTGGACTCCACAGAAATTATGGGACAATAAATGTGTTCTTTCAAACTCTTCTATTCATGGTAATATTGTTATATGGCAGTAGATAATACAGATGGAACAGAAGACTTTCAGTGATAGCAATGTTATCCAATTTTAAAAACTCTTCTGAAGTATAATACTAAGGAATCACATACTGATATCTTACCAAATCATTTTTTAATGATCTGTCAGCTGACAGATCTTCCTTCAATTTTGTTGACAGCAAAGAATTGGAAACATTGGACTTGCAAAATAATTTAATGCCCATTCACTAAGGTGATTTACTTTCTCAGCACAGACACCAATTTTTGAAATATCCCTTTGGATTTCCCTGGAGGTTTTACAGTCTTGGGTCACTTTAGTAATTGGTGAGAATTTTGATTTTCTTTGCTAAGGTGTGAGGACAGTTTTGAAAGATGCAGTGTCCGCAGCTGCCTTCTCAAATTGAGCAATTTTAGAAAATAGTACATATGATAGTGGACGATCCGGAAATGAATTCCCTTAGAGGGAACACTAGTT
This sequence comes from Urocitellus parryii, assembly GCF_045843805.1. Lineage (NCBI taxonomy): Eukaryota > Metazoa > Chordata > Mammalia > Rodentia > Sciuridae > Urocitellus > Urocitellus parryii. The sequence continues at coordinate 23,091,270 of NC_135543.1, read as the reverse complement.
TGAAGATTATATAGTTTTCTGGTAAAAAAGGGAAAAGAATTCAGGCTGTGATGGAGAGGACAGAATGCGGCAGTGTGTGTGTATATAGTTGTTTCTGGGCAACACAATCTAAGAAATGACTTAGAACTATCTAAATTAATCTTGGAGGGACCCCGACAGAATTATTTATTGCCAGGTGAAAACAAAAGAAACAAATACCCCCCCCACCCCCATATAATTCGTGTGTTTTCTGGAACTTTTAAAAGATTTATTATTACTATTTTTTGCGTTGCTTAGGATGATCTCAGGCCCTTGAGCATGCTAGGCAAGCGCTCTACCACTGAGCGACACCCCCAATCCTGAAATACAAAAGAAATGCATTCATCTTATGAAATTGCCAATACAGAGAAGTGTAAGATCAAAAGTAGAGTTTATGGCCTTCCCCACCCAACAGCAACCTGATTAATAGGAAGTGTAGAGGTCCCCCAGGTCGCTCCCAACAACCATTTACATTTCGTGACACCTGGCAAGGTTTCTGAACGTGTAATTCCTTGACACTGTCCTGGGCACCTGTCGATTTTATATACCGTTGGAATTCGTGATTTGGGGCTGGTGGAAAGGGAAAGGGATGGAAGATACAGACGGTAGCCAATTTCTTCCCAAAATAAACCGCTACGACTACCCCGAGTTAGTGCTTGGCTGTTAACGTCTCTTAAGTCCTCGCAGGTCTTCGAAACAAAACCAAACCCCAAGAGGCCGTGCCGACCGCTCACCATAAGCAACTTACTGGACGCCGAGATCTCTCGCGCGGCTTGGGTACTCTTTTGCAAAGAGATGCCACGCTCTGATGACCAACCCCTAGAGCCTCCTCTCAGTCCACCCAAACAGCGCAGCGCGCTCGGCCAGGGCGGGTCCTGAACCGGACTCGCAGCCGCTCGCGGACAGGCGCTGTCCCGCGGGCGCCTGCGCAGAGCAACTCTCCCCTCTCTCGGGGCGGGAGGCGGGGGCAGCCGGGAGAAAGGAGAGCTGCAGGGGAAAAGGGCCAAACCCTGAAATTACCCGGATGTGGTCTCCGCGCGCGCATGCTCAGTGTCTTCTCGACAAGTTGGCAGCAACAACACGGCCCTGATCGTCGTCGCCGCTGCGGTAACGGAGCGGCTCGGGTGACTGAGCCCGCGTTCACGCCCGCCCGCTCTCCTCAGGAGGGTCTTCCCACCCTCGGTTCGGCTTCGCTGCCTCCCAGGGGCAGGAGCGAGTGAGGGGAGTCGGGCGCCCCACGACAGAGAGGCCCCCCGCCGCGGGGCGGCCCGGGAGCTCTCGGCGGCCCGGCCCGCGCGGGCAGCGGCGCGGCGCGGAGGAGGGCGGCCTGCTCCGGACGCCTCGGGGCGGGGGTCGAGGAGCACTCCCGGCCGCCGGGGGAAGCGACGGGCGCGGCACGTCCGCTGACGAGCAGCGGCGGGAGAGTGAACTCTCCTCGCCAGCGCCCGAGCCCAGGTAACCGCGCCATGTCCCCTCCTCTTCCCCCGCCGGGCCCGCGCGCCCCGCCCGCGGCTTCCCCGCCCCGGGGCGGGCTCCGGGCGGCGGCGGGGAGCGCGCGGGCCCGGCGGGTCCACCGGGAGCGCGAGCGCTGCCACCGAGGTGGATCCGGCGCCTCTAGTCCCTCGGGTTTCGAGGTGGGTCCTGCGGCCCCGAACTCCGCTCGCAGTTTGTCGGACTATCTATTTGTACTCGAACGGGGACTCCTGCGGCAGCCGCAGCTCCTCTTTGTTGTTCTTGAGTAGTTTCGCTGTCGCCCAGGCGCAGCACGTTAGGTCAGTTGGAGTGTTTGTTGCCCAAGGTCTAAATGAAAGTAGTAAATGGTTTATCTTTTTAATTTTCTTTTTCTCAAGCAGAATTTTGTTTTCTCTTTGTCCCTTACTTTCTCTTTCTGGTTGTGTCATTCCAGTTTACATTTCTAGCTTTGATTTGTTTACTTTTTGGGTATTGTGGGTGATGGCGGCATGCAGGAAACATTCTTAGCACCTTAACCGAACCTCCTCCCGTCTCTAGTAAAACGTGTCTTCTAATAAATGACGCAGTTATCTTATTGTTAGGACCACATGTACAGAGTGTAAAAGTGGTGTAGGATGGAGGGCGTTGGCTGTTAGGATTTCTCAGGCTAGATTTCAAAGATAGGAGTGTGTATAGTTAAGTTGAAAGGTTCCTTTGCAGGTGTAGAGAGGCTTCAAAAGCCCTGTCGTAGATTGATTACCCATCCACCCCCCCCCCTAGAAAACTTTTTTTAAAAAAGACATTTAGTTTTAATTCATTTTGAAATCAGTTTCTTAGTGCCTTTAGTTTTTGACCATAGTTTAAGGTGGAATTGACAGGTTTTTTTTTTTTTTTTAAAGCGACAATAACTATAATACGATAAGAAAGGAATCATTTTAAGCATCCTGAATTCTACATGCTTGTAGTCTTGGCTAATTTTTAACAACCTTTGGCTTTTGCCAGATTTAGCATCCTTTTGGTCTCAGTAGCAGCTTGATTATTCCTTGTTTTAAGAAGTAGGTTCAGTACTTTTTGCTGGAAGAAACGATGTAGTTATAATTGAAAAATGCAGGAATGCATAATTTCATAAAGTAATTGGAAGTTGAACACTGCTTTTGAATTATTTTTGTTGTAAATTTCACGAATTGTCTTTGCCATGCCGTACTAAGACTATATATTTCAGTTGACATGTAGTGTATGAAGTTCTAAAGTGTACCTTTTTCTTTTTTTCCCTCCTGTAAGGACTTTATGGAAAGTTCTGATACGATTAATACATGATACTACAAATTGTAATTAACATTTTAAAAATGTGGTTTCTACTTTTCTACTTACTGTTTCTTTCATAATGCTGTTATGATTTTGTTTCCTTGAATGTGTCTGTTACAGAACAAATGTAGTAGAGGCAGAAGATCAAGAATTTATGATTTGTTGTAGCATTAGGTGGTGATGAATTATGTAGGTTTAAGTTATTGGAATTAAAACTAGAAGCCTTTCTAGAAAAAATTGATGTAACATTTTGTGAATCTATTAATAAAGTGGCCTTTTTTTTTTTTTTTTTTTTTTGCTTTCAAGGTTTTTGGGTTGAGTTTGCCTTAAAGAGGCATTGCATCTTTCTAAAAAATTTTGCAGTCTACTTCTCTGTTTACCTAAGTACCCTCAATGTAAATCTTGAGGTTAGAAACAACTGCAAATCTGTTTTAGAATTAATGAAAATTTGTGCTGAGAAAGTCACCTTGAAATATTTTGCAATAAGTTTTATATGGACCATTGACCTTTTATGTTGCCTTTGCTACTTAAAGCAATTCTGCTTACACTAAAATGCATCAAGTCTTTTTGGAAGTCAGTGCTTCACTGAAGCTACATTTTAGTTGAGGTGTTTCTCTGTGTAATTTCTTTTTCTGCATTTCCCTTCAGACTCCCCCTGCACTCTCCCCCTCCCCCCAAAAAAAAGTAATTAGTAGACATTAAACTAATTTATGCACCTCAGCCACATTCCAGCTTTTCCATTTGAAAACCCCCCATCCCCCCATCCTCCCATCCCCCCATCCCCCCATTGAGCCAGTGTTAGTGACATTGTTAGACATTATTCTAATTGAACTGAATTTCTGGGGCCTGTAGTTGGGCTGTTAACTCTACAGAATTTTCAGGGTTCATTATATTTAAAAGGCATATTTAGTTTTGCCAAAATATTTTGCCTAATTTGATGAGAACAAATGTTATTTTTCTGTTGTTTAAACTTTATCTATTTTTCACTTTTATTTTGTTCATGCCCCCCCCCCCATTTTTAATGTAGTGATTTTAGACTTTTTTTTTTATATTGGAGATTGAACCCAGGGTACTTTACCACTGAGCTTCATTACCTGTTTAGTTTTATTTTGAGAAAGGGTTTGCTAAATTGCTGAGGCTGGCCTTGAAGTTGTGGTCCTCCTGCCTCAGCCTCCTGAGTTGCGGGGATTATAGGCCTGTGCCAATACATCTAGCTCTTTAAGCATGTTGTAGTGGCCATTTCAGTACTTGTACATATTTGGGTTTCTTTTTTCCTTAGAAGATTGTGTTGTTAGGTAGAGTTTTGTTTTGCTTAAAATGATGAGGAATGGTGACTGAAGTGACCCTTAATCATGTATAAACTAGTTGGACAAAAATGGTTTTATTGATTTGTTTTCTATGCTAATGAAAGGTAAAGGAGCTAGGCCAGGATAGTGCAGCATTTTGTACAATTTTGTTAAATTACCAATTTTTAGGCTTTTTGCCCAACAGATATGTATAGATAGTTTATTTGAGCTACTTTGAGTATGATATTGTGTGTATCATGATAACGCATGATAATTAGATTTAGAATTTTTGCATATTTTTTTTCTTATTTTAAAGATGTGTAATTTGGTGATGACTGAATTCCAGTTTCTCAGGAACAAGATATTTTAGGTTGTGTCACCTTGATATTATTACATGGTGTAATTGGCATCTAGAAAATTTTATTTTAAACACAAAAGTTAAAATTAGGGTAGGCTTTCATATGTAAAACTAAGATGGTAGGTGATCAGAGTCTTATAATTTAAGTCTTGGTGCAGCTTGGTAACTTGGCGCAGCAAATTATAGGTTAGACAGGTAACTGGTTAAGATGATCTATTATATCTTAATCAATTTAAAGTTGGTTATAACCCAACGTTAGAGATTGAACCCATGTCCTCATGATGCTATGCAAGTGCTCTACCAGGGAGCTATATCCCCAGCCCCCCCCCCCTTTTTTTTTAAACCCCAAGGTTTAGGGCAGTGGCTTTCAATCTTGGCTGCACTTTGAGATATTTTTGGAGAGCTTTACAAAACACTGATATCTAAATTCATCTCTTAGAAATTTTGATTTGGTTGAACTTGGTTATTTTTGAGAAAGCTCCTGCTAAGTTGTTAGGGCCTTGCTGAGTTGCTGAGACTGACTTTGAATTTGGGGTCCTCCTGCCTTGGCCTCCCAAGCTGCTGACATTACAGGTGTGTGCCATCCTGCCTGGCCAATTCAGGTCTTTTTCAAGTAAAAATGTATTTTAAAATTTTAAATTGAATTAAGGATATTTAGCAGTGATATTTGCTAGTGAATTTTAAAGCATTTTATAACAATAGGTGGCTGGGTGATGTAACAATTGAGTCTTGACTGAAAGAATGACAGTAGTGCTTAATGAGCTAAACTAAGCAATGAATCATTGAACATAACCACACTAAATGCATCTGTGCCATAGATATCCCTTGCTAAAATTAGTTGATGGAATAATTATTTGTATATCGATGTTGAAATGAAGTGACTGACCAATTGTAAAGAAAAATGACACGATTTCTTTGTGATCATGATATTGTAATATGTTTCACTGTCTTTTTGGTAATTTGTAGAAGTGAAGTTTGTAGACCAGATAAGTGCCTTGTAAAACTATTAATATACTACTGTTGTTTCCAATTACATATCTGTGTGAGGCACATTTTCATTATATACTTTAACCAAAATGCCATCACAGTGGATTGAATGCTGAAGCAGACAGGAGAATCTAGCTGTCTTCTCTTATGCTAGACACAAGAAATTTGAAAGATGTAAGACAGTGTCACTCTTATTACTAGTTTTTTATTTGTTTTGGAAATGATTTTTCATAAAATTTATTTGTATTAACATATAATGGGTTTATTATTTTTAAGTAGACTATAAAATCAATACCTAAAATTTTGTTTTAATTTGTAATATGATAAATAGCAGTGTAATTTACATAAACAATAACTAATTTGGATCCTTAATAATTATGAATGTAAACAAAGGGAACCTAGACTAGAGTTTGACAGGTGCTGTTTTAAAGTAACTTCTTAAAAAAAAAATAAAACTGATATGTTGTCAACTAAATTACTGATTAGGAATGTTAGTGATTCAAATTTTTTGTTTAGTTATTGTGTATTAGGAAACATGTAGCAGTCAAACTTAAGTAAAAAGGGGACATTTGCTTGGCCTGGAAATAGAGCTAATTTCAGACTGCTAGATCCAGAGTCTGAATTAATATCAAGACTTGTCTGATGGCTTTGCTTTCCTCTCTGTAGTTTTAAATCTCAGGTAGTTCCCAGGCTAACTACTCCCAGTTTCAAGTTCTGTATTAAGAGGTCTTCTTCCATCCCCTTCTGTAGTTCCATCAGAAGTTCTTGAGCTGTGTCATCTGACTTGGAGTTCTTTTCCATCTTTAGGACAACTGTGCCATCAAGGGTTGGCTCTGGAGAGTCAGATTGGGAATTGTCCCACCCGGCCAGATGGGGAGACTCTTGGAAAATTAGACTTTTGTTACAAAAGAGGAAATTATGCTGGCAGACAAAAATAGACGCTAGCTTTAGAACTTTTAGCAACTTCTAATTTATTAATCAGAAAGTGATAATTTTTAAATAAGGTTACTTAAAGTAAAGCTTGTATAATGACATTTAGATCTAAGACTCTTGGGTAAGGAAAAGCATACCTCTCAATTTGTCCCTTGTAGTTTATCTTAAAAGTTACCACAGGGCATATAGCTCAGCTGGTAGAGTGCTTGCCTCACATGCACAAGGCCCTGGATTCAACCCCTAGCACCACCAAAAAAAAAAAAAAAAGTTACCACAGAAACATTCTTTTGATTGCTTTGCTTGTATTATTAATTTTTTGTGCCCTTGGAGGTTCTTGCCTGCCCTCCATTTGGTGAATCTCACTTGTCTAGAATCTACACTGTAACTTGTGCTTTTTTTTTGAACAGCTTTTTTTTTTTTCTCTGCTTGTAAAGCCTATGCTTAAAATTTTATCCTAGTGATATTTCACCAGGCAGCCTTTTCCCCCTCCTTAAAAACTCTTTTAAGCACTTTTCTCAAATATTCCCATATTACATGGTTTCTTAATTACTGATTAAAATCCTTATGATTTCTAGAAAATAAAGTTTGACATAAATAATACAGTAAATTCAAGAGGAGACTAATATTTGAGAGATGTCATCATTCATTAACTAAAACTTAGGAATTTTCATGAGAGCCTCTCAGGCCTGTACTCTGCCTGTTTAATTTTATTGAGTGTCTTAATGAGCTTGATTATCCAGCTTCATAGTCCATGAATTAGTTTTTATACCTGTGGTCAACAATTGACAGTTTACAATTAATACCACAGTGAGAGGAAGAACAAATGATAGGAAGATAAAAGAACAAACTTCTCTCTTTTGCTGTCTTGACCTTATTAATCCTTATCATGATTTTGTCTTTTATTTTCTGTCTCATCTTTGTCAGTGGCTTTCAATTAGGCCTAACTTCTCTACTAAGCTCTTCAAAGTCAGCATATCTAAAACTGATTTTGTTATATACCGTCTTTAAAAATTTATTTTTTCATTATCATTTATTTAGCCCATCTAGGAAATGGGTTGTCTTTTGAAAATCTCCCATTTTCACCTCATAGTCAATTTGTTAAAGAATCCAGTCTGTTCTACTTATAAGTGTATCACTTTGTTTCCACTGCTCATGCCCTTGATCTAGGCCTTTATTACTTTTTTCATCATTGTCTCTTGTTTTTCTGATTCTTTTTCCAAAGCTATTTTCCATGTAGTCACTTGTTTCCTTTCTTCTATAAATCTGATGCTGTTATTCATCCTCTTTCCTAACATGAACCTACTCTTGACAAAATATTTGACTCTTTTTCCTCTATGCTTTTTTCTCTGTGATTTTCCTTTAGCGTGGCAAATTCTTATTCACATATGGTAGTCATTAGTACTCTTTGACCAATATTCTGATGGCTTTCTTCTGGCACATGTTAGAATTGCACTTCTTTGTCTCCCTCACCAACCCTCCCACTTGAAATTAGTCATGGCCCCAAGTTTCTTATCTTGGCACTATTGACTTTGGGCTGCCAACTTTAGGCTGGATAATTTTTGTTGTTGTTGTTGGTGGGGAGCCGGGGGTGCCTGCTCTCTTGGTCATTCCCCACTAGGTGCCTAGTAGTACTCTTGCCTCTCACCTCTCTCTTCCAGTTGTGATTCTCAGAGTGTCTACAGGTACTGCCAGATGTCCCTTGAGTGACTGAGTTGCCCCTAGTTGAGAATTACTGGCATGGCCATTTGACTAACCAGTCAAATTTGAGTATAACTAATAGTCTTTAAAAGATAGTGTATGAGCTGTCTTATTCCTTCCCTCCTATTTAAGGACATATGTAGAGTTGGAGCCTCTATCAGTGTAATCCCTAAAAGAGATGACAGTGAACAGTGCCACCAGGTGATCTGTGATGAACAAATAGCATAAGCAGAAAATAAAATCTTTGTTTTAAGCTATTGATGATTTTTTTCTCTTTTGTTATTGATGAATTGGGGGTTGGTTGTAACTAATAAAGCCAGCTCTATCCTCATATGATGACAAGACTTAGATTACCTATAACCCTTTCATGCATTCTCATTTATAGTTGCAAATCACTTGAATTATACATCTCTTTTAGCTTTTTTTTTTTTTTTGGTGATAATATGTTTAGATATTCTAGATAAGGTTTTCTTTCCTTTTGGGTGTGAAGATTGAACATAAGTTCTTTGTTATTCAAAGGACACATTCTACCATTGATACCCCCATCCCCAATATCAGTAGCCTGCCTTTCCAAAAAAAAAGGAATCTCATTGTGTTGTTCATATTGGCCTTAACTTCTGGGCTCCAGGAATGATTGTCCATCCTCAGCCTCTTGAGTCCCTGGGACTATATGCATACATCCATGCTGACCAGCATCAGTAATTCTTTTTTTTCTTTTTTTCTTTTTTAGTACTTGGGATTGAACTCAGGGGCACTTAACTACTGAGCTACATCCACATTTATTTCCTTTAGATTTTTTTTTTAATTTATTTTTTAAAAATTTGAGACAGGATCTTGCTGAATTGCTGAGGCTGTCCTTGAACCTGTAGTCTTCTGAGTTACTGGGATTACAGGTGTGAGCCATCATGCACAGTCAGGATCAGTAATTTTTAATGGAGTTGTAATTTGTCCTGAAGGGGCATTGTGGTCATTTGTGAAAGGAGCTTCATGGCTGGGGTCTGGGGGAGACAGTGAAGAATTATCTTGCATCCCACAAGCCTTTAAAATGTCCCAGAAATATGTGTAGGAGGAAATTAGTCTAGAACTCAATTCTGTCTTAATATATACCCAATTTTCTAGGAATTAAATTTTCTTAATTCATTTCCTTTTTTTATTTTTCATAGTGCTGGGGATTGAACCCAGGGCCTTGTGCATGCAAGGCAAGCACTCTACCAACAGAGCTATATCCCCAGCCCTTTAACTCAGTTTCTTAATTAAAATTCTTTTCTTTGGAACTTTATCAGAAGTTCTCTGTTTGGGACAGTCTGGGTCACCAACACATCATTATATATATAAGATAAATATATCTTAGAAGGTCTGAATTTGTAACTGTCATATTTATGATTCTGTATTTAAATGCAAGCATTTAAACTTCCTGCTTTCTTTTTTCTTTTTTGGTGCTGGGGATTGAATCCAGGGCTTTGGGCATGCTAATCATGTACCCTACCATGGAGTTATATCACCAGTCTCTAATTTCTTTAGTATACATTATAAGTTAGTTGATAATGCCTGCATATTGAAATATACATTTTTATTGTATATTGATCTTTTCATCCTTGAACTTACAATCAGGACATTGCTAGATTTTTAAAAATAGGTGTAAGTAAGAATTTTTCATTTTTGGGGGGGATGGGGAAAGGTACCAGGGATTGAACTCAGGGGCACTAGACCACTGAGCCACATCTGTAGCCCTGTTTTGTATTTTATTTAATGACAGGGTCTCACTGAGTTGCTTAGCACTTTGCTTTTGCTGAGGCTGGCTTTGAACTTGTCATCCTCCTGCCTCAGCCTCCTGAGCTGCTGGGATTATGGGCTACCACAAGAGAGCTACTGAGGCGGTATAAATAATTTGTTACAAAAATGGGATATGGTCTAATACAGTTAAGTACCACTCTCTGGTTTTGTTTGCCTATTTTTGTGGTGTTTTGCACATGATAGATACAGTGTTTGTTGAGTTGGTCAATTTATGGTTTCAAGATTGCTTTTATGTTGTATTTGATTACAATATTAAGTCTTGTAAAGTGGGCAGGGCAGATTTTGTTCCCATTTTATAGATGATATAATGACAATTGAGAGATAACACATCTATTCATGGTGCTAGAACTTTAATTGGAACATATAATTTTGTTTATAACAGTATTGTGTTTATGTCTACCATAATTCAGAGCTATAATGGAGGGATACGTCCTCACATCCCTGCTGGTATTATTTTTCTATATAAAGAAGTTTTAGGGCTGGGGATGTGGCTCAAGCGGTAGCGCGCTCGCCTGGCATGCGTGCGGCCCGGGTTCGATCCTCAGCACCACATACAAAGATGTTGTGTCCGCCAAAAACTAAAAAATAAATATTAAAATTCTCTCTCTCTTAAAAAAAAAAAAGTAGTTTAAAAATGTTTCAAGCACCAGAACTATAATGAAGTCACATGTGGAGGCATCTGTATTTAAGAAAACAATGTCATTTTCATTTGTCTTGAAAGAAACTTGTAATTAAAGCACACCTTTGCAATATCATTAAGCCCCCAAATAGAATAAATTTTAGAGATGGTGACATTTGATGGTGAAGTGTTTATACTGAAACACTTTAATTCTGTTATAAATTGGTACAAATGTTTTGGGATATAATATGAATACAAAAAATAATATTTTCAATATTCAAAAATTATTTTCAGAAAATACCACAGAATAAAAATGATGTAGTCAATTTACAAACACTTGCCTTGTATATATCAGGCAGAAACTATACCTGTGGCTAGGAATTTCTAAGATGAGAGAATGTTTTCTTGAGCTTCTAGATTTGTAGGATATAATCAAAAAATACATGTTAAACTGTAATAGGGTGTATTTAAAGTTGAGGATTAAATTACACAGCAAGGAACATATACATAATGAACATACTGGGGAAGCAAGTAATTTTTGGGGATTGAGAGGAAAGGAGACAACATGTAAGGAAAAACTTGGAGAAATTTAAACAAGCTGCACTTTGAAGGATGGCTAGGTTTTTATTGAGTGGATAAAATGGGACTAGATATTTTAGGCAAAAGAAATAGCTGGCTGAGTGTGGTGTGGTGGTACATACTTTCCTGCTACTTGGAAAGCTGAGGCAGGGGAATCACGATTTTGAAGCCAGCCTGGGCAACTAATAAAGATCTTGTTTCAAAATAAAAAGGGTAGATCAGTAGTAGATGGTTTGCCTAGCTAGCATGTGGGAGGCCCTGGATTCATTCACCAGTAACCCGTCAGTGCCCCAAAGCATGAGCAAGCATTTGAAAGCACATACAGAAATGGAATCATTTGACAACATAGAGCACTTACTTGTCCTAGGAATTGGGCATATAGTGGTGAAGACAAGTACAGTCCCTGTTCACTAGACTGTGATCTAGAAATAAAATTCTAGTGAGTTTGTCTTTCACATTTCAAACTGGTCATTCTGTTGGGTCAGATTTGAGTTGAAATTGTATTTTGTTTGGCATTCATGGCAGTTTCCTTATGCTTCCTCCCCCTCCTTTTCCCTGTGATAAATTACTATTGCCTGAAAATGAGATTTCATATACCTATGGGCAATTTTTTTTTTTTTTGGGTTTCTCTTTCAGTTGAAGATCTAGCAGCTGTGGGCTAACAGTCTTAAATACTAATGTGTCACAATTGGCATACCCTTGTAATCCTCAATACTTTTTTTTTTTTTTTTTGGTGCCAGGGATTGAACTCAGGAGCACTTGACCACTGAGCCATATCCCCAGCCCTATTTTTTGTAATTTATTTAGAGATAGGGTCTCACTGTGTTGCTTAGTGTCTCGCAGTTGCTGAGGCTGGCTTTGAACTCGCAATTCTCCTGTCTGAGCCTCCCAAGCTGCTGGGTCAATACTTTTTTGTTACACCTGGCACATTTTGTTCATTTGTATGATTTGCCTGGCTCCAATATGCCTTTGAGTTGTCTGGATCAGTGGTTTATTTCTGTCATTCCCATCCTACATTTTCTTTGACAAGTTTTAATAAGAAGAAAACATAATGTGTTTTAGGATAATCTTTTAAGACAATTAAATTATTGCTTACTAAATAAGCAATAAGTACTTTCTGCTGAGCACTATGTGCCGTACACTTTACATAGATTTTTTTTTCCTTCTTGGAGCTTTGTATACTCCAGTTAAGAGAGTTTAAGTTGCTTCATCTGTCTGATTCCTCTCAGTGTGAAAGCTGGGATTCTAATCCAGATCTCTGACTCCAAAACCCCCCATGCAAGTAATCTTTGATTAACTGGCAAGAGTGCCTTCAAAATTTACTTGTTGAATATGGTTAAGTGATAAGTATTCAAATACATGAAAAGTTGCTTCTTATGAGTTGAGGAGGCAGGCATTTATTAAAAGAAGTAAGATTAGAGGGAAGCAAGTATTAAATACCAAGTGATAATAAAAATTCTAAGAAGACTTAAAACTAAGAATAGAAAGGAGACATAAATAAATCACAATTTTACTTTAGTGGGTTGGGGGTGTAGTTCAGTGGAAGAGCATGTATCTAGCAGGTTCTGAAGACCTGAGTTTGATTCTCAGTACTCCCTCCCCCCCATAAAAAAGATTTTACAACTGACTAGTATGTGTGATAAGACTTGATTAAGCATGACTTTATACTAAGGAGAAGGTCTAACTTTAATATTTTGGAATGTCAAAAGCAGCAACATTGGGGCTGGGACTGTAGTTGGTAGAGTGCTTGCCTAGCATGGTGAGATACTGGGTTCAATTCTCAGCACCACATATAAATAAATAAAGATCTATCAATAACTAAATAAAATAAAATAAAATAAAATAAAAAAGCAGCAACATTTTAATTAAGCTATTTAAAACTCTTAGCATCAGTTTTTAATTATGTGCATTGTCTTTGACTTAACTACAGCAGTTTTGTCTTTTCCCAGATAACTGAATCTACCTTTGAGATGTGTTCTCATATCTCTCTATTTATTTTTTCAGGTTATCCTGAACACCAGATGTCTAACAATTTTCCTTGCAACGTTAGCCATTGTTTTTCACTGCCTCCAAAAGATCAAAATTGCTGCAGATATTGGAGAGAGATTTGATTTAAAAGAAAAAACTTGAACAAATGGACAATATGTCTATTACAAATACACCAACAAGTAATGATGCCTGCCTGAGCATTGTACATAGTTTGATGTGCCATAGACAAGGTGGAGAAAGTGAAACATTTGCAAAAAGAGCAATTGAAAGTTTGGTAAAGAAGCTGAAGGAGAAGAAAGATGAGTTGGATTCTTTAATAACAGCTATAACTACAAATGGAGCTCATCCTAGTAAATGTGTTACAATACAGAGAACATTGGATGGAAGACTTCAGGTTAGTCTTAGAGTTTTTCTGTCTTCTGTGGTGGTGGTGGATTAAAAACTTTCTTGTTTCCTCATAGAGTTACTTAGGATATTTAATGTGAGGTCCATTTCTTTAGATACTTCACATTCTACACCAGTATGCATGCATTATGGGAATGTATGAAGGGTATATTTAAAAAGTTTTTAATTAATCTTACTCAAAAATAGTTCAGTGAAGGGCTGGGGATTTAGCTCAGTTGGTAGAATGCTTGCCTCACATGCACAAGGCCCTGGGTGTAATCCTCAGTACCACAAAACAAACAAACAAAAAAATAGTTCAATTTTGAATATACAAATAGAAGGCAGAAGAAGTCCCATACTCTGAGAGAACTGCCTTCAGCACTCTGATATTCATTCTTATAACCATTTTTTGGTATTGTATACATATTTAAAATCTAAATTATACATTATCTTTTTACCATTTAGAGATCTCCTATCATGTTTTAGTGGTACCACATTATTTCACTGGACAGTTTTCATATGGAACTATATAATATATATTTTAAGATACTTACAGAAATCTTATATTGTTAGATTTAAAAATGTTATTTGTAGATTTTAGTCAAAGTTTCAATAACAAATTTTGTACTATTGTATTTCATTTTATTATTGGGATACTGGGTATTGAACCCAGAGGTGCTCTACCAGTGAGCTACATCTCTAGCCCTTTTCATTTTTTTATTTTGGGACAGGGTCTTGCTAAGCTGCCAAGGCTGGCCTGAAACTTGTGATTCTCCTGTCTCAGCTTCCCAAATTGTTTGGATTTCAGGCATGTGCCATTGCACCCAGCATACTTTTTTTGCATTTAAAAAATCTGAATATAAGTCTTAAAATTATATGTAGGATTAAATTCTAACTGATGTGTGACCATGACGGAGTTATTTTGAGCTGTGGTTTTCTCTTATGAAATGAGGGTTATGGTATTCTGAATATAGGGGAAAAAACTGCTCAAACTCAGATTTTCTTGTTCTCTGCTCACAATACTTAATCACTTCTGTGACCCAAAATTGTGTAAAGGTTTCTTCACACCAGTAAGCAAACAAGCAATTAATTCTGCAGGGGACATCAGCTGGGTTTCCTTTAATTCAGTTTAATTCTTACATTCTCTTATCTGGAGATAGTGGCAGACCCACAGGTTGAGGATTCAGTTACCAAGACTTGCCACCCTCCTCTCCTGGCTTTAGATGCTATCACAAACCTCACGTTGTTTTACTTGTGCTTCTTACCCACCAGCTATAAATCAGGTTCCTATCCCCTTCCTGGGGTTTGATTAATTTGCTTTGAGTGGCTCACAGAACTCAGGGAAACACATTTACTGGTTTGTTGTGAAGGATGAGATGCATAAGGTGAGGTAAGCTTTTAAGCCCTCTCCAGGCCCACCACCTTTCAGGAACCTCCACATGTTCAGCTTTTCCAACCCTGTTCTTTTTTTTTTTTTAAATGGAGGCTCCATTACTAAGGTATGATTGATTAAAAACATTGGTCTATTGGTGATCAACTCTATTTATAGCTCTTTTCTCCTCTCAGAGGTTGGGGAATGGGGCTGAATTCCAACCCTCTTATGCTGCCTTAGTCTTTCCAATAAACAGCCCCCATCTTGCATCTACCTAGTCTTCCAGTCTTCAGCCAACTCATTAGCATATGAAACCCATCACTTTAAAGATTCTAAGATTTTAGGAATTGTCTACCAGGAAATGGAACAAAACCAAATGTATATTTTACAGTATTATAATGCTGACTTTGTTGGATTTTGAAAATTAAATGAAAACATCTGTAAAGTTCCTTGTATAACCTGGGGCACACAGCTGATTCTTAATATATAACCAATGCTTAATAAATGATTGTTTATTTTCCCCAGGTGGCTGGTCGGAAAGGATTTCCTCATGTAATCTATGCCCGTCTGTGGAGGTGGCCTGATCTTCACAAAAATGAATTAAAGCATGTTAAATATTGTCAGTATGCATTTGACTTAAAATGTGATAGTGTTTGTGTGAATCCATATCACTATGAACGAGTTGTATCACCTGGAATTGGTAAGTAGACTTTACTTCTATCCTTAAGTGCATAAATGGAAAAGACCCCAATAGGGTTTTAGTTCTTCTAAGTTAAATTAAGTATTTAGGAGTTACCAAGAACTTTAAGGTTAAAGAATCAAATATATTTTTAAAAATATTTATTTTTTAGTTGTAGTTGGTCATAATACCTTTATTTATTTTTATATGGTATTGAGAATCGAACCCAGGCCCTTGAATGTCCTAGGCGAGCGCTCTACCACTGAGCCACAACCCCAGCCCCAAGAATCAAATATTTTTAATGAAATATAAGTATTTAATTTTGAACTTAGAAACAAAACTTGTATTTTGAATGTGAAAACTAAGTATAGTTTATATTTTGCCCATTTAGCACATTGGTTTTGAAAAATAAGAAAATATTATAAATTCAAATAGTTAGTTTATATATTATTAGATGTCACTTATGAAACTTCCTGAATTGCAATGTTTATGAAGGTTTGTAATCTCTGACTTAAATTTACATTCTATAATGGAACATATCTTCATGATAATGATTAATGTTTCATTTTTTTTCCCTTTAAAAAATAAAGATCTCTCAGGATTAACACTGCAGAGTAATGGTAGGTAATCTGTTTCTTGTAACTTTCTTTGTTTTCTTTTTGCCTGTCTGCTCTTTTTTTTGGATTCATATGAAGTAGTTTATATAGGTGTCAGTAATATTAACAAGAAAAAAAGGAACTACTTTGGAAATGTAGATTTTTTTCTGTATGTGTCAGTGTTTAAAACTGGATTTAAATTGGCTATTGGCTCTTTGAATTTGAAGTGGCACCAAAAACATTAATACATCAATTTAATATTTTTTGAATTTGATAAAACTGGCTCTATTTTGTTAGAAAATTTGTAAAGCCAGTTTAAATGGGTGTAAGTATACCTATAATATGTGATAATTGGAAGTTCTGTGAAACATATCCTTTAAAAATACCAGTATCTTAGTTTTTCTGCATTTCAACATAACTTTCATGAGTGATCAAATGTGGAGAATGATTTAAAACTACATGTTAGAGTTTTTTTCAATCTTGTTATATTTCAAATATGTTATGTATCTTGAAATATCTTGTTTTATATTTCACTTGTAACTAAAACAAGGTTATTTGAAAGTATATGCTAATCACAGATGATCTAATCCTGTATTAAGAAAGAAAAATTCCCTCAAGGTGAGAAAAAAAATCCAGCTGGAGTGTGTTTTTGTATTTTAAGTGTGTTGATACATATGGATATATCTTTAGCTCTGTTACTTAGAACTTGTTAATGAAATTAAATCTTGTAAGAGCCACCTTCATTTTAGAAGGTATGCTATTATGGAGGCATTTTAGTCACTTGGAACCTCTTTTGTTGTAAAATCTAGTGATAGCTCAGAAATATCATGTGACATTAAAGTTTGGGAAGAGCATGTAAGCCTACTTGTTTTTAATTCTTTACTTTTCTTTCATGTCATTAATAATAGAGGAAGACTGTACAGTGTCCTGTGGTGTGCCATTGTTAACTGTTATACAGATTTCTGAGAAGTATGGGTTGGTAAAGGGAGCTGTGTGGCTTGGTCTGGCAATGGTTGCTTTAAGATTGCTTAATGCCCTGCCTTTTTGCCACATAGGTGTTATCATGTCAGTTCTCTTCTTTGAAAGTGAACATCTATCAGATCTTCACCATTCTCCCATCAGTGTTTTTGGAGAACTAAAGCATTTAGCTCAGTGCATGTGAGGAATTAGAAGACTGCAGTGAAAACTTTAGAATATCTCGGTGGGTGTGGTTGTGAGGGGGTTCAAATTTTGAAGCTTTCTCTGTCCTAATATTAATGTTGTTCTGAGTTGCTTGCTATTGGTGGGGTTGTGTGGATTGATGCCTTTTTTTTAGTGACTCTAAGGCTTATTCAGCCTTGTGGAGCCCTCTAGTGGTATGCGAAGGCTGTCTTGTGGCTTATTTCCTCAGAAAATGGTATTTCTCAGAAAAAGATATTTCTCATAGTTCATTCTAGTTTTGGATAAAGAAATAATACATGGCCAGGTAACTAAAAGTTGAGAAAATGGAACAGTTCTTTCACTTGTGATTTGGGGGTCATGTGGTACTTGTTTCTAGCCTGTCTCATCTCTTTCATGAAGTTTTCCATGACCATATTGACCTGTGTATTCATTTTATAAATATTTAATGAGCATGTATTGCCTGGTACTTGTTAGGTTCCAGGAACACTAAGATAAATAAACCATGTTTTCTCCAGTTCATAGTCTGGTTGAAAAAAGAAATAGTAAGTAACAGAGTTGACAGTAACGTCAGACATTATTGTGACCTGCCTGCTAAAGATAAAGATCGAAGACCTAAGGCAAGTCCACTGGCTTCAGCCTCCCTGTCATCTACAGAGAGTACATTCTTTACCCCTCATAGAACATTTTGTAGTCACTTTATATGTACAAATATTCTAAAAATATGATTGAATAATAATAGCAAATACTGAGTACTCGTTTATCAGGTACTGAGCAAAATAATTTGTGAATATTGTGTTATCATTCTCTCAGTGCTCCCACATTATAGATGGGATTATCTAACACTTTACTAGAAGAAGAGACTGGTGCCTGGAGAGGTCAAGGATGTGGCCCAGTATTAGAAAGGAGGAGGTGGAGTAATATGTACTTGCTATTAGATATTTAAAAAACAGAAAAATATTACAAAAGATTGTTAGCTCTATAACGTAAGGGATATTTGTTTTGTTTATGGCTATATCCTTAGTGCTAGAATAGTACCTGGAACATAGGTGCTCAATAAATATTTTTTTCAATTAATGAACTTATTGACTGCTAGCCCATAAGAGAAGTACTTAACAGTTTGGTGTCTGTTTTTCTGGACTTTAAAAAATATATACTATATGTTTTTTTAATTTTATTTTTTTGAATAGGCAATACATGGTCCATAAATCAAAATACTATAAAAAGGTATACAGTGAAAAGAAGTGCTCCCACCCCTGCCCCCATTCCCCCCTACCTCAGGTAATCACTTTTATTAGTTTCTGGTGTTTCCTTCTAGGATTTCTTTATGCAAAAAATACATCTATTATTTCCCTCCTTTCTTACACAAAAAGCATACTGTACTCACTGTTCTGGACCTTGATTTTTTACTTATAGTGTATGATTTTTAAAACATGTATATGACCACAGCATACAATAATGATTTGAAACTTTCTTTTTTTTCTCTTGGCAAAAATATATCGCAGATACATCTATCCTTGTTGATACTATCTTTTTACCTACAATATATATATTTTAGGTTATTTGATTTAAAAAATCCATAGATCTGTAGAAGATTCCAAACTTACACTTAGGAGAGTTGAGCCACCATAGTAAGGCAAGAAGAATTTTTTAAGACCTAACTATCTAAGGGGATGTTATGATTGCCCATTAAGCCATTTCAGGGTCAACTGAAAAATGAGCAGTGAGTAGCAAGTTGACTGGTTATAGCCTCCAATTAGTAATGTTGTCCTTATATGCGGGATCAGCAAAAAGATCTCAATCATGATAACAAGAAAAATGCTAAAGTGTCCAAGAATTTAAATAGAGATGTTAGGATCTGTATGAAGAAAATTGCAGAACTTTGTCGAAGGGTATAATAAAAGGCTGACTAAATGTGGACAATAGCCATTTTATGCCACATTTTTTCTTTGTCTTATTTTTATACTTTTGCTAACATTAATTATGAGTGGTTACGTCCAATTTTTTGCTGATACATGATGCTGTGTTAAGCATCATTTTGATTATCTTTTTATTTCCATAGACTTTTCTAAAGAGAAACTTTGGAGTGGAATTAATGGGTCTTAAAAATACCAACATCTTCCTTTTGATACATTAAAATGCTTTTTAAGAGGTTGTACATAGAAATTTCAACAATGGATTATTCTTACTGCTTTGAAGTAGTCTCAAGTAAAAAGAAAAATAGTCACATAATTAACTGAAAATTTATGTGTAATAGATTTTTTCCAAAGATTGAAAGATGGGGAAAGATAAGTGATATGCTGGTTCTTAGTGGAAAGGGCAATGTCTTTGTGGATTATAACTGATTGCTCTAAGAAGAGACCTAATACCAGAGTTCACTGGATTGTAACATTCTGGAGTAGTTCAGAGAGAGTAAGGGATGGTTTTGCTAGAGAGAAAGCAAACCCCAAAACAGTAGCCCAAAGCCAAATGGGGAGTTTCTAGGTAGAAAATTGACATTATGAATACAATTCAGTTTTTCTTCTTTTTTTTAATGCAACAAAGCATTCCTTAGTTTGTTAATGTATTTTTTTAAAATGGACACAATACCTTTATTTTATTTATTTATTTTTATGTGGTGCTGAGAATCGAACCCAGTGCCTCATGCATGTGAGGCAAATGCTCTACCCCTGAGCCACAATCCCAGCCCGTTAATGCATTTTTTTAAATGCAAGTTTGTTAATGGAAAAGGATTATGCTTTTTCAACTAGAGTCTAGTTTACTTATTAAATTGTAACCACGCAAGTGAAAGATGTTGATAAGTGAGTTTTTTTATACCACACGTTTATCAGATTTCCTTTTATGGATTGGGTTTCCTTTTATGGATTGGGATTTTTGTTTGTTTCTAACTTACTGGGGATATTTATATATTTCAATTTTAAGAAATATGTTACTTAACAATAATACTAGATCCTGAAATTGAATAAGCTATCAGATCCCACTCATATCTTTACAGTATGAAATTAAAAAAGAGCTAAGTAATTGGTCTTTTCAGTTGAATAAATATTTTGCCAGGCATTCGGTTTTTACCTTCTTAATGTTATCTGTTTAGATGATTATTACTTCTGGATTTACTAAGAAACTGAGGATTGCCTCTTTAGGACCATTGCTGTGGAGGCTGTTGGAATATAGTCTAGCTTCAAATGTCAGAGACAGATTGATAAAAGATAACTGATCCTAATATCCTAATACCTCTAAATGGTTTTTGCTGATACAGTAGTATGCTTTTAAAATATGAAAAAGTAATAGTCATATAACTAATTGGTATTTATATGGGATAGATTTTTTCAAAGATTGAAAGATAGAATATTTATAGAATAGTTGATTTTAGGGTTGTCATATTATTGCAAATATGTTTCTCCTCCTGGGAATAGAAACTTGCAAAATTAAAAAATATTTAATTTTCTGCATAGCTCCACCAAGTATGTTGGTGAAGGATGAATATGTTCATGACTTTGAGGGACAGCCATCATTATCCACAGAAGGACATTCAATTCAAACCATCCAGCATCCACCAAGTAATCGTGCTTCGACGGAGACATACAGTACCCCAGCTCTTTTAGCCCCATCTGAGTCAAATGCTACCAGCACCACCAACTTTCCCAACATTCCTGTGGCTTCCACAAGTAAGTTATATAATCTGATGTAGTCAGCAAGTTGACTTCCTAACCAATGAATATTTATACATTGTCACTTAGAGGAAAACCCCAAGAAAGTAAAAGTTAAAAGT
Source organism: Urocitellus parryii (assembly GCF_045843805.1). NCBI lineage: Eukaryota > Metazoa > Chordata > Mammalia > Rodentia > Sciuridae > Urocitellus > Urocitellus parryii. Next base: position 23,070,294 of record NC_135543.1, on the reverse strand, counting down.
ACTGTGGTATCTCTCATAGGTGAACTTAGGGATCAAACCCATGGCCTGGTACGGCTAGGCAAGCATTATACACCACAGAGCCAGACATACTCTCCTGCCCCAAGATAAACAAATATTGGACTGTGTTTTAGTTGGTCCTGGAAAAAACGGTGTTTATAATTTATTTAAAGGTTTTTATATTGACATATATATATATATATAATCATTTGGAAGTTGACTGATGGATTTGATTATGATACACATTTATATTAATGGTCGAATTTGTCTTTTATTTACTAATATATGCAAGAGTAAGAAGTATCTTAAGTTTTCCAGATATTTTATTTATTATATATTATTTATTTTATATTTCTGTTTGTTTATTATATATATATATATATATTATTTATTATATATTTATTTTAGTACTGGGGATTGAACTCGGAGATACTCAACCACTGAGCCACATTCCCAGCCCTATTTTGTATTTTATTTGGAGACAGGGTCTCACTGTGTTGCTTAGTGCCTCGATGTGGCTGGCTTTGAACTTATGATTTTCCTGCCTCAGCCTCCCAGGCCGCTGGGATTATAGGTGTGCACCACTGCGCCCAGTTCTCCTGATGGATTTTAGAGAAATATTTAAGTAGTTAACAAGTAGTTTTGAACCAAGGTATTTATGAAGGTCTTATTAAGGAATTGCAATCTTTCTTTAGTCCAGTGTTTTTAGTTTGCTTTATCTGGGAAAATATTGCTTTAAAATAGTCCTCTCAATTTTCCATTGTACAAACTTAGAGAAAAAGGATTAAAAAAAATTTTTTTGTAGTTATAGATGGACAGCATGACTTAATATTTATTTATTTATTTATTTATTTTTATGGCGGGGGGGGGGGTGGGTGATGCTAAGGATTAAACCCAGTGCCTCACACATGTTGGCAAGTGCTCTGCCACTGAGATACAGCCCCAGCCTGAAAAAGGGATCTTGACAAACTTTTTTATAACATATGCCACTGGATAGACATTATTTTAGTCAATTTAAAAAAAATTTTTTTTGTTGTTGTTGATAGACCTTTATTTTTACTTATTTATATGCAGTGCTGAGGATTGAACCCAGCGCCTCACACTTGCCAGGCAAGTGCATTACTGCTCTGCCCCAGCCCCAGCCCCAGCCCCAGCCCCAGCTTTAGTCAATTTCAATGTAAAGCTGAATTCTTCACCTCTTTTTCCCTAATATCTTATAATTACTACTTCTTTTTTTTTTAAAATAAGTCTTTTTCAAATGGAGTTTTCCCATGATAGCGTTGTTACCTTCTCTGCCATATTGTAGGAGGCAGAAGGGTATTAAGTTCAGATTTTCCTTTTTCTTTTATCTTTTGAGGTGCTGGAAATTGAACCCAGGGCCTTTGAGAATTAGCAAGTACTCTACTGCTGTGTTACATCCCCAGCCAAGGCTCAGATTTTTTTGAGGCCTAAGATAATATGACCTTGTTCTTTTAGTATTGCTATTTAGTTTCATATCACCAAAGGTTGAACGGTTTGCTGCTTAGAAAGTGAAACAGCTTTTTTAAAAATATTTTTTTAAAATGAATTACAGAACATTGTCTTGGTATCTGTATGGTGTTAATTGTACCTGGATACTAAGGGGATTGTGTTTAAGCCTACATGAGCAGTAGACATTTGATAGATTTAGACTGGTAACTTTGTTAGTTGCTGTCAAAGGGACTATTATTCTGTTTACTTTAATATCAGGTCAGAGTCAACATTGAAATTTGATCTTTGGAATAAATGGGAGATTGGTATCTATGATTGGTATCTTTATCTTTTCAAGTAAAGTATACCAACATTTCTCTTTAATCTATTTCGTGATATCAAAGCAATACCTTTTGTTTTGCTACACAAGATGTGAAAATCTCACTGTGGATATTTTTTTTTTGGGAGGGGGGTGGTACTAGGATACTGGGGATTGAACTCAGGGGCACTCGACTACTGAGCTACGCCCTCAGCCCTATGTTGTATTTTATTTAGAGACAGGGTTTCACTGAGTTGCTTTGTGTAGTACGTCGATTTTGCTGAGGCTGGCTTTGAACTTGTGATCTTCCTGCCTTAGCCTCCTGAACCTCTGGGATTATAGGCATGCGCCACTGTACCTGGTTGGATAGTGTTTTTAAGTAGGCTATATGGATTCATTTTAAAACTTGGACCTTTAATCACAGATAACTGTCTACTTTTTAGTTACCAATTTGTGAGTATGGTTGATAAACAAATAGAGAATAAAAGGAGATACATGACAGCTGCTTGAGCATAGATTAGTGTTAGAGCACAGCTGTCTATCTCTGTTTATATAACCTGGATATTAAATTTTGGTACCTTTGTTAATGCTTATTAAAGTGACTTCATTTCAACTGTTTTGCTCCTTGTGGTTTCGTCTTATTTGAAGACCAGAAAAAGTGTTATGAGTGAAATGCATCTAATTTTGTATTTTAGGAGTAAATTTTTGTTATTAAATAGTAACTACTATAGTCAGTGTTTCCTAACATCACAAAAAGTATATTGATAGAATTGCAGAAAAGAAACTGGCTAAAATAGAGGAATTTGAGGCTATTTTATATGAGCCAATTTCATTATATTCATTATGTTGTTTATCTGATACACTTGGAGCTATGTAATGTAAATATTCAATACAGATGACTGTAGTTTGGCACTTTATAATTTGTTTAGTTTGGCACTTGAATCTTCAGAGTTTCTTTTTAGATACTTCTAATGAAAATAATTTCTCCAGTTTAGTGATAGTTTTTGTAAGTTAGTTAAGAGCACATAGTCTGTACAGGTGTTAAAACCAAGAGCAAAAACATAACTGACCTTTAAAGAAAACTTAAGAGAATTTTTTGGGATGATTTAGGAACATCTTTAAAAATAAACAGGTTGAGGGTTATCAAAACATTTTCTTTAGCATTTGATTTTATAGTTCTTAGCTTTATAAAAATGTGATATGTAGAGAGGAGGAAAATATGCCTTTTTTGATACTTTGAGTAATGTTGACATTTACTCTCTTCCATTTGATTACATTTCCATCTAAATGAGTAGAGTGAGGTGATCCAGTCACAAATAACATAGGGAATTTCAAAGCTTTCTAAATAGGAGAAACAATTGCCTTAAAATTAATTTTGGTACCTTTGTTAATGCTTAAAATTAATACTTGCTTTAAGAAATAATCTTTTCCACCTAAGGTGGGGGAAAAAGCCTTAAAAATGCCAGACAGTAAACAATATCATAGAGTGTTTTGAGTAGAATAAAAGCCAAGGGAAGCTTAATTTTTCCTGGTATGTTGCATTGAGAGAGGGCATCTACTTTCATATAAATATAGGAATTATGATGGCATTTGTGAAAATGTATAATTCTTGGTTTTTAAAAGCACATGAAAAAATTTCAAAGTAGATGGATAGGGTTTTTGTTTTGTTTTGTAAACAAATACTATATTGACTTGATTGCACAGTAGAGTTAGATATTTTTAACTTCTTCACTTTTCCCCATTGCATCCCATTTAAAATATTTGTCTGCTCTGCTTTTCTTTTATCAAACTCTAGCCTTCTGCCATTACCAGTACTAGTGCTGATAATAATTAACTTTTAGATTTCAATATTTTCTTGAACCTGGGTTTTAGAGGTCCTAATTAAAAAATATCCAGAGAGAGTTGGGTGATGTGGCTAACTGATGTGTTTCTTAACTTATTATGATAGTGTAGACAAGTAGTAGGATTTGGCTAGCATTTGAAGAATATTTGTGAAGAAATCGGCCATTAAAATTAGTCAGACATTATCAGATGAAATAATTTTGAACTTCTTAAAATTAAGGATTGCCTTTAAAGCTGACTTTAGCTTATTTATTTGATAGGCAATGGGTGAGTTCCACTTTTGGAACTCATCTTTATAGTTGTGGATTATCAGATACAATTGGTCCTTCATTAATTGTATAAAATCATAGGATTGCATCTGTACGTGTACCATGTTAATTTCTTCTTATTTCTCTAGGTCAGCCTGCCAGTATTCTGGCAGGTAGTCATAGTGAAGGACTGTTGCAAATAGCTTCAGGGCCTCAGCCAGGACAGCAGCAGAATGGATTTACTGGTCAGCCAGCTACTTACCATCATAGTATGTACATGCTTTTTAAAATCTTTTAAATAGTTGAGAAAAATAGGCAGCCTTTATAAAAGCAAATTAATCCATGTGGGCCTTAATTTTTAGACAGCACTACCACCTGGACTGGAAGTAGGACTGCTCCATACACACCTAATTTGCCTCACCACCAAAACGGCCATCTTCAGCACCACCCGCCTATGCCGCCCCATCCCGGACATTACTGTAAGCTCTTGTTTTTGTTGTAAGGACTTTTTATTTTGTAGGACTTTGCTTTCAGTTTATTTTTTTTTTAACGTTATTACATCTTTTATTTATCCTACAATTTAATTTCATTAAATAATTAGTGCTTTCATTACTTTTTTCAGCATTTTTATTAAGTAGGTTTTTTTTGTAGTTACCATACTTTGTTTTAGAATGATATATACTAAATATGCATTTCTCTGTTGCTGATGTTTCATTAACACAACACCACATTGATTCCATTCATTTGTTTGCTTTCTGTTTCTCCTTAAACCTCATGTGTATCTTGTATATCCACCCATAGTGTATTGAAACATCTTGAGTGCTACATTCTCAACAGTCCCTTGCGATAGTATTCAGTGCCATAGATACTTAGATGTTTATAATCTGTCAATATTCTGTGCAGGCATGATTGGGAGGGATACCCTACAGATAGCCTATGGTTTCAGTCAGAATAGGAACATCTTACATGTGGCTTACTAAAACTAGGAGTATAAATCTTCCATATATATAAAATCTCTTTCCTCTTACTTAAAGATTAGTAGTACCAAAGAAAACCTCTAAAATACCAAAAGGTATAAGTAACAAAATTAAAATAACACAAAATCCTACTACCTAGAAATCTCTGCTTCTGATATTTTGTTATTTTTCTTCCAGTCATATAAATGGGTATATGTAAATTGAAGGGTTGGTCACATTATATGTATATTGTTATAATTTGCTTTTTTTCCAATTATATTACTGTTTTTCCATGTCTTAAAATAATATAGTTTTAATGGCTGCCTGGATCAGCATAGTGTTTAAGAGTGCTGGGTTATGCTGTATGATCATTGGCAACTTATTTAACCTCATTAAGCCTATAAGGGTACTCAATAGTGTTGTAAGAAAATGTAATAATTCACCTGTGTTTTTTTGCAGTTGTTAGCTACTATTCCATTATATAAATATCCATAATAAACATAGTCTTGTTTTTAGAATAGTTTTAATGATTTAAATTATTACTATATATTTTCTTATAAATTATTCTATATTACATGTTACATGAATAATTCATTTATAATCTGCATTAAATACTGCATGAAAAATTATTTGCAAACTGCTTATAAAACTATTTGTAAATTGCTTAACAGCATTTGGCAGATAGCACTAAAGTGTTAGTTGTTATATATCCACAAAAGTAATTCAGAAGTATTTGCTTATAATTATAAAGTAATCTAAACTAAGCTTTTAAGTTTTAGAAATTGTTTAAGCTTGATTTTTAACAAATCATAAGGTAATAGTACGATTTATTAAAAGTTTTAGCATTGGGAAACTTTTAATAAATAAAAATGGGATTTTTATTGTCTTTTCTTTAGGGCCAGTTCACAATGAACTTGCATTCCAGCCTCCCATTTCCAATCATCCTGGTAAGTGTGTTTCAAAATTGATTCCCTATGTTTAGGTTTCCATTGTGGTAATTGGAATACACATACAGGTGTTACCGTAATTACCAGGTAAGTTAGCTTTTCAAACAAGTGTAATACTCATTATGTGAGTTAAGTATTTATGAGTAGCTAATAAAATCATATATAGACTGTATTTGATATTTTTTTTTTCTCCTCCTTGAGATGGGGCCTTGCTATTTTGCCCAGGCTGTCTTTGAACTCAAGATCTTCCTGTTATGCCTCAGCCTCCTGAATAGCTAGATTACAGATGTGGACTATCATGCCCAGCTATATTTGATTCATTTTAACTGTCTTGGAAAGAAAAGACAACACCAGGTGCAGTGGCTCATGCCTCTAATCCCAGTGGCTCAGGAGGCTGAAACAGGAGGATTGCGAGCTCAAAGCCAGCCTCAGCAATGGCGAGGTGATAAACAACTCAGTGAGACCCTATCTCTAAATAAAATACAAAATAGGGCTGGGGATGTAGCTCAGTGGTTGAATGCCTGAGATCAATCTCCAGTACCTCCCCCACCCCCACTGCCAGAAAAAAAGGTAGGGAAAAGAAAAGACAAGAATTCTGTTTGCAACTAAAATATAAAGTACAGAAATGCTGGTTTCAGCATTGGATACATAAATATACAGTAGAATAAAACTAGGTTTTGAAATAGAACCACTGTAAAACTGTAGCTTTAAAAGGCAGGAAAGAATCTTAAATAGATGCTGAAAAGAAAAATAATTCATTGTATCTTAGAAGAAAGAGTTCAAGAATCTTTCCTTAACTGGAATTTAGAAACTATATGATTAAATTATGTTCAGAAGACTAAGTAGCTAAGTAGCTTTCTTTAATTGAGCTTGTACATGATTTTTTTTTAAATCATAGAAGTAATAAAACAAAGTAATAAAATAAATATTGAAGTTCCCCTATTGTGTAGCCCCTCCCCCTTCATCCCTTCATAATGATTTTTCTTAGTTTAAAAAGATGAGAATGCTGTTGTGTCTTTGTATTTGTAGGAGGTTGGTTCCAAATGCCCCTCAGATATCAAATCTGCAGATGTTCAAGTCCCTTACATAAAATGGCATAGTGTTTGCATATAACCTACACGTGATGACTTAAAGTATACAGGAAGATGATATATGGGACTTAAGCATTGCAGATTTTGATATCTACAAAGGGCCCTGAAAACAATCCCTCATGGATACTGGAGGACAACTGTATAGATTTCCAATAAAGATTCTAAAAATGTATAACCACAGTGACCAAAATGATTAATTTAAAGGATAACTTATAGTTCATGTAGTTCTACATACTTTTATTTGTGTAAATAGTGTGCTGTTGCTGATTATGTATGCTGATTCCATTTTTTCAGCTGTTTAAAAATAATTGAAGGGAAGATTTTTTTGTTTATGACTATCCTTGTTTAAGAAATTAATAATTTCTGGACCAAAGGTCAGATTGCTTTATAGCGACAACATCAAGATTATGAGAATTAGTTTAACCATGCTCACTAGCAGTAAATTTAACTGGTTAAATCGATGCTTAATGATTAATGAGGTAAATAATATTTATTTTCTTTAGTTGATGGTGGTGGGACAGAAAGTTTTTTTTTTTGGTAGCTTTTGGGATTGAATCCAGGTGTGCTCTTCTACTGAGCTGTATCTTCAGACCTTTTTATTTTTTATTTTGAGACGGGGGTCTCACCAAGTTGCCAAGGCTGGCCTTGAATTTGGCAATCTTTCTGCTTCAGCCTCCTGAGTAGCTGGAATTACAAGTGTTAGCCACTGTGCCTGGCCAAAACCAGTTTTTAAACTTTATGTATATTCTAGTTTGATTATCTTTTTAAATAGATATTCTCTGTATGTGTTATGGTATATTTGTTATGACTTTAAACATTTTTTGTGGATCAAGTGGCCTTGCCTTTATAGTAGTTTTTGGAGAAATGTGATATATAGAAAAGAACATAACATTAGCATATCATCTATTGAATGATATTAAAGCCAACACCTACATAACCGCTGCCCAGATTGAGAACTAAAATACTGCAGTACCCCAGAAACCCTCCTATCTACATTTTGAAAATTTTTCCTCTCTTCTCCCTAGAGGTAACCACTATTTTGCTTTTTATGCATATCATTTTTTTCTTTTTGCTCCCTTAAAGTAATAAATGTGTGCTTATTGGGCACAGTGGTATATACCTGTAATTCAGGAGGCTGAGGCAGGAGGATTGGAAGTTCAAGGTCAGCCTCAGCAATTTAGAACCTGTCTCAAAAACTAAAAAAGACTGGAGCTATATACCTTAGTGCTCTTTTGTTCAATCTTCAGTACAAAAAAAAAAAAAAGAAGCATCCCTAAACAACCTAGTTTAGCAGTTTGGTTTTTGAAATTATATAAATTGGATCATTTTGTCACAATCTTAAATTTTTTTTTTTGTAAAGGAAGTATATAATGGTAAGGAGAAAATGTTGAGCCATAAGAATGAAAATTTTTGCTGGCACTGAGGTAGCATCATTAAAAATCAGTAGTGGTTCTTACCACCTTTGGAGACTCAGTAGCTTAGTGGGAGATGGTCTCCGGGAACATGGATAGTTGGGGATCTAGAGAAGAACCTACCCTGGATGGAATAGTGGAGTGGGAGTAGTGGTAGTAGTATTTAGCTAGTGATATAGACTCCACTGCAGATTGATTTTTTTTTAATATTTATTTTTTAGTTGTAGTCGGACACAATACCTTTATTTTGTTTACTTGTTGAACTCAGGGCCTCGCATGTGCTAGGTGAGCACGCTACTGCTGAGCCACAACCCCAGCCCCTTCCTTTGACCTTTTGATAGGTTGACTTTGTTCTTATATTGTTTAGGCCATACCATCTCTGGTATTTAGAGAATAGCATTTACTAGAGGAGGATATACATCCATAGCAATTTGCATTGGTGTTTGTTGCCTTTGTCTTTCAGTAGACTAAGGAAGTGACTTAAACCTGAGCCGATCTCTGTCCTGCTAGTTGTAAGAGGAGATAAGCTCTGCATATACTGACTATTTATTTATTTATTTATTTATTGCAGTACTGAGGATTGAATGTATATACATTTTAATGAAGTCGGCAGGTTAGAACTGAGATAGATGGTCTTTGGCTATGGATACTAATGGGTCCCCAAGGAGTTTTACTTCATAACTGTGACTCTTGATGTCTCTTCTTATACTTTTAGAAAGAATATTCACGCTGGTCTCTCTGATAGGAGAGCTTTCAGTCTTGGTACCCTCCTCCTTACCAAGTAATGCTCAAGAGAAATAACATAACTATATTCAAATTTTAAAAGTATTGAGTAGCAGTTTATTACCTATTCATTTCTTGGCCATAAGATTAAAGTCCACATTCCTTAGCAAAGCAGAGGAGAGTTTCTGGTCTGGCCCCTGCATACTTCTCTAGCCCTTTCTCTTCATATTTTAAACATCTTGCACTACTTACCTAATTTTGCAGGGTATATCATTCCTCTTTACCTTTTTAGTGTATATGTTATGTTTTGCATATGTATTATATGTTCTATAGTACTATATTTTACAGTGCAACAAATTATACCAAATAATACCAAAACTTGAGAAGTTAAAACAGTAATAGCAATTTGTTACATTAGTTTGTTTAGCTGAGTACTTCTGGTTTGAAGTCTCATGAAGTTGCAATAAAGTTGTTGTCACCATTTGAAGGCTTTTTAGGGGCTGGAAGGTTCCTTTTTAGGGTGATTTACCACCACACCTGTCTAGTTTGTGTTATCATTGGCAGGAAGCTCTAGTTTCTCTCCATATAGACTTCTCTGTAGAACTGTACTCCTAAATGTAGCTCAAGCACACCACTGTTGAGAATACTAATCCTTTGTCTCCTGCTACCTAGTGCTTTCTAATAATGCTAAGTACTAGTTTACATGTCTTCTGTCCTCATTTAGTGAACAAACAGAAAAGAAATAAAAATTACATATTTGGAAAAGGTTAGTCACTCCATTTCTTTTATTTTTCTTTTTTGGTACTGAGGATTGAACCTAGGGGTCTTAACCACTGAGCCACATTCCCAGCCCTTTTTTAATATTTTATTTAGAAACAGGGTCTGGCTGAGTTGCTAAGTGCCTTGATGAGTTGCTAAGTGCCTCGATAAGTTGCTGAGGCTGGCTGTGAACTCACAATCCTCCTGCCTCAGTTGAGATATTCATCATATTGATTGCAATTTAAAGTAAAATGTTTCTTCAGTGTCTTTCAGGTTGGATGTGTTCAAATTCACAAATGGATTTGAAACCCTTAACTTGACAAATTCAGATATGTTTTGGCACTTTAGAGCAATCCACCATTCCAGAGAGCACCTTATATATTCATAAGATTCTCACAGGGCATCTCATTCAGATATGAATAATAAAAGGAATAATTCATAACGTGACTCTTAGGTATTCAGATTTTGAACTTTGTCTTGAATGACTTTATTTTTATTTATATATTAGAGATAATATCTTGGAAACATACTTTCCATTATAATTGAACAACATTTACTTGTTAAAACTGTGCTTTATAATACATTTCCCCCTTACAGAAATATGTAGTAATATATATTACATTCTTAATTATAAAAAATTTATGTTAACTCAATATCTTTTTATCACAGTGCTGAGCATTGAACCCAGGATTTTGCAAATGCTAGGGAAGCTCCCTACCACTGACATATATCCTCAGCCCAACTCAGTCTTTCTTTTTTTTTTTTTTTAATATTTATTTCTTAGTTATCGGCGGACACAACATCTTTGTTTGTATGTGGTGCTGAGGATTGAACCCGGGCCGCACTCATGCCAGGCGAGCGAGCTACCACTTGAGCCACATCCCCAGCCCCCAACTCAGTCTTTCAAAACCTTTTTTTTTTTCCTGGCAGTGATGAGCACCCCACAGACTAAATGAGACTTCACTAATTTAAGGGGAAAAAATTAAAATACCAAAGTAAGCACATAAAATTCTCAGTCCCTTTCAAATGAATTGGAACATTAAGAATAATCTCTTTGAATTGAGTAATTCCAGCCTTCTATTCTTGCTGGTTTTGACAAGCTGCAGAGTTGATATTTATATGGCATTTATTCGTTGGGGTGAAAGAGTGGAAAGAGGCTGTTTTAGTCAGCTTTGCATCACTGTGACCAATACCTGACCAGAACAATTTAGAGGAGGAAAAGTTCATTTTGGCTTATTGTTTCCAAGGTTCACTCCTTGGTTGACTGATTCTATTGCCTTATATTTTTCAGTTGATCTGATCCTAATCAAACTCCAGATTTTAAAAATGACTTTAGGGTTTGAAGAACAGTACTGGGTACTGAGCTGGAAAATAGAAGACATGGAAATTGCTACTTTTTAATGCACTGTGTTATTTTAATCCAATTCTTTGGGGTGCTTTTCATTTCCCTCTCCCCTGTTTTACCCTTTCTTTTTGGAAAAGCTGTCTGTGGAGTGTAAGTAAAGGCCTAATATTCAAATGGATGGATGTTCTTTTTTGTTTATTTCCTATAGCTCCTGAGTATTGGTGTTCCATTGCTTACTTTGAGATGGACGTTCAGGTAGGAGAGACATTTAAAGTTCCTTCAAGCTGCCCTATTGTAACTGTTGATGGATATGTGGATCCTTCTGGAGGAGATCGCTTTTGCTTGGGTCAACTCTCCAATGTCCACAGGACAGAAGCCATTGAAAGAGCGAGGTATTGATTGTATAGTTCCATAGTTATTTTAAAAAATTGAGGAGAGTACATTTGTCTTTTTAAAATTGTTTATTTTATTTATTTACTTATTTATTTTTATGTGGTGCTAAGAATTGAACCCAGTGCCTCTACCTGCTAGGCAAGTGCTCTACCACTGAGCTATAACTCCAGCCCCATACATTATCTTTTTGAGATAATGTTTATTTCTTCATTTATATTTAATGAAGATGGAAAAATATTATCTTGAAAATTCTGAATTTTTAAGCATTCCATTTTAATTTTAGATGTTTGTTTAATATGTAAGGATAAAAGGTAGGTTTCTATTAAATGCTAGACCTTTGAAAACTAGATTCCAAATTTCAATTTCTTGATAATGTATTATTTTCTCCAAATCTATTGAGAGGAAATAATATATCATGAGAATAGATATTTCTGAAGGTTATGAAAAATCGAAAAATTGGTAATAAAAGGGAAATGGTTAAGTGGCTTATGATAAACCTATTTTTATGTAATCATTACAATTTTTTTAATCATTAAAATGTTTATATAATGAAACAGAAAAGATGATGTGAAAATGCATAATTTGGGCTATTTGATCTCACCTGTTAAAGGATATGTGTGTGTATGCACATGATCTTGGTTTTACATTTGCTATCTAACTTTGGCAAGTTACTCTCTACAATTTTCTGAGATGTAGGAAATGATTTATATCTGCATTGTCCAATTCACTAGCCAGTAGCCACATGTAGCTTTTGAGTGCTTAAAATATGGCTTATACAAAGGTGGCACACACCTGTAATATTAGTGGCTTGGGAGGGTGAGGCAGGAGGATCTCAAGTTCAAGGCCAGCCTCAGCAACTTTGTGAGGCCCTATCAACTTAGTGAGGCCTGTCTCAAAAAATAAAAAGGGCTGGGGATGTGACTCAGTGGTTAAATGCCTCTGAGTTCAGTTCCTGGTGCAAAAAAAAAGGTCATGTGATTAACTGAATTTTTAATTATAGCCATATATTGCTGGACAGTGTAACTCATAAAATATAGAAATTATAGTATGTACCTTATTTAGTTGTGAAGGTTAAATTATAATTCATGTTAAGTGTTCCTGACACATAGCAAGCACTATGTATATTTTTATTATATATAAATAGGAAAAGAAAGAAATATAAAAAAGTTAACCATGGTTATCTTTTGATAATGGTGTTGTATTATGTCCTTTCTTTATTCTTTTTAATTTTTCAATATTGAATATGCAGTATAATCTGAACTAAAATTTATTTGTGAATACTTAAGATATAATGTTTGTCTTTCTAGGTTGCACATAGGCAAAGGTGTGCAGTTGGAATGTAAAGGTGAAGGTGACGTTTGGGTCAGGTGCCTTAGTGACCATGCAGTCTTTGTACAGAGTTACTACTTAGACAGAGAAGCTGGACGTGCACCTGGAGATGCTGTTCATAAGATCTACCCAAGTGCGTATATAAAGGTTAGTTGCAATTTAATTTGAATATTTTAGGCTACAAACCTCTTTGTTGCTTCAAGAACTGAAGTGGAGGTGAGAGGAATAGAAAAATGTTTTACATCAATGCATAATAAAAACTTGTGCCAGGTGCAGTGGCGTATACCTGTAAAGCCAGCTGCCTGTAATCCTAGAAGCTCTGGAGGTTGAGGTAGGAGGATCATGAGTTCAAAGGCAGCCTTAGCAAATTAGCAAGGCTCTAACAACTCAATGAGTCAAATATAAAAAAAGGAGTGGTGATGTGGCTCAGTGGTTAAGCACCCCTGGGTTCAATCCCTGGTACAAAAAAAAAAAAAAAAATTGTGGGTTTTGTGGGTGTATATGTGAAAACACCTTTCATGGAGGTGTTTATTGATATATCAGTTATATCTAGTTTCATGGCTTGCCTTTGTGTCTTTCTCTTTTTTTAACAGATTTGTTAAAATTTTTTGGAGTAACATAGACTTGAAAATATTGAATGAAACCTCCAAACTTATATTCCTTTGACATGAAAATTGGCAAAAATCCAGACTGCAATTTCAGGTTTTTTTTTTTTTTTTTTTTTTTTGTAGTGGGGATTTAACCCAGGGGTGCTTTACCACTAAGTCAAATTCACAGTCCTTTTATTTTTTATTTTGAGACATGGTCTCACTAAGTTGCTGAGGCTAGTCTTGAATTTGTGATCCTCCAGCCTCAGTCTCTCAAGTCACTGGGATTATAGGTGTGCACCACAACACCTGGCATTTAAAAAAAAGAAATGTTTATTTTAGTTGTAGTTGGATGCAATACCTTTATTTTATTTATTTTTATATGTAGTGCTGTGGATCAAACCCAGGGCCTTCACACATGCTAGGCAAGTGCTCTACTGCTGCCACAACCCCAGCCCCTGGTATTTTTTTTTTTTTTTTTTTTTAAATGGGACTGGGGTTGAACACAGGATCTTGTGCAAGCTAGGCAAGTTCTCTTCCACTAAGCTACACTACCAGCCTAGACTTTCTTCTTGACCAATATTTGGGATTTTATGGAAGGGAATTCTAAAATAAAATGCATTTCAAATCAAGACCCTGAGAAACCTGAGATATTTTTCACTGCTCATTACAAATTAAATATTCAACTCAGTTTTGTTTATAACATACACTGTTCTTAGATGAGAAAAATGGTTGTGATTATGCCAAATACGTTTTTAATTTCAGACTTTTCAGTCATCCTGAACATCTTTGTTATCAGCTGTTGTACATTAGTGGAATTAACTGTATCTTATGACTTATTCCTAGGAGGCTGCATAAGATACAAATACTATAATTAGATAGAAACTATGAAAATGGAAGTGCTTAATTACCTTACAGTGGTGAACCTAATATACCATTTTTGGTTATGGTTCAGTTAAAGGATATTGTCTTTTTTTTTTTTTTTTAATGTGAAACTTTCAAACAGCAAATACAGAGAAAATAACAAACCTCATGTACCTATCATCTGCTTTCAACAATTACTAACATTTTACCAATCTTTGTTTACCCATGTAATTTCCCTACCCTTATCCTCCTGGAGTAATTTAAAACCAATTCCAAGATTATACTAGTTGGCTTATAGAGTAATTCCATATGAATTTCTAATTCATGAAGACTTCTAAAAACATAATCACAATGTTGTTTTTAATGAACAAAATTCACTGTGATTCCCTGTTAAAATTTTTGACAATAGAGAATCAGTTATAGTTTTGGTATATTAAAACAATAGAATAGAATAATAAAATATTGTTATATCTATTGATAGGATATTCAGGGCATATAAAAGTTGGTTCTTAACATATATATAGTGTATGATCACATTTTTGTTAAAATGTCTGTGCAAAATGTCCTACCAGGAACTATCTCTGGGAGTTACTTTGTTTTTTTCTAATTTTTCTACAAGGAATTTTTATATTTGATTATATGTCCCTTGTTAGTATTTTTAATGCTTTGTGTTTCCTTTTATACTTTGTAGCCCATTTTGTATTTGTTGGCAAACTTGTTTTGAAAGAAATAATTCAATTTTTATTTTTTCCTGTGTAATTGCTTTTACTCATAGGGCAATTTTGCCTGGCATCTGGCATCCACATTTCAGAATCAAATCTTATAATCACAAGGTAGGGGAATTTTGAAGAAATTGCATTCCAGTCCCCAGATATGCTCAGGGCCTAATTCTCATTGTGTAGGTTTCTCTGCTACTTAACCTCTGTTATGGGCAATTATTTTTTTCCTATGTGCATTTCTACCAGCACTTGGTTGATGGGCAGGTGGCTAGTTGTAGCCCTCAGAGTGCTTGGCTATTGTCCCTTTCCATATTACTCCAAGAAGGTGAATTCCTGGCTTTTACCTCTGCTTATGGTCTTGTTATCCCTAGTGCCTTTGTCTTTAGTCTCTGATCTTCACTGTGGATTTTATCTGTGGGTTGTTTCTACTTTATGTCTATTCCAAATATTACTGCTATATGAACATTTCTTTCTAAGTTTTTGGGTAAATGTATATTTTCATTTTGTTGAACATGTACCTAGAATTAGAATTGCTTTATTGTAAGGTGACTGTGTATTTACCAAACTCTTTTCTAAAGTGATTGTCATTTAACATTTTCACTAACAATATATGAGGGTGTCAGTTTCTCCACATTCTCATTAACACTTGTATATATATATTTTTTTTAAAGAGAGAGTGAGAGAGAGAGAGGGACAGAGAGAGAGAATTTTTAACATTTATTTATTTTTCTTAGTTCTCAGCGGACACAACATCTTCGTTTTTTGTATGTGGTGCTGAGGATCGAACCCGGGCCGCACGCACACTAGGCAAGCGCGCTACCGCTTGAGCCACATCCCCAGCCCCATTGTATATGTTTTTTGATTTAGCCTTCCAAAGGATGTGAAGCAGTGTCTCAGTGTAATTTTGATTTACATTTCCCCAGTGGGTAATAATGTTAAGCATCTCTGTGTACTGTTGGCCATTTGTATATCTTTGGAGAAATGTCTGTTCAAATCTTTTGACCATTTTTCAACTGGGTTCTTTTTATTGAGTTCTAAGA
This sequence comes from Urocitellus parryii, assembly GCF_045843805.1. NCBI lineage: Eukaryota > Metazoa > Chordata > Mammalia > Rodentia > Sciuridae > Urocitellus > Urocitellus parryii. The sequence goes on along the minus strand of NC_135543.1, from coordinate 23,054,274 downwards.
GTTCTTTTTATATTCTGAGTACTAGTCCCTATCAATACATGATTTGCAAGTATTTTCTTCCATCCTTTGGGTTGTCTTTTCATTTTCTTTCCCTTCCTCCCTTCTTTCCTCTCTTTCTTTTTTTATTTGTATGCGGTACTGAGAATCAAACCCAGTACTTCACACATGCTAGACAAGTGCTCTACTACTGAGCCACAACCCCAGCCCTCCTTTCTTTCTTAACAGTAAACTTGTATTATCTCATATATTTCTCTGGGTCACAGGTGGAGGTAACTTAGCTGGGTATCTCTGGGTCAGGATCTCTCATAAGACTGCAATCAAGGTATCAGCCAGAATTAGAGTAGTTTTAAGACCTGATATAAGCCATAGAAATTAATACTTTGCCTTGTAGGCCTCTCTGTAGTGCTGCTGAGCACATGGCAGCTGACTTTCCCTGGACCAAGGCTCCGAGTGAATGAGAGAGACAGGGTGAACAAGAAAGATGCCACATTTTTATTTTTTTAAGTAATCAAATCTCATGATTAACATTCCATCACTTTTGCGCATTCTTTTTATCAGAATCAAGCCACCAGGTTCAGCCCACATTTAGGGAGAGACTTGTATTATGCAAGCATGTGAATGCCAAGAGATGAGAATCTTTGGGATTCATCTACCACATGTCCTCTGGCTCTTAGTGGTTCATGTTTCTCTCACATGCAAAATGGGCTCACCTTCTCCCATAGTTCTCCAAGTTTCATTCCATTACAATCAGAATATGCTAGGTTGTAAGGCAGTATTATCAGTTCTAAAATTTTGGTGACTTCAAATAGCATCGTTCTATTTCTCAATCATACTGCCTATCATGTATTGGGTAAGGATTCTTCCCATGTTGTCCTCATTCCGGGAGTCTCCAGCATTACTGAGCCTGGAGGAAAGAGAGAGCAAATTAATCACTGGCTAGTAAAGGCTTCTACATGGGCATGACGTATCTTACTTCTCATATCATATGCCTGCATAATTTCAAAGACACAAGGAAGTTTAAAGCTTTAAATGAAATAAATGTTTGACTTTTGTTTTCTCTTTATTGGCATTAGAATATTTTATATTCTGAGTACTAGTCCGTATCAATACATGATTTGCAAGTATTTAAACCTCTTGGAGGTTTAAAGGACATTAATAGCTGCAGTGGGGAGCTTTTGAGCCTATTACTTCTGATTAAGGTTGTTCAATGCCCTCCTTCTCTTACCAAAAAACTTCCAGTGAAAGCCGAATTATGGGAAAAGATCTGGAAAGCTGACTGAGGGACCAGGCTGTCTTACAAAGATTGTCCCTTTTCTAGTTCCTTAGGAATTCAACAAGTCAGTCTGTGGTTCAGTGTGGTTTTGATATTCCAGGTTTAACATTAGGTTTAGGTGTTTTGGTCTGAAGGAGCAGCTGCTACCAGTATCTTGCTGATTTCTTTGTTAATGTCAAAAGTGCAAATGGAGAAATCCTTTCACTTTCTTAATAATCTGATTTGTAGCACCAAAATTTTTTTAATTTTTAGTTTTGTTATAGTTCAGTTCTATTTTGGTTGCTTTTAATGTCATATTTAAGAAAGTATTATCTAAATGAGGTTTGATGAAAAATCAGTTCATAATTATTAGCCCATAAATGTAAAAGTGTATTTCTGGACTCTCATCTTTGTTTCATTGATCTGTATGTCTAGCCTTATGCCAGGAGTGCTGTATCTTATTACTTAGATTTGTAATAACTTTTGAAATTGGGAAATATGAATTCTTTCTTCAGATTGTTTGGTTACTCCCAGTACATTGTACTTCTATCTATATTATATGATTGGCCTAGAAAGGATATTTATTTTTAATAGTTTTTCTGTTCTAAAGTTTTTGGAGCAGAAAGAGAAGGGGCTTTTATATTCCTACGCATCCATCTTGATTGGAAGTCTCTGGATTATGCATGTAATTTAAAGTAAGTGGCAGGGAACTACAATATTGAGCATCTACTGTGTGCCAAACAGTATTTATGAACTTACCAGATATGGAGTAGTATTTAAAATAATTGAGCTTAAGTAATACAGAGTCTTGCATAATTAATTTATTTGTCAAAAAGACTTTGAATGAAATAAATGTTTGACTTTTCTTTTAGGTGGCCTTGTTCTTTTACTTTCAAAAATAAAGTCTGTTTGTATTTCTTTAGCACTGGGAAATCTGGTTTTCATGAGCTGTATTGAGATGTGAGCCATAATTTACATGCCATATACATTATCTATTTGAAGTTTATGATTTGATCATTTTTAGCATATTCACAGAATTTTGCAACCATCACCACAAAATTACATTTCCTCATCCCAGAAAGAAACTCTATGTTCTTTAGCTGTCACCCCCAGGCCTCATTCCCCATCATTCTAGACAATCACTAATCTTTCTTTTCATTCTTTCTTTCTTTCTTTTTTTTTTTTTTTTTTAGTTGTAGATTAACACAATACCTTTACTTTATTTATATATGGTACAGAGGATTGAACCCAGTGTCTCACATGTGTGAGGCAAGTGCTCTACCACTGAACTACAACCTCAGCCCCCTCACTAGTCTTTCTATATTCTATCCAGGACATTACATATAAATGGATTAATAAAATGTCTTTTTTGGCTTTCATCTTTCACTAGGCATAATGTCTCAAGCTTCATATATATATATATATATATATATATATATATAATATATAATATATGATATATGTGTATATATATTATTTATTTTTATAGTTGAATAATTCCATTTTGTTTATCTACCATTTGATAGACGTGTATTTCTACTTCCTGGCTATATTATAACTGAAACTGCTTATGGGCTTTTTTTGTGCAAATATATGCATGATCATGGTTCTTCTTTGTCTTGGGAATATACCTAAGAGCGGCACTACTAGATCATAAGGTATGTGTGATTTTTTGAGGATCTGCTAGACTGTTTTCCAAAATGGCTATACCATTTTAAATTCCCACAAGCAGTGCGAAGGTTCCAGTTTTTTAATATTTTTTTTATTTTCTCATTTTTTATTGGTGCATTGTAGTTGTACATATTAAGGAATTTATTATTACATATTCATATATACATGAAATATAACAATTAATTTGGCTGATATCACTTCCTGCTTTCTTTATATTAGCCATCCTAGTGGCTCTGAAGTGGAGACTCATGGGTGATTATGATTTGCATTCTTGGATGATATTGAGTCCAGTTATGTTAGGGGAAGGAGGGAGAAGATGCTTCTAAACCATAGGTGAGCTTGGTTGAAGGGTATTTTGAACCTCACTTAACTTTATTCCCAGTTACTACATATTGTGATTTTTTTTTTTTTTTTTTTACTTCTAAGTCAGTTTACTTAGCAAGTCTTTAATGCATTCTTACATTCAGGTGCCCCAGATACCAATACCACTATCTCTTTCTCCTTTCGGATTACTAGTTCCTCGTGTTAATTATATAGGATTGCAATTAAGCCTTGTGAAAGAAAAATGCCAAAATTTGACTCTTCATTGAAACACAATATCCTGAAAATGTTGGCAGTGACATTTGTAAGACATTCACCTGTTATATAATAAGTTTGTAGTAAACTCATGAGAGTCACTAACTGGAAACATGATTAATTAAATGAAAGCAGAGTCAAGTTGTTGATTAGCTTAGGGTGGTGATTGGAAGTATTTTTTGGATCTGAGCCAAAAGAACATTTAAAGGCTTTGATTACTTTGAGTTACCATTATCAACAGCTTAGTTAAATTCGTGAAAGGAAGAAGGTACCATTTCAATGATAGCCTGAATTCTACTATCCAGCATAACAGATTTCTCTTGTGTAGTGTATCAATTATGGTGTAAAATCAGGAGACCACTCAGGTCTCAGTAGTGTAGTGCTGTTTAACTGAATAATTTTAAGTCTCTGGTTTGAACATAGTAATTATATAAATAGTCCATTATGGAAGGAAGGTTTGCTAAGGTGCCTAGTGAATCATTCTTACTACATCTTCATGGAGAAGATGTACAATTACTTTACTACATACATGGAGAAAACCCATTCCAATTGGGATCTCATTCTTGTGTTTGTATATATTGTGGACTTAACACTAGTCGTGTATTCATTTATGAGCAAAGGAAAGTTATGTGTGACTCATTCTGTCTTATTACTCAGAATATACAAACTCTTAAAATTCAACCGTAGGGAAACAAAAAAACTTGATTAAAACATGAGCAAAATACTTGAATAGATGCCTCACATAACAGATAAAAGTCCTCAGGTTTCTTCTTTGCTTGTAGTATATGCTGCAGGTGTTAGCATAGATCTGGCTAAAACAATCCTAGATGTGATTATTTATAATATAATTGTAGCATTCCTGTCTGTGGTGATTTCTTTGTATTTTTAATGATTTCATGGTAGGGGAGTGTTGAGAACACATTTGAACCAAAAAGATTTATAGGAAAGTTTTATTCTCTACTCCCAAATAATATTACATGTGTACAGTATTTGATTAGTGATGTTAATAAAAAAGAAAAAGTGGTTATAGAGACTTATATTTAAAATACAAACTCTAAAACTCCTATAAGGTAATAAGAGAAAACCTAAATGACCTTGGTGGTGACTTTTTAGATATAACTTCAGTGATATGATTCAAGAAAAGCATTTGATAGCCTGTACTTCATTAACATTAACTTCTGCTCTGTGTGAGGCAATGTCAAAAGAATGAGAAGACAAGCCACAGTTAGGAAGAAAATATTTCCCAAAGGCATTGCTGATCTACTGATAAAGGACTATTTTAAAAAATTTGTTGTTTTTAGATATACATGACGGGGTGGGGGGGCTGGGGTTGTGGCTCAGCGATAGAGTAGTTTTTTTGCCTCGCACGTGCGAGGCACTGGGTTTGATCCTCATCACCATATTAAATAAAATAAAGTTAGATATATATGACAGTTTGAGTATATATGGAGATTGAACTTGGGCACTTGACCGCTGAGCCACATCCCCAGCCCTAGTTTGTATTTTATTTAGAGACAGGGTCTCAATTAGTTGCTTAGTGTCTCACTTTTGCTGAGGCTGGCCTTGAACTCATTCATGATCCTCCTGACTCAGGCTCCCAAGCCACCGGGATACGCCCCTGCACCTGGCATATTTTGACATACATACATGGAGAAAACCCATTCCAATTGGGATCTCGTTCTTGTGTTTTTACATAATGTGGACTTAATACTAGTCATGTATTCATTTATGAGCAAAGGAAATTTATGTGTGACACCTTCTACTGTCTTCCCTGTTACTCAAAATATACAAATTCTTAAAATTCAACAATAGGGAAACAAAAAAACTTGATTAAAACATGAGCAAAATACCTGAACAGATGTCTCACTGAAGAAGTTACACTGATGGCAAGCAAGCATCTGAAGAGATGTTTACATCATATGTCATTATGAAATTGAAAGTCATATGGGGCTGGAGATGTGGCTCAAGCAGTAGCGCACTTGTCTGGCACGCGCTGGGTGCTGGGATCGATCCTCAGCACCACATACAAATAGAATAAAGATGTTGTGTCCACTGATAACTGAAAATTTAAAAATTAAAAAATTATCTCTCTCAAAAAAAAGTCATGAAATACCACTGCATGCTTATTAGAATGGTCAACATATAAATCAAATGCTGGTGAGATCATGGGGACTCTGATTTGTTGGTAGTAAGAATGCAAAATGATATAGTCATTTTGGTAAATGGTGTAGCAGTTTCTTATAAAACTAAACATATTCCTACTATACAATCTGGCAGTCACATTTCTTTTCATTTACTCAAATCAAAAACTTAAGTCCACACAAAAACCATAACCTTTTTCATAGTTGACAAAACTTGAAAGCAACCAGGATGTTCTTCAGTAAGTGAATATATAAACTGTAGTACATCAGACAATGAGCTATTAATCAATGTTAAAAAGAAGTGAGCTATCAGGCACTGAAAAGACACGGAGGAATTACATACTATATGATTCCAACCAGATGATATTCTAGAAAAGACAAACTATTGAGATAGTAAGAAGATCAGTTACTAGAGGATAGTGGGGAGGCAGGAATGAATATAGACAGAACATAGAGGATTTTTAGTACTGTGAAAGTGTGTGATAAACTATGATAATGGATATACATCATTATAAGTTGGTGCAAACCCATAGAATGTACAATACCAAGAGTGAGCCCTTATGTTGTGACTGTGGACTTTGTGTCACTCTAGATTGATTTATTCTAACAAGTGTGCCACTGTGGTGGGGATGTCATTAGTTGGGGAGGTTTATGTGTGTGATGGCAGGGACTCTGTAGATAAACTAGTGAATAAGGTAGTTTAATGAAATCCAGAACACAAAACCCAGATGAAGTAGTTAAGATTTTATATTTCCTTTACTTGATCTTTTTTTTTCTTTGAAAGAAGAATTTGAAAACCAGCCTTAGTTATCATGTTATTCTAGTCCTACATACTAGAATAGGCATTTTTAAAAAATATATATGGGCGTTTTCTCTTTTATTTTCCCCCAGGTTGAGGACTGAATTCAGGGTCTTGCACTTGAAAGCCCCAACCCTGCCAGGTGTGGTGGCACCTGCCTATAATCCCACCTGTAATCCCAGCAATTTGGGAGGCTGAGGCAGGAGGATTGAAAGTTCAAAGCCAGCCTCAGCAATTTAGCGAGGCACTAAGCAACTTAGTTGAGACCCTGTCTCCAAATAAAATATAATAAAAAGGGCTGGGGATGTGGCTCAGTGGTAAAGCATCCCTGGGTTCAATCCCTGGTTCAGGGGTGGGGGTGGGGGAAATAAAACCCCAACCCTGATGTTTCTTATGTAGTGACAATGCTGTTTGTTAAACTCCTTCAGATAGCAAGAATGTTAAGTGCTCAGTTTTGTTCTAAATCTAAAACTACTCTAAAAAGTAGTTTATTAATTTTCTTCTTTCTTAAAGTGTTTATGTATCTATTCAGCTCTTAAGATGTTTATGCCTGCTTTGTGCCATGCTAGGTAACATGCCTTCTAATGGTCATAGCCCAGTAGAAGAGTTCACAATCTAATGAAATCTTGAGAAAGTCCTGCTTTTTATTGGGGGCATTGTGAGATTTCTGATTTCTAGAACCCAACTTTATCATGATCTCTGTTTTGAAGTTTTTTTTAGGACTTTGTAGGTTTGTCAGGTAATACATATATATTTGAAAAATTCATATCTCTTTAAAGAATAGGATAGTCCTAAGTTTTGTATTTCATTGATACTAATCAAGAAAGACTTTTTGATAAGATAGATATTGAGTAGAAAAATAAATAGGAATATGATTGTTACTTGGAGGGATTTACTATTGTATATTGTTTTGGTTTATGTAAATACTGTGGTTGAAGACCATCAGAACTTGTTCAAGCATTTGAAAATTTATGGTTTGGGTTCTAAAGCTGTTGTGTATCACCAAATAGTAAGTTATGCATTCTGTTTCTTTTATTTTAATCATAATTAAGTTTGTTTCTATGCAGCTCATTTAGCTGCATACCAGATAATTTTTTTTAATATTTAGTTTTTAGTTCTAGTTGGACACAATACCTTTATTTTATCTATTTATTTTTTATGTGGTGCTGAGGATCCAACCCAGGGTCTTGCACGAGTGCTCTACCGCTGAGTCACAACCCCAGCCCACCAGAGAATTTTTAAACAACTGGTTGACTTTTGAATAGGGAATGTGACTACATGGTTTCAGAGATTAAAATGATTTAAAAAAATGGTTGACATTGGGCAGCCTTGCTTCTACCCTTCTCCTCATCTTCTTTTCCTAGATGACAGCTTTTGTGTAATCTTCTAGTGCTTTTTAAACTTGCAAATAAATGTATTATTTTAGGATGTTGGCTTTTTCCCAGAAAGAGTGATATGAACTATTATCCATAATTTGTTGTGTATTGAAAGGACATGTCAATATTTTCATGATAAAAGTGACATCAGTCCCTTTCTTACTATACTAGTCCTTGGCTTCCTTGAAAGAGAACACTGGAATTATTGGTCAGCCAGCTCCTCCTTAACACATACCCAAAGATGGCTACTGGTGAGGCCAAGAACAAAATAATAAGTAACATTTATTGACAGTTTACTCTGCCAAGTTTACAGTAACCCTATGAAAGTATGTACACTTAGTACTCATTTTACAGATAAGAAAATTGAGGAGGCTCCAGAGAGGTTAAAAAACTTAACACACATAATAAGCAGATATCAGGGATGGGATTCAAAGCTGTTTTTCTTTCTTTTAAAATCATAAATATTTTCAAACATATAAAGTAGTTCAATGAACTCCAGAAATGATAAAGAATGGGAACAAAAGATGTTGACCAGGAGACTATAGCCATCAACTCCAACCTAGAGACAACTCATCAATTTGGTTATGAAGAGCGGGTAATTTCACAGATAGGTGGCTTTTCACAAAGACAGTACAGCGGTTCCACACTTAACTAGGTAAAGAATGCTGCAGTTTGTGGCAGCCAGATTCCTAACAGTAAAATGTTCCTCTTGGTGAGTTCTAAGCCAACCTTCCTAACTAGTGTTATTCTAGTTATAATCTATATAGAAATTAAAATTTTTAGTTAAATCTCATCTAGTGGGAGGTAAAATGAAGCTGTGAATTTTCAATAACTTACTCATTGGATTTTGATGTATTAAATCTTTTCCAATGGGTTCATAACATTAAACAGATTTTTTTTTTTGGAAAGGTCTTTGATTTGCGTCAGTGTCATCGACAGATGCAGCAGCAGGCGGCCACTGCACAAGCTGCAGCAGCTGCCCAAGCAGCAGCCGTGGCAGGAAACATCCCTGGTCCTGGATCAGTAGGTGGCATAGCTCCAGCTATCAGTAAGTATGCTCTTGATTTTTTTTTTTAATATAATAGTGGCATTTTATCTTGATTCACTCAGTTGATCAGTTCCCTTAAGCAGTAATAGAAATATTTTTTTTTCCCCTGGGATGATAATAGTTGCCCTTGTCTAGGATAGAGCCATTTGTGTTCTTTTTGTATCAAAAGGGAATTTGGGATAAAGGGGGCTATTATTATATTGTTCTGTCTCCCCCTTTTTATTGATTTTTTAAAATGATTTCTGCCTCACCAGTCAGGGTGGGTTATAATCATTGAAATGCTTGGCATTATTCTACTAAGAAGCATATTTCATTTTCAGAATTGGACACCTCTCTGATTTTTTTTTTTTAAAGTATGCTAAGCATGGAGAGAAAACTGAGTGAGGGTGGTATTTTGATAACTTGTAGACTTTTTTTTAATTTTAGGGTAAAATTGAACTGTGTGCCAGGTTTCACACTGATGGGGAATTTTTTACTGCAGAGTTAAACTCCTGACTATAGACTTTTATGATGGAAACACGTGGCACCCATCTTCCACGTCTGAAGGCATAACTAGTGATTCATTCAACCCCTGTTCTTAACCTCTTCAGTGTGGTAAGCAAATCACACTGGCTAAGAAAACTGCAGTGGCCCTGCAGGTTTCTCTACAGTACATGCAAATTCTTCCCATTAGTTTCATGGTAATATTGATATATGCAGATGACTATATGACTGTGTGTTTTGACTGAAAAATTAGATGCAGAGTCTCCATTGTGTTCAGGAGTTTACAGTTTAGACATAGATAAGACATTCATTGAGAGTTTCATCTTTAAAAAAGAAATCGAGCACCTGAACGATTAATTTGCTAGCTTTGATGTTATAAACATGTTTTTTCCTAAAGAATTCAGAACTAGTATTCACTTTCTTATTCTCATCTAACTGCCCCCATTGCATATTTTATACTGTGAAATTGCAAGATAAACATCATCTGGGTCATCTAAGGTGTATTAGTGGAGCTAGGCATATTAACTCTCATTATTAGTCATGTCTTACTGTAAAATAGGCTGCTTAGATAAATAGTAAGGTTCCTGTTTATGTATACTACCTCTTAAAAGCAAGTTTCTTATCCTTTCACCTCCATTTCTAATGAGAAAAATAGCTGGGGTGTTATTGGATTATAGTAATTTACTTTATAATTGGAAATACGTAGAAGACACTTGTAGAATGTAAACTGCCTTAACCAAAAGTTTTCAGTTCCTATTGATAAGGTTTAGCTCTACTGTTACCTTTTGCCACTTTGACAGAGAAATTTTATACTGGGAAAAATAAAGTAGAATGTAGGGAGGATGGGAAGAGATCACCATGTTCCTCTAACATCTTCCAAACTTTTTCTGTTAGGTCTCTCAGCTGCTGCTGGCATTGGCGTTGATGATCTTCGTCGATTATGCATACTCAGGATGAGCTTTGTGAAAGGCTGGGGACCGGATTATCCAAGACAGAGTATCAAAGAAACGCCTTGCTGGATTGAGATCCACTTACACCGGGCCCTCCAGCTCCTAGATGAAGTACTTCACACCATGCCTATTGCAGACCCACAGCCTTTAGACTGAGGTCTCTCACTGTGGGGGCCCTTAACATTATCAGGATGGTGGACTATAAGATACAATCCTGTTTGTAACCTGAAGATCTATTTCATTTTTGTTCTGCTTTATCTTTTCATAAAGGGTTGAAATGTGTTTGCTGCCTTGCTCCTAGCAGACAGAAACTGGATTAAAACAATTTTTTTCCTATTTAGAACTTTTCAGGCATGGGGCAGACTTTGAAGATCAGGAAGAACTCATTCTTACTAAGTCTTTATCAGTTATGTATGAAGGAGTCATTCCAGTGTTGGAAAATTTAGCCCTTTAAAATGTCTTGGAACCTTTTATGTGCAGAACATTGGTATGTGTGTTATTCTACAGAATAAATTCAATATTATTGATTTTAAAGGCAGAGAAGTTCTCAAAGTTAATTCACCTATGTTATTTTTTGTGCAAATTGTTATTGTTGAACATACTTTACTCCAAAATATTGTGCCATGCAGGTGAGTTAATTTTACCGAGAGCAACTTTACTCTGTATTTTAAAAAATAAGATAGTAATGTATTATAACCTTTTATCCAAAATATTTTTTTGCAAGTTAAACTAGTGAAGATGATTTTAATTCAGATTGTCTTGCAACTTCAGTTTTATTTTTGCCAAGGCAAAACACTAATCTGTGTGTATATTGAGAATTCCTTAAAATTACCAGACAAAGAAATGTAACAGATACTGAATTTGTTATCCCTATTGGGTGACTATTTATCAAGAAGTACACTTTTGCCCTGTTAAACAGTAGTCGTATTCTTCTGTATATCTAGGCACAAGGGTGGTTTCTAAGAAGCCTAGAAGAGGAATTTCTTTTCCTTCATTAATTCATAGGGAAAGGTTTTGTATTTTAAAAAAAAAAACACTAAAAGCAGTGTCACTCTACCTAATATCTCACTGTTCTACAAAGGTGCAGTGCTTAGACTAAATAATGAGTGTGTTGGAACTGCTAAATTCTCTGTTAAATACTGTGCAGAATAATGGAAACATTGCAGTTCATAATAGGTAGTTTGGATATTTTTGTACTTGATTTGATGTGTGACTTTTTTTGGAATACCGTTTAAATCATGTATGTTATGATATTGTTTAAAATTCAGTTTTTGTATCTTGGGGCAAGACTGCAAACTTTTTTATATCTTTTGGTTATTCTAAGCCCTTTGCCATCATTGATCATAACAATCGGCAGTGACTTTGTATAGAGAATTTAAGTAGTAGAAAAGTTGCAGATGTATTGACTGTACCACAGACATAATATGTATGCTTTTTACCTAGTTAGTAGCATAAATAAAACTGAATCTCAACATACAAAGTTGAACTCTAGGTTTGATTTTTAAAATTTTGTTCTTTTGCACTTTGAGTCCAATCTTAGTGGCAAGACACCTTCTACTAAGTGACAGGCAACAGCCAATTGTATTGGGCAGCTTTGGTTTTTCCTTCACACTCTACCAGGACTTTCCCATGGATGTTGTTATCGTGTGTAAAGTATTTTTTTGTTTTGTTTTGTTTGCTTTGTTTTAAACTTTTACTGTGGCACAAAAAAAAAAAAAAAAGCCTGTTTGTCTATAGAAAATAGATTGTCTACAAGATAAAGTAGTGTGAAATAAAATCAAGGATTATCTTTCAGATGTTTTTAGTTTTTGCTTAGAGGACTTCTGTAAGCTTTTAAAGATTCTTTAAGGTGTGTTATACATTTGAACTCTAGAAACACTTAGGAATAGTGGCCCTCCTGTATCAGCTGAAATGAACAAGTCTTTGGCCTTGCTCAGAAGGTCTTAATAAGACAGTTCTAGAAACCACTGTTTATTGCTGTGATGAAATATAGCTCTTGATCAAAATTACATGTCCTATTTTTAAAACAACTTCTCTTGAGTATTCACAGGTACTTTTGGTAAAGACCCAATTTTCAACTGTGTAAATTTGATGATTTTTCAGGGTTTCTTTTTGGGCAGAATTATAAAAGAATATCTTCTCTATAAATTTTATCTGTAGGTCCATTTTCCTATGAATGAGGAATAGGAGTAAGAGGAGAGAGTTTTAGAATAACAGATTTTTAAAAAATCCAGATTATTTAATTAGAATCTTAACCATGCAGTGGTATAACCTGTGGCTTCCTTTTCTACTTTAAGGAAGGTTTTCATGTTTAATCATCTTCATAAAATATGTGGAAAATATTTGCTGAGAAATATCTCTTCAAAGCCAAGCTACCATTCTTGGTTTCTTTCTACTAAGAGCCATAAAATATAGAAATACTTTTAGTTATTAATTGCTTCTATTTGTACCTAGATTGTCACATGCTTTTGAGAAAATATTTAATATGTTATCAATTATTCCCGACAATGTGGCTGTTAAACTGTATTTCAATTTCTTAGAGGTGGTCATCTCTGAGTAAGACTAAAGACTCTCACTAGGCTTAAAACTTTACGTCTACTTTAGGATAAAATAGTTTCTACAGTTCTTAGAGTTTGATTATAATGTGGGTATGGTTCTAGGTGGGTTTCTGTAGCTAATTCATATCTCAAAGTCTTTCAGAATGTTGAATTTCAGTGAAAGCTGAAAGAGATGAACCAGGTACATCCAGAGAAACCCATTCTACTTTTGTCTTGTGCCTTTATGTGCATTATCAAAGGGAATTCTTAAGGGGATTGCCTTTTTTGCCAGGGAGCATATGTTTTTGTGGGTTGAGTCTTTTTTTTTTTTTTTTAAATAATTTACTGCCCCTGGTATACAAAGATAATGATGATAAATCACTGCCATATAACCTTGTTTTTCTAGAAACATGGCTCATTTGGATTGCTGTAACCACTAACTAGGTTGCCAATCCTATTCTTCCTGTAAATGGTACAGGGTTACAGATTGAAGGATCTTGCTTAAGTTTAACTATACCTGAACATCCAGATAAACAACACATTATTATCTGTGTTGTAAAAATAATACTTGGAATTTTAAGCAAACACCACATTATTGGCTATGTCTTATTTCAAAGTTAAAAAACCATTTTTATGGGGGAGTATGGTATGGTTTGTAATAGTAATTTTGCAATTTTGGAGGAAAAGTAAAATATACTGTCTTTCTTATGAGAATTCTTATTTTAAAAGTTTATTGTTAATTGTAGGAAGGTGAATTGCAGGTATCTTTTTGATTATGGCCATCTGGGAAACGAAAATTTACATTTTCCCCCTAATACTCCCTAAATATCTCTGGAGGCAAAATATTTTTGCTCCTGATCTGGTGGTAACTGGTTAAGAGTCACTAGCTGTTTTATACAAAGTCAATTAAGTTCAAACCCTTTTTGAAGGAGCAGTTTTATTCTCTGAATAGGGAAGAATTCTTTTTAACTGATTCTATAGTTTGCTTCCTTCATCAGTCATTTTATTAGCATTTGATTTAATGACAGTAAATTGGTAAAATGGTGAATTTAGGTTACTGAGGTAAATGACTACGTGAGAGCAATTACATGTGAAGTTGGCTAACAACTTTTGTAGGTGGGACCTGGCAGAGATTAGCAGCTAACACTGCATGAAGAAATGCCTTTAAAAATTTAAAAAAAAAAAAAATTAAGGCAAAACTCATCTTGTTGCAGGTAGCAGTCTGTAAATAATCTTCTAAATCCTGCTTTGCAAGATTATTGAGAATAGGCTGGGAGGATCTTAGGCAAGTCTTTCCATTCTTTTCCTTCTGAAAACTACGTAATTTCTTCTCTTAATTAATATACTAAGAAGGATGTAAAAAGTCAGTGGCCTTATTCTTATTAGCTTCCGTGGCCCAGCCTTATTCCTAGCACTTGTCCCAGTGTTGCTAGGTTGTTTATCTGGTATCACTATGGGATGAAATTTTCCACAAACTTGCCTTACTAAGCAGTAAAACTTTTTAAGCTATTTTCTTGATGGAGTTATTCAATCTGTATATCAGAGAATATACTGAATATAACATTTCTTTTGTACTTAGCTGTCTGTGTAGACTTCAGGAGCTTCTAAGATTAGACAAAACTGTTTTCTCTTTACTAAATGTCCCAGACTGCTCTGGTTTTGAATTTTCAGTCATTTTAACCCTCCTTTTTCTCTTCTGGACTTTTTCCTTTCTGATAGCTGCCGTTTCCTGTGTGCCTCTCCTTAGTATTTTCTTCTTTCCTTTCTATTATTTCTAACTGCTTGAGCAAGGAAACCAGATAACCAGAATTTTTAGATCTTTCTTTAAAATGGAAGTACAAATTCTGGGACAGGACTCAAAAGACGTTCTTCTGTCAGGTGTTGAAAAGGACTTCAGTGCATTGGCGTTTGACATCAGTTTGACTACTTCCAGTCTTCTCTGATTCTTGCTGAGTGAGTTTCAGGTGGTTGAGGTAGAGAGAAATGAGTCATATTCATATTTTCCCCCTTATGTTTTGAAAGGTTTTATTGTTTCCAGTTAAGTGCTGCTCATACAAAAAACGGGGTTACAAAGGTTCCAAAATTAGCATCAACAGCCAGAGGCAGTACTGTTGCTTAGAGGACACCAGCAAACTAGACACACAACACAAACCTCAGAAATTAAGAGGGTCTGTTTTGTTTTGTTTTGGTGTTCTCTCAGCTCTACCTTCCTCCTCTATACTTTTGACCTACAGGTGCCTTTATGAAAATTGAGTGACTGATAACCTGCCCCAAGGAGTAACTAAAGTAACGGCTGATGTTTTCAGGGATTTTAACATCAGACTTGAATGAATGAAAGGACTCCCCCCCCCCACACACACACCCCTTAATGTGGGAAGACTAAGGAGAAAACTTAGGTGAAGACAATCATTTCTCTCTGTGGATATGGGTACTTTTCACATAGTTTATTTAAGAAGCATTTTCAGTAAGGCCAGAGTTCATGTTCATGTTCAGTCTGAAACTAATGGCTCCTGGTTAGGCCAGACATTTGCACTCTTTAGTTTGTGCTCTGCCACTAATTTGATGTGTGACCTTGGGTAAGTCATTTACCTTCTCTGGGCCTCAGTTGCCTCATCTGTAAAATGAGGGAGTTGGACTAGATTAGTTCTTCCAGCTCTGAATTCTAAGTGACCTTGCCTACCTTGCAGCAGTTTTGTATTTCTTTCTTACCTACTCTGCTGTTTGAGGTGTGTATCGTTCCCCCACCCCCCTGCCCCAGTTATTCAAGTAAGATTAGGCTTGCTATGTTATTACTGTTCTCCTGTGGACTAGAGGTTACATAATATGTTCTTAAGACTTAATTTTAACCAAAGGCCTAGCACCACCTTAGGGGCTGCAATAAATACTTTATAAGAACAAAAACCTGAGAAGGGGGAAAGCCTTCATTTTTCCATCATCTCTGTTCAAAGTTTATAAAGGCTTTTTTCTGGGTCATGACATTCTAGCTTCTAAGAGAGTATGTGCATGATACCATCCTTATAAGTGTTCTGTACTGGTAGTTTTTTTTTCAACTAAAATGGATCGAAAACCTATTGTTAATGCCTAATGATATGAGAGGCCATTACTTTGGGTCTTTGGTTCCTTAACTCTTCTGTGATCAAAGTGGTAATTCCTCTGAACTGCATTTGTTAAAATGGTTTATATGATTCAAAACATTACCAGTGGGTGATAATTCAATTTTATTTTGGTTCTTTTTAGGTCCATTTTGACAACTTTTGGCTGGGTCATTCCTTTCTGAATTCTCTTCCAGTTTACTCCTGGATGAGGATAGTTTATGAACTTGGCATTTTCAAGGACCTGGGAAGAATTCTTTGAGGGTGGGTTGAAGGTGGGGGGTTGGGGAGTCCTGGTAGAGACCAGCTCTAGTAGCTGGAGAGGTTGGGATGAAACCAGCTGCTATTGCTAAGGCTGCTTGCCATTGATAGAAGGACTCATGGGCTTGGATTAGTTAAATGGCTAACCATGGAGTTAGCAAACTTCCTCCAATTTGGGGTTTTGTGTAATGCATTGAATATGTGATTTAAGGAAAAAGTGTGAATGCTTATGGATGACGAAAACCTGGTGGACTTCAGAGCCCATTTTGGAAGAAGTGACTAGGGGGTTAGGGACAGATTTGGTGATGGTATTTCCCAACTCTGTCTCCTCCCGCAAAGCCCAAGGAATACAGCTATGCCAAAACCCAGAGAAGAGCCACTCTTAGCTTCTGCTTTTGGGAAAACTGGTCAGCTGAAGCTCCAGTTAGTTCCTTTGTGGCTTTCTGTATACATTTGCCGGGTTGAAGTCTGTGGCTAAAAAAAATAGTTGAATCTTCTTGAGAACTCTGTAACAAAGTATGTTTTTGATTAAAAGAGAAAGCCAACCAAAATCATTATGTGCTCATTCTTTTTTTTTTTTTTTTTTTTTAAAGCTTGTGAATGTCTTGGATCTGGAAAGAGTTCCTAATCACTTTAAAAATTTTCAAACTTGAGGTGAATGTTTTCCTTTATTGCTCTGTGGCTACCAGAATGGGAAATATGACATTCCAATTATGACCTTGGAATAACAGTCCCCATTCTTTTCTTATTTGTCTCTAAAGGAGGAGGTAGAATTAGTGATTGGAGAAGATATAGGTGCTGGGAGATTATGAGAACCTGGTTGCTTAAAGAAGCAGAAATTGGAGACCCTGTCATTGCCTATCTGAGGATTAAGAAAAGCTGTTTCCCTCCCAGCTTGCCTCCTCTATGAGATGGGAATCACTGAGAGAGGTGTGTCAGGTAAGGTTCTATGGCAGTGGCTTATAAATATCATGACCACATCAATATTTCTGATCTCGCTGACATAGAGTCTCAGAGATGTTTATCAGGCCGAGAAACTCCTCACCTAAAAAGTTTGTAGTTGTTTTAGGGGAGTACTTGAAGAGAGTAATAGACTGGCATTCAATCATTATTTTTGAGGAAGAAAAAAATCCTTTGTGGAGTACTGCAGGAGAAAGGGAAGTTTGTATAGTCTTCATTTCTCTTTGCCCTTTGTTCTTGATCCTTAAATTGTTTTTTCCATCTCCCCTATCATTATAATTATCATAAACGACAGTCCCAGAAGTTGAAATGTTCTCAACCCCCCTTCAAGCCTTTTTAATTCCCATTGTCTCACTGATAAATTGCAGCGCCCTCTTCCTTCAGCTCTAAAAGAGTAATTCCATTACTTTTGACCCTACTTTTGGGGTATCTTCTATATCTGTATTTTGATATACTTCTGTAGGGCACTATTTATTGTCGATTGATGGATAGGATGGGTTCAGGGAGACCACAGAGTAATTATTAGAAGATCTACCCTAAAAGAATGGTTAAAGGAACTTTTTTCTTTCTAGGCATAAAGGAAATGATAAAAGAAGGAAAGTGGAATATCAATATGAAAGAAAAAAAAAAGGGTCAGTAAAAATGTGGGTAAATAGCTTTGTGTGGTGGTGCACACATGTAATCCCAGAAGTTTGGGAGACTGAGGCAGGAGAGTCGTGAGTTCAAAGCCAGCCTCAGCAAAAGCAAGGCACTGAGCAACTCAGTGATACCTTGTCTTTAAAATAAAATAAAATATAGGGGATGTGGCTCAGTGGTTGAGTGAAGCTGAGTTCAATCCTTGGTACCCTGCTCTCCAAAATCACATACAAAAAGACATTAAAAAGACAGTGCACCACGATCCAGGGGATTTCATCCCAGGGATACAAGGTTGGTTCAACATATGGAAAGCAATAATTATAATTCACCACATAAATAGACTTAAAGACAGTAATCACATGATTATCTCAATAGATGCAGAAAAAGCATTTGAAAAATGAAAAAGCATCCATTTGTGTTTAAAACATGAGAAAAATTATGGATAGTAGGAATACACATCAACATTGTAGGAGCAATATACAACAAACCTAAGGCCAACATTTTTCTAAATGAAGAAAAACAAAGCATTTCCTCTAACAACTGGAACAAGACAGGGATGTCCTCTTTCACTACTTCTGTTCACTGTGGTCCTTGAAACTCCAGCCGGAGCATTTAGGCAAAAGAAAGAAATAAAAGGGATATGAATAGGAAAAGAAGAACTCGAACTCTCTCTGTTTGCCCATGACACGATCCTATATTTAGAAGACCCCCAAATTATTCCACCAGAAAACTTATAGAACTTATAATTGAATTCAGCAAAATAGCAGGATACAAAATTAACACCCATAAATCAGTTGCATTCCTATATACCAGTGATAAATTAGCTAAAAGAGAAATTAGGAAAACTATCCCATTCACAATAGTTAAAAAAAAATATTTGGGGATCAATCTAACAAGAGGTGAAATGCCTCTACAAAACACTAAAGAAAGAAATTGAAGAAAACCTTAGAAGAGAGAAAGATCTCCCATTTTCTTGGATAGGCAGAATGAATATTGTCAAAATGGCCATAATATTAAAAGTACTATACAGATTTAATACAATGCCTATTGAAATTCCAATGACATTTTTCATAGAAATAGAAAAAGCAGTCATGAAATTCATTTGGAAAAATAAGAGGCCCAGAATACCCAAAGCAATCCTTAGCAAGAAAAGTGAAGAAGACAGTAGAATGAATCGGACATAACTTTCCTATGTTCCTATAGGAATACATGACCAGTGTAATTCCACATCATGTACAACCACAAGAATGGGAATTTATACTCCATGTATGTATAATATGTCAAAGTACATTCTACTGTTTTGTATAACTAAAAATAAGAAGAAGAAGAAGAAAAAAAAAAAGGCCATGAAACAGGAGAAATCCCAATATCAGACCTTAGATTATACTACAGAGCCAGACCTTAGATTATACTACAGAGCTGTAATAACAAAACCAGCATGGTATTGGCACCAAAACACACATGAAGATCAATGGAATAGAAGACACAGAGAAAAACCCACATAAATACAGTTATCTTCAACTAGACAAAGGCACCAAAAACATATATTGGAGAAAAGATAGCCTCTTCAGTAAATGGTGCTGGGAAAACTGGAAATCTATATGTAATGGAATAAAGTTTAACATCTCTCATCATGCACAAAACTCAAAGTGGGTCAAAGAGCTAATCATTAGACCAGAGGCCCTGCACCTACTAGAAGAAAATGTAGGCCCGCCACTTCAACATGTTGGCTTATGAACTGATTTCCTCAACATGATTCCTAAAATGCAAGAAGTAAATTAAAAAATCAGTAAATGGAGTGGCATCAAATTAACAAGTTTCTTCACAGCAAAGGAAATGAGTGCGAAAAGAGAGCCTACGTAATGGGAGACAATCTTTGCCACCTGCATTAATTTCCAGGGTATACAAAGAACTCAAAAAGCTTAACACAAATAACACAAATAATCCAATCAAAAATGGGCAAAGGAGGGCTGGGGATGTGGCTCAAGCAGTAGCTCACTCACCTGGCATGCACAGGGCGCTGGGTTCGATCCTCAGCACATAGGAATAAAATAAAGATGTTGTGTCCACCGAAAACTAAAAAAATAAATATTAAAAACTCTCTCTTTTTTTAAAAAAATGGGCAAAGGAACTAAACAGACACTTTCAAAAGAAAAAAATATGATTGGTCAGCATCTCTAGCTATTAGAGAAATGTAAATTAAAAGTACATTGAGATTTTGTCTCACTCCAATCAGAATAGCAATTACCTCTTGGTAATTACAAGTAAAAATGTTGGCAAGGACTTCTGGAAAAGGGTACACTTATACTTTGCTGGTGGGACTGCAAATTGATGCAACCACTATGGAAAACAGTATGGAGATTCCTCAAAACACTAGACTGGAACCATTTGACCCAATTATCCTACTCTACAGTATGTATTCAGAGGAGGTAAAATCAGCATAATATAGTGACACAGCCACATTAATGTTTATAGCAGCACAAGTCAAAATAACTAAGCTATGTAACCAGCCTAGATGTCCATCAACAGATGAATGGATAAAGATTTCGTGGTATATATACACAATGGATTATTATTCAGCCATAAAGAAGAATGATTTTATAACATTCATCAGTAAATGGGTGAACCTGGATACCATCATGGTAAGTGAAATAAACCAATAATCCAAAACCAAAGGGCGAATGTTCTTTCTAATAAACATTTCTTGTACAATTATAATGCACAGATAAAAATATGGAAAATATAGTCAGACAGTAAAAAGTGTGTACAATTATCCCATAAAAGTATTACAATTATGTAAAAAAAAAACTAATAAAAATTTTTTGCTCTGTGAAAGACTGTTAAGATGATGAAGTTTGGGCTGGGGATGTGGCTCAAGTGGTAGTTTGCTTGCCTGGCATGCACAGGGTGCTGGGTTCAATCCTCAGCACCACATAAAAATAAAAAAAAAATAAAGATATTATGTCCACCGAAAACTAAAAAATAAATATTAAAAATTTCTCTCTCTTTCACAAAAAAAAAGATGATGAAGTTTCATACAGAGAGAAAATATTTGCAAGCTACGGATCCAATTAAGGACTAGTATCTAGAATATAAAAAGTATTCTCAAAACTCACCAACAAACTAATTAAAATAGGCAAAAGGCATGAAGAGGCATTTCACCAAAGGATATAGATGGTAAATAAGTACACAAAAAGACGTTCAACATCATCAGCCATTAGAGAAATACAAGTTAAAAACCACCATGAGGTATCATCACACACCTTTTGGAATGGCCAAAATGAAAAAGTGACATCATCAAACATTAGTGGGGATGCAGAGAAATTGAATCACTATACATTGCTTGTGAGGATGGAAAATTGTGCAGCCACTCTGGAAAACACTTTGGCAGTTCTTTTAAAATTACCAAACATGCACCTACCATGCAACCCACTAACTCCTGGGTAATAAAACACAAAGACATAAAAACATGTCTGAAATGTTATAGCAGTTTAACTTGTAGTAGCTAAAAATTGGAAACCATTCAGATGTCATTCAACAGATGACTGCTTCAATAAACTGATATATCTGTGAAACACTATTCAGCAATAAAAAGCAAACTTTTGCTTTATGTTTTTTTTTTTTTTTTGTGTGTGTGTGTGTGTGTGCTAGAATCATATCCAGGGTCTCGTGTATGCTAACCACATACTCTTCCATTGAGCTGCATCCTCAACCCAGCATGTGTTTGAGTGTGTTTCTGGATTTTCATTGTCTGTATATTCATGTACAGGTACCACACTGTGTTAATGGTTGATACAGTTAATTCTCTCATTGTGCTTTTTTCAGAATGGTACTATAGCACAGAATTGGCATCTCAACCAACAACCTGGTCACACTTCTAAAATTCCCACTTGCGGCTCTTTCTGAGTTTTCTATTCAGTTCCATTGATCTGTTTGCATATTCTTATAAAATTACCTTACTATTTAAATTTTCATAGTGTTATAATTTAATATTATAAAGTATTTATAATATACATATATTTTAATATATATATATTTATTATGTGATAATACTATCTAGTAATGTGTAATATATAGCAATAATATATGTAATAAAATATTAAATCTCATAGGATCAGTGCATTTTTTGGTAAAAATTCAGAGACATAGAATACAATGTTAAAGCTTTCTTTACTGATCACATCTCACCCCATTTTGCTCCCCCAAGATAATTTTCACAGATGATTTATATCCTTAAGACTTAATTTTTTATTCATGCATTTAATATCAATACACTTATATATGAGTATCAGACACATATATAAGTGTATTGAGTTCATTTTCTGATAACACTAATGACATCATAATACAAACATTTTTTTAAATATAAGATACCATCAATAATAATATGTACCACATGCTGCCAAGAGAATATACTGCCTGTTAAATATGACCCAATGCTATCTTTTCACTAAATTTTTATTTTACACTTATTGAAAGAGTTGTAGACTCTTTTACATGTAGTTTTTTCTTTTTTTGTGTGTGTGTTTGTGTGTGTCCTATCTCATGTTCCTATGAAATGGAAAACATAAATGAAATCAGTTAATTGTTAATTAATAATAAATTTGCTAATGTTCAAAATGGTACTCTCCTGAGTGACTTCTAGCCAGAGTTGCTAAGATCCATATTTTCATACACTGTATTTTTCGGAGAACCAGGAATTTTGGGATGCAGCATTTCTTACAAGACTGCTTCACTACTATCTCCACATTGCTAATATTCATTCTGCAATTTTCTTTTCTTTTTTTTTGTTGTTGTTGTGCTGGGGACTGAACCCAGGCCCTTGTGCATGCCAGGCAAGCACTTTGCCATTGAGCTGTATCTCCAGTCCTTCATTCTGCCATTTTTGATTCAGGCATTTTCTTGGTCTTATAAGATATTAACAAAGTTTTCAGACAACAGATGGACCCATGTTCCTTCTTCACATTATCTTTAAGTGGTTTGTTAACTAAAATTTTAAGGGATCACATATTCAGGCAATATAGCTACATTTTTGACTGGCAGTGGGCCAATAGGACTTAAAAGATGCCATTGATTGTAAGCTGCCTTCTGATTTTCAAGAGATGATGAAAAAGTAACAAAGTATATGTCTTAGAATCCATTGATAAAATATGGATTTGCTATAAATATTGTTCTGCAACTTCTTTTTCTTACCTAATGATGATACCTAATGATATGTACAGGAGATGTAAAATTGCTATAATAAATATCTTTCACAGCCTTTTTGAGTTATATAGGACAGATATTTAGAAGTGAAATGTGCATGAAGGGATGTGCCCACTTAAGACTTGTCATTGTTCCCCCAAAAGGCCTTATTTTACAGCCCTACCATTGTGTCTTAGCATGCTTATATGTTCCCTTACCATTGCCCATATTGGATATTATTAACTTAGGAGTTGGTATCAATCACATTGTGTTAAGAGTGATGTCATACTGTTATTTTAGTTTGCATTTCCCTGAAACACTTCACATACAGAGCAGACTAAAATAATCCCCACTTACTAGCTCACCATTTCCATGTCAGGAGTCTAAACCATGGCATCTGGGTTCTCAGGGCCTTACAGGCTGAAACCCAGGTGACTGCCAGCTGCACCTCATCTGAGGGCTTGACTAGGAAGAGAATCTGCAGAATTCACTCCTTATGGTTGTAGAACTTAGTCTTGATAGCTGTCAGGTGGGAACTGCTCCTAGCTTCCAGGGGTCACTCTCAAGTCCTTACCATGTGGCTCTCTCCTCAGCTCTCTCCTCTCTCCTGTGTACCCTCCTACATCAAATTCCTCTCTCACTTTGAAGCTCTCAGTCTTCCCCTTCTGTGACCAGCTGCTTTCAGAGGACTTGTGGAATAGGTCTGGCCCATCCATATCATCTCCTTGTTTTTGGAGCATTGTGCTATACAAGGTGGCTCAGTCATAGCCATAAAAATCCATCATATTCATGGACCTGGGGTTATTTCAGGGCATGTACATGTGGGGTGCAGGAAATCCTGGGCTATTATAGAATTTTGCTCCTCATAGTCCCTGAAAGGAAGGCAAAAGAGAGGCCTTTTATATTGGACAGGAGGTTGTTTGAGGACTGCATGTGCTAGGCACGGGTGTGTGTGTATGTGTGTATGGAAAGAACCATCAAATCAAAAAGCCATGTATAATTTCCATAAGGAACTCACAATCTGATAGCATCTTAGCAGTTGAAGGAAGCCTGGGGCATGTGACTCTGGAAGGTGTTTCGTCTATGAGTGGGTATCAGACTTCCTTCCATTCCTGCTTAGTAGTGGGAAAGGGAGAAGAGAAAGACAAAAATTTGAAGCATGGGCAGTGCTTAACTGAAAGTCAACTAAGGCCGCTAGTATTCTGAGGGGTGAAGCAGGAGGATCAGGGATGTTTCCCTGGAGGAATTGGCCTTTGAACTTAGCCTTAAGGAGCGGGGAGAATTTCAATAGGAGATACTGGATATGAAAAGGCCTTCCAGAAAGGACATAGCAAAGGCTATTTCAGGGAAGGACAAGCTGCAAGTACCTGGAACCCCAGGAGTTCAAGAATGGAGGAAACAGCAGGAAAAACACGTGTTGGCTAGACGGTGATGGCGCTAAAGGAACAGGCAGAGGAGGGTGGCTTCTATAAAATGCAAGGTCAGCTTGACTTATTTTGACATTAGAATGTTCTCACCACTCCCCAAGAGGGAGAGGCTATATTCTGAGTTAATATCCCATTTTAACACCTAATATGAAAAAGAGAAACATGGGCATTTAAGCCTGGGGTAAACACAGTCATTATGGTGACCATAAAGAATCCCTGATGGACCAATAAAAAGGGAAAGGAGTCATAGGAGAACCAAGTACATCTCCACAGTGTGTAAAGAACCACCACCCCAGAAACGCAGTTGATCTTTCCTGTGACAAATGAAGCCTTTAAACTTTGTTTTAATTGAGATTTGACCCACAGGCAAATTGTTCTTCATACTTGTTAAGGATTGAATTGTGTCTCCCCCAAAGATGTGTTGATGTTCTAACCCCAGCCAGGTACCTGAGTGTGACTTTATTTTTTGGGAATAGAATGTAATCAAACAGTGGTCATCGGGGTGGGCCTTAATCCTATATGGCTGGTACCCTTAGAAGAAGAGACACGGAAGACCCTGAGCTGGGCATGGTGGCCTATACCTATAATCCCCGCTACTCAGTAGGTGAGGCAGGGGGATCACAAGTTCAAGGCCAGTGTCAGCAACTCAGTGAGGCCCTAAGCAATTTAGCAAGACCCTGTCTCAAAAAAGGGCTGAGGATTGGTTCAATGGGTAAAGTACCCTTGGGTTCAATCCCAGGTTTAAAAAACAGGGGTGGGGAAGAAGACCCGTGATGATGGAGGCAGAGATAAAGAGTGCTGCAAAAAAGTTGTGCTATATATATGTAATAGAATTGTAATGCATTCCACTGTCATTTATTTTTTTAAAAAAATCAATATAAAAAAACCAAACCAAACAAAAAAGAAAAATTTTTTTTAAATCCTGAAAAAAAAAATAAAATAAAAAAGAGCTGCAGTTACAAGCCAAGGAACACCAAGGACTGACTACACCACCAGTTGGGGGAAAGGTAAGGAAGGATTCTCCCTTGCAGGTGCCAACACCTTGAACTTGGATGTCTGGCTTCTAAAACAGAATAAATTTCCATCTATTTATATCTATTGTGGAATCTATCCAGTCTGTGGCACTTTCTTATGGCTCCCCTAGACAATTAATACAACATTCATTCAGTTTTCAAAAGTATAGCATATGCCCTCTCTGAGAAAGCCCTGTACGGGGGCTTCAGGTGACTCTCTGCTAAGGGGGATGCTGGTGGCACATAAGGACCTGAATGTGGCAGATTTGGCAGGCAGCTCTCCTCTAAGGAATTAGTATCTGGCCAGGACAAGCATCATGTCTTGGGGAGACCGACTGAGAATGTAGAGCCTCAGGCTAGGAAATTCAATGCTGAGGGGGACATGGGGCTGGGTCAGAGTAAGCCTTTAAATACTCAGGGCAGGGTTACACAGGAGGACTTCGCTTGTCACCTCCTGGGTTCCTGGGGCTGCCTTATTGCACTGACTGCTCAGACAGGAGGGGGAGTAAAGGTGCTAAGTGTCCTACTCCTCAATGAAAACACTATTGCTGCAGGAATCTTTCTGCACATTCACCTGAATCAGGAACTGTCACCTGGGGACAAGGTGTACAAGACACCTGGAGGTTAGAGGGTCTTGGCACTGGGTCAGCTAGAGGAAGGAATGTGGCCCTGTGAATCTGTGTGGGACTTTTGGCGAATTCTTGAAACTTTGGTTTCTTTTTCTTTTGGAAACCAAAAGGAATACTTACCATCTTCGGTTTGGTGTTAAGAAAAATGTATGTAAAATTCTTAAGGAAGGGCCTCGGGAAAGCCCCATGAAACACAGCTACCATCATTAGGACACCCTTCATGGGAAACCAGAATTTTGTTGGGATGATCCTGGCCTTTGAAAGAGATGGGCCTGATTATGCACTTGGCAGAAAGGGGTCGTTTTTGTGTCCTGTTTGGGGATTGGTGGCCTCCTTCAGTCTCAGATCTGGTTTAGCTGTCCTGATCCCCCCTAGCACCATAGACACTCAGAGCTTGGGCGCAGGTAAACCCTTCACCAGGCAGAGGTCACCTCAGTTCCTGGAAGGCTCTAATCCACGGAGCCAATGGGACCCTGGACAGGAGCCGGGTAGGCCCACTCTGAACAGAGTTTGCTTCTCAGGAGGACGAGGGATCGGGGTGGGCAGCACTAAGGGTGACTGGGAAAAAGAGGCTGAAGCGCGGTTCCACGGGAAAGAGAAGCTGAAAGCCAGGGAGAAGAGTTGTGGCTTGGGAGGGGGACAGGCACCCACTGGGGCCTGAAAGCCCTTTTCCTATGTTCCTGCGGCCACCATGGGGTGTCGCTGTTGCTCCGCGAAGGGCGCGGGCGAGCGAGTACTCGGAGGCTCCTTTTTCTTTTCCTTCTGCGGCTGAGACGCGGTTCCGGGATTTGGGTACCCGGAGAAAGCGCGGCCGCCAGCGGCTGGAGTCGCTCACCTCAGTGCCCCTACGCAGGCCCAGGCAGAGACAGGACCCGTGTCCTGCAAACCCCCGGCCGCAACCAGATGTTGCAGGGCTGCGGGGAGAAAGCCTCCGACGACTGTCCTGTGCGGTCCACGGGAGTCCTGGTCCTGGAGAGTGGCCAAGCCAGGCTTCCGTGTGCCCAGATTCTGGCCTCCCTGGGGCGCAGGCCTGCTCTCTGGGCCTTGCCCCCTGCCAAGTCTCTGGTCCCCCGGACCCCGCCCCTTCCAGGGTCCCAAGGCGGGGCACGGCCTCCCCCACAGCCAGTGGAAAGCCGATCCTCATCCCTGGCCCATCCTAAGTCTCCTGGGACGACTAGGCCTTTCAGCTCTTCTACGCAGGAGGTGAGGGGCGCCTCTGCCTAGTCCAGTCAGTGGGCGAGGGCGACCCTAAAGGTTGGCCTGCTCTGAAGGCGGGCAGCCTCGGGGTTTGGAGGCTGGACTGGGAATAGAGAGCTGCCTGACAGTTGGAAAAACAGGAGAAATGCCAAGCAGAACATTTAGCCCGCGGGACTGCTCTGTGGGATGCTTCCTGTCCTCAGTTTCACTTAAACTGTGTCATTTCGGCGCTGGAATAAGCGTTGGGGTGGCCGACTGTACGGGTTTGTCTCTTAGAGGGGCATCATCTGTCCTTGGGGCAGAAGCACTAAAAGCCCCGTCTCCACGAATCCTGATGGCTTGTCCGGGGATGTTAGAAAGTGGGAAGGGAGCGTCCTGTCCCTGGACCCTCTTGCTCCGGGTACCTACTCAAACCCGCTGCCACCCAGACCGCTCCTTGATCCAGTGACGGGCCACTTCTCAGCACCTTGGTTTCCTCCTGGAGAGAGGGCCACAGGGCTGCCTTCCCTTCTGTCAGCCCGAGAAAAGTTCCATCAGGAGGGCAACTGGTGCCTGCAGTGAGCCAATGGGAGAAGCAGCTGGGTGAAAACAATCAAACAAGAAACAAAACAAAAGGAAAACCCCCAAAGCTTGCTTCCTTAAAAGGCGAAGTGCTTTGGCTGAAGAACAATCAATGGTGTCCTAGCCTTTCCCCAGAGACATAGGTATGAAACATCTACCACTCAGCTCTAGGGACAGCTAGAGACCAAGTGTGTACAGCTGTGCACTGCTGGGGTGGGCCACGAGGGGAGAGGAGCCAGGGAAATGTGGGTGACATGCCAGCAGCTGCACAGTCTCACGGGCTGCTGCCAGGCAGGATGACAAGCCTTGTGCCACCAGATCTAATATTTCAAGGAAAGGCGGAAACCTGTAATTTTTATTGATGTTTCCCAATGTTGAAATATTGGCGAATGTTTTAAAAACTGTCAGACATTGTGTGCCAATCCAAACAGGTCTGAGGGCCAAGATGAAACCTCGGGCTGCCAGTTGGTTGACCCCAGACCCAGACCTCTTTGGGGTGTGTGCAGTCTGCTGGCTCCTGACCAGCGGTGTCTGCAGGAGACGGGAAAACCTCTGGACACTGCGCTGGCTGCTCTCCAGCTATCACACAGCTAGAGGATGCTGAAATAGTTCATTTGGAGGCATAGATGTAGGAAGAATTTTCTGGAGAGTTGGCACCTATCTTTTCCAGTGTCTCCCAGGAACAACTTGAAATAGCTTAAGTGCCCTGCAGTGGCACAGGGGTGACTGTAAACTGGTGGCCGTTTCTCTCAAAGCCTGTTTCATAATCTAATATGAAGGGGTCCAACCGGACATTCCCAATGAACCCTCATTGGCTCTAGGGATTTTTTTCTTCTGGCTAGGGAGTGGAAGGGAGCTTTTGCAACATGATATTAAACTGTAACAGTTTCACTACTGGTTTTCACTGAATCTCTAGGGTTTCACAGTCTGAGGTGGTGCAAGTCTCAGTTGTAATTTAAAATTTTCTAGTAGTCACAGTAAAAAATTAAAGAGAAATGGATGAAATAGATTTTAATGATGTTTTATTTAATGCAATATATTAACATTATCAGTTCAATATGTAACTATTAAGAAGATATTTTACATTACCTTTTATACCAAGTTTTGGAAATCATTGTATGTTTTACACTTACATAACTTATCTTAAGTGCTCAATTGCCATGTGTTTATCATACTGGATAGTGAAACTCCAAAGCAGGAAATGCCAACAATTGTCACATTCCCAAGTGATACCTAAGCAGTAAAAGAATTCTGCATTCCTCAAGTGAGTGAAAGCAGTGTATATTCTCCCCACTCCCCCAACTTCTGAATTTTTCTTTCCAAGGAAAAAATGTCTTCATCGGGAAGGATGGGCATGCTGTGTTCAGTTTATCCAGCACGCACTGCACCTCTGTCCACCCCAGGCCATCAGATAGCATCTGTGTCCTCCATGTGTCCGGCAGCTCTGGAGACAGCTTGGAGAAAGCCAGACCTGCAGGGGAGAGATGAAGAGCCTGCTCTGGGATTTTCAGCTGGCTCTGCAGAAGCATGTCCTCCAGCCTCGGCCACCCCCGTCAGCCCTGAAGGGACCAAGGGCAGTTGTGAGTAGGAGAAGAGGGCACTGAAGGAGAGGAATAGGGGAGTCACCCACCCAGGCCCTTTTTCACAAGGCAGGCCTCCAATTGCAGCAGCCTGAGTGGGAGAGTAAACTTGAATTTGATAAGAGTTTGGAGTCCTAGATTATTCTGCTGAGTTGGACTTATTTATTAATAAACTAAGATTATTTTTGTTTCTGGAAATAATCAAAACTTGCTTTAAAATATCCCAGTAAAAATGAAGTGTATGTGTTTGGGGGATATGGGAATTGCTAAAATGAACATCACTGATTCATTACATGGGGTTCGATCTCTGAAATAAATGTTTATAAACAGAGGACTTTTTAAAATTGGGAGTGGGCAGGAGAGGTACACAACCTGCTGGAGATTTGCTTCTGGCTGGAATCAGGGCCAGCCCTGCACAGCAGGTTTCAATGGGCAAATTATGCTGAGAAATTACGAAATAATCCCATTGTGTTCTGAGTAAACCCTATGAGCTCCAGTTGTCCAATGTACTCATGACATTTTTGTGGGTGCTTGGACTCACATGTTCTCATCTCGAGGACATACCTTGTGGCTGAGACTCCCTGGCGCTCCCCCCAGCAGGGCCTGGAAAGATCAGTTGCTCCCTAACTTTTTTGGAGCCCCTTGCCAAGGCCACCATGATGGATGTTCCCGGAGTGCAGAGCCCTTGCGACACGGAAGTACAGCCTCTGTGAAGATATTGAGCATAGCAGGGGCCATCAGTCACCGAGGATCATTTGACACTTTGAAATGAGCTCCTGGTCTCTCGTAAATAGCTGGAACACTGACTCACACTAGGGTTTGGGGGCTGAGGGCCCCCCAGTTTGTGAGGTGCTGTGGGAGGGCTTGGAAGAATGTCTTAGTGTGTGGACTGTGAGCAGCAGGACCATGAAGAGGAACCTCTCTGGTCAACTTGAGGTTCTTCTGTTGGAGCCACAGCCTCCCAGCAGCTGGGCACAATCAAATATTGTGAGGTGAGTGATTTCAGCTACTGTTGACCTTTGGGACAAGACTTGCTGGCTCCTCTGTATGAACTTAACACTGAACGCCAGCCAAAGTCTGAGTCCTCTCCAGCCTGAGGCCTGGGCCAAAGGCCCCACAGCTGTCCTTTCTCAGTGGAGAGTTACCAGTTATGTTGAGTCCATTCCTGGCACCAAAGCTCACAAGGAGGCTTCCGTGGGCTTTTCGGCTGCCCCCACCAATGAGTGTGATAGCTAATACTTTATGAAGACTTTCCTAATGCTAGTCATGATTTGTTGCTTTGTGTGAATTAGTTAATCCTCACAGCAACTGTGTGAGGAGGGGATTATCGTATCTCTGTTGTACAGATGAGAGATGGAGGGGCTTGTGGAGGTTGCTAAGAGACTTGCCCAAGGACACTCAGCAAGTGATGTGTGACCTGGACTCAGTCTACTAGCCACAAAAGCCTGGCTGTCCACCACGGTCTGACCCTGCCCTCCAGGTAGCTTGAGGAAACCAGGCTCATTATGAGAATCAACTGAGGACGCGTGGCTGGTCCTGTGGCGGGCTTCAGCTGAAGTCCCAGAGAAGCTCAGCAGCTTGCATTTCAGAGCCTCTCGGCCATGGGACATTCCAGTCCATGTGTGTGGACAAGGGTGGTCCTTGTCAATCAGGGGTTCTTTGGGACTTGGGAGGAGAATGGATTAAGGGCTGGGGATGTAGCTCAGTTGGTAGAGTGCTTGCCTTGCATGCACAAGGCCCTGGGGTTCAATCTCCAGGACCACAAAAAAGAAAAGGGGAAAAAATGGATTAAGAATAATTTGTGATGGTGTCCAATGTTTCCTTTGAAATGCCAGAGAATCATTTTCCAGGCCAAAAGCTTCCTTCTGCCCAGGTAGCTGTGCCCTTCATTTGTTGGGTAAAATTTTCTGGGGGTCCTTCAGAGCCTACCTGAAGAAGCATGTCCCAAACCTTTGAGTTCACAAAGCACTTTTTCTATCTGACTCTCTTCCCTCTCTCCATAACTAGCAGGGGGCAATTCAGGCCCTCCACAGAGATTAGGAAGCAGAGGCCTGCAGAAGGCAGAGCTTGTGCTTGGCAGCTCAGCTGGGACTCAAACCACGCATTCTAAATTGGATTTCCCACTGGAAAGGGAAAAGACGCCAAATGGTGAGAATTTGGTAAAACCAGCTGGTGCATCCCAAGGATGTGAGGGGATGTTTCTCAAATAGATTTCTCTTGAACCCAGTTCCATGGTGCTTTCTTTTCCTGCAACATAACCACCTTCTCCTGGGCCTGGTCACTCACTGGGACACCAGGACAGCATTACATCTGGGTATATCAGTTTGTGATATGACATGTAGGGCCTGATGACATGTAGGCACTGCTAGGCTGGACGAAGATATGGGGCCAATTGAGCTTTCTTTTCATTGAGGTACTTACATCTATCGCAGAGACATAAAATTCATGGCTGCCTTCTAACTTAAAGATTACAAGATCATCTCAGAACTTCTGGAGCCCAGGGTGGCTAGAGGTCCCTCTGAGAGGCAGAAACCCCTACCTGGGCCTGTTCCACTTCTTCCGTGGGTTCTCCTGCCTGGTTCCTCGTCTGCTTTATCACCTGGGCACTTGCCCCGCCCACCTCCAGTCTGCAGGAAAGGCAGATGCTAATTGGCCTATGGACTTGAGAGGTGACAAAGCTTTGGGCCAAGCCTTTGAGGTACAGAGGAGAGGAAAACTCTCAGGTCTCTTTGCCCACAAGGACACGGAGCCATGGAAAGGTGGAACCCACGTCTCCAGGGTCCTACAGAACCAAGGTGCAAACCCGGCTTTTTGGCCATGAGCCCCGGGAATGTCCAGCCCAGACACAGGAGCCGCCCTCCTTCAGTGCCAGGCCCACAAAGTCTAAGACTCATTGGTCAGTAAGCCCAAGTTTGTTCACCAGGAATTCTGAGACTTCTGTTCACAAACACACCTCCCTCATTGGACCTGAAGACTTTTTAATCAATATATTTATTATAAAACAAACCAAAAAATGGATTAACTCTCTCCCACCCCTCCAAAACAAAACCAAAACAACCAAAATGAAACAAAAAGACAAAAAGTGCCGCCTTCTCCTCCTGTGGGAACTGACCCCATGATGCCGCCCCACTCCTGTACAGTGGCAGGGGCTCTGGGCTAGGGTTTCTATTTATGAAAGCTTTTCACTGGGGCCTAATAAGGATTTGCTTAGTTAACACTCCCAAAATTAGCTCCCCCAATCTGAGAAATGCTCATTTGTGTGAAAAATGCATATTTTAAACAATATGCATATCTATCTATCTATCAATCATGTTAATTATATACAAAGAACAAAATCTGAAGTAATAAATACCAAATCATTAATAGTTGTAAATTGGGGTAGGGTAAAAATGTCATTATAGGCTATTTCCAGTTTTTTGCATACTTGCAGCTTTTAAAAAAAAATACATATTTATTTATTTATTTATTTATTTTTATGTGGTGCCAGGGATCAAACCCACTGCCTCACATGTGCTAGGCGAGTGCTCTACTGCTGAGCCACAACCCCAGCCCTGCTTGCAGATATTTTTTGGGGAAAAGAAAGCTAAAAAAAATTCTAAGTATATGTAAAAGAGTATTAATAAAATATAAGTAAGGCATGAAGAGTTCTAACAGACAGCCACATACCTACAACCTGAGCAAAGAAATGGAACATAGTGCCGTTCCCTTTGCGGTTCCCTACACCCCTCCCCAATGCACCCCTGCCCCTGCATTCAGAGGTAACAACTTCTTTAATTCTGTATTTATTGTTCTCCTACTTTAGTTTTAGTTTTATCAGATATATCAGCATCCCGAAAGAACATTTTGTTTTGTTTTGCATTTTACACTTTATATAAAGTGAATTGTACTGTAGGCACTTTTCTGTGACTTTGGAGATTAATCCATGCCGTCACAGGTAGCTCATTCCTTTTCAATGCTACGTAGTATTCTACTGTATGAAGGTATCATGATTTATTTAAGATCATCCTGTCTATTCCAACAAAAATGGGATTTTGATTGAGCTTGCATTGAATCTGCAGATTGGATATAGGAGAATTTGTATCTTTCCAATATTGAGTGTTTCATTTTCTGAACATGATATAGTTATTTATTTATATGTCTCTGGTCTCTGTCTCTCGATCTCTCTCTCCCTTTCTCCCCTCTCTCTCCTCTCCCCTCTCTTTCCTCCCCTCTTTCTTTCTCTCTCTCTCTTTCTCTCTCATATCAGGCGAGTACTCTATCACTGAGCTGCATTCCCTTAGATCTTCACTTTTTAAAAAAAATTTTAGCATCGATGGACTTTTATTTTATTCATATATTTGTATGTGGTGCTGAGAATTGAACCCAGTGCCTCGCACATGCTAGGCAAATGCTCTACCACTGAGCCACAACCCCAGCCCCATAGATCTTCACTTTTAAAAACGATATCGTATGGGTTTTAACATAGAGGCCTTGAGCATCTTTTGTGGGAATTTTCCAATGTAATGCCAAGGTTCACAGTTTCCCCTAATGGTCTTTGAATGTGCTTGGATCTAGACTGCCGGCTGCTTCTTCATTCGTGACATTGGTGGCCTGCACTTCACTCTTATTTACTTATTGTACCAGGGATCGACCCCAGGGGCACTTCCCCACCGACCCACATCTCCAAACCCCCCGCCCCTTTAAAAAAATGTGTGTGTGTGTAAGTGTGTGTGTGTGTATATATATTTGGACACAATACCTTTATTTTGTTTATTTATTTTTATGTGTTTCTGAGGATCGAACCCAGGGCCTCACACGTGCAAGGCAAGTGCTCTACCCTGAGCTACAGACCCAGCCCCTCTCTGGCCCCTGCGCCCCCCCACACACTTTTTTTTAAGAGACAGAGTCTCAACTTTTTTATTTAGAGAGAGAGTCTTTTTTATATTTAGAGATTTTTGTCTCTAAACATAAAAAAATAAAAAAAGGGCTGGAGACTCGGGTCTGTGGGGAAGCCCCTGAGGTCAATCCCTGATACAAAAAATAAATAAATATTTTTTAAAAAAGTATGAATGTCTCTCTAGGCGTCTATCTATATATCTATCTATCTCCATCCATCCCACTGCTTTAGAGATTTATATTATATATTACTATTTGGTGCAAAATATTTTTAAGTTCTTTTGTGATTTTTGTCTTTGAAGTATTATTTAGAAGTGTAAGAGTTTTCAAACATAAAGGGCTATATTTTTTTTTGTTATTGATTAAAATCTTATTTCTACTGTGGTCAGGGAAAATACTCTGATTTTAATTTTTGTGAGTATGTTGTCACAACCCTTCAAATAATAATTTTGTAAGTGGTTTGTTTGCCCTTAAAACAAATGTGTATTCTGCAGTTGTTTGGTGCAGTATTTTATGTTTATCAATTAGGTCAAATTTGTTAATCATGTTGTTTAAAACTTTGATTTTTAAAAACTTTTTACCTTCAGAAAATCTCATTAAATACTGTACCACCTAATGAATTTTTATAACGTGAACACTTCTGTAACCTCTGTGGACTAGAACAGTGCCATCAAGTGCCCTTGGCTAATCAAGTCACCCCACCCTGCCGGAATAGAGTCTTCTTAATGGAATCCTGATTTTAGTGGTAATTACTTTCTTGTCTTTATAATTTTATCATTCAAGTGTAAATACCTACATACTATAGTTTAATTTTGACTTTTATTGTTTGACCATTTTGATATATCTTTTAAATCTCATTTAATCTACGATTTTCCTCTTCTTCTCTCTCACAGTGTTTTAAACACTCTGTCCTATAGCGTTTCTCATATTCTGGATTTTGCTGATTGTATTTCCAAGGCATGGGTATAATACATTCCTCTGTCCTCTGTGTTCCCTGCTAATTGGTAATTGGATCTAGAGGGTGGATTGGAACCAGGTTGGGTTTTTGGTGGGGGTGGTGTTGGGCAAGACTTCATAGTTACTCATTTTATTTATCTTCAGGAAGCACATCATGTCTGGAGGGCCCTGAGATTCAGCAGTTACTGGTGTTCCAGGTCTAGGCACACTGAGTCATTCAGGTTGCGAAACAGCTATACAATGCAGTTCTAACAATCCTTCTTCATTCATTTGCTGGAAATAATTTCAGCAAGAGAAATTTCACCCCATTGACTATTTAGTTTCCAGTTGTCCAGTTTGATAGAAAAAACTTTGATACTTAATAATTATTTCCCTTTACTTACCAGTTATTAAAATAGAGTTATTTCTCAGAATAATTATTTCCCTTTACTTACCAGTTATTAAAATAGAGTTATTTCTCAGCAGCCTCCCAGGAAGACCAATTAATACATTTTTGTGTGTGTCATGAACCAATGGATGTGTGTGTGTGTGTGTGTGTGTGTGTGTCGCACTGGGGATCAAACCAGGGCCTGGCATGTGCTAAGCAGGTGCTGTACCAAGCTACATCCCCAGCCTGACTGAAACATATTAGCTGTGCTTCATTCATTGCAGCAATTGTCCTCCATAATCGGATGGCCCCACATTTGGGCAGTTGGAGTGCTGCTTGACTCCTGTGCTCTTGCGGCTTCTTTTCCATCTGATGTGACAGGGTACTCTGGGCTTATCCTGCATGATCCTTGTCTCAGACATTTATCCTTGAAGCACTGGTTTCTTTTATTGGAAATGATATACTGCTGTCCAAATCTGGTTGCTGGAAAGAGTTAAACAGATTATTTTGCATGTTCTCTCCCTGATCTTCCTCCCCCTTCTCTGGCTCCTCCTCTACGGGGCATTCAGTTAAGACTCCTCATACTCCTTCTGTGGTACCCCTCAAGCAGCCTTACTTTAAAAAAAAAAAATTGTTCTTTTTAGGGATGCATGATAGTAGAGTGTATTTTGACATGTTATACAAACATGGAGGAGAACTTATATTAATTAGTATCCCATTCTTGTGGCTGAATATGATGTGGAGTTTCACTGGGTGGTTTATAGGAACATGACAGTAATGTCTGATTCATTCTACTGTCTTTCTTATTCCCATCCCCCCTCCCTCCCTTCATTCCCCTTTGTGTAATCCAATGACTTCTATTCTCCCCCCACCACACACACAAGGGTTATGGAGTTTCTATTCCCTAATTTTTTATATGTTCCAGATACAGTATTTCTGCAATATTTATATTTAAAAGTTGATTTGGGGCTGAGGACATAGTGCTTGCCTCTAATGCAGAAAACCCTGGTTTTAATTCTCTGCATTGAAAAAAAAAAGTTTGTTTGGCTAGATAAAACAACAACAACAACAACAACAACAACAACAAAGTCCTTAGCTTTCATTTTCTTTCCTTGAGTATTTAAAATATTTTACTCATTTTCCTCTGATATAAAATGTCAAAAATGTTCCTGTTAAAATGATTTTTGATAATCTAACTTTTCTCCACTTCTGGCCTTATTTGATCTTTTTGTGTGCACATCCAGAGGATTTTCTTTCTAATATTTTAGTGAATTATGGCTTGGTGTTGGCTATTTTGGGTGAATTTCTTTGGTTAAATGGTATGCCCCTGTGATTCCTTTTAGGTTGTTTTTGTTTTTTCCCTAAGTTTCTGGGAGAAATGCGTTTATCACCTCCCATCACTATGGATTTATGTTTTTTAGTTACTGTCAAATTTTACATGCTGCATTTTTGAGGCTGTTATTATGCACAGGTAAATTTAGATTTGCTAGATATTCTGGTGAATAAAACCTTGTATTATAAAATACCTCTTTACGTCTAGTAACGCATCTTGCCATTTATTTTATTTTTCTGATATTATGAACCTCCTCCAACTTCCTTTAGGTTTTCAGTTGCTATATCTTTTTCATATTTTAACTTTACTTTTAATAGTCTATATTTAAGTGTGTTTCCTATATAAAGCTTGTAATTAGATTTTATTTTTATCAAGTCAATCTTTATATTTTAATTGAAGCATTTAAACCATTTATATTTAATATAATTATTGGTTCACCTGAGCTTAAATGTTTATTAGTTTCTCTCTTTTTGTCCCAATTAGTCTATATTCTCTTGTCTTT
The DNA here is from genome assembly GCF_045843805.1 of Urocitellus parryii. Classification (NCBI taxonomy): domain Eukaryota; kingdom Metazoa; phylum Chordata; class Mammalia; order Rodentia; family Sciuridae; genus Urocitellus; species Urocitellus parryii. Next base: position 23,016,867 of record NC_135543.1, on the reverse strand, counting down.
TTTCCTTGCCTTAATTTATTTTGAATTATATAACTTTCTCCTTTCTTAATTTCATAGTTGTTATTATTTGTGGTCCTGGGGATTGAACCCAGGGTCACTCTTCTATATCCCCAAACCTTTTAATTTTTTTTTTAAATTTTGAGACAGGTTCTCACTAAATTTATTAAGTCCTCACTAAGTTGCTGAGTCTAGCCTCAAACTTGTGATGTCCGGCCTCAGCCTCCTGAATCACTGGAATTACACGTGCACCACTGCTCCTAGCCTGTCATACTTTTTAGAAACACGATTTTTAGTGGTCAGACTTAAGGCTTACAACATACTTCTTTGAGTTATCATATTCTAAAATTAGTACTTCTATATCTTAGACAATATAAATGCCTTAGAAAAAATGAGTTCCATTTACTCCACTTCAGAGTTATGAGCGATTGTGTCGCTGTCCAGAGCCTGCGATGCTTTCCACAGCCATGCTGGTCTCTGGTCTGCCCTCTGTGTGTCCTCGCAGGCTCTAGAAGTTTACCTTATCTACCTGAATTTCTGCTCTCCAGACATCTTGGCCCAGTGATTTGTCACTGTAATGTTAACGTACCTGCTCCAGCTTCTCTAGTTATCCTGGTGGAACAGTTGTTCTCACTTAGTTATCCTGTCTGTCATTGACGGCAGTGGATGTTCAGTACTATTAACTATACTTGACGAACTGCCCTTTGAACAGGCATGGAGTATTGCTGTTAACACAGGAGTCTAACTCCCACAGCTCTGTAACATCTGTGCAAGGTGACTCTCGGACCCAGGGTGTGAGTTTGCATCCGGGGTCAGGTGTGTGTGTTAACCAGGCCCAGGGGCTGCACATATGCTTAGCTGTCTCAATAAACAATCCAAAAAAGCACCCGAGGTGGCCTGCATTGTCTTGAACCGATTTTGGATCAGTTTTCAAAGTTGTTGAGACCTACCTAGATTCTACAGGTCAATGAAAAAAATAGTCTCTTCGTTTCACTTTGAGCAAGATGATGTAGTGAGTGTTTGGTCCTGGTCCAGCAGTCTGTGATTCAAAGACAGGGGTCTGGGTGAGAGGTCAGAGTCAGCTCTTCCATGTCCAGGTCTGAGGAAAGTGAGATTTCACCATTCCTGGAGCCACTGGAGTCTGTTCACGAACATGAGAGAAGCTGCGGGTGCAGGTGGGGGCTCAGCCCAACTCTTGATGCAAGGATATAGCTTGGGCCTGGGACTTCAGTACCTGGCATAATGCTATTTGATTATTTTTCCTTGAAATTTGTATATTGAAGTCCTATCCTCAGGATTCAACTGTATTTGGAAATAGCACCTTTAAGGAGGCGATTAAGGTTGTATTATATGGGCATAATGTTTTGGTCCTAAGGACTTGGGGTATGGCTCAGTGGTCGAGTGCTTGTCTAGCACACACAGGGGCCTGGGTTCTCCACAGGACCATCAAAAAGAAAAAAATATCTGACTCCTATAGGACTGATGTTCTTATAAGGAAAGGAAGAGGCACCAGGGATGCACGGGCATGGAGAAAAGCCCATGTGGAGACACAGCCCGAAGTTGGCCATCTGCAGGCCAAGGAAAGAAGGTTCAGGAAAAACCCTGAGAATGAACGCCATGGGCTGGACTTCAGAGCTGTGAGGAGGTCAGTCCTGTCATTCCCCTGTGGGATCTGCTATGGCTGCCTGAGCACAAGAATACACTTGGGGTGGGTCAAACAGTTGACAGGAAGCTGACAGTGAGCAGTCCGTCCTCCCTGGAAATAGCCCCCGGCTCATGTGGTCTGGAGGTGTCTTGCTTTTGGTAAGTGACTCCTGGGTGCTTCGCTTGCTGTTTCCAAGTGTGTCTAAAGAGTTTGTCTCTTATTTTGTCGTCCTTTACCTTTCTTTACGTTTCCCTGCCTTCCAAATGAGGAGATCCTAGCAGGTGCCTGTCTCAGAAGGCAGAGAGCCCAGATCTCTAGGGTTTCTGAGGGGACCTGGCAGCTGACATCCTGGCTCAGTTGCTGGAGGTCTCAGGAGGGGACCGTGGTCTAGATTTAGATTTGTTCCTGTGCCAGGTCCCCACACCATTGTTGGCAGGGACGGCCTTGTAGCCTTACGGACTTGTTCACTGGCTTGCGTGAACTTGAGTCTTAGACTGCGCTTAAGTCTTAGACTGCGCTTTCTCTTGTTTTCCCCCTTTAGACACTGTGGCTCCTGGAAAGTGTAAAGAACAGCCCAAACAACACTGCGACCTCTGCCCTCCTGGCTGTGACAGCCCAGACCTAACCCCTGGGATCCTCCAGTCCACTTGCAAGAGAGGCCATGGCGCAGGAAGCTTTGCGTTTGCCTGAGCCAGGAAAGGAGCCACTTCCTCACTCCCAGGGCGATGACCTCACCTGCCCACAGCGCCTCCGGGTTGTCTGCAACTGCTCCCCGGGGAAACCTGTGAATGTTGTGCTCATCCAAGTTTATCTCAACTTGTTCATAAGCCAAGGCACATACATGAAATTCATTTTGTCTTTATTGACCACAAAGTGTCAGAAACTACAGTAGCGAGCAGCCTCTCCTGTGCCTCGGCAGGTGGCCTGGTTCTTGCCTTGGCCCCTTTCTACCCTCCTCTGTGAGATGCAGCTCCTGGAAACACCCAAATGACAACATATGTCCCTAGTGCCCCTTCCTTCCCTAGTCCTTGGCCCTGAAAGACTTTTTAAAAATTCTTTCACCGTTGACCTTCATTGATGAAAATTCTGGATATTGGCTTCAAACATATGAATAAGGATTTTAAAATCTGAGTTACATACAAACCTCTGTTAACAAAGGAAACCCAAAGTCTTAAACTCCTTCAGGGTTGACTTAAATTACATTATCATATCACTTAAACATAAAAATCACATAAATTCTGTACATTTCAGTAGCTCTTACATAACTATAAAATCTAAATCAGTGTACAAATGAAATAGCGAAAGTCCCCACAAAACCACCCAGACTTAGGTCAGAACACTTTAATATGACCAGCATGAGATTCAAAGAAAAATGATGTGACATCCTATCTTTTGTAAGAGTTGGGGTCTCACTGTGTTGCTCAAGCTGGCCTTGAACTTTCAATCCTCCTGCCTCAGTCTCCTGAGTAGCTGGGACTACAGGCGCATACCAGCATGCCTGGTTCCATTCTTTTTAAAAATCAGTACCATCTGGTTGTGCAATCTCTAGAAACACTTAACCGTGAGATGATCATTCATATGATGTGGAATACGTTTATGTTAATTTTTAAGATTTTCATTCAAATGAAAATCGAAATTCTCATGAGGGGGTCTTGGGCCTCCTGAATGTATCTGGTGGGTTTCAGGGTATCTGAGACCCCGGTTCTACAGTGCTTGGATTCGAGGTTCTAACTTTTTTTTTTTTTTAATAATGACATTTTACATTCTTTTCTCTTTTTTTTTAAAGAGAGGAGAGAGAGAACGAGAGAGAGAATTTTTTAAATATTTATTTCTTTTAGTTATTGGCAGACACAACATCTTTGTATGTCGTGCTGAGGATCGAACCCGGGCACACATGCCAGGCGAGCGGGCTACCGCTTGAGCCACATCCCCAGCCCCTCGAGGTTCTAACTTTCCATGGGAGAAGCTCTTTGCTTCCTTCTGGGCTTGTCCCCAGCCACTCCCAGTGCCCTGTGGGGCCAAGGTCCCCCAAGAAGGAGCAAGGACCTGGCTTGTTTTCGTTTTTTGCTTTTCCCGGGTGAGGCCAGGCGCACACTTCACGCATGATTGGAACCAAAACACAAGGCTGGGTAACTGCTCAGGGGACAGCTCCCTGCTCTGCTGGGGCTCACTGGGCTCCATCAATGTGTCCCCACGTGTCTGGGGGGGGGCTGGCTGAGGGAGGGGCCTCTGCTACCCATCTGATCCTGGCTGACGGGTGGACCTCTTGCAGTGCCTCCACTGGAGGAAAAAAAATAGCAGTTCAGTCCTTGGAAAAAACTAGCAACTCACAGAGACCAGAATAGCAACTGAAGATGTACTTAAAAACAGAAGCACCTGCTTCGGAATTGGGACAGGAAATGAGATTTCAGAAATGCCACAAGAAGCCCGTGGAGCAGCAGACCCTCCCTCCAACTCCCCCTGCCTTTGCTCTGTGGCCCAGTGTGGCCGGCCCCGTGCCTTGGCGTGTGGAGTCTGGGCCTGAACCTCTCAGGTGGAGAACCAGTCACAGAGAAGAGAGGGACCCTGGCCTGGGGGTTGCTGCTGTGGACTGTACAGCCATGGGCAGTGCTCTCGGTGCATCTCTTGACGGGCCTCCTCAGGGTTTTCAGGAGAAGCAGAGAGTAGGGGGCAGGCGTCTCTCAAGGTGGGGGACCCACATCCCAGGGAGTGTCAAGGAGAGGAGATGGTAACAGTCTGTCTGTTTAGTGTTTCATTTCAAAACAGAAAGAGAAAGCCCACTGACAACATTAATGCTGGAGGATGTGGGAGCCCGGGAGGGAGGAGGGCCCTGAGTGCCTGTGTGTGTGGGGGAGTGTGTGGGGGAGGGTGGGGTGCAAGTTGCAACTTACATGTCCCCACTGAAGGGACTTAGAGATTCTATTATCTATTTTTAAGTAAACGAACTCACACAAAGGACAAGTGACTCTAAAACCAGGTCGAAAAGAGACTTTGGACTGAAGATAACACTAATAGAGCAGCCCCAGGATGGCAGCCGGGCCCTCTTCCCACCCTCAGCATGAGCTCCTCTCAGCCACATACAATAAAAGTGACTGCACTTTAACCAGCTCTGCAAACAGCCAAGACTGAAATTAAACAAAAGACGATTGAAATGTGGTTTTACTCTGCTAAAAGAAATGTGAAAGCTGACAGAATCAAAACGGAGTCCCTCAAGTTGACCCCAACAATAAATAAATAAATAAATAAATAAATAAATAAAGCTATGAGGTCATGAGGGAAGAGTATTTCTGTTGTTTGTGGCACTGGGGACGAACCAGGACCTTGCTTGTGCTAGGCATTGCTGTCCCTCTCAGACACATGCCCAGCCTCAGGGAAGGGTTCTTAACACATCTGAAACTGTCACAAGACACTGCCAGAACACAAGCTTGCACAGACGACCTCACAACCTTCCACAGAAAGTACTTCAAGAGGACATCTGTCCAGCAACTGTCTGTGCAGCCTTGGACTGACGCCACTCTTGTTATTCATCTTCATGGCCCAGGATTATTGTTTCAAAATATCTGACGTAAGCCTTCTCATCTTTGTTTTTAAAAATGCCCCCTTGCCTCATCATCTTTGAATGCTCCCAGAGTGGACCAGGGCATGCCTAGAGCTCCACTGCTCCCCATAAGTCTCTGCATCTCTTTGGAATTTGTCCTTTAGGTTGACACACCTGATCCCTCACGGGGAATGTTGCCTGGAGAGCCCAGGGTGCTGCGAGGGACTCACAGGACATTGAGAACATTGTTAATTTTATCTTGTCTTCCCCTCTTAACTCTTCTTTTTTGAAAAGAAAAGCTATATTTGAAAAAAAAAAGCTATACTTGGAAAGAGTTTTGTTTTTTAAAAATAATACATAGATATGATGTAAACTAATGAGATAAATATTCAGAATCTTTGGATGGTTTTCGTCTCTGGGAGGGGCAAGCGATACAATATTCGAGGACCTGATCCAGGGCAGTGGGTCTCAGGTTTTAGGCGCGAGAGAGTCCTCAGGAAGCTTGTCAAACCTCCTGGCTGCTGGTTGCCCCTCGAGTTTCTGATTCAGTGTGAGAATGTGCACCTCTAACGATCTCCCAGGTGATGCTGAGGCTGCAGGGCTGGGGACCATTGGCCTATGGAAATGACCACAGCTGAAACAGAAACAACTGTAAGTTTAAGAGCCACTGCTGCCCCTGTCAACCTTGGGTGGGAGCCCACCTAGTGGCCTCACTGCCAAGGACCTGGTTAGGAGCCCCAGGCTCTGATGCCAGAAAGATCTAAGTGGGATTCCTGTGTAGCACCCATGAGCATGAGACTTCATATCCTAAGATGGTGGATGTGCAACAGAAAAAAAAAAGCTATATTATTTTAAAATTATCTTGCTGCCTTCTAAGGAGGATCTTGGTAGCTGAAGGCTTGATGAGGGCCGTGTGTGTGTGTGTGTGTGTGTGTGTGTGTGTGTGTGTGTGTGTAGGAGCTGGGAACAGGAGTGGACAGAGCTGGACCCGTCTTTGCTGGGGAGACCCACAAGAAGGCTGTTGTGGGCTGGGGCTGTGGCTATACTGCTCTTTAGGCCCCCAAACCATCATCTTCCTCCAAGAGCAGATCCGGGAGGCTGTGCCCCTCAATGATGGGTGCAAGCCAAGGGCTGGAGCAGAGGACACCTGCCAGCAGGTAGAGTTGCCAGCGGGACCCTCCTCATTCTCTCCCCCATAGACTTTCCATCCATTTCTCTCTTCTTTGTTCACATATGCTTTTCTATAGGGCATTCTTGACATTCAGAAGCAGTTAACAACCCACAGGATATTGCCTTCCTGGCAGGATTTCTAGCCCAGGCTAGGCAGTGAGAGGGTCGGTGTCCTTAAATTGGGCCAGAGCACACCACATACACCTGGGCTGCTCACTTCAGAGGGAAGGCCTCCTTTGAAGTCAGTTTTTTGCACCTCTTGGATTGATTGCCAATGAAAAAGATTAGAATTGCAACCCCTTGTGAGTAACCTGCAGGGAGTAGGGACAATCACAAACAGTTCCTGCTCATTCCAGTGAAGCCGTGCCTGGTGCCACTGCTGGGCAGAATGGGGGGCTGGGCCGCCTCCTTTCTCAGCACTGCATCACATGGGGCCCAAGCTTTGTCTTTAGGGTTAATTATGGAGCTCTTTACTAGCATGACTTGGTGCCTATGAAGGCCCCAGGGAGAACTGTGTGTGGCCAACAGGCCACAGAGGGGCCAATCCCTCGCCTCACCACTAACCACGAGCAGGTTCCTGGATATCACTGAACTCAGTCCCTGGCTCTGCAAAGTGGGCTGATGAGGGTGCCGACCACAGATGGGCACGAGGATGCAGGAAATGTGTGTGAAGAGCCAGGCCCAACAGATGCTCTCCAGCATCCTTATTACATGCTGATCCAACCCGTGTGGGTTGCTCCATGAAAGCTAAACTCAGGGAATCGTACCCAGGGATTACTGGGCATCTGAAGGCTAGAGAAATTAACTCTTTCATTTATCCATATAATGAACATATCTTAAACTTTGCCTGCAGGTGTGACAATAAGCTAATAGACACATAGGAACAAAAGCCTTTTGGGGATGTATTTGTGCAAAAGGCGGTGGCTCTGATGGGCCTCCCTGGAGACTCTGCTGATGGGCAGGTTGGGGGTGAGGGCAGGCGACAGGGACTTTCAACAGATGGAAGCCTTCTCCAACCAGGCAAAATGGCAGAAGAACCACAGAGAGGTTGCTAGGCCTGTGGGCTTGGGCAAGATAAAGCAGGAGGCTTGGGGCAGAAGCCTCCTTGATGGAAGGGTGAAATGAGGCTGCTCCCCTGTGGAAGCCTCCTGCAGACTGACCTCCTGTCCCCCAAGCACTCCATGTGCACTGTGAGCTTGGAGTCAGGCCCCAATGCAAACCCGGCTCGCCTGCTCTACCTTGGGCAAGTCACTTTAGTACTGAGTCTTAGTCTCATCTGTAAAATGGTGATAATTACTGGGGCTGGGGATACAGCTCAGTTGGTAGAGTGCTTGCCTCATATGCACAAGGCCCTGGCTGGATTCAATCCCCAGCACACACACACACACACACACACACACACACACACACACACACAGAACTGAGACGAAAATGGTGATAATAACATCTGCCCAAGAAAAGTGAATGAGATATAAGTTGAGTAACCCTTATCTGAAATGCTTAGAACAAGAAGTGTGTCAAGATTTCCAAGCTTTTCAGATTTTAGAATATTTGCATAGATTTAACTAGTTCTATGCCCCTAATATGAAAATCCAAAATCTGAAATATTCCAAATCCCCAAACTTTCTGAATGTTGTGCCTCAAATCCCTCAAACATAACAGGAACATGGCGTTATCTGACCCTTCAGCCTCCTTCTGGTGAGGCAAGGATTCTCACAAAAGCTGGGGTGGGGAGGTGGGATAGAAATGGAAGTGAATACTGATACAGCTGTGGTCCAGGGTGAGGCAATGTTTGGTTCCCTCTCAGCCAGCTCACACCAGCCTTGAATCTCAGCTCTGGTGAGGTCTGTCTGGCTCCATGGCTGCCCTAACTGCAGTATCTGCACAGACAGCCCAATGCACAGCTGACCCTTCTAGATGGGGCTCAGGGACTGCAAAGGGCCCATTCCCTGCTTCCCTGCTGGGGGCAACTGGTGGTCACCCGCTCACTCGGTTTCTCCACCCAATACTTTCATCTGAATTTTACCCACTTTTAAAAAGGTCAATGTCATTTACACAGAGCTTTTATTTACAAAGAGTGCTTTTAGTCACTAGTAGGTCCTACGCCTGTTATAACCAGGGAAAATGGCTAGCTATCCTGGGACACAGATGCTAGATATCACTGGCACAGATATCACTTAGAGTTCATATGTTGGTGTCCATAAATGAATTGTTCATTTGTTATGTAGTCCATGGTTGCAAAGGCAGAATTAGCTAAGTAGTTGCCACAGAATCTTTATGACCAGCACAACCAAAAATAAGCTTTACTTTGCCCTTTGCTGATCTGAGTTAGAGAAACCTTCATTTCATTAGTATCTGCCATTAATTCAGACTCATATTTCAAGCAGAAGAGATGAAGTTCTAGTGGTGGAATTTCAGGCACATTATTTATGACAGGTGGCTTCGTTTCACTAACTTTTCCAGGGGAGAATAGAGGAAAAATTAGAGCCAGGTAACAGAGATGCAAGAAGCCTGGAGCCTGGAAACAAGAATCCTACTTCTAACTTCAGCTTCTACCAACCCATGATGTGAGTTGAGCACAGGCCTTCATGTGGTGCTCTCCTTATCCCTCCAACATCTGCCCTTTTGACCTTAAAGAGGAAGATGACAGCTGTGAAATGCTGTCAGCCCTAAAGTGTCACTTGAATGCAAGGATTAGCCAATTCTAGAGCATTGTGATAAGGTATATTGCTTCCCTTCCAGGCAAAGGAAACAAAGGCATCTGTGAATATAGTTCTCCTCAAAATCCTTGCTTTGACAAGACTATGACAGACCACTGTGAAGGGGATGCTTCTGTCATTCCCTAGCCTCTCAGAAGGTCCCTGACCTGCATATTTGTTATCTGGCTGAGGCATAAATCTGAGTTCTCATCTGCTGCCAGTGAAGCCAGTGAATGGCCTGGCATCTATGTCCCAGGATAGCTAACCATTTTCCCTGGTTATAACAGGCGTAGGACCTATTAGTGACTAAAAGCACTCTTTGTAAATAAAAGCTCTGTGTAAATGACATTGACCTTTTTAAAAACCTCAGGAGGGAGATGAGTGACATGGGTCTACTTTGAAGTATTTATTTGCAATCAGGGACTCTGGCCTATGGTAACCATTTCAAGAAGCTAACATATCTTTAAAAACAGCCATGGGAAGTGGCTTCTTTTTATAGGAAATCTCAGCTTCCGGTTCCTAGGAATTGCTGACTCCAACAGTACCCATGCCCACGAGTCACCTGAGGGGGCCTGTGACCAGGAATGAATGACAACTATACTTTATTTGGGCACAAAAGCAAATTATAGCTTGAATGGCCACCACACACTGCAATGGTCCACAGCATACAACAGAACCAGTATTGGCACGTGGTGGGTTTATTTCTGTTCCGCTAACAGAGCATGTGTACGCTGAAAAATGCAAACCCATACCCGGGCCTGTGCCAAAGACAGTTGCAATAGATTACATCACCTGGATTTTTTTGTTTGTTTGTTTATAATAGCCAGTCTATGTTGGCAGTGCAAATTGGCCAGTTGTGTGCTATTTTAAATCCTTCCTGCTCCTTTCCCCATTTTGTGCCAACAAAGCTACCCAGAAGGGAGGAATTCAGTCAGCATCAGAAGAATGCATTGAAGCCCTATTTCCTAAACCCTAGGGGAGATCTGAGTGGGAGGGGAGGTCCCAGTTAGCTGAGGACAGAGTCTTTTTTATGTGTCTGTTTCCCCAGGCTGAAAGCTGGGCCCAGCTGACAAATGTCAGTGGGAGGGAGCAATGAAGAGTGTGGCTGGGTGACAGGCAGAGGCCCTGGCGGAGGCCTGGGTGAGAAGGGGGTGGAAACACTTCCTGAAGATCCATCCAGGTCCAGAGTTTTCAGCTGCCACTCCAAAGCCCCGTCTGTCTGCTTAGCCAGTCCAGTTGGCCCTGATATACAGGCTGCAGGTGAGGCCAGTCATCACCCTGCCCCTGCCAGAACCCCATCCTTGGCCATGAACTGTATCTGGCCAAATTGTTCTCATTATGGGACCTTTCAATCAAATATCTGGACCACTGAGCTGAAGATCACCATTTTCCCCTGATGTTTCTCCCTACTTACTCAGAATTAATACATTTTTTCCTTTGCTAGCCCCCTTTTGAAATGGCATTCGGCTTCCACTCTAAACCCACCCTGGTCTGGTCTGGTCTGGATGCCCTGCATGCTGACCCCTCCATATGACCAGCACACACGCAGCAACTCCCTAGGTTGTTTTAGAAGCTAGTGACCATAGAGCCAGACTGCCTCCCAGTTCTGAGTAGGGCCAGACCTCTAGTCCCCACTTATGCCAGCTAGTCAGAATGGGTGTCATCTATGGGTTTCTGGGGACAGTTCAGTGGCCCAAGTCCCCCTTAGGGCCTTTAGGGGGTCAAGGTACAAGGTGTCTTATGGAGGCATTGGTGTAAGATCAAGGCCACCCTAAGGAGCCTCATACTATTTTGTACCTGTAGGGGCTGGGACTACATACTGGGGAATGGGACACAAGGAGTGGCCAGGAGTTTGATACCACGAACAGCACAGGACAATATTTTTTGAATGAAGTACTTCACACCCAGGAGATTGTTTCATCATAGTTAAATATAAGGGATTTAAATGCTCAAAACATTCTGAGAAAAGGTAGGTTCCAGGTTAGGATGGGCAGCAGGGCTGCCCAAACCAGGTGGGCATCTGTGACCTCAGCCTGACTCCCCCTTCCCTGCTTTGGGTCACTCTCCTAGCACCACAGCCTCTGGACCTCCTGTTGTGGCAACTGCTGAGCCTCACCCACCACTCCTCATCTGTAAAATGGATAACTGTCCTCCGCAAGGGACTGGCAGGAGTCAATGTCATACCATATGGAATTCTTTCTGGAATGAAAGGAAAAGACAATGAGGCATAAGTGTGAGCAACAGGAGCTCTCAGGCCTGATAACTTAGGAGGGGGAGACTGTTCCTGATCTGAACCCACCTCCTGCTGACTCTGGAAGGGTTCCCTTTAGTTGTGTTGTCTTATCTGGTCAAAATAGAACATCTGAGCACAGCTTTTGGCTGTTTTTGTATCTGGAATCAACTGCAACCATGCAGCTCTGGAATCCCCTGGGGAATCTGATCCAAAGGCATTCACAGGAGACCCTTGCGGCCAGAAGCCCCAGGGTCAGGGATCAGCGGACTGTGGTGCTGGCCAGTTTCCTTCCAGACCTAGTTGCTGGTGCTGTGCCCACCTGCCTCCAACTAAAGAGCAACACAGGAGGTATGTGATACCATCATTCTGTGCTTGGGTTTTACTCTTGAGAGGGTGTGTGGGGAGTTAAGTAATTTCAAGCAGTTTAAATGTTCAGAAAATGCCTACTGTTCATTGAGTAAAATTAAACACAAGCCTTCAGAGATATTTCAGTTTTGCAGCTTCAAGCAGTTGTTCACAATCCTGGCAGGGAAAGTTGAACACCCTACTCCCACTTCCTTTCCGGAGCCCCAGTGACAGAGGTGGGATCTCTGAGGGTGGGATTCAGTGTCAGCACGACTAAGGGCCTCCCAGGTGACCCCAGGCAGCCTGGCTCATGGTTGTGTTCACTCTTGAAACTCAGGTAGGCATGCTCCCTGGGCACTGGTTCTGGTCCCTCTGTAGAGGAGATAGTGATTTCTTCAAGATCCGAGTGTTACAGTGACAAATCCATCAGGGAGTTTTGCTGGATCAAAGTGGTGCTGACATCAAAATCCTTGAGTATAAGTCTACCTGGTTTGGATCAAAATGGTCTTGGGCAGTGCTTCTAGCTTACTGAGACTGGGTACAGATCTGGCAAAGAGGACCAAGGACTCATATTTACATTATCCCCCATCATTTGCCAAGGTGGGTGGGGGAATAAACAAAGAGGGTCCCCTCTAAGCTCCTGAGGACTTAGCCAAGAGGAATCTCTCAAAGCCTTGAAAGAGCACTCCAGTTACTTCTGACCCTGAAGGTGATGGTTCTGCCAGCTTGGTTCCTTCCTGGAAAAGGGTCAATGGGAAAACCAGAGAAAAATGAGACTTCCTAGATTTTTCCAATAAAATCTTACTTGGGACCTAAGAAAATGAGTTCTTGGGTAGCTTATTCTTCATTGTTTGTTCTATAAACATGTCATCTTTCACCAGATTCTGGGGGAACTTGATGGGGCTGCTGGGAATGGAGGCCATTCTAGGTGAAGCACAGCTAGGGGCAGGGGTACAGGGGTGGCTCTGCAGCTCTAAGGCAGCCCTCAGGTATCTGGGCAACAGAAGGCTCTAGAATACTGGGAAGTACTGCTATAAACATTGATGTGGCTGTGTCCCTGTAGTATGCTATTTTTAAGTCCTTTGGGTATAGACCGAGGAGAGGGATAGCTGGGTCAAATGGTGGTTCCATTCACAGTTTTCCAAGCAATCTCCATACTGCTTTCCATATTGACTGCTCCAATTTGCAGTCCCACCAGCAGTGTATGAGTGTATCTTTTCCCCCACCTCCTCGCCAACACTTGTTTTTATTCTTGATAGCTGCCATTCTGACTGGAGTGAGATGAAATCTTAGTTTTGATTTGCATTTCTCTAATTGCTAGAGATGTTGAATATTTTTTCATATATTTGTTGATTGATTGTATATCATCTTCTGAGAGGTGTCTGTTTAATTCCTTGGCCCATTTATTGATTAGGCTATTTGGTTTTTTTTTTTTTTTTTTTGTGTGTGTGTGTGTTTAGCTTTTTGAGTTCTTTATATACCTTAGAGATTAGTGCTCTATCTGATGTGGGTGTGGCAAAAAATTGCTTCCAAGATGTAGGCTCTCTATTCACCTCACTGATTGTTTCTTAGGCTAAGAAGCTTTTTAGTTTGAATCTATCCCATATATTGACTCTTGATTTTAATTCTTGCACTATAAGAGTCTTATTAAGGAAGTTGGGACCTAATCCGACATGCTGGATATTTGGGCCTAGTTTTTCTTCTAATAAAGAAAATGTGGTGTATATATACACAATAGAATATTACTCAGCAATAAAAGAGAATACAATCACAGCATATGCAGGTAAATGGATGAAGTTGGAGAATATAATGTTAAGTGAAGTTAGCCAATCCCCCTGCCTCCCGCCAAAAAAAATGCCGAATGTTTTCTGATATAAGGAGGCTGATTCATAGTGGGGTTGGGAGGATTAGATGAACTCTAGATAGGGTAGGGGGTGGGAAGGGAAGAAGGGTACATGGGGGTAGAAAAGATAGTGGAATGAGATGGACATCATTACCCTAAGTACATATATGAAGACACGAATGGTGTGCATATACTTTGTATACAAAGATATGAAAAATTGTGCTCTATATGTGTAATATGAATTGTAATGCATTCTGCTATCATATATAACAAATTAGAATAAAAAATAAATTACAAAAAAGAATACCTGGGAAGTGCAAAGAGCCAGCTTTGCAGAGGAACCTCTGCTCAAACCTCTTCATGAGAATGCAAACTGCTTGCTGGGGGAGAAAGCAGGAGAGCAGGGGTGAAGAACCTGGCATCAGAATGCTGCCAATCTGGGCAGAATGCCAATTCTGTCTCTCCCTGTGACTCCAGGCAGGGCAAACCCATTCATTTCTGATTTGGTCCTTCTCTTCTGTAAGAGGACATACTACTACTTCTCTCTTAGAGTTTTAGGATTAAACATGATTATAAAACATTCAGTAACATGCTTAACTCAAGTACTAAAAATGATGGTTATCTTAGCCACTTAAAAACACTTCGATCACTTGCCTTTGTACCTAGGTTTTGTTCAAGGTGACTGGCTGTGAGGGCTTGATTTTCTATTTGACTCAAGCAGTGGTTCTTCTTTTGGGGCAATTTCACCCCCCAACATAGAACTGGCAACATCAAAAGGCATTTTAGATGGCTGCAACTGGGTATGTGTATGAGCTACTGACATCTACTGGGTGGAGGCCAGGGATGCTGGTAAACATTCTACAATGCACAGGACAGTCTCCACCCACCTGCCTCCAACAGGTTATCCAGCCTCAAATATGGAGCCCTGACCTAAATGGAGAATCTGGGTTTGGCTGACCCAGACAACAGAATTGGGGAAGAATGTAGGCTTACAGGTGCATGATCTGGTGGCACCTGGAAACTACTGCCACCATCCCAGGAGGAGGAACCCTCTTCTCAGGACCCATTTAGTAGCTGCAATTCAAGGATTACAGCTCTGTAACTCTCCCTCTCCTTTTTTTTTTTCTTTTGTGTTCGATTCAGGATTAAGACTCATAGGTCAAGCTGGGTATGGTGGCACATACCTGTAATCCCAGCTACTCAGGTGGCTAAGGTAGGAGGATAGCAAGTTTAAGGCCATCATTGCCAACTTGATGTGACCCTGTCTTAAAACACAATTTAAAAACAGATTTAGGATGCAGCTCAGGATAAAGTGTGGCCTAGTGTATGGGATATCCTGGGTTCAATCCACAGTAGAGGGCGGGGGGAAAGACAATCTGACTCATAGGTCAGTGGACTGTTTTAAATCAGCTTTTTGTAAGATATGAAAAAGCTATAGAAATTGGAGGATCAGAATGAAAAAGCAGCTAGAGATTGAAAAGTGGTCTAAGAAAAGGGAAAAGAAAAAAAAAGGGGGGAGCAATACATAGTAGCCAAATGACTTGGCTCTATTCTTGATTTTGTTCCTAAAAGAAGGCAAACTATATATATTAAACAGATTATAAACACCAAAAAATGGGTATTTGCATAATTCTGGAAAAATCTTAGAAAGTCAACAAAGTTATATGGGTAGGCCACTATTTGCTCATGCCTCAGAAATTATGAAAACTTAGGAAAAATCCTGATTTCACCATAGTTTTGGTCAATTTTGACATGAGTGGCAGAGCACTTTAATGCATAGTGAGCCCATCAATTCTGAAACAAGAATTGGTGCTTTAACTCAGCCCAAGCTCTTCAGTCATGAAAGTTTGAGAATATAAACTAATCCTGTCATACTAAAAAGTACTACTGAAATGTTTTGATTGGCATGCCTAGGAATCACTAAGTTAAACATTTTTTAACATTTTCCATGGAATCTTCTGAAATGCATTTAGACTTAGAATTCTTAATTTTTACCTTAAAAGTCAGTTGCTTAGGCTTTCAAATTTCGGCTTTAATTCTCCATAAAACGGGGATAAGATGGATGCAGTGGCACATGTATATAATCCCAGCATCTTGGGAGGCTGGGGCAGGAGGATCACAAGTTCAAAGCTAGCTTCAGCAATTTAGCAAAGCCCTAAGCAACTTAGTAAGACCCTGTCTTGAAATAAAAAGGGCTGTGGGATATGGATGGCTCAGTGGTAAAGTGTCCCTGGGTTCAATCCCTAGTACCAAAAGGAGAGAGGGAGGGAGGGAGGGAGGGAGAGGGAGGGAGGGAGGGAGGGAGGAAGGGAGGGAGACAGAAAGAGAGAGAGAGAGAGAGAGAGAGAGAGAGAGAGAGAGAGAGAGAGAGAGAGAAATAATTCCTGTACCCCAGAGCTGTGGTAAAGATTAAATAAGATTATGTACCTGAGTTCACTTTGTACTAACTGGGTCACCCACCTTAAACATGGTGTTCTAAAACCTGGAGACTATTCACTTTTTACTTTACATTGGTCTTCGGGAGCACTTTAACATGGTCATGCTGACTGGGCTTTAAAAAAAAAAAAAAAAAAAAAAAACAGAACAAATAGGATGCTACTTAGGAAAGCAAATTAGTTATTTCACCAGCATCTCTAAGTCTTAGTTTCTTGATACAGTCCTTGGAGGTAATTATTTCCATTTCACAGATAAGGAAAATGAGATTCAAAGTACAAAATCTGCAAAATATTGAATTCGATGCCCTCTAATGAAGGCAGAAGACAAAGGAACTTGAATTATAATGGAAGTCCAAGGCTAGAGAATCATGGAATTTTACGACTGCTGTGCCTTGGAAGATATGCAGGCCTATCCCAAGGGGCAGTTTCCTAGGCTAAATTACCAGGATTTGGGAGCGTATGGGAAATGACTGAAAAAAATCAGATGTGCTCCAAAAGGTGACACAACTCCCTTCAATGGTCTGTTTGGGTTTAAAGATCTCAGAATGAGAGATATGGAGTCTAAGTGGTTCCATTTTTGCCCATCAGTTACACCTAAGTGTGTCCAAATAGTGGTGGCAGTAGAAGGGACATCAGAAATGCTCTTCCTGCAGAAGATTAAAAGACCAATTCCTTGGAAAGAGAATATATGAGGGGCCAGATGTGAAGTAAGATCACCTAAAAGGTTGAGGAAATGAAATAGGAACATTGAGAAAGGCTTGTTGAACGATGATAAAGCGATCATTTCTGCAAGCCTTGACCACAAATACAATCTTTGCAGGACGACACATTTTAAAACTAAGGATCTCCTGTTTGAGCAAATGAAGTAGGACACTGATTTGAGAGCTCTCACCACATGCTTCTAGTCAGAAGACCTTATCTCACAGGTTACTTGCAGTTCAGGAAAAGCCATGGAGAGCAGGCCAGGAAAGGCACATTTTTGGAGTCTACTTTCTTAAAACCCAATGAAGATGGCAGCTCTCAAAGTATGAATTCCAAGAACCTTCTTCCATTTGCTGAAGAGAGAAACCTAGAAGGTCTGCCTAGCTTCTAGATAGCTGGAGCTTCCATAACTTTAAAAAAAAAAAAAAATAATACTGGAGAAACATCATTGAGTGACTTAACAAATGTGCCAAGTTTCCAAGTATAAAGTAGCATACGTAATAGGCAAGAGCCCAATCATAGGTTTTTAAAAAACATATTTTTAGTTTTAGATGGACACAATACCTTTATTCTTATGTGGTGTTGAGGATTGAACCCAGTGCTTCACATGTGCTAGGCAAGAGCTCTACCACTGAGCTACAACCCTATCCCCAACCATAGATTTTATCGGTAGCCTAGACACAGAGAAATATACAGAGGAAATATAGCTGTCAAAATAGCTTTAAAAGCTATTTTCAGATACCCATTCAATTATTTTCACAAGTAAATTCTTATTTCTATCAAGTTTTTGTTGTAGTCTCTTAACATGGAAGAAATTAACTAGCTTATGTCTTCAGTTTTTCTGTGGTTTTAATGGTCTTTCAGAAAATTTTATTTCATGAATACCAACAACTTAACAGGTATGTATTTCTTATTAGTGCTATTATATTTTGTCATTTAATAAACCTCATTTTCAATCCAGGTAATTTACAAGTGTTTATTTAATGTAAGCTAAAGCCACAAGTTATCAAGTATTCCTTCAATCCTTTTTGAAATTTTAGCTTTCTATTTTAATCTTGAATTATATTTGTCTTACACAATGCCTAGTTTTCCATATTTTGGCACATCACATTTGACTTAAGTGGATTTGAAACCACTACTCCATTCATGACTCTTGGTAATTCCCCTGAAATTGCAGGAATAGATCATGTCAAAGTTTCACTGGTTTTGACTTTGGGAAGTGTCATAAACGGATATAAGCTGTGGTGCTTTAAAACAGGAATACCTACAAATTTGTTTTCCTAAAGTAATTACATGCTTATAGTTCTTGGATCAACATAAGACTCAAATTCTCATTTTGATTACAAGTTTAATTATTAATTTGTTCAAGAATATTCTAATTTAACTGCCTCTACAGCATAGGTTGCCCTCTGCTTCAAGGTTTTGTGCAGACTTTAAAATGGTGACTGTCTCTTCCCCTCCTGATGTTCAATATTAATAAGCATTGAATTATGTATAATATTGCTAGAAGCCCTGGGTAAACACTGAAATGTTGCTGGTAGACACTGAGTAGCCTTATAAAACCTGACCCTCATTTACTGCCTCTTCTTTAACAAGCTTTTTGCTACTAAGCCAGTTTTCAGTTTTATTGTGAATTCAGCTCAATAGTTATAGAAAATGGAAGGTATCTGTGTAAATGCTCCTACAAAGATTTATAATTTTAAACACATTCTAAGGTACCAGGAAAGTATTTCTAAGTAACTCATTTAGTCATCAGTTGTGAACATCCTCTTACCATGAGACATGAGTCTAAAATCACCTTGAGGACTTAGAAGCCTGTGGTTTCTCTTTAGTTGTTTCCCTCTTGCCTCTGAATTCCCATCTCTGATCAATTAACTCTATTTACTATTTTAAATATCTGACCACTTGTCCTTCCCATTGAAGTTTTCTTGCACTGTAAAAATAGTATCCTTTTTTTTTTTTCTTTCTCATTATTCAGCTACAGTTTTTACTTAAGCCCTGAAATACAGAAGAGCAATGTCTGGCTATACTTTTTAAAAAATTCTTTTTAGATACATTTGACAGTAGAGTGTATTGTGACATACATACGTGAAGTGTAACTTCCCATTCTTATGGCTGTACATACATCATGTGGAGTTACACTGGTCATGTATTCATATATGAACATAGAAAAGTTATGTCTGACTCATTCTTTCCTAAAAATCTGGTATCCTTTAAAATGAAAAACAGATAAATGAATATGGAAGTAGCAGAAAATCTCAATAGCAGGAAAATGTAATTATTTTGCAGTTTTCAACTATTCCACATGGTTAGCTGAAGACACTTAATAGGAATAATTAATTACATAAGATATTAAATGGGGAGGTATGCCACTCTACACAGATCAGCTATTCTTTTTATTTATGTATTTTTTTGTGTTGGTGGGAATCAAACTGAGGATTTCATGCATACTAGGCAAGTACTCTATTGCTGAGCTATATCCCTAGCCCTATTCTTAATCTTTGTTGAATGGAATCTCATTTGGCTTTTCAATGTTGTTTCCTATATTTCACCAGTGCTCCATTGCCCAGTTATTTAATCACTAATAGTAAATGGCTGAGTTCTAAAACAGCCGCAAAATAAAGTATTACTGCAAACATCAAATTGTTGTAGTAGTATAATGACATGCAAAAGATGTTTACAATATATAATAGAACACCCCCAATCCTCATTATTATTCATAAGAAGTTTTAGAATGAGAAAAGTAGAAAGTTAAGGGAAGGGTGGGTAGTAGACTGAAAATCAGTGATTGTTTGGGGAATAACAGATCCACTGAAGAGGATAATTTTACTTGTATTAACTAATTTATCACACCTCTCCTATTGCTATTTTCTACATCTACTTGATCTAGCCTTTTTTAGTCTTACCAAAAACCTTTGCATAAGGATTCTTTTGATAAAATCCTTTATAGAAAGGATTACATAACTTTATAAACTGCTAGGCAAATCAAATATTTTCAGTTTAGCACCTATCCTCCCAGGTTGTGAAGAGAGAATATACAGCATTCCTCAAAAAGTTGACCAAATTCCTGGTTATTCACCATGCAGATTATCCAGGTTGGTATGTTTATTGCTGTTAACACAGGTGGAGTTCCTGGGGCCTTTCTTCTTTAATGCTTTATAAGAAAATTTGTACAACCACCTATGGAAAGTCAGGTGCAGACTTAGAACTGGGGTAAGTGCTTATCCAAGTTTTGCTAACATGGTTCCAAAGTTTTGGCTAACCATTGGCAAGGAAAGCCTTAAGACAGATTTTTCAAGGCTCTTTGGAATATCTTGACCTCAAATTAGGTAAAAGAAGTTCATTTCATAGGTCATCCAATCTAAACTGGATCTTCTACAAAAGATCTCCCAAATTTATACTTTTTCATACTTTTGGAGGCAAATCTCAAAACTGATAGAGTAATTCTGGCATACAGTTCGAAGTCAATGGTCTTTCCCATCATTGAATCTATATACTCCAGTCTCTAGTACAGCCTAAGAATATGTCCAAAATCTACAATGAAAATACTTTTGATGGCTGTGTGGTACTTGTAAGTTACTGAGTGAACAGAAATTTAATTTCTTTACAAAAGATCTTAGAAATTTCTTTTTAACCAAATGGCAACTATTTACTCCAATTAGACTCAAATCAATTTCATAGATGGAATAATATTTTTGTCTATCACCAAACCTAGAAGGCAGATTTAAACTGAAAATTTAAGACTTGTACTCCCATATTAGAAAAAAATAGTTTTACAGATTTGGTAGTAAAAAAGACAAAATTTTGTAAACAAAGGATATACACAGTAGAATCCTACACAAATATGTGATTAAATTTAAAACTGGCAAATATTCAATTCACTATAACAATCATTTAATAAAAAAAGCTAAACATGGACTAGACAAGGGCGACATGTTCAACACCAAGTGCATACTAAAAAATCAGTTACAAGAATGAAGAGCATGTGTTAGAGAATGGAGAAACTTGGTAAGAGGAAATTTTCAATTTTAAGTACCTCTCTTCATCTAAGATAAACTGCTAATGATTAAATAAAAAACACCAAGGAGAATACATTCAAGTTAATGGAAACAAGTCTTTATTAAGTAACTTTTAATATCAGAAAAATAAAACTCTTATAATTCTCTTTACAGCAAATATATAATATCAGTGCTTTGGCCATCTTAAGTTAAAGGCCCTTTATCATAAAATATATGGTTTTAAACTTTACTCAAATTGAATTTATAATCCCTATGACTTCCCTACATATACATAACAAAAGAGTGTAGTAAAATTAGCAAATACTAAACTATATTGATAATTTATCATTCTTAGTTTGTGTTTTTTAGAAACAGTACACGCACCTAATATATGTCGATTCCTTGGCTTATTAGTTGCAGTGTACAATGCAACAAAATACAAAATACATGCTTGGTGAACATTCGTTCATATCTACAAGACGGCAGCTAGAGATTAGGTTTCAATACTGACATTTAACTATCCTACAAGCAATTAGCATTACATCATAATATGCCATCAAGGCAACTTTTTTATACTGAAAAAATCAAAATAAAAACCGTTATTTGTAAACTTTTATACGAAATGTAACTCTTCAAGTGGAAATAAAAAATAAAATTTGTCTATTTACTATTGAATACACATAGGATTTCATTTTTGTTATACTGAGAAAAAAAGTTCTTTTGTGTTGGGAAAATAACGCTTCAAAAAATAATTAGTAGAAAAACCCACCAGTATAATGTTTTGTCCTTTCAATGCCAGCACAGATTTGGGAACATATCGAGGATGAAGTTATAGACATCCATAGGTGAAATGTACAAGTGTATTTTAAAGAAATCTTTCCTTGTGATTGGAAATAGTTTTGAAATGAAGTAAACTGATTGGAGGTCGTCACAGCTGCTTTCGTGAGTTATGCCAAGGGCATTATTATCTCCCTCCCTATCCCCTACATTACTAAAAAATAAAAATATATTTATAATGTGCAAGACAAATATGGATTGAACATAAAATGTTTCACATTTTGATCTAGTCTAAAAATTAATCAATAGCTTGATCAGACTAATGAATGGAATGTTCGCATCCTCAATTATCAGCCAATGTAGATGCATCCCAAAGCCCTTCCTGAAATGGTGGCCATTTCCACATTCACTAAAGGAGGCTATGGGTAGGAATTCACAATAGAGACAATTGCATTCCTGATCCATTGATCATACCAGCCTTGAGCACTCTGGGCGAGATGAAGGTCAATGTAGCAGTTTTTGTCCCAAATTATAACCAGTGATCTAGTAAACTGCCATCAGCCCTATTATTACCAATAAGTAATCACAATGCATTAAAAAGTTACTTGCAATCCTGCAGAGTTAGGCATAAGTTGTTGAGAAATAAAAAACAAACAAACCTGTTTTGTCAAAACTGGCAGTGTAAAGAAGGCAGCACTGGAAGTGTCTGAGTCATCTGTAATGCCAAGTACCCTCCATAAACTCTT
Organism: Urocitellus parryii; assembly: GCF_045843805.1. Lineage (NCBI taxonomy): Eukaryota > Metazoa > Chordata > Mammalia > Rodentia > Sciuridae > Urocitellus > Urocitellus parryii. Next base: position 22,994,739 of record NC_135543.1, on the reverse strand, counting down.
AATGTGGTTAGGCTTTGGGACCCACTGTTTGGAATCTCAGATGTATACCCTTTTCTCATAGGTCACACAACCTATGATCTTCGCTCAGCCAAGGTGAACTTCAGCTTTTGCAATTCTTACACAAGCTATGTCTCTGGGTCTACAGGATAGTATTAATAATTCAAACCAAACTAATAGACAAGAGACCACTTAGGTTTAGTGTTACCATAGCAGCCTTTTATAAGTTTACTAACAACTTTAGCCTAATCCCAATAAAGCCTGATAACAGTCATAAGAATTCATTAGGAAGTTTACTGGGGGTACCATTATACCCATGCCTTTACGAGTCCATATAGAGATATAGTATTTATGTATATATATATAGTTAAGAGTGAATTTGGATTGCCTGAGTAACAGCTGTCTGGCAAACTGGACATGATGGCGTTCTCTTTTCACAGATCTTGTTGGCACATTCCATGCAGAAGAGGTTGTGGCCACATGGAACTAGGGCAGCAATAACTTCATTCTCAAAGCAAATCACACAGTCGTGCTTTCTTCTTGATTCTGGAGGTGAGCTAGAGGTGGAACCACCGTTGGAAGAGGAGTAACTATTGGTACCATTAGAAAAAGCAGGGATGTATATTGGAAGGCCAACATGGTTGCCTGTGCTAGGTGGGTCGCTCCTAACCCTCCGAGCAAGTGGGTGTTCTATGCTCTCAGGAAATGTAGGAGACAGACGAGGAGTAGATGGCTGACTTCCTCTACGCTGAGTCTTCATGTTACCAGAAGGATCACTCCCAAACCCAGAGAGTGGGTTAACTGGTTCAAATGGAGTCCAGATAGTTTGAGCTGATGTTGGTAAAGAGTCAAAGGCAGGAGAGTCAACTGCAAGATCTTCTGAGCCTACAGATGGTAGTGTATCTCCAAACCAAAAGTTTCCTGTGCTAAAGGGGCTTGTTGGACTAAAGTCAGCCAGCCTATTGCTTCCAAAGTAGGAATCTGTGGAACCACTTCCTAGAGAACTGGAACTATCATTTCGATAATTGGATATCATTCTTGCGCGGCTAGGAGGAACTGGATTGGAGGAGAGCCACGCAGAGCCAAGAGTGCCACCTTCAAAGCTGACATCAGTACCATTGTAATGGAAATCATTCTCTTCATTGAGCTCTATATAGTTTCCTGTACGCATGGCAATATGCATTTCTATTTCTTCCCGGGCTCGGTCAACATTTTCAGGCATCCCTGTCACTTCAAAGACAGGCTCCTTATCTCTGCTTGGAGTTACTATATACGTGTGGGTCTGCTGCTGAATTCTTTTAATCGTTGCTCCTTTGGGTCCAACCACTAATCCCACCACACGATAGGGGACCCTGACTTGGACGGTGGTTTGACCGGGCAGATTAGGGCTACATGACAACCCTCCCAGGGTAGGGCCATTTTTGTTTCGAGATGCACGGATCATGGAGAAGTGCTCTGCAGCTGAGAGGATTTCTCTTTTGGCCATGGCAACATCTTCTTTCCGTCCAGTGACAACAAAAATGGGCTCTTCACCACGAACAGGTGTCTTGATATATGTGTTTGTCTTGGCTCTCAGTGCTTTAATTTTACAACCTGTTTGAAAGAAAACATTTCACAAAAGTCAATACTGACTTCAAAGATATTTGATTAAATTTTTTTGATCATCTTTTTATTGATTTCAAAGATATTTATAAATACAAATCACAGAGAGTGCTTTCAAACTAAATGTCTGCCAATGGGCAGTTTTTGTTTTCAAAAGTTTTAGAGTTTGCTCTTTGCCATAAAAACATCACTAAATGACAAAACTTTCCTCATTCTACTAGTGCTCCTATATCTGGAGGTGTACTTATCTGGTGGTCTTCATTTGGGCAGAGATGGTACCTCTACTGGAAGGCTGTAACTCAGAAGTCAGTCTCATTGTCTACTTCCTCTTGTCATTAGTCACTGCAAATGATGCATGAAGTTTTCTATATAGATAAGCTATACCGAGGGTTTGATTTTCAGAACACTAATAATTTACTACATTGTAGGGTGATAGTGGCAAAAAACATTAATGTGCAGGTGAGACATTTAACATTAATTGTCTCATTTAATCTATATAATAACTCTATGAACCAGACTATTACTCCTTTTACTTCTAAGAACCAGATTATTATACTCAAATTTTAACTGCTAAGGAAGCTAAATTGAAGCTCAGAAAAATCATATAAGTTGTTGTTGTGTTGTTATATGTGTTGTTTACACAACTAGTAAGTAGTAGAGCCAATTAAACTCAGCCTGATTTCAAAATTAATGGTCTTACTATTACTCTCTCCTTTCTAAAACTCAATTGATGACTACTGAATACTCATGGCTAGCAGGTCATTTCACTTCTGCCCTCACCAGTTGAATTCCAGGCTCAATCAGTTTACTCCCATCTGGGTTATGCTAGCTGTACTCATGCTAGTAATTAAATTATCTAAATTGTTTATCTTAATTACATATACTAGTGAGATATAAATATGAAACTAATATTGTATTTCTATGAAAACTGAGTGGACTGTTTTTGAAAATTCCAATAAAGGTAAGTATCTTGGGGGTGGGAGCTGACGTTGAGTTTCATATGTGCGAGACAACCATAAAAGCCCGGGGATAAAGAAAAAAAAAGTAATATAGAATGATTCAGCATCAACCATAAAGTTCTTGATCCATTCATAAGAAACAGATACTTGAGACTATATGAAATATGAGTATTGAATGTGGTTTTATTAAGGAAGGGCTACTCTGATTGGTAGAGCCAAATGGAAAAGGCCTTGGTTTCAAATCCTAAGGGTATTAAATAATACTGAAGACACATATGCATAACTTTTCATAATTCCTGACTTTAGCCAACTTAATTTGAATAACCATTGATTATCAGCACCAATGTCAGATTACAGGGCTTTAAACTATAACCAATGTCAAAAACACAACTAAGGCATAAAACTTTGGGGTTATACTTTTCAAAGATCTTAACATAAGCTAAGTGCTATTGAAGACAAGGAACACAATTTGGGCAGGTCTTTTTCTTAAATCTTCCTTTCTGTTCTTTGCCCCTGAAAAATTAATAATAATATGGCCTACAAGGCCCCTCTTTAGCTTATATCTGAATGCCTCTAACTTCATCTTTCACCACTCTCTTTTACCCTTTCCTCAATCCTTACACTCTTCAGTATGTTTCAGCCCATATTCATGGCTAGCAGGTCATCTCACTTCTGCTCCAACCAGTTGAATTTAGGCTCAGTCATGGTACATCCATGTTCCCTCATTTCCATGCCTGGAATCTTTCTTTGCCTTTTTACTCCTAGCTCTGTTTGCTTAACTCCTGTTAATCAGGTTTTGGTATAGATACCTCATCCTCTATGAAGTTTAGCCTCTCCCAGGACTGACTGATATGACTTTTCTCAGAATTCCAAAAGCACTGGGCAGTTGAATATCCATGTATACCACAAGACTGCCATGAAACATTTGTCACTGTTCTTCTATATAAAGACAGTGGGCCTTTCTTACCACATTGCATTGGATCTAAGCTTTTTTTTTTTTTGTACCAGGCATTGAACTCAGGGGCATTCAACCATTAAGCCACATCCCCAGCCCTATTTTATATTTTATTCAGAGACAGGGTCTCATTGAGTTGCTTAGCGCCTTACTGTTGCTGAGGCTGGTATTGAACTCGTGATCCTCCTGCCTCAGCCTCCCAAACTGCTGGGATTACAGGTGAGTCACCATGCCCATCATTAATCCAATCTTATTGAAGGGAGTTGATTATGCTAATTTCAATTTAGCACAGTCAAGAACAACTTTATGCCACCTACTCTTGCACATCTAGATCTCAACTACAAACGAAGATTCTGTTCCTCTCTCTAACAAACTGTGGAACTTATAAAGAAATGGCTGGCTTTTCACTGCTGGATCCTAGGTATATTATCATGCAAACACTGTGTGGTCCTTTGAAAACAGAAATACACGTGGAAGCATCACCAAAGAGACATCAAGATGATGCCTCTCTTCCTTCAAAGAGCTTTCCCAAGTGTCTTAATTTTCCTTCATTTTATTATACTTTCAAAAATCTCATCATTGGCTACAAAGCTAGCTTCAGAAAAGGGGAACTGAAGACTGAGTTGCTAGTTAAAGAAGTAAGAAACATAGTATATCAAGGTTAGAGATGTTGTAATGTTAAGGTCATATTCCTTTGAGAAGACTCTGGGGGAAACGGCCAAATGCAAAACTGCACAAAAAGCACTTAGCATAGGAACTGAATGAGGTATAAAAGGCTAAGGGAGAGGGTGGCTTGGGGGGGTTCTCCAAGAAACAGTAAATCAAATTTATGCTACTGTAAATGTGAAAACTTATTACAGAATGCTACTGTAAGTTTACATCTATAATGAACTACAGGAAGTTTTGTTTTTTTTTTTTTTTTTGTATGGGGGATTGAACTCCAGAGCACTCTACCAATGAGCTACATCCCCAGCCCCTTTTTATTTTTAAATTTGAGACAGGGTCTCACTAAATTGCCCAGACTGACATAAAACTTGTATTATTCCTGCCTCAGTCTCCCTAGTAGCTGGGATTTCAGGCATGAACCCCTACGCCTGGCTAAACCACAGAGAGTTTAAAAAAGGGTGGCATAACTTTTAGGTGTATATTATACTCTGCTTTTGCTCTATAACAGAATATGAGCTGGAAGATCAGAGCAACAAATTTTTCATATTTTATCATTAACATAGGCAAAACACTTAGCACAATAGATATTGCTTGAGACTAAGAATTAAAATCATATTCCACTGGCTAATCTGTGATTTATAGATGTCTTAAGAAAATCTGAAAGAAGCTGGGTGCAGTGGCATACATCTGAATCCCAGTGATTTGGGAGGCTAAGGCAGGATGATTTCAAATTTGAAGACAGTTGGGGCAATTTAGCAGTTAAAAAAGGTCTGGTGATACAGTTCAGTGGTAGAACACCCCTGGGTTCAATCCAAAATCTGAAATAAGTATAAATATGCATACGACTCAAGAAGTTACAGCCTTTATTCAGTTATATGAGTTTATATTCTGGGCAACAAGTTGACAAGGCAAGAAAGCTATCTGTTAGTCACATTCCTAACAACAGTCCTGATCATCTTGCAGAAAAATACTGGGCAAATTCTACTGAGGACAAAGGGCAAGTTAGTCTAAGGTTCTAGGATTGGCCCCTTTTAATTTTAACCTTTACTTGTGGAAAGTTAAACTAAGAAACCTCTCTAAACAACTTCTGAGACTATTAAGGAACTGTCAGTTACACTGTAGAATATTTCTATTTAATGCTTCATAGGTATATTATTAACAGAGGAAATATGGTTAAAGGTACACAGAACAATATCTTGCCTATATGGCTGTTACTAAAAATAGGTGTTCAATACACAGTTCATTGGAAAAAGAAAAGATGAATATTTTGAACTTAAATCACTTCTAAGATGTGGAGAAAGGTCTATATCATCTAAAAGGGTCATGTGGTTAGGTTTTGTACATCAGGAGAAATATATAAGTGAAAGATAGCAAAGCCAACCCTTTTTAAGCGATTGCCAATTAAAAACAGAGGAAAGTACTGTTTTTTTTTTCCTTAAATTTTATGAGTTTTACCAAAGTACCTGAAAAATCAGATTAGGATTGTTGGAAACTTCACACTTGTTTCATCCTAACACTTGTTTCTATAGGACAGTTATATTCTGACTTCCAACCAAATAACAGATGATTCCTAGAATATGAATACACTATAAAGTTAGGAACTACTTAAACAGTGGAGTTTATAAAAGGGTGACACAACCTCGAGGATGTAGGGAAAAAGGTACACTCATACATTGCTGGTGGGACTGCAAATTGGTGCAACCGCTCTAGAAAGCAGTATGGAGATTCCTCAGAAAACTTGGAATGGAACCATCATTTGACCAGTTATCCCACTCCTCAGTATATATCCAAATGATTTAAAATCAGCATACTATAGTGATACAGCCACATCAATGTTTATAGCAGCCCAATTCCTAACAGCTAAGCTATGGAACCAATCCAGGTGCCTTTCAATAGATGAATGGATTAAGAAAATGTGGTATACGGACACAATGGAATATTACTCAGCCATAAAGAAGAATGAAATTATGGTATTTGCAGGTAAATGACTATCAGAATATAAAGTGAAATAAACCAATCCCCCAAAACCAAAGGCCATGAATGTTCTCTTTAACAGGCAGATGCTAACACATAATGGAGGGGAGGGTGTGTGGAGATTAGGGGAAGGGAGGGGGTGAAATAGGAAAGACAGTAAAATGAATCGGACATTATTCTCCTGTGTTCATATAAGAATACATGACCATTGTTACCACATCATGTACAACCTCATGAATGGGAAGTTATATTCCATGTATGTATAATGTCAAAATACACTCTACTGTCATGTATGTCTAAAAAGAACAAATAAAAAAATTTTAAATAAAAAAGAGTGACACAAACTAAATGAGAATCTATTTTAATCTTATGGATGGAGATGGTAAGAATTTTTTTAAAAAAAGTATATTAGATTGAATTTGGTTGAAAATGCAAAGATATTTTTAAAAATAATGCAAGAATTTTTAATCTCAGAGTTACACAAAACTCATAAGCCATAAAAGGACTGATAAATCAAAAATTAGAGCAGGCTTTAAAAAAATTAGTTGATGGCAAGTCAGAAAAACCATAGTTAAAAAAAATATTCACAATTTAACTCACAAATGGCTAATTTCTCTCCTCCTATTCCCTCCCTTACATATCAAAACATTAAAAACCTAAGAGAAAAACAGCTAAAATAGTGCAAAGAAAGCAAAGAAGTGGCTTTGAAGATGGAAATTCCATAGGAATTATTTCCATAGGAATTGAGCTATAATTTTCTATCCATGAGATTTTCAAATACCAGAAACATTATAACACTGGAGTAAGAATGGGGAAAATGGCACTCTTATTTAGCTGTTCATAGCATGAACTGCTTTCTCTGGAGGGCTGTTTGCAGTATCTATCAAAATTATCTTATGCCTCTACAATCCCATTTGTAGAAATGTTGGCACAGGTACAGAATACCCTTTGTATTATATTATCTACTTATTGTTTAGATTAGCATGAAGCTAGCAGAGTTATAATACAGACTATTATATATTTGTAAAATTGGTTCAATGAGAGGGATAGGGCAAGGAGGAAACAGTTTTCACTGTATACTCAATACAAATATATAATCTTTTAAAAAAATGTGATTAAGAAAAGTAAAACAAATGATACTTTTACTAGTCATACTAATTAGACTTTTAGTTGGTATTATTTAGATTATTTTATATTACATGAACAGCAGGATAAATGATTCCATAATCTGAAAGTTGAACAAGGTTCTGTAACTTTAAAATGTAAGGACTAACACTTGTGTTCTTATAGTTATAGACAAAAACTAACATGGCAAGTTGTATTCAAGTTTGTCAAAAGACAGGAATCTAAACCAGTGGTTCAGAGGTCAAGGACTAGAGTAACATCAACAAATTGCATAGGTATAATTTTACCTTAATTTTGGGGGGGGAAATCCCCAAATAAAAAGTCTCCAACTTGCTGGTATAGGAACCCACTTCCTCTTTCTAAATCACTGTTGCAGAGGCAAACCTCTTTAGCTGCAGCCAGAGAACTCTGATATTTTCCCTACCTACTATAGCAAAGAATCCTGCCTTCCTTCTCTGGGGTGTAGAGCATCTTTCAGCCTTAACAACCTAAGAGGAAGGCCCTTTTGTTGGTGGGAGGAGAGTTAAAAGGAAGAAAAGGAACTGAAATGTAATTGTCTTTGGTGTTTTTGAAACTATGAGTTGCAATATTAACTTTGTGTTTTACAATCAACATAAAAAAGAAAAAAACCCCAATGGGTTTCAAATGTTTCACTGAAATATGTATACAATGAGCTTCAATATAAAATGTTACTTTTTCTGTGGGTTCCAACCACTAAAATTTAAAACCTCTAGACTAGATTTATCTTAGACCACCTTAAAGACCATTTTCTATAGTTCAATGAAACATATAATGTTCTTGCAACATACAAACCAGTGTAGTGAAGTGCGAGTTGTTGAGAACATATGTTAAAGATATAGGATTTTGCAGATGGAATTTGATACAGCTGAAAATGGTAATACTATATAGATTTGCTCTGTGGTCACCTAAAGTATCTTTTGGAGGCCAGAGAGCCTAGACATTAATAATAGTGAAAATTAAAACAAAACAAAAAAAAACAACAACTTTTCCAAGCTATCTGAAACAAGACTTGGATCCTCACAGCAAGGTTTTCCAAGTTGTTTTTGTTTTTATTCTAATTCTTAAAACTGATTCACTTAGGTGTTGGCAAAAAGACCACATGGCCTATCTTTACCATTTGTTCCCACTTTCCAGAAGAAAGGGCATTACATGATAAACTGAATTTATACTTAGGCAAAAAAATCCAAGGAGCTATATATCATCCACTATAAAATCCTTTAAAAAGATACAGTCCCTTCAGTAGATATGGCAGGCAGAATTCTAAATGCCCCCTTACCCTCATTTCTGGTATATACATACTTTCAGTCAATTACAGTCTATGTATCCTTGGAAAGGGATGTTGTAGATGTAATTATGATCCAAGTCAGTTCACCTTAAAACAGGGAGGTTATCCAGATTTTCTTGGTGGGTTTGACTTAAGCATGAGCCCTTTAAAAGTTTTGTTTGTTTGTTTTGTCTGCTCAGGAGGAGGTTCAGAGATGTGCTCTGGCTAAGGGGGGAGAAAGTAAACAATCTGTGGTGAATTGCCTATGGTGACCTCATGGCAGTGGCCTCTAGGAGCTGAGAATTAGAAGGAAAATGGAGGCCTGCATTCTCCAATCCTGAAGAAATGAATTCTGTCAATAAGTGAGCTTGCGTGAGACATGAACACCTAGATGAGAATGTAGTCCTGATCAATATTTTGATTTCAGCCCATTGAGACCCTGAATAAAGAATTCAGACACACCATGTCTAGACTGCTGACATACAGAAACTGAGATAATAAATCTGTGTTGTTTTAAGCCACTAAAATTTATGGTAACTCTTATGGAGCAACAAAAAACTACTACATGGTTCTTAAGCCTTTAAGAATTCCACAACCACTGCCTTAAGGGAGCTGAGAAAAAAATGTTATTTGTCTTATATTCTTATTCAGTACCCTATAGGATATTCTAGAAGGCTTTCAATCAGAAATATTCAATATTAAGCAGTAGCTTAACATCAAATATTATATTAATAACATGTTATACCAAATCTAGAATTGCCAGTCCAGATTTTTTTTTTCTATCCTTTAATTTGCTTATTACCTGCTTTTGTTTTATGTTGTCATACCAAGTCACTAAGTGGCTTCAATTACCAAATTTATTATTTCAAGAATATAGCTCCCCTCCTCATATCTCAAACCCAGCTGGGAAAAGTTTTCTGCTTTTACATACTCATGTGGATCCACCAGATGATTTGAGACACACTCCAAATAGCAAAAGGTCCATAATCTTAATTACATTTGAATAAACACTTAAAACAATCCTTTGATATTTTCATAGTTAGATAGAAATTTTCTGCCTTCACATTATCCCTTTCCTTTCTTTCAATTTCTCCCCTTTCTTCCAAGTACCCAAGCTTTTTTTTTGTTTTTAAATTAATTTTAAAAAATACATGATAGCAGAATGCATTACAATTCTTATTACACATAGAGAGCACAATTTTTCATCTGTTTGTATATAAAGTATGTTCACACTGATTCGTGTCTTCATATTCAAGTACCCAGCTTTTTAAAGAAATAAAGTATTTGGTCATGAAATTTTGAATCCTAATTCAGGAGTGAATGGCCTGCGCAGAGAACAGACATAAAATACAGTCAGGGAGAGGTGTGTGGAATCACAAAACAATGAAACAGGGTGAAGGGATAGAGGTAAAAGTTAAGCCAGGTATGGTGACACACACCTGTAATCCCAGCAATTTAGGAGGCTGAGGGAGGATGATCCCAAATTCAAGGTGAGACTTGGCAATTTAATAAGACCCTACATCGAAATAAAAAAAGGTCTGGGGATATAACTCAGTGCTAAAGCACCCCTGGATTCAATCCCTAGTAGACTCCCCACACAAGAGTTATAAATTAAATAGGAAGAAAAGAAGAATACTATAAGCTAGGTGTTGAGAAGGACTTTTATAAGGTTTAACTGTGTTTATGTTGAGAAGTGAGTGGTTTGGTGGAAAATAAGCAGAAGCTGTTTTCTCCTTTATCCTAGGGGCTTTGCCTAGGTATTCATAGCTAAATCACTCCTTCTTGGTGCTCAAGAGCATTTTACCAATTATGAGATAAAGTTCAACCTAATGCTTTTTATCCATACAAATGTTAAACTTCCCCTCTAAAGGTACAGATGCTACTTTCAGATAGTGTAAGGAGTTATAAATATTTCTGACCTCAAGAAGCTCACAGTCTAGAAAGAAAACAGTCATGCAAGCAATACCGATATAAGATAATTGCTTTAATAAAAGCAGGCATACAAGGTAGTGGGAACATACAAAGGAGAAGGCTTTACCGCTTATAGCAAATGAAAGAAGGCTTCAGAAGAATTTGAACTGAGGCCTGAAAAAAGTGATTTTTGCCAGGTGGAAATTCTAGGAGAGTAAAAGAACTACAGGTCAAAAGCAGGCAATGAAGGTTCAGAATGGCATAGTGGGTCAGTATTGTGAAAGCTGGCAGAATGGGGATAAGGCAGAAGTCTTCAATGCCAGATAAGGGAAATAACTTTGTAGGTGCAAAGAATTTTGTGTAGAGGAGGAACATATCAGATGTGCATGTTAGACTGATGGGAATATATCAGTTAATGTTCACAGACTGAAGGCAGAGAGACTTACCTGAATGGCCATAATAATAATCAGTAGAAAAATGCTAAGAGAATGAAAGAGAGTATGCAAGATAGAAGCCATGTATACATAATACTGTTCAGTTCTAACATCTAGTATATTTATTTCAAGTTCTTATACTGTTGATTTTTGACAAGGAAATTTCTCAGAAATGGAACTATTGAAGTTTCCATTTACTCCATAAATTTTACACACACACAGAGTTATGGTTTGAATGTGAGGTGTTCCCCCAAAGCTCATGTGTCAGACAATGCAAGAAAGTTTGGAGGAGAAATGACTGGGTTACAGCCTTAACCTATTCAGTGAATTAATCCCTAAAGGGATTAAGTGGGTGGTAGGGTGTGGCTGGAAGAGGTGGGAATTGGGGCATGGCTATATATATTTGTATCTAGTGAGTGGAGTCTCTCTGATTCCGCTTCCCTCCGCCACACTCTTCCACCATGAGCACCAAGGAATGGAGCTGGCCTTCTATGGACTAAGACCTCTGAAACCGTGAGCCCTCAAATAAACCTTTCCTACTCTACAATTGTGCTGTTCAGGTCCTTTATTCACAGCAGTGAAAAAACTGACTAAAACATACACACCTTATTGTAGTTTCCATTTACTCCATAAATTATACACACACACACACACACTCACTCTTATTTATACATAGTGATTTAAGAAAACACAAATACAAACATCACAACTGTACTATAGAGATGTGGCTGTAGCTCAGTGGTCCAGTGCTTGCTTTAGAAAGTTTAGTTGCTCCTGGGTTGGATCCCTAACACTGTAGAAACAACAAACTGTATGTACATTTTCACTTTTTGGTAGTCCTTTTGTTATACCTGTCTTCAAAAATCTGCCCCTCACACCTGTTTTGAAGAGAAAAGGATCCTACTTGGAAATCATTACATACATTCTTTAGTAAAAATGAAGAGAAGGGAGTCAAAACTTGAATGGATCTTTTTACCTTCAAGAAAACTGAACTCCTTGGTCTGATTTAAAACAAAACAAAACAAAACAAAACAAAAAACTACCTTCTCCCAAACTTCATCATCTCCTAAGCATGTCTTATCTATTCTCTCTCTGCTCAGATTATTTTCTTAAATAGCCTTAGAAAACCTTCCTTGCATACTCTTTCCTCCCCAAGTTACCTCAGTAACAAAAAGGTCACTTGGTCATTTAGCAAAGCAAAAAATCTGTGTGTGTGTGGGGGGGGGGGGAGAGAAAGGGAGAGGCTCTATGGAAATAAAGAATAATAAAAACATGGGAATAGACTTCTTAAATGAATCCTTTAAGGCCCAGTTCAAAGGAAACTACAAGAACTACAAGTTTAAAGGAAACTATCTGCAGAATTGGGTTGTAATCAATGCCTAGTAACCTGCTGTTTGCATATCAGGTCAGTCAACTTCCAGGCCTTTTCTAATGCTGACCTTTTTGGATCAAGTCCCTCTTTTAAGAAATACATAGTTATCTTTTTCTCTCTGAAGTTTAAAATGTACTTGAGACAATCACACACTACCATATTTCAAATGAATATATCCATTTATTCTTTCTTTCACAAAGGGTTGGCAGAATAATGATTAAGAACTCAAGACTAAATAGACTATGGCAAACCAGTTTGGTCAATGTAAGCAGGTCAACTAACCTCCACCTCTCCTTCATGTGTGAATAATTATGATTAAAATATTTCGCTCATTTATTTATTATAACGATTAAACAAATACTGTATTAAAAATGCTCATTGGGAATGTAGCTCAGTGGTAGATGAGTAAACTCATCTAGTATCTGGGAGACTGGACCTACTTTTGAAATTAAAAAAAAATGCAGAACACTTTTAGTCTTCCTGGTTCTCTTCTAGATTTTCATTTAATCATCAGATTACAGTGCTTTAGAAAGGGCAGGAAAGAGCTTAATTGGATTGCTCAAATCTTCCAGATGTTTATAAGATCTCAAACCTAAATTGTCTTAATTCCACACTTTTTTCACTACTCTATACTATTTCCCTGTAAAAGCACATCATTTCAAGTTTGTGATATATTATAATTAGAAAGGGGTAGTCATTTTATTTAATGATTTTATATAAAATAAGGTCCTTTCCCCTTTATAACAGTCTAGACCATTCAAAAGTTCCCTTCACTTTTCAGTAACTCAATTTCAAAATTATTGTCAAAGTCTGATAAATAACAGCTAAACTCCAATAAAAGACTTGTTTTATTCCAATATTTCAATAATAAATAATATAGTTTAAGGATGCAATGTACCCCTAAATGTATAATATAGTATTAACAGCTTTTCTTTCTAGGGTCAAGGGTCAAGTGTAATTTTTTAAAAGCCAAAATTGTCTGAATTTTTAATTAGGAATACTGTTCATCTCACACATGACAGCACTTCAAACAGCTCCATTTACATGACTTTAGTTTTATTATCAGTTTTCATAGGGACATTTAATGCCTTCAACCAAGTAGCATCTACTGCCCTTTAAAAGCCCCAAACAACTCAACTTGGACTGTCTCCTTAAATACAGAGCTAGGAATTAAAGGCAGGAGTGAAAAAGTCCTCATTACTACAGTACAGAAAGTAAAATGTAAATAATAAAATGGAAAGTCTCTAATCTAGCAACTCAATCCAATCAAATAAACTGCAAGTGTCTACTTTACTTTAGGTAGTTTAACTGATATTAAGGATGCAAAGATGACTAAGATCTAGTTCTGCCCTTACTACCTTGTATCAGTTTCAAGCATCAAAAGGATTTAGTGTTTGTACATGTTCATGTGTAGACAATGATCAATCATTTTCTTATGTTGTTGGTTGTTGATGGTGTTCAAATCATCTATATCTTTGCTGATTTTGTGTCTCCTTCTACTGCTCATTGAGATAGGAATATTGATTGAAGTCTTTAGTTATGTTAGGTTTAGACCTTGGGCAACTTGCTTATAACTCCTCAGACCTGTTTCCTTATCTTTGCAATGGAAATAAGAACAGATCAAATGAGCTGATACATGCAATTCTGCACAGTGTCTGACACACTTAAATGTTTGTTAATACAAAAGTCAAATGTGCTGATTTTCTACAGAAGTTGAAAACATTTAAAAAAATCTATCTCCTAAAGAAAAAATATATTTAGGTTATGAAATACATGTTAAGATATTATGAACTCTGCCCTTGAGAGAGGGCCTAAGTTGCTTAGGGCTTTGCTGAATTGCTGAGGCTGGCCTTGAACTTTTGATCCTCCTGCCTCAACCTCCTCAGTCGCAAAGATCACAGATGTGTACTTGGCTTAGAGTTCCAATTTTAAATTCTGTAAACTTAAAAAACAAGTAACTTTGATGTGAAATCAACCAAATTGGTATTTTGAAATCTGGTTTATTTCTACATTTCAGGAACTATCTTTAGAAAGAACTCAAAATATAAGAACTTTGAGAGATCATCTCATTTTACACAAGAAAACTGAAGCTTAGAATTGCTCAAAGTTATAAACTAATGTTTCTTAAAATCACTATCATCCCAACCTGCCTTCTTTTCTTGCTTTATGTTTAGAGTAGAAAAGAAATCCTTGCTCACTGAAGGTATTCTTTTTTTTTTTTTTTTTTTTTTTTTAAAGAGAGAGTGAGAGAGGGGAGAGAGAGAGAGAGAGAGAGAATTTTTAATATTTATTTTTTAGTTCTCGGCGGACACAACATCTTTGTTGGTATGTGGTGCTGAGGATCGAACCCGGGCCGCACGCATGCCAGGCGAGCGCGCTACCGCTACCGCTTGAGCCACATCCCCAGCCCTGAAGGTATTCTTCAGAATATGAACAAAACAAACTAAAAATCTCCCCCTTCCTTTTTTCACTTAATTATATTAAACAAGAGGATTGGAAATTTAATGAAAAGGTTCACATTTGGCCTTCTATTAACTATGAAACAACCAGAAGAGGGTGTAAATTAGAGGTGAAAGAACAATTTTCCTAACTAGGGAGTTTTAAATTATGTTCATGCCCTTTAGAAGATGTTAACAAATCCTCTAAAAGAATTGTGGGTGCAATGGTGCATGCCTATAATCCCAGAACCATGAAGGCTGAGGCAGGGGCATCCCAAATTCAAGGCCAGCTTGGGTAATATGAATCCACCCTCTCTCAAAAAATAAAAAAGAAGGGCTAGGTATGCAGTTCAGTGATAGAGACCTTGTCTAGGATGCACAAGGCTCCTGGGTTCAATTCCCCATATAGCCAAAACACACACACACACACACACACACACACACAACAAAAAAACTCCCCATAAACCCAGAAAAGAAAGAAATATTAGAATTGTCTTTTGGGGTACCATGTAACAGAATCAATTATTTTTAAATGATTTCCTTCCAGACAAGCTTAGATCTCTGCCAGGAAATACATTTTCAAAGCTCCATTTTTTTTTTTTTTTTTTAAATTGGTACTGGGATTGAATCCAGGGGTGCTTTACCACTGAGCTTTTTTTTTTTTTTTTTTTTTTTTTTTTTTTTTTTTAAGAGGACCTAAGTTGCTCAGGGCTTTGCTGAATTGCTGAGGCTGGCCTTGAACTTGCAATCCTCCTGCCTCAACCTCCTCAGTCGCAGAGATTACAGATGTGTACTTGGCTTAGAGTTCCAATTTTAAATTACTATAAACTTTAAAAACCAGTAACTTAAATGTAAATAATTTTGTTAGGAGCATGAAAGAAATTCATCAGTTAAAATACATTTCTGAGATGGGCACAGTGGTGTGCCAGTTACTGGGGAGGCTGAAGCAGAAAGATTGCTTGAGCCCAGGAGTTCAAGGCCAGCCTGGGTAACCCAGGGAGATCCCATTTTAAAACAACCCCCTCCCCCCCATACACACACCAAACAAACACAAACAATTTTACCTTACCTTACATATAATTTCTCATCTATATACTTTCAATTGTATAATAAATTTATATTAATGACATTTTCTCAAACTTGATTCTCATGACAAATATGGGGGTAGGCAGGTGAGAGAGGCACCCAGAAGAACAAGTAATAGCAATAAGTTTTCTCCATTAAGGAGAAACTGAGGCTCAAACTAGTCATTTGTCCAAAATCATAGACAACAAGTGGTGAAACTAACACAAAGAGGATAAGGCAAAAGAAGGAAGAATGATAGAGGAGAGGGCAATGTTTATGATCAGTGCCAACCCCATGTTCACAACCAAATCTTTATGCTTAATTTCAATGACATCTCCAGTTTTCATTAAATAATTTCTTTATTATTTTATGTCCTGGTCTTATTATTCCATGATATAACTTTACTGAGGTCAAATAAGCTTCCTACTTACTGCAAAAAGGCAATGAACCACGTATAATTGAATTGCCCTTAAATTCCAAATACAGGGGGCTGGGGTTATAGCTCAGTGGCAGAACGCTTGCCTAGAATGTGTGAGGCACTGGGTTTGATCCTCAACACCACATCAAAATAAATACTCATCTACAACTAAAAAATATATATTTTTAAAAAAGACTGGCACAAAAGAGGTTCTGCAGTTACTTAGTGTAACTTAAATTCCTCAAAATTGGTCATAGAATCAAGACTTGAACTGATTAAATAGCATTAGACTGAATTTAGTATAACTGGCCTTGGTTTTTTTTTTTTTTTTTGAGGGGAAGTACTGGGGATTGAAATCAGGGGCACTCAACCACTGAGCCACATCCCCAGCCCTATTTTGTATTTTATTTAGAGACAGGGTCTCACTGAGTTGCTTAGTGCCTCATTTTTTTGCTGAGGCTAGCTTTGAACTCGTGATCCTCCTGCCTTGTAAGCCACTGGGATTACAGGCATGTGCCACCACACCCAGATGGGCTTGGTAATTTAACAGAAGATGATTTTAAAGGTATAACTATCAGATTCAATCTTTGCATATCTCTATATAGGAATTAATGATATCATGGGCAAAGTTAAATGTAAACCCAGAAATTATGGTATGTAAGCCATCTGGGAGGCATTTAAGTATTTAGTTTAATAAAAAATATCAATCACCTAAAAATCAATAGGATTTTAAAATAAATTAACCATGATTTATCTGGAGCTTCTTAAAACATTTTTAAAATTGCAAATACATCAATTTAGTATCTTTTTTTAAAAAATATTTTTAGTTGTAGATTAACACAATCCCTTTATTTTGTTTATTTAGTTTTACATGGTACTGGGGATTGAACCCAGGGCCTCACACATGCTAGGCAAGTATTCTACCACTGAGCTACAACCCCAGCCCCTCAATTTAGTATCTTAAGAAAATTATTTCATTTTCAAGTTTAAAATGACAAATTCCAAATAGTGGAAATTACATTGTTTAAAATTCTACAACAATCCCATAGATTATAAAATAGTGCTGTGGTAGTCATCTAATATTCTGGCTCTCTCCTTGTGGGCATACTGTTATAATATGCCTTATAGTCCACTTGAAATTAGGTGTGGCGAGATGACTTACTTTGATTAATGTAATACGAGCAGATATGATAATTATTACTTCCGGGTCTAACATTTAATAAAGACTAGTGCAATGGCTTCTCATCTTCCCGTACAAAGGAAAATCAGTAACACGTGAGATGGTCACTGCTGGGCTGGCCTATGTCCCTGAATGACTAAAACAAGCAAAGTCCCTGTGAATAATAAAAGTTCCAAGTATCTAACATGCATTTAATCATCAATTGGTTCTAGTTCCATTACATAAGAATATAATGTGTAAACCTATCTGTGAAAGTTCAGAAAAGGTAAACAGTATTAACTACAATGGTTCCAAATTAATTTCGGATTTGCTTTAACAAAGTAACATGTGTTTATCACTTACAGTTTCATATACGTCAACTTATTTTTTAGGGTCTCTCAAAGTATTGCAGATATGATTATGTCTAGCTGCAAAAGGAGAGTCTCTGGGGCCTAGGGAGTTTCAGTGACTTGCTTAAGACCGTGAAGTAAATTATTTGCACAGAGTAATCAGAATTCGGTATATCTATTTCTGATTGTTAGCTCTTTCCAGAATACCTGAACAGGGACTGTCACAGGCAATTCAATGTAGTTTACAATAATTTATTAACATTGAAACATACATTGTAAAACATCTTTTTTGCATTTAGTTTAAAGCAACAGCATTAAGCTTTCCATAAATTCTTTAATTTATATAAACACCAAATTCAAAAACCAAATCAGCAGTATGTTAAGTACTAAAAATAATGCTATCTTTCCTTGAAAACTTGAGATGTAGAGAACTACCCAGAATTCCAAACTATAAACACTGTTGGAAATCTTTCTAGATAGAAGTCTCTAATAGAGCAACAGTTCTCAAATATGTGACTCTGTGGATAATTTTTAGATTGCTTATAACCAGAGGGTAAAAAATTACATCCTTGAATTATCACATTTTTTCCCCCATTTCCTTCCTAGTGAATCAGAATAGTTCATCAGAAAGAAGGCAGCAGATTCACACCCATTTGTAAAGTGATGATAGCAACTGAAACTATCCTAATAGTTCCTGAGCCTATACACACAAACTACTATAAATTTAAAATTTAAAATCTAGAAAGTTATAGTATCCAAATTTGGAGTCCACTGCAGTGCAGGAAAAACAAAAACACAAGAATTCCTATTTTCATTTTTACTCAGTTCTTTAAAAATTTTAAGTTTTATAATGTGCAATGTTTTACCATACATATAATTCATACACAAATATCCAGATATTGGGGATATTTCAATTTTTTTTGACACAGTAAATAAAAAAGCTAAGGATGACTTTTCTAGACTAGGAGGTTAGAGAACACACATGCTCCATCAATTAAAGTCCCAGAAGAAAACAAGATGCACATCTTAAGTAGCAATAAAAAACTGAGTTGCTAACCCTTAAATGACTAAACTTATAACATTCAATATTTACTTATAGTGCAGTTAAGAATACATCTTGAGATCTAGTTTAACTCTTTAGCCTTACTAGATATTAATGACTATATAAATGAACAAAACCTGTTGACTTAAATCTGTTAGCCACTGTCAATGGGTCTTGTAGGCACTATACTTAAAAAACAAAGATGTTTCTAAATTTACAAAATTAGGTCTTAAAATGCGGTCAGACTTCTTTTTTATGTCTATATTCTAAAACTTCTTTGATTACCAATAAACCTTTTTAGCTCCTGACCTTATTTTACAGTATTATCAGATTAACAATAGATGTATAGCTAAAAAACAACAAAACAAAACAGAGCCAATTTAACATTCACAAAGACCATATGCTACTGGGGAGTAAAACAGGAGGTCAAACACTCTGCCAACTTTCATCACTATCAAAATCAGTGGTTTGTTTTTTTGGAAGACACTAGAACCAGAGGCCATCTACATGAGTTGCCAGTCTATGTGACTCAGAATTCCATTTGTCCTAATCTTTGCTTCAGAGCTGAAGTCATAAATGTCTCCATCTGTGACATAATTATTTCCAAAACCAATTAAGAGATGTCAAACAGAAAATTATGACTTCAGGTAATGAATAAATGGTAGGAATTGGTAATTCATAAGGATGAATATTTAGCTCCTTCAAAGCAAACAAGAAAATGAAATGATTTGCTCTGTTTAAGTCACTTAGGACAGGTATTCTCTCATGGGGGAAATTACTGCACTAATAAAAGGATGTGAATATTAGAAGTTACTTAGTTCTCCATAGGAGCGAGCAAATACTTCACAGGTTTTATTACCATGCTACTGGAGTGTAGGGGTGGCAAAGGGGTCAATGATCCACTAGTTGAATGGTTCAAAACAGGAAAAGGGCAAGACTTTCTGCCCTTAAGATAAGATAAAGGAAGATGACATACTTTTAACAGTACTGTCAACTCTGGGAAAATATTAATCGTAAAGGAACAGTCAGCAATTTGTCTCCATGTTCTAAGACAAATAGATTTATATTTTCCTTATTAACCAATAACCACAGCACTAAGAAAAACCAAGAATTTAGCTCATTTATAACCATGCAATAGATGGCACAAAATAAAAACCTGAAATCTTCTTTAATTTTAAATAATAGTTTTGCATAAAGGTAAGAGTTAACACAATTAAGGACTATTGTACAGCACTAAAGGGTATGGTATATGAAAGACAAAAGCTTGTATTAAATTAAATCTACAAAATATATTCTCTTGTGCTATATAAAACTGGCATGTAAATGTTCTTTTCCTTTGTTATCCTACACTGTCACCATAAAAATGCTGGAGCAACTTGTGTCAAGTTAAGTGGTACCTTAGCATGGCATTCATGATTCTATATTCTGTCCTCAACAGTTGCCTTGCGAGCCCTTTTCTACCACTCCCCTTTTACAGATTTTAAGCATCTCCAAATTCAACAGGACTTGCCCATCACACCTAGAAATAATTCTTCCATCTTTCCTCATATTGTTCCTTAGCCTTTTTTCAACTTCCATTTGTTAAGCTTTTACCTATTCTCAAAAGCACTCCTGGGTGACTTTTTGTTCATCATACTAGAATTAGAACCATTAACTTCATATTAGTTTAGTGTCATTCTGTTTATTAGACTGTTAGCTTCTGATAACGGGCAGAAAGTTTGAATCAATCTCACTTTCTCAACTTAATCACCATAAACTCAATACCTGACAAAATACAAGTGTGATGCATAGCAACCCCTCATCATTCCTGATGGACTAGTTCTGAATTTATAAATTGAAATGTTATTATTTCATCTTAGGTAGGTGAAACAGTTCTCTCCTGAATTATCCTAAATAGCACCAAAAACAGACAAATAAGGCAGGTGAAACTGATTAACTAGGTTGACTGAAATAAGCTTTCTCTTCTATATTCACATTTCAGATTTTTTTCTTATTAAAATCTTAGGGATAAGAAAAGCCAACTCTTGATATGTGAAACCATTTCAGCAGACCTCTTTATTTATGTGTACTTTAGACCACTTGGGAAAGATGAGATCATTTAAGCAGCAGCGCCATCATCTCTTTATTTGACCCCAACAATGCTCTCAACCTAACAGTACAGAAACACATAGCAACCAAGGCTCAACCATATTGTAATAAGGCGGCAGCAGGTAATATTTACCCTTTTGTACAGCGGGGAAAAGCTACATTAAAGAACACAGAATCTTCCCTAAAAATGTCGGATATGGAGGTACTCTGGGCATCCCCTTCCCCCACCTTCACAAATCTACTCCTGGAATCTGAGACATAGGTCCTTTGTCTGAACAATGTGGGAGGAGTCTGTCTGCAGTACTGGTGTGTTGGCAAGTGGAGAATTTATTGAAAACTGCATAAAAGCCTAAAGTTCCTTAATTACCGTTCTGTCCAATTTTTCTTCATCGTGCACCCTAAAGTGTCCTAAAAGACAGCCAATGTGCCTTTTTGAGAATAAAAATATAACCTTCGAGAACACTAAGATAAAAAGAGTTAGGCTGCTCTTCAAAAGCTAAGTTTCAGAATAGCGGAAGGGGGTAGAGTGTGATACGGTCAACTTAAACATCCCTTCCCTCTTGAATAAGCTCCTTCTACATGTCTCCATTTCTGCCCATTTCTCATCTGAATAAACTGTTCGAAGGGAAGTCGGGAGCTCTTACAAGAGGCTCTGCTGCGCAAAGTTGCAATCTCAAGCTCTCCGCACACAACACCGAACCTGCAACTCCTGACCCTACCTTTTACTACCCCACTGAGGTTTCTGGTGCCACGCCAGTCTGGTGTTCCACGAATACAGCTCGAATAAAGTGAACACCACCGGATTGGATGGCCGGAGAAACTCAACACTTTATCAATCAGAACGAGAGGAACGATGTGGGTTTTTGCAAGGTGACCCATCTCATCCCGTCGCCCCTCGGATCCTCCCAGATACCTAATCGGTGGACTCTTTGGGTTCCACCTTTTTCCGCCTCGAGCTCGTTTCTTTCGTCTCCCACCCACGCCCGGGGCCGTGCCCTGCTGGACATCCCCACTTTCCGCACTCACCCTGGCGGCCGACAATCTCGGCGACATGCTCGGAGCTGGGCACTGGGACGCACTCGGTGGTGTTGACGCTCTTCCTCCGGAGCAGGGCCGCCTGTTCCCCGTTTAGGGCTGCTGCCGCCGCCCCGCCGCCGCCGGGGCCGTAGGCGTGGGACAGCATCGCCGCCATCATGCCCTGGGCATCGTCCCCTCCGTAGAGCACCCCAGCCGCTGCGGCTGCGGCCTCCCGAGCATCGAAGCCGGCGCCAGGCAACAGCACAGACCCCAGGGGCCCGCCCGGGATCGACTGGGTCTGGGAGGCGGTGGCCGCGGGCGGCGACAGCAACAGCAGCGACGGCCGGTCCTCCTCCTCTGCCTCCTCCAGCTCCTCCTCCTCCAGCAGGTCTCCGTCCAGCTCTGCTTCCTCCCCCTCCTCCTCGTCGTCCTCCAGTTCCAGCTCGGCCGCCTCCGAGGCTGCGGGCCGGCCGGGCGGAGCCCGCTCCTTCGGAGACAGCCCCGCCGCCCGCCGGGCCTGGCCCTGCGCCGCCGCCGCCGCCGCGGCCCGGAGCGTCGGTGCGCCGGGCTCCGCTGGGCTGGGGTCGTCGAGGCCTAGCGCGGCCAGGCGCTCCCTCAGCAGGAGCCCGTCCCCTTCGAGCTCCGGGCCGCCCGCGGGCGGCGGCAGCGGCGGCGGCGGCGGCGGCGGGGGCGGCTGCGGCAGGGGGGCCGGGGCCGCCGCCAGGGCCAGGGCCGCGGAGCTGCCGCTGGGCATCGCGGCGGCGCGCTGTCAATGGCGGCGGCGGCGGCGGCGGCGGCCGGGTCAGGCGCGGCGGGCGGCAAGCCCCATGGCGGACAGGGCCCGGGCCCTGCTCAGCGCGCAAACACCTTTCCTCTGGGGAGGCGGCGAGGCCCGCGACCCGGGCTGAGGAGCGCCAGGGCCGCTCGGAGACCGGAGAGGGCGGGGTGGAGGGGCAGGGGAAGGAGGCAGAGGTAGGTAACTAGGTGGGTGGGTGGGGACGGCAGCGGGGCGGGCTGGTGGAGGTGGCAGCGGCTCCCCTCTCAGGGTTTCTTTTGTTTCATGGCCTTAACCAGCCCCCGGCGCGCGCGGCGGCGGCGGCGACGCCCCACGCCGCTCTCCGAATGAAGCCGGCGCGCTCTGATTGGCTGCTTTTAATCTCTGGGAGCCCGCCCTCTCTTCCCGCAGCCTTCACACTCCTTTCCCTAGCCCCACCCCCCACCCTCTCCTCGGGCCCCGCCCCTCCCCTCCCAGAGCTCTCTGATTGGGTGACCAGGACGAGCCAGCCCTGGAAGCTGGCTCCTTCCGTCCTTTCCCCTCCCCCCTCCCCTCCCTCTCCTTTCCCTGTGGCTCAGGAGAAGGGGGACTGTGATTGTTCGCTTCACACGTCACTCTCTGTGACGTACACGATAGGGGCGGGAAAAAGGAGGCGGGACGGAGGTGCTGAAGCAGAGATTGAAACTGAGGGTGGGGCGGGGCTTTCGCGCAGGCGCATGCAGTTTTGGCGCACACATGGGGTTCTTCCTTCGCTTCACTTTCCCGTTTCTCTAAGCCACTCCTGTCGGGTCTTTTAGGGGAGACAACTTTGAAGTACCTCATGGGTAGGCCCGGAGGGCGTCGTTTTCCCACGTTGAGGAAGAGATGGCCCTTTTCAGGGTAAGGGCCTAAGAAGAGTCTTCAAAGGAGGGGCCAGCGAGTGTCCTATCCACTCGCGGGGGTGGTTTCCTAAGCCGCGTGGCTTCTCGGCCTCCCTGCAAAGCCCTGGGAATGCTCCTCCCTTGGGTCCTCCCACCCAGCTGTCCGGGCTTCCCTTGTGGGGCGGGTTGGTTACATCAGGAGCCCGAAAGTGCTGAACCTTAGTTCTCTGGGGCTTTTAAAGGAAATTCATTGTATCCTCCTCCAAACACTCCTCCCACAGCATTGCCCAGGTGATCTCACACATGGCTATCTTTCTAGCGGTTATTTTAAAAAAGACTTGTTGAAAACAAAGCTTATTATGTTCCTGTCTGTTTTAGGCTGTGAATGCCCCACCCCTCCCTTTAGTACCAGATCCTAGGTTAGTCTTAACCTCCATAATTGTCTTATGGAGATATGATGAGAGCAACAATGTAATTCTGTAGTTTCTAGTGTCCCCATTAAAATAGAAAGAAACATAGTTTTAATATATATGTATACACTTAAAATATTACCAGTACAACATGTAAAGAATATACAATTTGCATACTTTACAGTTTTTTCCTAAGTCTTTGAAACCATTGTTTTACAATTAGTGTATCTCAATTCAATTTGCTGTGTGCACTAGCCACTCTTAATGTATTCAGTAACCATTAGTTCTAGACCTTGATTTTTTAATTGTAAACTGCATTCTTGAAGATATAGTGAATGAATCCTATGTTGGATTTATTTGCTATATCTTCTTGTATCAAACTTGTTTCTTATAAGTCAACTTTAGCACCGATTTTTCTAAGTTGTCTAGGATGTTAGAAAGACAGCGGTATAGAGAAGGCTGTACTATAGTCTCCTGTTTCTCTATTTTGTGCCCACAATCCTACTTCAACCTACTGCACTCCTACAATTAAAGGCCTGGCGAATTTTAGCTAACATTAAATCTTTTCTGTTACTCCAGAGTTTCTCTAGCTCTCATAATCCTGTAAGTTGCTTCCCTAAAAACCCATTTCTAGCAGTAAGCTCTTGAGCAGAGATTCTCAAACCTGCCTATAAATCAAAACAAGAATTTTTTTTTAAGTAGATCAGTGCAGACCAGGGAGAGGTATCTCTGAATATTTGTTATTTGGTACACCTTGGTTGGAGGCCTAAACATGTTTTTCAAAAGCCATACAGGTTGAGAACACTGTAGGGTTTGAGTTTGGGATTTACAAAAGAAGTCATGCTATTAAGTCGACTAAAACAGGATTTCCTTCTCTACCTTTCCAGTTAGGTATAATCTTAACTGACTTACTACATGTACACCCTTTTTGAGATTGGCTGAAATACATATTTCACATTGTCTTAACATAGAAGTACTGAATCTTTTAAACTGTACCAATGAATAACTTGTGTAACTAGACATTTACTTGTAGAATAGTTTTTTTTTTTAAAAAGAAAGAGAGCTTACTGCCTGTCAATTCGCTTTAAATGATAATCATATAACCATTATATGAAGAGTAGAATTTTTAAATAAGCAAATCCAATCAAGGTAGATAGCTGAATAAAACATGCAGTGGCACTTCCAGGATATTTGTCATTGGAAGGAAATATGTAGTAGAATTAAAACTGAAACTAGTGGAAGTCCCTCTGTTCATAAATTATCATCCCTTAGACTTAAATCTCTTCCCAAGGACCCAAAGCAAAAGCTGTACTGGGAGTGATAGTATAGGTGAAGATTTGAAAAATAGACTGATATTGAGCTGTGGGTGTGGCTTAATGGTAGAGTGTTTGCTTAGCATGCATGAGGCCCTGATTCCATCCCTGGCATGGGGGAAAAAAAGAAGAACATAAAATTCAGGTAGATAAGATAAAAAAGAAGATCCATTTAAGAAAAATGCCAAATGGCTTAATTTAGATTTTTATAATATAAAAATTGCTTTCTACTTCATTTTCACATAATAAATGAGGTTTCATTTATTCCTGTACATAAATATATACATTCATGCATTAATTTATATGTGATCAATATTGTGATTTATGAACAAGGCAGGAGATATTGAAACTCACCAACTTTCCCATTTGGTTCTGAATTTATTATCTTGTATTAAATCTTGCCTATGAAGCAAATTTGAGATTTGCTTTTGCTATAAATATTTGACTGGGGTTCTTTCATTTAAATCTAGCAAACAGTCCAATCCCTTCTACCCCCCCCCCCAGCCATACAATACCTTAATTTAGCACCTGAAGAAGATTTCTGTTTTATTTTTATTCTGCTGCTTTTGAAGCAGTTTGATACTCTGGGACAGAAGAGTTGTTTTAAGGATCTTAGAAACTACAGAATTGACTACCTTTTATCAAATATCAGGGCCTATTGCTGAATTAGCTCTTCAGATCTATCCAAATGTAATATTAAGGTTGGAACAATTGCAAACTAAACAGAGCTTAGCAAGATGTTTGTCCGAATAGGAAAACAGATAATGAAACCACAGATTTGAAGTGAGGCTATATAAAGACTGGCACAATACTTGGAGAAAAGTTCTGCTGAGACCCTCACCTTAGCCCAAACTAAACACAAGCTATATTTTAAGGCAGGATGAGTTTTTTGAGGGTAGGGTGTCTCCTGAGATCAGCGTACTGAACTTTTAAATTTCAGTCTTCTTACAGTAGGATCATGATCTTATTTTCCCACTTCAAATGACTCCTCATTACTAGGAATATAGTCCTCTACTTTGGAAATCTAGGCCTTTGGCACTCTGGTGGGTGCTCAAACATTGTCCCACAAATATGTTCATTTGCTTTCTCCTCTATTAACACAAACTCTTCCTTGATACCACATCTCCTCCTTGTAACCTCCTGTCTTTTCTACTCTAAATCAACATCTAATGAGTGCTCTATATTCAATTCCTATTTGTTTATTGCACCCTGCAATACAGCCTGGGCTTTTGCTGCTTCTGATTGCTCAATTCAATTTGGTCTTTCCACACAGGGCTTGGTAGTATTGACTCCTGAAACCCCTCTCCCTTGCCTTCCTTGAGTTTGTGTTCTTCTGCTTTTCTTCCTACTTCCAATAGTTTGCCTCAGTCTACTTTGCAGACTTTTTGTTCTTATCACTTATATTTTGGTATTCATGGAGATCTATCTCAGGCCTGTTTTCTGCTTATTCCATACTCTCCTCCTAAAAATACCTACCCTTTTCTCAA
This sequence comes from Urocitellus parryii, assembly GCF_045843805.1. Lineage (NCBI taxonomy): Eukaryota > Metazoa > Chordata > Mammalia > Rodentia > Sciuridae > Urocitellus > Urocitellus parryii. The sequence goes on along the minus strand of NC_135543.1, from coordinate 22,968,037 downwards.
GGTTACTGTTACCTTATTGACAATTCTCAGGTCTTTGTTGCCTATTCATCATCTCCCATTGAATTCCAAACCCATAAATTCCACTAGTTTATGGATATCTCCACTTGAAAATTTAAATTAAATCTCAATTTAAGCCCAAATCCCAAACTGAAATCTATCTATATATATTTTTTTGGTACCAGGGATTGAACCCATGGATGCTTAACCACTGAGCCCCCAGCCCTTTTAAAATATTATTTAGAGACAGGATCTCTCAGAGTTGCTAAATACCTTGCTAATCTGCTGAGGCTGGCTTTGAACTCCAGATCCTTCTGCCCCAGACTCCCAAATTGCTGGGATTACAGGCGTGAGCCACCTTGCCTACCTAGAATTTGTTAGCTTAATACTAGATAATACTACTATCAGTTCTTTTGACCAAAAGCATGGTCGACATTCTTGACTTCTCCTTTAATCCCATAGCCAGGCAAATAATAGAACTCCTAAATCTCAAATCCATCTATCTTTCTTCATCTTTACAACTGTGATATATAAAAAGAATATATACTTGGTCTTTTCCCCTGATTCCTGGCATAGAGTTCCCCAAAATGCCTATAATTTCTGGGGTGATAGAGGCTTTAAGATCATTTTTCATTTTAATGTTTTTTTCCTCCCAGTCTCTGACACATAGCTCCCGAATCCCTTGGGATTTTATAGGAGCATCTTTTGTTCTTATGTGGTTATTTTTGGCAGGCCCCCAGGTAGCTTAAGGATGGAGCCTGATCAGAAAGACCAAACCTTAACTTTCAGTCCCATCCCCCAACATCTGAGGAAGAGTAGGGCCAGAGAGCAAGTTGATAATTGATCATGCCTACATACATGATTAAACCTCCCTAAAAACCCCTAAATGAGCTGGCATAGCTCAGAGATAGAACACTTGGTTATCATGTGCAAGGCCCTGGGTTTGATCCCTGACACCACAAAAACAAACAACAAAAAGCCAAAACCTTGAATGTGGAGTTTCTATGGAGAGCTGCTAGGTTAGTGAATGTATGCATGTGCTGGTAGGGTAGTGTGCCCCAACTGTACAAGTACAGAAGCCTGTATGTACAAGATGCTTCCAGGCCTCCCCTGAGTTAGCTCTTCACCAGGCCATACATAAAAGATAAGCACTTTTTTCAGGTTCTGTGAGCTGTTGTACAAAATTTTACCCCTGGGAGGGGGTAGTGGGAAACTCTGACTTTATTGCCAAGTTAATCAGAAAGGTAGGTACCCTGAGCTCTCAAACCTTGCAGTTGGCATTTAAAGTAGGGGCAGTTGTGGGACTGAGCCCTTGACCTGTGAGGTCTATGCCACCTTAGGGTAGGTAGTGTCAGAATTGAATTGAATTGTAAGATACTCAGTCTGAAAAGTTGGAGAATTATTTGGTGTGGGGGCAACCCCCCAAATATTTGGTGTCAGAAAGGCGGGGAGTAAAAGCAGTTCAAAACCATTGTTATTGGGCTGGGGTGGTGGTAGAGTACTTGCCTAGCACGTGTGAGGAACTGGGTTCAATCCTCAGCACCACATATAAAAAAATAAGTAAAATAAAGGTATTGTGTCCATTTATAAAAACAAACAAACAAAAAAAACATTACTGCTGGGCACAGTGGCGCACACCTGTAATCCCAGTGGCCCAAGAGGCTGCGGCCTCAGCAACAGCAAGGTGCTGAGCAACTCAGTGAGAGTGAGACCCTATCTCTAAATAAAATACAGAATAGGGCTGGGGATGTAGCTCAATGGTTGAGTACCCCCCTGAGTTTAATCCCAAGTCCCTCCCCCCAAAACAAACAAAAAATTACTACACACTCTAGGCTACAGTCATTTAGACAATGAGCTATTATAATAGTCCCCTAAACAATATTACATTCAGTCTAGCTTCTCTCTTATTAATTTTCTATGCTGCAGCTGGAATGATTTTAATTCAGATTTATTCCTTCTACTTCTACTTCTCTGTTTAAAATCCTTTTGTTTTCCTTTAGATAACGTGCAGATTTCCTAACAAACTTAGAAGTTCTTCTGCATCTGGGCCCTGTCTATGCCTTCAGCTTCATTTCATGCCATTCTTCTTCCTGCATTCTTGTGCCCAGCCATAGAAGCCTCTAGCAGATATCTATATGTTTTATATAGTTGTTATGCCTCCAGGCCTGGAGTATGGCTCTCCTTTCTTTGTGCTAAGCTTGGCTACATTCTGATCATCCTTCTGGGCTCAGCTTGACCATCACTCTTTCCAGGATGTCTTCCTTAATCTTCTAGGTAAGATAACTGTCCCTGGGAGGCTCTCGTGACCTCCTGTGCATCCCAACAACATTCATTACTTCTGTAGTTTACTTGTCCCTTTTCCTCTATTTTCATCCTTCTAAAGCTGTGGCTACCATAATGCATGGCAAATAGAAGGGGCTAGTATGTGTTTGCTGACTTCAATGGATATTTTCCCCATTAACCTCAGTATTTCATCCACTGTGAGCTTTTGGCCATTTTTGAAATACACATTGTGTCCCATCTTTGTGCCTTTGCTTGTGTGATTCTTCTCGGCTTCCCTTACCTTTTATTCTACCTTTCCCATCTCTATACCTTTTTAAGCTTCAGTTTAATTTGACTTCTTCCAACATTCATTCCTAGTTAATAGAATCAGAGGCTAGTTAATAGCATTAGGGGTGGTTCTCCAGGAAAATGCATATGAAGGCAGCATTTTGTATGTCTCTTCTGGATACTTAAATGATCCCCCTACAGTCTCTCAATGGATCCAACTGGATAGATTTTCACTAAATCTGTTTCCTCTCCTTCCTGAACATGCAGTTAGACTACATTTCCTGGACTCCATTGTAGGTGGGTATGCATATCCAAAAGAGTGAGTCAAGTGTACATTGCTTCCAGTCCTGGCCCTCAAAAATCCTCATGTTAGCATCTGTGAATGTAGATGAATATTATGACCTTAGAAGCCATGTTTAAGATGACAGAGCCACAGATGAAAGAAACTTGAATCACCACATGGAGTAGAAAGTGGCCTCCTATTAGATGGGTGAGTAAAAGTATTGTTGAGTTTGAAATAATATATATTTTTGCATACATATGTTATAGCAGTAAGCCCATATTAACTAATAAAAAACACTAGTTTAACTCCTCCCTGCTGTTGTTAAGAGATGGTGAAAAGATTAGTGATTTCCAGGGGTTTAGAAACTATTCTGTGATACTACAATGGTGGATATATGTCATTATATATTTGTCAAAACCCAAAAAAATTATAACACCAAGAGTGAATCCTAATTAAACTATACTTTGGAAGATAATGATGTGTCAGTGCAGGTTTGTGGATTACGATGAGAGCACTGCTGTGGTGTGGGATATTGATAGTGATGGTGGGTTGTGTACATGTAGAGAGAGGGCATATATGGGCACACTCTGTACTTTCTGCTCGGATTTTCTGGAAACCTTAAAATGCTTTGAAAAATAAAGTCCATTAAAAAGTATTCCAAACACTCATTTGTAGGTTTATAATATTTAGTTTAGATTACTTGTATGCTCTGATCACAAATTGCTGGGACAATATGACATGGGACAAAACTACAAAGATACTATTTAGATGAGGATCAATAAACCAATATAACACAGTAATCCCAAACATGTATGCACCAAACAACAGAGCTTCAAAAGTGCATGGGGGAGGGCTGGGGTTGTGGTTCAGTGGTACCGTGCTTGCCTAGCATGTGTGAGGCACTGGGTTTGATCCTCAGCACCACATAAAAATAAATAAAATAAATGCCTATCAACAACTAAAAAAATTTTTAAAAAGTACATTTGGGTGGGGAGGAAACCACTAAAATGGGATTAAATCTGAAAAGGAGAAATAGACAAGTTCACAATTGTTGAGGATTTCAACATTTGTCTCTCAGTAATTAGAACTGTTACTAGAGAACCAGCCAAAAAAAAGAACCAAATAACACCATTAGCCAATAGGATTTAATTGATGTTTACAGACTGCTCCACCCAACAATATACTTTTTTTTTTAGGTGTCCATGCAGTATTCGTGTATATAGACTTTATCTTGGGAACAAACTTCAACAAATATAGAAGAATTGAAATTATGTAGAGTGTGCACTCTAACTATAACAAATAAAACCAGAAATCAATATTGGAAAGAGAACAAGAAAATCTTGAATACATGGAAACTGTACAACATGCATATAAGTAATTCATGGGTCAATGAGATGTCTCAAGGAAAACAAAAATACATTGATTAAAATAAAAATACAACATCACAGTTTGTGGGACACAGCTAAAGCAGAGCTTAGAGAGAAATTTAGAGCACTAAATGCTTATATTAGAAAAAAGTCTCAAATCAATAGCCTAAGTTCCTACCTCAAGAAACTAGAAAATGAAGAGCAAAGTAAACCCAATACAAGCAGATAGAAGGAACTAATAAAAGAAGAAATAAATGAAATTGCAAACAGAAAAACAGCAGAGAAAATCAATATAAGAAACTAATTCTTAGAAATAAATCAATAAAATTGACAAAATTTTGATATGGCTGACAAGGATGAGAAGACACAAATTGCCAATATCAGCAATGAAATAGGTATATCACTATAGATCCTGCATTCATTAGAAGAATAAAAGGAGAATACTATACACAACTTTATAATTATAAGTCCAACAATTGAAAGAAATGGACTGATTCTTTGAAAATCATGAACTGGCAAAATTCAACCAAGATGAAAGAGAAAATATGAATAGTCCTCTAATAAGAAAATTGAACTCATAAATGAAATTCTTCAGATTTCATTGGAGAATCTTACTAAATAGTTAAAGATGAATTAAAGCCAATTTTGTACAATTTCAGAAAATAGAACACTTTCTATTTTATGAGACTGGTACAGATACTAAACCAGGTAAAAACAATACAAACAAAGCAAAGCAGAACTACAGATCAAATTCTCCCATGAACATGGACACAAAATTTCAACAAAGTATTATCAAATCCAATCCAATAATGTATGGAAAGTATCATACACAACCACCAAGAGGGATTTGTTTCAGATATCAAGACTGGTTCAATATTTAAAATTAAACCAATCAAAACCATGTTCATAAAAATTTGTACAGGAACATTCACTACAGTATTATTTATAATAGTCAAAAAGTGAAAACAACTCAAATATCCATTAGCTGATTAATGGATAAGGTATAACCATACAAATGAGGTATAGCCTACAATGGGATATTATTTAGGCACAAAAAAGAATGAAATACTGATATATGTGTTACAACACAGATAAACCTTGAAAGCATTTTACTCAGTGAAAGAAGTCAGTTACAAAAGGCCCCATATTGTGATTCCACTTATGTGAAATATCCAGAATAGTCAAATGTGTGGAATAAGATGGCAAAGTAGAAGATGTCAAGGACTAGAGAGCAAAAAGGAAGGGAGCTACTGCTAGTAGGTATAAAGTTTCTTTATGGAGAGACAAGTACGTTCTAGAATTGATAGTGTTGATTCAAAACCTTGTGAATACACTAAAAAGACACAAAATTATACACTACAAATGTGTGAATTATATTCTATGTGAATTACATCTAAAAAACATTAACCTGTTACCACTAAAAAGGAAAAGCCATATAATATTATCTGATGCAGAAAAACTATCAGAAAATTCATCAGTAACAAAAATGTTCAAAAAACTCGGAATAGAGGGGAACTTCCTCAACATGATAAAGAACATCTACCAACAAAAGTAGCTTTATCATCATCAAAAACAAAATCCCCAAACTCTATTATAGCTAACATTATAATTAATGTGAAGGACTCAATGTTTTACCCTAAGACCAGGAACAAGGCAAAGATGTTTAGTCTCTTACCATGTTTACTTGACACAGTACTAGAAGTTTTAACCATAACAATAAGAAAAATAAATAAAAGACATAGAGATTGGAAAGAAGTAATATTATTTTAGATGAAATTATCTATATAAATAGAAAGTTAGGTGAGACTCTTACTGGAAGGCAGTCTCATTTTAAAAGTTCAGGTTTTTTAAATAAAAGGAGAAAATTTAGCACAAATGGTCCCAAAATTTGAAGGGATCTGATTTGAAAGGCTTAATCTGAAGGGTGAGTTACTACAAAAAATACTGCCATGAAAAGCAATGTTAAGAATCATCAAAAAGTTGGGATAACTAAAAAAAAACTGAATTATGTAAAGATTTAAACCTATTAAAAAAGAGATAAGCTATATTCTATATGAAATATATAAAACAGCAAAAATAGTAAAGTTTAAAAGACGAAAAAAATGAAGTGCAGATTGAAATTGGAGAAGAGAAGTATGTTAAAATTAATCTGGACTAACTAGTCATTGATAGACTAAGGAAAATATATTTATATGGTTGAAAAGGAAATCTGAAAATATATTACATGAACATGAGTTTAACATGTTTAAAACTTATGTCGAACAAATATTAAGTTACTACATAAAAGAAAGAATTGATCAAAATAAAGTTGATCAACATAAAGTTACATTCCTCTTCAATTTCTGCCCTAATTGTTGACTTGGAATTCTTCCCTCTCCTGTAGCCTATTCTATTTCAAATTATCTGTCTTTAAGATTGAATCACCATGAAATGCTGATTTTCTTAACTTCTGAGTTTCAGCAGTTCAACTTGGCATTTCTGCCATGGTGTTCTAACACTAATCAAAATACTATATTATCATAATAACCTGACCCACAGAATCTTTTTCTGAGATCCTGAGGTGTCTGCTACTTTTTGGTGTGACAAATCACTTATCCTGTCTGTGCCTCATTTTCTTCACAAATAAAATATGGATTCATTGTACTAGCCAACAGATAATTATTTAGCCTATACTAAGTCCTAGGTGCTGTTCTAAGTCTCTGAAATATGCTAGTGAACTTCAAAAAAAAAATCCTTGCTTCTGGGGAATTTACACATTCTGTAGGGAGGATGCAAAAAATTAAACAACAAATTATAATAGGTACATTATACGGTACTTTAGAAGGCAATAGAACTACATAAGAAACCAACAAGCCAGCCAGAATTAAAAGAGTGCAAAAGGGTAAGGAGTATCAATAGCAGGGCCCGGGGCAGGCTGCGGATTTAAACTTGAGCAGGGGAGCCTGGTGAGGAGGTGATGTTTGAACAAAGATTTGGAGGTTAAGGAATTAGCCAAGTGGATGCTTGAGGGAAAAGCATTCCAGAGAGGGCAGTGCTTCCAGAGTGAGCCAATCACACAGAGGTTCATAGGTCATTTAAAGGTCTTTTTACTAAGTGACACAAGAAGCCATTGTGAGTTTCAAGCAAAGTGATGTTACATAGGTGTTGAGAACTGACCGTAGGAGGCAGGAATAGAACAGACTGACAAGAAGTAATGAGCTTTGGGACACATTCTTTTGAAGACAGTGCCATCTGATTCCAAGGTTATTGATTTGATGGGTGGTGTTGCCATCAACGGGAGGGCTGCAGGTGGAGCAAGCTTGGGATAAATATTTCTCAGGTTTTAAAGGTTTGTGGTGATTGGTGGCCTCAGGCAAACTAGGCACAAGCTCTACCACGGAGCCACACTCCCCAGCAAATTTGATGCTCACTTTACAGTACTCAAGGGTTAATTTGTCTCAGTATGGAGAACTTGAAAGTGTTTCTTCCAGTGTTTAGCAAAATACTTGAACCTTGACCTAGAAAAACTCTTTTGAAAGATGGGCATGAAATACAGTTCCCTCTCAGTCCAGCCTCTGGCTTATTTGTTTTGGGTCATACGTAGGAGTTGTTGAGTTTACAGTAGATAAAATGAGTTTTAAAATATGCTAACTGTCCACTAAGGGCCTGGGTTGAAACTATTAAGTTATTTTATTCAGGTCCTTGGGTTTTTGTGATAGAGGCATCGTTCCCTCTGGTCAGGTTTGCACTAAAGTCATTGCACAGCAAAACTTCCCCAAGGCCACATTTTTATGTTTCATTTTCAGGCTGTTGGTGCCACAGGAGCAATTAAAATTTGTGAATGATGTTTTTCCCCCCTTGATAAATAATGTGGATGGCTTGCAGTCTGCTCACATTCCTGGCAAGGGATTTAACAGGCTATTGTGTTAGTAACAATGTGGATGCAAATTGTAAACATTTATCATCTCCAAAGTTTCATGCAATTTTCAAGCAATGTCAGTTGAAATAGATGCTCCAACCTCCTATGTAAACCAGTCTTTATAGATGATTTTTCCACATTCTTCCAAATCACTTTGTTTTCCAGTAACTTCTATTTATTTTATAAAATAATATTGTAAAATCTGCTAGAAAGTGAATAGGAAAGGATAAAAAGTTTAATGTCCTCTAAAACTGATTTCCTGTCTCTTTAGGTAATATGAACTATTCTTAATGTGTATCAATAAAATTCTTGAGAGTGGAATTTAGTAGTAAATTCCCTCTGCATGTTTATTAGGATATTTATTGCAAGGTAAACTACAAAATGCTAGTGAAAATTTTCCCATATATCTGTGTCCTTAGAATTTTACAATTGTTATAATCCTCACTCCTGAAAATCACTAATCCTAACAGAAAAATCTATAAAGATTTGAAAGTTTTAAGATCAAATTGATATTTTTCCAAGTGGGGGAAACTCTTTAAGAATTATCAGGCACCTTAGAGGACCTCAGAAAAGAAGGAAATGGATCAACAAGTATTTACAAACTTCTTATAAGGCTTTGAACTAGCATGAGGGAGAATGGAAAAAAAATATAAATCAAGGGCCAGACTATAAGTGATTCAGAAACATATTTTAGGTATTTTGAGAAGAAATGTTTTTGTGAGATAATCAGGAAAAACTTTATAGAAGTAAAATTGAGCTAAAATGTCGGGGAGGAGAATTCTAAATTACACCTCATCCATGGGTGATGTATTCCAAGGCCTCTAGCAGATGCCTGAAGCTAGGGGTAGTACCAAACCTCAGATAGACTATTTTTCCTATACATACACACCATACATAACAAAGTTTAGTTTATAAATCAGGCACAGAAAATGATTAACAATAGTTAACAATAAAATAATAGCAATTATAAAAACACACTGTAATAAAATTGCCAGAATCATATCTTGTATTTGGGGGGTGTTATTAAAAAAAATAAGGTTTGCACACCTGTAATCCCAGTGGCTTAGGAGGCTGAGGCAGGAAGATTGCAAGTTCAAAGCTAGCCTCAGCAAAAGTAAGATGCTAAGCAACTCAGTGAGACCTTGTCTCTAAATAAAATACAAAATAGGGCTGGGGATGTGGCTCAGTAGTTGAGTGCCCCTGAGTTCAATCATTGGTACCAAAAAAAAAAAAAAAAAAAAAAGAGAGAGAGAGAAAGAAAAAGAAGGATCACCTGAACCCAGGCATTGTGATACCATCTCTTTACCTGGATGTCTACTGAGTAACTAATGGGTGGATAGTATATTCAGTGTGGAAACACTGGATAAAGGATGATTCAAGTCCCAGGCATGATGGAACAGAGTGGTAGCAAGATCTTATGAAGCTATTCAGAATGGCTTATAATTTAAAGTTATGAACTTTTATTTCTGTAATTTTCCATTTAATATGTTCATACTGTGGGTAACTGAAACAGTGGGGAGGGGACCACTGTATGTGAAAAGGAGGGAGAGGGCAACTTCTTGGGAAGCAACAACACAAAGATTTGAAAGCAAAAGAGATGCTCACAGACTTGGAAGTAGTAGTGGCAGGCAGGACTAGGAGGTGAGTAGAAAAGTTTGATTAAAGTGAGGAATTGAGAGAGATGACAATGAGAGGAAGCAAAGCCTAAAGGTTTGAAAAGGCCGAGGCATTCAGACCCAACTGTGGTTGATTTCTTATAGAAATAGGCAGAATAGAGATAAGACCCAGTTCCACCACATATGAACAATATATTACTTAGTGCTTTAACCTCTTTAGACCTCTGTTTCCCTTCAAACAGTGGAGGTCATATCTGCCAAGTAGAGTTGTGGGGCTACTTGGAGTGACAGTTCATTGTGATCCAGCCAAGAGAGCTCTCATCACATTAGTGGTCATTTCTTCTCTGCAGTGGTGGGTGGGACAGGGGGGCCACACTGAGGGCTGTACAGAGGGAAGTGACATCATTAAAGGGATGGAGGTGGGGCTTGGGGATTATTAGTTTTGTGATGGTGTGTAGAATGAGTTGAAAAGGGGGCATGTGTGCTGGAGTAAGGGAAATTAGACATGAGGACATGGGGGCCCCCGAGCTTAGCCATACTGTAGTGAAGCCAGTGGGAATGAGAATGAGGAAGTGAATATCAGATGGAAAGAATGAAGGGGTCTGGAGAGCTACATGTAGAAATTGAAATCCAGAAGAAAAATATGTTAATTTCCAGATAAAGAAAGAAGCGTTCAATTTGTAGACAAGGCAAAAACCCTGTGATTAATGCTTTTGTTTCTGGTTTGCTTGGCTTGGTCTGCCCCATGGCCTGCACAATCCTTTCCCTTGGGTTAGCCATTCTCTTTTTACTTTGGTGACATGCCCTTTATCTGAACATTCAGAGTACTTAATTTTCTTGAGGGATGTGAGTGATGAGGCTGGGCTAGTCAAAACCTTTTGTCAGAATTTTTCTACCTGAAGATAAATCCTCTTGGCCTCTCTGGATAGAGGGGTTAGAATGTTATAAGTCAGGATAAAGCCTCTAGTGCTATATCTAAAGCCAAATAGAGACCATAGGGATTAGAGGAGAAGCAGAAAGACTTGGAGGATTGGTAAATTTGAGATTAGTTTTATTTCTTAAGACCCACAGAGTTGCCCTGATTTCTGCCAGATGTCTACTTAAATTTTTGTGAACTAACCACTGTCCTTCCAATAAATCTCTTTCCACTTAAGCTGAGTTGTGTAATGGAAACACCAATAGATTATAGACTACAAGAAGTTAAAACATTCTGCAAACCAAAATACATCAATAAAACCAAGCCAAACCATTTGGGAAACATTTGTAACAAATATGACAAAAAAGGGTAACTATCCTTATTGCATGAAGAGAGTTTATATATCAGGAAGAAAGTGTTAACACTGTAAGTGAAACATGACCAGATGCCATAAACAGATCATATGCAGAAAAAGAAATACAAGGCACATAAAATAAGAGTCTGCCTCAATAACAAATAAAAACTAAACAGCAAAATATATTTCACTCATCAAATTGCAAAGGTGAAGAGTAGGGTAATAATGTCTGGGTACAATGTATGTGTAAGGGTTATTCCACTTTTCTTGAGAGCTTTCCCTGCTATGTGTATCAAGAGCCTTCAAGGCCATTCTCAGTAACCTAGTGATTCCGTCTTAAAAAAATAAAAAGAAATGGTCATGTAGTTTGGTAGTAGAGCACCCCTGGATTCAATCGCCAGTACCCACCTAAAAAATCTTTAAAACATCCACAGCCTTTGATTGAAACATTTCATTTCTAGGATTTATCCTTATATAGAAATCAAACATCCTTATGTAGAAATCTGTGCAAATACACAATGTTTTTATTCTATGTATTCATGCACTAAGATTCACAGATAAAGATAAGATTGCAGTGATATTTATATTTGCCAAGTTACAAATGAGTAATTAGGTGATGGTTGAAAAGATAATAAGAATAAGCAGGGGGCTGGGGATGTGGTTCAAGCGGTAGCGCGCTTGCCTGGCATGCGTGCAGCCCGGGTTCGATCCTCAGCACCACATACAAAGATGTTGTGTCTGCCAAAAACTAAAAAATAAATATTAAAATTCTCTCTCTCTCTCTCTCTCTCTTTAAAAAAAAAAGAATAGGCAGTTCTATGATGGAAAATTGTGAGCCAAGAAAAACCCATCTTTTTAGAATATATGTCCTTGACATGGGAAATGCTCAGCATATAATCCTAATGGAAAGTAAGTATGATACACAATTATGTGATCAGATCGCAATCATTATTACATGTTTATATGTATTAGAACATAAAATGAGACTTTTTCTATTGCCTTAAAATTTTGACTAGTTCTTGGTTCTCAACAAAGGGATTCGACACAGTTCCACAATATTTACTAAGATTGAAAAGAAAAAAAGCCTAGTGATCACCATGAGCACAGCAGTAGTCTACAGAGGTGATCACTCAGGATAATTTGAAGTGAGTTCATAGAGGCAAAGAATGCCTTTTGGCATAAACCTTGGAGCCTGAAGGCTCTGGAGGTGTGGGGAGATGGGAAGTTGGCTGGTGCATTCCACACCGGCAGGGCACAGAGAGAGAGGACAGCAGTGGGAACATGCCTCACTTCTACCCTTAGGTACAGGTGTGTGGGTTTTCCATGGTGTGAGTGAGATGGGGTGGGGAGAATGATAGACCTTTGCCTCTTTTACTCCAAATCTGAGCTAGAGATAGGCCTGGGTTTAGGGATGGCAGAACATTTACTTGACAGAGATGGAACTGGGCTTTTTTAATACGCACACAGGAAATGTTTCCAATAACCCCCAACGATAGGAAAGCAATTGGGTCTACCTGAATTGTGGCTGAGAAGAGAGAATGGAGAGCTCGGAGGCAGAGATGGGTGGGACAGAACTCAAGCTGCTCTATCTTCATATTCCATCAAGCCCATTGTGTTATCATAGCTACTCCTAAATGCATCCATCTCCATCGGGGTGGGAAAAATGCACAAAGCATTATCCAGAATCATCTCTGAGTGGTGACAGTATAGGTGCTTTTAGTGCCTGCTTTATGCTTTTTCAAAATTTCTAAAATAAACATGTATACTTTTATATTAAAACTGAAATAAAAGTTAAAATTAAGTGACAAGACAAAAAATAAAAAGAAGAAGAAAAAGCCCAACAAAAATCAAGTCACATAAATGAAAGATGTAGAGGGAATGACTCCATCAAAAAATCAAACCAAAACCAAGTCAAACAAAACACCAAGATCAGAATTTTAAAAGGAAAGTTAAAAATTTTAAAAGGGAAGGAGTTGTCTCTACTCATGTAAGCTGCATGTTACATCAGCATTTCTGTTGAAATGCTTTTTGTCTTTCCCTTTATTTTCATGTCTCCTGACACTAGTGCTAACTCTTGTCACCTCCCCCTTAGAAGACTGCAGTGACCTACCTCATAATTGAGGTATTTTCTTGCTATCCAGATCCACACACCCACTAGGCCATCTTTTCAAAAGGTGCTCTTCCCTCTGTTCATGTCTCCCCAGTTGTTCCCAAACAACTCCCAACTCAAGTTAGGGCAGTTTCTTCTGAGTCTCCTATAAAGGCCACAGGGTAACTCAACTTGGGCTCTTGTTAATATCCAATACTCCAAAGGACCTTTTGATTTATGCGGATTGTAACCATTTCTTAGAGTTCACTTTAGGTCCTTCCCTTCTCTCATTTGAGAGTAATAGGCATTGGTTTGGTAGTTTGTTTCATGTTGAACCAGAGTTCTGCATATTTTTCATATATGTAAGTAGATCAAGTCATGTACTTTCAAATGTATCTCACTGTGACACACTATATTGTATAGCATCTGTTAGTCTCAGAGTTGATTGCATCTAAATAATTCTCACAGACTTACTTAACCTGATAACTTATTAGCAAAGCTACTAGAATTCTGAAACTTAAATTAGTTCATTAGTTCCTTTGCTGAATCTGGTACCTTTTCTAAGTCATCTTTTCTCTTTTTTCACTTCAGTTTATGTGGCTATATGAAAATAATTTGATATTCATAAATAGAATATTCTTAAATGGAATAAGAGTAGAATTTGATAAAGGAAAACAACACTGACTTGAATACATTCATACTTTCAATAAAAAGAAACACTTTCATATTACTATTGTCATTTATATTAATTACTTTTGAGTCTCCAGACAAGGATTATTAAATTATTATAGACAGTTTTTTCACACCTTCTTTTACTATCTAGAAAAACATTTGTTTTCTGTATCCTTCTGAACAGATTCAAGAAAATACTCATGCTCTTCTGCACACTTAATTTTTAAAAAATTTAAGTAAATTTATCTTGACTCCACACAAACCAAACATTAATTAAAGTGCAAATAAGGAAGAGAAATTAGACACAGATGGAGGTCAAGGGTTCTCTCAAGTCCACAAAAGGGCAGTATCTAATGGGACTGACAAACATTAAATATTTCTGTGAGCTGCATGTTTCAGAAGTTATGATATAATGTATCGATTAGGTTTGACCTCATTAACATTAAGAATAGTACTGACCACAATACTGATCTAACTTTCGATTTTGAAAGTTTTTTTTTTTTTTAAACTCCTTTTTTGATCTTAGATGGAAAACCACTGGCAGGTTTGACAGGTTTTCCAAAATCTCAAGTTTCTCTTCTGTTAAAAGTCCCAATTCCACAGGGGACACCAGGGTCTAACTTCTTCTAGGCAGAGTTCAACCTGTCTCTGTAGAAACCCAAATCCAGAGGCAGCCAGGCTCTTTGACCCTTCGCCCCTCTGAACTCTCCTCTCTCCACAGCTTTGCTTCACCTCCCAGAGCCACACCCTTCCTGCTCTCCCCATTCCTACTTAAAACAGAACTCTCCAGTTTTCCTAGATGTTTCCCTACCATTGAGTCGGCAGGCTGCACCAGGTGAAAGTCGAGCTGTTCCTACTGATGGTGGTGGCAGAGGTATGTTCACTACTGGAACTCAGAACTCATTGCCCCATAGAAACCGAAGTATACTGTTAGGTAGGTTCTATAGCTCGTTTAGAACTCCAGATGAGGTATGTGGGCCACATGGGCTTCTATGAACTCTCCTGGGCACCTTCCCACCCCATTCTTTGGTTGTTTGCTTTAGGAAAATGACTCTGAGTTCAAATGGTTATCCATAAATGCAGAGGAAGCCTCAGGGACATAGGCCTAAATTATTTCTCTGCTGTGGACTCCTTTGAGGGGCTAAGCTTCCATTACCCTCCCTCACTCCAGGCCCCACACTCCTGAGCAGTGAAGAAAGCCAGGAGTCCTCTTTAGAGTAAGCACCCACAAGTGAATGACAGACCTGGGGGAGGGGAGAGAGGTGGCACAGGAGCTCTGTGCAAGACACTGGTAGGGGACAGAAGGCTCAGGGCAGTAAGGGTGGAGGTTTCTACGAGATCTCTTGGCCTAGCTCCTAGACATTTTAACAGTGTTCTAGTGTTCAGTTAGTTTCAGTAGATTTGTTCCTGAGCCATTGGCAGCAGAGTGGTAACAGAAAGCAAATGAAGCAATGTATCTTCAGAGTGCTCTAAGAACTGGGGGTCAGGGGTAGAGTTATTTAGTAATTAGAAGTAGAGAATAGCACAAGTACACACACGTGTGTGTGTGTGTGTGTGTGTGTGTGTGTGTGTGTGTGAGAGAGAGAGAGAGAGAGAGAGAGAGAGAGAGAGAGAGAGAGAGAGACAGACACTAACATTTGATTCCTAGTCAGTCTCTTTCCTGGAATTTTTTAAACATTAGTGCAAGAGGTAGTTCTCTTTCTTTAGAGTCTAGAACTGCTGGAAGATATGTCCCTTCACTTGGAGGGCCTTGGAAGAATGAGCCTGAACTGCAATTGTTCACTTGGAGCAAAAGAAATGTTCCTTGGCTATGGCTGAGGCCATATCAACCTGGTGACAGTGGGATGTGATGGGAACCTCAAATAATGATGGGAGAGTTAGAGGTCACCATATGGTGGGAGAAGAATGACCATGACCATTTACAAATTGTGTGGGGCCCCATAGGATCAAAAGGAAGAGGTTTGGGGGGACTGGGATGCAGAGATTGAGATGAACAGAACTCATCTAGATTTATCAAATAACTATTGTTCCTGTCAGTCTTCTGACTGAACCCTGAGGAAAGGTGACTGCTTTCATAGATCCTCAGTGCTTAGTACTGTGTCGTGCACAAAGTAAGCCTTAGTAGGTGTTACTGGCAGCCTGAACACATAAGATGAAATAAAATGTAATTAGCATCTAATAAAACTGAAGAAACATATTGAGGTTAAAAAAAAAAGGCAAAAGAGACCATGGACTGCCATGTTGAAGACACACTGTGAAGGGCTGGAGCCTGGATTTAGTCCTTGTTGATTCTTACAGGGGTTGAATGTGCACACCAGTCTCTGCCTTCAGAGAAGCTCAATGGAATTATGGAGAGAAACCAGACTTCACAGTGATAATTTAAAACTATAGGCAGAAGCCAAGTGGAGAGGCAGAGTGATGAAGAAGGAAAGAGGGAGACAGGGAGCAAGCCCCCATGCATTAGAATTAGACTTCAAGATACTTTCCCACCATTTGGTTTCATAAACTTCTCAAGTTGACTAAGAAGTTTGATATGGGTTTCTCTTCTTTGCAGTGGAGTCCTGATTTATACAATGTTTAACCCCAAACCAATCATCTTTCCCAAAGGAACCTCATTCTGTATCCTGGTTAATAGTACTCTTCTCCACCCTGTTCCCTGTAATAGCTTCAGCTGCCATAGAAAAATGCTGGGTACATTGTGTGACTTAAACAAGAAAAGACACCAAGAAAAGAAACTGTGGCAAAGGTCAGACACAATCATGAAGAATCCAACATAATGTAAAGAAATGTATAATAAGTGCCCCCAAATATATATAGTACAAACAATAAGAACTTGGTGATAGGTGTGGGGTGAAATATAACCTGTGTCTAAGATCTTTAGAAGAAAAAAAATGTTTTGTAGATCAAGTTGATCAAGGCATTGACTGAAATTCTCATTAAAATCATAATGAAGCCATGAAGACAGATAAGAAGATCTTTGAGACCAGGACTTTCTTGTTTTCACCCTCTCTTAATGTATTTCCTTGGTTTTTGTGATAGCCTAGATTTTTGTCCTGCTCTTTATCTGGTCATTATTTCCTTTCTCTGGTTATTAGGATCCCAGTCTCTCAAGGGTGAGGTCCTAGGCACTTTTCTAACTGCACTCTCTTCTGAGTGATTTTATGCATTCCTAAGACTTTAATAATTACCTAAAAATTAAGGATTTGAGATATTTTCTCAAAACCAGAGGAAACTCTGTACTTACTCTCTCTCTCTCATATATATATATATATATATATATATATATATATATATATATATATAAAATCTTTCTTTACCTGCCCATTTGATTTTTCTACTTGTTTCCCTTAAAGTCATTTCAAACTCTACATGTTCAAATCCACATCTCCTGCCCCCCAAGCAAACCTTTTCTTAGTACATAGTTTATTTTTATTTTTTATTGCATGAAATTATACTACTATCAATCCAGAATAGCAAGTCAGAAACCTAAGCATCCTGTTGGGCACCCACAAGCTTCATTGCTCAGCCAATCTATCATCAAGTCCTACAAACTTTACTTCCTTAATATTTCTCAAATCCTTCCAATTCTCTCCACCCTTACAGCCACCTCTTAGTGCCAGACATTTCCTTCAACTATCTAAATGCACTACAAATCCTCAACTCATCTTCAATGACTACCACCTTTTCCCAGTCTAGTTTTTGTTTTGAAGTTAGAGTGCATTTTTCAACAATGTGAGTTCAATGACTTTTCATTGGTTTTAAGACACAGAACAAAATCCCTAGCATGTCCTACACCACATTGCTGATAGGCTGCCTTCCTAGCCTAACCATTGTTGTACCTCTCTAATTCCACCTTGCCCTTTGCATTCCACTATGGTGCACTTTCTCAACACACCATGGTAGACTGAACAATGTCCATACCACCTGATGTCCAAATCGTAATCACCAAAACCTCTGGATATGTTGCCTTACCTGGTGAAAGGCACTTGGCAGATGTGACCAAGTTAGGGGTTTCGAGATGGGGATCTGAGATTACCCTGTGTTATCCAGTTGGGCCCAATGCAGTCACCAGGATCTTCATAAGAGGAAAGCAGGAGGGTCTCAGGCAGAGACGGAGGTGTGATGATGGAAGCAGGGACTGTGAGCCAAGGCATGCAGAAACCTCTAACAGTTGGAAAAGGCAAGAAAATGTTTTTTATTTATTTTTTTTTTTCTGAGCCTCTAGGAGGAATGCAGCCCTGCCAATACCTCAATTTTAGGCCTTTAGAAACTGTGAAATCACAATCCTGTGTAGCCACTAAATTCATGGTAATTTATTGTAGCAGCAACAGAAAAATAATACACAAACTATTGAGTGGCATATCTTCACTTTGTCCTTCCAGATTTACTCTCCACTATCTTCATGCTCTAGGATGCCTCAAGGCTGATCTGTGTGGGTGGCATCAGTGATCTCTCTTTCCATCTGGCCCAGCTGGGCTTGGTCAAGGGAGACACACAGGATATTGGAGGATGCAAAGAAGGTCAAGTTGGGCTATGTATTTCCCCTGCTACCACCCTTTTGGAATGCTGGCTGATTGCATCTTCTGCCACAGCTCTTGCCTTCCCATATGGACTCCAGGTTTTAATGACTGCTATATCCTCTGTCCCCTGTCAGCTGGAGTGATGGTAGTGGCTAATGGCTCCCTGCTCTTGTTAACCTAGGGTGCTACACTATTCAGTATTTTTTTTTCTTATTCTGTTCTATTTTCCTCGTTTTGTTCAATAGTCTCGGTATTAAACATTCCTAAATTTACCCAGTCTGAAAGGACCATCTGTTTCCCCACAGGATGCTGACTAATGCAGACCTCATCCTGTTCCCGTCTGCCTCAGGGCCTTGGTAAATGCTGCTGCCTTTTTTATTTTTATTTTCCAGGAAAGCCCTTCTTCCCAAGTACATTCTCTTCCTGTATTAATCTTCAGAATGCTTAAATTTCTTTGAGAAAAGTCTCCCTTTCCCTCAAAATTGGGTATTATACAATCTCACAATACCATGCATCTATATTCCTTATCACTTATCATAATTATGAGTTAATTTGATTATTTATGAGTTAATTTGATTATTGTCCATCTTTCTAAATCTTCTTTATCCTATACAGTAGATAGTAGCCATGCATGGCTGTTGAATACTTGGGTGGGTCTAGCACAACCAAGGAACTGAGTTTTGAATTTTACTTAATTTGAATTTAAAAGCTAAGAATAAAGTTACTGGAAAACTTATAAGCATGTTTGAAACTATTTGGGCATGTAAATCTACTATGTCAAATACAAATACAGATCAAATATTTTTGATGAAATTTAGTATCTGTGTTAGTCAGCTTTCTGTCACTAGGACAAAGTTCCTGAGAAAATCAACTTAAAAGAAAAAAAGGTTTCTTTTGGTTCATAGTTTTGGAGGTTTCAGTTCATAGTTGCTGGGCCCCATTGCTTTGGGCTTGTGTCAAAAGCATGTAGCAGAGGAAACTGCTCACCTCATGGCCACTGCGAAATACAGAGAGAGACAGGAAGACATACTGGGATACCTAGTGCTATAGGCTGGGGACCTACTCTTTAACACTTGAGGGGGACATTCCAGATCCAAGCTATAGCTTGTCTCTTAATAGAGACAAGCTGCAAGTGTGAAATACACACTGGACTTCAAAGTCATAGGACAAAAAGAATGTAAAATGTTGCAATAATTTAAAAATATTGACTGCATGTTACATGTTGAGATAATGATTTTGGATCTATCAAGCTAAATAAAATATATTATTAGAATCAATTTTACATTTTTTTTAAACCTTTTTAAAGCATGACTACTAGAAAATTTTAAATTATACCCATAGCTTACATTGTTACCTCTCCAGGTTAGTTGGTGCTTCTCTGGGCTAGAGCACAAGGTTCAAGAGGGCACTTTTCTTGTCTTTGTGTTTTTTCATGCACTGCCTCTTGCATACTAGGTGCCCCACAATATTTAATACATGAGTGAATGAAAGGAAGTGTGTGCAGTCCAACAGAGCAGAAGGTCTTGGGGAGCAACCTCAGTATGAGGATCAACAGATGTCTAGTCTGTGTCACTATGTAACTTCAGAGTCGAGGTTTTAAGGGCAGGGCTAGGGGTATACCTCGGTTGTAAAGTACTTGCCTAACATGCATAAGGCCCTAGGTTCACTCCCTAGCACTGGCCTCCTCACCCCCCCCCCCCCCGCAAAAAGAAAAAAAGATAGAGAAGGGAAAAAGTTTCAGGCCAACGATGATAAAACCCACGATTTTTAAAATTCGTTCTTTTTAGTTATACATGATAGTAGATGTATTTTGACATATCATTCATACATAAAGAATAACTTCCTATTCTTGTGGTTGTACATGATGTGGAGTTACACTGGTTGTGTATTCATATATGAACATAAAAACTTATGAATTTAATAAGGTTCCATCATCATTTTAGCTCCTGAAAGTTAAGACACCTACGACCTGGTAGGTTTTGTAGCAATGGCTAAGCGATGGCATAAACCATGTTCTGTGATAGAGTAAGGTATGTGCTGACGGTAGCAGAGTAGATTTTGCTACAGTTGGTAAGAAGCAGGGTTCCAGGTGGTTTGAGAGAAGGTGAGGGTCAACTATGTCATCAAATATAGGAATACACTTGGGTTGCTACCTGCTATGTTTATTCCCTATCATGTATATATATATATATATATTTGTGTGTGTGTGTGTGTGTGTGTGTGTGTGTGTGTGTGTGTGTATGACTCCTCTTTTTACCTTAAAAGATGACCCTTGTCACTTTCCTCTGGTTTCACCTAGCCTAATCCCATAGGGTATTTTACCCAAGCTCCTGCATCCAACTGGGGATGTTTCTTTTGTGGATAGTAGGTTTCTGCTTACCTGAATGAACTCTTCAAAGAGAGACGGGGCAGCTTGGTTGGATGAAACATTTTATTTTTGTTGGAAGAAAGTGAACTGTGTTAGTAAGACCTTTGCATTTCAGGCCACCTGTCTCCTCTTTTTTAGCCCCAAGCATCCCTTCTCAATGTGCAAAATGGCATCCTTCCACTGAATTTATCTTTTGTCCTCTCCCGAGCCCTCCTCTCCAGCAGAAGAAAGGCGCATGGATGTAGGCAAGGCAGTAACTTCACAGGTTTAGGACTGCAGTCTCTTGATGGTTTGTTCTGCCTGTGTGACTAGTAATGCTGAAAGGTTTGAGTCATCAGAAGGCTCAGGACGGACTTGCCTGCTAGCCCAGCCCTGCCACTCTGCCCATTTCCCCAAGTTTTTACAGATCTCACACCAGCAGATCTTAGCAGCTTATTTTCATTCATTCTGTCTTTACACTTCCTTTAGTGCACTGACCTACTTAAGTTAAAGGGAAATACAAACCCCAAAGGAAATGTGCTGACAGCTGTTTCCTGGGTAGAATTAGGTTGGACATGTGTCTGAGAGAAGCTTGTGAGCTCTAGGAATCATTTTGGCTGGAGATGGAAGTAGAATAGAAGGGACAGTTTACAAAAAGAAGAAGAAGAAAAAAAAGTATCAGAAAGTAGTGTTCCTGGGCAAGTGATAGGAGACTCATGGTGGCAGGAGGGCTGGGTAAGAAAGTTCCTCAAGGACAATTTCAAACAGAGGTTAGATTTTCTGTTTAGTTCCTCCCTTAAATACACTTCTTAGAAGCTCTATGCCTAAGACTATAGGTCTGAAGACTATCAAGGTCTAGATAGAGCAAATTCAACTAAACCATTATTGAAAATCACCGCCGCCACCACCACCACCATACTTGTAGAAGGCTGATAATATTCTGATATATAAATAACAGAAGAGTTTGGGAAATAATCATTAATCTATTGTCTGAGAGGGCGAATAATGGATATTATTTAGTAAAGTTGTCAGTGAGTAGTCAGATTGATTTATGTTTCTTCCTTTCCCTTTTTTGGTGGAAAATTTTTAAATTATTTATTTGAGAGGCACAGTAAAAAAAAATGAAACATCTCTGAATCATGGGCTGCTGGTTGGCCCTGGACTGTGGAGTCTCTTTGGTATGAGTCATAGACTCCCCCTTCTAGGCATCCCATCCCCTGAGGCAATCCTTCCCTTATCTTTGGGTCTGTTGTTGGGAGGTCCAGCTAACTCCAAGATAAATCCTAACTTCTAGTGTTGTCTTAATTCTGTTGTAGTGGCGTGATGGAAGGGCACTAAATACCATTTTTTAAATGAAATATGTTTATTAGAAGAACCGTCTAGGGGCTGGGGCTGGGGCTGGGGCTCATCGGTAGCACACTTGCCTGGCATGTGTGAGGCACTGGGTTTGATTCTTAGCACTGAATATAAATAAATAAAATAAAGGTCTATGTGTGTGTGTGTATGACTCCTCTTTTTACCTTTTTTTTTTTTTTTTAAAGAAGAACTATCAAAACTAGTTACAGTAGATAAAAAGCACTTAGGTTAGTTTGTAAACTTAAACATATAGTGTTAGAGAATTTTAAGAGCTCAAAGAGGGCTGGGGATGTACTTTAGTGAATAGAGTGCTTGCCTAGCATATGCATGGTCTTGGGTTTGCTTCCTAGCACTGACACACACACACACACACACACACACACACACACACACACACACACACAAAATAAAAGTAATAAAACTCAAAGAATCTGGAATCCTAATATTAAAACTTTAGAGATGAAAAGAAGATGAATTGAGTTGCTCAAATTAATTGTAAGTTACCAATTAATTACAGTAGCACAAAGTACCAGAAGAGACCTCCAGAACCTCAGGATTATGATCATTTTCCTACATTATATTGCTTATGTAAAAGCTGGAGTACTGAACAATAGTTAATTTTAAATGTTATGCATGCACTTCAAAAATATGTTTATAGTAAAACAATTATCCACTATTTGTCTCTAACTATTTAGGTCTCTTCCCTCTTCGGAAAAACCTGAAATTTATTTTAGGCTGAGGTGTGAGGTAGGAATCCAAACTTATTATCTTTCAAATGCCTGTCTGGTTATCTTCCTAGCTGATAAGGTGTGTTTTCCTCATTTGTGCTTCTCTCTTGGAAGTTTTATATTTAATTTTGGTTGCTTTTTTCTCATGTAAGAATCTGAGCATCCACTGACACATTAAAACAATTCTGTTGATTTTTAAAAATGAGATTGTATGAAACATATGGATTAATTTAGGGGCAAATGAGCAGTTTTATATTGACTGCTATAGAGCTTCAGGACATTTTCTTTCTTGATGAAAGGAATCTTGGTAGGAGATATTGTGCTTTCTGCCTCTTGATAAAGCGGTTCCCTGAGGTTGTGGTTGTCACACTTCAAGCCCCACACCTGACCTCATACCTTACACACTGGTCTCCTTGCTGTCCAATTCAACCGGCATGCTTCTTCTGTCACAATGCCCCTGCTCCAGGTAGCTACATGACTGTACCCTCATCTCTTTCCACTGTTTGCTGAACTGTGGGAGGACCCTAACCACCCAATTTACAGATTGCTCCTACCTCCCACTCTGAGTTCTCCTCATTTTTCTTATCTTCTTCTACTTTATTTTTCATTCTACTATGCTAGTTAATTTACTTGCTTATGATGCTTTTTATTTGTTGCTGGTCTCTAACACTAAAATGTGAGTCTCAAGAGGGCAGAGATTTTTTGTCTATTTTATTCACTCACTGTCTTATTCCAAATGCCTAGGACTCAGCCTGGCATATAATGAATGTTCAATAAATATTGGTTTAATTGAATTGAAAAGACTGTATATCTAATAAGAGACTTTATTAAGAATAGACTACATATTTTAAAGTCAAATACCTTTTCAGTATCCATGGAAATAATTGTATGATTTTTTTTTTCTTTCATTCCCAGACATGGTAAATTATATGCTAAATCCCCTAATAATCAAATATCCTTGCTCTCCTGCAATAAGCCCTACTTAGTCATGGAGTATTATAAGCTGCCTGATTTTGTTTGCTCTTGTATTTATTATTGTTAGGGTTTGAATTGATGCTGAAAGGGAGACTGGTGTGAAGTTTGCCATGATTTTTTGTTTGGCTATGTTATCACTATTATGTTAGCTTCAAGAAATAATTTAGACCTCTGCTTGCCACATTATGTTAGCCTCAAGAAATAATTTAGACCTCCCCTTTCTACTATTTTCTTTTTTTAGTGCTCTGGAATAGTTCAAATAACATTTGCTTTATTTTTCTTGAAAATATGGTTGCTTATGCATTCCCATGATTGTAATCTCTAAGTCTTCAAATTATAGATTTTGTTATGCCTGATATTATAAATATAGTTATATTATTTTACACTTGAGAACAAATCATCCTAACTCATAAGTCTCTTAAGCCAAATTCTAATTAAGGAGAGTTCTGGAAAACATGCCTGTGCCTCCCTCCGTCTCTTTCTTCCCTCTCTCCCTTCCTTCCTTTCTCCTTTCCTTCCTTCCCGTGAAATAATCAGGTCTCTATTTTAGGTTTAGCTTTAAATTTTTTTTTAAAAAAATATTTCTATTCTTTTATTTTGTGTGGTGCTGGGGATAGAATCCAGGGCCTTGCACATGCTTAGTAATTGTTCTACCATTGAACTACACACCCAACCCTAATTTTACTTTTTGTACAAGTACATTAAAAAGCAAAACAAAACAAAAAATGCAACTCCTTCTTCTCCTTGAATGTTCATACAGTTCTAAAGCACAGATTTCTTTTTTTTTTTTTTTTTTTTGTCTTCTAGATGTTAAAACGGAGGGGCCTGGAAAGTTCTAGTTCTCTGCTCACTTTCATGCTCAGAGGAGACTCAGAATTAGATCCTGCCTCTCCAGTGGCCTTTGTGGCATAGCTCTGCTTCTCTTGGGTGGTTACTTTCTCTTGGGTGTCCCTTTCTGCTCTTCCTTCCAAGCCTTCTCCCTTCCACGGAGGTTAACTATCAAGTGTGTGCCAGTCACTGCTGAAGTTGTTAGGAGATGGGAAGATGAACAAGGTAGATTTAGTCTAGTAAAAAATCCAGACAAATAAACTCACAACTACCATACAGTGTGAGGATGGCACATATAGAATACAAAAGGGGAGAAAAAGCCGTGGAGAAAGGCCACTCAACGTGACTGGAACGACAGGAACTCTATGAGTCCATATGCGGAGGCCGGGCAAGGAGGATTCTGCTCATGTTTCCATTCCTTGAACTCACATGCTCTACCAGTTTATCATACATATCTCAAAATATTCTCATTCCAAAGGAGCCTCTGCTGACTTGAGCTCTGTGGTTTCAGGCCCGCCATTCTCTGGACCATGATCTCCATCACACATCTTGTTGGTTGAGACATTCTGGGTCACAAACCACTTTGGAGTTTGTGCTCCATCCAGTACAATTCCAATCTCGGATCGCTTTAGAGATAAACATCACTTTGGCAATACTAAGGAACTCTAGAGAGGCGGGAATTTAACCTGGAGAGGGCAGGAGAAGAGGACATTTTTATGTTTTAGATAAATTGCCTCTGGCAGTTCGTTCACTAACTAAAGGTTTATCTATCTCAAGCATTTTCTCAGTTTATTTAAATTCATCATCATTCATCAAACTCATTCTTTTATTTCATACATTCTAAGTGACTTCTCCATTCTTATCTATGGGGATATAAAGAATTAAAAATCATGTTCCTTGTCTGAAGGAGTGTTTAGTATAGTTAAGGAGAAAAGAGAAAAGGAAATCGTAGATAAACAAGAAAGCATGTCAAACCTGTCTCAAATGGGGTGGGGTAGATAATTATTCATATTGAGTGGAGGAGGGGGAGTGATTGCTGTAGAATGTACGAATTCTCACTTGCCCCAGATTTGTCCATCTTTAAGACTATGCTGGTTAATTTTATGGGTCACCTTGGCTAGGCTATATTCTCCAGTATAACCTAGTTTAGGTGAAGGTATTTTGGGGTGAAGATATTTTTTAGATATAATTAACATTTAAGTCAGTGGACTTTGAGTCAAGTAGATTACCCTCTATGATTTAAAGGCCTTAAGAATAAAAGACTGAGATGCTCTAGGAAGGAAAGAATTCTGTCTCTAGACAGCCTTCCTACTCAAGGTTATGACATCCACTTTTCCCTAGTCTCCAGACTCTTGAAGGCTTGGGACCAGCCCCTCATCACAAGAGCCAATTATTTAAGAGATGACTCACTCTTTCACTTTCTGCATCCTTTGAGTCTATTTTCTGAATAACCCTGACTAATACAAAGCCCAAATATTCTCTTCCTTCCTGCTCTTCTACCTGGTTCTTAAGGTAAGAAGTTCTTAGCTTGGCATATATTGATTTTTCTATTTAGATGCAATACCATTTATTCACTGAAGAAAATTTTCATTAACTATCTATTAGAAGGGAGGTTTAAGAGTGTAGGATTTGAAACTAGCCTGCATGGTTTTATTTTCTAGTATGAGTTCATTTTTCTCACCTTTAAAATGGGGATAATAATGGTATTTACCATTTTATGGTTGTGTTGAAGAATAATTGAGTTAATAAAAATATAGTTTGATAAATAAATAAAAATAGCTCCTGGTAGTCAACACAGTTGCCACTCAACATGTATTTGTTATCTTTATTATGACTCCACGCAAGAGGACTGTACTCGGCTTTGTAGAAATAATGACAAGTATTGGGCTGTGGTTGTGATTCAGTGATAGAGTGCTTGCCTAACATGTGTGAGGCACTGGGTTTGATTCTCAGCACTGCATATAAAGAAATAAAATAAAGGTTCATTGAAAACTAAAAGAAGATATTAAAAAAAGAGAAATAATGACAAGTATAATATAGAGTTATACTTTAGATTGCTCTTGGTCTAACTGGGGAGTCGGAGAAATAAATGTACAATGCCAATAAACTTTGCTAGGGATGTGAATGGGGTGTGCACAGGGCCACAGGCTATTTAGGGAAGCACTAAGTAGATGCTTAGGACCATGAGTGGTCCAGACAAGGAGAATCTGTGGTCCCCCTGCACACAACTGTGCAGGCAGAATGAGTAACATGTGAAGGCGAGAAGCTAAGAAACTGTGGTGCATTCAAGGGAACTGTGTGCTCTGAGTAAAGATGGCAAAGACAGGCTGGTGGGAGAGGGAGATGAGGCACAAGAGATAAGCCTGGGGCCAGAGATGGAGGGCTTTGTGTGCTAGAGTAAGATCTGTGTGATCTTGCTGAAACTTAAGACTTTCCATTCCTCTTAGGGTTTTAAGCCCTTTCAATAATTCCAGAAGGGGAAGCAATATGGTAAAGCAAAGAGACACAAACATATATTTACAAATATATAAATGAATGAATGAATAAGAACAAGTTGACCTGACTTTTAGGAGTGTGACCTTCTGTGCTAGTTAGCTTTCTCTCACTGTGACAAAGTACCTGAGGAAATCAATTTAAAGAAGGAAAGATTTATTTTGGTTCACAGTTTCAAATCATGGTTGGCTGGCCCCTTTGCTATGGGCCTGTCATGAGGCAGAATATCATGTGTGGCAAAATATCAGGGAGCACATGGCAAAGCAAAGTTGCTTATCTCATGGTGGCCAGGAAGCAAAAGAGAGAGCTTACTTATAACAAAACTTCTCCCTGCAAACCAACTATGGTATGAAGTTCTCAGTGGACTAAACTATTAATGAGGTCCACACCCTCATGATCTGGTCACCCCACAAGACCCCACCTCTGAACAATGGTGCATCAGGGACCAGATTTCAATATATGAGTTGTTGGGGGGAACATTTCAGATTCAAACCATAACACATTTTTGTAGAATGATGGCTCTCAAGTGGGTGAACTTGTCCCCCAGAGGCACATTTTTCATTGTCATAATTTGGGAAGATGCATGCTAGTAGCATTCTGTGGATAGAAAGGCCAGAGGTGCTGCTGAAAATTCTACCATGTGCCTGGCATCCCCCAACAACAAACCATCAGATCCAAATATCAACAGGAGTGCTGAAGTTGAGAAATAGTTACAAAGAGACAGCGAGAAACAGCTTTGGAGGATGAAGAAGTCATGAGCACCTTACATCACGCCTTTAGTGCCTCATAAGTATTTTGGGTTGTTTTACAGGCCATTGGGAAGCCAATGAAGGTTTCTGAGCAGAGTGAAGATGAAGGTTGTGTTCAGGTCCATTAGCCTGGCTGTTGTGTGCAGGATACATTGGACAGAGAAGGGAGTGGAGGCAGGAGAATCATGTGGCAGGCTATTGTGATTGTTCAGATGCCAATGTTAGGAGTCTAAGTGATTGGGAGAAGATGGAGAGGAAAATAATGAAAACAGATGAATAGAAGAAGCCTGGAGAGGAAGCTATTTTGGAAAAAGATAATATTTTTTAAAAGAAAACATTTAAGTTAACACTGCAATTCATGCAGAAATACCTGCTACACAGGAAAGAAGACAGGATTGGAGGTATTGGAATCAACATCATATGTGTGACAGGCAAAGTATTGGCAGTGGACTAGTTCCTTGAAGAAAAGAGGTGGCATGAGACAGGCAGTAGACTGAGGACTGAGCCATGGTGTCTTTTCTCTTCCCTATTTTTATTTTTTTCTCTTTGAGGGTCCCCATTTCAGCAATGTTATAAATGAGAGGAATGGAGACAGGTGCTGTTTCCAGGTATCCTGACTCCATTAGTATTCAAGGCCTTTTACGGCTGTTGAGTGGATTGATGCCACCAGGTGCTCCCTGGAAGTTGTCTCCCCACTGAAGAACCAATCACTGAAAATGAGCCTGATCATCAGGATGCTTCTCATTTCTTGGGTCCTCACTCAGGCTCGGCAGTCTCTTTGTGATCATGAACATTGGCTAGACCCCTCATTTGCTGCTGTGCTGACACCTGAGTTGGTGGCATTGCTTAGGAGTCTTCCTAGAGCATATTTTTATTGCATCTTGATCACTGCCTTCCCTGATGTGGGTTTTTTTTCTATATCTTATTAGTATTTTCCTCTCCCCACATACTATATTAGTTGCATAATTCTGGACTTCACTATTAAAACTATTAAAATGACATTTTAAGTTAAGAATCACATAGCTAATGTTTCAAGTGGTTATTATACAGTAGATACTGGCCTATAATAAGAATTTAACTAGCAATATAAAAAAAACATGAACACTAAAAAATTTAAGACTCTCTCTCTCTCTCTCTCTCTGTCTCTCTCTCTGTCTCTCTCTTTCTGGCACTAGAAATTTAAGCCAGAGTCATTCTATCACTGAGCCAAATCCCCAGCCTTTTAAAATTTTTATTTTGAGACAGGGTCTTGCTTTTTGCTGAGGCTGGCCTTGAACTTGTGATCCTTCTGCTTCAGCTTCCTGAGTTTTGAGGGTATGGGTATGCACCACCAAAATAAGCATTAAAATTAGTATTTTTTAATGTGCTCTAGTACTTGTGTCCCTAGGTCTGCTGGATTAGTAGCTTCCTGCCAATGGGCCTGACTTCTGCTTTCTTTTCTTGTAATGATTTTTATTGAAAGTTTGGCCAAGATTTCCTCCTCCTTGTGGCTGTGCAAGAGCTCCCTCACACAAGAGTATCTCAGTCCTTGGAGGATCTTCTATCATCCTCTGCTCATGCTGTTCCTTCTCCCTTATTAAATCCACCTGCCTTAGACTGCTCATGGGCAAATGCCACAGCTGAATCCCCACACTGGCCACCAGCTTTCATTGTATGTGACTTTTTTTTCACCTTTGACCTTCTTGGATGCCTGTTGCCATCTGGCCCCATCTTGAATTCCTTGCCTGCCTCTGGTCTCCTAATCTCAATATTGACTATCCTCTGTGTAGCCGTCCCTCAGGATGACATCTGCCCCTTTGAGAGTGTACTTTCCACCAGGCGCTGGACTAAAAACTTTGCAAAGATTATCTCAATAAGTCTTTGTGAGAACTCTATTTTTGAGATGTGGAAGCTCAAAGAGATTAAATAAAACTTTCAAGGGCAGAGCTGTGGTTTAGACGAGTGTCCTCCACCCCCAATCAGCCAGAATCCTCAACTCTTATTCCAATATCCCAACCACAGAGGCAGCTTGGATTCTGGTCCTGCCTTTTGGCCATGTCCCAGAGCACATGGCCACGCCCCAAAGGTGTTCCACCAGCAGAGCTTCCCTCTAGTTCTGTGTCCACTGGAGAATCTAGGCAACACTAAAAGGTCATTTATCTAGGACTGGAAGGTTTGCAGCCAGATGGAGCAAGGTCATCCATGACAATGAAACAACCCACTGTTTACCTTTGGTAGAAGTCTGAAAACAGCAATACTGAGGTTGAAAGAAATACCAAGGTCCTTAAATCTCCTCTTCATCTTCTAGCTCTGGCTCTGAGCAGTCATTTCACCTACCCTGACTACATTTAAGGGCCTGGCAAGATGATCCCCTGAAGTTCTTCTCCTTAGAGGAAGGTGAGTCCATGTTACATGTAGGTGTCAACTGGAAAGTTTGGAAGATTTTGGGAAAAGAAGACAAATCCTTTCCAACAGAAGCTTTATTTTGTAATTTGTAGCACCAATGATTTCTTTGGCTGAAGATAGGCTTGATTCTGAAGGACACGTGTAATAGGGAGAGACAGTGTAGTCCAATGGACTTGGGGGGCTGTCTTAGTCTGTTTGGGCTGCTATAAAAATATAATCAACATAAAATTATAAACAACAGAAATTTATTTCTCACAGTTCTGGAGGCTGCAAGTCCAAGATCAAGGCGCTAGCAAATTTGTTTTGGTGAGGGCTTAGTCTCTCATAGTCAGGGCCTTCTTGCTATGAAATGTGTTCCCTTGGTCCTCTTTTAAAAGGGAACCAATCTCACTCATGGCCTTCTTCAAGACTCAATCACCTCAAAGCCCCTACCTCCAAATGTAATCACATGTCATGAAATGAAAGTATGTATTGTGAGAAATGCCTCCTTAGGCAATTTCTCCATTGTCTGACATCATGGAATGTACTTACTCAAGCCTAGATGGAATAGGTTAATCACGCAAAGTGGCCTCCTGACACAGACCAGGGACAATCCCCTCATGGGATTGTGTGAGAACTACTGGTTTATCTTTATGCAACTTATACAAAATTTCTTCCTGTTGCAAACTCTTTCTTCCAAAGGAACCAGTCAGAAGAACACAAAGCATGCTGTCCTCTGCAGTTTGTAAGCTGAGGGCTGTGGTTTGGACAACAGTAGGTTTAATAGTCTCTTCACTGTGGGTTTCCTTGGATTTCATATTCTGGAAATTTCAGAGGTCTCAGTATCCATTTCCATTTCTTTGCATTTACTCTAGTCTTTTTTTTCCACCACAATTTTAAAAATCAGTGCATTATCGCTATACATAATGATGGGATTTGTTGTTATGTATTTGTATGTACACACAACACAACAATATAATTTGGCCAATGCCACTCTTCAGCATTTCCCTTCATCACTCCCCACCTCCCACCCTTTGGTGCTTTTCCTCTATTGATCTGCATTTGATTTTTATGAGAAATGGAAACCTGCCCCCATCTTTCTTTTCCTTTTTCCTCTCTAGCTTCTGCATATGAGAGAAAACATGACCCTTGACCTTCCAAGTTGACTTATTTCACTTAACATAATTAGTTCTATTCATTTCCCTACAAATGACATCATTTCATTTTTCTTTATGATTGAATTAAACTCCATTGTGAGTGAGAGTGTGGTGTGGTGTGGTGTGTGTGTGTGTGTGTGTGTGTGTGTGTGTGTGTATCACATTTTCTTTATGTATTCATCCTTTGATGGATGCCTATGTGGTTGATTCCATAGTTTGGTTATTGTGTGTTGTGCTGCTATATAAACATGGGTATGCATGTATCACTATAGTATGATAACTTTAGTACTTTAAAAGGAATGGTATAACTGGGTCATATTGTGTTTCCATGCCTAGTCTTTTGAGGAAACTCCATACTGATTTCTATAGTGGTTATACTAACTTACAATCCCAACAGTGTAAAAGTGTTCCTTTTTTCTCTACCTCCTCTCCAGAATTTATTATTATTTTTATTCTTTTTAAAATATTTTTTCATTGTAGATGACCACAATATCTTTATTTTATTTATTTTTATGTGGTGATTGAGGATCAATCCCAGTGCCTCATGCATGCAGTGCAAGTGCTCTACTACTGAGCCTCAACCCCAGCCCCTATTTGTATTCTTTTTTTTACATTTTTTTTTTTTTTAGTTGTAGTTGGACACAATACCCTCATTTCATCCATTTATCTTTATGTGGTGCTGAGGATCAAACCCAGTTCTCACACGCTCTCCTGAACCACAACCCCAGCCCCTATTTGTATTCTTGATGATTGCCATTCTGATTGGTGTGAGATGAAATCTCAGCGTAGTTTTGATTTACATTTCCCTACTTGCTAAAGATGTTGAACATTTTTTTCATATATTTGTTGGCCATTTTTATTTCTTCTTTTGTGAATGTCTGTTTAATTCATTTGACTATTTAGCTTATTTGATTTTTTTGGTGTAAAGTTTTTTGAGTTTTTAAAAATATATGCTAGCTATTAATCCTCTGTCAGAAAAGTAGCAAGCAAAGATTTTCTACCATTCTATAGGATCTCTCTTAACATTCCTAATTTTTCCTTCCTCTGCAGAAGGTTTTTAATTTGATACCATTCCATTTATTGACTCTTGCAATTATTTCTCAAGTTTTAGGGGTCCTATTGAAAAAGTTGTTGCCTGTGCCTAAAAGCCAGTGTTGATCCTAGATTTTCTTCTAAGATTTTCTTGATGCATACTTCCTGGTCTTTGATCCATTTTGAGTTGATTTTTGTGCAGGGTGAGAGTTAAGGGTCTCATTTCAGCCTTCTACCTGGGGATAACCAGTTTTCCCAGCACCATGTGTTTAATAGGCTCTTTTCTTCAATGTATGTTCTTGGCACTTTTGCCAATGATCAGATGTCTGTAAATGTGTGTGTTTTTCTCTGTGTATTCTGGCATGTACCATTGACCTATGTGTCTGTTTTCATGCCAGAACCATGCAGTTTTTGTTACCATGCAGCTCTGTGGTATAATTTGAAGTCACATATTGTGATGTTGCCAGCATTTTTTTTTTGGGGGGGGGCTTAGAATTCCCTTGTCTATTCTGGGTCTTTTATTCTTCCAAATAAATTTTAGGACTGTTTGTTCTAGTTCTGTGAAGAATGTCATTGGTATTTGGATGGAGATTGCATTGAATCTGTATATTGCCATTTTAACAATATAATTATGCCTATCCATGAACATAGGAGATCTTTCCATCTTCTAGGATCTTCTTCAATTTCTTTCTTTAATGTTCTATAGTTTTTATTGTAGAGGCCTTTTACCTTCTTGGTTAGATTTATTCTTAGGTATTTATTTTTTGAGGCTATTGTGATGGAATTATTTCCCTGATTTCTTTCTCAGCAGATTCATATTTGGTATACAGGAAAGTTATTGATTTTTGTATGATGATTTTGTAACCTGCTACTTGGTCAAATTTGTTCATTAGCTGCAGCAGTCTTTTGGTGGAGTTTTTGAATCTTCTAGGTATAGGATCATATCATCTGCAAACAGTGATAGTTTGACTTCTTCCTTTCCCATTTTTATCTCTTTTATTTTTTTCTCTTCCTTAATTGCTCTGGCTAGAATACAGTGCTAGCACTATATTATGTAGAAGAGGTGAGAGTGGATATCCTTGTCATGTCCCAGATTGTAAAGGAAATGCTTTCAGTTTTCCCCCATTTATTATAAGGTTGGATTTGGGCTTATTATAGTCTTGAGTATTTTCCTGCTGGCTACCTGGCAAACAGGGGCAATTAATGGATGTTAAAATTCTGGGACATATTGTTATTTGACACACATGTTTGACTCTGAACTTCTTTTGGGGAGACACGGGGAGTTTTTAAATCACTATGAGGAGCTCATCTAAGTCTACAATAAAATTTTTCTAATCTTTAAGCTGCTTGTGTTAGGATGGGTAAGCTTTCATTCTGAGGAGCTTGGTGCCTGGTTACAGCTGGTGAGACAGAGAACCAGGGACAGAAGTGACAGGATTTTTCAGCATTCAATAATGGGAGCTGAATGAAACTCACTCACAGAGCTAGGAAAGTTCCCAGGGTGGGCCTTTGAAGGAGAAGGAGATATGAATTGTATAATCAGTTTGCTTCTAAGAAAAGAGCATAAGTCAGCTCCATTTGATTAAATACAGCCTCTGAGGTGTTCACAAGATGCTCACTTCAAGGTTGACTCTCACTTATTGATCACTGTATTTGCCAATGTACATCATGGGGCTGTGGATCTAGGGCAGGCTTAAGAAAGAAGAACCCGGGATGAGACTTTGCCAAGGCCAAGGGCAGCCTGAGGGTTACATGTGGGATGGCTGGAAGGAGGCTGGGGAGGAAGACACTGGCCCAGCTGCAGAGCCCATTCCTCCTACCCTTGTGGGTGCTGGTTTCTGGGAGAAGTCTTATATGTTTTCTGCAGAAGCTCACCTGCCCCATCCATTTGACTCTTGCTGCAGCACCTCCTCCTCCTTCCCCAAAGTGTCATTCCTAAACCAGCAGTTAGCCCTGCTGTGGTTCCCCATGGCTGACACCACAGGTCAAAGGGGAGGGGCAGTCTGCTGGGCATGTGAGATGCAGGATGGAGGCTATTATTTCTGTCTCTCCCTCTCCCCTCTGCATGTGATCTCTGCCTGCTGTCTCTCTACGTCTTACTCATAATATCTATGTTCTGAACTCCCTACCTTTCCCTTTGACTTCCCTCTACTCACTTTGCCTAACTCCTGATTGTCCTTTAAAGCTGAATCCAAGCGCTACTTCCTCTGGGTAGGTGTCCTGCCCTCTTAGGCAGTGTCAGGAGCCCTTATCTCTGTCCCTGTAGCAATCAGTACTTTGGTCTTTGAGAGGTCTTCTACTACATAGACAATGTCTATTTTCAGGTTTATCTCTCCCTACCATTTGCTAAACTCCTTAAAGGCAGCAAGCAAAAATTTTTATTTCTGTATAAGGTAGGTCTTTTAGTCTTGTCCTACAGGAGGTCCTGGATAAATATCTATTGACCAAAGTTAATAAAGAGACTATAGGGGGCCCTCCAGAACTCCTGGGTATAGTACATACATTGTATGTTCAGTACCTTCAATACATACATTGCAGGTCCCATCCCAGGACATACATTCTCTAAGTCTGGACTGGGATTCTTGGATCTGTCCCTTGAAAAAAGCCCTATATCATTGTGAGGCTTATTCCTGGCTTACAGCCACAAATATAAGTGAATCTATTCTTCAGCCTATTTCAAAACTTGGAAAGGGGAAGTGACTTGCTCAATGTCACACTGGAGGGAACTGAGTATTCAGAGAGCCTTACTCTCAATTCAGTGTCCTTCTACATTTTATAAACAGATACAGATGTGTTGGGAAAAAGAGATTTGATGAGGCACAAAACACAATATCCATATGAGATGAAAGTTCTTGGGCTCTTCAATAACAATAATTATCATTAATGGTAATAAACCCCATTGTGTTTGGAAGTATCGACACAGCTAATGATGGTGCAGATGTGTGAGGGGCGCTCCTCAGCTGGTGGCAGTGTGGGGACGACTCAGCTCAATCAACCAGCTTCCTGGCATGCAAGGTACACAGACAGCATCTGCCCAAATAGACATCCTTATAAGAAGCCACTCTTGGCTCTTGGGGGAGTGTTTAGTCCTGTGGCCTTGCTTAGAGATGAGAAAACTGAGGCTTGGGGAAGGGCAGTGACCTCATGCACTGCAGCCTGTTAACAGAGAAGCTGGGCAAGTGTCTCATTCTCTGACTCTTTGCCAAGCACTAGATGCACACTGGTTAGTCTTGAACCATCTTGTTAAATGTTGCTAGGTTGTAAGATAGCCTGATGATTCCCTCAGGAGTCCCCAGAGTATCCAAAACAGCCCAATCTATGCCCCAAACTAGACCTTTCCAATTCTTTTCAAATCTTATCCTACCTTTGCCTCCAAAGTTGTTTCTAAAACTCAACACCCATCACAGAAACTTATGCTTGCTTTTCAAGGTTATGAAATAGATCCTAAACTCTCCAGCAAAGCCATGCAGGTACTTTGTGATCCAACCTGAGTCTCTTTTGACACCACCTCCCAGGCCTCCTCCATTGTGGCTGTGATGGGCACAATTGGTGCCCACACTCATTCCCATCTCTCTTCTGCCGGGCAGAGCTCACCATCTATTAGAGAGATTGCAAATACCAAACACTTGTTTTCCTGGCTAAATTGAAGCTGGGGTGTAGGCTCTGAGCCAGCATCAGCCCACAGGATGATACATGGGAATCGGCAGTGGGGGATAAAAGGTAGCTCTGGTAAGGAGTTTTCTCCTTATAAGACAGAGAGGCAGACACAAAGGGGCCCTTCGTCTTCTTTCTTGTTTTGGTTGATGCAGTCCATGGCACCTGGAGTGGTTGTTGCTGTCTTGCAATCCTGTGGGACAAGTCCAAAGAACCACAAAGATACTGACCCATAGGCCAGATGTCACTGAACCAACTTAACTGGCTCTGGAACTTCCCACATCTGGACTTGTTAGGTAAGATGTAAGGAGAGTATGGGAAAATCTAATAACAAATGACCAACCAATCAACTTAAATATGTGCAATTACTTAGATCTTCCATTGTGTGCTTCCTGACCAACTCGACAGCGATTCTTTGATCAAACCAGGTCCCTGCAGAACCAACAGTTCTCCCTGTCAGAGGTGGCTCAGGAAATGGCATAAAGGCTACAGAAATGCTCTGTCTCCCCCTCCTCACCCTGCACTTGCCCTCATGCCGGCCTGTTGTGAGCACTGTGATGTCACTTCTGCTTCCATGGGACCACTGGACACTCCAGGAAACAGTCTCTTTGTCCTTTTCTAGACCCTTCCAGGCAACAACTTCACTTTTGTTCTCTGTGTTTTAATTTGGTTTCTAAGTAATTCAAATTTGACCAAGTCTGGATCTCCCTCAGGGACTTCAGCTTCCTCTAGGACATATTCTGCTTCCCCACTCAACAGGGCTTCTTGGACTACTTGAATGACGGCCTTCCCAATTCTGCCCTAGTTCAGGATGGTCACCTGTCTTGACCCTGGTCTGCAGGAGTGGAGGGGGATGTTACCACCTTTCACCCTTCTCTGTGCCTGAAGGAACAAACTCCAATCAAACCAGTTCTCTTTCATGTTTCAAAAAATCTACTTCATCTTTTATTTCCAACAGTTTCCTCCTTCTCAAATGCTCCTTGATATCAACACCTCCACCTCCAGAATCCTTCCCGTCCTGGGAAACCTCACCCATGTTCCTATTCCTCCTGAGGTAATTAATCTTGTCCATATCAGCCCCAGACCCCTCCTCCCTTTCAGCCCTGGTGGGAGTATGCATCCTCTGTTCTGATCCCTCGGTGCCTGTCACCAAGGTAGTGGACATGTGTTCGCTTTATGCTCCTGGGACACGGTTTATGTATCTATTTAATCCTCTCCAGAGTACATGCTGCAGGGCACCCCAAGTCAACATTTATTGTGATTGGCGGTGCTTTCTCAGGACTTCTTATTATGGGGAATAATAAATATAGTGATTGTTCAGAGCTACTTTTATTTGGGTTTCTTCTTTCTTGTAGCCAAAAGTCCCGTAAAAGATACATAAACCAATGAAGGAAATAGATGTGGGGGGTGGAAAGAGGGTGTTTCTAGTTTATTCCAACTTAGGTGGTGTGTGAAGGGGACCACATGAGCATTAGAAGAGGTCGAGAGTCAGGATGTGTGTGTGTGTGTGTGTGTGTGTGTGTGTGTCTGCGTGTGTGAAAGCAGAAACCTAAAGGAACTTGGGAGTGACTGTACATACATGTGGGAAAAGGGGGATGCAGGGTGTCCAGGGGTTTATTTAGAAACCAAATTAAAATGGGGAGCTCCATGGACCCTAATATAATTGAGTAAAATCTAGAGATTATTTTTAGTCATCAACATCTTTTGAGTGCCCCAAGTAGACCAGACTTGACGAATACTACTCGTTTCCTGATATTTTGACTCAGCTCATCCAAACCACTACTTCCTAACATGAAATTTGATTTTACTTTTCATAGATAAAGAAAATAGTTTTTATTCTCCATTTAGGTCAGAAGTGATTTTAGCAGCCATTCAAACAGTGCTCAGGGCACCAAGAGTAACTAGAAGCTTATCTCTGTGAATGTCTGTTTTGAGGCTGTTTCGTTCTCTAATATTTTTCTTTGAATTCTCTCTCTCTTTTTTTTAAATTTTTCAGTTTTCATTTATTTTTCATCATCTCTCTCTTCATAGAAATCTGGTGTTTCCTAATCTAGGTGCTCTTTTGCTCCTCTCTGGGATGATGGTAACATTTCAATAATTCATCTTGATGGGGGGTCTGGAGTTGGGGTCCTTGGGGAGGCAGGAACAGTTTGGTAGAGGAAGCCTTGGACTCCAGTGTAGGAGGCCTGGCTTTTTGCGCAGGTTTTTATCGCTCACTAGCTGGATGACCTTGGGCAAATCATAACTTCTTGGAGTCTTCAGCCCCTTATCTCTAAGAAGAAGGATTTGACCACTAGAAGCTCCAAGGCATTCATGTTCTATGGTGTTTATAAAAACCAACTTTATAGAAGAAGGAAGATTTGTACTTATATTTGAAAATATGGGTCTTTGGTGATAATTAACACTGGATTTAAAAGTCATTTTGTATTCTGCAACTTTGTGGCTACTTGAGCTTTACAAATGAGGCCTGGGATTTGGGACCAGCATTTCCCAGGTTGTCATCCATCAAACGCTGGAAACTTTTCCAGATAGGAGCTGAAGGGAAGGAAATAGGGAGATAGAATAGTAACAGCCTGTGACTTGTGAACTTTATTTTTTCATGGTTTAAAAAAAAAATAACATGAGGGGCTGGCATTGTGGCTCAGGTGTAGAGTGCTCGCCTACCCTACACGAGGCACTGGGTTTGATCCTCAGCACCACATAGGTGTACAATAAAGATGTTGTGTCCATCTAAGACTTAAGAATAAAATTTAAAAAAAATAACATGAATTCTACCCTATTAACAAAATTCTTGGTGTGCAGTACAGGGCTGTGGATGATAGGCCCACTGGCCTACAGCAGGTCTCTGTGGCTGTTTCATTTTGCACAACTGAAGCTTTACATCATTGCACAGCAGCTCCTCCCAGTTGCTGGCAACCATCCTTCTACTTTCTGCTTTCATGAGTTTGATGACTTCAGATAAAATCCTGGGATCATACAGTATCTGTCCAGGTTCACCCCTGAAGGACTTCCTACCTGTCTTTTTTTTTTTTTCTTCTTCCTTTTTTAAGCCTGAATAATATTCCTTGGCTTGTGCTCTGAACTAGAATTTTTCTGTGTTTGATACAAATAAAATTAAAACACACATTTTGTCACAACCCTCTTTGCCTCTCTTGCTGGTAATTCATGGTGCCTTCATCAAGGCAGAAACTCTTGGAGAGGATTGGCCTAGTGCCCACTCATACCTAAGGATGGCTCTCTACCTTTTAATGTGTTCCCAATGTTGCTTGATTATTCCTTTATTATAATTATGGATTTTGTCATGATGGAGATAAAAACCAGGGCCTAGTACATGCTAGGCAAGGGCACTATCACCGAGTTACACAATCAGCCTCAGCCCCCATTAAAAACAATTTTTTTTTGCAGGGGACAGGGCAGAGTTTCTTTTAATTGCCCAGGCTGGCCTGGAACTTGTGATCCTCCTGCCTCAGCCTCCTGAGTAGTGGGGATTACAGGTGTGCACCACTGTGCACCACAGGTGTGACTCTTTCTTTATTATTTTTATTTGAAGTTAGTCTTGTACAAAGCAGAAGTCTTTGTCTGCAAATGAAGCCTTTTTTGTTGAAGGATTTTATTGTTTGGGGATAATCTAGATTCTTGTTTTGATTCTATCCAGTCTTGGGTGAGTCTTTCCTGCTATGGGTCTCAGTTTCCTCATCTGTCAAGTGGAGGGAGTAGAAGAGTTGGGTGATTCTTAATGAGGGAAGTTTGCCCTTCAGCAGATATTTGGCAATATCTGAGCACATTATTGTTGGTCATAGCTAGGGAGGGTGCTACTGGCACAGAGTGGGGACAGCCCAGGGATGCTGCTAAAAGCCTACAGTGCAAAGGACATTCCCCCAGCACCCACAAGGAATGTTAACAGTGCCGAGGTTGAGAAATCCTGGGCTAGTTCTCTACCATCTCTAAAATGCCCTGTTTCCTTCTATGTCTGCAGTCTCCCCCTTCAGCCTCTCATGGGCATGACTGAGTCCATGACAAAACTGTAAAGAGTTGATTTCATTTCTTTCTTCTCCTTTCATAGCTCGTCCTTCCCAAGCTTTTGTGCTCTTACTCTGTCTCATCATCATCTGGGGCAAGTTTAAGAGGCAAATACATTTTAAGAGGGTTTAATCCTGAGTGGCATCAGGTTGGTTTGAAGAAGATGTTTAATTGACGTGGGCTGCTGCCCCTGGACCATTTCCATCTCATGTTCTGCATCCATGTTGAACCACCCCACTGGGGGCCCTGCAGGAAGGTGGGTAGTTGTTCCTGTTTGGTATTAAAATAATGTCTAGTTTTTAATTTTAGTTTTTTGCTACTTTTAGTTTCCTTATGTTTCCCTATCCCAGAAGTCCCTGTTTTGTTCAGAAATTTAATGAGTAAAGGTAAAAATAACAAGCACACCTTTTCATGTAGCCTTTAGTCCCAGAGAAACAAAAATACACCATTCCTAATATATATTCTGCCTTTAAAACCTATCTTTAATGATTTATTTCTAGCAAGTCTTCTATGCTGGAAATATATCAAGTATCCAAACATAAAAGCCAGAACCTAAGAATTATCTTAGAGACTTCCCCCTTGCTCACCTCTCAGATCTAATCCATCTGTGAGTTCTGTCCATCTTGCCTCCTAAATAGCCTCCAAATCCATCTGTTATGGTTTGAATGTAAGGTGTCCCCCAAAAGCTCACGTGTGAGACAAAGCAAGAGGGTTCAGAGGAGAAATGATTGGGTTATAAGAGTCTTAACCCAATCTGTGAATTAATCCCCTGATAGGGATAAACTGAATGGTAACTGAAGTGGCAGGGTGTGGCTGGAGGAAGTGGAAATTGGGGCATGGCTTTGGGGTATCTATTTGGGAAGTGGAGACCTCTCTCTCTCTCTCTCTCTCTCTGCTTCGTAATCATCACTTTAGCTGCTTCCCTCTGCCACACTCTTCTGCCATGATGTTCTGCCTCATCTTGAGCCCCGAGGGATGGATCTGGCCTTCTGAGGATGAAGACCTGAAATTGTGAGCCCTCAAATACACTTTTCCTCCTCTACAATTGTTCTGGTTGAGTTTTTTTTTTTTTTGTCACAGCAGTGGAAAAGCTGACTAAAATGCCATCCTGTAACCTCATCTCTGTCAAAAAGCACAGTGCAGATATTCCTATGACCTCATCTTGCCCAGTGATCTAACCGTAACCATGGTTCCCTCTAGACCTTTCTTCACGTTGAATGAAGAGCCACCATATCAAAACACTGGTTAGGTGGCACCAACCCCTGTGGTATAACCATTCCATAGCTTTTTACCCTGCTGAGGATAAAGGCAGGACACATTTATGTCATCTAGAATGGGCCTTCTGCCTCTGTCTCCTCCACTACTTCTCCAAACACAACTACTTTCCCTCATTTTTTCTTCTCCAAGGACAGTAGCCATCTTTCAATCCCTGGAGCCCTCGGTGCTCTTTCCTAACACAGCGTCTTAGCACACATTTTTTTCTCTAATCTGGAATGTTCTTTCCACCTGTATTCCTACGGCCTTGTCTTAGATTGGATTCTCCAAGAGGGACTGAGGAAGAGAAAAGGGGAAGAGAGGTTCTCCAAGAGGGACTGAGGAAGGGAGTAGGGGAAGAGAGATGAGCAGGGAAGGAAAGGAAGCAGTTTGGGGAGCAATAATGAACAGCTCGATGGGGAGGGCAGGTGAGGCTCAGACTCATGGGGGAACTTCTGGAAGATGGTAGACAACATGAGCCAGTGTTGGGCAACCTAAGAAGTGAGGCAATTGAGGCATTTGTACACTAATTCCTACTGACCATCGGTTGAGGGATGTTTTCTCACACTCCTG
Source organism: Urocitellus parryii (assembly GCF_045843805.1). Taxonomy (NCBI): domain Eukaryota; kingdom Metazoa; phylum Chordata; class Mammalia; order Rodentia; family Sciuridae; genus Urocitellus; species Urocitellus parryii. The sequence continues at coordinate 22,926,244 of NC_135543.1, read as the reverse complement.
TCCTGTCCTGTGCATGGTCTGAGACCACTTCTGTGGCCAGAAAAAGCACTTGGTGTTTGCAGTGAGAAGCCATCCTACCACCCAGGAATGTGGTGACAGGAGATATGGGCAGGGCACTGGTAGTGATACTGCTGGTTATTGGTGATGAGTCCTGCTTCCTCACATGTTGAAGTTTGAATATTAGAGAAGCATGCTGGGGCAAGCATATAAAGCAGGGTTTTTTTTTTTTTTTTTTTTTTTTTTTTTTTTTTAAAAAGAGGGAATATAGGCTTCTCTGAGGAGGGAGAAGGGGGCCATAGCTGGTATCCTGGTGTCCCCATGGAGGGATGGCCTTAGGCCTTAGCCTAAGCAACTCCATTTTAAAACTCCAGTTTGAAACCTGCAGTCTCACCAGGCACACCTATGGAGCCTTCCCGTATGACCCTCAGGCAAAAACAAGTCATTTCTCCCAACCCTGACAAACTCAGAGTGACGTCTCTGGCATGTTGCCCTCACCCTGGTAAGAGTGAGAAGCAAGAAAATCAGGGTGGGGACCACCAGACAAGGTGCCTTAACCTCAGGAGGAATGACGTCACTGAGAAATCCAGTGCAGCTGATAGGGATTAAAAGGGTGTCCAGAAGCCCCCAAATTTAGTATAAATGATGGAGCACATGAGCAGACATTCAGCCAGCCGACACTGATGCACACAAACCTGAGAGTCTGATGAGGACCTAGACTGACATCCTAACTCTTCTCATCTGCCTGATCCTCTGCGTAGTTCTCACTGCTCTCAAACTCTATAGCAGCCTCTTGACTCTGGTGAGAAAAGGACTTCTCCCTATGGCCTCCTCAGCCAGCCATCAGCTCCACCCCAGGAGAAGCCTGCCTCAATCCCTGACCTGATCACCACGGTCTGAGTGAGTGTGCAACTGCTGGACTTAAAGCCTAAGGCTTGAGACTTTTGATCTGACACTTGAGCTTAGCATGTAGAGGGAATGTCTGTCATGAGCCTGTCATGATTAAGTGTGTTTGCAATGCTTAGAATTAATCTAGAATTGTTTGCTGTGAATTGATTATGTCTACTGCAGTGCCTAGCATTAAGGATTGTCATTTTCTTGATTAAGAACCTATAGAGTGAAATTGTATTGATTGATTGGAGTGAATAAAACATTGAAAAGGGCAGAAGCGTGTGGACCTTTTGCCCATCATGACACCCAGATGCGAGGTGTGTTCGCTTTTTGTATATCCTAGGTTTCCTTTGTTCTGCCCTCGCTCCCTTATCTCTCTCCTTCCTGTATATGTAATTAGGTCTAAGAAATGCTCAGTGGGGTGGCCAAAAGGTGGGAAACAGGTGGGCTGAAGGGGGAAGGGCAGGCCACTTTAACAACCTTGTAGCTCCCTATAGGGAAGGGTAATACATGGGACAGGTTACCTTGGCAACAGGTTGGAGCAGGGGCAGGTTCTTGATAAGGGTGGAGGAAGGGCTCTGAAGGAATTAACACTTAGGGGACAGTTTCCAACTTCCCAGACTCAATCAAAATTGGCCTCCTTGACTCGATTTGCCTATCTATACTGTCTGTCTAATTCTAGCTTCAGTAGTGTCTGTGACACTAAGTGTCTCTTCTTCCTCTAGTAATCCCCAGTCATTTTTGGATCTCAGAACAAACATCAGTCTTTCAAGACCTTCCCGAGGTGGCCATGTGCCCTTGTTATCAGTATCCTGGCACCGTGGTCCTTTAATTTGCAGCATCTGTCACAGTGTGATCCCTTCATTAATCTTTGCCTCTACCACTGGTCTGTGAATGGCATGAGGAAGGGACTGTGTCAGTTCTTACCTCCTGGTTTCCCCTGCCACTGTAGTGGCCAGCTCAGGACTGGAGGAATATAGGAGAGATGTCTTTTAATTATAATTATTCCCCTAGTGGACCATATAGTTTTTCTCATATTTGCAATATTTTAAGCAGATCTAACAATCTCTATCTTTGATTGGATTATGTTCTTGGTGAAATCTATTCTATTTTTACTAGAATTAGAACTTTGTCTTATGAGTGAAGGTAAAAAATAACAAGCACACTTTTTAATGTAGTTTTTAATCCCAGAGTTTTTTTTTTTTTTTTAAAAAAAACGCTCCAAACATGTGGGAGGCACTGGGTATAGAACCTTCGGCTGGCAGGCTGTGCTATCACACCATGGCTCAGACTTGTATGAAACCATCTATGTATGAAACATCCCATGGCATGTTGCTATGGTGAAAAGGACCAAGATTTCTATGGATTTGTAGTGAATGAAAGCTAATGACCGTACTAGACACTCTGCATTTTTTGCTGTGATTCAAAGTGACACTAACCATGACAGCTTTGTGGTGTATCCTCTTTTAGAGAAAAACTTCTGTTATTTTGGTGGAGGGTTTACCATGCAATTCCTTCATGGGAGTCTATCAATCAGGAATCTAATACAATCTACTCTCAGAGTAAAAACATGAATGAATGTCCAAGAAAGGATCTCGACAAAAGGATCAGGGTTCCAAGAAATATTATGGAATTCCTTTTTATCCCATTCTTACTCTTTTATTCCATTGCCTTTCCCCCAACATCTCTGATTCGCTCTCTGTTTTCTACATTTCCTCCTTCTGTAGGTAGGCTGCTTTAATGCAGAAGAAAAGATAACCACTGGCAACTCCTGGGATGTAGAATTCAGGAGCCTTAGTAGCAGAAGACAGTGTCTTTCTCCCAGTATCTAAACAGGTGGGGGGGCGGGGGATGTTGATTTGCCCTGCTTGAGTCATCTGCCTATTTCTTGGACCAGTCCCTGGGGTAAGTGACAGAAATGATTATCCCGGCTGGCTGATATGCCACCCCTGTGGTTGTAGTGGACAGTGGTGTCCTCTGAATGGCATCTCACCAGAACCACGTGGAAGGAAGAAAGAAGGCTGCTGCTACCACAATGAGGAGAGAATGCCGGGCATAAGAAAGCCACAGATATCCCTAAAAAAAGGGGGAACCTATTTGGTTTTTATTAATTCATTCAGATAATTTGCTCTTTTGTACAAAAAAACTTCTGATTTCCTGCTACGACCAAATATTTTCAGATATAGAAATAAAAGATCGCTTCCCCCCTCGAGTAATTTAGTGAAGTAGAAGAGATAGACAAAGAAACAATTATAAAATGAATCGTCTTTCACAGCCTGAAAGACGATTAAAGAAGCCCAATTGCAGAACTTTTAAAAACAGAATTCTTTAGGTATTTCTAAAGGAGCCAGGAACCACCATGGAAATGGAGATCATCCTCTTCACTTCTGATTACAGCCATGACGAAACTCATTAGTTACCCTCCTGCCCAGGGAGATGAGGAGGAAGTTCAAAGAGACGTTAAACATCTAAAGACAAAAGCATCCTTTTGGGGGAGGGGAGGCTGTGGAAATTCCAAGGATTCTCTGGATAAGAAAAGCTCTTTTTTTTTTTTTTTTTTTTTTTTTATTGGTCGTTCATAACATTACATAGATGGGAGTTGATTAAGAGCTTTTCTGGTAAAGAAAAGCTCTTAATCAACTCCCATGTCCTGGACTGCGGGAATCAGCTCCTATCCAGACCTGCAAGAATCAACACCTTCCTGGTTTGCTGGTGATTTCTTAGCAAAACTTGACTATATGCTAAGCTTGTCAGCAACCAAGTTATTTATCACACTGAAATTGTCTGATCAATCTCACTTCTTTAATGATATTTTAAATCAAGCAACTTCTTGTGGCATTTCAGTGGCCTTTGCCAATGTTCCAGGAGACACTTTTTTTTCTGAAACTCAATATTCCATTTGCAATTTCCCCAGGTCCCACCTATTAGGTTAAAAAAAAAATGAAGAATATGTTTCATAGCAACAATAACCAATGGTAGTCACTGCTAAGTTACTTTATTTCTCATTGAAAAAACAACAGTGATTTAAGGTGAACTTGGCCAGGATAGCTTGTTCTAATAATAAACAAGTATAAATAAAAGAGTATACATATATTTTAAAGGTCTACACATCCCTTAAGTGTTTTACTATTGCCTACACCAAACACAGATCTCACAAACACATTTCAAGCGTCTACTGCTATGGCCTTCTACATTCTAGTTCCGAGTACTTTCCCAATAGGGAGACCAAGGGCCATAACTCACACATGTCTAGGACTTCTTGGTGGACAGAGGCCTGCATTACTTCTGCCCATATAACAGGCCTCTTAATAATATAACCTACACTCTGATATAAAGTAGTCATATCTGTCATCTCAAGCCTTCTAAAGTTTGTCAATACTCAGAATGGTTTTGAGGAAAGTCAGTGGCAGGAAGAGAAATTACTTAAATTTAAGAGAAACACATCTCATTATTGACTTAGTCAAAATAAGCTAGTTTAGATAAGCAAATTACATGATTCTACTAAATCTGTAGCTCAAGTGATAGCAGACCTGTTAAAAGTCACAAGAGGTGTCCTTTCATGGTACACTCATACATTGCTGGTGGGACTGCAAATTGGTGCAACTAATCTGGAAAGCAGTATGGAGATTCCTCAGAAAACTTGGAATGGAACCATCATTTGACCCAGCTATCCTATTCCTCTGTTTATACCCAAAGGACTTAAAATCAGCACACTACAATGTCTTAGTCACATCAATGTTTACAGCAGCTCAATTCACTGTGGAACCAACCTAGATACCCTTCAACAGATGAATGGATAAAGAAAATGTGGTACATATACACAATGAATATTATTCAACCTTAAAGAAAAAATGAAATTATGGCATTTGCAGTAAATGGTTGGAACTAGAAAATATCATGATAAGTGAAATAAGACACCCCCCCCAAACCAAAGGCTGAATATTTTCTCTGATAACCATAGTGGGGGCGAGTAGGGAAGAATGAAGGAACTTTGAATTGTGCAGAGGGTAGTGAGGGGAGGGGTGGGGCTGTGGTATGGGAAGGACAGTAGGATGAGACAGACATTATTACCCTATATATATGTATAATTACACTACTGATGTTACTGTACTCCATGCATAGCCAGAGGAATGAGAAAAGTTGTGCTCCATCTGTGTACAATGTGTCAACATGCATTCTACTGTCATGTGTAACTAATTAAAAAAAATAGAAGGGATACCAATAGAATAGAAGAAGGGGATTAGGAGGAGGGAGAGGAAGGGAAGAGGAGGTACTGGGGAATGAAATAGATTAAATCATACTGCTTTATTGTTTGCACATATAAATATATTATAATAAATCCTATGGTTATGTATAATTATAATATGCCAATAAAAAGAAAAAAAAAAGAATTGTCCTTTGCTATCATCTAATTTCAGCTTCTACCTTGAATAGCAGGGGGCTGGGGAAATGATTTTCCCAAGAGGCAAAGGAAGAGTCAAACCATTGTGTACCCTTCTGATATTTCTTGATATCAGCTACAAGTAGCAGAAGAACCCAGTGAATATTTCTTAACTAGTAGGACTAGAGGTAGTGTTTGTTAATTTAGGGTCTCGGTCACGTTATCAAAGATCAGGCTTCCATTATTCTATACTTCTGCTCTATCATGCTCCAAGTGTTGGATTCAGACCTCACACTTTCCCTCTCATGATTGCAAGATGGCTTTAAGCATCACCTCATCAGTCAAAGGCTGGCATAGAATCCCCATTTCTTGAGACAAGTTTTTAAAGAGTAAGGAAAACTTTCCCAGAATTTTCCTACAGATCTCATCTCATATCTTATTGGATAGAATTCACCAATGTACAGCAAGGCAAATGAATTTACCGTGACCAATGTTTACATGCACCTGAAGAACCCAGGACCTTTTTAGGTGGTTTTCAAGGTAAAGAAGAATATGCTTTTGCTTTTCCGCCCTGTTGTTTTTTCTAGTGCTGGTGGTGCAAACTCAATGATGGCTAAAACTGGTATTTTATCATGAATCAAAATAGTGGCATCAAATTATATCAGCTTTGGAAAAAAGTAAGCTAACTCATGAATAAAGTGGTTAAAACTCTAAATTTTGTTAAATGGCAACCTCTGAACACCCATATTTTAAATATATCACATAAATTATTTCTGATTGTATCAAGAAAAGCCCTTTTGCAATTGTTTGAATCCCAAGCTGAACTAGTCATTGTTTTTTTTTTTTTATTCGAGGAACACTATTTTTACTTGAAGAACAACTGTCAGACAAATAATGTCTATTCAGACATAGATATTTGGCAGACATTATCTCGAACAAAACGAGTCTGTCACTTTGAGAAAAACAACCGATCAACGAAATGAAAAGGCAACCTACAGAGGGAGGAAAAAGTTGGAAAATATTTGCAAACCATATATTTAATAAAAAAACATACTGACATATATTATATAAAACACATATTGATATATTATGTATATAATTTCCAATAATTTTAAAGAACTCATCCAACTCAATAACAAGAAAACAAATTATCTGATTGAATAAAAGGGCAAAGACCATATACCTCTGGACTCCACTGATGCTAGATACCCTTAACTGTCTGTGCTCACCTGATAACCATAAAAAAATCTAGACCAACAAACTCCAGCAGGTAGTAAGGCAAGGCCACAAAATGATCCCACAGATGGACTCTGTCACTCTGCTCTTTGATCTTGACTAGGTAGGGTAAGAGTTTTGTGCCCTACCTAGTTTTGTCCCAAATAGGCAGAGACAACAGTCCATTGTCAGCCTTAAGTAGCTGTAAGAAGACTGAGACCTCCAGCCCCTCAGCCCCCCCAAAAGAATTTTGGGATCACATCTCTCAGGGGGAAATGTTAGGTAAGAGTTCAGAGATGCCAGGGTGTAAGAAAAAAACACCACTGGGGGACAAGACAGGGAAATGAGTCATCATGTCCCTGTTTATGATAAGTCCCATTACCATGATAACACCTGCCACTGAGGACTCATTGTCCATGATAACTCCTGTCACAGGTTTGTATTCTAAAGTAACCAATGGGGGTTAAGTGGACAGTATTCTAATCAGGTATCATAAAGTAACCAATGGGAGCAAATGGGGTAAGGTCTTCAATTAGGTCCATATAGGGAAGAGCATATAAGACATGGATTTCCAGAATTGGGCCTTGATTGTTTCTCTTTTGCTTGGCCCACTCTGCTCTATCTTACAGTGTGCTCCTTTCACCTTCACCCTCAATAAATACATTGCCTGTTTAAAAGGACCTAATAGACATTTCTCCAAAAAATATATCAGAATGGCAAACATATGAAAGTATGTTCAGTATTGTTAATCATTAGATAAATGCAAAAAAAAAAAGCCACTATATCACTTCACACTTATTAGGATAGTTATTATATAAAAGGCAAGAGATAACAAGTATTGGCAGGGGTTTAGAGAAAAGGGAACACTTGAATACTGTTGGTAGGAATGTTGATTATGGAAAACAGGGTGAGGTTCCTAAGGAAGTTAAAAATACAGCTACTGTATGATCCAGCAATCCCTCTTCTGGGTATACTGTATACCCAAAGGAAATGAAATCAGTACCTGATGCAAAGACCTGCATTCCCATGTCCATTGCAGTATCATTCACAACAACCAGGTTATGGGAACAACATAAGTGTCCATTGATGGAATGAACACATAAGGCAACTATTACTTAGCTTTAAAAATGGAGGGGATCCTGCCTTTTGCCACAACATGGATAAGCCTGGAGGACATTAAGCCAAGTAAAATAAACCAAACATAAAATACAACTCGATCTTACTTATACACGAGATCTGAAAATAAAAAGTCAAATATACAGAAAGCATAACAGTGGTTACTAAGGGTCTAAAGGGGAGCTAGGAAATGGGGAGAGATGTAGGTCAAAGGATATAAAGTAGCAGATATGTAAGATAAACCAGTCTAAAGAAAGAATGTTCAATGTTAATTCAACATTGTTATGTTAATATGTTAATATGTTAATATATATAGTTAATAATAGTGTATTGTTACCATTTTTTTGCTAAATGAGTAGATTATAGTTACTTTTGCCACAAGAAGGATAAAAGGGCGATGTATTAGTTAGCTCTCTATCACTATAACGAATACCCAAGTGTGCTAGTCAGCTTTGCATTGCTGTGACAAAAATAACTGACGAGAATAACTTAGAGGAGGGAAAGTTTATCTTGCCTATGGTTCAGAGGTTTAGACCATGGCAGGCTGACTCTCTTACTTTGGGACCAAAGTAAGGCAGCACATCATGGCAGAAGGGCATGATTGGAGGAGTATTGCTCCATTCATGGTAACCAGGAAGCAGAGAGAGGGAGAATTGGGGAAGAGGCCGTAGGGAAGATGCATTCTTCCAGGACATGCCCTAGTGACCCTAGTGTTGAGAAGAATCTACCCCTAACCCTTCAGCTATGCCCCACCTGCCTGTAGTTACCGTCCAGTCAGTCAATTCAAATTAGAATGAACGGATTCGGTTACAGCTCTCACTACCCAATCATTTTACTTTTGAACATTTTTGCGTTAACACGGGAGCTTTAGGTGGACACCTCTTATCCAAACCATAACATTGGCTCATGGTTTGAGAGGTTCCAGCCCATAATCAGGGGGACCCATTGCTTTTAAAACTTCAGAGATTGCTGGATGGCAATGGTAGGAAGCACTGGTGCAGCCAAACTGTTCACCTCATGACTGGGAAGGGAATGGAGAGGACAAAGGGAGGAGAGTCCCACCATCCCCTTTGAGGACACTCCTCCAGTGATCTAAAAACCTCCAATTAGGCCCTATCGGAAGTTTCCTCCACTACCAGTAATGACAAACTGGGGACTTTTAGGTTACACTTCACATCCAAACTTTAGTGGATAAAAATAATTTTCATAACAGAGGATAGATTGATTGTTGCTTCAGTTATCTGTTGCTATGAAAAAACCATCCCAAATTTAGTGGATTCAAACTATGACAATCATTAATTTTTCTTAACAAACTATAAGTTGGGAGGGCTTGGCCGGGAGAGATTGTCTCTGCTACAAACTCTGGGGTAGCCTAAAGGTTGGGGGTGACCTGATGTTTGGAGCTGGAATCACCTGAAGGCTTTCTTGTTCCCATGTTTGGCACATTGGTGTTGACTGTTGCCTTGAATGTGGTCTCTTTATATTGTTGCTTGGTTTCCTTGGAGCATGGTGGCCGGGTTCCATGAACAAGCACCTCAAGACACAGAAGGTAGAAGTTGACCTTTTCTTGTCCTGGCCAAGAACTTGGCACAACATCACTTCTATAATATTCTAATTGGACTTGAGTCAAAGGTTCAAGGGAAGAGGATTTACACCCTACCCCTTGATAAAATAGGTGACAAAGAGTTTAGGGTTTATGTCATAAAATCTCCAAGATCCCATTTGTATAAAAATCTAAAAGCATATATATGTAAAGTGCAAATATGTGAAAGTTTTTTTTCAAAGAGGATACACAAAAATTGTTAAAAATGACTATATTTTGGGAGAGGAAATATGGGCTGAGGGTAGAATGAGCAGGAAAAGAAGATTTTAAATTCTGGTTTCATACCTTTTATTTATTTTATATATGCAGCAATAATGAGAGGTCATTAAGAATTTATGACCATTCTCATTCTCATCGATGAAGATCAGGATCCAGATGTCAATTTCCAATTCAGGGTCCTTCCTTCTCCACTTACTGTAGGAAGGAAAACCCACACTTGGAATTGGGTCAATCAACTTGGAGGGGCAGATTTTTGTTTTCTTTTTTTTTTGTGTGTTGCTGGAGACTGAATTCATGGCCTTGTACATGCTAGATAAGTGCTCCCCCACAGAGCTGTTCCCCAGCCCTTTTTATCATTATAAATTTTATTTTGAGATAGGGTCTCACTAAGTCGCCCAAACTTGGTGGTCCTTCTGCCTTAGGCCCCTGAATAGCTGGGATTAGAGTTGTGCCAGGGGAAGGTTTTGAATGGGTAGTCCTTGCGGGTGTTGAGAAGAATCAAGGCTGAGTGCAAGAGGCTACGTCCAAAATTGTGGTCACCATAACTGTCCTGGTACCTAGCACATTGTTTGCATAGAATCAAAGTTTGCTGATAAAGGAATATAAAGTCTCCAGTGTTTATCTCCTTCCCCTATAGGAAAAGAACCCTAACATCTGTTATATGCCAAACACTGTATTCAATGCTTTGCATAAATGAATTCATTTAATTTTTTAAATAACCCTGTGATATTGGCACTATTTTTGCTTAATGTCCTCATCTTACAGCTGAGGAAAGCAGGACACAGAGAAGTTAAATAATTTCTCATAGGAAAGCATGGCCTTGTGCTGAAGCAGTCTGACACCAGAGCCTACCTTCAACCCCTCTGCTCTTCTATCTCCAAGGCTCTCAGTTGCCAACCTCGGTTACCAAGAGTGGAAAAACCCACAGATGGGAAGGAGCATGGTGTGTTTGAGGGACAGCCATGTGGCCTATCAGGCTATAATGGAGCCAACAAAGGTTATTTTAAGACAGAGAAGTAAGTAGGAGGAAGGTCAAATAGAGCCTTGTTGATGAAATACACTTAGAGTTTATTTCATGTAGGGTGGAAAGTCCTTAAAGGGTTGAAAACAGAAGAGTAATCAGATTTGATGTGTGTCTTAAAAAATTCCCCTGGCTTTGGGAGAAGAATAGGAACAAAAAGAATTGGGGACCAATCAGGAGTGCCTGCAGAATCCCCTGAGCTTTGGCCATCCCCCAGGGGGCTGTGCTGTGCTGTCCCTTGTTCTAGGTTCCTTTGCCACTTCACTGTCTACCCAGGGACTATCTGTCATCTTCTAAGATGCAGGCATGACCTCCAGTTGGAGGCTTTTTCTGACTCATCACCCTTAAGAAAATTGTCCAGTGCCCCTTTGTGCCCACCTTGGAATCTACCTTGAATGTTTTATACTGTGATATGATACAAAAATATATTTGGCCTTTGTGTCTGGCACAGAGCTCCTCAAACTCTTGGAATTTCCTGAGTCCTAGAAATGTCTTTTGTTACTCACACCAGAATCTTTTCCATCCCACCTGAGTTCATGCTCCTGAGGTATCTTAGGGCAGGGCCCTAACTCCAGAATGAGGCTGGTCACTAGAAAATGAAAATGATCAAATGATCAAAGGGTTGGAACGTGAAGCCCCACCCTTGACCTTTGGGAAGAAAAGCAGTGAGCTCCATCAAAATTGCTGAACAATCCAGAGAACTTTTGGGTGGTGAAACATCAGAATGCTGGGAGGGTGGTGTGCCAGGAGACGACATTAAATCTCCTGTGCATGTTTTCCATTTGGCTGTTCTTGACTTGTAGCCTTTACAATAAACCAGTAAATAAAGTGCTTTACTGAGTTCTGTGAGCCATTCCGGCAAATCACTGAACCTGCAGAGGGAGTTGTGGGAACTTACTTGGTAGTTAAATGTGGACAGCCTGGGGACCCAAGACTTGCAACCAGATCTGAAGTAGGGGCAGTCTTGTGGGTCTGAGCCCTTAAACCTCTGGAGTCTGATGCTATTTCCAGGTAGTAGTGCCAGAATTGAGTTGAATTGTAGGATACCTCGTTGGAGTTGGAGAATTGGTTGTGGTGGTTAAGGGAAATTCCTACCTTTGGTGTTAGAAGTATTGCTAGGGGAAAAACAACCCTTGCAACTACCAAACTTTTTTTTATTTCTTCTTCCCTTTTAGTAGCCACAAACTCCTATAGAGAAAGTACTTAAAAAAGGAACAAACCATCATATCCCGTAACTGTCTGGTATATTGTACATATGAAATACTTACTGGTAACTAAAAGAGCTAACTCATTAAAATCTGGAGTATAATCGGGTCATCTTGCCTTATCCTTCCTTGTGTTGACCACTGTGATTTCATTCCTTGTTCTTTTAGAACACATACTTTTGAAATTTGAGAATTATCAATTTCCTAATTTTCATAAGCTTCAGCTTATTATGATATGATCCAAAACTTTTTTTATCTAAGGTATATATTTATTTATACTGTGGTTGGTATGCTTTTATTTTTTCAATGAATAGGGTTAACTCCTTAATTAAATACACATTCTTTTTTTTTTCCTCCTCATATTCCCCAGCAATTGGTCTTGGTATGGCCAAAATGCCTTTTTTTTTGGACCTGGTTGGAGACCAGATGGGACTCTATCCATCCTGTGGCTTTTCTCAAAGTCAAAGCAATCCCATCTGGGTGTGAGCCCTTGGGCGGCTGTCCCTGAGCTACTGTTTGTCTTGCTGTATTCTTGGCTGGAGGCTGAGCCCTGAGTTTCTTCTGAGCTTGAAGAGAGGCTTAGGCAAACCAGGCCTGTTCAGTAATTATCAGGTTCCTTGGGGGAAAAGACCAGCAGCCTCTGGTGATTAGGAGGGAAGAAGTCCTCTGCAACCTGGCTAGAGGTGGGATGTCACAGTGAAAGGGAAGCCCTGGCAAATTCTGCCAGATTTACACACAGAATCAGTCTTATGACAGACTTCTGCCAGCTCGCAGGGCCTCTCTCTCTGATTTCCTGAAAGTGTTACTTCAAAGCAAGAGGATGCTATGATTGCCAAGGACTTAGAAGTCATATCGACCTCAGGGGCTCAGGTTTGCTCTTGTTGCTATCATCATCGTTGCTTCCACCTAAAATTGAAATGTCCACATGAGGCTTTTGTTGGCATCCCCAGAGTACGGGAACAGAGGATTTTGATTAACTCCTGGGCTTGCCTAATCCTCACACTTCCTTCATATAAGCATGGAAGCACCTGTATAAATTAAAAAAAAAATATATATATATATATATATTTGGTACTGAGGATTGAACCCAGAGGTGCTTAATCACTGAGCCACTTCCCCAGCCCCTTTAAAATATTTTATTTAGAGACAGGGTCTCGCTGAATTGCTAAGGGTCTTGCTAAGTTGCTGAGCTTCGAACTCGGGATTCTCCTGCCTCAGTTTCCCCAGCTGCTGGGATTATAGGTGTGCACCACCGCAGCTGGCTCCTGTATAATTATTTTTGGTGAGACAAATGCTCATAAGATTTACCATCTCGATTGTTTTTAAGCAAACAGTTCTGTGGCATAAGTGCCTTCACATTACTGAGCCATCACCCCCAATCGTCCCCATAACTTTTCCTCATCCCAAGCTGAAACTGTACTCACTAAAGTGTACCCCCCTGACTTCTGGGCCCTGGGCAACTGCCATCCTACCTTCTGTCTCTCTGAATCTGACAATTCCAGGAACCTCATACAAGCAGCCATAGAGTATTTTTTTTTTTTTTTGTCTCTGGCTTATTTAACATCAGTGTCTTTAAGGAACTTGGTTAATTTTTATAGCAATCACATTTCTTGAATACCTTTCATTTCACCAAAACAGATTATTTCTATCATTCTTCTTTCTATCTTACAAACCCCTGGAGTAGATTTGAGGAACAATCAGTATTTGAAGGGCTTAGTAGTAAGGATTGGGAATTCTTGCTAAGGGCTTTTCATATTATAACTAACTGCCTTTTACAATTATATAGTTCATACCATAGTATTTTAAAAGTAAATGACCTCATTGACACTATGGCACAATTGAAATTCAAAAGCTCCTGGTAAAGGTCAAGTAACTAGTACAATAAGAAAGGGACACCTCTTACTGAGTAGCAGGTTTATGTTTTGGTTTTGTGAGGCAGGGATTTCAGGCAAGGTCTTCAGCATGTCTAGAGTTTTGCACAAAACTCTATAGGCATGTTGCTGGGGTACAAATTTTATGTGTAGGTTTGCAATCTTCTTTAAAAAGGCCCAAGCCACAGGAAATTCACTTTTCTATATTACTTTGAATAGAATTAGACAAAAAAACAGTATAAAGAATGGAAATAGAACAAATAGAAGTAGGAAGAATAGAAACATAGTAAAATAGAAAAATTCTACTTCCTGTATTTGCTATAATGTTTTGAAGGAAACATTAGCAACCCAGGTCAGGTTAGAATATGTGAAAGCTCAGGTTTGTTGCTCCTGAATTCTGGTGCCACCCAGAGCTGAGGTCACTGATTGATGGTGGCTCCTCCTTCTAGGTTGGATTGTGGAGAGCAGCTATGACCCTCCTTGCTACCACCCTTCTGATCTCCTGATACCTCCTCTTAACAACAGGTCTTGGTGAGCTTTGATGTCTGTTTTCATAAATGATATTAGGTAATTGTTCTTATCGCCACCTGGGACGTGTGTGTGTGTGTGTGTGTGTGTGTGTGTGTGTGGTTCCTCAGCCTTAAGGAACTGGAGTCCATGCGTTGTGATTACTCTTACCAAGGTCAGTAATTTTGTATCAGGCCTGCACTCTAAGCTTTTCCTTCACAGTGGGGTAGCTGCACTACACACCTCCAGGGGGCGCTGTTCACTTTTATCTTCTGTGAGTAGCACCTCCTGGAGTCTGGCAGTGCAGCAGCCTCTTTAACTAGCAAGGTTATCTTGATACAAAAGTCATGGGGTTTTCTCTAACACCATTTCTCACCTGGCTAAAATACTATTTCAGATATATGTTTAGCATGAGCTATGAAGTAGATCAAAGAAGAATCAAGAATACAACTCTTGCCTCTGTTCCAAATTAGCAAAGTGAGTCTTGGTATTTTGCAAAGATTCTTATGGTGACTGGATAATGAGGAACCCTGGGAGATAGATAACATCAGGAAGCTTTTGGTGTAAGAATACAATTTTCTCACCTTTTCTATTTCATGGAAATGGAAGGCGATCCTCAGGGTTATACAAAATGACATATAAGAGGAAAGGAGGGGTAAGACAAGATAATACAAATCGAAGAAATGATTTACAGTAGAAGGGGTAGTGAGAGAAAAGAGGAGGGGAGGGGAGGGGAGGGGGGATAGTAGAGAATAGGACAGACAGCAGAATACATCAGACACGAGAAAGGCAATATGTCAATCAATGGAAGGGTAACTGATGTGATACAGCAATCTGTATACGGGGTAAAATTGGGAGTTCATAACCCACTTGAATCAAACTGTGAAATATGATGTATTAAGAACTATGTAATGTTTTGAACCACCAACAATAAAAAAAAAAAAGACAAAAAAAAATACAATTTTCTCTGGTAGACTTTCCTCCTTAGATTTCTAAAGGATATGCCAATACAGCCGTTCTTCCTAGCTGGAATGTTTCCCTTCATTCTGCCTGTTTAATTTCTCTGCATTTTCAAAATCCCAGATCAATCCCATTTCTTCTAAGAAGTCTTCCCTGACCACTTCTGCCCTCAGTCACACTGTTCCCTCTTTTGAATTTGGTATCACTCAGTCTGCACCTCACTCTTAGACTTTACCTTGTATGCACTATCAGTTTTTATGTGTATAAGGGGACAATATTTTGAAATATCTGGTGCAGTTCTCATTGCCGGTAGTTTTCATTGCTCTGCAGACCTTTAATCTCGTTGAGACGGAGGAATCTACAGAACTAGTGAAATTATGTGAATAGTCCCCAAGACCACTCTCACTGACACCAAATGCAAGTTCTGGGGATTCTGATAATTTGCTGGAAGGGCTCACAGAACTTACTGAAAACCGTTTTACTCATGGTTATAGTTTTAGTACAGGAAAAGATACAAATGAAAATCAGTCAAGGGGAGAGATACATGGGGCTGAATCCAGGAAAACTTCAGGCCTGGGACTTTGAGCCACTCTCTCCTTTTATCACAGATGTGTTATTCTTCCAGCAAAGGTGTGTGATAATATGTGTGGAATATTGCCAACCAAGGGAGCTCACCTGAGCCTGGGTGTCCAGAGTAACTATTTTTAAAATTTTATTTTGTGATACTGGGGATGTAACCTGGGGCCTTGCTTATGCTGGGCAAGTGCTCTGCCATTAAACCACATCCCCAGCCCTGTTGTGAATTTTTATGGGGGTTCTGTGGTTGACTTCCCATAGACTGACCTCAGGTTCCAGTTCCTCCAGAGGCCAAACTAGTAACTTATGAGTATAAATCTTTAGACTTTCTGGTATAGTCCAAAGCCTCTTGATAAACAAAGACACTTATCATGCAGGACTTTTCAAGGGCTTAGAGATGAGCTCTTAGAAGCCAAGGGCCAAGGCTAGACTTCTCTTTGAGCAAAATTGAACCCTTTACTACACAAGGGGGCCTGTCAAAATCCACCTGAAGAGTTAAGACAATTTCCATTTTTGACTTGGCAGGTAGGGTCTCAAATACATTTTAGAGGCAATAGTTATGATCATTATTTGAAAGATTTTTATGTGTAGGGCCAAGTTCTTTGAAAGAAGGTCTATAACCAAAGCTGGAAGAGTTTATCCACATTAACAATGAAAGTGGGAACTAGTAGGATGCGATTTCCTACCATACAGAAGGCAATAGGATTCTTCCTGTGCTGGGAGAAAGAGCTCGTGAGAGAGGGAGAGGGCTTTGGTTTGATTCACCTGTGGGGTTGAAATCAAGGGGCAAGGGAAGAAATTCCTTAGATGCATTTAAGGATCTGGTACAGGAAGTACACTTGCCTGAAAATCTTGGAGGAGGCCAACCTATAGAATGACCCACACTAACAAACTGTGAAGATGAAGCACACATAAAGTTTCCTGGGTTCTAGGTGAATCAAATCCCCGCATAGCAATGAACCGTGTGAGACAATATGCATATCTGCTACTCTGATGCATGATATATAGGCAAATAGAAGTCACATCAAGGGGCCAACAGGGTTGGGTTCTTGGTGAGGGCTCTTCTTCTGGTTTATAGGTGGCTGCCTTCTTGCTGCATGCTCAAATGGCAGAAGGAGTTAGCTTGCTCTCAGGCGTGTCTAACGAGGACACTCCTTCCATTCAGGAAGGCTCCAGTTCACTAATTACCTCCCAAAAGCTCCACTTCCAAATACCCTCACACTAGGATTAGAGGTTCAATATATGAATTTTGTGGGGACAAACTAGCCCACTGCAGCAATTCTATCCTTGGCTAAACAGGGCTCAGCAGTTCCTGAATCACATGGTCCCATTTACGTATGACTGACTTGACTTCAGCTGTTGCTTCTTCAGGGGCTGCCCTTTCCCATTCTGCAAAGGGTTTCTATTTCAGTTCCTCCATAAAGTCCTTCTCAATTTCCCACACTGGAAGCTGGCTTCCTGTGGCTCATGGTCTTTACTTGTATTATAGGATTTACGAAGAGCTATTTGTCCTTATCTATTATCTGAATATAAATCATCTCCTGTCTTTGATTGTCATTTTCCTGAAGGTGAGAACCATGCCTTTTCTTTTAAAATTTCTGTCTCTAATAGCACAGGGCCTAGAGCCCTGCATATTCAAATGCATGGTAATGATACTGACATTACTGGTGACACAAGTTCCGTTGCCCATATGTGAAGATTAAACATGGGAGAAACACTGAAGTAAGCGTAGAAAGCAAATTTTATTTACAGGATGGAAACAGATTTCTCCTGGGAGGAAGAAGGGGGCTAGAGCTGGTATCCAAAGAAGTGGGAGTGTCTTGCCCTTTTATAAATTTTAGATTCCCCTGCTTAGTTCCCTTGCTTTCTTTTTCCTTATCTTTCCCCATCCTGTGAACCAGGCCTACATGAAAGGGTGAGCCCAAAAGTGGGAAGCCAATGGGCAAGAGGGAAGGGCCAAAGGGTGGAGTGATCCAGGTAGGTAGCGGGCCAGGAGGCATTAATTAAAGCTCCTATGGGGAGGGGCAATTCCTGGGCAGGTTACCTTAGCAACAGGTTGGAGCAGGGGGAAGGGCTTTGGAAAGAGGAGGGGGAAAGCACAGATTTTGATTTCCTTTCCAACCAGCCCCCACCTTCCCCATCAGACCCAATTATTTGTTATCTATATTGACTATCTTTTTGTCCCCTGGCTTCAGTGATGGTTGCTGAATTAAGTGTAACAGATGCAGATACACAGGACTTTGAGACTCGGTCCCTTAGCATCTGGTGACATAGGGCAGATAAGTGAGGAGGGATGTTTGAGATGTTTAGTGGAAGCTGAGGCTGAACAGTCAAGTGGAGAAGAGGGGAGGGGAAGAAGCTAGCCACAAGGTGGGATAGGGCTTGAGGAGGAGTAGATTGCCTTTGGGTACAGTGGCTTCAAAGTCTTATCCCTGGAGACAAATGCAGCTGGGCCTCCCACACGCCAGGCAAGCACTTTATCACTGACCTACATTCCCATGAATCCCTGGTAATTTTAAGATTTCTTTCTTTCTTTTTGCAGTACTGGGGATTTGAACCCAGGGCCACAAAGTTACATTTCTTAGCCCCCTTTTAGACTTTACTTTGAGATGGGTTCTTGCTAAATTGCCCAGGCTGGACTTGAACTTGCAATCCTCCTGCCTAAGCCTCCTGAGTAGATTGTATTACAGGTATGTACCACCATGCACATCTTAGACATGCTTCTTAGGAAATTCCCTGAGCAAATTTCCCCAGTGCTGAGCATAGGAGAGATACTCAGTGGATACCTGATGGCAAGAATTGTCGGGACTGGGATTGATATCGAAGGATGGACCCAGAATAGATGCTGTGGAATGAGGATTATTTTGAATTGAAGGAAATTTAGGAGAAACAGAACAAGGAAAGCTCTCTGTGGCACCCCCTACCATAAAAGTAGGACCTAAATTTGTCAAGGGTCTCTTCTCTCCTTCTTACATGGCAGGACAGAAATTAAACCCTTGTCAGCCCAGAGATAGCAACGGGATAAACTGGTAACAAACCTTAGTAATCAGTGCTTATCTTCCATTGTCTTACTCATAAATTCACCTTCCAACAATTTGCTGCCCCTGTAAACTCAAAGTTCTTTTCCTTTGTCTTGTCACTTCTCTGAAAATTTATTGTTCTTTGTTAAGATGTTACATAACACAATCTAATCACCCTTCTATTTGTTCATCTTTGGAAAGTGTTCATCTCCGGAACTGCCAGGGATGCACTTGTTAATAAACCTCTGCTTGTTCTTTTCTTGTTAATCTGTCTTTTGTTAGTCTAATTCACAGAGCCCCATCCAGAGATCTCAAGATGGTTAGAGAAAACAGACTAACCCTAAACCTCTTCTATCAAATGGATTCTATGAAGGTAGCTTTAGGGAACAGAATTTTAGGGAATAGAATAGTGCTCTCCCTATTGCTATGGGTCTAGAGGAAGTTCAGAAGATGGCTTATTAAAGACTTTCTGTCTTTTAAGCCATTCTTACTAGAGGCTTCAGGAATATTACACGCAATTTTGTACACAAACTAGTTAAATGTAGCTTGTAAATAAGTTTGCTTTTTATTTACCCAATAGATTCAGGGACATGTACGAGACAGAGTAACTCAAACTCACTTGCACGGTGACATGCCTCTCAGTCTGCTGAGAATTATATTTAACCAATCACTTTAATGTTACAGTGAAGTTTCTCACTCATGAAATGTTCCTTTAACTGCCGAGCCAGGAACAGAGAAAGCTGGGGAAATCTAGTCAAGATCTGTGAGAATGCCTCGCAGGCCCCTGTCCTGACGACATCTCCCTGACTGTGTGATGGGGGCATGCTGAGGGTAGGCTCTGAGGATGTGGGGTGAGGATTACATGAAGGCAGCTTTAGGGAACAGCTTTGCCCTTGTTGGAGAGGAGTCATGAGGAATGATGGTGTGCGTGAGCTGCAGAGGGGGCTGGGGCCTGAGGTCCTCTCCTCAGCTCTCTAGAATCATTCCTGTAGCAGCCAAGGGCCACTCTGCTGGTCTTCACTTGGCAGTGATTCTTGAAGGGGAACACATTTTAGTTTGTGAACTTGCCTGGGATGTTCTCCAGAAAGTTGGGAGAAAAAAACTGAACATAGAAACCTGCATGAAGGTCTGAGAGTCCTGAGATCCTGGGGGAGAAGGTGGAAGTCCCTGACCTTGTTCCCTCCCAGACTGACTACTGTTGATGGGACCCCCACCTGGAAGGTCTGGGAGCTGTGCTTGCTTTGCCAACTATCTAGAGCTTCAAGTAAGGTGGGGACAAACTTTAGCCCACTGCAGCAATTTTCTGTTGGCTGCCTGTTTCACGGCAGAGCCACTGGGCTGCTCGCTTCACCCAGTCCTGATGTCAGGGGCCCCTGGCACACCTCTAAGTGTTTTTAAAACGTTTCTTGTTTTTCTGAGACCAGAGAAGCATCCCCTTTTTTTTGCACCGCAGCGGGTGGAATTCAGGACCTTGCACATGCTATGCAACTGCTCTACCACTGAGCTACATCCCCATTCCTGAGAGAATCCTGTTTTAAACCTACAAAATGGCAACTTAATAAAAAATGTGTTTGCTGATGATTGGCAGATAGATAAAGCCCCGGGAGCAAAGCTATATTTACCTGCCAACCCACGTTCAATCCAAGTCAAGACTGACATTAACTACCAACTCAGTCCCAAGCCTGCTTTCAGTCTAGAAAAGGGTTGTTGAGCTCTATCTGGGTTGGCTCAAGGCAGAGACCTGTGAGACAGCCTTCAGGGAGTTTGCGATCTTGTATATTTCTAGCAATTCCCTGTGCCTTGAAGTCATCTGAAAATGTCACTCCAATACCTTGTTTATCCAGAGGGCCACCTGGCACTTGAGCTAACTCAGCCATGGTTGAGAATGAAAATAACTGATGTTTCTGTTGGCTATCATTTTTTTTTACAGGACCAAGTCTCATTCTCTCTCTCTCTCTCTCTCTCTTTCCCAACACTCGCTCACCTACATAGACACACACTTGCTCACTCACACTCAAGCTTTTGCACTCATACACATATACCCCACCCAGTCATATCCACCACCCCTTTCTGCCCCTTGGCACACACTCACATGTAAGCAGCAGCACAATGAAAGATGCTCAACTTTGGAATTAAGCCAAACTGGCAATGTGACTTAGGGCACATTAACCTCTGACAGTCTCGGTTTCTTAATTTGCAGTAAAAGAATGAATTTATTTATAGGATTTGCTATAGTGTGGATCTTGAATGTCCCCCAAGGGCCCATATGTTAAAGTGTTGGTCCCCAGCCTGTGGTGCTATTGGGAGATGGTGGAACCTTTAAGTGAGAGGTCTAGTGGAAAGAATTTAGGTCCTTGGGGGTGTGTCCTTGAAGTGGACACACAATCCCCTTCTTTCTCTGTATTTTTGCTTTCTGGCTTCTGTGGAGGCAAACAGAACTCTTCTACCACGTGCTCCTTCCACAATTACTGTGTTGCTACAGGCCCAAAATAACAGGCCAAGTGAACTTGGACTGAAAATCTGAAACTGTGAGTCAAAATACATCTTTTCCCTTTTAAGTTAATCATCTTAGATATTTTGCACAGTAATGGAAAGAAGATGAACAGAGGATGTTTTTTGCAAGGACTAAACAAATATAATGTGTTGCTAAATGGGTACATACTGAAAAAACGTTTGTTCCTTCCACCCTATCTTACCCCAAATCTATACCTATGGAGTATTATTTTTCAAATGTATTCTAATTTTCCTATTAAGATTTACCATCTATGTTTAATGCAGAGTCACCAGGCCCTCCTCTCTATTTAGTGCTCACCTGGGAAGTATTTTGGGACTGTTTGACCCCTGACTCCCAGTTAAGTGAATATTCTCTGGTGATTGTGCAAGCTCTACTGTGTTTCTTCTTGCATCACTAATATTCTTGACAGCTGCAGAGCAGCTGCTTCAAGGGTGATCGAAGGGATTGGGCGATAGTGAGTCATTAAAAATCTCTTGTTTCTGAATGCTGATGGTTCTTTCTAGGCATCCAAGTATGAGGTCCTGGGAAGAAAAAAGATGAGAGTATGTCTCTTCTCCCTTGCAAGAGACTTGGGACCCGTTGGGCTCCCTACAATCTCCCTTGAATCAGCAAGGATGCTTTCAGCTGATGTAACAGAAAACACAACTAAGAGTGACATAAACCTAAGAAACTTTGTTATCTTACTTTGAGTTTGTGTGGATGTAGGTAGATTCAGGGTGGGTGCAACGGCTCCACCATGTCATCATCATCATCCCAGATGCATCCCATTTGTCTACTTTGCACTCTTCGGCATCTTTTTAAAAAATATTTTAAATTGTAGATTGACACAATCCCTTTATTTTTTTTATGTGGTGCTGAGGATCAAACCCAGTGCCTCACATATGCTAGGTAAGTGCTCTACCACTGAGCTGTAATCCCAGCCTCTCTTCTGCATTTTGATGATGTTTATCTTTAAATTAGTTGATTACAGCAGTCCAAGGTACCATATGCTGACATTTCTTTATCAAGTGAAGAAGGATACATTATTTAGGAGGGAAATCTTTCCTTGAACCTCTCCACAGACTTCTCCTTCAGTTCCATAGGTCAGAATTAGTCACACGCTCATTCTCCAACTACAAGGGGAGCTGGAAGTGATTGATGACATTTTCAGTAAGGAAGAAGGATGCTGGGGATGCTTGTTGGGTAGGCAGCCATGAACATCTGCATATTTTCTTAATGTTTTGGTCTCTAAAACTGCAAAGTCAAGGCTATTGACTGCAATGTCCTACAAGTCCCACTAACCACTCTCAATTTTTTTCTCTGTATACTGGAAGCTGAAATGTGAAATGTGGAGGTTCCTGGTTGTAGCTCACTGTGAGCTATCTCCTGCTGTCATTTCACCATTTTGTCCTATTGGCCAGAACCTGAATCATAAGTGCCAGTCTGTTGTTAGTCTGTGTGGGGCCCCAGGGCCATTCTTCTCATTGTCTCTTTCAAAAACTCTCTTCTTAATGTAGCTATATTCAAGCTCATCTACCCTCCATCAGTAGAGTGCCAATTCTGTGTTCTGGCAGGTGTGTGTCTGGTACTGACAACCTATTTGGGCTAACCTTAGTAGTATCTGACAGCATCTTGTTTGGTTTCTTTCTTTTGTCCCCTAACTTATGAGTCTGGGAGATTGTATTTTATAGTAATAACTCTAACTCTGGGAGTACAGAGTTAGAATGTACTAGGAATGCCCTGCTGTGATTCTCCTCCCAGTGGATTCATGTCCAGGAGATCTTGTGTGCACTTATCCATATTGCATTTCTGACCACCAGTAATAATTACATCTAATAGTTTAAAACAGAAACCTGGTTTTGATGAGCCAAATAAAAGTTTAATTTTTCTCATGCAAAAAAGAAGTCTGGAGGAAGGCAGTTTGCAACAGAGATATAGTATCCACAATGGCATCTGGGACTCTGGCTTCATCTTTCTTCCTGCTTTGCAATCCATAGTCTGTGACTTTTGTCCTCATGATTGCAAGATGACTGTTTCACCTATTAGAATCACATTTTATTCCAGGTAGAAAGAAAGGAAGAAAGATCAGTAAGAATATTGAGCCTGGCTTCCTTCCTTCCTTCCTTCCTTCCTTCCTTCTTTTCTCCTTCCTTTCTTCTTAAAATAAAGTCACAATTAAATTTTTCTAGACACTTCATACTGTAAACTTCTTCTATCTTACTGGTCAGAACTAGGGCCTCTGGCTTCTTCCCTACTTATAAAGGATTTCGAGGGAGATAAGATGGTGTGTTGTGCAATAACTTGTTGCCAGCGTCTGCCATGGAAACCCATTCCTTCTGGTCAGGTGTGGCCTAGGGTTCAGATAGTATACCTGAGTGTCATAGTGCCTTCCGGTTGCCCATATTCCTGAAAGGTACTCGATGCCCCCTGTGGAGAATGTCTTGCCAACCTCCAGATTCCTGCACACATTTGCATAGGGGCATTTTTTTAGGCTTTCCCACTTCCTGAAAGGATAGCTATTCACTGGCACCTACCATCTCCCTCCCTCCCTCTTTCCCTCATCCCTTCCTCTTTCATCCCTCCTATCTTTTACTCCATAAGTACTTCTTCAGTCCCCACTTTATGTCAGACAACATGCCAGGCACTTAGGGTGTGTCCCTATGACTCTCTGGTGAGTACTGCCTGGTTGGAAGCCATCTGGCAAGGGGTGTGGCTTGCAGGAAGTCAGGGGATTTCTGGAAATGTGTTTGAACTGTCTGCCCTCCTTATCAGCTGTTACTCCTAGAGGGAAGGCCCAGGCATTCTCTGAAGGAATGAGCTATCTGCCTCATCCAGGGGTTGGCTTTGCACATGCATGTGGAAAGTTTGATTTCCTTGTTTCAGTTGACTGGACAAGTTTAAATCAATCTGACATAGTGTGGCTCAAGTCTTGCCTTGGTTCCAGTACCCATCAGCCAGGAATCTGGCTGGTAATAGATGCAGAGGTATCCCAGGTAGGGAGGCCAGGCCTAAAGAGATCCACAGCAGCAGCACAGTTGGACATCCATGCCTCAGTTGCAACTCCTTTTGAAAGGTCAACCTGAAGATGGGAAGGATGGGCACAACATCCAGTAACACATGAAAGGGAGACGGGGTCTGTTGGGGAAGCTCTGAGTTAATTAGAAACAACATTTTCTACTATTAATAACCACTCACATTGGTCTAGAAGTTAAATCTTTCAAAACCTTCAAAAGGATAATATGTACTTGTTCTCAGTTGATCTTTACAAGAATTTTACTGGAAAATCTGTTTGATATTACATATTCATATATTTATGATTCTTCTACTCCCACCTAACAAGGACAGAAAAGTATCCACAGACTCTGAATATTAATATCTTAGGAATACTAAACCTCAAATGTTTTACGTTCTTCATTTACTTGTCTCATAATACTGTTTTATTTATTTATTTATTTTTTGGTGGTGGGCATCCAACCCCTGACCTTTACACATTTGTGTTATACCAGAATATCTCTATCCCTGATAATATCTCTTTGATGTTCTGTGTAACTCATTTTATTGTTTGAGGTTTTTTTTTTTTAATTTTTTATTTATTTATTTTTTAGTCATGCTTTGTTTGAGTTTTTTTAAAAATATTTTTTTAGTTGTCAATGGACTTTATTTTGTTTATTTATATGTGGTGATAAGAATCAAACCCAGGGCCTCATACATGCTAGGCAAGCACTCTACCACTGAGCCACAATCCCAGCCCCATTGTTGGAGTTTTTAAAGACAATTTTATTGAGGTATAGTTAGCATATTGTCAACTGCACATATTTCAAAGTGGTAACTTGATACATTTTGACATATGTAGAAGACCATCACCATAGTCAAGATAGTGAACATACTTATGCTTCAGTTCTTTATCAATTGCAATCCAAAGGAATTTAAGATAGCATTTTCTTGTTCTTGAGTACATTTGTGGGCAACTCTCTTCCTGGTTCTGTACCTTGAGGTTGTGGTTCACTTTGGTCCTCAGCTTTCATAAGGGATCCCATGCTCCATGTCTCACTGACTCCTGCCACTTCTTGTGTGAGTTCTGTTAATGTCATTGGGAAGTTGAAAGAATACATCTTGGAGTCAGAAAACCTGATTCCACACATTTTTTTTTCTCATATGTGTGACTTTGGACAATAGTGATAATCAGGATGCAAACCTTACCAGGTTGTTTAGGATCATTCAAGAACCTATTCATGTAGTAGAATGTTAAACTGGAAGTTTCTGTGTAGACACCTAGTCATGATACAGGTATATTCCAAAACCAAATCATGTCATGGATGCTTTACAAAAAGACTCTTTGAACTCCATACTTAAAAATCATAAAAATGTTGAGAGAAGAGAGAAGCTCAGAGAAGGTGTTGGGATGGAATTATTTTCTTGGGAAAGAACTACTGCCATAATGTATATCCTCCCCCCAGTCCAGTAAAGGTAGGTGGCTTCAAAGGGTTCTTCCAGTGCCCCTGTAGCAGGGGGAAGAGCTGAGTTGGGGGTGCCTGATACATGCCTGAGGAAGCTCTAGAAGCCTAGGGACAGTAGGACGGATGGACTACCTACACTCTGGGACTTGGGGGGCTAAGGGTTATGCATCTGTCCCTCCATACCCATGGGCTTTGTGCAGATTCAACCAATGGTGGATCTAAAATATTTGGCGAAAAATTTTGGGTCTGTACTGAACGCACACAGATTTATTTTTCTTGTCATAATATCCTAAATGATATAGTATAACATCTATTTACATAGTATCGTCATTATATTAGGTTTTATAAGTAATCTAGAAATGACTTAAAGTATATGGGACGATATGCATAGGTTACATGCAAATACTATGTCATCTTATAAAAGGTTATATGCATATACTACGTCATTTATCTGATGATCTTGGTGTGTTTTGGGGGTCCTAGAACCAATCCCCCACAGATATTAAGGGACAATTGGGGACTAGAAGTGGCTTAACAAAGTAAGAAATGGCTGGAGCCTTATAGCATCCTGCACTGGCTCTAGGAGAGGGTCAAGGAGGCCCTGCCAGTCTGTGTGGAGTAACCTGCAGAGGCCCATGAGTGACAGGGAGTAGAATGCAGGACCTATATAGTGGGAGTGTGTCCAGAGAGGTTAGGCAGAGTTAACCTCCAGGGAGCACGTGTGGTGGGAGGAGTCGTTCTAAATGTCCACCTGTAGCCAATGCTACCAGCCACAAAGAAACTTTCTTGCTGCTCCTACTCCTTCCTCTCTTTCCTCCTCATAGATCAACCTGCTGGAGGCACTTCACGCCACCTTTTAGGGATTTGGAAGGGTGGGGGAGAAATCTCATCTTTGAAGGTGTCTTATAATTTCTGAATTGGGAGATGCTGCCTACGAGGAAACAGAAACGTCCTCAGACCTGCTCATGTTATCATCTACTGACAGGTGAAATTTACTCCCACATTTTAAAGGGAAAGTGAAAAATAAAAATAGAATTGTATTTTAATTCTGTTTTCCTTAATCAAACAAGCGATACTCTTAAACTGTAAAATATCCCCATCTCTGGTTCTATGTTTAATACATCCTTCACCGCATCTCATCTCTTGGATACCAGCACTGTGGTTCTCAACCTTAGTCTGCAGCAAATTGACAGAAAGAGACTTTAAAGCACAGGTCACTGGATCCCAGCCTAGGGGTTTTGATTCAGTGAGCCTGGGATGGGAGGCCAATATTTTGCATTTTTATCAAGTTCCCATGATTTTGCATTTCTGTCATGATGCTGCTTGTTTGAGGACCCCACGTGGAGGACCACTGCTCTGAAGCCCTGGTTTTCAAACATGCCTGCCCCTGGAATGGTCTGGGGAGATTTAACAACTACTGATGCCTGAGCTCCCCTGTAGACATCGGGTTTAACAAGTGGCGTCTGTGCATCATGAATTAAGCACTCTTTGGAGGTGGATTTTGTTTTTGTTTTTTGTTTAAGTCTCTGTTTTACCTAACTGAGGAAGGACGCTTTGACTTTTTACCTTATATCTTTTCAGAATTATTTGAATTTTTGATAATGAACACATGCAGCAAGCAAACATGTGACTGTATTCTTGCCATCAGCAGTACCCTCTTAAACATCTTCCATAACTTTTAACCCTGAAGCCTCTTCCTTTATATCATTCCTTTTACCATTGAAAAACATTCCTTCTTTGTCTAATAAAGTATAGCTCATCTTAAATTCTGCAAAAATTTTCATATATGGAGAAGTTGATACCAGTTATTACTGTGGAATGTTAAAAAGACTTTATCTTATACCTTATACTTCACAATTTCTTTTTAGAAATGTTTTTATTAGTGCACATGGTTGTACATGACAGTGAGGTGCATGTTGACATTTTCATAAATGCATAAAACAAAGTTGACTCCATTTCAGATCCCAGAATTTCCCCTTTCCTCCCCTTCTCTCTCTCCCAATCTCCTTCTTCTCCTCCCGTGTTGGCCTTCCTTCTGCTTATTCATTTATTTTTAAATGGTGCATTGTAGCTGTATATAAAAGCAGAATGCACTGTGATACATTCATACATGCACATGGCATAATTCTGTCACCTTTACTCTCCAGATCTTCCCCTTTCCCTCCCGTCCTCCTTCCCCTTTAATGTCCCCACCTGTACTCTACTGATCTCCCCTCTATTTTTGAGAGATCTCTTTTCCTTTTTTTTCTTCATAATTTCTATTTTTTTTCACCTACAATTCAGAAAACTCTCCTTCTCATAAATCAATAGATGCCATTATTGAGGACTTCTAGTGTGCTGAACAAAAATGTGAAAATTATTTTAATTTTATATGACTCCAAAGCTCATAAAATTTCCAAATTCAAAAGCAAAAAAATTACTTAAGTAGCTTTTCTGTCTGAATGCTTATTGACTATTTACTCTTAGTAAACAAAGAGAAAGAATATGTTAATTTTGACTAGGCCAGTAGCCTGTTTGTCATTGATTATTCAATCAGCCTTCCCAAACTTAGCCAGAGACCCTGTTTATTATAGGTTGATTATTGATGACTCTTTGTTGTTGTTTTTATTTTTTACTGGGCATTGAATAGAGGAGTGCTTTACTACTGAGCGATATCCCCAGTCCTTTCTATTTTTCATTTTGAGACAGGGTTTCATTAAGTTGCTTAGGGCCTCGCTAAGTTGCGGAGGCTGGCCTTGTACTTGTGATCCTCCTACCTCAGCTTCCCAAGTCAGATTGTTGATGACTTCTTACATGTATATCTTTTTAAAAGGCATAACTGAAATATTCTTTCACAAAGGAAAATCTACCTTTGGGAGGCAGAAACATAAATTTTATTATTCCTAAGCTTCCATTCATACACAGCATTATAAATACATATGAGGCAACTGAGATTTTCTTTCTTTCAAACATACTCATTTTGCATATTAAACAAAACCCTACTTTAACATGAATCTCCTTTTCCCTATTATTGACTTGAGGGAAGACCCCAAGCCTATTCCCTTTATGTACAATAAAATCCTTTCTAGGCATTAAGTTTTATTTCTTATATGAAAATCACATCCAATTTCTTCTCTCAGGGCCACACCAACTGGGATGTTAATGCTCTTCACTTAACTATTTTTATACATTTTCAAATTATGCTTTTTCTATGTGGATGCAAGTTCATTAGGACCTACAAAATTTCCTTTGATTTCTTCCTCCTCAAGGTTCCCAACCTCTATTATATGAGAAATGAGAGCCCATCTTCTCTGAACCCAGAGTCCTCATTTTCTTTGGGCTTTCTTCCTCTTAATTCTTCCCTGAATTTATGTAGATATAGTGGACTGTTTGCTGTCCTTTCCAAGAATTAGCTGTTCCCCAAAAGTCGATTGTGAGGAGGACGAGCAATCATCTTGGCTGCCACCTAGTCTGACTGCATAGTTCAAGGTCTCCTGACCGTGATGGCACAGTGACTGACCCTGCCATCTGGTCATTTGGTTGTCCTTCCTCTAGCATCAGAACTGTATTCACATGACAACTATTCTTTCTGCTTCTATTTGTTTCCATCCTCTTTGCATATGTCATGGCCACACTTGCTATGAAAGAGAATATAACTGGTTCAGTGAGTCACCAGCCAGTATAAACTACCCTTGTTGGGCAGAGCTTGACAGATGTCATGGGACTGTTTTTTGAGTCGGGTACACCAGTTACTGGGGGGTTACTTTTACCATATGTCAATTATTGTTTTGACCACTGCTCTTTAAAGGGTCTGGGACACGGAAAAAGCAGGCTTTGATTGTCATGTTCAGGACATAGCTTAATTCTGTCCTCACTAAAGACTAAAGACTTCATAGTCCCTAAATAGAAAGTTCCAACTAAATGGTAACCCCTTCCTTCTTTTGTTATATATATATATATATTTTTTTTTTCATATTATAGTTACCAAATCAAATCCCCTTTTCATTACTTTGCTGGAATCGAGTCCATGTTTGTACATAACTAAAGAGAAACTTCCTAGAGGAGGCAGGGCTTGAGTTGTAAGGGGACACTTTCTAATGGACAAAGAATGCTAGAAATCATCAAGGAAAAGGCCTTTACATCAACAGAAAAATGGACAAAGGACATGAATAGCCAGTTCAAAGAAAAAGAAATTAAAATAGTATTAAGACTATTAATACTAATAGTCTTAAATCAGTGAAATGATGGCCACCTTGCTTATAATAAACAAATCTATGAAATATAACATGTAAGTATATAATTACACATACTATTCATTGTAATATATAATTATTAGTATATATATAATAAAATAATAAAAGGAATAAGGTAAACTCCCATTAGTGTAAATGTTTGATATTGTTTTTCACATATTGCTAACTTTTAAGAATCCATAAAGATCAATTCTGGCACACAGGTTGGCTTCACTGGACTGGAACAACGATTATGGAAATGATTATAAAGTTCTTGGGGGGGAAATGACTCAACTGTTTTGTACTGAGATAAACCTGTGCAAGCAAATAATTTATTGACAAATATTTTCAAGTATGATAGAACTTAAAGAATATGGCCATAGCTGCTGTGTATGGCCACGTGTCATGTAGATTATAACAGGAATGGTGCTCCCTAGAAATGTGCAGATTTTCACAGATGCACGTAATAGTCGTGAATGCAATTCCCATAAAATTTTGAAAAACTCCTAAAGAATAAAATTTAGTCATTCAAAAGATGAATGGAGAAGCTACTAAAGGACTGGCAGTAGGGACTGAATCTATCTAAATTCAGGAATAAAATTAACAAAGCAGTGGCAATTACCATTACAGAACATTTGTAAAAGTTGTAAAGTAAGGCATTGTAAAAGAATAATAACTAAAAACATCAGATGGTGGAGAGGGTGAGGAGGGGGGCAACAGTGCACATACATAGATTTTCTCATTTTTCTTGTCAGGTAATTCAAAGATATTGTTTAGAGCTACAAAATCAAGCAACGGGATATAATTATATATACAGATATGTTAGAAGAAAAGAATATAACCCTCCAAAATTGGGTGATAGTGGGGAGTCAAAGGTGATTAGGAGGAGTCATATTACTTTCATCTTCCTTCAGATTTTCTAAAAATAAAGAGAAAACAGTGATTTTTCTAATATGTATTTAAAATTTTAAAAATAAAAATTATTAATACCACTGAAAAGCAAAAGCAACCTTGTTAAAAGACTGGGTTCTGAAGTCAGACTGTCTGGCTTTGGATTCTGTCTCACTTGCAGCTGTGCTGCCTTGAACAAATTCACAGAGCTTTTCATTCTTAGTTTTCTCATTTGGAAAGTGAGATTATAATCACACCCACTTAATAAGGCTGTGAAGAGTAAACTCAGCAATGATGCCAAAACACTTAACAGCAGATAGCCAATGAACGTTAATGATTATTATTGCCATTTATTCTTTTTTTTTTTTTAATCAGTGCAGGAGATCAAACCCAGGGCCTGGTGCGTGCTAGGCAGATGCTCTATCACTGAGTCACACCCCAGCTCTGCTGTTTATTATTTTCATCAACACCATACATACGTATGTACAGAACACCAAAGTGAAGCAAATTCTGAGCCCCTGGGACTCCAGTGCATGTTGAATGCCCAGAAATGTCCCATGTCCCATACACTGAGGACCAAATGGCATTAACTTAAGACAACTATTTTTTAGTATTACTTTTAACATGGAGGATGGAATGTTTGAAAAAAAAAATGTGTAATATTGTCATAATTAGATGATGTATCATTGATCTACTAGAAGTCAAACATTAATCTTTGCGGATACCTACCATGACTTTGTACATCTGTGCAGAAGCTGTATTTCTATTTACCTAATATTTTTCTTTACTATTTATCTAATAGTTTTTTTCAATCAACTTAAAATCTATTTACTTAAAAAAACACCTTCTCATCCCAAATACTTATATACATAGGATATTTTTGATGTTCTACATTAATTTTTAAAAACATATTTTGTTAAATTTGTGATTATAAAAAAAAATGAGTTCATATGCCACTTAAAGTTATCTTGAGTACTACCAGTGGTTCACATAAGCCACCTTGGGAAGTTCTATCTTTTGTTAATTTAAGAAATATTCTTGACCTCCTTCCTGCTATGTAATGGACAATATTCTAGGCAGTAGAGGTCTAGCAGAATATTTAACATACACAAATTCTTCCCTGCATGGAGCTTACATTCTAGCAAGATAACAAAAAAAAATGAAGGAATACAATATTTATAGTATGTGAGATGATGAGATGCATTAGGGAGAAAAGTCAAGCTGGACAAGGAGATGGAAAGTGAGGGCAGAGGCAAGTGGGAGGGTTGCAATTTTAAATGCAAAAGAAGGCCTCACCAAGAAGGGTCCCTTTAAGAAATGTTTTGCAGTTGGTAAATAAATAAGCCAGGAGCATATTTGGGAAAGAGACTTTCAGGCTGATGGAAAGCAAGCAAAGACTCTGGGGTGGAAGGAAGTATGCCTGGTGCATTCAAGTAACAGGGAGGTCTGCAGAACTGGAATACAGAGTTACTAACGTTGCTGTGACTAATGCTGCCACCCCACTACTAATGCTGCTATGACTTGTTGCTATTACCAGACCTGTTAGTTTAGATTGTTTGGTAGGGCAGAGATATGATGAGGAAACAAAGTTCACAAAATGGCTCATGTTAGAGTCCAGTTCTTTAAAAATTATTATTAATTTTAATCAACACATAATAATTGTGCTTTTTATAGGGTATAATGTGCTGTTTCTATACATGTACACGTATAATGGTTAGATAAGGGTAATCAACATATCTATCAACTGGAATATCTGTCATTTTTTTCTTTGCAGTGAGAACATTCAAAATCCTCTCTTCCAGCTATTTCGAAATATACAATGAATTATTGTTAACTGTGTTTCCTCTATTGTGTAATTGAGCATTTGAGCTTATCCCTCCTGTGAAGTCTAATTCTTAATTTTTTGCCTATCATAATATTTTCAATAATTATTTTTTAGTTGTAGTTGCACACCATACCTTTATTTATATGTGGTGCTGAGGATCGAACCCAGGGCCTCGCACATGCTAGGCAAGCGCCCTACCACTGAGCCACAACCCCAGCCCTATCATAATTTATTGATACTTGCAAATCATCAAACCCTACTTGATAAAAAATTCACTTCACCAAATCTGTCACCTAAAAATGGATGCTATATCAATAAGTAGGAATGAAATAAATGATAGAAAATGTATTGGCTTCTGAATGATGGTCTATTACCATGTGAGGTTTTGTGTAAAATATAAAAGAAATAAAGAGTGATCCCTGGCTTAAAAGAAGCCAAAGTTTTTTTTTTTTAATTTTTTTTTGTAGTTGTAGATGGACAGCATGCCTTTATTTTATTTATTTTTATATATGGTGCTAAGGATTAAACCCAGTGCCTCACACATGCTAGGCAAGTGCTCTGCCACTGAACCCCAACCCCAGCTCAGAAAGCCATAGTTTTGCGGGAGTAAGAAACTAGAGACTGGAAACTCCCTGGGTGCAGTGCATGATGAAGACTTGAGCTGCTGGCTCATGCAGCAGATAAGAGGGGACAATGACCCTGACTTGGGTGGTGGGGCGGGGTTCCTGGAGAGGGTAGGCCTTGGCTGCACCTTGAATAGTGAATAGGAGGGAATTCCAAGCAAGGCTGGTGAAAGGGTAAGCATGCAAAACACAGGCACAGCAGTGGGAGCTGAAGTTTGTGTTTGGAGTGGGAGTCAAGGTTATTTGAGTCAGGTTAGGGTTGACCTTGAAAGCCCAACAGAGGAGTTGCAAAAGTAAATGATTAATTTGTTTGTCTAGAAGTGCGGGCTCTTCACTAGAAAGCTCACTGGTATATTGCAAGCCTTGATAGGAGACAGACTGGCTGGAAGCCCCCCTGAATATGCTGCAAGTGGAAACTCTCTGAGAGCACTGCCTGGGGGTGCTTTGCACTGGACAAAAATTCCACTTCCTATCTGAGGTCAGTTAGGGAGCCTCTCTTATCAGAAAGAATGAATCCAGTTCCATGATGCATTTTAAACAAGTGACAAGATTCGAGATTCCAGAAATGGCAGGAAGAAAGGCTTTACTTGTCTAGTTTTCAGCAGATGGAGTGGAATTCAGGCAGCAGAAAGGCAAGAAAATCTATTGTTGAAGGCAGGGAGTTGGGCTTAGAAATAGACCTGCCTCACACCCTCTTCCTCCCCAGATCCTCCACCCTGCTCTTGAACTTGAACCCTCTTGAACTTGAGACATACCTCACACTAGTTTCCTGCAGCTTGATTCCTTAGACTACTCTTGCAATCCAGTGAATTGGTTGATTTTTTTCCCCCTCTAGGACATAGGGGTCTGGTTTCTACTAATTTCCACTAATTTCACAGCCATCTCTCTAGCTTTCCATATGCTCACAGACTTGACCTTTAATCTCTTAAGGAAAATAAGCCAAAGGAACTGAGATAACCATTGTGGGGGATGAGTCCCCACCAGTGAGTCATATTCTTTCCAGTTGTTACCCCACCCCCATCCCTTCTGCACCCCCATTCCCTGGCCAGCTCCAGGCCATGCTATACTGACTATGAAATCCCTTCTTCCCCTCTTGTAGGTCTGCATGGCCACCTCCTGGGATGCTAGGCTCTTTCTAAGACCGCTCATCTCTGTTCTTCTGTTTCCCTGGTCGTAGTAAAGTCCTGCCTACTTTGCTTCTGCTCATTATGGAACCTGAATCCATTTTTCTAACTTTAATACCTGCTATGAGCTTAATCCAGGCTTTTCGTCTTTATCAAGAATGATTCACTATCTTTGCCGCTGGTCTTCCTGTCCTCCTGTCTTTTTTCATTAAATCCATTCATGTCAGCAGACAGAGTAATCTTTCTATTATACAAAGCAGAGTACTTATTAAAATCCTTCGAAGACTCCCAATACACACAACTTGTCTTCTGGTCATCTGCATCTCCTGTGACTCTGTCTTGTGTTTCAGCCATAATAAACCCCCTGACATCCTGCTTTTCTATCCATCTATGTATGGTGCCCATCCCATCATTTTCCCTGGAATGTTTTTTTTCTTCTTTACCACAATGATGCCTGGTCATGTCATCATACCCAATTCAGCTCTCCCCTTCTGTAGGGTTTTCACCTTGGAGAGCTTTCAAAGAATACCAGTAGTCAGACTGTATCCCCAAGAAAGTATAATGTGATTTTATTGATGTAGGGACTGATGTTTGGGTACTTGTGTATGTGTGTGTGTGTGTGAGTGTGTGAGTTCATATGTATGTATTTGAGTACATAAGTATGTGGTCTGTCTGTCTTCTCTCTTTATCCTGTCTTGCCATGTTGTTCAGGTTAGCCTTGAACTCCTGTGCTCAAGCGA
This sequence comes from Urocitellus parryii, assembly GCF_045843805.1. NCBI lineage: Eukaryota > Metazoa > Chordata > Mammalia > Rodentia > Sciuridae > Urocitellus > Urocitellus parryii. The sequence continues at coordinate 22,891,297 of NC_135543.1, read as the reverse complement.
TCCTCCTGCCTCTGCCTTCAGCATAGCTGAAACTATAGGCATGTGCCATCATGCATGACTCATGTCATTGGTATTTTTAACAAGTTGCCTACATTGGTGCTTTTCAAACTTTAATGTGCATCTGAATCACTTGGTGATCTTGTTATATAGATTCTGACTCAGTCAGTCTCAGGGGCCTGAGATTCTACATTTCTAACATGCACCCAGGTGATGCTGCTGCTGCTGGTCCACAGAATGCACTTGGAGTAGCAGAGGTCTGAAGTGGATGCTCTGGAAGCCCTGATTCTGCAGGATATTCAGATCTCTCAGTCATTGTCTTGTCTCAGCTGTTTTGTCCTATGTGCATGTACTTCTAACTTCCAGACTGGTTGCTTTGGATTTTCTCACATATTTTACATTTCAAAAGACTTCCTCTGCTTTTCTTTTCTTTTTTTTTAAAAAAATTAAATTATTTATTTATTCTAATTTGTTATACATGATGGCAGAATGCAATTCATTTCATATTACATATATAGAGCCCAATTTTTCAAGTCACCGTACACAAAGTATTTTCACACCATTTGTGTCTTCATACATGAACTTAGGGTAATGATGTCTAACTCATTCCACAATCATTCCTACCTCTTTGCCCCTTTCTTTCCCCTCCCTTCCCTTTGCCCTATCTAAAGCTCCTCCATTCCTCCCATGCTAAACCCCTCTCCATCGCCATTATGAGTCAGCATGCTCATATCAAAGAAAACACTCAGCCTTTGGTTTTTTGGGATTGGCTTGCTTCACAAACTTAGCATATATTCTCCAACTTCATTCATTTACCTGCAAATGCCATAGTTTTGTTCTCTTTTATTGCTGAGTAATGTTCCTTTGTTTATATATACCGAAGTTTCCCTATCCATTCATCTACTGAACAGTATCTAGGTTGGATCCAGTTTACCTATTGTGAATTATGCTGCTATAAACATTAATATGGCTGTCTCTCTGTAGTATGCTGTTTTTAAGTCCTTTGGGAATAGACCAAGGAGAGGGATAGCTGGGTTAAATGGCAGTTCCATCCCAGTTTTCCAAGGAATCTCTCTACTGCTTTCCAGATTGGCTGCACTAACTTGTAGTCCCACTAGCAATGTATGAGTGTGCCTTTTCCCCCACATCCTCATCAACACTTATTGCTGTTTGTATTCTTGATAGCTCCATAATTCTGACTGGAGTGAGATGAAATCTTAGTAGTTTTGACTTAATTTCTCTAATTGCTCGAAATGTTGAACATTTTTTCATGTTTGTTGATCGATTGTGTATCTTCTTCTGAGAAGTGTCTGTTCAGTTCCTTGGCCCTTTATTGATTGGGTTATTTTATTTTATTTTTTGGTGTTAAGGTTTTTGAGTACTTTATATATCCTAGAGATTAGTGCTCTATCTGATGTGCTTGTTTAAAGATTTGTTCCCATTCTGTAGGCTTTCTATTCATCTCACTGATAGTTTCTTTTGCTGAGAAGAAGCTTTTTAGTTTGAATCCATCACATTTATTGATTCTTTGTTTTAATTCTCATGCTACAGGAATCTTATTAAGAAAATTGGAGCCTATGCAACCATTGGCAATAAATAATACAATAAATTGTTTCACTAGGGATACATTTCCATATGACTTTTTACTAAGCAAATGCTTTGGCAAACTTCTCTTTAAAATGTTTATGTGTAATTTGTTAATACATCAAAGATATTTGAAGAAAATGAAGGATGGTTAGCTCACCTAAGAAATAGGACTCACTGGTATATTTTAAGTATTTGAAGGAAGCAGTAAATTCAGATATAGGAAGAAACCCTGATGAATTTACAATAACGAAAATAATGATGGTAATAATGATGAGGATGACAGCTAACAATTACTAAGCATTCATTATCAAGGTGTTGCTCCAAACTCTTTGTATATAATAACCCAATTAATCCTAAAATTATCCTATGATAGTTGCTATTATCTCCATTTTATAGGTAAGGAAATGAAGATACAGAGATGTTAAGTACCCAGTTGTATAAACTGAGTTGCTTAATTGAGACAAATGAGTTATTAATAAAAAGTCCTTAAAAGGGCTAAAATCATCTGTTGGCATCCATATAAGGAACAAAAGATCACTGAAGAAGTCTTCAAGGACAGTGGCCCTTTCCCAACTTGTAAAGTCCACAGACTTCTGTCAGAATTAGTGAACGTCAAATTAGCAAGGAAAAGTTTTTCAGATGCCCGACTCCCAATTTTGAATCCAGGATTCTGTGAGCAATGAAAAAAAATGCTTATTTTGCTCCCAGGAGATTTTCCAGGAAGGGATGTCATCTTCTGTCTGAACTTCATCATATTCTTATTTTAAGATGCCTGTCTCAGTCTAATCCATGTTGAAAAATTCTAAGAAAACATTTTCAAGATTACTTTCTTATTAAGTATTTGGATTTAATATTTAAGAGCTATCTATAAAACCCATCTGCCTATAGTTGCATGTTGTAGATATTGCATTTCTGTGGCATAAATGGCTTTCCAGGAATGAAACATACATTTATAAAACTGCACCTGCTGGAGATAAACGTTCCACTTAAGGCCTGGCAACTCTGTTTACGACGTTGGCCTAAACCCAAGAAGGCTTGAGCAGTTGTGCACAGGTGGATCCCTCAACACTTCCTGTTCACGTTTCCTCAAGAGCTCACACTTTCATCTAGTGCCTGGCACTATCCTCAGTACGGATCAAACAAGTGTCAGTAGCTAATGTGCATTGAATGCATTCTCTCATTCAGGCTCTGTGCTACTGCAAAGATGATCTTGTTAAAGCCTCTCCGTAAACCCACATGGTATGGACCCAACCCAGGCTCTTAAGTGATGCAAGGCATCCTCATGAGCTCTTTGTACATCTTTATCTGCAGTGTGGCCTGGGACAATGTATTCTTCCAGCCTCAGACCATCTACCACTCCCATGCTTGTCTTCTCAATAGATATTGTTCTCCTCCAGGACTGGTGAGGGGCTTCTCTGTTATGCAGCTCATAAGCTGGGCAGAAGAGCTGCGGGAACACTCTTGAGCCTAAGGAATGAGGATTATACTTTATCTACATTCTGAGGTTTTTCTGAAAATTATTTATATACATATATATCATAATTATATATATATTATAATATGTATATATATATATATATATATGTAAATTAAATAGAAGACACAGAGTACAGTAGTCCCGAAAGGTGCAGTTGACATAGGCTTATGTCTATAGTAAACAGGAATCCAGCTCAAAGAGAAATAAGACCTGGGAAGGAACACAGCTCTGAAGAGGTGCAATGAGGTCTTTTCCAGTGTGGAAATTTCCAAGTATCCTACAACACACTTCTTTGTGCTTGAGTGGATTTGAATGGATTCCTTGAAATCCATTGATATCTGAGAGCATGGTGTTAACTTCGTAATTCTGGTTATGATATTATGTATTGACCTATATTTGGCATGTTAATTGATGTAAATAACACACTAATTACATTTTTTAATGGAAGCCTAGCTGTGTTTATCTTGACAAGCTAGTGTCATATGAAGTCTCCAGAGTAGAATCCCCAATTCTTGCGCAGCAAATATTTGAGTAACTGCCATGTGACTGAGGGACACATCCACATTGCACCAGTTAGCTTTCCAAGCATTTCTTTACTTTTCTTTTGATGCTGGTATTGAACCTAGGGGCGCTTTTCCATTGAGCTACATTCCTAGTTCTTTTTATTTTATATTTTGAGAGAGGGTCTTGCTAAATTCCCCAGGCTGGTCTCTAACTTGTGATCCTCTTGCCTCAGCCTCCCCAGTTGCTGAGATTACAGGGATACACCATGATGCCTGGCTTCCATCAGCATTTCTACATAGCTAAAAGCCAATTAATAGTCCTAATTGTCCAGTTTATGGGTGACACATGTTGCTTGCTTCTCTGTCCCCCTCCTTGGCTGTGTTTTTTGAGTTCAGAGCTCCTAGGTGCTCGGCCATTGGATGCAGGAAAGAATAGTGGAGATGCAGCAGGAGAGCTAAAGGATGGTTTTTGCTCCATTCTTTGTATTCTGGCTCGAAACAGCTTAGAGGCTGAACCAGCTGATCAGAAGCTTTACCTCTGAATCCTCACCCAGGTCTCATTGGCTTTCCTACATTCCCCAGTCTATAGAGGCAGCTAAAGGTGGGGGAAAGAATCCTGGCTGGAGGCTCACGTTCTTTCCTCCCTGGCTTTGCAGGCTGGGGGCTGAAGGCAAGGTCATTTCTTGTCTATTGGACTCTGTTTCCCCATCTATAAAAAGAGTTAATATCTGTCCTTTTCTAGCTTATAGGGTGGTCTTAGGATGAAATGAAAAGCTAGATGGAAAGAGATGTCTAAGTTAAAAGGGATAAAGAACCTGCGAGGGGCATTGCAAGGCTGAGGGTGGAGAACCAACTGGGTCCCAGTGGTGCAAGTCCCAACCTACCCTGGTGCTTCCATACGCAAGCTTTTTTGCCTCTTAGCACTTTCTCTTCTGCAGCTCTCTCTGGGTGGGACAAATATATACTTTTTTTCACTGTACCTTAGGCATTTCTCTCTGTTGAGAACTCTGGATCCAGGGGTCAATTTGTTTCACATTTTTGTCAGCTTGAATCCAAGGAACAAAACTCTTTCACCCACTGACAGCTGGGAAGGAAGAAGCCTCCATGGGCTGGAAGCTTGCTTGTGGGCTCTGTCCCACTGACCTTGTTCCCCAAGGCTTCTGTCTTCACTGGTTTGGAGTGCTGCCTGGACATCGGGGTTTTCAGAAAACTCTAACATACGTCTTAGGCTGAGAACTTACTGATCTAGTCTAAACTCTCAATTTACAGATGAGGACATGGAGGCCCTGATCTCTCTCCAACAACAGTCCTTAAATTCCGCTGTGGAACTCCGCCTGTAGCTTTGGCCAATACTTAAGTCTAAAATATTTTATAATGGAAAAATATCCCTCTCCAACCAGCTTAAACTCTTAATGTAATTACATCATTATCTTTGCCACCTTCCTGGCGATTTCTTTAATGTTCTCCTTACTACCAAAGTGAACTTTGGAATTGGGAGAAAATTTCTTTTATTCATGTGTTTTGCTTTAGTCTTTTTTTTTTTTTTTCTGTTTTGACGACCATCATGCTAAGTCTAGTTTTAGTCTTCAGACTGGTCATCTGCTCTCCTTTGTTTTATTCTCCTTGAGATACCATGTCTGATGAAAGATGGGTCTCAACTCCTCAGACTGGCCTTGAGAGGCTCCCCTATTCTGGTTTTGCTTTGCCTTTTTGCCAACTCATCAAATGGGTCTCTACTTCCTGAACACATTTAGTATTATACCTCCTTGCTCCAGGTTGCTCTTTGATCCTCAAGCCCCTGTTTTGCTGTATAATATCATGTATCCTTCAAAGTTCAGCTCAAATTTGGCTCCTTCACTAAGTTATTTAGGTATCTTGTCCTCCTGCCCCCCAAGTGATTTCTCTCTGAATTTCTGTAGCCCTTTATTTGTACTTGATGTTGGGCATTTAGAAGATATTTAGTTTCATGCAGAGACTTTGATCTCCTTGGGGACCTTGTTCTATACATCTTTGTGCCTCCTTACAGGAGACCTAGCAAGATCTTCTTTGCAATGGTGGGTGTACAGCAAATATTTGTTGCATGAACGAGTGCATGATTGAAATACAAACAAATGATTTTTGCAAGATCATCTAGCTTGTCTGATGGATAGAATGGAGGAGAATCCATGTCTTTGACACCTGTACTCTACACTATTCTCCAAAGTTCATTTTGCTTGCTTAAAAATTTGCAAATGACTCACTTTAACAAATTAGTTGTTTTGTCAGGGGTATCTGTTTCTTAATTTAGAAAAAAAAATGAGTGAGAAAAATGTTAAACAATTTGGGAGAAGAAAAGTCAGTCTTTTGAGTAATTTCTTCAAAATACAGACAAAACAACAACAACAACAACAACAACAAAATAGTTTCCCTTCAAATAATAAGATTTGTGGAGAGCTACATTTTTCTGTCATTCTTAGGATGATTTGGAAAAGCTGGAGGGTCAGGGGAGGAAGAAAGAGAACCACTGCTTCTGGAAGATTGGGCACCGGAGGCTTTCTGATAGCGCCATTTCTTCCTGGGTGTCCTGTGATGGGTACGTGCTTTTGACAATGCATCGCAGATCAGGGGAGCCTGCTTAGCAAGGGTTAGAGCAGTTTCTTCCCCCTTATCATCTTATTAAACTTCTGAATGCTAAAGCTTTGCTAGCTGACTGTATTAGGCTGAATCTCTTCTGAATTCCACACATAGCATTTAAGCTGCACAGTTAATTGCCTAAGGGGTAATTGAAAATGAAGCATGAAATGCGTGGTGAGTGAAGGCTGCAACCTTAGGTTCTACAGCTCTGATTAACTCTGCTGAGCCCAGCGCTCACTAATGGCATTCCTTTTGATTACCAGCATTTAGTTCAGGCCAGTGAGTTAGCTCCAAGTGTGTGCTATACAGAATCTTAACTGCAGTGTGCGCACTTCATTCTCCAGCTTTCTCTATTTACTATCTTGAGAAATTGACTCTTTTGAAATGAATTCTAGAAAAGCAGTTACTTGGCCCTGTTTGCTTTGGTGCTGATGAGCAGAGAGGGCAGTGAACTCACAGCAAAAGTGGGGTAATCTGACCCCCTCACGCCTTCTCCCATCAGGTGCCAATCCTGCTATGGACAAAGATATCTCCTGAGCATGTAAAATCCACAGTCCTCACCCTGATTCTCCAGCTCTGTTGTGATGGCCTAGTGGAGAAGGTTCTGGTGTCATGCAACTTAGTATCTGAACAACCACCAGGCATTAGATTCATTCACCTTCTTTTTCTTGATTAAAGTGGGAGAATTAGTCCTTGTTTTTATATGCTTAGAAAAAAGGTCTAAGAACCTGTGAGATCTGATTCTTAGATGACCCTTGGACTCAAGAGTGGCGCCCGTCTTTCTGAAGACATGGTCCTGGGCCCAGAAGGACTTAGAAACATGGAGTCAGACCAAGGAATGAGAAGACCCTGGAGGAGTGAGCACACCAACTGCTGGCTCCTGACTGATTTGACTGCATACTGATGGATGATCATTAAAGTCCATAGGTCAAGGGAGTGACATGTGGGTGGGGAGGTGGGCAGTGGAATGGAGAAAGCTTTGGGCTACAGGTTGAGGCCATGGATTCTGGTCCCAGTCCTGTCACAGAACATGTCTGGCCTTTTGCCAAGTTGCTCACAGTCTCTGGGCCTCATTGTCACCAGCTCTGAGATGATCTCTTGGGGACCTGGCTGTAGGAGACTCCAATGTTTAAGGAGGTCATTGGCTATCTCCAGTGCTCAGAAACGATTTGGAAATAGAGCAGCATAGCATGGACACCTAAGGTCAAAAAACAGCTGAGGAGCAAATATTCATAAAAACCCAATCAGCTCCTAGTGCCACTCAGAAGGCAGCATCAGCTCAGCTGTGCTGCACCATTTTATAGTCCCAACAGCAGTACACAGGGTTCCAATTTCTCCACATCCTCACCCAACAATTTTTTTTCCTTCCTTCACCACCCTAGTGGGCGTGCAGTGGTAGCTTCTTGTGGTTTTGATTTTCATTTCCTGGTGTTGTGCATCTTTTCATGTGTCTTGTGTTCTACATTTTACTCGGTTTGGAATTAGAGTTTGCAATGTTGCCAGAAGAGGCCACTTATTCAAAGAAAGAGCAAACTTCATGTAGAACTGTGGCTTTGACTGCAACTCCATACAGTAAGGGTGTTAAAAGGAGAGCAGGACAGTGTGGATTAGCATTTTTGAGCTGTGAAGAAGCAGCAGGCCTGGAGAGGTGAGGTGACTCCCATGTGTCCCACAGCCTGATGGGGACAGCACTCCTGTCTTTCAGACCCTGTCTCCCAGCCAGTGTTTCCAACCTGCAGTGTGTTAAGACTCCCTGTGGCATTCTGAGGCTTTACCCTCCAGAGACTTCAATAAGGTGGATCTGAAGGGGACCCAGGATCAGCCTTTTTCACCAGGTGCCCCAGTGGTTCTGATGCAGGTGGACAGTTGGTGCTGTTTTTGGAGTCATGTATTTATATAGACTATTTGTATAGTTTCCCTCTGGAGTTTGATGGGTCTGCAAATGTATTAATTTCCTATTGCTGTTGTCACAGATTATCACAGACTTTATGGTTTGAAGTAGCACAAAGTTATCTGACAGTTCTTGAGGTCAGAAGTCCCAAATGGTCTTATGGGGTAAACTCAAGGTGTTGTGCAGGGCTGGTTCCTTCTGGAGTGTAAAAGGAGAAACCACTTTCCTTGCCTTTGCCTGCTTCTCAAGGCCACCTGCATTCCTTGGCTTGTGCCCCTTCCTCCATCTTCAATGCTAGCCAAACAGCATATTCAAATCTCTCTGACTGACCTCCTCTTCTGTCCTCTTCTTCTACTTTAATGGAACACTGAGAGTCTGTTGGGCTCACCTGGACAATCTTCTGACTTTAAAGTCAGCCCAAAAGCACTCTCAATTCCATCTGCCGCCTTAATTCCCCTTTGACTGTGATATAACCTAGTCACAGGTTCTAGGGACTGGAAGCTGGACATCTTTTGAGCCATTAATCTGTCTCATAGCAAAGAAAATGCCTAGCCGGTTGGAGCTCAGGAAGGAGATGAAGAAGGGGCGCAACTTTGCTTCAATCCTCCCTCCCCTGCCTCCTGCTTTCTTTAACTCTCTGAACCACTCATTGCCTCATTTTGAGAAGAGCAGGCCTACTGGTAGAGATTCTTGCTACAGCAACCTGACAGTTTCTGGGTGTCTGACACCCGTGGGAGAACTGACTGACAATTAATGGTCTCAAGAGATGTCCACACTCTACCACCTTTGTTTCCTATAGCAGTTCTACATGTACACAAGCCTGCATGTGCCCCGTAAAAGTGCTGATGAGGGACAGAAGCAGGCCGTGGGACCCCTGGGCCTTCAATTCAATCAAAGTTATCAATGTTTTTAAAGTGGTTTAGCTAGCATGGTGCTCTAGGGAATAAAAAAAAAAGAGAGAGAGAGAGAGAGAGAGATAATCCTTGACCTTGAAATATGTGGAAGATGACAAGTTCTAGTGACAAGAAAGAATCAGAGGACAATATTGGTCAGTATATATATTGCTAAGTCAAATATAATCAAATTCCAGTATAATCAATTAGTAGAATCTCCTGGTGTTAGGGTGAGGTGGAGTTCAATGGATTTGACCAAGGTGGTTACAGAGTCTCCTGGGAGCCAGGAATGAGAGATCAGATGGAGGCAACAGAGAGGATACCTGAGACTATATGTGGGCAAGAGAGGGAGGAATGCAAATACCAAAGACTGTGTGGTCTAGAGTCCCTACAGCTCTCGTTCCAGAAACAGGGAGAACCGTGCCTTCTATTTACTGGCTCAGTTTGGTGTCCCTCCTGACGATGAATCTCAAGAACACATCTTGGGATCACCCTGTTCCCCTCAGTTCTGATGATGGAAAAGTCCACGTGAAGACTTGTAAGTGGAAAGATAAATTTCTTACCCTGGGGTGGGCCTCCCCTTTGTTCATGTGGCTTCTCTGGCCCTCTTTACTTTTCCCATTTGCAAGATGAATTTCTGAATTTCTCTTTCTAGGTGTATCTGGTGTCTCCTATGGAAGGGGGGAATATGAATACATTGGAAATTCTTTTTGCGTAATCTTTAAGGGTTAGGTTGGCCTCACTTCAGGTATGCTCCCCAATACCCAGGTCTAGAGACAAGAAGGGAAGGAGAGGTGTGGAAAGCTCACTTATTTGCCACAGAACTGAAAGTGTTCCTGACATAACAGGTGATCTCATGGCTTTTCTTTCAAACCCAGAATATGTTAATACTTCTCTCTATCTCAGTGGAAAATTACTTAATCAAAATTCATAGGTCCAAGCCCTGTGGGCTGCTCTTTGTTGTGTGTAGAGCACAAGAGATGGAAATATCCTCTTAAGATGATAAAGCTCCTCATTTTTATTTATCATCCAAAGTGTTCTATTTTTGAAGGCATGGTAACTCTCCTTGTGAGATTTGCTGCTGATTTGTAGAGGAGGGCATTTCTTTATAGAATAGGCTGATTCTGCACCCACACCTATACACCATTTAATAATGTTAGTGGATTGACTTGCTATGTCCTAGCTCAGCAATTTTAACATTGGGTCCCAAAGAGAAGGATCTCTCTTATACTTTCTCTGCAAGTGGTTACAGAACTTATCTGGCTACTGTTTGTTTTGTCTTGTCTTTGCTTTTGAAAGGCAGCCCAAGGTTAAGAATGGATAATTTGCCGCTGTTTGCCCAGAGCGGCTCTTTCCGAAGGCTGTTTTTCTGGGCTGTGCCGCAGAGGCTTGATAATGATACAGCTTTATCTTTGAAAGCAAACGTCCTTTTCTATCAGTGGGTGCCTAAAACCTTTCCAGGGTTAATTAATGCAGCTACAAAGTGGAAATAAGAAATGACAGTGGAGGGGAAGGGAAGAGTGCTCAGAGCTGTGAGCAAAGGAGAAATGACACCTCAGATTCTAAAGGCATATAGTCATTCAGCTGCCAGACAGGCTGTATTGGGGCCAATTTAGACACCCATTAAGGAGGCAAAAGGCAATCCACTGTGTCAGGTCTCTCCTAGTGTTACATTATGACCATAATGATGTCAATGTACCAGGGTCAACAGAGTGCTACCCACAAATGAGGCACTGTGTCAAAGGTTTCACCTTAGGGGTCCTCCACTTTGGTACTATTGATGTCTAGGACTGGATAATTCTTCCCTCTGGGGATGCCCTGAGCATTGTAGAATATTCAGCAGCATCCCTGGTCTCTGCTCACTAGATGCCAGAAGCGCCCTTGCTCCCCATCTTTTGGTGACTTCAGGTATCTCTAGACATTGCCAAATGTCCCCTGGGGCAGATCATTAGTCTACATGAGTTACCTCATTTAATTGCCCCAATACAAATGTGAGAGATACTATATTATCTCTATTTTACCAGGGGGAACCTCAAAAGGCAAAGAGCTTTGATGGCTCGCCCAATGTCATAGCATATATAGTGCCAAGCAGTGAGGGTCTTAGCCCCAAGGCCAAGTGGAGTATTATGACAAACTTGTGTGCTCTTTTTGTGAAGGAACAGCCATTCTTAGTAGTGATGTGCTATTTTACCTAACAAAAATCATAATTATATACAATCTTTATATTGCTTTTGCAATTACTGTAAAAAGCATCACCATGCCTTTACACTCCACAAACACTGCTACTGGAGATACAGAGTGCCTTCAGACATGGCCTGATTTGTATTGCCTTTTTGTCTAAAATAAAATGTTTCAAACATATCAAGAAATATAAAGAATAATACATTGGGTGCCTGCATATACACCAGCAGGCTTAACTCATCTTCATGTTTTGTTGTTTGCTTTAAATTTTTGTTAAATTAAAAGTATTATGATGTTTCCAGTCCTTGTTCCACTGCCTTCCTGCACATAGGATGACCATTCCTCCAAATCTGGCTGGTTATGCCCTTGAATATTTTCATACCCTATTACTTAATTGTGCCCTCAAAAGATATATTGTATTTTCTCACGTTTATGAATGAATTGATCATTATCAGAAAGTTATTATAATGAAGTTATCATTCTATGGCTTTTTTTTGCTTAATGTTAAAAAGATTTTTTTTGAAATGCTTTTCGATTTGTAGAAAGTTTGTAAAGATAATATAGAGAGTGACCCTCACCTGTTTTCCTTTACTTACACTAAAGTGTGTCTATTTGTCAAAGCCAAGAAACCAATATTGCTATGTTACTATCAACTAAATTTCAGATTTCACTAGTTTTTCTACTAATATCCCTTTTCTTTTTTGGGATTCAATCTAGAAACAAACCATATTACACTTAGCCTCATTGTCTTTTTCTAAAGAATGACTGTATTGACATATATCATTCATCAGTTTGCTCGATGTTTTTAAATATATTTACAGTCAATTTTAAAACGTTATTAACATCCCCCAAAGAAACTCTGTTTCCACTGGCAACCACATCCCATTTCTCCCCTAGAAGGCAGCCCCTATTCTATGTATGGATTTGCCTTTATGGGGGCTTTTCAAGTAACAGGAATCATAAAACGTGGTCCTTTGCAACCGGCTTCTTCCGCTTAGTGTGGTATACTCAGGGCTCATCACGTTGCAGCATGGATCAGTACTTCTTTCCTTTTTACTTCTGGATAATATTCCACTATATGGATATAATACCACCTTGTGTCTATCAATTCATCAGTTGTTAGATGAGTTATTTCTATTTTTTGGTCTTATGAATAATACTGCTGTGATCATTTATGGAGGTTTTTGTATGAACGTGCATATTCATTACTATTGGGTTCATTATGTAGGGGTAGAATTGCTGGGTTATATGGTAATGACATGTTTAACATTTAGAGAAATTTCCAGAGTGTTTTCCAAAGTGACTGCACCATTTTACATCTCTATTATCCATGTACTAGGTCTCCAATTTCTCCTTGCCAACATTCACAACTATTTGTTTTTTTTTTTTCAAAAGAGCCATCCTGGTGCATGTGAAGTGGTATTTCATTATAATCTTGATTTGCATTCTCCTGATGGCTTATAACATTGCCACTTGAATGCTTATTGTCCATTTGTATATCTTCTTTGGAGAAAGGTCTATTAGTATGTCCATATTTTAATTAGGCTTTTTGCTTTTATATTATCAACTTGAAATAATTTTTATACATTCTAGATACAAGACCCTAATCAGATATAGTACTTGCAAATATTTTCTCCCATTCCATGGGTTATCTTTTCACTTTCTTGATAGTCTTGTGAAGCATGAAAGTTTTAAATATTTTTGTTTGTTTAAAATATTCTTTACATTTTCATATAATAATTATACATTCTGTGGGGAACAATGATGTTCTGATACATTTATGCATAGTATAATGATCAAATCAGGGTAACTGGTATATCCATCACTTCATACATTTATCATTTCTTTGTGGCAAGCATTCCAGAACTTCTCTACTAGCCCTTTTGAAATACACATCATTGTTAACTACACTCACCGTACTGTGCAATGGCACACGGGAACTTATTCACTTATAACCATGAATTTGTACGTGAGCCTTGCCCTTTCCTGTCTCCTCTCCAGTCTCTTAACCTCTATTCTACTTTCTATTTCTGTGGGGCCAACTTTTAAAGATTCCATATAAATATGAGATCATATAGTATTTGTCTTTCTGGGTCTGGCTTATCTCACTTAACATTATGTCCTCTAGTTCCCTACATGTTGCAGATGACAGGATTTCCTCTTTTTAATGGCTGAATAGTATTCTTTGGTGTCTACATACCACATTTCCCCCTCATTCCTTTGTTGTTGACATTTAGGTTGATTCCAAATTTTGGCTATTGTGAGTGGTACTGTGGTGAACATGGGAGTGCAGGTGTTTTTGTTTTTTTGATATATCAATTTTATTTCTTTTGGATATATACCTAGTATGGGATTGCTGGATCCCCAAATTTAAAATTTTTAAAATATCTTTATTTCATTTTTATGTGGCACTGAGGATTGAACCCAGTGCCTCACAAATGCTAGGTGAGCACTCTACTACTGAGCTACAGCACCAGTCCCCAAATTTTTAATTTTGATGATGACTGATTATCTACTTTTTTTCTATTTTTTTGCTCAGTATTATTTAGAGATGCATTCAGGTTGACTTAACTCTTTAGTTTACTATCTGTCTAGTAGCCAGGAACAGTGGCACAGGACTGTAATCCCAGCAACTTGGGAAACTGAGGCAGGAGGATTGCAAATTCAAGGCCAGTCAGGGCAACTTACTGAGATCTTCAAAATAAAAAAAATTAAAAGGGCTGTGGATATAGCTCAGTGGTAGAGTACCCTTGGTTCAATCTCCAGTACCACCAAAAAAAAAATCTATATTATATTCCATTGTATACATTTTAAAAGGTATTATTTTAAAAAGATATTCTTCTTCCATTGATTGACATTTAGGTCGTGTAGTGTTTCTGCTGTTTTAAACACATGACCTAGAGTTTCTCTAGGCTATATAACTAGAAATAGAATTGCTTGGGTCCTAGATTTGAGTGTCTTCAATTTAAGTAGATGCTTCTGAATTGCCCTCCCATGTTGATAAACAAGTTTATATTCTTATCTTGGTAAACATTGTCATATCACCAATCTTTGGTGTTAACAGATCTTTCTTTCTTTCTTTCTTTCTTTCTTTCTTTCTTTCTTTCTTTCTTTCTTTCTTTCTTTCTTTCTTTCCTGGGGATTGAACTTAGGGGCACTCAACCACTGAGCCACATTCCAAGCCCTATTTTGTATTAGAGACAGATTCTCACTGAGTTGCTTAGTGCCTTGCCATTGCTGAGGCTAGCTTTGAACTTGCTATCCTCCTGACTCAATCTCCCGAGCCACTGGGAAATCATACAGGCATGTACCACTGCACCTGGCCCAGATTTTTATTTTCTGTAACAATTTCATTGGAAGTGAAATGGCATCTCACATAACTACTTTCCTTTGCAGATACCTAGTTACTAGTGAGATTCATTCTTTTATAGGCCATGTTGCAGGCCATTGCTGTTCATAAACCAGCCTATCCTTCAAGTGGGTGTTTTTGTCCCCCTTTCTTAGCTATATGTAGGAGTTATTAGATACTAATATCAAGTATTACTAGTAATTCCTTTTATGTTATTTTGTTTTTAACTGGACATTGATTATTTTTAGGATGCTTGTGTTGCAATTATATTATCTCATCTGTGGCTTGACTTTTTACTTTGTGTCTTTTATTTTGAATGAATGCAACAAATGCATCAGTCTTTTCTTTTTTCCCTACTGGTTTTTGTGCTGGGAATCTTGTTTAAATAATTCTTCCCTATTCTTAGGTCAAAACATTTTTTCTCAAATTTTGACAAAATTTAAACTTTTTAACATTTGGATATTTAATAACCCTGATATTGATCTATGAGTATTATATAAGATGAGGAAACTACCCCTTTTCCCTAAATGAGAAAATTAATGGTCCTGGCATCATTTATTGAATAGCCCATCTTTCTACTGATTTATAATGATATTTCTGTCTTATTTAAAGTTGTTATATATATTTAATGTATGGTTTTATATCTAGGCTGTCTGTGATGTTTCACTGATTTATTTAACTATGTTTGGTCAACAAAACATTAATATTACATATTCTAATATACAAAGTATAGTAAAAATCCTCCACTTTATATTTTCTCTTCAAAATTGTCTTAATCTTGGCTTTTTGGTTATCAATATTAATTTCAGTATAATTTAAAATCATTAAAAACCACAATTTAAATTCAGTATAATTAAAAAAAATCTTTTGAAATCTCAATTGGAATTGCATTGATTTTGTTGGAAAAACTGACACCTTTTGATATCTTATTTTACTATCCATGAAGATGGTATCTCTTTTCATTTATTGAGCTTTTTCAGGTCTTTCAGGTCCTTTAGTAATATTCTTACTTTCTAACTTTTTACTCTCATACTATTACTTGGATAATTTCTCTCTTTTTATTGCTGGTTTTAGTTTGTTTCATGATGTTTTACCATTTACCTCAACTTCACAACAGATGAGCAGCCATAATTTTCTCAAAGCTTGAGGAGACACACCATGTCCTAACATTTATCGATCAGGCCAAAGACTAGGGAAAATAGAGGTTATCTTTTTTTAAAAAATATACCTTTATTTATTTATGTGATGCTGAGGATCGAACCTAGGGCCTCACACATGCTAGATGAGCACTCTACCCCTGAGTCACAACCCCAGCTTTGAGATTATCTTTTTTAGACAATTTCCCCTCCTGTAAGTTTGGTAGTTATTCAGCCTTATTTTCAGGTACCGTGGAGTTAACACAATCACACTCGGTATGTCCCTCCATCTTTCATATTAAAATTTCAGTTCCTCTAAGAAATACATTGATTTTTCTGAATGCTTTTATCCTTCATTTCCATTGGGATAATTTGCAAATTACAAAGTCAGAATTGCATTTCTGAGAACACGGTAATCTTTGTAAACCATTGTCTCTTTCAGAATCTCTTATCATAGCATCATATTCATCTTTACTTTTTGAAATGTAAAGTTCTAGGGCACATGCCTAATTATTCCCAAAATTCTTTTTTTAGTTCTAAAACAGCAGGGTACTTGGTACTTTTTTCTTCCCCCCTCAAAACAATCATACTTTTGTTCCTGCAATAGTTTCCTTTTCATTGGCAAGAATTATATGCAGAATAGCAGGTTTAAAATTCTTTTTTTTCCTCTTATTTTCTTGGGGCTAGAATGTTAAGTAATTCAGGTATTCTGTTTTTATTTGGATAATGTTTCTACTTTTCAAGTATCTGAATTCTCCTGTGACTTGTCTATTTTCTTTATGGTCTGACTCAGGAATGAATCATCTATTTCATCATATAATCTGATAGGAATGTTGGAAAGTGTGGGGAGGTGGTTTGCAACTACTTGAGAAAGAAATTCATAGCAACTTTCACACCCACTTCTGAGATGTTGAGCAAATATTTCACACAGTGAGAGACAGAAAGAAAGAAATCAAAGAAAATTACACATATACATACACATACACTATTACTTTTCAGAAAGAGCTCAGCATTGTAACCTCAAGGTGTTTCCTGTCTTGCAGTCAGTAGAACCCATGCAGAGGCATGGTTTGTCCACATCAACCACATCCTACCTGTCTCTGATTTTCAGATAACCAACAGCACACTGAGATAGCTGGTTATGATCAGGGATGCAGTATGGATGTGTGGAGAAAATTATTATCTGGATGAAGTCAGTGTGTTATTTCTCTTTTCTTTTTTTGGTGGGGGAAGGGAGAGAGGTCTTCTTTTTCCTCTGATTCACTGACTGGTTGATTTTGGAATTTTTTTTACTCAGTAACTTGATATCCTCACATGTCAGTTCTCTAAAACATTGGGTTCACAGTTAACAAGTTAATATTGATATTTGGATCTGGTTGAGCTACTTCTCAGTGGGAATTTCCTCACTCCTCCCACCCACCCATAAATTGAGACTATCTTTAGCTAAATGAGAAACATAAAAGAATAATCTCCTATTCTCCCTGGGGAAGGAACACATTTCTTTGGATTAGGGTTTCTCAACCTTGGCACCATTGTCATTTTGTACATCACAGCTGTTTGTTGTGAGGTACTGTCCTGGCCTTGGCAGAATGTTTAGCAGGATCACTGGTCTATACTCAGCAGCAGCTGTAGCACCTCCCTCTTCATCCAGTGGTGACAATCAAGTATATCTCTAAAATATTACCAGATGTCCTCTGGGGGATTAGATCACCTCCTGCTGAGAACCACTGGTTTCCATTCTTTGAACCTTTAAAGAAATGAGTGCATATGACCCTGGGGGATTAGATTACCTCCTGTTGAGGACCACTGGTTTTCATTCTTAGAATCTTTAAATAAATGAGTAATATATGACCAATTTCCTGGTATTCCTATATCATAATTTCTAGCAGTGTATTAAAACCAATTTTATGTAGGCCTGGGCTAATTAAATTGTGTTTGTAAGCTTTGAGGTCCACAATTGAAAGTGAGTACAAGGCATACAATATCATCACGATGATTTATTTGTGTCCTGTTATTTAATTTGTGATATGACTGAGATCATGCAATTTATTATCTTAAGGTGAAGGAGAGCCCATTGCATGCCAAGATGAAAATGTACAGTAGATACAGTAATATATCTGTTATCCATATTTTGAACAGAGAGCTGCCTGCTTGCATTTATCACCTGTGTTATATGAGGGTGAATTATGAGGCCTCACAAAAAAGGTGTATCTCTTTTTATGTACTCATAATTCAGAAATAGTGGCTGAATGGATTTTTTTTCTCTTAAAAAAGAAAAAAAAAGAAGCAGCAGCAGCACCATAAGAGCAGATCAGCGTGGGGATTTGAATACTCAGAACAATTTCTCTGCATAGGAGAGCATTGAAGTGAACTAATCAGGAAGTATATGCAAAGAAGAGAAGGCTGTAACTTTTGTCTTTATGCTGTGGTCTGGTATTGTAAGCCAAAGGTTCCCAGACAAATGCGAATATTTTGAGGTGTCATGCTACTTAAGCAGGAAGGTCATTCTTATTTTTGGTGGTAAATCCATTCATTATTGCTATTCGCCCACTCTTTTTACTGGCGTATTATAGTTCACAGAGATGGGATTTGACTTGTTGTTACGTATTCACATGTGCACACAATATAACCATATAATTTGGCCAATATTACTTCCTAGCATGTCCCACTTTATGCCCCTTGGTTTCTTTCCTCTACTGATCTCCCTTTGGTTTTCATGAGGTCCACACCCACCTTTCTTTACCTTTTTCCTCTCTAGCTTTCACATGAGAGAAAACATAGGACACTTGACCTTTTGAATTTGGCTTATTTTGCTTAAAATAATGGTCTTTAGTTCCATTCATTTTCCTGCAAATGATATAATTTCATTTTTCTTTATGGCTGAATAAGACTCTATTGTGCATATTAACATTTTCTTTATCTCTTCGCCTGTTGATAGACACTCGAACTGGTTCCATAGTTTGGCTATTTGAATTGTGCTGTTATCAACATGGGTGTGTATGCATCAGTGTTGTAGAATGACTTTAATTCTTTGGGATAAATATCAAGGAGTGGTATTACTGGGTCGTTTGGTGATTCCATGCCTAGTCTTTTGAGGAAACTCCATAATGATTTTCATAGTGGTTGTACTAATTTGCCTTTCCACTGACAGTGTAAAAGTGTTTCTTTTTCTCCCCATCAGCTCTCATTCCTACTTTATAGGTTGAAAACCCAAGCTATGGGGATATTACTTATCTGCCATTTGACGAAGAAATGGCTTCAGCTCTTGTCATCTCAGCAATAGTCATTAAGAATAATAACCACTACAATTTATTGAGTGGTTATTTTCCTTCTTCCTCTCTAGCTTCTACATGAGAGAAAACATAGCATGTGAATTACATAGCACAGAGCCTGGCACTTGGTGGTCATGCTGCTGCGGTGTCATTGTGCTAAGGGTTTCGTGTGGATAATTTCATTTGATCTTCACCTTAACCCTGAGAAGTAGTAGTATAGCTCCAGTTTAGAGGTACAGAAATTGAAACCTAGAGGCTGAGTTAGTCATTGGTTGCTCAAGATGTAAACTCATGGGGCTGTGGCTGTGGCTCAGTGGTGGAGAACTTGCCTAGCTTGTGCGAGGCACTGGGTTCGATTCTCAGCACCACATGGAAAAATAAACAAAATAAAGTCATTATGTCCAACTACAACTAAAAGAATTTAAAAAAATGCAAGCCCATGTCTGTGTGGTTCCAAAATCTATGTCATTAACCACCAGCTCTAGTGCTGTTCAGTATAGTAGCCACTAGGTACGTGTGGGTAGTGAGCACTTAAAGGGTTGGAATTACAATGCAGAATTTGTTGTAAGTGGAAAACATACCCTTGATTTTGAAAACATAGTATAAAACAATGAATATAAAATACCTTAATATTTTTTATTTTTTAAATTTGTTATAATATAATACATGACAATAGAATGCATTTTGACACATTGTAAACAAATGGAGCACAACTTCTCATTTCTCTGGCCGTTCATGATGCAGAGTCACACTGGTAGTATAATCATACATGTGCCTAGGGTAATAATGTCTGTCTCATTCCACCTTCCTTCCCACTTCCACACCCGCCTCACTCTCTTCTGCCCAATCCAAAGTTCCTTCATTCTTCCTTACATCCCACTCCCATTATGGATCTGCTCCACTTACCAGAGAAAATTAGGTGTTTGGTTTTTTGGGTTTGGCTTGTTTTGCTTAGCATGATAGTCTCCAACTCCATCCATTTACCTGCAAATGCTGTAATTTCATTCTTCTTTAAGGCTGAGTAATATTCTATTGTGTATATATACCACATTTTCTTTATTCACTCATCTGTTGATGGCATCTAGGTTGGTTCCATAGTTTAGTTATTTTGAATGGAGCTGCTATAAACATTGATGTGGCTGCATCACTGTAATATGCTGATTTTAAGTCCTTTAGGCATAAACTGAGGAGTGGGATAGCTGGGTCAAATGGTAGTTCCATTCCAAGTTTTCTGAGGAATCTTCATACTATTTTCCATAGTGGTTGCTCAGATTTGCAGTCCCACCAGCAATCTATTAGTGTACCGTTTTCTCCACATCCTCGCCAACACTTATTATTACTTGTATTCATAATAATTGCCATTCTGACAGGAATGAGATGAAATCTTAGAATAGTTTTGATTTGCATTTCTCTAATTGCTAGAGATGATGAACATTTTTTCATGTTTGTTGACTCGATTGTATTTCCTCTTCTGTGAAGTGTCATTTCAGTTACTTAGCCTTTTTATTGATTGGATTATTTGGGTTTTTTGTTGTTGGTTTTTTTTTTTTTTTGGTGTTAAGTTTTTTGTGTTCTTTATATATCCTGGGGATTAGTGCTTTATCTGAGGTGCGTGTGATAAAGATTTTGTCCCATTCTTTAGGCTTTCTTTTCACTTTTTTTTTTAAAGAGAGAGTGAGAGAGGAGAGAGAGAGAGAGAGAATTTTTAATATTTATTTTTTAGTTCTCGGCGGACACAACATCTTTGTTGGTATGTGGTGCTGAGGATGGAACCCGGGCCGCACGCATGCCAGGCGAGCGCGCTACCGCTTGAGCCACATCCCCAGCCCTTTCTTTTCACTTTATTGATTGTTTCCTTTGCTGAGAAGAAGCTTTTTAGTTTGAATCCATCCCATTTATTGATTCTTGATTTTACTTCTTGTGCTTTAGGAGTCTTGTTAAGGAAATCAGTTCCTAAGTTGACATGATGAAGATTTGGGCCTACTTTTTCTTCTCTTAGGTGCAGGGTCTCTGTTCTAGTGCCTAAGTCTTCAATCCACTTTGAGTTGATTTTTGTGGAGGGTGAGAGAGGTTTAATTTCTTTCTTTTTCTTTTTCTTTTTTTTGTGGTGGGAGGGTACTGGGGATTAAACTCAAGAGCACTCAACCACTGAGCCCCATCCCCAGCCTTATTTTGTATTTTATTTAGAGGAAGAGTCTCACTGAGTTGCTTGGTGCCTCGCTGTTGCTGATTCTGGCTTTGAATTCGCGATCCTCCTGCCTCAGGCTCCTGACTTGCTGGGATTTCAGGAGTACACCACCAGCATGCCTGGCTTAATTTCATTTTTCTACATATGGATTTCCAGTTTTCCCAGCACCGTTTGTTGAAGAGGCTATCTTTCCTCCAGTGTATGTTTTTGGCACCTTTGTCTAGTAGGAGATAGTTGTATTTTTGTGGGTTTGTCTCTGTGTCTTCTATCCTGTTCCATTCTCAGCTGTGCTGTGGCTAACAACGCATTTCTACCGGACAGCACTGCCAGACCTGCTGTTGCAGTCCCTTGTACTTTAGACTACAGTTCTCTGCCCGCAGCAAACCCTCAGCCTATTCTGACTCACCCACGATTTATGTAAAGCATGGCTAGAAGCCAGAGGAGAAGGAAAATGATAATGTAAATTGCCAAGTGGTTACTTTCAGCATGAGTAGACTATGACTTGAAAACCACAGAGGGCAGACTATAAGGTGACAAGTTCCAGGCTCAGATCCCCACCATCCCCCCTGCCCCTATGATCTTCCCTCATTTCATCAGTGAACTTGCTGGGAGCCCTTGGAATACTCCAGTTTCTGTGCAAGACCCTAGAAATTACAAAGATTAACAAGACCCACTGTTACACAATTTACTTCCTAATAGAGAAAATTGATCTGTTTGGCTAAAGGCTGTAGTAACAGGGTACTACAGATTGGGTGGCTTAAACCACGGAAATGTTACCTCATAGTTCTGGAGCCTAGAAACATGAGATCAAGCAGTTGGTAGAGTCAGTTTCTTCTGAGGCCTCTCTCCTTGGCTTGCAGGTGGCTGTCTTCCCTCTGTGTCTGTGTACATCCAGATTTTCTTTTTCTAAGGATACAGTCATATTGGGTTAGGACCTCCCATATGACCACATTTTAACTTGATAAAGTCCTGGTCTCCAAATATGGTCATATTCTGAGGTACTCAGTTCAGGACTTTAGCCTATGAATTTTTGGAGGAACACAGAAGCAAGTACCATAGTCACATCTAAGTCCTTGGGGCTGCATGTTGAGGGATTTCAGGAAGCCCTACATGTGTGAGGTGGGGATTGGTGGCCCTTGAAGTTAATTTCTCATTTTCTTCAATACAACAAGCTCTCAGCTCTCAGCAGAGCAGAACTTGGTGCAGATATTAAGGACTGTTGCAGCTTAAATTTTATTCCCATCCTCAAATGTTGAAATCTTAACTCCTAGTGTGACCATATTTGAAGACAGAACCTTTAAAGAAGGAATTAAGGTTCCATGAAGTAAAAAAGTAGGACTCCAATCTTATAGGGCTGGTGTTCTGAGAGGAAGAGACACTAGAGACACTCCATGTGCACAGAGAAGAGGCCATTTGAACACATGGCAAGAAGGCCACTGTCCACAGACAGGAAGAGAGGCCTCACCAGAAATTGAATTTATAGGCTCCATGATCTCAAACCACCAACCTCTAGAACTATGAGGCAATTACTTTCTGTTGTTTAAGCCACCCAGTCTGTGTATTTTGTTATGGCAGCAGGGGATGACTGATACAAGGCCCTTGATGAGTCTTAAGGGTGCTCTGTGTAAAGGTATAGCAAGACTTGTTTTTTGATGGCTCAGTAGGAGCTGCTCACTCCTTGCTATCCTCATAGTTGCTCACTGAGAAAACCATCATTAGTTTGGAGTCTCCAAAGTGGTGGGGGGGACTGTGGCAAATGATCCACCCAAAGGTGGGAAAAGAGTAAAATTTCTCTTATTTATTTATAATCTAAAAGAGCTCCTTTAGGAGCCCAGCATATTCAGGAAACTAGCAGTATTGATAGGAATGGGTAACTGCCCCCTAAAAATAGAATTACTTCTGAAGAAAAGAGTTATCCATATGTGTGAGTAGGTTTCAACCCAAAGGGCCAAGTGTTTTTGATGGGTGCCTATTAGGCCCAGGCTAAATTTGAAAGTCTCTTTTAAACACCTTTCAGTTATTTTAATTTTGGGACAATAAATAATTACATGGGCATAAGGATAGTGATCTTGGAGTTCAAGTATGGGGGTTGTGGAGCAGCTTGGCCAACAGGAGCATCTCATCAGAGCAGACAAGCATTGATGGGCTGTTACAGAGGACAAGTGACTGTGAAATGTGTTCACAGTGACAAGTGTCCAAGGTTTCAAAGACAACACAAAGCAAGGAGAGGCAATGGCAGCAAGTAGGATCTGACTCTAATTCTTTATGCTTGCTGGGAAGTAGATTGACCCTTCCAGAATCAATTAAGCCCCTTTGGTTTCTTAGAAACAAATTTCAAAATTGTGAAGAAATTTCAAATTTCAAGTTTCAAGGGAAGGGTGAGAGTTAAAATAATTAACTGGGTTGAAAAGTTAACTGGTTGAAAAGTTGTAGAATTTTTTTTTCTTTGTTGTTTCTGGGGATTGAACTCAGCAGCACTTGAACACCGAGCCACATCCCCAGCCCTATTTTGTATTTTTATTTTGGGTTGCTTAGCCTCTCCCTTTTGCTGAGGCTGGCTTTGAACTTTTGATCCCCCTGCTTCAGCCTCCCAAGTGCTGGGATTACAGGCGTGTGCCACTGCGCTGGGCTAAAAGTTATAGATTTTTAGAAAGGCAAAGTAAAGGAAGAGATGGTTGGAAGAGAAAAGTGTAGTTGCAAAGACCTAACAGAATCTGGTGTGTAGGAGAAATGGCTGGCTGGTGCTAGCTATGGGGTTCATGTGGGAGAAGAGACAGGGATAAAGCTGTAAAGGTATAGCACTGTGGTGCCATGCTAAGGAATCAGGTAATGAAGGATATGGTGATGGGAACTGTGGTTCTCTAGCGGCAGGGAGACCCAGCCATTGCCAGGGCCTATGCCAGGGGTCTCTACAATGGGGTCACCAAAGTGGTGGGACTTTGGCAAATGATCCACAAGCTGGAGGTAAAGTAGTAAAATGTCTATTTATTTATTTATAATCTAGAATACAAATGAAGCATCTCCTAGTATTTATCTGTGGGAAAGACACTGCACTGTCACCTCATTTGGTCTATATAGTAGATGGTCCTTTGTCCCAGAAGACTTGAAGTATTCTGCGGGATGAATAGAGGTTCCCTAGTGGCTGATAGTGGAAGCCCTACTCCTTTGCTGGGTTTTAACATTGTTTTTCTGTACATTTGTTTGATTAAATGGATTTATAGATTATATTATTTAATTACATCTCACTTAACAAGTACAAAATGGATGAGTGAGTGCCTTAAAGAGTTCCAGAATGAAACTTGGGATGGCATTCACAGACAGATGGCAGAACCCATCCTTCTACTTCTTGTGCAAATATTCACCAAACGAACATGGGGTAAAAACAGTGTTTTTGTCAGCTTTTCCACCGCTAGGACTAAAGGGTCTGACCAGAACAATTGTAGGGGAGGAAAAGTTTATTTAGGGACTCACAATTTCAGAGGTCTCCAATCACAGAGAGCAGGCTCCTTTCCTCTGGGCTCAAGGTGAGTGAGGTAGGACACCATGGAGAAAGAGTGTGGCTGAGGGAAGCAGCTCACATGGTGATCAGAAAGCAGACAGAAAGAAGTCTCCACTTGCTAGACACAAATGTAGACCCCAAAGCCACACCCCCAATTCCCACCTCCTCCAGCCATACCCTAACACTTCAGTTACCACTCAGTTAATCCCTATGAGTGGCTTAATCACTGATTGGATTAAGACTCTCACAACCTAATCACTTCTCCTCTGAATCTTCTTCCATTGTCTCACACGTGAGCTTTTGGGGGACACCACATCTAAACCATAATGTAAACACCAACAATGTAATCTTCTAAGAGGTTGTTCCATGAAATTAAAATCAAGAGGCTTATTTAAAACATGAATATTTATATCTCTATATATGTATATCAGTATATACATGTTTCTATATATATGTATCTATATATAGATAGATACATGTATATATATGTATATATACATATATAGATATATGTATATAGATAGATAGATGTATATGTGTATACATACATATACATGTATAAATATGTATATCATATACATATATATGTATATGTATATATATTCATATATCTTTTTAAAGTTATAAATGAACACAATACCTTTATTTATTTTTATGTGGTGCTGAGGATCAAACCCAGTGTCTCACACTTGCTAAGCAAGTGCTCTAAACTGAGCCATAGCCCTAGCCCCTAAAACATGAAGTTAAATCTAATGTTACTAAGTTCACATCTTACCCTAAATGTATATTGGCCAATAATATATTCAACATAGTAAAAGTATTATTTGATTTTTTATTGTATCTTTTAAAAATATGTGAGGGTACTGGGGATTAAACCCAGAGATTCACATATACTAGGCAATCACCTCGGAGCTGTGCCCTCAATCCTAAAAGCATCTGTTTTTATGTGTTTTACAATATATAGGATATTATTAGAACAATGGCACATGTATGTAATTTATGATCAAGTGAATATATGTCATTAGGGAATGATAGTTTAGATTTTTTACTGAGTGGGGTTTCAGTGACAAAACTTTGGCACCTAGGATTTAGGTAATGAGCAATTGCAAGAAACACACAGAGTGCCTGTAGAGTGCTGAATTGCCCTCTGGGTGTCCTGCAAGTGTTTTTTCATGCTTTATCAGTAATTATCTAATGATTATTAGTCCACTCTAGTCTCCCTGCTCTCATTCCCTGGGGTCCCCAGCATGCACCAAAGACACAAGTATAGGAGTTCCTTTTCATAGCATCCTTTTCTCTTAGAGATGCCCACTGGTGTCCTTGGGCTGAGGCATTGTGGGAAGTATCTTCATTGTCATCATATTATGTAGCCTCTAATAACTCAAGGAATCTGCAAACTTGGCTGCATTTCATAATAGACTTGGAGAGTTGGTGGGCTCTTGGATGCAGGCCAACTGATGCTCCCACTCATCCATGAATTGTAACCCAGTGGGTGTCCCTGGTGAAAGTGGCTGGAGTCAAGGGTTGGGCTTAGTCTGTCTCTGACAGCTGGGTAGTGTCCTTCCTAGCACAGGCGCTGGGTTTTGACAGAAAACCTCTTTAATTTGGACTTCCAGTCCAAATCCTCTTTGTTCTTCCAACCTGAAAAGTCTTTTCTTTTCTACCACATGGTTTTTGATAAGGTACAGGGAAGTATAATGGCTCAATAGATGGAGCTCCAGGTCTCAGCAGCAAACCTCATTTCCGTTTCCCCCAGGGTAAGAAAGGCTCAGCTTTTGGAGACAGGGTGCCAGCTTTCACATGGGAGTTGGCGAGGGAAGGAGGAAAGATGCTTTCATTCTTTCCTTTTGAGTTAACATCAAATCCCAGCCCAAGGCTGGATCAAATGGCTTCTTCTAAAGCAGAAAGAAAATAAGAAAAAGTAAAGTCAGATGCATTTCATTGGAAAAACAATTTAAAACCTCAATATATTTAAAATTTTTCTCTTGGAAGATAGTTTTTTTCAAATGACACCTGACTTCTGCCATTTCCTGCTCTTCAGCTCTTGTTTGCTACGGTTCTGTGTCTATGGTGTCTGCCAAAATGCAACTTGGATGCTGAATCCTCCTCAGCCCTTCATTGACAATGTGCCCTGGTATGTGCTTCCTCGTGGACTTGGTCTGCCTTGGCGCTCAGGATGCTAGGCTTGTTCCAACTGCATTGAATTAGTAGGGCTCTTGTATACAAGAGCAGAAACCAACTGTAGCTGCTTTCAGCACAATAGGGACATTATTGGCTCACCCAGTGGGAAGGCCAAAGCATGGAGCCAGGTCGTTTTTGGGTTGAGCTTCAGTACTTCTCAGGCTGAGTTCTACTCTCAGTTGTGCCAAAATTCTCCTGACCTTCTTTCTCATAAAGCATTGCTCTTGGAGCTGTTCCAAGCCCATATTATAACTTCAGCTCCAAGTCTTTATCTGCTCTCATGAGGGTACTCTGAAAAGCTTTGCCGGGATCACCTGCCCAGTCCAGAACTCATCCCTGTTGCCAGGAATTGGGAAGCTTTGCTCTGTTAGACCTGATTACCTGTCTCTCTGTGGCTGATGGTGGTTGGGCAAGTCCTAGCCAGCTACCAAGCTGGGTGTCCCACAAGAAAGAGAAAAAGGGGTACTAGCTAGGCCACAACAAGGGCTGTCTGCTGGAAACCCAAACATGGGCCACTTGTGCCACATTGTGTCACCAGGCTACAAAGAGGGGGAGCCTGATCAGTAACACCAATAAAAGGCGAGAATCATGTGTTACCATATGCCAGGAATTTGCCAAGCATTTTATATTTCCTTAATTTAATCTCTGCAGCAATCCCTCTAGGCACATAGAAGAGCCATCCTGCTTTCTGGTGAGAAATGGAGGCTTGCTGGTGAGTGGCTTGCCCAATGTCATATGTGAGTGCTCACAGTCTTATAGAGACTTCACTAAGGTGGCTCTTTGAGGTTTTACTCAATCTTCCTTCTCCTCATTATTAGAATAATGATTAGGATTTTCTGAGTCTTCTCAGAGCTCAAGCGTGAGCTGGAGGAGGCTGAGATAGACACCATGATTCTCTGAATCAGCATTCTCCTCTACACCTCTCCTCAACAACCAGACTTCAATTTGTAATTTATTTTTTACAAATTTAATTTTATTTTGGATAACTTGAGATAATTGTACATATTTATGGGGTAAAGTATGATATTTAAATACATGTGTACAATGTGTGCCTGTCAAATCAGGGTGGGGGTCATAGGGTCTGGGCGTGGCAGTTATAGCAACTCAGTGAGCATAATACATTCTATTTCAGGCAGAAGAGCCTACATGAGATGCACCTTGTTGTGCCCCTTGGGTTTTGTGTGTTGCTGAGACCTGGAAATGTGTCTTTGGGAGACATCAGGAAAACCAACTACCTTTTTGAGCCCCTCATTTCTTCTCTGTTCTGACAGCTCAGGTGTCTTTCTGCTCACAGGAAGTGGCTTCAGAATCGGCTCCTGGGAAGGGCCATTCTTCCTACCGGCAGTCTTACTTCCAAATTCACACACATGAATACTTTGACCAGGTTTTACCCTCTCAAATTCTGTGTTCATCACACCTCTCCCTGTCCCAAAAGCTTTAATGGCTTGAAACTGTTCAAACACCTTCATCTAGTGTTTGAGGAGTTCAAGGATCAGTTCAATTTACCTTTCCAATGTTGTCCTCTGTGTGAACCCTCAACTTCAGAACAACCAGGTCTGTTCTCTGATATGCAAATGCTCCATAGCCCTTCTTGGGTCTTTGCTCAGACCTACTTCCCCTGCCCAGGGTCAGCCTCCCTTTCCTTTCCCCAGATGTCCCTCCACCAGCCTCTTTACATTCTCTATATTCTTAGGGCTCTTCAAATTCTCCCTCTTCCCTTAATCCATCCCTAATATTAAAGCTTATAGGGATTTTTCTTTTCTCTGAATTTATTGTATCTACTATCTACTACTCCAACTCAACTGCCCATCTATATATTTGTCTATTTAATCTAAAAGGATTTATTGAGTTGATTTTGTAAACTCTTTGATGTAGGGACCATGTCTTATACTGCTTAGTTTCCTCCAAAAAAATTTACTCATTCCACAAATATCCACTTGTGCTAGTCAGGACTCTTCTAGATAAAAGTAAGAGAAATCTAGTTCAAGATAGGTCTTCCTCCACCAAGTGGAAAAATAATGGAACATGGAGAATCACTTGGGAATTCAAACTTTATTTTCAGAGAGTCTTTTTTTCATCTTACCTCTCAGATCTTTCTGGTAGGGAAATGGTTACGCAAAGCTCTGGGTTCATGTCTTCTCACTTAGCACACCTCTGGGAAAAGACACATTTGTGAGCACGTGCACACCTGCGTGCAGATCATGGGTGTCTTTCCACACCTGTAAACTCATTCAGGGAAAGTCCTGATTGGATCTGTTATCTGACAATCTCACCACAAGTTGTGGAAATATGGGAGGATCAATTGCCCCTCAGAAATCCTTCATACAGGTCAGCCCAGAACTCTGCTGTATACCTCAATTTACACACTGCCATCCATTTCCTGGTCCTTGAGTTCTTGTGTTTGGTTTGGGGAGTGCAATTCAGGAAACCAATTAGATTGCAACTTCCATCCTGTTGGGGAAGTCCCCTGGTAACCCCTCTAGCAGCCCTCACCATGTTGACACACAGTAGAGGCTGGAGATTCTGGTTCTTTGATCAGCTCTGAATGCCACCCTAGTGCTGTCCCTTTCGGGCCACTTTGATTTAATCTACCTGCTCTCCAGAGCCAGGAACTGAGAGTGATCATCTCACTTAGTTTATATTTTAGGGATGATAAACCCATCCAGCTATATGGAAAGACAAATCAACTGTATGAGTCTTCTCAGGCTGCAATAACAAAGTCCCACAGACTGGGCTTAAGATGAAAGCCCAAGGTCAAGGTGTTTCAGGGTTGGTTTCTTCTGAAAGTTCTGTCCATGTCTGTCTTCTCCCTGTGTCTTTACATGAACACCCCTCTGTGTGTGTCTGTGTCCTGGTCTTCTCTTTTTGCAGAGACAGCGATCATATTGAATTAAGGTCTACTCTAATAAACCCATTTTACCTCTGCAAGGACTCTGTCTTTAAATATAGTGGCATTCTGAGCTACTGGGGTTAGGGCTTTAATCCTGCCAATTTTGGGGACACAGTTCAGCTTCCGACACCAACCAACCAAATAAAGGTGTTGCATGGTGTGTGTGCATGTGTATGTGTCACAGTGATAGGGAATGGCTACAATCACAGGGAAGGAGAGCTAAGTTGGAAGGCCTGAATGTCTAAATTGAAGTCCAGAGTTAGGATTAATCAGCTAAACTAGGACTGTGTAGGTAAATGAAGGCCACTGTAATGCTGGGCATTGAGTTCTGTTCTCCATTCTTCTTTCCAAAGAGATCAGGTCTCAGACTACCCCGAGATGGGTCAGGCAACCAATGATAAGGTTTCCAATTCTAGGTCAACCCAAAGGACACATTAACCAGAAGTTCTTATTTAATATTTTCTCAGTGATCAGGATGATGGACTAGCAAGTGGGCCTGTTGGGTTTGCTGGTGACACTGTGGACATCATTAAATCACATGCAAATCATTAACTAGGAAGTAGGCAGGATGCTCAGACTTAATCATTTTTATTCCCACCCCTGGGTAAACCTGGCAGCATAAATGCCCTCACCCCTGGCGTGAGGAACTGCTCTGAAATGCAAAGTTTGACTCAGCCGGTGAAGTAAAAGAAACTATAATGGTCTCATTTCTATCTTTTTGAGTAATGATATGCCAGTTTCCCAATAAATTGCATGAAGGTGAACAAGAAAAATAAGTCTTTGACCTTTCTCGTTTATATCCACACTTAGATATTTCTTCTCATATCTTATGCTGGCCACAGAGCTTTGCATAGAAGATTTAATTTCCTGCTGCTGCAGGCATTAAAATGGATCGGACCTCCTCTCCTCCTTCCCTTCTCCCTGCAACCTGAAGCCTTCTATGTGGCCTGTCACTCAGGGTATGGAAAGAGAATTAAGTAAGGGTCCTTTCTCTCTAAGCAAACTGTTCCCACAGTGCAGAGCAAATAGGTGCCTAATGAGAAAAATTGAAAATGCTGAGCATGTGGGATATGGCAGTCACACCCTCTGGGTGATGAATAGCTTTTATCCAGATAAATGTACTTATAATTTGTTAGTTTAATTACTGCAGCCTTGCAAAGTCTTGAGCTGGTAATTCCTTTCTCAACAAATTAAAGGTCTTAAATAATTCTGTGAGAAGACAAATTCCTCATTCCAGCTTTTGGACATTTCTCTGAAACATATTTCCAGAACTCAGCTGGGTGCCATTAACAACTTGGTGCAACAACTCTGGTTGCATTGTGATCCGTAAACGTCTCTTTGGAGTGGCTTTTGCATTTCTAGCATGGAAGCATAAATCTCCTCTGAGTAATTACCTTCCTCAATTTCCCCTCTTGGGATATGAGAAAGATTTCATTTTTTTCCAAACAACCAAAACCTTTGATCCAAAAGAAGACAGTAAGGGAGACTTCCTGCAGTCCCACCCAAGTTCTGAGTCTAAGATGGAAGTTCTGGTGAGGACACAGTGTCCCTAGGAATCACCACCCACTCTCTACCTGGCCCCTTCCCAGGGCTAGGTAATGGCACCAGAAGGAGCAAAGTTTATACTTGTAAAAAATGGATGCTTTCTCTTCTGCTTCCTGATTTTTGCTCACTTTCTTTTGCAAATGCCTTTCTTTCCCCTCAAGTTAGAGCAGGCTTAGCTGGCTTTCTGTCTATCAGAAATCTCTGCTAATTGGCCTATCTCTGCTTTGTGAGCAGAGTGATAACTGATATTCATAATGATATTCCAGAATGCTGTAAGATCCTGAAGGGTCTCATGAATTCTCAAAAAAATGATTGACTTTTGTGCAGTATAATTTTAGTGTCAGGTATATTTCATGGTTTTCTGACTCACTGAAAATTGGATGTATGGGATATAACTTTCTATTTACTAGAGTGTTTATTAAGTGTAACCCAGTACTCTTTAGGAGGATTTTTTCAAATTGAGACCTCCTGATGGCAAGAGAAGGGTCAAATAAAATATTTCTTTCTATCTCTGGTGTACTTGGTAGGAATTCAGAGAGTGCTTATTGGCAATTGGGTAGTGTAGAGGCTTGGGTGGCTATAAGTTTGACATCCTCTGAGCAGTTCTGATTGAGAGACCTGAATATTCTTGTCCAACTTGAAAGTTGAGAGAAGTGGGATCTGAACAGGCTGCAAAAATCTACAGGTCAGGAAAACTCACAGAATGCAGATCAGGGCAATCAAAAGGCCTATATCCAGAGGTTAAATATGTTGAGGACAATTCCAAAAGGCAGAGCTATCAAGGCAGGCTCTGGAGCATCCAGTTTCCCACTGTGTTGGGGGTGACAGTGGGATCACCACTTGTCACCTATAATCTTGTGGGACTGATAATGTTGGACCTGAGATCCTAGTGGAGCAGAAGGATGGAGATGACTGATGGCTGAGTCTCCAGCAAGGCAAATCATCTGTTTCTTTCTTCTCTGTTTGTGATGGATTATGACTCCAGCACCCAGGTGACCAGGTGTCAGTCTGCTTTGATGGTTGAGTTGGGCAGAGACAACCATGATTCTTTGATGCTCTCTGTCTAGTTTATTTGCATAGGCAGGGCCTAACCTTAGTGTCACCTGACTCCATGCTAGACTCTCTTGTTCTTTAAGAGAACAGCATCTCTGATATTATTTCCTTCTCTCTGTATCTTTATCTGTGACTCCTACAGGTACAAATACTTAGCTTTTATTAAGGTAGCGCTCACATATGGTATTCCCACTGTGTAATAGGGGGATGGAAAAAATTCATTGTCCCTGTTTCACATGTATTATTCTGTGTAACCAACTATGGTAATTCTTAGTATCTTAAAACAACAGTGATGTGTTACTTTTTATGAATTTGAGGGTTGACTTCAAATTTCAATTGTTTTCTTTCTTTCTTTTTTCTTTTGTTCGCTCATATGGCTAAATTCCATTGGTTGACAGGCTGGTTGGAAGATTCTAGATTCTTTTTCATGTCAGAGGCTTAGGTGCCTTTTGTTAGCTAGCTTGCTCTTCTATAGGGTTCTGCTCTCTCTCTTTCATGCTTTCTGACTCATTTCTGACTCTTTCATCTCATCCTCCAGGGTACCTCTGTGTGGTCCTTCTCTTCAGCTAGATAGCCTGGATTTCCGTACAGAATGTCAGCTGGGTTCCCAGAATGCAAAGGGAGAAGCCACTGGACAAGGTCTTTACCTAGAACTGGCCCTGGGTAACTTCCATCACATTTAACTGGCCAGGGCAAGGCATGAGGACAGCCCACTTTCAAGGGAAGGACTAACAATTCCCACTTCTTGATGGGAAGAGTAGCCAATAATTCCTAGCCATCTTTATCACTTCTTCTTTCAAAAACAGATACTGATTGCCTGCCAAGTGGAGAAATACATTAATGCTTATCTTGTAGGTTTTGGGAAGATTAAATGAGATCGACACAAATGCAGCATTTAGGGCAGGTCAATAAATGGCTATAGGCCCCCTAATTTGAGGATCAACTCTAATCGGCACAGACTATTGTCAGGAATCTGTAATGCAGGGATATAGCATCTTTCTGATGATTGTGCTTTAGTTCTCAAATGGGGATTAAGTGAGTCAATACATGTAAACTGCTTAAACAAGCCTAGGACTTGATAATCATGCAATCATTGTATTCTGTTATTATTATTATTATTATTTACAGTAGTAGTAGTATCGTCACTATTATTGTTGAATGGTAATAATCCCTAAGAACAAACAAAACATCCCCCCACCAACTTATATGCAACACCTTCCTGAGTATGAACCAACTTTCCTTCTGTTTTAATTACTTTCTACCTTTGTGTAACTGAATCTTAGAGGTTATTTAGACCGATTTCTCCATTTCTCAGAGATTTAAAGCTAAATCTGGGCAAGTGACTTGTCCATTGCCCCCAGCTAGTTAAATAATTAGAATTAGTTCTCAAGACTCCAAACTTGTAATTAATGTCTCTCTTCCCTCCACCCTTAAGTGTAGTGTGTTCTAACTCATTTGTTTTTAAAATTAAGAGCTAGGAATACAAAGGTTTATTTGGTAGGAATAATGCATTTAAACAAATAATTTAGTTTCAGTCACATACATATAAGGTGACAATCATGTCACCTTATTTTGGGGCCATGAGCATAGGTCCATGAGGTTGACACCCAAACCATCTCCGCCAGTTAGAGTCCTACTTCAGGGTGGTTATCTACTGCAGAGCAGCAGAAGGAAGTCCTTTTGAGCAAGGTTGGCTTGCTTCTCCACTATTTTGCAGGGAAATCTGGCACAGATGGAAAAGCCATGTCCATCGTCACCGGAAGCTGTCTTGGTCATGCCCGCTATCTTCACACATCCTGCTGTTCCTTTATTCATTCATTCAGCAATTATGACCATTGGTTATGCATTTAGCCCTGTAGTGAAATCATAGTTCTTTCACTCATGGAACCTACAGCAGACTGTGTGTGAAATAGAAATAAGGAAGTAACCCGACAAGTGATGAGTTGTGATAAGAGACTCAATAATGGCTCCCAAAGCTATCTACATCCTGATACCTAGAACCTGTGATTAGGCTACCTTACATGGCAAAAGGGATTTTGTAGATGTGATTCATTAAGGAACGTGAGATGGGAGATGATCTTAGATTATCTGGGTGGGCCCAAAGTGTTATTAGGGTCTCTATAAGAAGGAGTCAGGAGAGTCAGATTCAGAGAAGGCAATGTGGCTGTGGAAGCAGAGGAAGCAATTGGGGATGTGATGCTGGGCTTTGAATATGGAAGGGGGCCCAAGCCAAGGAATGCAGGTGGCCTCTGGAAGGTA
This sequence comes from Urocitellus parryii, assembly GCF_045843805.1. NCBI lineage: Eukaryota > Metazoa > Chordata > Mammalia > Rodentia > Sciuridae > Urocitellus > Urocitellus parryii. Next base: position 22,856,783 of record NC_135543.1, on the reverse strand, counting down.
GAATTGGAAGAAGATAGATGTTTCCCTTGAGCTTCCAGGAGGAATACAGCCCTGGTGACCCCTGACTTTAGGACTTCTGACCCCCTGGAACTGTGAAAGGATAGTTTTTATTGTTTAATCACTAAGTCTGTGGCAACTTGTTGTAGTAGCCATGGGAAACTTACACAAGCCTCAGAGGAAAAGAGTGGGTGATGTGAAAAAACAACGTGAGGAGACTTATTAAAACTTACTGGAAAGGTTTTATTTTGGTTCAGAACTAATGGAGGAGAAGGAACCAGGACGCCACAAAGTGTGTGGACTGAGCATCTAATCCAGGGAAATGATGCTGGAAATGACCTTAAAAGAGACAGTTGTTTTATAGCAATTGAAAAATGGCAGGTAGGGCAGGAAGACGGGAGGAGAACGACACTGGAGAGCGACACTGATGAGGTGGTTTGGCTCACTGATATCCTATCTAGTGCCTCTGGGCTCTTTTGTCCCTTCTGCTTACTGTCCAATATCCTCCCTTCTTCTCACTCACCTTCAGCTGCATCCTTGCTCCAAACTCAGCTACTTTTACACATCTCTCCCTTTAATCCATATGATGCCCCATTCCTCAAACTGGGACCAAGGACCTCTGAGGACTCACAACTTTATTCTTGGAAAGGCATGGCAAGATTTCCTGCTAATGTTTTAATTTCAACACTAAGTTTAAGAATAATATAAGCTTAGGCCATCATATGAATACATCAGCTTGAATTTCATCTTAAGATTCCGGGTACTTTGTGGTGCTGATTGAAACCAAAATGGGATTATAGGTAGTGCATACATATAATCCAGCAACTCGGGAGGCTGAGGCAGGAGGATCATGAATTCAAAGCCAGCCTCAGCAGCTCACTGAGGCTCTAAGTAACTCAGTGAGGCCCTGTCTCAAAAAAAAAAAAAAAAAAAGAAAGAAAGAAAGAAAGACTGGGGATCTGGCTCAGTAGTTAAGTGCCCCCGTGTTCAATCTCCAATACCAAAACCAAAAACCAAAATGATGTCCAAGTGAGTCAAATACACAAAGACTTTAGGAAGCTTGAACAAAAGGTTGGGGGGGGGGAGGCAAAATGAAACCATCAAAAGGCCCACAGCAGGGTCAGAATCTGAATTGCAGTGAGCAGTGTGCTACCTGAGTTCTCCAGGGTGCGTTCCAGCTTGCAGGAGTTCACCACTTAGATGTGGATCTGTTGTTGTTGTTTCTATCATTCTTTTTCTAAAAAAAAAGTTGTTCTTTGTAGTTATACATGGCAGGAGAGTCAATTCTGACATATTTAGATGTGGATTTGCAAAAAGACTAGTGGAGAGTGTTTTCCCCCACAGTTTTGCACCCTTATTAAGTTGATTGGTCTATCAAAATTGTGTATCAGGAGTTGGAAATGAGCTCAATAAAGCTCAGTGATGATGATAATGAACTTGGTGTCAATAACTGAAATAGTGACTTGATATATTCAAAGTCAGAGGATTTGTATTAGTAACAATTAAAATAGGAAATAACTGAATTCATTGTTCTACTATTTGTCCCAGTAGTACAAATCAAATTTATGTAAAACATTGCCAACTATCATACTAAATAACTGTTATTTTAAATTTTAATGGTTTTATATTTTTATTTTATGTAATTTAAAAATTTATTGTGAGTTTGCAATAAGAGTTGTCCATATAAGTTTTTTTTTTTTTTTTTGGTACTAGGGATGGAACGCAGAGGCACCTAACCTCTGAGCTATATTCCCAGCCTGTTTTATTTTTTATTTGGAAACAAGGCCACACTAAGCTGCTAAGGCTGGCTTTGAATTTGTGATCCTCTTGCCTCAGCTTCCCAAACTGCTGGAATTACAGGCATGTGCCCCTGTGCCTGGCAGTATAAGGGTTTTTATAACTAATTTACTCTTTTCTTAGATTTAAGTAATATTATAACACAATATAACTTAAGTCAACAAGAATTTGTTTTTCTTTAAAAGGGGTGTGTTCTTACATTAATCACGTTTGAGAAATTTGCAATATTCATATTGATACTTATTTTGAATTACTTAGTGTTACTGACTAAAAGTTTGTGTCTCTTGCAAATTCATATGTTGAAGCCGTAACCCCTAATGTGTTGATATTTAGAGACAGGTCCTCTGGGAGGTAATTGAGGCTGGATTAGGCCATGAGGGTAGAGCCTCATGAGGTTTTAAGAAGAGGAGAGATCTCTCTCTCACCACTACATGAGGACACAGTGAGGAGGTGGCAGTCAGCAAGCTGGGCAGGGAGCCTCAGTGGGAACCCAGTTTGGCTGGCATCTTAATCTTGGACTTCCTGGGCTCCAGAGAACTATGGAAAATTTATGTTTGTTGTTTAAATCACATAATCTATGGTACTTTGTTATAGCAGCCCAAGATGACTAATACTAGTTTTTGAATTGTTAAGTTATCTCTGTGTGTGTGTGTGTGTGTGTGTGTGTCTACCACCTCAAAGAAAGGCAGTGCTCTGTCAAATGAAGTTTAAGTCCACAAGCTTTCTGAGAATTCACAGGCCCAATGGCAATGCTAGGCACATAGGTGGTGCCCACAATGAAAATTTAAGGAATATTGGAATGTTTTAGTCATGTCTTTATTTTCTATAGTCCTGATGTAATTAGAATGCTTTGATGATGGGGTCTTGCATACTCAAGACTGGCTAATTCCTAGAAACAGCAAACACTTACCAATGATTGGCTTTCTTGTGCTGGTTAGCTACTCCAGACCCCTCCCCCACCTCCTTGTTGACTCCATTTGTCCCCATCACTCTGGGGCCAGGTATCCAGATCACTAGAGGCAGCCTCTATACCACTGAAATGATTCAAACTGAGCAATCCTAAATCTGCTTACTCTGCCTGGCCTCTTCCTCTGGCAGAAGCCACCATCAGGGGTCTTGCCCATGATTTCTTCCTGCACCTTCTGCCTGCTCCTCAGCCCTGGTGACTTTAATGGTGTGCCATGTCCCCTCTACTTGGGGACGTAAGTAACAGACTATCTCTTCAATGGAAGTCATCTTCTGACCTGTTAGCCTCACTGTACCTAAATAATAATAAAACCTACATTTTAAAATAGGAAATAAATGTATAATCATGTTGTTCTAGACTCTCCACAAAAATGTTATTTACCAGCCAGCAGAGAAGATCTGTTGTTAGTGGTGAAAGTGTATTTGTGTACCTCCACTGTGGGGATATAAGATCCTTCAGGGCTGAGATTGAGTATAGATGCGTGACAAATCATCTATACTTCCTGTGTTGAGCATGAACAGGTTTTTCAAAAATTTTTAAACTGATTTGTTGATTATGTTTTTTTGTATACATGCAAAAATCACCCCAGAGATTCATATTGCCACTCAATCCTAAGTTTATTGTTTTTGTTAACTTACCCTTACACTCCAGGACTCTCCATCCCCTGCATGCCCCTAGGGATAGCTGTGTCCATGAGGCTCTGTTTGGTATTGTCTGCTCTCAGGACTCAGCAGAGCCCCACTTCCTGCAAGAGGCCCAGCTTGGCCCCTCCAGCCTGAGATGACTCCCCGGCCTTGGAGTTCTAGTACTCTCTGACTTCTGTGTCTCTTCCCATTGATAATTTCCACCAAGCATTGGTTGTCTTCTTCATTGCAGCGTTTTCACAAGTGTTATTGATCACCAAACCCCTCTCCTTCCTTCTCCACATAAGCCCCCATTCCGAGCTGAGGCAGCTCCATCCCACCCGGTGACCAGGGCTTGAAATCCTGGAAAGAAATTGATTGCACATCAAGTGCCTTACAGTTCTCATTTCAAAAATCCCTCTTGTTAAAAGGTATTCCACAGCCTGTCCTGGTCACTGATCAGACATTTGTGTTTATCCTTTTGGATTTTCAGATCCTACTGCTGTTAACAGAGGAGGCTCACAAGCAAATTTGTCAGAATCAAAAGCCTCCCAACTCAAGATCTTTTTTTCCATAATAAATATCATCCAGCACCCTCCTCCTTGTTTCCTTCAATACTTCCCACAGAGTGTTAGACTTCTGACCCCAGAAACACAGAAACTTCAAAGTTTCTCTGACATCTCCTACAGTTGATGGTGAAGGGTGACCAGACAAGAGATCCCATGATGCCAAGTAGAAGATGCTTTCTCCAGAGCATGCTGTCTGTGGCCCAGGGTTCCCCTCTGATGAGCTTCAGTGATGCTCAGAGTGGTCACAAGCAGGGCCTCTGTGACCCTGGTGTCAGAAAGGTTGATGATGATACCAATCTAACCTTCTTACTCTGTGGTAAAAACCCATACCTTGGCTGGGTGTGGTGGTGCATGTCTGTAATCCCGGTGGCTTGGGAAGCTAAAGCAGGAGGACCCTGAGTTCAGAGCCAGCCTCAGCAACTTAGTGAGTCCCTAAGCAACTCCGTGAGACCCTGTCTCTAAGTAAAATACAGAAAAAAAAAAAAAAAAAAAAAGGGCTGGCCTTAGGCCTGAGCCTCAGCAACTCCATTTTATTCCGGGTTGAAACCTGCAGTCTCACTAGGCATGCCCATCAGTATGGCCCTCAGGCACAAACAAGTCACTTCTCCCCACCCTGAAGAACTCAAAGTGAAGTCTCTGGCTGGCTGTCTTCCCCCGGAAGAGGGAAAGGTGAAAAGATCAGGGTGGGTCACTAGACCAGAGGTTTCAACCCCAGGGTAAATGATGTCACGGAGAGATCTGGTGGAAGCGGGTAAGGATTAAAAGGGGTCAAAAGCCCCAAATTTGGTATAAATAATAGAGGAAATGAACAGACATTTAGCCAGCCGACAATGATGCCTTCACACTGAGAGCCTGAAGAGGACCTAGACTGAGAGCCCAACACTTTTCATCGTTTGCTTGATCCTCTGCATTTTCCTCACCGCTCTTAAACTCTACAGCCACATCTTGACCCTGGTGAGAGCCGCAACTTCTCCCTACAACCCTCTCCTCAACTGGCCATCAGCTCCATCCCAGGAGAAGCCTGCCTCAATTCCTGACCTGATCACCGTGGTCTGAGTGAGTGTGCATCTGCTGGACTTAAAGCCTAAGGCTTGAGACTTTTGATCTGACACTTGAACTTAGCCTACAGAGGGAATGTCTGTCATGAGCCTGTCATGATTAAGTGTGTTTGCAGTGCTTAGAATTAATCTAGAATTGTTTGTCGTGAATTGATTTTGTCTATTGCAGTGCCTAGCATTAAGGATTGTCATCTTCTTGATTAAGAACCTATAGAGTGAAATTGTACTGAGTGATTTGAATGAATAAAGCATTGACAAAGGCAGAAGCACGTGGACATTCTTTGTTTCTCCTCCTTGACTGCATAAAGCACACCTTTTGCCATCAAGACAGGATGTGGCTCAGTGGTTAAGCACCCTGGGTTCAGTTGCTGATACCAAAATAAACAAAACAAACAGTTAAAAAAACAAACAAACAAACAAACAAACCCAAACTATAGCTTTCCTTTGCCATAGAGTTAGTTTGTGTTTATTTCTAAAAATTTAAAACATTAAATCTTTTATTTTGAGATAATTGTAGACACATATGAAGTTTTAAGAAATAGGCCAGTGAGTGCCCTTCTACCGCTCACCAAGTCTCCTCAACGGGAGCTGTTCACCACTGCAAAACTGAAGCGTGACATTGACCTCATGTTGGCAGGCTGAAGGCAGGTTGCCCAGCAGAGGAAGGCTGAGCGCCAGCCCTTATTGCTGGGAGGGCACAGAATTCCAGGTCCCCTACTCAGCCTTCACGGATGCCAAAGGCCTGGGTGTTCCTTCTTCATGCTAAATGGGTGTGGTGTTCTGGTCTCACGACAGAGTGGAGGTTTCCCTATCACCCAGGGGGATGAAAGTCCCAGCGCCTTGCTGGCCTCTCTGACACCCCTTGGCATGGGGTTTGGGGATCCTTACTTCAACCTAAGAAGGGTGGAATCTAGGATTCCATGGGGGTGCATGGGGGTGAGGCCACAGTTTTTTTCTCTGGTTGTCTGGAGTGGACAGTTATTGGGTGGCAGTTTTGTCTTCCGAGGCTGTCTATTTTCTGGTCTCTTGGTTCAACAGATCAGGCTTCTGTAGGGTTCTTTGTGTGGGTGCTTGTTGACATTTGTAGATTGCTGGGTTCATCAGAAGCAAGCCTGGGAGACAGGAGGGCCCAAGAAAATCCAGAGAACTCATTGCCTTGTTATTCCTTGGTCCTGAAGTCACCCCTGGTCTGCCTTTTTCTCTGGATATTCAGGAATTTGGGGCAATTTAGCTAGAAAAATAGGAACATGGGGCTGGGGTTGTAGCACAGCAGTAGAGCATTCGTCTAGTACGTGTGAGGCACTGGGTTCCATCTCATCACCACACTAAAATAAATAAATAAATATTGTGTCCACCTACAACTAATATATATATATATATATATATACAAAATTAAAAAAATATATATATATAATTTCAAACTTTTAGAAGTGAGTATTCCCAGGTGTCTTTTTCTTTTTTAATCATGAAACAACCATGACCTATGCCTTGCTGACCTTTCTAATGCTCTGCTCACATCTTGCTTCATGCCTTCGAGGCAAAATATACAAATGGACAATGACCAGATCATACATGAAAATAGAACTTTGGCCCACAACCTGCAGCCCTTCCCAGGAAACCAACCCCTTATCTACGATAAACAGCCCAGGAAGCCAGTTTTCTGTAGGGCAGACTTGCACAAAGCCAAATTGCTCTCTCAAGTGACAACCTAGGAAGCTAAACAGTAATTTCTGTAGCACTCACTCTCAAAGGCCTAGGACTTCCCTGATAACTGACAGCCTTCCTAATTATGGTCCCCACAGCTGAGGCAGAGGAGGGAGGGCCCTGATTCCCCCACCAAGGTTTCTGGCTTAATGCAAAACAAGTTTCCACCAGTGACCAGGGTCAGGAGCTGCTGACTTCTCCCCCAAGCTTTCCCACAGCCCCCCTGCATGGACAAGGTGCCTGAACTTGACTGATACATGACCTTCCTGGGGTGGTGGTGAATACTTCCACTGTCTTTCGTGATTTGATGAACTCATTGTGAATGAGCAGATGGTTGTGTCAAGTGCAAACCCCAGTGCTGAGAGCAAAGAACTGACGAGATGTGAAGAAATCCTGGGGTCATGTGCAACTGCTGACTGTGACTACATGAGCCTCACCTTTTTCTGTATCCTGAGTCCTCAGGGAGCAGTCAGAGGGGACCTGCCCCTGAGCTGTCTTTCTTATGCTTGAGCCTCAGCCCCAGTAAAGCCTCTCTGGACTATATTGCTTGCCTATTGGCTTCTGTTTTCTTTTTCCCTTTCTGCAGTGCTGGGGATTGAACCCAGGGCCTCATGAACACTGGGCAAATGCTCTACCAGGGAGCTATATTTCCAGCTCTGTTGCTTGCCTCCATGAGTTCTACCTCAAGTTGAGCAAAAGAACCTGACTGAGCTGGTAATACAAAGAGCTGGAAATGTTACCAGGAACAATGTTTGGTGAAGAAAAACAGTTTAATTGGAAGCCATCCTTGAGGGAGATAGAGGAGACCTTTTTGTCTCAAAATCTCCAGCTTCCTTCCCTGTGAACAACTTTTAGAAGAAGAGAAGGGCGTACAGTGCGACAGGAGGGAGGAGACATACATATGTAGGTTCAGTAAGGCTGGGCTAATTAGAAACATGTACAATATTTTTTTGGAGATGCTCAGGCCACGGGGTGACTTCTGTTTCCTTTCTCGGCAGGAGGAAGCTTAGTAGGAGGATGCAGAAAAGCAGTTTTCAGGAAATATGCTTTTCATTTTAAAGGGGCTGTGTTTCGTTAACACCAAGAACCTGTAGCACTAACAGCCGGGGACTGGTGATACTAAGAGGCGGCAAGTCTGGTAACACTGCCAATTGCACCAATCAGAGAGCCAAACAGGAGCCCCTGACTAATCACAGAGGACAACGGGCTTCTAGTTAACCCAGTTTCTGCTTCGTCATGACAACAGTCCCCCATCAGGGCATCCTGAAGCTGTGTCTTTTCTCCACTATGGAACTTTCTCTCTGCCTGCCTTTGAGTCTCTGCCAAAACACAAGTGGCCGAGGCTGACATGGTTGCTCTGGCAAGCTCTGAGTAAATAGCCTTGCTTTTCTCATTTGACAGCTCTTGGTTTATTTCCTCACAGGCTGCCCATTTCCTTGTCCTTTGGCTAGAGCAGGCTTTTGTTGGGACTCCCCCTTCCCCTCACTGCCTGCACCTGTTGGCATCTCTAGGTTGCTGGTTGCATTAGCGGGAAGTCTGGCATATAGGAGGCAAAAGCAAACAATCACATAAAAAAAATGCCCCCCAAATAAAACTGCAGTGCACTTGTCTCCGTGCCATTCCTCAGGTCCTTTCTGACCTGCCTTCTCTCTACTTGTGTGCCATCCAGGGATTTTAGTACTGAGCAGGAGGAATAGGAAAAATCACTTCTCCATCTTTTCCGGGAGTGCAAGTTCTGTTATCAGAGGTTTTGAGTCAACCTCTGATAGTGTTGTAATTTATTCCTTGGTCCTTGGGTGTAATTGTCCTAGGTTAGGACGATACCCCAGCATGGACACAGAGCTGCACAATGAGGATGAGATAATTAGTGTTTAGGGCAGGTTTATTTCAAGGCATAGGAAAGGCAAGAGAAAGGGAGACACACCCTGGAGAGAAGGGCTGATCAGCTAGGGACCGAATGCATGAAAGGATTAAACCTTTTGCTTTTGTTGGGATGGGGGAGGGAACTTGCTGTGGTGGGAAACAAGCCTCTGTGGGCCTGCTGCTTTGTGTGGCCACTGCCTGTGGGGGGGGGGGGAGTTGTCTGCTTGCTCTGTGTGACAACTGAGAGCAAGCACCCGTGCACTAGGTCATTTTGCTCTTTCTGGCCTACTTCCACTGGTGGAGGGTCACAAAATGGTCCACTGACCCTCCGAACAGCTTGAGGGCGCATGTATAGACTTTGGGAACATGATGTGCACATTAGTTTACAGGAGACAGAGCTGGGCTATTTTCTGGAATGTGACAGACGACTAGTACCTCTGGGTTGGTTCCTGGTGAAGGGCTCTTTCATGTTGCTTCCCTCTCTCCTTTTTCCTTCTTCCATTCCTGCTCATCTCTAGCTAACTATCGACGCCAGCAGTTCCAAGACACAAATTCCATCTGTCCGTTACTGACCTCTCTAGCACTCTGGCTGCACCCTGGTTCATGCCTGACACTCAGACAATAGAGTTACCTGTGAAATGGGCCTGCCATGGCTCAGGCCGGTCCTTTTACCCACTCCACTAATAAGAATACTTATTAATAAGTATTATTATAATAATTAATTGGTATTAATAATACTAATAAAATACTATGTACCAGGCTCTGACCTAAGCACTGTTCATTATGAATTGACTGCTGTTAGTATAGGGATAAAGAAACAGAGGTTTCCCAAAGATTAATCAATTCACTAAAGGTCCTGAAGCTAATAACTGCAGAGCCTGGATTTGAACACGGGCAGCTTGGCTCTGAAGCCGCCTCCCTAAGGTCTGTACTCTGCTGCTGCCCTGACCATTCAGGGCCCACAGTAGAGCTGGTCTAACTTGAGAGCATGTCAAGTGGGTCTGCTTTGGAGCGCCTGAAAACACAGGTTGTTGCTTTTCCCCCAGGAACTCTCATTCAGTAGGTCTGGAGTGTGGCTTGAGAATTTACATTTCTAACATGCTCTCAGGGGATGCTGATGCTGGGGTCTGGGGCTACACTTTTTCAAAGCCATCCCCTTTCTACCCTCTCCTTCACCTTGCTTTGCTCTGCTAATCACCAGGTAGTCTTTTAGATTCTGCACAGGAATTATCTTACCAGACTTGACCTGTCACAGTAGAGCAGGGAGCTAAAGCTCCAAACCTTAGTTCTTGTGTCCTGACAAAAGAAAATTTGAAAAGCCAAGCAAGAAAATATATATGTATTTTTTTTTTGGTACCGGGGATTGAACTCAGGGGCACTCAGCCACTGAGCCACATCCCAATCCTATTTTGTATTTTATTTAGAAACAGGGTCTCACTGAGTTGCATAGCAGTTTGCTTTCAGTGAGGGTGGCTTTGAACTAGTGATCCTCCTGCCTCAGCCTCCTGAGCCACTGGGATTACAGGTGTGTGCCACCATGCCTGGCAAGAGATTTTTTTTTTTTTATAGTGAAAGTAAAGTAAAGCTCAAGCAAAGTTGAGAGAGTGTGAGAGCTATGTCTCTGAGCAGAGAACCACAAAGGAAACAGTACTGCATCCAAATGCACTACTGTTTGATGTTAGCCTTGAGAGCTGGGATCCACCCTCTGCAGTCTCTGCCCATCAGATGTGTAACTCTACCTTCATATAGGGTGAGTGGAATTTTTGACCCCAGGTGGTTCTCTCGGGGATTGTCATGGTGACCATCCTATTCAGGGGGGCTTCATCCACAAGTCAATCCTATGTTCATGTGGGTTCTAGGGTCAGTGGCCAGACAAACTTTACCTTAGTGCACCTGTATTATTAATAAAAGTTCCACTCTGAAACCCATTGAGAAGCCTATGGCCATAAATCCTAACTTTATGATGACCCCAGGAGACCCTGTCAGGAGTGAGCCCCATTGACCTTTCCTTTTTGATGCATTTCTTAGTTGGCTCCTTTTGTTTCTAAGTGTTCATTCTCCAGGTTGGTACACCTGTTGTTGTTCTGCAAGTTACTTGATTGTTCATTAAAGGGAATTCAAAGGAACCCATGACCCTGATATAGTATTGGTTCATATTTCACTGCTCATTACTATTACTTAACACTGCCATCCTTAGATTTTTCTCCCACGCTTCCTTAGCAGATTTCACATATCCCAACCTTTGCAGATGCCACGTTCACTAGAAATTATCTTTTCCTGTATCTCATTCCTACCCTTCAACTCCCTTGGTAACAGAGTGGTCAGTGCAGAACTAAGTATAAAGTATTGTGATCTTTGTAGAACCACTTGGGGTGACTTAAAGATGATCTTCCCAGATATTAGTACCCCGTGGGTGGAGCAGCTTGGAGAGATCTTCTCCCATTCTGTAGGTTCATACTCTCAATTATTCATACTCTTCATACTCAATTATTTCCTTTGCTTTGCAGAAGCCTTTTAATTTGATGACATTCCACTTATTGATTCTAGGTTTTATTTCTTAAGCTTTAGGAGTCTTGTTAAGGAAATCAGTGCCTGTGCCAATATATCGGGGTGTTGACCCTATATTTTCTTCTAGCAGTTGCAAAATTTCTTGTCTAATTCCTAGGTCTTTGATTCACTTTGATTTGAAAGGTGAAAGATAGGGATGAAAGATGTAACTGTGTGGGTTTGTGTTTGTGTCTTCTGTTCTATTCTGTTGGCCTTCATGTCTATTTTGATGCTAATACCATGCTGTTTTTGTTACTGTAGCTCGTTGTATAATTTAAAATCACATATTTTGATACCATTGACTTATTCTTGGTCTTTTATTCTTTCAAATGAATTTTAGGGCCATTATTTTTTCTAGTTCTATGAAGAATGTCTTGGTATTTTAATGGGAATTTCACTGAATAAAGTATAATGCTTTTGGCAATATGGCCATTTTAACAATATTTTGCATTCAAGAACAAAGAACCAATCAATAAATGGGCAAAAGAACTAAAAAGATACACTTATTAAAAGAAGAAATACAAATGGCCAACATATACGCAAAAAGGCTCAACATCCCTGGCTATCAGGTAAACGTAAATCAAAACTACTTAAGATTTCATCTCATTCCGGTTAAAATGACAATCATCAAGAATACAAATAAGAGGTTGGGCACAGGGTGCATGCCTGTAATCCCTGTGGCTCTGGAGGCTGAGGCAGGAGGGTTGCCAGTTAAAGGCCAGCCTTAGCAACAGTGAGGTGTTAAGAAACTCAGTGAGACCCTGTCTCTAAATAAAATACAAAATAAGGCTGGGAATGTGGCTTAGTGATTGAGCTCCCCTGAGTTCAATCCTTGGTACCAAAGGAAAAAAAGTAAAAAAAAAAAAATACAAATAAGAAATGCTGGCGAGGACTATGGGAAATAAGGCATACTCATACATTTTTTCTGGGACTAAAAATTAATACAACAGCTTTGGAAAGCACTAGGAATGGAACTGCCACATGACCCAGCTGTTCCTCCTCTTGGTATTTATCCAAAAGTACTAAAATCAACATATGATTGTGATACAGCCACATCAATGTTTATAGCAGCACAACTCAAAATAGCCAAGTTATGGAAACATCCCAGCTGTTTGTCAACAGATGAAGGGATAAAGAAAATGTGGCCCATATGCACAATGAAGTTTTACTTAGTCACAGAGAAGAATGAAATTAAAGCATTTGCTCATAAATGGATGGAACCGGAGAACATCATGGTAAGTGAAATAAGGCAGACTTAGAGAATCAAAGGTTGAATGTTTTCTCCAATATGTGAAAGCTGGAATAAAAGAAAGAGGAAAAAGGGGTGGTCAGATCCCCACGAAAATTGATGGAGACAATGCAGAAGAGAAAGAGAATTGAGCGGTAGGGAGAAGGGAAGGGAAAAGGGAGGAACTACAGAATGAGATGGACAAGATCACACTATATACCTGTAGGAATAGGCCACAGAGAATCTCACCTTTATGTACATTTATAAATTAATGTATATAAATTAAAAACAATAATAAATAAATAAAGGAAGGAAGGAAGGAAGGAAGACCCATAGAGTAGAGAAAGAGGAATGGGGGAGGGAGGATGGGAGAGAAAGAGGAAGTACTGGGGGGCTGAAGTGGATCAAATTATGTTCCATGCAGGAACGATTATGTCAAAGTGAACCCCACTACTACGTATAACTGCAATGCACTAATGAAAACATTTAAAAAATGGGGCTCCTGGACCCAGCACCCCGAGTTTCTCAATCAGTGAGTCAGGGGTGGGACCCAAGAATCTATACTTTAAATGAACTTACATGATTCTGAGGTGATTGTTCCTCTTTGAGTAGTTGTCCTAGAACTTTGTATTGTGTTTGGTGCTCAGTAGTTATTTATTAATTAGATTGATTGAATTGAACTTTGCAATGAAATGGTAAACCCTTTCCTTCCCTCAGCCCCTATGATAGCACTCTTTGTATCTGTCCCTCTGAAACCTAAGACCCTCTTCCACTACCTCCAAATTCTTTTTTCTTCTCTAATCACAACTTATATTAGTACAGATGATTTTGTAATATATGAAGAAATATATGTTTGGTCTTCATCCCTCATTCCTGACACAGCTTCTAAAACTTGTGTAATTTCCTGAGCGATGGGGTATATGTCCTATACAGAATTCCCCAATCCTTGGAATTTCCTGAGTAGTAAGAGCATCTTTCCATCTACTGAGGTAATGCTTAGTGGGCTCTTGGATAGCTTCAGGATGGGGGCTGGTCCCCAGAATGACCAAGCCATGAGTAGAAGTTTGAAACTTCCAGCTCCACACTGTCCTCTGGAAAGGAGAAGGGACTTGGAGATGGAGCTAAAAATCCATCTTGCCTGGGTGAAGAATCCTCCATAAAAATCCCTGAATTACAGGTTTTCAGGGAGCTACTGAATGCATCCGTGTGGTGGGAGGGCTGTGCGTTCCAACTGCACTGGGACAGAAGGTCCTATCCTCAGGATCCTTTTCGAGGTTCATTGGTATTCCTTGGAATGTTCTTTATAATAAATGGGTAAAAGTAAGTCCATGTTTTCCTGAATACTGTGAGATGTTCTTGCAAATTGAGGAAGGGGTATGGAACCTCCATTTATACCTGGCTGGTCAGAAGCAAGGGTGGTTCTGACTTGCATGTGGCACCCGAAGTTGGGAGGCTGTCTTGTGAGCCTGTGCTCTAACCTGTGGGGTCTGTGCTAACTCTGAGCAGTTAGTGTTGGAATTACAAGTTATACCCAGTTGGTGTCTGGAGAGTTGAATTGATCGTATTAGTGTCAAAAATGTTCTGAGTAGAGGAAGAGTTTTGCTTTAATATGCTATGGTTGATTTCAGCTAGTGGGTGGATAAACTTGGAAAGATTGAATCAACTTTTTGTTGTTGTTGGGTACACAGTTGTCCCTCTTGTCATCCAAGTTTTGCTTCCTATGGTTTTAGTTACCTGTGGTTAACTGCAGTCCAAAAATATTAATATTTACCTTGTTTTAACCTAATTATTCACAAAATCACTTGTATTGCAGTATATTGTTATATTTGTTTTGTTTTGTTTTTAGTTATTTTTGTTAATCTCTTACTATGCCTAATTTTAAGTTAAAACTTTTCATATGCATGTATATCTAGGAAGAAGCACAGTACATTAGAATTGAGTCTATCTGTGGTTTCAGGCATTCACTGGGGTCTTGGAGTGTATCCTTCATGAATAAGGGGAGACTTCTGTATCTTTTATTTTCCAAGTTGAGATATAATTGGCATAAAGTCCACAAATCTTAGATATTTGGCTCTATAATTTTTACCTGTGTAGGTACCTATATGATGACCCCTCAGATCATGATATGGGGCATTTCCAGGACGCACAAAGTTTTATCATGACCCCTTCCATTTAAGTCTGCAAGGTAACCGTTATTCTGACTTCTGTTGCTATAGATAAGATTAATTTTGGCTGTTCTTGAACTTCACAGAATAATATCGAATATATTCTTATTTCTGACTATTTGTGCTCAATATTACATATGTGAAATGTCTGTCTTTGTAAATAGACGTAATTCTCTTTTTCATCACTGTGTAGTATTCTATTTTGTGAATATAAAACAATCAACTATTGTTTTATAGTTGTTTCCATATTTTGTCTATTTTTTTCCCCACACATTTTGTTGTTTCCACATTTTGGTGGTTGAGACTTCTCTTTAAGGTATCCAACACATGTCAGTGTGGCGATGAAGGACTGTACACATGCAAATTCCTAGAGTCATGTGATGATGGAGATGGTCACAGATTTATCATTCTTTGGAGATCTTGTAGCTGGACACCTTTTAGATGGGGGTCTGTGAAACAAAGCAAGAGGACCTGGAGCCTGGGAAGCATGTTAAGTGATACACCAATCTGTAGGGAACACACAGAGAAGATGGAGAATGAGATGAAAATAGGTATTGGTGAGCTGAGAAGGTGGTTAGAAAACAATTCCATAAGACCAAGTTATCTAATGGACATTTTAAATTTCTTTAATATAGAACCTGGGGTCCTTCTGGGCATCTGGTCCTTAAAGTGTTTGACCCAGGCACTGATAATTTGCTTCTACTGGCATGACCTCTACCATCACCTCCGTATTGGTGTGTCCCAATCCATCTGATCAGTGCCAACTTTCTCTTGATTTCCAGAAGCATCTTTCTATTATATATATATATATATATATATATATATATATATATATATATATTCATAGATACTTCAAATTCAATATGTTTTAGTTAAAAAAATTGTTATTTTCTCAACCTTGATGAATGTCATTACCATTTACCATTTTTTCTTTTTTTTTTATTGGTTGTTCACAACATTACAAAGCTCATGACATATCATATTTCATACATTAGATTCAAGTGGGTTATGAACTCCCAATTTTACCCCAAATGCAGATTGCAGAATCACGTCGGTTACACATCCACAATTTTACATAATGCCCTATTAGTAATTGTTGTATTCTGCTACCTTTCCTATCCCCTACTATCCCCCCTCCCCTCCCCTCCCATCTTCTCTCTCTACCCCATCTACTGTAATTCATTTCCCTCCATGTTTGTTATCCCATTCCCCTCACAACCTCTTATATGTAATTTTGTATAGCAATGAGGGTCTCCCTTCATTTCCATGCAGTTTCCCTTTTCTCTCCCTTTCCCTCCCATCTCATGTCTCTGTTTAATGGTGATCTTTTCTTCCTGCTCTTCCTCCCTACTCTGTTCATAGTTGCTCTCATTATATCAAAGAAGACATTTGGTATTTGTTTTTTAGGG
Organism: Urocitellus parryii; assembly: GCF_045843805.1. Classification (NCBI taxonomy): domain Eukaryota; kingdom Metazoa; phylum Chordata; class Mammalia; order Rodentia; family Sciuridae; genus Urocitellus; species Urocitellus parryii. Next base: position 22,840,856 of record NC_135543.1, on the reverse strand, counting down.
ATTGACTAGCTTCACTTAGCATAATCTGCTCTAGTGCCATCCATTTCCCTGCAAATTCCATGATTTTGTCATTTTTTAGTGCTGCGTAAACCATTTACCATTTAGTTACAGAAGCTGAATTCCAAGAACCAAATTTGATTCCTTCCCTCCCTGGGATCCACACAAATGATTCTGCTTTCAGTCTCTAGACTGAGCCATTTTCTCTTGGTTTGTACTTCCATGCCTAAGTTTCACGTCATATTTTATCTCATAGGTACCTTCCCTTTCTTCCATATTGCTTGCTGTCAGGGCTATTTTTCCCCAAATAGTTTTGATAATGTCATTTGCAACCCTTTCCCTTTCTTTAAAAATGTAAAGTCTCCTCATTGCCAATGGGATAAACTTTATGTTCCTTAGTGTGGTTTGTAAGGTGCTGCAGGATTCCCCCTTCACCCTCAATGGTTTAACCAGCATCTACCACTTTATGTCCTTCACTATCTGCTCTGAGATGACCATTTTTTTGCTTCTTTAATATTGGGCATTACTGATTATCTCAGTATGGTGGCATGAGCTATTCTTTGTAAAAGCGGAACACTTCTGTATCCTATTCACTTTTGAAGAGCAGGCACCCATGCCATCTTTCTCTTATCTTTTTTTTTTTTTTCTTGGAGGAGGTAGAATTTGTTGAGGGTTTGGAGTTGAAGGCTCTTGGGACTCTTCATATTATATTACACATCTAAGGGACTTCACAGTCCCTGGGACCACCATCAGAGACTAGGCTTAATGCCCCCTGATATGCCCTGCACAATTTTTCTTGGTTCTTGGTGAAAATGGCAAAAGGGACTGTATTTGAACACACCTTCTTCGATTTCCTAACATTCTGATCTTTGGCATTTAAACTCCATTCACCAAATTGGGATAACATTATCCATTGTGCAGAAGTTTTAGAGCAGCAGATCATGCACGTGGAACCCACTCGAGGTTGTATATATGAAAATTATTAATTATTACTAACTTATACTTCATTCTTTTCTTTTACTTTCTTCCTTTTATACTTCTTTTCTTCCTCTCTTACTTTCCTCTTTCTTTTTCATTTTTCTTTATCTTTCCTTTTCTCTTTCATACTTTTTCACACTTTCCTTTTTTTTCCCTTGGGACTGATGAAGTCAAACTCAGAAATGAGAGCTCCTTAGGTTGGGACCCCTGAACCTGCCCAAAGTGCCACCAAACCATCCAATGATCTTATCAATGCTTACATTCTGCCCCTCTCTGTCCACAGCTCCCTTCTGGGCATTACCAGCTATTCCTGGCTTGGCGGGAGTTCTCCAGCTTATATGATCTCCATTGGTTGGACTTTCTAACTTTTTGTGGAACATTGTCAACTGATTAACTTTTAGGCCTAGGGAAAAAAAATGGGAATATCAGAACAGTAATATTTTCAGCTGTTTTCCACTGAAAGGTGTATCAATCACAGAAATGCCTTTGACTCCTGTTTGGTTACTGCACCAACAATTGAGTATAACTTTGTGAGTTAGAGGAAGTTAATGGTTTCTTGGGGTAATAAAGCTGTCAGGAGGAGGGAGACTTTCATCTAACTCGATAAAAAATGTGCAAGCACTGGGTGGCGGCACAAGGACACTGAGGAGGTGGCAACATCTGGAGGAGCTGGAGGCCTGAACAGCTCTGTGATTTATGGCCCTCTGAGAAACACATTGGGCCAGGAGCCCGGAAACCTGGGTTCTGTCCTCATCCCCATCACGACTTCTGGAGTGGCCTTGGGCAAGTTGCCTGACCTTTCTTTGCTCCTTTTATTCATTCTATAGGCGAGGATAATAATAGCGCTGGTGTTTATCCATTTGTTACCCAGAGAGTTTTTATTTCTCTCTCTCTCCCTCTTTTGGTAGATTAAACGAGGCACCTTTTTTGAAGCTGTTTCAATTCAAGGTCTTATTTCCATCCTACACACACACACACACACACACACACACACACACACACGCACACACGCTTTAATTCTTTTTATTAGAAATTCATCAGATCTGGGATGCCAAGAAATTTAATGTGAAGGCCACATCATTTTTAAAGAGAAAGATATAATTCAGAAGATTGATACTTTTACCACCAGAATTTTAAGATTCTACAAATCACGCTGATCTTTCTTCTGTTTAATCACATACCCACAGGACAAAAGAGAAACTTTGCAAATAAAATCAAAGGACCTTGAATATGCAACAATTTGTATTTAATTATTGGAAAGTGGGTCAGGGCGGAATAGCAGAGAAGCATCCGTGGTCCAGCTGATGTCACATAGCAAAGTGGAATGGGGACAGGGTTAGGCCTCTGCACAGCTCCCTCTGTCTCCATACAAACTTCCCAAATCACAATGACATCACATCCTTCAATACACATGATCTTTTTATTGTAGCATTTATTTTTAACGATATTTATTTTTTAAACTGCTTTCTTTTATTGTAATTTGTCTTTTAAGAGATGGTGATTCCTGTAGTTATATATTTATTTGTTTATATATTCATTCTACAAATATTAAATGCTCACGAGGTGTTGATCAACGCCATGCTTGGGAGAAACAGTGATGGACACAGAGATGAAGTTCCTGCCTTTGTGGACCGTGGAATTGAGAGGGAAGACAGAGATCAGAATATTGCCACGCTAAGATCTGACTGGAAAAGTGCCAATTGCCAAGAAGAGAAATCGTAAGAGCAGTGCTAACAGGGGGATTGTTCTGGAACGTGCACATGACATTATTTCAGCCCCTGAGTCCCTTCTCTCTCATCTTTCTTGAGGCCACTCCATCTGCTCCACCAACATCCTTCCCTTGCAGTGGTATGTGCATTTTAATGTCTTTTTTTCATTTTTATTTTTTCATATGTAAATTATGGTAAAATACATGTAACAAAATTTTACCAACTGAACAATTTCTAAGGGTATGGTTTAGTAGTGCTAAGCATATTCACACTGTTGTGGAACAGATCTTTGGAACTTTTTCACTTTGCAAAACTGAAACTCCATACCCATTAACTAGCTTCTCCCTCCCCTCCCACCAACCCCTAGCACCTAATGGTTCTACTTTGTGTCTCTATGAATTCTAGGTAACTCATCTAAGTGAAGCCACATTGTATGTGTCTTCTTGTGACTGTCTTGTTTTACTTAGCATAAGGTCTTTAAAGTTTACTCCCTCTGTAGATGTCTCAGAACTTCTTTCCTCTTTCAGGTGGAATAAATTGTGTATATATACCACATTTTATTTATTCATTCATCATAGTCTTTTTTGGCATGGTCACACTCATGTACTCATTCATCATACTTTTTTTTGTTCATTCATTCATCTCTTGGCTGTTGTGAATAATGCTGCTATGATTATGGGCAAACAAATATTTCCACAAGACCCTACTTTCAATTCTCTTGGGTATATAAGAAGTGGAATTGCTGGATCATATGGTAATTCTATTTTTAATTTAGAAGAATGTGTGTGTGTTTTGTACTCAGTTTCTGTTCTCACGGCAGCCACTCAATCTCTCACCAGTGGCCAATGCAGGTCCTGTTGGAGCTATATGTTTCGTATGTTTTCCCCGTAGCAGGTTTGTGTTAAACCCATGGTGCGCTTCTGTCTGTTCTTTTCCCCTAAGAAAATCTCTTTAAGGCAAATGTGCATTATCTTTTGTGGTTCTTGATTTGTTGATCATAGATCCCTAATTATGGCAGATAAATGAATGAAAGATCGTCAGTGATAACTCAAATATCAAGGGGGATATAAGTTCTTTGTTTAAAGCTGAATGTAGAAAGCAGAAACAACAAAAAAGAATCAGTGCCATCAACCTCAAAAGCCCTTGAGATGCCCACAATGCACCCCTCAATTCCTACAAGCTTCCCTGGTTCTCCAACCTGCTTTTAATTAGTTCTTCTTTCTCTCAAACTTTAGCATTCAAGATAATGAAATAAAGCTATTTCTTATTCAATGCTATTGTTTTTCTGTGCTGTTTCATTACCAGTTTCGAAACATGCTGTTTTCTACTATTTTTCATTGCAAATGCGCAGAATTTCAATTACGTGAAGCTCTCTTCCAACCTTGGAATTCAATAATTTTATATTAGAGAGCAAATAGGCCTTTGGAGAGCTAACTTAAAAACTTAATCACAGTTGATAACATTTTTGTTTTCTCTATGGGGAAGTCTTTCTTGAGGCTTGAAGTGTAACCAAAAGACATTCAAATGAATATTTACAATATAATTGTTTTGTAAATAGGGCCATCCGGATTATAAACTCTCTTTTGATACTGAGCTGTTTTATGCAGGCTCATCTCTTCCCAAGTGCTTGTTAAGTGCCTTCCATGCAGGAGGTGTCCGGGGATAGTTGCTGAAAGGTGGAGACGGAGAGTCCACATTCCCTCTGGGCGATTCACTTGGGGTCAAACAGCTTTCTTTGTCTTCCCCAGTGCAGCTGAAATCAGTTTCTACCTGCTTTCTCTTTTTGTAAGCTAGAAGTAGCTGATCCCCACAAGTATGAAAATGCCAACCATATGGAAAGGTACAGAGGATAATATATCGTGCACCCACCATTTAGACTTAGCAGATAACACATTATAGTATTTGCTCTGACAGCTTTTTCCATACGGTTAAAAATGGTAAATTGAAAAGACTTCTGTAGACCAACTTGTTCCTTTTCCCTCACCAGAGATCACTAACTTCCTGAAGTTGATTTGTTTTATTCACATTCATAATTTTATATTTTATTACATATATATCCATAAATTATATAGTTACAGTTTTGTACATTAAAAGAGGTATTAATAGTAAAATGTTGTATTTTTTTATGGACTTAATTGTCCCCTCCCCCAAAGTCCTATGTTGAAGCTGTAACTTCCATGTGGCTATGTTGGAAGTAGGGCCTTGAAGGAGATAATTCAGGGTAAATGAAGTCATAGGGTGGCACCCTACTCCAGTTCTACTGGTGTCCTTATAAGAAGAGGAGATTGGGAAACAGATCCCAGGGGTACACAGAGAAGAGGCCACCGAGGACAGGGAAGGTGCCTGTCTATGAGATGAGCAGAGAGTCCTCAGAGGAAAACCCCTGCTGACACCTTGTCCTGGACTTGTAGTTTCCAGAATTGTGAGAAAATAGATTTGTGTTGTTTAAGCCACCCAGTCTGTGGTATTTTGTTATGGCAGCCCTGGAAATCTAATATACTAGTTAACTTTGAAGTTCAAATAAGCAACAAAGAATTTTGTTGGGATGTACTTATACTGAAAATCAGTATTTGTTGTTTATTTGCACTTCACATTTAGCTGGTATCCTAGACATTATCTAGCACCCACATTTCTTGGTGTTCATCTCCTGCACTGCTTTGGGACACTGACTGGTTTTAGTATAGTGTTCTGCACATAGACATCACAGGTCGAAAGCTGGGAGTTGCCTTAAAAGCTATCCAGAAGAGTAATTGTTAATGGTTTTCCTGTTTCCACAGGTTTATCATACAATCCCATTCATGGATAGTAATAATTAATGGTACCTCACATGAGGACATGTGAGTATCAAATGAGAATCTGAACGTGGGGGTGGGTGTGTTGTGTGTGTGTGAGAGAGAGAGAGAGAGAGAGAGAGAGAGAAGGAAAGAGAGAGAGAGAAGAAGAAGGAGGAAGAGGAGGAGGAAGAGGAGGAGGAGGAGGAGGAGAGGAGGAGGAGGAAGAGGAGGAGGAGGAGAGAACTAGAAGGCATATACATTTTGAAAAATTCTCCAGATGGTTTTGATTCATCTTCCAATGTCCGTGTACTCCAGCCTGGACCGTCTTGGGGATTAAGGATGACTTCCTAAGGAGGTGCTGTTTGAACTAAAATTTGGGGGTTGGCTAAGAGTTAACTATATGAAGAACAATAGGATTGACTGGCTATGGAGTCAGCTTTCCCACAGGCCTCTAGGTGGAAGAGGAAGGGTGTGTGGGGGAGAGCAGCAGGGTGAAAGGAAGAGAGATGGGGTACCTGGCTCAAGAGACAGGCAGAGTCCCCATTCCATAGGCCTAACACGCAATGTGGAGGAGTTTGGATGTCATCCTAATCACAAAAGGAAGTCTTTGAATAATCTGAATCCGAAGAGGGATATGAATTGATTCTTCATTTTCTAATAATCAGGTTTGGCTCCAGATTTGTGGGAATATCATTTATGTAGTGTTTGCTCAGCCAGAATATAATGCCAGATTGCATTATGGAGTGACAGTGGAGACTCAGGAAGATGGATTCAAAAGGTCTTCCGTAGGAACAATAGGCAGGACTTCATGCTTTGGTGATGAAGGAGAGGTATGAATAAAAGGAATATCTTAGTTCTCTGGCTTATATGGCTGGAGGGTAGTGGTCCCAGTCATTGAGATAGGGAACCTTGGGGCCAGATGTATGTGAAATTAGTTTGGACATACTTTTTTTATGAAGTGTTTTAAAGCCCTCTGAATGAAGATGTTATAGCCTTTGAAGGTCTCAGTGGGATGTTTGCAGGAGGCATTGGATTGAAGTTTGGGATTGATCATCTAAGCTATGGGCATGAATAAGTTGTCTACGCACAGAGTATCGGGTGAACAGAGACCAGACACAAGGAATTCTGAATAGGAATTCTCTGGAGAAATGCTTTAACTCAAAGTCGAATGACTTTGATGGAAGAAATTAAAGTCATGTGACAGATTTCGGGGAGACTGAGCAGGCAGGGCCTGAGGTATCTTTATAAGCCACTGTGGGCTGGAAGCTGCCTTCTGGATTCTACAAATACAGAAGCTATTCCATTCCTTCACAGAGAGTAGGCAGAGACACTTCAGAGAGTTACATTCATGACTTTGTGAGACTAGTTAAGCAGCGTGAAGTTTTCTCTGTTCTCTGTTTATGAGAAAGAGGAAAGTCAGAGAAAAATAGGCAGATATTAAGAATTTGTTTTGGTAAAGAAACTTTCAGAAGGCCTCCAGGCACCAGAGTAGACTCAGCACCATCTCCTATACTTTCTTCATTGGCTTCTGCAGACCAGAGGGTGAGCACCAGGCATTGTCATGGTGCTGACCTTTATTCAAGGTCTTGTGTATCCGACTTGTGTTGCTTTTATGGAACGTCTATGATGTGTCAATCACCTTTGTGTTACTGTAACAAATACCCGAGATAAAGGTTCCACCACCTTCTTACAGTACCAAACTGGGGACTGAACTTTTAACACATAGGCCTTGGCAGGACACTTACCCAAACCATAGCATTTGGTATGGATTTTTTTTGTTTGTTTTTTTTGCCTTTGTTTCACAAAAATGAAAGGGAAGCTTAGAGAGGTTAAGTAATTTGATAATGTCACTTAGCCAGTAAGCAACAGGCTACAGATTTGAATGTCTGACTCCCAGATAGTGCCACTTGCTATTCATTATACTACTTTTCTTTAGTGTTCATAATGAAAAAAAGAGCCAAAAACCAAGGGTTCCATCCTGTTATTTAGAATCCACTTTGGGATGTAGGGAAGTGAACTCAGATGTTTTGGAAAACTCAGGGGACAGACAGTGTTGTTAGGAACTGGCCTTTCTTTAACTGGGAAATTCAATTAACTAGAACACTCTCTTCCCCATATGCTCCTATTAATTGCTGTTGTACTGAGTCACGGGGAAAGTAAGGAAATTGTTCCGGGAGAAAAGAATGAACAATGTAGTGTGATGGTCCCATGGATGTTGATGGTTAATGTCCCCTGATTATATGGCTAAGATTGGGACTGATTCTTTGCGCTTGAAGTTATTATTGACTTTGAATCCAGATCAAATGCCTTACATGAGCTCTTCACATCAGAGTAATGGTGTTAGGGATGATGACTACGCCTCCTGGTGATTTGGGAGATGTTTTTGGTCATACTGGGCTGGTCAAATTTCTCATTTATTTCTCTTTTGGGTTGTAAGTCAATGGCTATTTGTTTTACCTTACATTATGTTGAAGAAATCTTTAGGTAATTATGACCTCTTTGTTTAAATAATTGCCTTCTGAAAAAAGGAAAGAAAGAAGGAAAAAAGTTCCAACACTGCTGAGCCAACTCTGCAACTGCACATTTTATGCTCTTTGGGTTGTTTTATAATGAGACTTTCCCTGGAAAAGAACAGTGGGAATAAAATCCCTGCAAGGACATGCCCAGTGAAGAAGCCTAGTATGTGTCACTTAGAGCATCTGGAGATGCTCTAAGATGTAAGTTATCCAGCAGAGGGAAAGAGACACCTGTTGCTCTACCAGGTTAAACCTTTTGTCTTGAGGACAAAAGTGCCGCCTAGTCAGACCACCTCTAATAGCTGATGTTACTCACCCACTTGCTATATGCTTGGCTCTGGACTAAGTGCATTTATGGTCACCTCTTCCCTTTACATCTTCATAATAACCCTCTTGGATGGGCACTGTGTTGGATACCTCAAATCCTCTGGGCCCCATATCATGTTTCAGCTTCTGTTGCAGTGACTAGTTTCAGTCAACTTTGTGTAAATGCACCTAGAGGGACCCTCTGCTTGGCTGAAGTTGTTTACTTCTCATTTTCTGCCCTGTAGAGGAGTAAATGGTCCTGGAACAACTTGTGGCCAGTAAGAAAGGGAGCCAATGGATAAAGGCTTCTTTCTTTCATTCCCCAAGAAAACTCTTCTGAGATCTATTTCATAAATACCAATCACCTACAACCCTGGCAGCTTGATAGTGTCCTTCCTGGTTCCATTCCCTGTCCCTTAAGTCTGCTTCTTGGGATCATTTCCCAGATGAACACTTTGCAGGACAGACTTTGTCTTAAGCTCTGCTCTGGGCTGTGGGACAGTAGTAGGAAATGCAGGCTAGACCGGTGTCACAGAGTCCCCTCTCCAAAATGAACACCCTTTGTTATGGTTTAGATATGAAGTGTCCCCTAATGACTCAGGTGTTGAAGACTTGGTTCTCAATGCAGCAATGTTCGGAGGTGGAGCTTTTGGAGAGTGATAGATCATGAGGGTTCTAACTTTATCCATGGATTAATCCTTTGATGGGTTTATAATTTAACAAATTTGATGCATTATTGGGATGTGGTGGAAGCATTAGGAGGTGGGGCCTGGTAGGGAGAAGTATGTTGCTGGGGTGTGTCTTGGGAGGTTATATCTTGCTCCTTGTCTTTCTGCTTCCTGGCTGCTACAAGGTAAGCAGCTTTCCTCCGTTACACCTTTCTGCCTTATCTCTGATCCAAAGCAGTGGAGTCAACTGAACATGGATGGAAAACTCTGAACAGTTTCCCCCTTTAAATTGTTTTTCTCAGGTCTTTTGTGACAGTGATAAAAAGCTGACTTTACGTAACCTCGTTTATTGCTGCCACTGCAGGTCCCACTGGAGACTCCCCACTGCCTGGTTCCCAACAGGGAGGAGACATGGTGGCTTATTTGCAGTGCATCTCCCAATGTTGGCCTTTATCCAAATGTTGCAGCAGCTAGCGTCATGGGGTGGGGCTGGGCAGAGTGACGGATTCACTAACAAGTCAAAGATTTGTATTAAACACCATCCTTGAGCTCCCTGTCCCAGTTCCAGTCCCGTGGTTCTATTGTAGGTGGCTGTGTTAGATTGCAGCCCTGAATGGTTACCATAAAATCATGTTCTGATGTTCTCCACCTTTTCTTTTATTCCCACTATGGAAATTTTGGACAGATGCCTGGGTGGAGAGATTTTGAGAGTTGAGTGTACCAGGTCTGTGTTTTTATCTACATGGTCCTCAAAGTGAGCTTCAGGCTTTGGTCTGCTCTTCTTAGCTTAGTAGTTGGTTTCCCCACATCACAGACTAGGAATCTAAGGCTTGGATAAATTATGTAAAGAACTTGCTGAAAGTTGGGTACTAAGTGATGGAGCCAGTGTCCCTCACCCTGGAACCTGTGTCAGAATCACTATGCAATACTGCTTTCTAGATGGCTTTTCTTGGGGTATGTGTGTGTGTGTGTGTGTGTGCGCGTGTGTTGCGAGTCCTACTTCCAGAAATAAAGGCAGAAGGCGGTTGGGCTGAGACATGTCAGAAGGCAGAAGGCAGCCTATCTCTGGAGACCTGTGGATTCCTACTCTGAGAACTTTTTGAAGTCCCCTGTCCCTTCTGCTTGTCTGTTGCAGTCCAGAAATTGAGTGGAAATCCTTATCAGGAGAAAGGCATGTGCACTTGTCTTCAGGGACATGAGAGAGAGGAAGTACTTCCTTGGAGGCTGCAAGGATTGTGGGATAAGATGGAGAGGAAAATGGATGGGGTTGGCCTTGAAGTAGAGGGCAGGAAGGCAGGGGAGGGTGTGGGACTGCATCTTCCAGGAACAGAGAACCTATAACTCTGGGCCTAAGCAGGAGCCCAGGCCATGGTTGGAATAACACCAGGGTGGGGCAGGCTGGCTTCATAAGTGTTGCCCCAGGCCCCATGCTTAGAAAGGCCCTGTGCTTGATTCCTTGCTTTGGTGTTAGAGTCTTGAAATTCTTAATGATTTTTAATAAGGGACCCTACATTTTAATTTTGTACCAGACCTTACAAATTATATAGTTGGTACTGAGGCTGGATAGGATTTTCCTAACATCCTATTTACTCTGCTGTACGCACTGGTGATTCCTACTGGTGGGATCTCAAAAGGACAGATAGGAACTCTGTTTCATCAGTGGTCTGAAGCTAAAGGAATTCTTGATGCAAATGCAAACTCTCTGTTATGGTTTTGGATCTTGGGGGCAAGAGCTAATGTGTTGAAGGATTGGTCCCCAGTGCAGCTGATCTCATGAATGAATCCACTTATGGATTCATTGCTTAATGGATTTTCAGGGAGATTTTTTTTTAATTTAATACAGGCAAGCTCTCTTTCTGCTTCCCAGCCTCTATAAAGTGAGCAGCTTTGCTCTTCCATGCCCTCCCCACCATGATGCTCTGCCTTACCACAGACCCAAAGTGATGGGGACAAGTAACCATGAATGGAAACTTCGAGAATCATGAGAGAAAATAAATCTTTCCTCATTTTAAGTTGTTCACCTCTGGTATTTTGTCACAATAATGGGAAGTTGACTAACGCTTTCTTTAAGTGGGGAGAGCTAAATTTTAAAGGACTGAATGTAGCAATCTTTCTTGGGAGGTCTTAATGCATTTATGTGGAAATTTCTAAAGCATACCTAAAACTCAAGGTTGACAAAATGGTTTTCTTGGGGGTAGGGGACATAGAGTGTCAATTCAGGAAAACCTTCTGGGTGCAAGGACTGGAATGTAAGATTTGCATATTTTGAAATATGAATTTCCCTGCTTTTCTGAGCTCCCTTTAAGCCCACATAATTTAGATTAATTCTAAATGAATCTCTCCAAACTTCTTTTATTCAGATCTCTGGTTATTTTTTACATAATGGAGATAATTGAGAACTCTGAAGGGTTAAAGTGAAAGTTAAATGATCCAACGCTTGGGAAACACCAGTGGTATTCTGAATAGGGGCCAAGTCCTCAGCCAATGCTTATTTCCTTTCTCTGTTACAACATCAAATGTGCTTTGAGCTCCAAACTAATGGAAAGGTTCGTGTATTTTTCAGGGTAATTTGGACAACACCTACAATTTAGGGGCAAGGAGGTTTCCAGTATGAATTACCAGGTCTGGCACTTCACATGATAATCCTGGCTTATTTAACACCTCCTTTTTATGATCTTGAAGGCACAGCTTCGAATTTCAACTTTGTTCCTACTGAGCAAGAGGTTTTCTAGGTTGTAAAATTCCTGGAGAGGCTCTGCAAAATTCCTGTAGAATCTGCAGTGTTACTTTTGTTACCTTCAAAAGATTTAATTACTTTAATTTAACCTACATGAGTACTGAGTTAGGGAAACCTATTCTGGGAATCCCTCTGTGTTATACTGGATATTACACTGAGGACTCTCAGAATGTGTGTGCATGTGTGTACACACATGGGTCAATTTTACTCTTATTATTTAGTCTAATATGCTATTATTTAGATGTTGCCAAAGGAAAAGAAAATAAATATAATAGATTGCATGTTTTTTCACAAGCCTATATTTTTTTTCTCTCTCTCTCTCTCTCTCTCTCTCTTTTTTTTTTTTTTTTTTTGGTGGTACTGGGGATTTAAACCAGGGGTGCTCTACTACCGAGCCATAACCCCAGCCCTTTTTCACTTGTTTTATTTTGATACAGGGTCTCACTAAGTTGCTGAGTCTGGCCTTGAACTTGTGATCCTCCTGCTTGAGCCTCCTAAGTGACTGGGATTATAGGTGTGAGTCAACGTGCCCAGCTTAAAAGCTTATATTCTTATAGGCATATTCTACTTTATTTCCTTTGGTATTTATAGTTTTCTCTAGCAGTAATAATTTATTATTAAACATCTAGATTACAACAAAATGGCTTCACTCTAATCAGCCTCAGTGGGTAGATGGAGGGAGAATTTTTGACTTATAAATTTTTCAGAGTTAAGCTTTAAAGTTTATCTAATTTCTCAGATAACACCAGGTTAGGATTTATGTTATAAGGATTTCAGATAAAAACCAAATCCAAACAGAGCAAAAAAGAAATTGTTCCAGTTTTCAAGTTTTTATTTTTACTTTACAAATTATGCAGTAATCCATATCTTTTTTTTGTCAAAGTAATAAAATGTACAAACTAGTAAAAAGAAAAAAATACTTCTAGTTTTTGCTTCATATGCTTGATATAGGTAATATTTTTGCCCATGTCGATTTTACTATAGACTGTTTTTATATCTTCTTTTTAATACCCACCAATATATCATTAACACAATTTCTTGTCAATTACTCTATGTGTTTTCTTACAATACAATCATGACATTCATGTTAGCCTTAATTCTATATGGCTTTTTTTTTTGGTGTTGCTGGGGATTGAACTTAAGGCCTTGTACATTCAAGGCAGGCACTCTACCAACTGAGCTATTTCCCCAGCCCTTCATATGATTGTTTATACCTACAATGGTTTGACTTGTGACTTTTTTTTTTGACTTTTTGATGGTGTGAAAATGACATGAATTCAGTGGAAAGTGTCATTAGAATTTTGAAATTTGGCTTTTCCCTGAGCTAGTGATGTGCAGTATGACCCTCTCTTGCAATGCTGGGCCATGGCAGTGAACCACAGCAGCGACCCAGGCTCTGCAGTATATTGTGCTGCTGAGCTGTGGTATTTGGCAGGCTAGGTTGGAATGCGTTTTTGATTTTTAATACTTTCAATTGAATATGGGTTCATCAGGTTATAATCTCACCAGAGTCGATAAGTATCTATAGTTTATAACACTAGTTGAAAGAGAAACTGATAGACAGATGACTGTCACCTACCTCTTTTTCCTGGAGAGATAGGCCACTGGTAATCTATGGATAAGTTACCTTAAAGTCAAATGACCACTTCAGTTTAATCAGAATTATTTGAGGAAGAGGATGGACTGTAGGCAGAAAAGATCACCTTGATCTTTTTGATCACATGATCACATCTGCAAAGGCCCATACCCTAACCCATACTTTGTAGAGGGATATTAACTTTTTGCTTACCACATGTAGGAAATAATAACCCCCTATCACCCTTTTGTCTTTAACTTTTTTTGTTTAATTAAATATATTATTAATTATAATATATAAATTGTCAACAATTCCTTAATGATGATTATAAATATTCTATTTTGATAAAATAAATATAAAATTTCTCCATGATCTGCAATTGTTGTCCTTTATGAGTCTGAAAACAAATGCTCCTTTCATAGACATAAGAAAAGTCATTTCCAAATTGATATGGATCCATATATTCACAATTAGAGCATATGAATAACTGTATACATCCTGATGTGTAAATCCTTGAGAAAACATACAAAACATTCACTTTTAAATTGCAAAGTTCATGTATTTGCAAATTTGTTAAGGTAAGCAATATAAAATTGCTGGTTCAACCATCAAAGAACAATTCCATATTGTTGAACCTAATGTATACTTCTTTTTTTTTAAAAAATTATTCATTTATTTTAATTAGGTATATATGACAGCAAGCAGGATGCAATTTGATTCATTGTACACAATTGCAGCACACCTTTACATCACTATGGTTGTACACAATGTAGCATCACACCATATGTGCAGTCATACATGTACCTAGAGTAATGATGTCCATCTGTCTTTAACTTTTTAATAGTATTTAGTTGCATGTTCTTTCTCCTCCCCTTTTGGGATTTAAATGACACAGATGTTAGACTTCTGTTTAATAGTACTACAGGTTCTTGAGGTTCTTGTTGCTCATTCTTTTTCAGATTATTTTCTCTCTCATTCAGATTGCATAATTTCTGTATTTCTATTTTCAGGTACACATTCTTTATTTGCTTATGTCCATTCTCCTGCTGAAGTCATCCATTGAGTTTTTTATTTTAGTTATTGTATTCTTCAGTCCTAAATTTTCCATTTGGTTCTTTAGATCTTCCATTTAAAAATTTGTTTCAAGCATATTTGAAATTTTTCATCAAAGTATTTTTATGATTATTGCTTTAACATCCCTGTCAGATAATTCCAACAATTGTTTCATCTTGATGTTCATGTCTTCATTATTTTCATAGGTCTTTCTCCTAAGGCAACAAATTATGACTGGTTTGGCAGCTTAAAATAACAGAAATTTATGGTAGAATGTGATAGTCATCATTATACAAAATACATGAATGAAGATTTGAATTTGGTGCCAACATACCTTATATACAAACAGAGATATGAAAAAATGTGGTATATATGTGTATTAAGAATTGTAATGCAAAAAAAGAGTACATGTATAATGGCATAAATTGATGTGAATATACTTTATATACAGAGATACAAAAAATTGTGTTGTATATGTGCAATAAGGATTGTAATGCATTCCACTGTTATCATGCATTAAAAAAAATAACAGAATTTTTTTCCCTCACCATTCTGGAGGCAAGAATCTGAAATCAAGTTGACGGCAAGGCCATGTTCCCTCTGAAGGGTCAGGAAAGAATCTTCCTATCTCTTTCAATAACTTCAGTCATTCCTTGGCTTTTTGCTGCATAATTAAAATCTCTGTTATATTCAGGTGACTTTCTCTTTTGTTTATGTGCTTTCTTCTATCCCTTTAAGAATACTCATCATTGGATTTGGGGCCCACCAGGATAATTCAGAATGATCTCATCTCAAGATCCTTAATCACATCTGCAAAGGCCCATTTTCAAATAAGGTCACATTCAAAAGGTCTAGACATTAGGACATTGACATATCTCTTGGGGAGAGGGGGCACAACATTAAACCTAGAACAGTATCTGATGATTTTCTTTTCTTATTCAAGTTGAGATCTTCCTTGTTCTTGGTATGATGAGGGATTTTCTACTAAAATCTAGATCTTTTGTATATTATTTTACCATGTGCATGTTTTAAGTGTATTCCCAAGGATTCATGTGTTAAAAGTTTGGTCCTCATGGTGGTAATATGAGGGGGACATTGCCTCCTCATTTTCATGTGTAGTCATGGTCCAATTTACCTCTGGCCTTTGTTGGCACCCAGGGAGAGAGGCTCCTGGTTACTATTGGGTGAGGTGAGAGTTCAATGTCTCCACTAGGCCTCTCTGTTCTGCTTTGGCTGGGAGGGGAAGAGGTGCATGGTCATTGCTCCCTACATGACCTCCAGTGGTATTGTGGGGAACAGCTCATTGTAGCTCACTTTCCATTAGGCCTCCTCTGATGTGACTGCAACACGTGGGCCTCGATTCCATCGGATCAGGATGGAGTCTAGCCTCTGCTCTGACATTGTGGGCAGGGATGGGGTTTTCTGTGGTGTTTGTCTTCCTGCCTCTTTTCCAGGTCCATTGATTGAGGAGCAAGTTTTGGTTTGGGCTCTTCTGTTTGCACTTATGATGTTTCTGGATTTCTGAATTCACCACCTTCTAGTCTGGGATTCACGAGGCAAAGCCAAACAGAACACAAAATCTAGGGACCTCAGGGTCCTCAGGTGCCTTGCCAGGCTGCCTGCTTTTCTCCATTTTCAGGGTCTTCTTGTTTTATATAATGCCCCAGAGTTTATAGCTATACTTCATGAGAGGAATAAGGAAACTAGTTTTCTATATGATATCATGTGTATTGACTTTCCTTTGGAGTGTCTCTTCTTCTTTCTCCTCCCCCTCCTCCTTTTCCTCTTCTTCCTTCTTTTTCTTCTTATTGTTGTTTCACTTTTGGTGTTATGCTCCCCTTCTAGATTTCATTTTTTAAAAATGCTTTCACAGTTTCACCTTTTAGACTTCAATCTTTAAGCAAGTGTTTATCACAGTATGGCCCAGAGACCCTAGTTTCTGGGGTCCACCTGATGTTATTGAATTAGAATCTCTGGGAGTCTCTCTTTTTGCAAGCTCTCCAGATTATTAAGTATATGCCCAAATTGGAGATCCATGTTTATCCATTCAAAAAAACTTTTGATTTAAGTTATTAGGCAGGCCTCTTACCTATTTTTTCCCTAAGTGGTTAGACAATTGACTTAAAATCATTTATTAAATTATTCTCTTTTCTTCACTGATTCAAAATGCTGCCATGATAAAATATTAAATTTATACATAAATATAAATATTTGGATCTGTTTCCAGATGTTCCATTCTGCTTCATTGATCTGTCTGACCATGCTGGCGCCAGTAACTTACTCTTTTTAATTGCTGTAACTCTAGTCTATGTAGACGTCTGAATGTTGCCCTGCACCAGTCTCTAAAAGCCTCATAGGAAACCATCTGCCAGGAGAGAATTAGATGACTCATATGTGAAGATGCTTTGTAAATTGCAAACCTCTCTGGCCTCTCAACCCACCCCTGACACCAGCACTTCCTCAAACACTGATCTCATCCTGTCCCTTCCTGACTCCAGAGCCTTACTCATAAGATGGAACCCATTCTCCTGGCATTCAAAGCCTTCCCACCCTAACCTGGTCTCTGTCTACCTTTGCAAAATGACCTCGCTTGCCTTAAATCAAGTCATCTTCCTTAATTAGGTCTACCCACTATCTGGCTTCCTGCCACATTTCTTGCATTTGTTTTTCTTATTCTTCCTGCCTTGAGGTGCATTCCTTAAAATTGCTTACCATCCTCCAAGGCCAAACTCCTCCCAGAAAGCTTTTAATCTGAACTTTTCATTTTCCTCCCCTCCCCTTGTGCTCACAATTCTCACTTTACACTTAGCGTACATTGGTCTCCCACAGCTCTCCTAGGATGCAGTTACTTTTATTATTTATGCTGTCTAGAGTGTATATCTCATTTTACTGGATGAGGCTGGACTATTCTTACATACAGAGGCTTTGCCTCCCTTCTTCTTTTGTATGCAATTGTGTTTCTCCTAGTAAAGGATGTTATACACAGTGAACTTCCACTGGGTACATATTCACTGGCTTAAATAAAGGAAGGGTAATGTTAGATCTCAGTGAACCTCCATGCTTGATTTCTGTTGCTTGGATCAATCAGAGGATTGGCCACTATCTCATCTACTTTTTGGTATGTTTTGGGTTCAGAGCAGTTAGAGGTAAGCCCTGTGTTATGAGATAACTACTTTATATTAATTTGCTAGACCCTGATCCCATGGGACATAATGGTCCCATGCAGAGAAAAATCAATCCAGAAATTTCTTTAGATTTTTTGCAAAAATCTCTTTGTGATTCAGAATGATCTCTGTTGGACAGAAAAGTTTTAGAGATGCTCTAGTTGTCTGCCCTGATAATTCCCTCTGAGGGAATTTACCCACCCATAGCCCTGATGCTTCAGCAGCCCTGGCTTTGACCACTTGATCCAGTTCCTCCCTGGCCACATCTGGTTGGGCCAATCAAAGGGTGCACAGTGATGAGCTGAACCAATCAGTTCTGGCTCTGGCAATTAAGAAACACA
Organism: Urocitellus parryii; assembly: GCF_045843805.1. NCBI lineage: Eukaryota > Metazoa > Chordata > Mammalia > Rodentia > Sciuridae > Urocitellus > Urocitellus parryii. Next base: position 22,823,037 of record NC_135543.1, on the reverse strand, counting down.
GAAGCCGGTTGCCAGTTGGACCTGGGTTCTGCAGCTGAAAGTTCCTACAAGCAGAATAAGGTCAGAGAGCCTGTGATGACCAAGAGAAACTCAAGCACTGCGGAGGCAGAGAAAGAGGAACCTGAGAGAGAGCATGGATGACGCAGGGGGATGCAAGAATGTCTTTTCCTGGAGCTATGTTGATTCCAGAAATACTCTCTATTCAAACTCTCTTGAGCTACCCTCAAGTCCCCTAGCCTGGGTCTTCTCTATTTCTGTCCTTGACTCTTCATGAGATCATTTCAGCTTAAGAATAAATTTGGCTTCTTGACCAAACTGGAGAGAATGGGTCATCTCTGCTCCTTTCAACCAAATTAGCCTGGATGAAGTAAATGGTGGTTGGGCAAATGCTTATGAGATGTTTTTTTCTGTTTGGAGACTGTACATTGGATTGTAGTATGAGTCACAAAAGTCACAATAGCCAGATGTACTTTTTAAGAATATTGCTCTCAAGATTTTAAGCTTTTAAAACTTTTTTTTTCCATGAAAAAATTTCAAACATACAGAAAAGTACAAAGAATAGTAGAATCCACTCATCAATCTACCACCCAGATTTAAGTTCCTAACATTTTACTATATTGGCTTCATCTCTCTTTCTTTACAGATTTTATATTTCCCCTAAGATTTCATCATGCATCTCTAAAAGAAGATTTTTTTCCTATATAACCACAATGCCATTGTTACATATAATAACTGGCTATTTTCTTAGTATTGTTAATATCCTGCCCATATTGAAATACTGCCAAATTTACAGATATTTCTTTTCAAGCCAAGATACAAAGATGACACTGCCTTGGATTGTTAAAGTTATGTTCTTCAGGTCTCTCTTATTCTAAAACAGTATTTTCTTCTTGCTTTTTTTTTTAAAATTTTTTAAATGAAATTAGGCCAGGTGTCTAATAGAATATGCCACAAATTCTAGATTCGTCTGATGGTATAGTTTGTCTTGTTTCTCCCATCTCTGTGGTTTCTATTCAGTGCAAGTTAGATTAAAGGCATGTTAGACATTTTTTTTTTAAGGTCTCTAACATTAGACATTTTGGGTGCTAGTAGCTTGCAAATGGCCTGCTTTGAGGAATGGCAGGGGACAGGTGATTGGCTGGCTTACTGTCCTGATATTTTTGTGCCACATTGGTTACTCTGTCCAAGACAGTGACTTAGGCCTCTCCATTGTAAAGGAAGATAGCCTGTCTTGTGATTAGCAAATAAGCTCTGAGTACTATATCTAGTTTTCCATTAACCTTTTACCCAGTGATTTTCTAGAATGGATGAACTTTCTCACCAACTGATATTTTCTAACAACAGAGTGGTTATAGGGGAACGAAGGGGACATGAGGTCTCCTTTGCGGGATGTCACTTCTGCATCTTACTATTATTATGGATATGCTTATTAATATTTGTGGCAGCCTAACTATCCCAAAATACAGTGACTTTAAATAACAATTATTTTATTCCCTTGGTTTCTGAGGGTCAGGGATTTGGAAAGGGCATGGATGCGTGCTCCTAACTTGGAGTCACTCATTTGGTTGTTGTCACATGGCACCGAAGCTAGAATATAGGACGCTAGACGATTGGAGGCTGGCCAAGAGTCTCTCTCTTTGTGTCATCTCAGGGCCTCTCTGCGCATGGGTGGTAGGACTTGTTTACATGGCGGCTGCTCTGATCCGAATGTTTGTGCCCTTCTCCCCCATTTGTTTGTTGACATCCTAAACTCTCAAGGTGAGGGAATTAGGAGGTGGGGACTTCGGGAGGTGATTAGGTCATGACAGTGGAGCCTTCACAAATGGGGTCAGTGGTCTTAAAAGAGGAAGCCTCAGAGAGCTCGCCCTAGAGTTTCCACTATGTGGGACACGATGGAAAGGCACCATCAGAAAGGGGCCCTCCCCACATTCTGAATCTGTGGGTGCCTGGATCTTGGGCTTCCTGCCTTCAGTCCTATTGTTTACAGGCCACTCTATTCATGGTACTTGGTTTACAGCAGCTTGGATGGTCTACGGCCCAGAGTTCCTGCATTTTTCCAGTGAGCCAGGTGCAAATGCCATTGCCCTTTGGGACCTTGCTTTGTAAGTCATGTAACATCATTAGCATGGTGCTCTGTTGGTGGGCCAGTCACCAAAGCTGCCCCACATTCAAAAGGAAAGTTTTATGTCCCACTTCTCAGTGGTGGCGGTCTAAAACATTGGTGGACATGTTTTAAAATAAGGTAATATTATTTTTATGTAGTAAACCTATATATATACATGTTACTTTTTACTGATAGTTGCCTTTTTCAGAAAAGGATCTGATTAGTTGGTCAATGAGAAAATAAGCGGAACAATTAAAAATAAGCTGGAAGTGAGAAACCACAAAAGGACCAAAGAAACAGATGTGCCAGACACCTAGGTGGATTGTACTTCCTTTTATTAAGCACCATCTTCACTTCCTGGTAGCAAAGTGTGCACAACTTTGATGTCTGTAGCTCCTGTCTTTGGATAAGAGGAAGTTTACAAGTTTATTTAGAGAGTCATTTTGTTTTTCCCCTGGATGCTGAATTTTAAACTTTTGGAGTGGATGACCTTTCATCAGGGCCGCTGAGAAATAGATTTGTTAATGTCTGGCTTTGGTTGTTCAGAAAGAAATGCTCTTTAAGCCAACACTCGCAACATCATTTCTCCATGAAAATAGAGATAGAAAGACCAATATCACCTTTTAACTCATTTCGGAGAGGGGAACTAAAATGTGACGTGTGCATGTTGTCTTCTGCAGGTCTAATCCTTAAATTTATATGGTCTGGTTTAGGGAACCAGACCATGATTTAGGGAACAGCAATGATTTTTCAACTCTGGCTGCACATTAAAAATCACAGGGTACCTCTTACAAACCTCATGCCTGGGTGTTTCTCAGACTAATTAAATAAAATCTCTGGCAGTAGTATGTGGGCATCAGTTTTCTTCCTCCCTCTCTTCTTTTCTTCCTTCTTTCTCTCTATGCCATTCCTATGTGTAATCAGAGTCGGGAATTGTATTGTCTTAGTGCAGGGCCTGGTACACTTCTTCTGAAAAGTGCTGTATAACAGACATTTCCATTTTTGCGGCCATACTATTTCTGTTGAGACTGGTTGATATTGCCGTGGCAGAAGAACAATATGTTGATGAGTGAACATGGCTGTGTTCCCATAAAACTTTATTTACAAAAGCAGGCACAGTTGGATTGGGCCTGTGGCCCCCTTTGCTGGAAATATACCCCTGATTTAGGGAACCAGTTAGTTTACAGTTCTCTTTAATAATAGCTGCATACTCCAGAAGCCCAGATGTGTAGCTGTGAAGAAAGGGAACACTATTATGATTATTGTGGCTGATATGGGCATTTTGAATGACAATTTAAATTGTTATTTATTGTCTCTTTTAAAAAAGAAGCAGGTTAACTCACAAGCTTATGTATTGGTTCACATAGGTACCCCCCAACTTTTTAGCTCTTCTCCCTTGCAAGCTTCTGTCTTGACCACACAAGGTTAGGAGTGGCCTTAGGTATTTTTTCCTTTCCCTGCCCTCTAGGAGGGCTGTACTTGCCTGACTTTGTTAAAGCAGGTACCAGGAGGCCAGGTACAGAGTTCAGGCCTGGAAGTCCCTATCTTGAAGTCATCTCACTGTTCCTCTGTGCCTCCCTGACTCTGCATTTTCAAAGCCAACTCCCACTTTGCAACTTCTTTGAGCACCAACGTGTTCACTGACCTAATTCTCTCTTCCATTACTGCCATGGATCCTGGACCTTGGCCTGACCTTGATTTGTGTCCTAATCACTTTAAATGATTTGAAGTGGGACAATGCATTGTTGTGCATCTTCCACCTGGCCTTTAATAACTGTGTCACCTGTCATTTTCCCTGTCAGCAATGTTCCCTCCAGACCCAAGTACAAAGCTCCCTCTGTTCTTTAAAACTCCTAAACTTCTGCTTGTTAAGGCTGGACAATCTTCTCCTACCCCCAACCCTTTCCCAAATCCTCCTCCCTTGGGCTCAGTAGAGCTATCTTCTTCTGGCCCTGTTCATAGGCCTCTCTCTAGTCTCTTAGCATGTGTGTGTGTGTGTGTGTGTGTGTGTGTGTGTGTGTCTGTGTGTGTGTGTCTGTGTTGCTGGGGATGGAACCCAAGGCCTTGTGCATGTGAGGCAAACACTGTACCAACTGAGCTCTAGCCCCAGCCCCCTTAGCATCTTTTCAAAGAGAATCCACATTGCGTTACTGTCAGTGCTGGCTTAGTCTGGGCTGGTTTCCATCTGTGTAATCTTTTGCGTAATCTCATCTGCTCTCACAATTGTGAATTCCAAAAATACACAGCTTTTTTTGTTTCTGCCTGGTAATATTGCATTTACCCACTAGCTAAAATTGTCCATTTAAATTCTTGTCATATGTCAAAGAATTTAGCAAAGACTAACTTATTTGTATTCTGAATGCATTTATTAAATAACAGACTGAATTAATCAGCCTTCTTTGCCCTTATGACTTTCTTCTCTAAATTATTTTATGTGGATTAGTTTGTAGTTGTTTGAGGTATAAAAATTATTAAATGAAAAAGTATGGAAATTTGGGAGATCTTGATGATTTTTGGTCTTAATTACTGAGTTCAGTGTCTACATGGTTTGATTCTGAAATGATTCCTATAAGGCAAACATGATAATCCTTGTATTTAAACAAAAAGACTAACTAAAACAAAACAAATATAATTTCTTACCTGTTAAGCCAGCTTAATTATTAAAATAACTGTTTTCTGTCTTGGTAATATTTTGGCAACACTGGTAGCAGTGTAAATTGAAATACCTTTTATAGGAAGCCATTTGGCAACATTCAAGGGAATGTTTTTACAATATAGGCACAAGGTGTATCATACAGTGTTTGAATATACTAAAAATGTACTGAAAAGAAAAATAAAGGTGTTTGGATGCAAAGATAGGGAGGCATGATGTCAGACATTGTAGAATTGGCCTGCTTCAAAGACTGAATTTAAATTTTCTGTGTGTTTGGAGGTGGGACTTTGTGGACATTAAAAGAAGGACCTTTGAATTTAACTTTGAGATTTTTACTAGATATATACTTTAGATTAGAAGACCCTCTTTCTGAATGTTCTGGTTATTACATCTTTCCACCCAAACCTTCTACTGGAGAAGAGCAAGAAGGGAGAGGCAAAGCTATGTAACTAGCGGGGCTGAGGGTCTCTGTGGTCAGGGTAGCTGGTCACTGATCTGGCAGTAAATTTTTCCTATAAGAGAAGCAGGAAACCTAAAGACTGCCCATGGTGAAGGCATCTAAAGCCTGGTGAGCCACCTCCAGGCCTGCCCCTGCCTAGTTGGCCTCAGGGCTCTACATAGAGCCATGTATTTGCTACACTTGATCTTTTCTGGCATTAACCAAGTCAAACCTGGTCTGGAGATGGGAATGTTTCAGCAGTCAGGTGCCAGTGTTTTACCTGGGAACAGACAAGGAACACCAGGCTTGGCGCAGCCTTTTGGGAGCTGCTCTGAGTTCATTGAGTTTTGTGAGTTGACTGAATTTTGCACACATTAGAAGCAGGAAAAAACTCTGCACACTTTGTCCCTGACAAAGAAACTGGTCTCTAGATATGAGGCTGTGAAACAAGGGTTTCTTTGAGTTGCCACCAAAACTGTGATTCAATTGACTATTACAGTGAAACAAAATGATCCCCAAATAAAGGCTTAAAATAACAATGATGTATGACTTTGACATTCAGGGCATGGGTAGCTGTGGTCCTTCTGCTCTGCACGTTGTTGACTGGGCTGTTCCAGAAGCTAGTTGCTTAGCTGAGTTCAGTGTCACCTAAGATGGCCACCTAAGATGGCCTTTCATGCTCCAGGACTTTTCTCCGATGAGCTCCAGCAATTCTGTGGTCTAGTCTGAACTCTGAGAGTAGAAAAACAGAAGCTGTCAGGTCTTTTAGGCCTGGCCTAGGACTGTCACAGAGCTGACATTTTATTGGACAAAAGAAGTCACAAGATCAACTCAGATTCAAGGGCAGGGGATGTGGCAGCCAGCTCTCGATGGGGGTGAGGATAGTCTCTTGGAGAGTTCCAAGCAGTGATAGAATCTTGCTTTTCTTCTAAGAACATATCTTAAATTATGCATATCCTATTAATCACTAAATAGTTAATGTTATCTAAGTAAATGAAACGATGAACATAAAACATTTTTAAAAATGGCCAACCAACCACAAGAAATTGAGTTATATCTTGAAGGAAAATAATTGGAATGTTGCTAGAAAATGTTAAAATTTCGGGGTCCTTATTTAACATATGAGGAAACTGAGGCTCCTATAAATACTTAACTTCATTATTTCTAAAGTTTTACCTCATTAAGTCTTTGTTTACCACTTTGATATAGAAAGGACTAGAAATACCTCATTACTCCAAACTAACTATTTTCTCTCAATCTTCTGATCATGTGCAGAAATGATCTGACGCTCAGTCGTTGTTCCTGAAGAAAATCTAACTCATTGATTTTCTTTTCCATAACCGAGAGTTATGCCTTAACCCAGTGCCTTCGACATTATTGACATTTTGGACTGTATGATTCCTTGTTGTGGGAGCTTATCCTGTGAGTTGTAGGATGTTTAGCAGTATCCCTGGCCTCAGCCTACTAGATGTTTGTAGTAGCCCCAATCCCTACACAATTATGATGTCCACAGATGTCACCAGACATTGCCAAATATTCCCATTGACACCCACTGCCATAATCAAAGACAATAACATGGCTCTGATTGTAGTTCCTGAACTATCTACAAATAAGAACTATTTTCTAAAACAAAACCAGGATATGGGTTTGATCAAGTCTTCTTTCCACCCCAATATAGGTTCAAAAAATTTTTTTAGTTACAAATTAAATGTATAAAGTTAATATCACATTTAGTTACATGCACCATACAGATAAATCTTAACAAAAACCATAACTTCAATTCTAATTGTTTCAGAAAATTGAAAGCATTATGGTTCATAGGATTTTTCTTTCAAACATCAACTCGTGACAGTTGGCCAACTTCAGTTATCTTTTCACCTTGCTTGTCCTGGATGGACCCGACTGGAAAGGTGATGTTAAGTAACGGCATGTTCATAAAACACAAAACACAGCAGAGACTTGGCAGGATGTCTGGTTGATTTGAAACAAGTAGACCAGAACATATTCAGTATGAAAACACTTCCTGATTCAAGTATTATTCAAACTGACTTTCTACACTAATCAAATTGTTTAAAGTATTCATTTCACTCGGTATTGTGTCAAACCAGCTGAAATGTCTGATAAATTATTCTTTTCTAGTTGTTTATGACTCCAAGTATATGTATTACAAAACCAAATTTGATCTGACAGTTTCCGTCTCTCTTTCCCATGTGAATGATAATGTGGATGGAACTATAGAAGCAACACTAACAATGAAATTAAATAATTTCAGGGTTTCTTGCTTAAGAAATCTAGGCAGTACCAGAAAGTGCCTGGAGTGGCAAAGCCGAGTGTACCCAAATGGTTCATATGAGTCTCAATTGTTCAATAATGGTTAAAAGCCCTTCAACTCATATTTATTTCTCCTTCCATTTTGTAAGCAGACCTGCAAACACTTTGCAAATAAATCTCCAAGCTTCCTCATATATAAACATGTGCTTAAATTCATTCCTTTACTTGCATTTCTGACCCAACATAAATACCTGCAATATCCCAATATGCTTGTTCTAATCATTTGGAAAGCTGTCTGATGGTTTTCCCTCTGGCATTTTGAGTAACTACTAGCTGAAGATGCTAAATAACTCTCAGGTCTGTGCAAGTTAATATGTCTGCTTAGTTCCTAATAAAATACAGCTGAAATCCCAACCAGAAGATATTACCTGTCATCTGACATGAACTTGACTGTGATAGTGAAATGTTGCCTGTCTCATCCTTAAATTTTGGAGAGCCATGTTGCATAATTTTGGCAGTCTGGTTTCCCTTAACTTTTTAAAAAAACTATATATGATTTTAAAATTGTTTTGCCCAGTAATGTGAAATAAAGACTTGGTATGGTGGAAGTGAATTTGGTGACATAATTACACTTAAGTATTTATCATTTTGATAACTTGCCTTCCCTCCAGTTCTCTCCCTCCCTTCCTTCCCACCCCTACTGTGAGATTTGATGCTGAGCATCTGTCTTGCTCTTCCTAACTCTGCCCCACATCTGGTTTTGAATTACCTTTAATTATACCCTCAAGGAGCCCAATTTTCTCTGCAGAAGAATTGTCCTACAGAGTTCCATAGTTCCATAAAGACTGAGCCCATTAATTTCTCTGTTGATTTTAATTTCTCCTGAGTATAAGATTTTTGGCAAAAGTGTAAAATTTTACTGAGAGACCAAAAAGATGAAGAAACAGCATTCCAGATCAGAAATAATTTATATAAAGAGACATTGTGAACAGTAAGGACATTTGGTTCTCTAAGCAGAATGTTATTAGCACAGCTACACAAGATAGTACAAAACTCAGGTTCCAAAAGATATTTAATAAGAAGGTCCTTTTGATTCACTTTCTATTAGACTTTTCTGGAAGGAAGATGAGTTCGATATAGGGACTCCCTACCTTTGTTTCCCTGAGGACTGTTTTCAATTCAGGGTTACAAAGTTAAGATGTTTTAGAGAAATGAATTGCTGATCCATTTTGGATGGCTTGTAAAGATGGAAAAGGTTTCTTCTTTGAAATCACCTCCAGTTCCAGTCTTGTATGACTGCCTAATATTTTCACTCCAAATGGCCAATGAAAGACTGACATTGTTTAAGATTAATAGACTCAAAGGAATGTCTTACCCCAGTGTGCTGCATAAGGTAAGTATTGAATAAATATCAAATATCAATCTGGCATTGAGCTTGAATTGCTTGGTGAGATCACTTTGGGGTGCTAACTACACTGCTACATTGTTCTTTTCACATTTAAGATTGGGGGTGTTTTAATATCACAAGATATTACATTGTAGTGGATCCTTGACATCTAGAGGGTCCTGTCTGCAGATCCATGTGTTCAGTTTCATGTATTCAGGCATTAAATAATAATTAAATAAGGCACCCAGGACACTAAGTAGTATGAGACTTGGGAAGAGTGAATGGGAGGGTTGTAGGATATTTCCTCAATTTATGAAAGAATTCTCCCATCTTACAGAGCATGAATTTTCAATAGGGGAAATACTGTCCTTAAGGAAGTAAAAATTGGTTCTTAGGGGATTCAAAATTTAAATACTATAATAGTCTTCCCTGATCATCCCACCAGAAAGCTCAAATGCTACCTGACAAAATCATATCCTTTAGTACTTAAGTTTTTCTCCTTGGGAAGAAATTTATTTTAAAGTTAAAATTATTTATTATTTAACTTTAATTAATTATATTTTTTTCTCCTTAGGGAGACAATAATAGGAAAAAAAAGTGCTAAGAAACCTTGTTCTAGAGAATGCATCTCTTTTGTGGCTCCGACAACTACCCATGTTAAACAGATGTGTATTCTTTTATTATCTTCCTCAGGTAAAGCAAATACTTTAAAAAATGTTCCCCATGGTAGCTTTCTTAAGAATTATTGGAAAATAATTGGGAAAGGATCTGGGGACTTGGATGCTGGGGACAGACAACTAAACATAGCATCTGCCTCAACTCTTCTCCTACCACCTTGCCCTAATTCCCGCCATGTAACCCCAAGTCTTACTTCTTTCTCAGGGGCAGCTTTCTCCAAATGGACAACAAGGGTAGGACTTTGGAAAAGTCAACAAGTCTTAATTTGGACCAACTGTAACTACACACACACACACACACACACATGTTCTTGACATTGGAAAAAATATGCCAAGAACTTCAGTAATCCTTTGGGGTCCAACATAACCTCATCTAACTCCATATAAGTATCCACTCCTGCCTGGTCCTCAATACCCAATGAAGGCTAAGTTGACTTATTGGAGTTATTCAGCAAGAAACTGAAGCCTTTGGATTTTATCTCCTCGTTATAAAAAATTCACAAGAATGTTGGCCAAAATAGACCTAGTGACTTACCCATGATTACACAGCAAATAGTAGGGTCAGAATAATTCCTTCTTTAATAGCACATATCAGGAGGCTAGTTCTTGAGGGCAGAATCTGTGCGTATTGCTTACCTTCGTGTTTCCAGACCCATCGATACTTGTTAAATAGAGAGATTTCTTTGAGCCTGGGGCTATCAGGTCACCAACACAATGCATGAAAAATGTAGGGCCATTTATCTGCCTCATAGTTCCTTTTACATTCCCAGCTCCCTCCCCCAATTTAAGAGGTGAACACCATAGCTGTGACAGTGTCTTTAAGCACAAAGCTTACTTCTCAGAGGTCTGCCATGGAGTTCAAGGTGAGGTTATCTTCCAGGTTATTCTGCATTTCAAATTTATTAAGTGTGGTTGGTATTCAGAGACAAGGCTTTCTCACTATTAAAGTCTCTTGGATCAGGAACCTTAAATTGTGCACAGAGCTAAAAACACTCTCATTTTGCTTTCAACAAAGTTTACACACAAATGTCCTTGCTTTGCTCTGAATGTTTGTGTGCCTCCCAAATTCATACACTGAAACAGATCTCAAGGTGATGGTATTAAGAGGTGAGGCTTTTGGGAGCTGACTAAGTCATAGGGCAGAGACCTGTGGGAACCCACTTGCTCCTTCTGCCCTATGAGGATGTGATGAAAAGCTGCCACAGGGAATAGGCTCTCACCAGGCACTGAACACCTTGATCCTGAACTTCCCAGCCTCCAGAACAGTGAGAAATGAATGTTTGTTGCTTCTAAGGCACCAGTTTATAGTAATTTTGCTATATCAGCCTGAATGAACTGAGGCAGTACTAAATAAGAAAATGCATGTATTCCAGAAGGCAGGAAATGCCCAATGAAACTAAATTTACTTCTTTTGAAATCAACCATTTACTTTGAGAAAGGAGAAAGATATCATCATATATCATATATAGGAATACAAAGGGACAAAGCATGGTTCATTGTGACTGCAGCATGTGGTCCAGGATGCTTAGATACCAAACTTTGAAAGGTCCTGGAAGCTGAGGGCGTCAGGAGAGCTGTGCTCATTCTGGAGTCTTACTGAAATTGTTTTCCTCATTCCCTTGAAATTAGGAAGGACATGCAGCCCATGATAGCAGCCCCCAAGACGAAGCCTTGAATGCAGTGTAGTATATTTAGGAAGTGATCTCAGAGAACAAAAGTGAGGAAATGAGGAAGTGGGGCAGGGATTGGGGAGAGCTTCGGGCAACCAATGCTCAATCCTCTTGAAGACCCTGTGAAATCAAGTGGATCATGCCCCAGAATTTCGATGTCAGAGGAAAGGGATATGGAGGCCTAGATTCCAAGGATCATTCTGCAGTTGTTGAAGGCTGCCCCAGCAGCATGAGCAGCCTTGTATTTCTGGATTGCACCTGTACATTGAAACAAGCTCTCGTGTTGGAGGAAACTCTTGGGAAAAGGAAAAGAGTGAAGCAGGTGTTTGAAGTTGGACGCTGCCAGCCTGTAGAGAAATACCCTGTGTTCCAGGGGGTCCAAGTGGCTAGGGAGATGGGACAGAGCTTCACCCACCTTCCTGAACTCATCCCATATGAGATAGCACATCCCCTAGGCTGGTCTATAGAACATGAGCAAAAGCCATGGGTCACTTCTGGTGAAGCTTAAAGAGACAGTTTATGATTTATATATTCTTTCCCCTTGTCTTGGCCACATTAGTGATCAAATGATGGAGGCTCCCTCCACATGTCCTGGAGTGAGAAGATGTGGAGCAGAACTAGCAGCTGATTCACAGAGGACAGATGTATACAGAAGTGAGAAATAAACCTATTTCTTATAAGCACGGAACAATAATAGTTCTTAAATAATAAATAATAGTTCTTAAACTATTATTAGTGTATCTAAGAACTATTATTAGTGTATCATAAAGTAGCCTAATCTGCTAAATACATATCAGTTCCCAAATTGATTTGTTATATGATGGTTAATTATGGCAACATACCACAAAACCCAGTAGTAAGACAAGATAGAAGTAGATTTCATTTTAGTTGATGATGGGCAATGCAGACTGGCTGGGCATTACTCTGGCAACTCATCTGGAGATCCAGCTTTCTTTTATCTTATTTCTCTGCCAACCCTAGATCAAGTGTCAGTGTTAGCAACCTTGTTTGTAAAGGGCAAAATAGTAAGTAGTTTAGGTGCATGGGCTATGGGGTCTTTTGGTATAACTGCTTCAGCTTCAGAGTTGGAGAGCAAATGCAGTCATACACAATATCTAAATGAATGTGTGTGACTATGTTGCAAGAAAACTTTGCAAACACAGACAGCAGGTCAGATTTGGCTCATTTGTTGATTCCAGTTTAGATTTTAAATGTCACTCGTGCTTATTTTGGTAGCACAAATACTAAAACTACAATAATCCAGAGGTTAGTATAGTTCCTATTTAAGGGCAATACAAACCATTTAGGAAGACCATTGGTTTTTGAAGCAATCATGCATTGAGCTACTTACAGGTACCATCTGGGGCAAATGGTGGATTTCCAGGCAAATCCAAACAAGGAATAGCTAGCTCTTGGGTGGTCACTGGGTTCAAGGGTCTGAGCTGAATTCTTAGGCTGTGAAATTTGACTTTACGCATAAGCTAAAGAGGCTCTGGGGAAATGACTTTCTCTAAATAGATTCACAGAGTGAGGTGATAAACAGAATGCCAATTCACTCCTTCGCAACACAGATGTAGCTGTCGGTAGACAGGATATTTGTGGTTTTTAATAAGGGTGTTCTCCCCCAGTAGTCAAGCAACATGGGAAGACGCTCATAATTAGGAGTGAATACTGAGAACTTGGAATCAGAACTGGAAAGAGAATTGGATGTTTTAGTGACCAGCGATAGCCAGATGTGTTGATTTACACCACGGGAACCATCTGTCATACAGATCCGATGGTGGCACCCGTTCCTTGGATTGCATCTCTTGGGTACTCCTCTTTCTACCCCCCATCCACCCCTGTGTGATAAACAAAACTTCAGCTTGGTAGCCACTTTGTCTAAGGTAATGATGCAAATCTGTGTTCTGGTCCATTATCTGACATCTTTTTTAGGTTTGTAAGTAGGTCTTCATTTTCTCTCCATGTGCTAGCAACAAATTATTTCAACTATTTTACTTCCAAGTAAAACATAAAAAGGCTAAGCACACAAATAATAAGGCATAGGTCAATGTGTAGCATTTAGAGGGAAAAGGTATTTTCAAGTTCAAAAGCAGTAGAAAAATTGTTTAAAGGAAAACAACATTAGAATTGATTACTATTAGTCAAATCTAACAAGTATAAAATAGATTATTATTTAAAAATAAAAACTCCATACCAGCAAAATACATAACATTAAAATGCATTCTCGAATCAGAAAACACATTTAGAAAAGGTGACAAAGAAAAACATTAAGAAATCCTAATATGGTCTGCATATATTAATAGCACAAGTAAGAAAATGGCAAGACTTTCTATGGATGATTGTAGAAAGGAGATGTGCTGGCGATTCATGAATGCAAGGTGTTAATTGTTAACAAACACGTAAGAATGTTCAACTTACAGAAAAGAGGACAGCAAAGGCAAATGGGTGGCCTCTGTTGCAGAGACAAGCATGCTCACCAAATGTTCATGTCCTTCTTGGTATTTTCAAGTCTTCTTTGCAGGTAGCCTGGATCATGTGACTAGTTTTGGTTAGTGGACTAGGAGAGCAGATGTGACGTATGTGGCACCTGAGCCAAGACAATTAAAAACTCTCTCTGCTTGCCTGCAGCAATCTTGGAAACCATATGCTCCAGATGCTGTAGCTACAATATGGAGGATTTCTGTGAGTGGGAGATGTTTTATTATGTTAATTAATTGATGTTGGGTAATAAGCTTGGTGTGTTCTAGAAACAGAGAGAGAGACAATCATTTTGGGATCTGGTAGACTGGGAAGAAAGTGGCAGGAGATTATGTTGGAGAGGGAGGCAGAAGCTGCTGGGTAGAGAGGGCCAGTAGACAATGGTGAAGAATTTAAATTTTATTTTTAATGCAATGAAAAGTACTGTATCAAGAATATGCCTCAAGAATCTAAAGATTGTCTTTACTCTTTGGTCTAGAAATATGTAGAGTCTGTTTTAAAGAATCTAAAGAAAAAAAAAGAATTATATGTAACAGTTCTTATTCCTAAACCATAATAGCAAGAAGTTGAACAATCTTAAATGTTTAAAAATATAGGAAATACTAGTGGCATAATACTATTATTAACTAAGTAGATCTTTCCCTTAAGGACTTAAAGACATTGTTATGCTGCAGAATGCTGCATTCACAGTATCAGCAAAACCCAAGAAATAAGTAAAAGAGAATGCAGAGGGTCTTTCATGAAGGATGGAAAGAATGACCTGAATAATGGAGGAAATACCAAGTTCCTGTATGCAAGGACTTAATTGTCATTTTTACCTCCAACCAGCTGTCAATCAATACAATTCCAATTAAAGTCCCTGGAGAATTTTAATTGAGCTTCACAAACTTGATCCTAAAATTTACAGAGAGGAAAAAAATGTGTGAAAAAACTAACAACAGTTTTTTAAAAGAAAGATACGGGTTCCCACACAGCTGTGGACATTGGGTTAATGGAAAGAGTAGGAATCCAGAGTAGGCAGTTCTAGGTTTACTTAAAACTTTAGTTTTACTAGAAAATTTCAAAGCAGCAGCAGGAAAAAAAAAAAAGATACAGTAAATGGGACTGGCACAACTGGATATTCATTCACATAAAAACATTCCATGTGGATTGAAGAACTTCACCTCTTATAAAAGTAGTAGAAGAAAATTTAGGTGCAAAACGTGACCATGAATTCCTTAAAAAGCTGAGCGTAGGATTACCATATTACCTAGGAATTCTATTCCTAGTTTTATACTTTAAAAAACTGAAAAGAGGGACTCAAATTGATACTTCTCTATCGATTTCCACAGTGGCATTATTCACAATAGCCAAAAGGTGAAACAACCTAAATGCCCATTAGCAGATAAACAAATGAACAAAATGTGGTATACACATACACTGGAATATTATATAACCTCAAAAAGGAATTAATTTCTGATATCTGGCTATACTCTGGATGAACCTTAAAGACATTGTACTAAAGGAAATAGCCCAGTCATAAAAGGACAAATATTGTATCACTCTGCTTACAAGAGGGACCTAAAATAGGCAAATTCATAGATGTAGAAAGTAGAATGGTGGTTACCAGCGGTGGGGGAGGAAGAGTTGGGAGTTGGTG
Source organism: Urocitellus parryii (assembly GCF_045843805.1). Classification (NCBI taxonomy): domain Eukaryota; kingdom Metazoa; phylum Chordata; class Mammalia; order Rodentia; family Sciuridae; genus Urocitellus; species Urocitellus parryii. Next base: position 22,807,716 of record NC_135543.1, on the reverse strand, counting down.
TTTAATGGGTACAGAGTTCCAGTCTGGGATGGTGAAAACATTCTAGAAATGGATGGTGGTGATGGTTGTACAACCTGGGAACATGCTTAATGCCATGAATTGTGGGATGTACAAATAGTTAAAATGGCAAATTTTATATTTTTTACATTATACCACAAAAAAACTATAAAAAATAAAGGAAGTACACTACAAAAAGAGAAAGGCAACTCTGAGGGTTGGGGGACTGTGTCAGACATGAGCCCTGTTTCATAGTATAGGGAGGATTGAGGGGCAGATGCTCCTAGATCATTGAGAATGAAGAGACATAGAGACTGGATAGAAATTAAAACTAACCATATAAAAGTATAACCCAGAAATATTTTTTTAAAAGCTGAAAAAAGAAAAAGGTTTCAAAGAAGCAGTGGGCTTAAGTTTTTAAAAATTGAAAACAATGAAAAAGAGCAGATTTCCATTGAACACGACCAATGCAAGACTTGCAAACAAAGCATTACAAATTTCTTTTTTAATGAGGATTTTAACTATTAGCCAATAAAAAAGATTCAGAGAATTGTTTTAGGCAAATTCATAACAGATCAGAAGAAATGTCTTGCAACTTCTTGCTCTTCTCAATGAAAATTAAATTACAATCATGAAATGTCACTTGCTCACAAAAAGACTCAGATGCAATTACTAAATGGAACAAAAAACAATGAAATAATTAGCAATCAAATAGTATCCACACAGACAAGTACATGCTGATAGAGGACCTTGGCATGATGGTTTGAAAAACAAGCTCAACAAAGATATTTTTGTATTTTTGTGGCTCAGTATTGAGAGAGGGGGGGAGAGAGAGAGAGAGAGAGAGAGAGAGAGAGAGAGAGAGAGAGAGAGAGAGAGGGAGAGGGAGAGGGAGAGAGAAAGAACTAAGTTCACTAGAAATAACTTCAGAGTTTAATGCTAGGATGGCTAAACATGTAAGATGGATAAGAAACTATAAAACAAATTATCACTATCTAGGATGGAAAACTCAATATGTAATTATTAATTTAACAGGTAGTTAAGTGGGACAAAATGTCATGCATAAAAATTTAAGAGGTTTGTAGTACTCAGTTCAACCTGTGGCAGAGGTAAAGTGTGACAACTTAATATTTACTGTACATATTATTGAATAAGAAGGCAAAAACAAAGAGGTCAAAATGAGCTTTTCATTCCTTTTACAACTGTTGTAAAGAATATACTTAAAAATGTAATTGAAGAACTAAAAGATTCTCCTTTCTATATTAGGTATTAATTTAAAAGATGGAAAAAGGCAGCCTAGGACCATCACACAATATGGTTGGTAAAGGAAAAGGTAGGCATACTAGACCTTGGGCTGAAATATCTAGAACTGTTCCTGTGCCAGGTATTGTGCATAGTTGGAATTTGTTACTATAAGACATGGCCTCAACTGTGCCAATTGTAATTATATTTTTGAAGAGTAATTCAGAGATTATGTCTGATAATCTCTGGAGCAATGTAAATTGGCATATTTCAAAGAAATTCATATCAAATTTGATCTTGCAACCACTCTCAGATAACATGGCTGGGAAATGTTGTGAAAGCAATTAGATTTAATTTAGATAGGATACAAGGTGCATTAGAAGAGTTAGGCAGAGCAGCAGAAGATTCTCAAATTGAGTGATTATGGACTTTGGCAGAAAAAAGAAATTAATATTAAATTTGATATAACTGAGGTTTACAGAGGTTACAAGAAATACAAAGGGATCTAAGTTTAGCTATTCACTTTTAAAAGTATTAAAATTTTTTTAAAACCCTGACAAAATAGTTTTTCTAAATCAAACTGACACAAGAAATATGTAATAAAATGATATTGTAATAAATATATAAGGAAACTAAACCAAGAAGGCAAAAACACTTAATAACTGCAAAGGATAAGATTAATGTGTCATTTTTGAAATTAACTTCTATAGAGACTTTCTTGAGCACTTTAGATAAGATATTCACAAACGAAGATGGATTTGAAAATATTAAGTAATATAATATTATAATGTAATAATACTTTTGGTTTTCTTAATAGCATTTCATTTTTTGAAAAAATTTAAAGTAGAACTTCAGAAATATAGGCTAAATGTAGATATTGCTTTAAAAGATGTTGAAGGGGTTGGGGTTGTGGCTCAGTGGTGGAGCGCTTGCCTGGCAGGTGTGAGGCGCTGGGTTCTATCCTCACCCACATAAAAATACATAAATAAATAAAATGAAGGTATTGTGTCCATTTACAAACTAAAAATATATTTTAAAAAAAGATGTTGAAAATCCCAAGTAAATTTGATGCTCTTTTTCTTGCTTTTGAAGAGGATTGGACTATGCCACCCCAAATATACTGCTTTGGATAAAAGATTCTTTTGAGCTGAAGGAAGTTAAGAAACAAAAAATGTAGAGAGAGCTCTTTGCCCTTTGTTTTCCTTCAAAGCAGGACAAATTCCCTTCATGTAGGTGTTTCCCCTGCTCCTCTCCCATACCAGGAGAACAACCGTTATCACTGGGGACAGAGACTTGATACCAAGATGGAGCCACACAAATAAATCTTACAAAAAATAGTCTCTTTCTTCCATTAGTTTCCCCATAGGTCTTCCTTTCCATGATTTACCACCCCCAGAAGAAAAGCCTCTTTTGACTGGTCACTTCTCCATAGTTCGTGGCCCTTTGTTTGAATGACATATAAGCTCCCGGAGCTTAACCACATCTTTGATTTTTCACTTCTTTTCTGTGTGCAAAAATTAGGATATTAGCATCAAATCAAATTTGTATACATCTTCTTCCATTAATCTGTTTTTTTGTCATCTTAACTCACAAACCTGATGAGTCACAGACCCTAAAAGGAAAGAGGGAAATTTGCCCTTCTCTATCCTTGTTATTTCTTAATGTTTCTATCAGGAATTAAGTTATTATATCTCAGCTCCAAGTGTGATCTTTAGCATTTGGCTCTGGGATGCTAGATCTGGGGCTCTTTACACGATTTCTATGCTTTTCCAGTTGCTTCTAGAGTGGTCTAGGCTGTTGGGGAATGTTAGTGGGACACGGAGAGGCCGGAGGAAAAGGAAAGGACATTCTCCATCCTGTTTTTGTTGTTGTTGTTGTTGTTGAGCTTCTTATGAGAGTCACTTCAGGCAGCAGTAGTTCCATCCGGCAGAAGCCAGTTTGTAGATTTCCAGCACTAGTAAAGCAACCTCATAATGCCTCGTGTCTGACACACCAACACTAGCTGTTGCCACCACCCCTTTGGGATCTGTGTCTTAGGTCCTTTGGTCTCTTCCTTTAAGTTCCTAAATTCATTAATTCTAATCTCTTCCTTTTATTCCCCAGACCTTGAGTTGGTAGCTGTTTCCTGTACTCGATATCTTTATGATACCTTAGAGTTCTCTTAAATTTGTTTTTCATATTTTAAAATTCTAAGAATTAAAAAAAAATTGTGGTAAATATGAACCAATTTCTTTTCTTTTTTTCGTACTGGGAATTGAATTCAGGGGCACTTGACCACTGAGCCCCATCCCCAGCCCTATTTTGTATTTTGTTTAGAGACAGGGTCTCCCTGAGTTGCTTAGCTCCTTGCTTTTGCTGAGGCTGGCTTTGAACTCGAAATCCTCTTGCCTCAACCTTCTGAGCTGCTGGGATTACAGGCATGCGCCACGGCACCTGGATCCACCTGAACCATTTTTAAGCATACAGTTCAGCAGTGCTTAAATACATTCAATTGGAAAATCCTTCACCCATTTAAATAACTACTCCCTATTAGTCCCTCACCCCAGTTCCTGGGAGCCACAATTCTACTTTCAGTCTCTGAATCTGACTAACAGTGGAACCTTGCATATGAAGAATTATGGAATTGTATTGACTTATTTCACTAAGCATGTCTTCAAGGGTGATCTTAGTCTATTTTTTGTTGCTGTAACTGAGTACAACAGACTGAGTCATTTATAAAGAATCAAGGTGTATTTGGTTCATGGCTCTAATGTCTGGGGATTTCAGGATTGATGGGCAGCCGTATTTGGTGAATCCTTCCTCCTCCCGTAAATTCTGCAGAGTTCCAAGGTGATGCAGTATATCACATGGCAAGCCAGGTGTCCTAACTCGGTTCTCTCCTCCTTTTTCTTGTAAAACCGAGGTACTGTTGGATTAGGGTTCCATCCTCTGGCTTTATTCAACCTTAATCATCTCTCAAAGTCCCCACCTCCAAAAACCGTAGTCAGATTGTTTATGTTCTCAATGTCTCACAGTGAGAAGTATATTTCCACAGTTTTGGTGGGAAAATTCAAACCATTACAAAGTTTATCCAGATTGTAACGTGGGTGAGTAGTTCCTTCATTTCCAGGGATGAATGATATTCCATTGTATGCATAGACTGTATTTTGTTATTCCTTCATTCATCCATGAATGCTTGGGTTGGAGTTCTTCTTTTTACCCTTTCTGTTGCTTGTGCAGTTCTTTCTTGTCAGCAGTTCTCCAAACTCATTTCAATGTTAAAATAAATTTTTTGATTTCTGCCTCCTGATTAGATTCTGACTGATACGATTGTCAGTAATTTGGAAAAAGAAAAGTCTTTTGTATTTAACCAGGGGTGTGGGAAGTGTGTTTTCTGCCCTCAGAGGACAGGGGGAGTTGAATTGCTCCCTCCCTGCTTCACAAGTTGCAGGATGTCATGAGGATCTTCAGAGTCTGAGGACCCACGTCATGGAGCTGTCTGCATGGACTGATCAAGAAGACTACAGTCACTAATATGCCATTATGTAAAAACGTGAGTGTGTAACCGATGTGATTCTGCAATTGGGATTTGTGGTAAAAATGGGAGTTCATAACCCAATTGAGTCAAATGTATGAAAGATGATATATCATGAGCTTTGTAATGTTTTGAACAACCAATAAAAAAAAGAAGACTAAAATGGGAATGATGCTCTCCTTGTTCCTTCCCCCCATCTCCCCTGCTGTACTCCTTGTACTCTTCCTGGGATATTAACAAATCTGTTGTCTCTCTGCTTCCAACCCTGGCACCAGTAGCCCTTCCCAGACAGACTGGCCACTGCTTAGCCCTGTTGTCCTAAAAACAGTTTTAAAATGAATTGTGCCATGTCTCTTCTTGCTCTTGGAATCTGTGGACTTGAGCTGGTGTTGCTTCTGGAAAGATTCTGGTTTCTCTTTCCTTTCTCTTGGCCTGTGTCTTGGATATGTACATCTTTGCCAATCTGCTTATGCTCTCCGCTTTGCAGGACTTCTCTAATCACCTGATGCCATGCCCTTTGATTTTATGATACTATATGTGTTCATTTTTTAAAAAAAAAAAGAATAAAAAATTTCTACTGTTGGAAGGAATTTTAAATTAGAGTGAAGATATTCTTAGTTCATTATTTTAATCCAATCTTCTACAGCTTAAAATAATTTTCCACCAAAGTTTCTGTAAATGAGTTTTAGTTTTATAATCAGAAAGAAAAAAAATCCTGAATTCCCCCAAAGATTATGTTATTTTTCTGTGTAAACAATTCCTCAGGGACCTAAACTTTTAGATACTTCAGAAGGAAATATATCTGTAATAATTCATGAAATCTCCAGAGGCGACATGTTGCAACTTAATTTCTTGAATCGTGTTTCATTCATTTCATAATTACATGGATAAATAATGTATGAACATGAAATAGCAATTATGATCATATCAGCGGAAATATTCTCAAAGTCATTTGAATGGATTCAAGGCTGACAAGAATTTATTGTACATCATAATTTTTTTTTTTTACTTATCTAGGTATCTTTTAACAATTGGGCTCAGATTCTCCAGGGAATTTCAGGGAACAAAAGTTGAAAACAACAACAACAACAAACAACAAACCCTGACGGTGAATGAGACATTTGCAAATGCCTATATCTATTGTGTGGAGGCATGTTCCTCAAGCACAGGGCTTGTAGGTAGATGGTGCTCATGACTTTGACAAAGCCCACTGCATGCCTACTGCATGTCAGGTGCACTAGTCCTGGGGGTGATAGATCAACAATACAGACATGGCCCTTTTCTCCCCAGGGAACTTCTACTCTAGTGGGGGTGCAGATGTGTAGACAATTTTCATCTAATGTGCTAGATAACAGGATAAGGTTCATCCTGGGAGCTCAGAAAGACAGAGGGGATACTTCATTCAGTCTTGGGTATTAGGGAATTGCTGGGAGCCAATCATGAACTGTGCATGAACTAAAAATGATGTGGAAGCCATTAGGCAGGAAAGTCTGGTACTGGGAACCCACAGCAACAACCCTGCTAGCTTGAGTGACTTCCTACCCAGCTTCATCTAAGTTCAGCACTGCACTGGAGATGGGGTGTCGCCCTGGAGCCACACAGCCTCTTGGAGATGGGTGTGGCTTACCAAAATGCCAATCAACAACCTGTTTACTGCATGACCCCTGCCACACCAAGAAGTTAGACTCCTCCCACTGAAACTTCATCTCTGTCTTTGATGTACTCCCCCTTAAATAAAGAATCAGAGCCATGTTTTTTAGTTGTTCTTTTCCAGCTCCTATCAGGACTGAAAGCTCTGTCAGGTGCTTCTCTTTATCTAATTTCTGGCTCTGTCTCTATTTTTTTGCTAATTATTTCAGACTTCCTATTTCTCAGGTGGCTCACATCTCCTGAGCAGGAATCTACCTGGCAAGATGCTGGCCACCCCACAATAGAGTATAATAGATTGTGACATGAAGAACCAGTAAAGAGAGGGATGAACGAGCATTGAAGGGCAATCTAAGGGGCCCCCTTTGCTCTAGGTTCCTGCATGGGCTGCACCTCTGCCTGGACTCCTGCAATAGGCAACCTGGGGGGTGCTGAAGCAGGCATGTTTGGAGGTGTCTGTTTTTCTTCTCTGCTTTCTCTGGGACCTCCCCACACCCTCAGCCATGGCTGTGTTGTGTCACTTCCATCCTTTCTTCTTTTCTCCCTCCCTTTATTCTTTTCTCCTTCTCTCCTTTCTTCACTCCATTACACTTGATTGCAGCCAGGGAAAACCCTTGTTGCCCATACCATTGGCCATCAGCCAACCAGAGTGTGTGTCTCTCTTCTCTATTCTCTAGAGAATTTCAGTGCAGTGACTGCACTGAAGCACTGACTGTAGGATGAATGAATAAATGAATACCCTTCAACTAGAGCCATGGATCTCAAGGTCAAGTGCATTTTTGGAGTTCTCAGAATAAACAATAATCTTTCCTTTATTCTACCATAAAATTTTCTTTGTCAGGAATATTATCTCTTAAAATGATGCTAAGTCATTTTTCATTATAGGCAGGAACCAAGCTTTGACTCCTCCACCCAAATCAGGCACTATCAATATAGGCATGAATGTGCTTAAAAAAAGGCCTTTGTGTTCAAATTTAGTATTCACTGATGGTATGTTAGGTAATCTAAAATTAAAATAGCTTTATTTTTGGACAGTAATATATTCTTCTAAAATATACCATATTATTATAACATTGGACTATAATATATACTTTTCAGTTGATGGTAATATATGCTTTTTATTAATTTTATTTTACTTTTGGTGGTACTGGGTGTGAACTCAGAGGCATTCTATTATAGAACTTCATCTGCAGTCCTTGTTTATTTTTAGTTTGAGACAAGGTTTCACTAAGTTGCTGAAGGTCTTGCTAAATTGCTGAGGCTGGTCTTGAACTTGTGTTCCTTCTGCCTCACCCTCCAGAGTGGCTGGAGTTTCAGGTGTGCTCCATCATGCCAGGCAATATATACTTTTAAAATCAACTCTAATAGATACTTTTTATACTTGAAGGCAGGAAGGAGTAACTCTCTTTAATTTTGGTATCTATAGTGAAATGGTCTTATAGATTTATAGAGTTTAAAAAAACTCAAATGTTTATTGGGTGGTGAGGAAGCAGAATATAATAGTTAGCTCCAGCCCAAATCTGCTGCCTAACAAACCATTGTGAAGCTCAGTGGCTTTAAGCAATCATTATTCATGGGTCTGAGGTTGATCAAGGGTGGTTGGATCTGAGCTGAGCTGAGCTGGGCTGGGCTGGGTTTGCTCTGCTCCAGGCTCTGAGCCTCTCCTAGGACTGTCAGGTTTGTCAAGGCAAGGTCTGTTCACAGCAAGGACAGAGGTAAAGAGAGCAGGTGGACACAATAAAGGAGGCCATGGTTCGGACCTGGCAAACTGCCACTTGTACCTCATTCTATTGAATGGAACAAGTGTTAAGTCCATTTCAAAGGCAAGAGCAAGGGAAGCATGCCACCTCCTAGTGAAGGCATCATAAGCCTTTATGAGCAGGCCTTGTACACAAGGAGTGTATCAGAAGGGGCAATGATGTGATCCATATGGAAACTGCCTAGTTACCCAGCAAACTGTCCCCTCTTTCCCCGCATCCCATGCTAGACCATACTTCTTTGCCCCTCAGGTAGTGATGTCTGGCTACCTGACCAAGTCTTTGCCAAGGGGATTTGAAAAGAAATGAATTGGCCCAAAGAAATCTCTACTGGGAACTCTGTGTCATTTCTCTTTTCTTTGGTGTGATGCAGACAAACTCCTAAAACTTGGAAAACATGTATTGACAATTGTCTTCTCTTGGCCAAACTTCAGTTAGGCTTCTGAGCCTTCCCCTAGGCCCATCTGTATACTTCCTTGTGAAATTTGATTTTAGCAAAAAAAATTCCTAAGTCAGTTTAGCAAAACAAAATCCCATTCATCCTATCAGATCATGTTCCTTGTCTTCAATCATCCTTGAGATGATGTCTGATCATTCTAGCCTGCCTTCAGCAAGAATCCTATTAGGTAGGTTTGGATGGAAGCCCCCTTGCCCTTAACGTTTCTTCTTAGTAATTTTCCATTCACTGGCCTCCCCAACCTGCACTGGACCCACTTACCCATAAATTCCCACTTGTTCAAGTGTCAAGCTCCACTTTCTCCCCACGGCAAGACTCGATTGCGGTGGTTCCTATTCCTATCACAATGGTTCTTAATAAAGTCTTCCTTATTGTGCTTTAATGAGCAAGGGTCACTGAGTGATTTTTTAATATGCATTGAATATACTAGGAAGTAAAGATGAAGGAGAATCTATACAATTAGTAACTTCCATTTGGACTTTATTTGAGAAGGAAATAAACTTTTATTGTATTGGTACCATTACTCATTTTAGGGCTTGTTTATTATAGTAGCTAGACCTACTTTCAGTAATCCATGGGATAGGTGCAAAGAAAGGCCCCCAACAGCTCCATTATTCCTTGAGGCACTAGGAGACAAACTCCTCTAACACTAGGGGTTCTACTGTAATTCCAGCAGGGGCAGCTTCTCCATATTTGCCTGAATCAGAGAGGAGGAGAAACCTTGGTTATCCTGAAATAGGAGAGAGATTCTTCCTGGTCATCAGGGAAGAATATAAAATTTTAGTGCCACAATATTTTAGTAATCAAATCTGCAAACAGATGAAACTGTCTTTCAACATCAGTTAGGCCTTCGGTCAACCTGTTCCCTCCTTGGTTCCTATTCCCTCCTATTCCTGTAGTGGGTACAAAGAAAGACAAATATTAGAAGGAGGATGTGGTGTGTGGTGTTTATGGGGCTCCAAGAGCTGAGGGTCACCAGGGTGTGCTCTTAGTGAAAGCCCAACTCAGACCAAGAGTCCTCTGAGTCTACAGTAAATACCCGTATGCTCTTACATACAGTTTTGAATGTCTCTTTTTATTTTAGAGTTTACTTTTAGGCATGCAATCCATTATGAGTTTTAAAACATTATCCATTTGGGTCTATCATCTTCAACAGTCATAAAAAAAGCTTTTTATTTTTTTTTTTATTTGGAACAATTTTTCCTCATAAAGAAGCATCCTGAATTTATAAGAGATAATAACATCCTATTCCATCCATCAAGTAAAAATTTCCCTCTAGCTTCTAGACTTAGAGATTCTACTTGCCTCTAAGCTATTCTTTATATCTTTTTTCCCCCCTGCTTAGTAATAAGCAGAATATATTCATTACATCAACAAATCAGAGGGTAAACACTTGGAAGTTACCTCATTTTATGAGTTAGAGAAAAAGTCTAATCTCCTTATTGACTGAATATTACCAATGCTTCCTTGGCCTGCGTTACATACAGGTGAAAAGGAGATTAGTACTGGGGGTAAAAATACAAATGCCAGGGAATTCAAGCTTGTAGAGGAGTCGCATTCTCATGGGGGGGCGGGGAGACCTTTGGTATCCTGGTGGTGTGGCTTGAAGAATGGCGAGGGGGCTGCAACTTTCTTCACAAGTGGAATTAGGGTCAGGTATTTTTGTGAAGTCACTAAGACTTTGTGTTTTAAGTTTCTATAGAGCAGGTGATCTATTCCTTTGGTTTCTTTCTCTTTCTTCCATTTCTGCTCTTAAGCAGTACATTCATTATGATGTCATCAGTTTGTGCGTCATGTTAACGGCATGAGGGCGGGAAACTGGAAGCTGAAACTTTGTTAATGTTGACTTAGGAACAATTTGAGATATAAAAGTCATATATTAATTATATCTGTACTTGTAATATATATATATATATATATATATATATATATATACACACACACACACACACACATACTATGGGCACAAAGATCCCTCATTAAATGATAGGCATATATTCCAAGAAATGCACTCAAAAGTGATTTTGTCATTTTTGCAAACTCATAAAAATGAGTCTTAAAATTTATTTACAATTTAGCATTTACCTTCAAACACATCATTCTAATATTTATACATTTTAAAGTTCATATTTTGATTATCTTTCCTACAATAAAGATCTTTGATCATTTTGTTTAAAACAAAAACCTTTTAGTTTTTAAGTTGTTTTCTTTGTTACCAATATTATCACTACTTTGCAATTTCACCATTTTAAGACCAAGATTCTATTAAAGGTTGAGTATCCCTTACCTAAAACACTTGGAACCAGAAGTGTTTTGTATTTGGGGATATTCGCATATACGTAGTGGGATATCCTGGGGGTGAGACACAGTCTAAATGCAAAATTTATTTGTATTTCATATACACCTTATATGCAGAGCCTGAAGTTAAATTTAAATAATATTTTAAATAACATTGTGCATGAGACAGGTCATAGAGTGGAATTTTCCACTTTTGCCACGATATGGCAAATGTAGGTGCTCAGTTTTGGATTTTAGATTTTTAGATTAAGAATAGTCAGTCTGCATTTCAAGGTCTAACAGTTCTTTTTGTAATATTATTTTTCCTTTTAAAAACAGCTTTATTGAGATATAATTAATATATGTACAATGTATTCATTCTAAGTATAAAGTCCAATGACTTTTAGCACATTTACAGAACTATGCAACCATCACCAAAATCAATTTTAGGATATTTTTATCACCCCCAAAAGAAACCCATACCTTTTAGCAATGACTTCTAATGCTGTCATTTCCACCTAGCTCCACATCCCATCCCACCCCAACCCTAGGCAACCACTACTCTATTTTCTGTGTCTGTAAGTTTGCCTATTCTGGATATTCTAAATATATGGAATCATAAATATGTGCTCTTTTGTGACTGGCTTTTTCACTTACAATATTTTCAGGGTTTCTATAATTTTTTTAAGAATGTTTGTCTATTTGTTTTGAGCATTGGGGGTTGAACTTTCTAAAAATTTTTTTCAATACTAGGGATTGAACCCAGGGGCACTCTACCATTGAGCTACACACCCACCCCTTTTTATTTTTATTTTTTATTTTGAGACAGGGTCTTGTAAATTGCTCGGGCTGGCCTTGAACTTGCAATCCTCCTGCTTCAGCCTCCTGAGTGGCTGAATTACAAGTGTGGGCCAACTGTGCTGCCACAGGCTCTATGATGTCTTCTGATAGGAGATCCTGTATTGTCTAGGGAGAACTCCTGCTCCTATTTGCTTTCTGTGTTTCTAATATTGCCTCACCAAACCGACCTCAGCATCTAGAAACTGTTTGGAAGCCTGTGACTTTATCTGCCCAGAAAAGCATTGCCTTCTGCCCAGAGTGCCTTCCCATGGCATGTTCTGGAGGAGCACTAGAGGGGTCTTTCTGTGGATCCTTCCCCAGATCCAGCCTGCAGATGGAGAGCTGACCCAGCTGATCCTACCCTGGGATTTTAGAACTAGGAACCAAGACCTCAGTCCCACACCCTCTCTAGAGCTGGAGGCAAGGTGGCAATGTCAGCTGCTGTGTGGGAGAAGGGGCACCTGGTAGAAGAGAAGGAAGCCCTCGTTGAGTGATGGGTCATTCAGAATACCTCTTTAGACTCCATTCATGTCTGAGGGCCAAGTGCATCCCCAGCACTCCAATGTAGTCCACAGGGCATGCAAGTACACATTTTAACATGTTTTTCAGTAAGTCGTTAGACTTCAGAATGATAATGTATTCAAAGTACCAAAAAAGAATTCAAAGTGTTAAGTAAGCTGTTTCTGGGGGCATCATTTTAATAGGTGCTTGTGACCTAGTTTGGTTAATATTGAAGCCTGGTAAGGTTAGCATCCTAGGTGTTTTACATTAGTTGAAGATGTCTTCCAAAGCAAATTCAGGTTCTCAAATTATATTAGTGACATATCACTAAATTTTGTGGGGATTTTTCTAATCCTTAAAAAAATGCATTATGGGCTGGAGTATAGCTTAGTAGTAGAGCACATGATGAGCATGAGTTCAACCCCCAATGCTCAAAACAAACAAACAAACCAACAAACATGTAGCATAGGCTTATATGGAATGCTATCAGGTTTTTTTTTTTTCTTCCCACATTTCTTTGGTTTGAATGAATAGATGCTCTTTGTCATTCAGACTTGCTTAGTGTCATGAAATAAGTAATTGGAAATCAAAAAGACAGGAGGAAATCTCAGACATGTAGAACTTTTTCTACTTTAAAGGATGCCTGAACATTTTGTGCAAGCACTGAGTACTCAAAAAAATGAAACCCAGATTTTATTTATTATTACCTTGGAACAGTGTTCTAACATTGTGTCTATTTACTGTTTAAAGAAAAGGTTTGGGTCTTGACACCTTAAAACTTCTGAGATTATGTATATATTTTAATTAACCAGGTGCAGAAAGACAAACTCTAAGGGGGGAAAAAAAACCCTGACCCATTTTGCTATAATTTTTCTATGAAGGGGTATGTTGCAGGAAGTCTTGGCATTTGTAACAATTCTGTGTTTAGTAGAGATTTTTGATCTTTTAAAAGTGCCCCCCCCCACCATTCCCGTTCCATTTTATCACTGTTTACAGGCAAACCTTGACATCAATTGTTTTTACTAACTTCTGAAAGGACTGTTTGGGAAAAAAAATTGAAGGACAAAGATAATAGAAAGAAAAATAAGGTCTCAGCAGGGAGGTGTAGAAGAGGAGAATGAGATAGTTCAAGAAGGGAGGGTAAGATGTGAACCAGATTCATTTCTGACACTGGGGTGCATACAAGAGGCAGGAGTGCTGGTCCCAGATGGGAAGGTTCCAGAAATGAGCTGTGGAGAGTGTGGACTCCTCCTTAGGAGTACTGATGCACAATCTTAGGAGCCTGCGTTCAGAGGGAAGGCAGGTAGAAGATGAGGATTCAGATGGCTTCAGTTTGTGAGTTAAGACTGGAGCCTGGGAAGATCCAGGGCCAAAGCCAGGAAGGTCCTTTGAGCTGTGGTTATCACACTGAACAGGGACTTGTCAAGCCACTTTCTTTGGAGCACTACCTAGGGGTGACTAGCACACTGGATGGACTCTGAGCTCAAACTCTGTTCCCACCGTCCAAGTGACATTTGTCTGGCTTTTGTACAGGTTTACAGGGGGTTTTGTCGAAGACTCCAGAGAAGACTTCTACTGCTAAAACATGAGTAAACTAGAAACCTTCTAGTTTACTAGAAGTATTTCTCCAGCCTGATGTTTCAAGGAGGCCAAAGGGTGCTCTGTGGGAGCTGAGATTATTCATATTTCTCAGCAGGGATGGCTTCCCACTTCCAAGGAAGCCACTTTTGCTCCAGCCATCAAGGGTTGCTGATGTCACTTGAACCATGAAAGAGGACAATGAAGAAACACTCCCTCAGAAGAGGAAGGTGAGGAAATAGGAAGTGATTTGAGGAGGGCTCTCTAGGGGGAAATGCTCCTCAGGGTAAGGTCACTATTTCAATTGACCACCAATAGTCCAGTAGCAGCCAGAGTCCAAGTGTCACATGGGACGATATATAGGTTTGAGTCTTATATAACATCTAACAGATGTTTAGGTTCAGAAGGGAGATTATTTAATTTCACTGTTTTTTTTTTTTTTTTTTGGTCAATATAATCTGCCAAATGACTGACCTATAAAATCAAGTGAGCCCCAGAGACAGGGAAATGAATTTATTTGGACGCCAGCCAAGAAATCAGGCCCAAGTTTAATCAGTGGCTTGATTTAAGTTTATTTCCACTCCGGGTTGATGAAGGCATGGTCTCTGCGGGTTGGGGGAGCCTTTGTAGCCCACCTTGCCCATCTCTTGCATGAGGTCCTATAGCCCCAACCAGCTCCAACAGGGTGCCACACAGAATGAAGGGATTCAACGCCACTGATGACAAAATGAACTTTTGAAGACCACAACCCCCACTGGAGAAGCCAGGAGACCACTTGTGTGAGAAACATTTGAATATGTCTTTAAATATGCAGGCTCCAAAGCCTTCCCTAAAATCCACCAAATGAGAATTTGTGGAATTGGAGCTGAGAACTATGCCTCAGTGTCAGAACAAGTCGGAGGAACTCCGACTCTCTGAGGACCATTGTTTTAAGGCCTGGAATGGCTGAGTGTGAAGCTTTAAATCTGAAACAACATCCTCCACTTCAGCCTCCGTCCTATTTTCTCAATGGATAAACGAGGACTCTGCAAAACACCTTGTAGAGGAATCTTATGCCCCTAAGGAGCTTCATACTGGTGATGGATGATGGATCTTGGGGTGAGACGAACCCTGTGATGGCTCCCTGGGAGAGGAGAGAGAAGAATAGCTGGACAAGAGAGAAATATTAGAAATTGGAGGTGTCCATCAGGGACTAGAGTCTAATTTTTAGTGTTTTCCCTTGGATCTGGTGAATAGCTAGCTCTATTGGACGTCCAGCATCATTGCTCCCATGCTTCAGTGAGGTAGTGACACACATAAAGCACAGTCACTTAGTGTCATGGGTGGTGGTGGGGGTTATGGCAGAGCAGTACAGGCTTCCCTTGGACCACCCCACTGCAGAGGCCCACAGGTCTGAGACAGCATCAGTTAAAGGCTGGAACTTACAGAAGTCCAGGCTGGGACCTCAGGGCATTGCGTGGATACCATGACCCAGCAGAGAAGAGGACATGGCAGGACAACCTAGCCACTGCTCCACTTCTCTTTAGCTAACTCCAACCAGATGTTTATCTCTATGTTATTTCAAACTGCTCCTGCCAGGATCACTTGTGACATCCAAATGGCCAAATTTGATGACAAATTCTAAAGTATTTCCTATAATCTATTAGTAGGAATTTCAAATGGTTAACCATTAGCTTCTGGAAAACCTTCTCGGGGTCTTCTGATCAGTGTTCCGTCTTGGTTTTCTTTCTTTGTCACTGAGTGCTCGCTTTACATCTCGTTTAGTCACTCTTTCTGAATATTGGTGTGGCTGAGGGATTAAGTCTTTGCAATTTTTTTTTTTTCATTTCCTTCATTCAACCCAAGGATCAGTGACTTCCAATGTGAAATCACTGGATCATATGATAATTCTATTCTTGACTTTTGAGGAAACAGCAAACTATTTTCCATATCAGGGCTGCCATTTCGATTCCATCATCAGTGCACAAGGGTTCCAATTTCTCCACCAACACTTTTTTGCCTGTTCTTTAAAATTTTTTATTTTTATAATAGCCTTCTTAATGGGTGCAAAGTTGTTCCTCATTGTGGTTCACCTAATCTTCACCTCATTGCTTTGAATCTGGATTGATTGATGAAGAAGTTTCCTTGGGAATCTACCTGTCCTCCATATTTATCCTCCCTAATGCACTTGCGTATTATTGCTTGTGGATGTTTGTAAAATACTACACTGATGTAGATTTTAGGAATATTTTTAAAATATTTTTTTAGTTGTTGATGGACTTTATTGTCTTTATTTTTATGTGGTGCTGAGGTTCGAGCCCAGTGCCTCATGCATGTTAGGTCAGCACACTACCACTGAGCCACAACCCCAGCCCCTTAGGAATATTTTTAAAAAGATCATGGTGGAAATTGTGAGGTTAGAAAGTGTATATATAGAAGAGAACATCAAAAGAGAAAAAGATGAAGACAGATCATTTAGGAGTATTCTTAAAGGAGGAAGTGGGGGTCAGAATACAAGATAGTAACAGGGGTCTTCTGAGAGTAGGGAGGAGGGAATTTTGAGGAGGAAGTAACTAGCACTATTCTGGAGTTGCAGGGTCATGTGATTTAAAGAGAAATCACTGAATTTTGGCAATCAATAGCAAGCAAATCAAAACCTTTGAGATGGTAGTTTGTATTTACTAGAGGAAGGGGATAGAATAAAACAGAAAATTGACAAGAGAATGGAGGATTATTATTATTATTATTTCAAGATGATTAGTTATAAGAAAGGGAAATATAGAGGAGTTGGGAGAAGAGGTTTTTTTTAATTAAAAAATTAAAGAAAGAGCACAGCCACAGAAGCAAAGCCTCTGGGTCTCTGAGCTCTGTGCCTCTTGTACCCCTGAGGCTTCAGCCAATACCCCAAGCCGGGGCTAGATCCTGACAAGAGATACTGTGTTCTGATTTGGAGAGATAGCTACTTCACATTTTTTTTTAAATGCTTGGACACCATTTGGACTTCACTTTGGAAAGAAAAAGGAGAGAGAAAGATGGTGATGTCATAAACTTTAGCAGTGGTGATCTTGTGATCTCAAGGAGCCAAAGCAACAGAAAAGTTCAATAGTAGCTTTGCTTACTTACATTGATGGCTATATTTAATCTGTCCTGTGAGAATGGAACTTTGGTTCAACAATGCAGTTAATTAACTCTTATAGTGACAACACAGCCCAAGTTTGTACCCAAAGTCATTTAGCAGATCAGTGGTCCCAACACATATTAAAAGAAGTCACAGTGGTTAGAGATGTTGGAGACATGCGGAGGGGTCTTTACTGAAAAACTTGAACTTCTGGGGTGGCATGTAAAGTGAACTTAGGGTAACAGGTTAACACAGAGGATCCCAAGGCTGCAAGGTGTGCCATGAGCTCTTGTCACAGATATCTGTTGTTTCAGAGTTTGTGGTTTCAAACTCATGCACATATTTGCTGATTTGAATGTCTCTGTTTCTCTGCATTATGAAGATTTGCTGGCAAAAATGGAAGCAATGGAAGCAATCAAACCTGATCGATTAACTTAGCAGATTGGGCCCATTCCCATGAACTAGTTGCCAAGCTTAAATGCTTGTAAAGACTACTGTGGTTTAAATCTGTTGGTCAAAGCTGTTGTTGCTTGAAGAAATAAGATGCAAGAATCCGCAACTTCTTTAGCAATGAGTCTCCATTGAAAACTAGACTAGTAACTTCAAACTAGTAACTTCCTATATAGATCTCAACGTTGTCTAGACAAATATTCTCTAGTGTTCAAAGAAATTCTTGGAATGCTCCAAAAGACCACCCTGACGTTGAACTTCTGGAGAATGTTGTATCGATCACACAGGAGTTCCCTTAGATATTAAATTGAAGAAAGGTGAACCAGAGTACTAGCAGAGTACTAGTATTATGTTGACCAGTGGAGTATCTGGAGGAAAAACAGAAGATCCTAGAAACAATCAAAGATGGCTTCTGCCATGGAGAGTAGAAAAATAATATACACATACACTTTACATTTCCTTGTGTCAAGACTTCTTGGTTTTGCCTTGACCTGTCACATGAGACACTAAAAGAGCATTACTCTTACCAGATTTACTGGCAATCAATCCTAGTCTAAGATCTAGACTTTGAAGACCCACAGGGTGGATATCTGAGAGTGGGAGTGTCCTTTCAAAGAGTTTTCAGTAATTCAGATAAAGCTAAAAGTAACTTTGGAGTTTGCCTCCAAGACTCTTGTCTGGGGCCTTTCCACATTCTACAAGGGACCCATAAACAGCAGTGGTTCAAGTGTATTTAGATGGCTGTAGCCTTGTGGTGGGCTACATACATGTCTTCATACATGTACTTAGGATAGTGATATACAAACTCATTCCAAGAACTGGTATTTTCAATCAAATGAAATATTTATGAAATGAATTTTCTAATTGTGGATTCATTAGGACTTTAAAGTACTAACTAATTGTGATACTTACAACATTTGCCCAAACTTAGAATTTTGTGAATTGTATGCTATTACAATGTTTCTTTAATATACCTAGCAGGCAAAATTTTGAAGTTTCAACATTGGCACTTGCATTCTGCAAGGAATATATATTTGCACTATTTAGAAATTCACATGAAAACATAACTTCTTTGGGAAACAAACCATAGGCTTTCCATGTCATCAATTGGAATGCTTTATCTTGTCCCCCCTCCCCACATTTCTGATTTTTCATCTATATGAGCTTCCAACTTCTTTTATTTTGTTTTTTATTTTTTCTGCCTTTTCAAATTGGCATGTTTTTAAAGTATTTTTTTCCTTGATTAAAAATGTGCGTGTTGTGATGATGTCAGCTTTACCAAGTGAAATAAGCCACACTGCTTTTCAGCCAATTAATTGCAGTTTTTAAAATGTAACATTTTGAGGTAATGAACCACGTGAAATGACTTCACTGTATTCTAAATTCTGAAAGAAACTGCCACGGGGCATTCATTGGAAATATTAGCTTTATCTGAAAAGTAAGAGGGAAGACAAATTGACTGATGATAAAACAAAACAAAACAAAACAAAAACAGGAGAAAGAGTAGAAAACATCTGGTTGTATCAGAATGTGAAAAAAGATAGTAAGGGCTAAATGTGGGGTGCACACTAAGTTGTAAGAGGTTTGAGGGATGTGGACTTTATTTCCCTCTGAACAAGTTTGAAAAGAACCAATAAAATATACTGAAAAATTGGCAGTGTTTGATTGATTTTACTGAATTTATTCATACTATGGGAAAAGACTGGTGAGAATTGCAAAATGTTAACAGTGGTGAAATGCAAAAAGATGGAAATTATAATTTAATTTATTTTTCTATTAAAATTGCTGCAAAATCATAGTCTCCAAAAAGCAGTGGGGTGGACCAATAGCCCTGTGCCCTAGCTGATTTGTAATAGCTCTAAGTACATACTGAATATTATATAAGATATGTTTGGCTAGTGAAAGTGAACATTGGAAAAGACTAAATAGATTAATCAAAATAAATTTTTTGTAGGCTGGGCGCAGTGGTGCACACCGGTAATCCCTGTGGCTTGGGAGGACAAGGCAGAAGGTTCCAAGTTCAAAGCCAACCTCAGCAGTGGTGAGGCACTAAGCAACAGTGAGGCCCTGTCTCCAAATAAGACAGAAATAGAGCTGGGATGTGGCTCAGTGGTTGAGTGCTCCTGAGTTCCATCCCTGGTACCTACCCCGCCACCAAAAAAAAATTTGTACAAATGAATGATTAATTATGTCTTAATAACCAAAGAGCATATGTTTAAAAAAAAAAAAACCAGAAAACTTCAGATATCTATGGAAGAACCAAGGAAGCAGGAGGGAGGGAGAAGATGAAGAAGGAGAGGGAAGTCAGGGGATTCCCCCAGGCTCCTTCCTCTGAGAGAGGAGAGATGAAATGACAGGCAATGGAGGCAAGGTCACTGTCTTCCTAGGGAGAAGCGAGGGGCTGGGGGGGGGAGGGTTGGGTGGGGGAAAGATTTGCAGGAGTGCAGGGGACATGGGGAAGGGAACTCACTAAGCAATGAGAATTCAACTCTGGAGTTTCTCAAAAAGTGCTGGAGAAGAGTGGAGAACATGAGGTCTCAGATATGGGGGAGGGGGAGCACTGAGCTCCTTTGACCTTTGTAAAGTGGAGAGGGCTCAGGTGGTGGGGGTTGGCAGGAGCCCTTTCACAAGCTGCGCCCCCACCCCCAGCGCCTCCCAGCATGCACACCAGTGAGCCAGGTGTGCCCACAGAGGGGCAGTTGTTTTGATCTCTGTCCTTTCCCCTCATGTTCTGCTGTTAAAAGCACTTTCTTGAGACACAGTAGACATGAGTTTGGCTTGAATATTCTCCCCTCTGAATTTATTCTGTGATCTTGGAAATGAATCATAGAAGGAAAAAAATGGGGGAAAAATCACAAATTCCTTATCAGAAATTTCCAGAGTTATTACCACACATGCCCGGTGTTGGAGTTTCTGTTATCTGGATCATGAGGAGATGAAGAGTTTGTTCCCAGGGAGAGCGAGCGCCGGTGGGGAGCTAAGAGGTAAGGCAGAGGGTCCAACTCCCGGTTTCTGAATATTGTTTGCTATGCTGTGACTAAGATGGAAATATTAAGAAACACAGCAACATCTCATTCCTATTCTAAATGAAGGAGTGACTTTCCAGTAATTCTCTCTCTGTATCCTTAGGTGGGGTTCACAGGCCCTGTCCCCTCCATCCTTCCCAGTACCCACCATCCTTCCCAGTAGCCGGCCTTCCTCTTAACTGATGAAAGCTTTTTGAGTTCCATGCTTCAAATTTCACCCCAATTAATGTGATAATGATTTTGTCTGGTTCTTGGTTTCAGACATCAGTGAACATTTATCAGAAGATGACTATGCGCAGGCGCCGTGTCCAGGGTTGTGAGCAATACAGAGACAAGCAAGCTGTCCCAGTCAAGGAGAGGCAAAGCCTGGCAGAATGTGGTGGCAGGCAGGAGAGGGACTCAGCTCTGTGCTGTGGCTGTCGAGATGGTTTCCAGCTGGGAGGGCTTGGGATGGTTCACAAGAGAGCATCTTTAGAATGAGGTAGTGGGGGAGGTAAAGGGGTAAGCAAGATTTTTTGCAGGATGCTAAGGAGGAAGGGCAGAGGCTTCGTGGTAGAGGAAACTGGGTAAGCAGAGACTCAGGAGGCAAGAGGCCAGGGATGGATTGGGTTGAAGTAAAAGCAGCCCTGGGGAGGCTAATGGTGGGCTAGACTCCTTGCATTGCTGGGGAGTTGGAATTTCCTCTGTGACCAAAGCCTCTGGAAGCTGCCAGTATTTCCTTGCAAAGGCTTTCTCACTTATCTGCCTGTTTGCAGTTTAATCTGTGTCTCCCAGTTTCATCTGTTAAGAAGAAAACTTGGAGTTTCTTTGGCAACTGTGATGTCATTTTTGAATCCCTTGCTTACGGCTAACCTCTTTTTATCTAGGTCCTCTATTTTGCTTGGCTTCCCTTGATTGCCTTCTAACACTATCTACTCACAGCAGGTTCATTTGCTTTGATGCATTTGAGAGTTCAGGATTGCAGTTTCGTCAATTTTAAGTTTTAATAAGTTTTCTCACTTTTCATGGCTGTCTTTAAAAAGGAAAAAATGTACACATGCAAAGAGCAATAGACGGTATTCTGAATATTGCGGGAGGCACTGGGAGATTTTTCTCCCATGCTTGGTGTGAGGTGATTTTTATTCTTCTTTTACTACCAAATTCCACAGTGCTACACTGTATTTTTGATTTAAAAAAAAAAGGGGCAAGCAATCTAAATGTTCAATAAAAGGGAACAGTTTGGTACATATGAAGAATCCACATGATGGATGCTTAGTGCCATTATAAAGGTGATTACTCAGATGTTTATGGAAAGAACATTATGATGTAATGTTAAGAGGAGGAAAGCAGAATGTAAAATTATATCTGACTGAGAGTTGAAACATTTAAAAAATTAAGTGTGTCATTGTATTGACAGCCTCTCAGAGACTGGACAGAGGCTGCATCCAACGCCAGTTGAAAGTGGGCCCTAGTAGGGGCTGCCAAATGCAGGCTGGCGCCCTGCCAGTCCCTGTAGCCCAAATCTAAGTGAGCAGGAAACATGCCTGAATAGGAATAAGTATGTTTTCAAGAGAAAGAGAACTGATTTAGGTCAATGGTATTGTTTATCTACCATCTAGGTATCAAGAAAAACAAATTTGCTTCTTAGACACTCTCTTCTCCTTCCCTTTGACTCTCTGAATCAGACATTTTTCATTTGGGCTGTTTCCTCTAAATTTAATGTACAGATGATCTTCACTATCAAATTGTGCACCTCCAAAAAAAAAAAGGAGATCCTCTGGTAGACACATTTCTGCCTAATTATAACTGTTTGTGACTCGTGTCTACATGAGGAACTTATGGCTGCCTCTTTCCAGAGTATCTGGAATGAAATCAGCAGAAATAATTGCTTGGCTCTCACAGATGCAGAGTCTGGAAGGTAGGTTTGGGAAGATGAGCAGGTGATGGGCTATGGCGGAAGACCCTTGGCAGGTGATCAAAAAGTTCCTTGCATATTACATGAAGATCCAGAAATAATTCTGCTGCTCACAAAAGAGAACTGGCCAGTTTCTAAGTTTCTTTCTTTCTTCCCTCCCTCCTTCCTTCTTTCCTTCCTTCTCTATCTCTCTTTGTCCCTCCCTCCTTCCCTCCTTTCCATCCTTTCCTCTCTCCCTTCCTTCCCTTCCCTTCCCTTCCCTTCCCTTCCCTTCCCTTCCCTTCCCTTCCCTTCCCTTCCCTTCCTTTTTTGAGACAGGGTCTCACTAAATTGCTTAGGTTGACTTTGAACTTGAAATCCTTCTGCCTTAGCCGCATTACAGGCGTGCATTACTGCACCTGGCTAGTTTCTTTGGTTTTGAAAACTGCTCTTAATTGGGGTTAGAGATCATTGCTAGAGCTTTTTACTTTCTTCAGTGAAGGAAGTTATTTTAGCACTTATTTTTCTTTAATGCTTAGTCTTATTTTCTTTTCTCCCCTGGCTACCTCTTGCCCACTCCTGCTATGGTATTCAGGGGCTGTGATATGGCTTCTCTATGATGTGTCTCACCTGGAGCTCTTGGGGTACAGTGCAGAGATACAGTTTGCCCCCTTTCCCTCCTTTATTGTATGTAATAGAACAGTCCTGTTGGTTTAGGACAAATAAGAAAAGGCAAAACCCAAAAAGCCAATTCAAGTATCCTATGTTTCTGCTTCTGCATTGTTGGAATTGAGACACCATCTTTTTAAAGATGTCCTGCCTGAGAAATTATTTGAAATCTGCTGAAATCAGTTGATTTTTTTCCATCCTACCCACACCCACCACTCACCCATGAGTCATGAAGGGTAAGCCTTGAAGTGTGTGTACCACTGATGTACCCCCGTATAACTGCTCTTCAGTGGCAGCTTTCTGAACAGAGGCACACAGTTGGGTGTTGACTAACTCCTTGTCTTTCTTTTTGATATCTCACCTCCTAATCCACAGGTCCAGAGACCACACAGAATGCCAGAACTGAATGGGGTCTACAGATGACCTGCTTCACTCTTCATTTTCTAGACAAGGACGTTAATGTGTGGGAATATTGCTCAAGGTCATGTTCCTATAGGGGGGAGTTATGAAACAGGATCCCAGGTCATTGATGTCCCAATCTGGGGTCCTTTTCATTATGAACTTATGCTTATTTGAACCACTTTCTTGATTCTAGAAGCTTCTAACGTGCTATGCAGGAAGATCTCACAGTTCATTCATAGCTTTGTCCAAATGCCATCTCTGTCACAAAGCTATATACTAGGACTTGATCATAAGAGAACTCTCAAATCCCCCTGGGCAGTTTTTAAAACCATTCCCTGCCACCAGTTGGGAATAATTATGTCCCTGATGGGCTTCAAGAGCTGCTTGAATGCAACCGTCTTGCCTTTAAAATTTTTGTTTGTCTCATAATTGCCTGGCACAGGGCTTGACCATGGCGGATGCTCAATAAGGTATAATGAAAAAATGAGAGAAAAAGCGAACCAACGGTGAAGGCTTTGGAACGACGCCTTTGTTCCCTCCCAGAGTGAACTGCTGTGAATCAAAGCGTGATGAATCTCAGGAGATTGAGAGCTTTGTGAGTTATGGGCAAGTCTTTTTGTCTCTCAGGCTGAATGAGCAGTGATAACATGAAAACTGCAACCTTGGAGTTGCTAGCCGTGATTTAGGGAGTCCATTCATATGGGCTTTTCTTAAATAGATCAACTAAACTGTTGCCACTAGCCAGTCAGGCAGGACTGGCCCTCCACAGTGCAGGTTTCAGGTATTTACCTGGCCAGGATGCTGATATTACCAAAGTCACTCTAGCCACACTGTCTATTGTACAGGTTGGGGCTTTTCACCATCACTTGTCTCTTGGAGAATGTCCTACCCTGTGGGAAGAACCAGCTCACTGTTGAGTTCACTGTAGTTGTGACAAGTGGGAACAGCTGCTCCCACTTCAGGTATTCCTTCAAATGTGGCTGATTTTTTTTCCCCTTGAGTTTCTTCACCGTCTCCATTTTTACATGTGGGATTCAGGGTCCTTGGGGCTTAAAACCACATTTTGAAAAACAACTATGAGAAGCTCTCTTAATAAGAAAATTATTCTTTGAGTTCTGGTCCATCTCAAAGAATAAGTAGGTTTTGAAAATGATGAAATAATCCCAAACCACCTCCTCCCCATTGAAACATTATTGCTTTATTATCCTAATCTCATAGGCCAGGGTCTCTGGATTTACAAGATAGCAAGTCCTTGTGTTGAAATGCTGATTAATAGGAAATGATTGGTGAATACTGTGGAGTCTTCCTTTCCTCAAGTTCACTGAACCACAGATACTTATCAGGCCACCCAGATGCATAGGGGAGCTGCCTTGGAGTCTATTTATTGCAGGAGTTCAAAATTCAAATGCAGGGTAGAGTTGGTGGGGAGAGAGTTGGGGGATGAGGCTGAGAAGTTAGGGCAACCCCAACTTGTGAGAAGCTATATTGTTGGCCTAAGGAGTTTGGACATTGCTCGGCCATGCCTCTGATTATGGAGACTAAACCAAAGACCACTGTACAGATGAAGGACATAAAGAATGTTTCTAATTTTTTTCTTTTATAAACAATATTGAAATGAATAACTGTATTCCCATCATAGCATGCATATGAGAACATATTTATAGAATCAAGTCTTTAAATCACAGGATCCAAGGTGTGCACATGAAATTTTGGTAAGTTGTGTCAAATCCCCTTTCTTAGAGTTTGTTTCAAAGGTCACTCCCAGCTGGGGAATACAGATGAGCTTCCCTCCCTGTTCTGATGGATGACTGTGAACACTCATGTACATGTGCACACAGTGTAATGGTCAGCCTTTCATTCCCTCCCTAACAATTGTCACACTGTGCAGGCGCAAATGTCTGGCCTCTAGCCATCTTTAAGGTACAAAGGCACAAGTTTGAGGTAGATACAAATTTGTCCTGGGAAGAACCAAGAATATCCCCAATTTTTTATTTCAATTCTGATTTCTATCTCATGGGGACCCGGAGTAAAGCCCTGTGGGAAAAAGTAGTCAGCCTGCAGGCTGTTAGAGTTAGGACTGTCTCCATCCCCAAGTACTCAACGCAGCTCTTAATTACTCAGTGGAGGGACCATTGACAAATTCTTTTAAATAGACTGATTCCCTTTCCCCAATATCTTCAGATTGGACCACTTTCTGGTGAATTGTTTGCTCTAAGCCTCATTTGTTCTAAACTTTCAATCTTGGAACTTATGGGCCTCTTTAATCAGTCTGCCACATCAATAATTCATTATAAATATTTGTTGTTTTCATGAGATGATGAAAAGCTAATGGCATATGCTAATTTGGACATGTTATAAGAATGTCAAACTTGAATTTGTGTTTTCAGGCCCATACCCACTAGTGAGTGGAAGACGAAAGCAGGAAGTTGTGGGGCCCAAAACCCATGCACATGAAATAAAAGACCCCAAAGCTTAGTCTAAGCGTCTCAGTCATCTCCATCTTCCCTCTGACTTTCTTCTTAGGTTTACAACAGCCTCTGATTGTGAACCAAGGGAACCAATGGAGATTTGGGCAGAGAAGACACATGTTTTCAGTAGGAATTTCATGCTTAGATACTTTATGTGAACAACATAAATATTTAATGCTGTTGATATTATTTAGCATTTGAAGATGTGAGGGATGGATGGTGAAGAGGTAGAAATCTCATAACACTAGGAGAAATAAGTAGGCCAAGAGGAACTTATGGAGGGGCTAGTTAGTAGAGCTTCTCAAGGACAAGGATTCTGGAATACCCTTGAAGCAAAGGACCATGTCTCCTCCACCCTCTAGTGCACTGCTTAATTGGCCCTCAAAACCCCTTGTTCCATCAGTAATAGAACTGAGTGGAGAGAATGTGTGTGCTCTGGAGTCTGACAACCCTGTGCTTAGATCCCAGCTCTGGCACATACAAGCTGCGTGGACCTGTCAACACATCAACCCAGCTTCACAGTGTAGTACTGGACACATTTCACAAATGGAGCTACTATTTATCCAACGCACAATGATCGAACCTGAACAGTGTGCAAAGAGCAGCAAGAGCAACTCCCTTTGGCAACTTGAAATCATCATTCTTGTGCGTTGGCCAAGTGAACTTGGCTGAGTATTGGTTTATTCTCATTTGTCCAATAACTACTTGTTGAGCTCTTACTCTGTGTCAGGTACTGTTCTAGGAGTTCTAGGAAAGCGCCAGAGAGTTGTAAACAGAGAAGTCACAGTTTCGACACATACAGAGTAGACATCCCTCTGAGTGGCTTCAAGTCTGACAAGATGAGGAGGAAGGACTAGGCTCTGTGTATTGAAGTTGTTTTCTTGGAGATGACAGAGCTTTGGCCAGGATGGAGGCAGTGCGGCTGTGAGGGTAGTCAGTGGGTCTCTGCAGGACTACGCAAAGAGGACCTAGGATGGGTTAGATAGGCGTGGGGGCAAGGACAAGGGGAACGGGTTTGGGCCCCAGGTAGTGAGGTGAGTTGGAGGACACAGCAGGAAGAAGAGGCTGGGAAAGGAGTTTTGAAAATCACAGTTTAGGTGTGAGACTTTGGCGATGCCTATTGAATATCAATGTGGGGCTTGGTGAAGAGGTCAGAGCTGCACAGATCTATTTAAAAGTCAATACAGGATGTAGTTCAAGCCATGAGAGTAGAAGAGAGCCTTTTAGAAGAGGGGAAGGCCTGAGATGGAGCTTTGGAAGGCTTCTAGATTTAGAGGGTGGATGAACGAGAGGCCCCAGCAAAAGGGACAGAGAAGCAATGGCCAGAGCTCAACAAAAAACGAAGAAAACATGGGCTTATGGAACAAGGGGGAAAGGAGTTCTAGGAGTGGCCCCCTCCACTGCTGCTGGGAGGGTGAGAAAGACCAGGGCAGGAAGGCACCTCGACATTGGTGGCATGCAGGCCACTGTGATTTGGTGAGGGCAATTTCAACCATGTGGGGGGGTGGGAGTCTGCGGGGAGTGAGTGGGAGTGAGGACGTGGAGGTGGTCAGCATAGACCATGCTCCTGAGAGTTGTCTGTGAAGTTTAGCAGGGCCCAGGGCTGGTAGCTCAAGGCAGATATGGGTCCAGGGTGTTTTGGTGTTTTCGATGGGAAAACCCCCCTCAAATATGTTTATGTATGGATAGGAAGAATCAAGAAGAGGGCGAGACAGATGATCAGTGGTATCTGCAGGTGTGAAGTCCCCTAGTGGGTGAGAGGCCCAGACTCCAGCTGCCAGGTCAGGTGCTGAGTTTGAGAAACTATGCGGGAGAGAGAACATGAGTAACAGCCATTTCTAGAGATTCTCTATAGAAGAGTAAAAATGACTCGAGTTAAGTGAAATCTATGGATTCCAGCAGAATTTAGAGAAGACTACACACACACACACACACACACACACACACACACACACACACGTGCACACACACATACACACATACACACAGTATAGAAGGGCACAGTGCCTGCAGGTACAGCATTGTTTTCTTTAAATAAAAGTGGAATAGAGCCAGTGAGGCCAGCCACCTCTTACTGCCAATATATTACCAGGAGACCTGCTGCCTCTAGGCCTGAGGCATAGACAGGAACGTTGGAAATGTCTAAAGATGTAAAAAGTTTAGGAGAGGGAGGAAGGAAGGGGGTAAGCCATGAGCAGGTGCTGTGGGCGCCCTGGGTGCTGGGAGGCTTCGCCTGTAGCCAACTGAGCCTGAGTCCTGGAATTGGCCAGCACAGGTGTGACACAGCAGCAGCCCTGATCCCCGCCTGTGACAAAGGAAGTGTGAGTGACAGGGGCCTGGCTATAATTAGCACCACGGTAGCCTAGAAAGCCACCTGCCCTTGAGGTGGGCACAGATCAGGAGCTGAGTGTGAGACTGGTGGGGTGCTTAGACTGGGGACTCCCCTGCCGGGGGTTGGGCAGAGTCGCTCTGCTAGGCCCCGCAGGCTGGTCACCCTGACCACTGCCCTGGAGCCAATCAGCCTCATGTTAGAGTGGGGGCGTCCAGAATTCCTCGACAATCACTTATCTGTCTGGGCAAACGTCCTTCGTGGCTGGCTTTCTCCAGCTCCTGGGACAGTTCCAGCACCCGAGGGTAGTGCTTTCCCAAGGACTCCTCAGAGTGGCTCTCTCCAGCCTGGGCACGGTCCTGCTGTCTCCTCAGGCAAGCCCCTTTTTTTGGGGGGGGGGGGGCTTACCGCTCATTTCCCAAGTGGCATCATTTTAAAAAATTCTTTGCAATGAAATCTGGGTTGGGAGTGGATCATTCCTAGAGTTTCTTGGCTCTTCTTCCAGGGTGTGTGTGTGTGTGTATGTTCTGAATTTGAAAAGAAAAAGGTAGAGTCCACGATCTTTTCTGTCAACACTCATCCTCCTCCACCCCAAGAACCACACCATACCCGTGAGCACAAAACCCTGCCCTGCAGGTCCTTCCTGCTTATAGGCTCCTTAGGTCTCCATGTTGGTCTCCGTCACCCCTGCCTCCCCTGGCAGTAGGATTCCCATCCCTGATGAGTGGTCCCAAGCAAGCCACTCCTCCCCTTCCTCCTGTCTAATCCGGAGAAAATTCTTTCTAATCCAGATTCCATGCCAATTTCCTTGTAACTCTCCATCTCTAATCCTGGTTTCTCTCTGGACACCCCTGAGTTAGCCATTTCCTGCTTCAAATGAGAGGCCTTCTTTTATATTTAGGAAACAGGTGAGTTTTTCTGCCTGTCTTCTTTTTGCAGGCTGGTCAGCCCCAATTACTCTGATCATCATTAATTCACCACATATTTGTTTTGCGCTTGCTGAGAGCTTCCTATTGTGCTGGGCTATACCCTTAGTGGCCAATAAAGGTATATCTGGGATATACCCTTAGTGGCCAATAAAAAGTTGCCCTTGAAACTGGAAGAAGGCCCATTTTTGTTTAAAGAAACTTGTGGGAAAAATAGAAACATGCCAGATAATTAGAATAGATGTGATAAAAGGCAAAATAGAGATAACATTTTGTTGCCCGTGGAGAGATTATCACAGCATGGTGCTGGTGTGTATGCTATCGCACTTGGAGTGAAGTGGCATCATTGGCCTGTAGATAAAATCATGTGACCTGCCCAGCTTCACAAGGCTGATTAAAGTAGCTGCCAAGCTAAAGCTGAAGGGCAGACTGAGCACTTCAAAATGCTAAGATGTAGTCTTCTGCTCAAATTCATACTCCAGGAGCAAGGATTCAAACTCAAGACCATCTAGCTGCAGAGCCCACCTGTTTGACCCCTCTGCTGGATGGCCTTCCTGGAGGGCTGTGGGAGCATCAAGGAAAGGGGGTGTGGGAGTGTCCTCTGCAGGGCTGCTGCCTCCCTGGCAAGGGCAAGAAGTTCGCCGTGCCAGGCTGACCTGGCTCCAACTTTGCTATGATTCTTGATGTGGGCTGTTCAGTTTCACATTCTGACCCCTCTACTGCTCCGAACAGAGCATGCTTTCAGCTCTCTCTTGTAGTAGAATGCAAAGGCAAGGCCACCCATTTTGAAAATGTTACATTTTTTGATGGAGCCACCATTCAGAGCCATCCTGGAGCCACCAAATTAAATTTGGCTACTTGGAAAGCAGCAGTTGTTAGGGAGAGGACTTTTTT
The DNA here is from genome assembly GCF_045843805.1 of Urocitellus parryii. Lineage (NCBI taxonomy): Eukaryota > Metazoa > Chordata > Mammalia > Rodentia > Sciuridae > Urocitellus > Urocitellus parryii. The sequence goes on along the minus strand of NC_135543.1, from coordinate 22,777,772 downwards.
TCTCCATCCTGTGGGTATTTGGGGAGATGGGAATGGTCTGGGTGTGCCTGTGACATGAACCCTTCACACCTGCTCAGAAGGCCCACTGTAAGGGGCATGGGTGTCCCCTGATAAGTGTTCCCTCACATGCCCTTCTCCCCAAAGAGACCAGCAAGTGATCTCGGGCAGGCTGAAGCAGACACACAGAGACCACATTTCACTCTGCTCTGTGGTCTATGGCAGCTTTCTGAAGACTGAATTTCAGAATGGGATGCTCATCAAATCTGCTTATTTGATTCTAGAATGGTGGTAGGGCCTGTACTGAGCATAGTGTGTGGGAATAATTAATATTTTCATTTTTATCTTTAACATGAGTTGTACACCACTAAGCGCATCGGAAGTTGTCAGAGAACAGAACTGGAACTAGGCTTTTTGCCTGGTAGACTCTCAATTTACATTAAACAGAGATTGCTCATCAACTGGAGGCAAGGATGTGCCAGGTGGGAGCTGCTTTTAGGTGCAAGAAAATATAACTGGTTTATTTCTCTGTTTTGGGTGGGGCAGATATTAACCCTTTCATTTCCCCCTCCTGATTTGAATGATATTTCTTTTTAAATATAAATCTACAGCAAAAATAGTGATATTGTGAAGAACTTGCACCTCTTAGGCAATGTTCTTGCAATGATATAAAAACTCTGGAAAAATCTACGTTTATTAGATTCGAGTAACATCTGCAAGAGATGGAGATATCTAGTTTCTGTGTTCCAATTTCTCTGTCAATATGATGTTTATGGCTCCCTCTGTTAAATATTTTCTCTGTGTGAACTGTTACTCCTCATTCCAGCATGAATCATTAATTCTGAGAAATGTTCCCAAATTAGCCATTTCATTCATGTGACACTTTCTCAAATTTGTCACCGCCTCTCTCTTTTTTGGGGGGTACCAGGGATTGAACCCAGGAGTGCTTAACCACTGAGCCACATCCCCAGTCTGTCTTATTGTTTTAAATTTTGAGACAGGGTCCTGCTAAGTTGCTTACGGCCTCACTAAGTTGCTGATGTTGGCTTTGAACTTGTAATCCTCCTGCTCTAGCCTCCTGAGCCAGTGGGATTATAACCATGGACTGCACCTCAGTGCAAAGCCCTTCTGCTAGGTTTCCCAGGCTTTTGTGGGATCTGCTTCTCTTTCATCCTTCAGCCTCACATCCTATTCCTTGATCTCAAAAACTCAATTTTCTCCTTAACACATGAGCTTGTTGCTTTGGTTTGGATATGAGGTAGCCCCAGAAGCTCCTGGGTTAATGCAGGAATGTTCAGAGGTGAATGATTGGCTTGCAAGAGCTGTAACCTGATCAGTCCATTCAAATTCGGATGGACTAGCTGGGTGGAAGCTGTAGCAGGTGAGTGCACTGGAGGACCTGGGTCTTTGAGGTGTGCCCTTGAGGATTACATCTTGTCTCCCTGGATTCCCCTTCTTGCTCGTGGCTTCCTATCCACCATGAGGTAAGCAGCTTTCCTTCACCATGCTCTTCTGCCATTATTGTATCTCACCTTGCTCACCTATCTCACCAGAGCGATGGAGCCAACTGACCAGGGACTAGAACTCTGAAACCATGACCCTCTAATAAACTTTTCCTCCTCTAAGTTGTTCTTGTTAGGTGTTTTGGTCACAGTGATGACAAGCTGACTAACACAACCCATCTTGCTTCCTGCTCCTCCAGGGCCTTCTCATATTTCTTCCCTCGGTTGCAGTGATTTCCCTTTCCCTCCATGCATCCTGCTGCCCACCTCCATCCTGGGCGGCCATACTCTCTTGCTTTGTTCTTTTATTGGGGTATTCTTCTGTGACTTTGCCTCCTGTGAACACACCTGGAAATTATGGTATGTTATGAGTAGTTATGTCCCTCCAAAAATTTTATGTTATAGCCCTGTGTTCATCAGGGTGCTGCTGAGAAAGAGAACTAGTAGGAGTTATGTATGTACGTATGTATGTACATGTCTACTGTCTGGATACAGAAGAGGCTCTGCATGCATCCTCACAATGGGAATAAGAGATCTTGAAGGCTTCTACTTGCTTTATCCATTGTCTTGTATCCCCTACATCTGCCACGGAGTGTGGAGCAGTTGCTCATTAGAAGTTAACTCACCTATTGGGACCAGAAAGTCTTTTTGCCTCTTCTTGGTCCTGTCTTTACTTCTAGAAAGGGAATACTTTCGATCCCTGCATGATAGTGTGTGTGAAATTACTAGTAGAGGGTAAGTACATGATCTATTAGTAAAGTTGTTATCAGTCAGGTTTTTCTTTTCCCCTGGGAATTAGAGCACTCAAGAGGACATGGATGGGTTCTCTCTTGGAATGAAACTTTCGTGATTCTGGGTGGGGACATGCAGTGTGGCCAGGCAGGATCAGAGGCCCAAGCCTGCAGATTCGGGAGTGTGTACTCATCTAGTCATCAGCTCTTATAGGCTAATGACAGCCTCCCCTTGAGCTCCAAGAAGTCCTAACAGAACCAGAGGTTTTCAAATGAGAAACAAGGTTTGAAGAGAAGGGGATGCCTAGTGGTCAACTTAATTGAGGCAAATACATCTCTGTCAGAAAGCCATGCTTTTTAATTCTGGAATTACCTAGATGTGTAATGTTAGGAAATCACTAACCTCTCTGTGCAATCTTCTGTGTGCTTGAGTGTATGTGCAGAGTCTTGTGGTCTATTCCAGCTCAAAAATTCAAATTCTTTTTCATTTTATTCTATTCTCTACGTCATTGCCCTGTATATGAAGAAAATTTTCTCTTTAGGGCCTTGTGGTCATCTGCATAATGCCTGTCCCACTCCTACCCCAAGATGCCTAGGTCCTATTGCCTGGTCCGTGAAAATGTTAATTAATGTGTAAAAGTACCTGGTAGATATGATAATAATAAATAATAAATAACTGATAATAATCAGTTATTCCAGGCCTGGGGCCCAACAATCTGTGTATTAATAAGCCTCCAGGTGATTTTGACATTGCTATGGCCCAAGATGATAAATTTCATAATCTGGATCCCATGGAGGAGATACAGGGGTCAGTAAACTCTCTGGGGCTGGACACAAATGTTCCTGCCAGTGTGCATTTTGGGAGGGCAGTTGAGGACTTTCATTAGATTCTCAAAAGGATCTTAGACTCCCAAAGCTTCAGAACCATTATCCTAGTGTACTGGAAGAACTAATTGCTGTCTCTGCCAAGATGAGAATAGTGCTCTGAGAAGCATCGAGACCTATAGTCTAGAAAGTAAGATATTCCCAGTTTTGGCAAATCAGAATTAGATTGACCCTGATAACCATGGTGGTGATCTTGGCATTGATTTCTGGCAAAAAAGATAGAATGCTTCATTAGGTCGTTAGGATATGAATGCTTAACAAGGAAAGCAGTGAGGGAGAAGAGCCGGGAGGGGCTCAATTACACGCAGATGCATCAAACCGAGTTTGGGTTGTTTTATTACTGCTATTAACTGACACTCTAGGGTGGCTACTTTTGGTTGGGAGACATCCCACAACTAAGGCAGGAAGATGGTGGCTGCAAAGAAGACAACAAGTCTCTGGAATCAATCAACTCTAGGCTCCAACTTGTGAAATGTGCAAAGTATGTGCTGGGGTATAAGCAGGCTCTGAAGATGATCAGACAGGGCAAAGTGGATTGGACATCCTCGCTGTCAGCTGCCCAGCTCTGAAGACATCTGAAATACATGTTGGCCAAAATGGGTATCCATTACTGCAGTGACAATAATATTTAGTTGGGCACAGCATAAGGAAAATGCTACAGAGTGTGGCTCTCATTGGTTCAGGTGATCTGATATCACTAGGAACATGCTAGAACAGATTGGTAGAGACTAAATCACACAGTATTTTTCAGTAATAAGACTTGCCAGAGCTTATTCAAAAATAGCATTCCATATGTTTAAGTTCAGGAAAGTGCAAAGAGGAAAGGAGAGATAGCCCAGGATCCCACTGCAAGATAACTAGGCTCCATCAAGGCTTTCTTCAAGGTTTCCTGTATTCTGTTGGAAGAGAAAATTTACACAAAAATGGATTGTTTGCTCCCTTTCTTTTTCTGCAGGTTTGCTCTTCTGTATTTTGCCTTTTAAAAATAATTGTAGATCTTGGAGATCTTTCCATATTAACATCCATAGAGCAACCTCATTATTATTATTATTATTTTATGTACTAGGGATTGAATCCAGAGGCACTTAACCACTGAGCCACGTTCCCAGCCCTTTTTATTTTTTAGTTTGAGACAGGGTCTCACTGAGTTGCTTAGGCCTCACTAAATTGCTGAGGCTGGCTTTGAACTTTCAATCCTTCTGCCTCAGCCTCCCATGCAGCTGGGATTACAGGCATGCATCACTTCATTTGGTTGACCTCATTTTTTAAATGACTTTATAGATATTTTTCATCTTTTTTTGTTCCATAAACATTTTAAAAACACCAATATTATTTGTTTTGCTATTGGTAGCAATAATGCAATAACTGTTTATGTATACATATTTATATTCATTTCCATAAGTAAATTCTTATAAGTAGAATTAATCAAAATGTAATGCATTGTAACATTGTCAAAGTGTCCCCCAGTACGCTATATTATACTTGCTCTAGTGGAGACTGAAAATGCTGGTTTCTCTTCATCATTGCCCATGTCTAAGATTCTTTTCCAATCTAATAGGGGGAAGTCATATTTTTTGATTTGCATTTATTAATTAATAAAATTATCTCATGTTTTTTCACCATTCATATTTTTCTTAACTCTTCAGGTTCTCTATTAATTTTATGTTGCTCTTTATTATTGATTTGAATGATATTTATAAAATAAAGAAAATCATCTTTTGTTCATCATGTGCTGCAAATATATTTCCAGTTTGTGATTTGTCTTCTTGGCTTTTGACTTTTTGTTACACAGATTTTTTTTAAAAAAAGATGCAGTCAAATATATTGCCCTTTTATTCTGTGGTTTCTGACCTAAATGGGGTTTCCAGATTGGTGGGTTAAGGAAATATACAGAAACATTTTATAGGGACTTCATCCATGTGTTTTGTAAGTTTTGCGAAGATATCCTTGTGGACAAAGTGGAGAAATAGAGGCTGAATGAAGACGTACATCAAAGTCTCTTTTGCTCCATCCCATGGACGTGCAGGAAGAGGCTGATTAATGGAGCCTTGTCAACTTGATTTCTTGGGCCTGGGTGAACACAGAACACCTGATTCTCATATTTTCAGAGAGCACAGAGGCCAAGGTGGGTGTTTAATTCTCAGGATAATAGAATCAAGATTCAAAATCTCAACAGATCAAAACATTGAGTTGGAAACTAACAATTCAAATTTAAGAGAGCTAAATCAAGGGTTTGCATTTTTTTTTTAAAGTTCTGGTATACAAGGACAGATGGGAAAACCTGGGATATCAAATATTCATGTTTTTAATGACCACAACAAACTGTAAGTTATTGACATACCAGGAATACAAAGACAGCCCAGGTGCTTCCTGGGCTTCTCATTAATATTTAAAGAATTTTTAAGAAACTCTGAAATAATCATAGATTTACAGTCATGGTGCAGAAAGGATTCAGAGAGTTCATCTTATCTTTTCATCCAAGTTTCTCCATTGGTAACATTCTACGTAAGTACCCTACAGTGTTAAACCACTTAATTGCCATTTGTATCCTCTACAACCTTATTTATTTATGATCCATCAGTTTTTATATTTGTCCATGTTTTATATAGTTCCTTACATTTATATCACATGTATATATGCATACATACAAATATATGTCCACATATTCTTAACAGTTTTTAGTTGGTAAGAAAATTAGGAATAGACATATATGTAGAAAAAATTCAGCTGTTAATTTTAATTCAGAAAAATCAAGCCTGAAACAAATGTGTGCCTGCTTTCTTACTTTCTTTCCATCCTGGAATCAATTTCAGGACCTTGCATATGCTAGGCAAGATCTCTAACCAACCAAGCTACAGACCCCAGATAGATGACAGACACCAAGTAAATGTGTAGAGCATGGGTGGACTTGTACAAAGTATCTGATGTACCTTGATTATATTCCATGTGCACCATCTCATTTAGTTCCCGTGTTACGCTTAAGCTGTGTATTGCCACACTATGGAAATAAAAGGAATGGACTTTAACAGTAATTTTCAAAGGTCCTTTGAAGGCCTGTCATGTCACCAAGGGGTTGGGCTTTTACCATGTAAGTCCAATGGCCATTCAGAGATTGGAGGTGGTTACAAGAAAGCACACTGGTTCAAGGAACTTTCTAGCAAGGAGCGTTGTTGACTAGTGGAATTTGGCTCTCATGAAAGCAGTGGGCAGGGATTATCCCAACAGACAGAGTGACCACACTTGAAGAGGGACGTGGACTCACCAAGTCAGGGGTTGTGTATTTTCTCTCGTATGTGAAAGGTGGTAAGAGTAAAAGGAAACAAGGTGTGTGTAATCTCATGAAAATGGAAGGAAGACCAGGAGAGTAGAAGAAGGAGGCCCGGGGGAGGAGGAGGGAAGGAAAGAGGGAGCTACTGGGGAATGAAATGGACCAAATGATGTATGAATATGTGATAATATGTATAATGATGAGCCAATAAAGATTTCTCTTTTTTTAAAACGGGAGGTTTGGACAGGATTCTTAAATTAAAGTTTGTATTAGAGGACCACTAAACTCTTAATTCAAAGACTCTAGGATTCTACATTGATGAATATCACAAAGAAGCTGGAATATTGGAGAGGAAGAAGGAGGGGGTGGTCCTAGGAGCACACATGTAATGAAAGAACCAAAAATAGTTCAATGCTTTGAATGTTTTCTATCCCAAACCTTTTGCATCAACTTTATAAAGAAGAAGGATCAAATTCAGCTATGATGCTTCCTAGTTTCAGAGGTCTGATAGTATTTTTTGTTACTTTGTCACTCTTTTTTTACCATTTTCTTCCCTAAGTCAATGACTTGTTTTACCTTAAAGAATGCTATTGCTAATAGGCTCCTGGTACTGTTTGACAGCTCTTCCTAATTTAATGAGCAGATCTAGGATATTTGCTGTTGAGTTTGCATGTGTGTTTACGTGAAATGCGTTTGTTCATGGTCAGGACCTAAGGTAACTATGATTATGAAGAGGTGGCTCCTGTCATTCTCTGAGGTCTGGTGTAATTAGATCTCATGTAGAAGGGAATACCCCTCTCATGAAGCTCTAAGGGGAGAATCTGCACTGGAAGCACCTTAGAGGGAAGAAATATATCAGTGGATTTTATCCAATTGAATATAATAGAACCCCCATAAGGTTTTAGCAAATAGATATTTATTTATTGTTCATATACCAAGAAACTCAGAAATTAGTAATTGCCGGCTTTAGTTTAGCAGCTCAGTGGTGTTAAGTCTTGTGTCTCTTCAGTTTTCTTGCCTTTTTCTTTGTGGTGGCGAAACAGCTACTCTACCTCTAGTCACCATGTCAGTATCCAGAGAAGGGAGAAGGAAGAAGGGTTGACATCAACTTTGATTGAAAAATTCAAATGCCTTTCCAGAACTTTCCCTGGTAAATGTCCATTCATGTCTCATTGCTAGAATTTCCCCTTCTACTCACAATCTATGCACAATTTGAGACATTTTTACAATGAGAAAAACTAAGACAGAGAAAAAGAGAGTTTCCTATAGTTTTCAGATGGTTTAAGGATATTAATCTGCCAGGAAGGTTGGACTATGGATCTGGGAGATTTAACTTGACATTTATTTACAGAGTCCCATTATATACTCATATGTCTGGGATTAAGAGAAATGAGGTAGGGAGATAGGGATTTTGATAACTCCACGGAATTGAAATTATTTACAGTATAGGACATGAAATTGGTTATAAAGACTCTCCTTGTGGTTTTGATGCAGCCATTCTCTGGAAAAAAATCAATTTGTGAGCAATCTCTTCAGTCTTTTTATTGTAAACATGGTGAGGTGATGTTTTGGCTATTGAACTCTGGAGTCAAAGTGGGTGTTGGAAGATCCTTTGTCTGCATTTGGGAGCTGTCTGAGTAATTGAGACCAGGGCTTGACTCTGTGTCCACAATGCACTAAATTAAATTAGAGACTTCGTGGAATGAACAATGAAAGCCCCAATTTTGTTATGATGCTATTCACTTAATATGTGTGAGCATGCAGATCTTTTAAGTGGTAACATAAAACAGGCCTTGCATTCCTAGGCTCCAAACACTGGTTTTAGAAAAATGTGTTTAGTAACACAACTCTAATTATTTAAAGAGTCTTTGAGCATCTGGTGAGGGAGGTTTGAATTAGCCCCTTTTTATAAATCAGGAAACTGGGACAGGAGAGTTAAGAACTTGCCTGAAGTTTCCCTAACAGAGCTGGACTTCAGTGTGTATCTTGTCTAATTCAGCATCCTATGGAATTCCCTCTTTCTTTGGGGGGTGTACTGAGCTACTGATAATCTCCATAAAGTAAGTTAAAAAAAGAAAAAAAAAACAGGTGTGTTTAGGTACAGACCTGAGGTTTGGATTGAAAATATTGTAGAGGTCATCAGGTGTTGGTGTTAATGCCCTGTCCTTGTGATTTAGAACATATGTGTCATATAGTTATTTAGATGAAAATCTGTGAGATCCGTCTTTGTAGCAATTAAGTGTCTTGACTGTGAGTCTGAGTTCTATCTGTTCTATGTTTTCCAACACAAAGGGGTCACTGGCCTGGGATGTTTGTCCTTTTGGATGCCCCCCTGGTCCTGGGCTGATGTCTCTGTGGATGTGGCAAACCCTTGTACTTTGGCCACCACTGCACACTGACCGCTACTCATGCACTGACCCTGTCAGTCCAGTGTTACCTGGGAAGGACATGGTTCCATTCCCTTTTGACTTCCCCATCCCCGAAGAGGAGAATGAACATTTCAAAAGAGCTTTTCACTAAGGGTATGATCAAAAAAAGATGAAAAGGAATAAAAAGAGAGGGGCATTGAGCAGAGTGCTGCTGGGCACTGATGAGCTTGGCTGGCACGACTCATTTTCCTTCATTTCTCCCTTGCCTAATAGCTGCTGCTCCAAAGCCTGTCCTTGGAAGTTCCTGCTTTTTTGCTCTTCCCTTGTGATGCCTGTCCCTCCAATGCAGAGAAGTGTTCACTTTGCATCCAAAGGCTCTTCTTTCTGGATGGCAAAGGCTGCTCTTCCCATATAACTTTTTTTTTAATGCTGTGCTTTGGATGGATACATAGTACTAGTAAAAACAAGAATAAAGTGAACAGAGAACTGGGGATGTAGCTCAATGGTAGAGTGCTTGCTTAGCATGAGCCAGGTTCAAATCCCAATAAACCCCCTCACCCCACAGAAGAGAAAAAAGTAAATAGGTTTGATTTACATTCCTGTTTTCATGTCCAACTCTCTGGTGTCAGAAATGACACTCACCAAAGCAAACCATTATATGTTATATACACACATATGTGTATATGCATGTCTGCATTTCTTTCTCTCTCTCTCTCTCTCTCTCTCTCTCTCTCTCTCTCTCTCTCTCTCACACACACACACACACACACACACACACACACATCTCTGTGTTTGGGATATAGGTTCTTGAGAGTGCTGGAGTAATGAACTGAACTTACCTTTATTTATTTGGTTTTAAGCTTCTTTTTCCCCTTTAAGTAATTTAGCCATATCTATCCTGAGCTATAAAAATGGACATACTCTTAGACACAGTAATTTCTCCGTGGGAAATTATAACAAGAAATCATTTAAAAGAGAAAGCTATAAAATGCATGGATGTACTTTTAGCAAATGGAGGTGTAGTAATTTACGGTTTATAAGGCCTTGTCATGTTATTTCAGTTCATGTTCACAACCCTCCAGGGCAACTGGCTCTATTTTCCCTCCATATTATATAAACAAGGAAACAGGCTCAGAGTTATGGTATGATTTCTTTAGAGTTTCACACTTAAGTGAGTTGAATATTTTTGCTTATCTGTGAAATAATAACCTTTGCTTATTTGGGAAACTGAAAAAGAGAGAGGATACTAGTAACAAAACCTTGACCTGAAGCACTTTGAAAAATGAAACCCTAGCCAGAGCAATTAGACAGACGAAAGAAATTAAAGACATAAATATAGGAAAAGAAGAACTTAAACTAGCACCATTTGCTGATGATATGATCCTATACCTAGCAAATTCTACCAAGAAACTTCTAGAACTAGTAAATGAATTCAGCAAAGTGGCAGGATATAAAAATCAACACCCATAAATTAAAGGCATTCTTTGTATATTCTTTGTATAGCAGTGACAAATCCTCTATTAGTCAGATTTTTGTTGCTGTGATCAAAATACTTCACAAGAACAACTTAGAGGAGGAAAGTTTATTTGGGCTCATAGTTTCAGGAGTTCAGTTCATGGTTGACTGACTCCATTTCTCTGGACCCAAGGTGAGGCAGAACATCATTGTAGAAGGGAGTGGCAAAGAGGGCTGTTCTGCTCATGAGGGCCAAGAAAAGAGGGCTGGGGTAGGGAGGAAAAGAGGGAGGGAGGGAGGGAGGGAGGGAGGGAGAGGAAAAATGGCCACAGGGAAGATGAACCCTTCCTGGGTACAACCCCAGTGACCCACCTCCTCCAGCTACCATCTACCTGGCTAGAGTTACCACCCAGTTAGTCTGTGCAAGCTAGGGAGGACTGATTAGGTTGCAACTCTTATAATGCAATCATTTATCCTTTGAATATTTTTGCATTAACACAGGAACTTTGAGATGATGCCTCATAACTAAACTGTAACATTTTTCTCTTGTCCTCCAAAAGCTTATGTCTATTTCACAATGCAAAGCTCATATAGCCCATCTCCAAAAGTCCCCACAGTCTTATCAGTTCCAGCTCTACCCAAAATTCCAAGTCAAAAGTCTCATCTAGACTAATGGCAAACCCATGGCAGGGAGACCCTATAAAAAACAAAGTAGGATAGATAAATCAAATATACAATGGCTCAGGGTAAACATTTTCATTCTAAAAGGCAGGAATGGGAGAATGTAGAGAAAAAATGGGACCAAAACCAGACTCAAATCCAGCCAGGCAAATATTGATTCTCTAATTCTATGTATAATATCCAGGAAATGTGTTGGTGAGATGTGAGCGACAAAGGGCATGGGATGCCCTGCCCCTTTGACCTGGCTGGGCCTTTTTTTTTTTTTTTTTTAGGCTGGCTTTGTCTGAAGCCAACAGATTTCTCAGTGAATGATTCACATCATTGGTATCTCTTAATCCTAGAAGCCTCTATTCCAGAATTGGCTTCACCTTCATAGCTTAATGTATCATCCTTTCAGAGGGAGCCTTCAGGGGTTCTGACCCTATTACACTTTGCCTGGCTTCCCAGGTCTTCCTTTGACATCTCAGTGGAAATTACCATGACCCCCTAATCCCATTATCCTGCATTCCTACAGAACCAGCACCATGTGGATGATGACAAGTTCTGCTGCCAATTTGAGCCATAGTTAGGCCTCCTTGGATCATGGCTACAGTAGCCTCTGAGTTCATGGGCAGCTGAACATGATTAAGGAACTTCCTAGGCACCCCCTACCCCACTGTAAGCAGGGTTGCCCCCAACTGCTCTTAAACTGCAATGGGTATAGTCTTGTTCATTTCTGGGATGACCTCAAGGGCATTGTATTTGTGTAAAGTTCTTAGCATCTCTTTAGGGGCTATAATTCCTTCAACAACTATACTTTCCTTAGTCTCGGTTTTACATGCACTTTTCTGGCTAAACTGCAAGTTTTTCAAATCTTTTCTCTGTGTATTTTGTTCCTGTTCCTCACAGTAAATATAAAGACTGCCAGTAATACCCATTTTGCCACCTGAATGCTGTGCTTCCTTGAAATTTCCTCCACCAAATTAATTAGTACATCACCTTTAAATTCAGCCTTACACAAAGTCTCATGACATGGACAAAATGTAGACAAGTTCTTTGCTACAATGTAAAATTGTGGCTTTGAGTCCAATTTCCAATAGAGTTCTCATTCCTCTCATTCCTCTTTGATCAAATGTTTCCTGAGCTAAAATTCTGGTCAATACTTTCATTAAACCTAGAAAGGAGCAGGTATTGGCAGCATGCTCAGAATATTTGAAACCTCATGAACCCAGTCTTTTGTTCACATTACTATCAGTATTCTGGTTTTCTGAGCTCCCACCAGTCATTAAGCTCTTCTAACAAGTTTGGAGTTGCAGTCTGGTTTCTCCAGACTGCAACTCCAAACTTTATCAAACTCTTTCATGCACCATTTTCAAAAGCTTCTAAACCACATGGTCAGGCCAGTCACAGGCTCATTCCAATTCTCAGTACTAATTTCTGTGTTAGCTTTATGTCACTGTGACCAAAATAATTGGCAAAACAACATAGTTTGAGAGGTCCAGTTCCTAGTTGGCCAGAAGTAGACAGACAACCATGACAGAAAGGTTGTTGGTAGAAGAAAGCTGCTCACCTCATGGAAACCAGGAAGCAGAGAGAGAAATTGGGAAGGGCCACAGGGAAGATGAACCCTTCCAGGGCACACCCCAGTGACCCACTTCCTCCAGTCATACCCCACCTGCCTATAGCTACCACCTAATTAGTCACAAACTAGGAAAGACTGACTAATTCACAGCTCTCACGATAGAATAATTTCACCTCTGATGTGGGGAAATAGACAAATTCATACCTTGCTGTGGGATTGAAAATTGGTGCAACCACTCTGGAAAGCAGTATGGAGATTCCTCAGAAAACTTGGAATGAAACCACCCTTTGATCTAATTACCTTATTCATTGGCATGTACCCAAAAGACTTAAAATCAGCATGTGCAGCCACATCAATGTTTATAGCACTTCAATTCACAACAGATAAGCTATGGAACGGAACCAACCCAGATGCCCTTGAACAGATGAATGGATAAAGAAAATGTGTCATATATACACAACAAAATATTACTCAACCATAAAGAAGAATGAAATTATGGCATTTGCAAGCAAATGGGTGGAACTGGAGATGATCATGCCAAGTGAAATAAGCCAATCCCCCAAAACCAAAGGTCAGATTTTCTTTCTGATATGCAGATGCTAACTCACAGTAAGAAAGGGGCCAGAGAGAGGAAAGACTAGATTAGACAAAAGGAAATGTCAGGAAGAGAGAGGGGATGGGAATAGGAAAGACAGTAGAATGAATCAGAGATAAATTTTCTATGTTTTAATTTGAATACAGTATAAATTCACATCAGCGTATAACCACAAAAATGGTTATACTTCATGTATGTATGATGCGTCAAAATACATTCTACTGTCATGCATAACGAAAAAAGAATGAATAAAAAAATTATAAAAAGAATAATTTTACCTTGGAATATTCCAAGGAGCATTTGGTGGGGGGACCTCATATCTAAACCATAACATTAAGCCTCCTATTTAAAACAAGAGTCTGGAATAGTAGGGGTTACTCTGAGGGATGATTCTGAGCATGCTGCCAATACCTGCTCCATTATAGGTTTAATGAAAGCATTGACCAGAATGTTAGCTCAGGAAATATTTGATGACCTATGAGATGCAGAAGAAACATACTCCAAGGAACAGTGCTAGCCCCAGGCTTTTCTCCTAATCTCCAGAAACAAGCCAGTGCTTTATTGCTCTTGGTCTCAACTGGTAGGATAACTGCCTCATTCATTACTTTATGTTCCTTTGTCCAAACTTAAAGCCTTTTTGCTGTGAAGAAAAGAAAAGGCTGTCCTTTCCCTGAAGAAGGGAACTGTCTGAGTTTCTTGGTTCTTATGGGACTGGGATTTTTTTTTTTTTTTTTTTTTTTAGTGGCCTGGGATTCCTCCTGAGATTTGAGCAATGACCCCATTGTAGAAATCCTCCTTGCTATAGGTCCTGGGCAGTGGTCTGTGGGAACATGTTGCTCTTTGAATTAAAGATTTGGGAATATGGGACAGAAAGCTATTCTCTCAAAGGGTCCTCATGAAAGAGCTGGCTCCCAGGTACCTTTCTTTTAAAGGATGGGACTTTTAATTTGTAGGCATCAGGTCCCCTGCTCTTTACCTTTCCCCATTCCTCTTTCAAAGCATGTGTGTGTTCAAGTGATTAATGTCCCATTTTTCTTGGTTGGGTTTGTCTGCTTTCCCAAATAAGCAAAATAGAATCACTCTACTTCTCCACTTTTTAGTGCTCTAGTTGTTATAGATTTTGAAATGTGTTCTTATCCTGGGCCTTTTATTGTTCAGCATGAAAACTGGTAGAACAATAATTTTCCTTACCACTATGTATAGTATCCCTTCTGCTCAAAGCACTTCTTAAAGATTAACCAATTAGGGGCTGGGGCTGTAGCTCAGTGGTGAAGTGCTTGCCTTGCATATGTGAGGCACTGGGTTCAATCCTCAGCATAAAAATAAATAAATAAAGAGACTGTGTGTTTATCTACAACTAAATAAATATTTTTTTAAAAAAAGATTAACTAATTAATTTTCTCAACATCCTTGTCCTAGTGGGACAATTAATAGTTGACTAATAATAGGATGAAGAACAAAAATGATTCTTACTCTTTCATAAGTATCTTCAAGCTTCAAAGCATATTTCCTGCCACCAGCTAGAATATAGAATAGGGAAGAAAATGGACAGAAAAAAAATCTCTCCACTCTCTCTCTCTCTGCCTCCTCATGAATTTCTCCATCAAGGACTTTGGTGCACTTCTTTAGGGGACAAACTATGCAGAGCCAACTTGGTCTAAAGACTTGAATATGAAAACTTAATTCTAAGCCTGGTTTTCCTTCTGGGTTAGAATCACAGGATGTCAGGGGATTCAGACCTTAGAGATAAAATTAGTCAACCCCTTGATGTCACAGATGTGAAAACTCATGAAGAGAAAGGTTGGATTATCCCAAGGACACACAGGACTAGATTGGTTTGTTCCTTGTTCTGCCCTTGGTGTTTCAGAGGAGATGTCTGCTCACCTTAAAGGTCTTATGAGAATGAATTAGTTCTGTTATTGTCCAGTGCTGGGGTTTAGATATTGGGTAATGGATGCTCAGTACCTGTGTGTGGGTTCCTGAGCCAGGTGGAAGCTACTTGCTGCATCTAGCCCAGCTGGTGTGCCAGAGAAAGTAGATGAACACTGTTTTACAAAAATGCTCTCTTAGTACATTTGGGGAAAATAGGATATAGAATATATCATTTATCTTGAGAGAGTCAACAAAGGTTTGATTTAAACAATAGTCCATTATGATGTTCACTGTAGCAAATTCTGTAATTATAAGTTTTATGGCAACCCCCATTACAAAACCATTTTCATCCCTCTCCTAACTGTCTGAAAAACTGTAAATTGGGTGGAGATTTTCGTGGCTAGACCCTGCCTGTTAGAGAATGGATGGCTTCTGGGAGCTCAGGGAAGGAAAGAAAATCTCATTAGCTGCCTCTGAGTTATTGTTGAATGGGAAGAAACGTAAGTATATTCCTTTTGGAGTTCGCAAAAGAGTTGAGTCTATTTCCCTCTGTAGAGTGGAATTATGAAAAAAGAGGCAAAAAGGTCTCATTTTCAAAGCTATATAGACTCACTAAGAAGAGCTGAGGGGAAAAGGTGTTACCAAGTCACTTTTCAGCAACTGCTGAAATCACTGCTCAGGATTTCAACATCTAACCATCTCATGTGTGAGTTTGACATTTTCCCTGGCTCTGTCTTGATTATTGTGTCACTGGAATGAGAACTCCTGAGTGAGATGAAGGGTTTGAAAGCCTAGCTGGAGGGAGAAAGGCTTGGCATGCATCCTAGCTTGTGGTCATTTCTGAAGTGGTAGGACCTAGCCTCCAGGGTTAAGGGAATCGAGTTGCCTCTGTCCAGGGTTGACACAAGGCCACATGGTAATGGGTGCCTGACAAACAGGATTCAAGGACTCGTAGTTCTGGGACAGGATTCAAGACACTTCAAATCTTTTCTCACTCCTGTCTTGAAATGTCATTTTGGTTATCCAACCATAAGTACACTTCTTATCCTCAGGTCAGTCACCACATTGTCTTCTCTGAGTGACATGTTTTTGTTCTTTTTCAAACATTCTTTTATTTGTTTTAATTAGTTATACATGACAGTAGAATGCATTTATGCACTTTGATGTATCATGCATCGATGGGGTATAATTTCCCGTTTTTCTGATTGTACATGTTGTAGAATCACGTTGGTCATGCAGTCAGATATGTCCATAAGGTAATAATGTCTGTTTCATTCTACTATAGTTCCTATTCCCATATCCCCTCCCCTCCCTTCACTCCCCTCTACCTAATCTAAGGTAACTCAGTTCTTTCATAGTGCCCCCCCCTTGTGAATTAGCATCTGGATATCAGAGAAAACATTCAGCCTTTGGTTTCTTGGGATTGGAGTACCGTGTTTTTGACTGTGGGCTCACTGTCCCCATCCTTCCTTGTCTCCTGGTCCTAGTCACCAAGGATTACCTCAATTTCTTAGCTTTCCCTGCTCCTCCTCCCTTCCACATGATCTTAGACTACAAATAAGTCTTCATTCTCAAAATTCAGAGAGCATTTATTTGCCATACTACTGGAATAAGATCTTTGCTTATAATTATTTCATATAGTTTGCAAATCATTTCATATACTTTGTGGGTCCCTCTACCTGTGTCTTGGGGACAGGGCTACCTTCTTTTATCCAGTCTAGGGGATTCAAGGACATAGTATGCACACCATCAATAGTGGTTGACTTGTAATATAGTATGTGTGGGAAAGTCTTATCTCCTTTATTCCGTATTGGCCCTTTAAGGATAAATTCAGTCATTCACCTTTCTGGGCTGTGTACTCATTTGATGCATAATAAATATTTGTTAATTTTACCTTTAGCTTGACTCACATTTCCAGGTGCTCATCATCTATAAAACATAGATGACTCCTCTTATGATGGAACATTATTATAGTTGGTGCTCATGTTCGCTGTGATCATGGATTCTGCTTTTATTTATTTATTTTTGGATTCTGATTTTTCCCCCCTCTAATAACCATGCTTTTGCAAAAATTGTTTCTGTGCAAAGTGCCCATTTTTCATCCTCATACACACAGATGTGAATTTAAAAATACTGGTATCACACTATTCAGTACCCCACTTTCTGGTGCTATTCCTTCTAGCATCCTTAAAAACTGTCTAGAAATAAGTGAGGATAAAATATTAAATAAAAGTATTCTCAAAGTATCGACCTATGTAATACGAAGAAAAAATGACCTTAGTCATTTCCCTGCCTCATCCCTTCTTCCCACATGCTGGAGACCCATGGCCGCACCCTTTTCCAGAGTTGCCGGAATGTTCTTCTTTTTTACCATGTGGTATCATGAATGCTGTGCCTAAAACCCCCCAATTCTGACTGGTCTGTTGGCCTAGTTAACTTTTCTTAAAATATTATTTTCTTATTTCATAAAAAATTTACACCTTACAAGGATATTTTCTTAACATGATAATAAACTTACTTTTAAGTGAAATTCTGTTATCATCCTTTAACTATTCCTTCACTAATGAACTTCTTACTGTATTGTAACTTATCAAGTTTTTTAGAAATGCTAAATATTTTGAAATATACAACTAGGAAAGGATATTCTTGTTTGTCTGCTTATTTGACAAACACTTGACACCTACGGTGTGATGTTTAAAGAAAAATTAAAAATAATAATAAAAAAGATGCATCTTATTCCTGATTTCTGGAGGTTTGCATTCTACAAAAAGACCAGAACAGGGCTGGGGTTGTAGCTCAGTGGTAGAGTGCTTGCCCCGCACGTGTAAGACTCTGGGTTCGATCCTCAGCACCACATAAAAATAAACAAATAAAAATATTTAAAAAAGAGACCAGAACAGCATTGAGTTTAAGGATGAGAGAACTAAAATAGAGGGTGGGGGCTGTGCATTGGGAGTTTGTGGTCTCAGAGAATGCAATGATTTGTTATGAGTTGGGGCAATCTGCAGAGCCTTTCGTAAGGGGAAGCTTTGAGGTGAAACTAGATGGTTGAGTAGATGAAGAAGAGGGTGAAGAAGAAGTTAAGGAGGAACAAAAACTGATTCATAAAAGTGCATGTAGAGTTTGGGGCCAGATATCAGGGGACTGCCTATGATGTGTGTGGAAATATAACAAAACAAAAACAAACCATTCACTTTTTTTTCTAAAGTCAAAGCAGTAGTTTTTCCTCTGTTTTTTCCCCTTGCAGCTGAAAATATTAATGTGGCCCTCTAATTACTGTTGTTCTTACAGATGGATGGAAAGAGCAGATGCCAATGCTGAAGGGGAAAAAGGTGTTCTGAAAAGATAGCAGTGGACGTGGAATCCTCAGCACTGGCTCCCTGAATGAGAGGAGAAGCCTGGGCGGCAGATACACAGTTCATTGCTGGGGTTTTCCTTAACAGAGAAAAGTCTCCACAGAGTAGCAAAAATAGCAAAAACTCCAAGTTGGGGTCCTGAGGTCTAAATCTGCTGTGTGACCCTGGGGAAATCTTTTACCTTCCTAGGCCTTAGCATCCTCCACTGTATAACGAAGTGATGGAATAAGAAATCTTTAAGATTTATTTGGGCCATTCTGTAGTAGTCCAAGAGGGTGTCTCGAAGTTTCCTTGCATATCTACTTCATTTGGGAGTCTCATCCCCTGAGAGTCAGTACTAGGAGGTAAAGGCATTTCTCATAAGACTCTCATGTCCTCCTGCCCCCAAGGACCCTTCTGCAGGTACTCCACACCAGGAAAACCTGCAGTCTGTCCAGACTGGTACATTCTACACTTATCTTGCCCTTTCCAACCCTGGATTATTGATCTCTGGAGAAAGAAGATTTATTTTTATCCTTTTCTTGTTTTTCTGCACTGTCCCATGCTGTTGCAGACTTTCTTGTTTCAAGATATCTTTATGGAGACTTCCTGGGTGCCAGGTATTAGGGGCACATAAGCAAAAATTCCCCTTAAGGTGGAAGAACACACATACAAATGAATAAATGTCTGGCAGGGTGCGGAATGAGTGAGTGAACATTTAATTCTTTTTCAAACTCAGAGGCCTAAATACTTACTGATTGTTTCCTATATCCTATTAAATAAAAGCTCTCTAAAATCTTTGAAGGAATATAAGATCATGGAAGGGTAAAGATCATACCAGTCATTGTCAACTTATTGAACTCCCCAAACCTAAGGATGATTTATGAAATCCCATGACAAGCACCCTCTGGATGACCTGGTCATAAACAACATGTACGTTTAGTTACTTTCTAAAACTGTAAATGGTTTTGTTGCAAATTATCTCCCCTGCTACTTCCCTGTCCCTCAGTCTCCCTGACTACTCTAATTTTTCACTTATTTCTCTCTTCCAATTATACCCCTGTTTTCCACTCTTTGATGAATTTATTTTCTTCATCATCTTATAGGTAGCTTTAGTAAGGGATACTTAGGTGCTAGACACCTAGGTCTTTATTTTATCCCAATGCCAATATTTTTCTGAAGAAACTGAGGCCTCAGTGAGGCTCAGTCATTTAGCTAAGGTCACCTAATAAGGAGCAAACTCAGAACCTCAGTCAGTCTGATCTGTCAAAATCCAGCCTTGTGGGCATGGTTCACATGCATGTAATATCAGTAGCTCAGGAGGCTGAGGCAGGAGGATCACAAGTTCAAAGCCAGCCTCAGCAATTTAGCAAGGCATTAAGTAATTTAGTGAGATCCGGTCTCAAAATTAAAAATTAAAAGGACTGGGGATGTGCTCAGTGGGTAAGTGCCCCTGAGTTCAATCCCTGGTACCAAAAAAAAAAAAAAAGAAAGAAAGAAAGAAAGAAAGAAAGAAAAGAAAAAGAAGAAAGAAAGAAAGAAAGAAAGAAAGAAAAGAAAAAGAAGAAAGAAAGAAAAATCCAGCCTTATGTCTTTCTAAGGCAGTCTTAAAAAATATCACTTAAGTATTCCTGAAACTCTTCAGATAACTTCCAGAAAGTTAAGATGGTTGTGTTTTCTTTTATAACAGATTCAATTATTTGAGAAAAAAAAATGGCTAAAGCTTGCAAAATTTGTAGGAGAGAACTTTTGGGCCCTGTGGAGATTTTTACTGAGCACCAACATTTTCTCAAAGGCCAGGAACAGCAATTATGATAAAAGAGACTAGGAAATAAAAGGAATAAACAATGTAGGGATTGCTCTGGGAAAACCATCACCCATCGTAGGCTTCCACTTTGATAATGACCTTCCTTCTTCCCAGAGGGACTTGGAGCATGCAGGCTATCTGAGAGTTTTTCAACTCTGGCTTTTTATGGCCTTGACAAGGACAGCTGTAATAAGAGAAGACTCTGAGCTACAACAAGTGGAACAATTAAATGTATTTACCTGGTGACATTCAAACCATTTCTTTGTTGGAAATGGGGATGAACTAGTACAGATGCTTATATGTAAGGACTTGTGTTTTTTTTAGTATTATTTTTGGATGTTGCTTGGAGTGCCATGCTTTTGAATTTTCAGTTTAGCTGAAGTTTAGTTGAAAATAATGTGAATTTAAAATGAATGATAATCTCTATTCCCATTTTAAGTTTATAATGTTTACCTATCTAATAATAACTGGAAATTAATTCTGGACTCATACCCCAGTTAAACTTAGTTATAGAATCAGGCTGAGTTTGACATTAAGGGTGTGACTGGGAAAACATAGGAACTGAATTCTTGTCTTTTTCTTTATTTCATGAGACTCTCTATCCATGGCAGTAAAGTTTTCTTTAGAACAGAAGAAGAATTGACTTGTCAGTTCCTTTTAAAACCTGATCTAGAGCCCTCATAATTTAAGAATTATAGTGCTTAATGTTTTTCTCTGTCATGATGACACAGTCTTTGCTAGGGCAATAAGAAGAGGAAAGAACGGTGACACCATGTTAAAGCCCTTGACCTCTTCCTGGAGCTACTACAGAGTGGCCATGTTCACTGGCTCTGGGACACATGGCTTCTGAGAGTTTCCTATGATAGCACCCCCTAACTAAGCATTTCCATAATCAGTTGTGCTAGCATTGAGACTTAGAGTGATATTTTATGTCCCTTTGAAGGACATAAAATTGTGCTAAATTATTCCATGACCAACAAATATCTGTTCAGGATTGATTGTGTGCCAGGCACCGAGCTAGACCTAAGGATACAAAGCAAAACAAGGCACAGCCCTTGTCTTCAAATTTTCTTTATCCAACAAGAAATTGGAAACTTTCAGGAAAATGTATCGATTGCATTCCTTTGTTAATGAAAATAGTGAATTCAGAATCAAAATGGTTAACTGTTCACTGTTAATTTGGGGCTATCATGAAGAAAGCAGCTATGAATATGCATGTAAATCATTTTGCCAACGTATCTTATCACTTCTTGGGTAAATGCCTTGGAATGGAATTGCTAGATCACATGATAGATGTGTGTTTAAATTCATCAGAAACTGCTGAACTTTTCCAAAGTTGTCATCCCATTTCACATCTACCTGCAATGGGTATGTGTTATGTGTGTGAGTGTGTGTGTGTGTGTGTGTGTGTGTGTGTGTGTGTTTGCTATATTTATTGAGGATTTTTGTTTCCGTGGTTAAGAGTTGTTGTAATGTTTTTCTTTATATGGTATCAAGTCAAGATTGCTTACTCTTTTTTGCTGATCTTCTCAACCCAGGCTATCTGCTTGGATGCCTGCTCTAGGCTTTTTTGTCTTGATCTTTGCTCACTTTACCCCTAAATTCTACCTTCCCATTTCTGGCACTTATTTGCTATGATTGGACTTGTGTTTGAACTTCTCAGGATTTTTGGACCATTCTAAATTTGTGAAGAGAGCCCAGGACCTGGGTTATTCTGTTTTTCTCCATGCTATGTTCAATCAGTCTTGGCCTCCTGAAACTCTGGGGAACAAATATATTGGAAGATATTCTAATAAAAACAAAAACTTGGATACAAACCAATGTCCTTAACAGGGTAGATCTTTTAGTAAATTGTTAACTTCCACTTTGAGCTGTTAGGACTTTGAATCGAAGTATTTCTCTAATTAGCTTTATTTTTTATTTTTTTTATTGGTCGTTCATAACATTACATAGTTCTTAATACATCATATTACATGGTTGATTCACGTGGATTATGAACTCCCGCTTTTACCCCGTATACAAATTGCTGTATCACATCAGTTTCCCTTCCATTGATTGACATATTGCCTTTCTAGTGTCTGATGTATTCTGCTGTCTGTCCTATTCTCTACTATCCCCCCTCCCCTCCCCTCCCCTCCCATCCCCTTTTCTCTCTCTACCCCTTCTACTGTAAATCATTACTTCCATTTGTATTCTCTTGTCTTGCCCCTCCTTTCCTCTTATATGACATTTTGTATAACCCTGAGGATCGCCTTCCATTTCCATGCAATTTCCCTTCTCACTCCCTTTCCCAACCACCTCTCAACCCTGTTAATGTAAATCTTCTTCTCAAGCTCTTCGTCCCTACCCTGTCCTTGTTTACTCCCCTTATATCAAAGGAGTCATTTGGTATTTGTTTTTTAAGGATTGACTAGCTTCACTTAGCATAATCTGCTCTAATGCCATCCATTTCCCTCCAAATTCTATGATTTTGTCATTTTTTAATGCAGAATAATACTCCATAGTATATAAATGCCACATTTTTTTTATCCATTCATCTATTGAAGGGCATCTAGGCTGGTTCCACAGTCTTGCTATCGTGAATTGAGCTGCTATGAACATCGATGTAGCAGTGTCCCTGTAGCATGCTCTTGTTAGGGCTTTAGGGAATAGACCGAGAAGGGGAATAGCTGGGTCGAATGGTGGTTCCATTCCCAGCTTTCCGAGAAATCTCCATACTGCTTTCCAAATTGGCTGCACCAATTTGCAGTCCCACCAGCAATGAACAAGAGTGCCTTTTTCCCCGCATCCTCTCCAGCACTTATTGTTGTTTGACTTCCTAATGGCTGCCAGTCTTACTGGAGTGAGATGGTATCTTAGGGTAGTTTTGATTTGCATTTCTCTGACTGCTAGCGATGGTGAGCATTTTTTCATGTACTTGTTGATTGATTGTATGTCCTCCTCTGAGAAGTGTCTGTTCAGGTCCTTGGCCCATTTATTGATTGGGTTATTTGTTATCTTATTGTCTAATTTTTTGAGTTCTTTGTATATTCTGGTTATTAGGGCTCTATCTGAAGTGTGTGGAGTAAAGATTTGTTCCCAGGATGTAGGCTCCCTATTTATCTCTCTTATTGTTTCTTTTGCTGAGAAAAAACTTTTTAGTTTGAGTAAGTCCCATTTGTTGATTCTATTTGTTAACTCTAGCGCTATGGGTGTCCTATTGAGGAATTTGGAGCCCGATCCCACAGCGTGTAGATCATAACCAACTTTTTCTTCTATCAGATGCCGTGTCTCTGATTTAATATCAAGCTCCTTGATCCATTTTGAGTTAACTTTTGTGCACGGCGAGAGATAGGGATTCAGATTCATTTTGGTGCAAATGGATTTCCAGTTTTCCCAGCACCATTTGTTGAAGATGCTATCCTTCCTCCATTGCATGCTTTTAGCCCCTTTATCAAAAATAAGATAGTTGTAGTTTTGTGGATTGGTTACTGTGTCCTCTATTCTGTACCATTGGTCCACCCGCCTGTTTTGGTACCAGTACCATGCTGTTTTTGATACTATTGCTCTGTAGTATAGTTTGAAGTCTGGTATCGCTATACCGCCTGATTCACACTTCCTGCTTAGTATTGTTTTTGCTATTCTGGGTCTTTTATTATTCCATATGAATTTCATGATTCTTTTATCGATTTCTACAAGATATGCTGTTGGGATTTTGATTGGCATTGCATTGAACTTATATAGGACTTTTGGTAATATCGCCATTTTGATGATGTTAGTTCTGCCTATCCATGAGCAGGGTATATTTTTCCATCTTCTAAGGTCTTCTTCTATGTCTTTCTTTAGGGTTCTGTAATTTTCATTGTATAAATCTTTCACCTCTTTTGTTAGGTTGATTCCCAAGTATTTTATTTTTTGGGGGGATATTATGAATGGAGTAGTTGTCCTCATTTCCGTTTCAGAGGATTTGTCGCTCATATACAGGAATGCCTTTGATTTATGCGTGTTGATCTTATATCCTGCCACTTTGCTGAATTCATTTATTAGCTCTAATAGCTTCTTTGTAGACCCTTTTGGGTCTGCTAGGTATAGAATCATATCATCTGCAAATAGTGATAATTTAAGTTCTTCTTTTCCTATTTTTATGCCTTTAATTTCTTTCGTCTGCCTAATTGCTCTGGCCAGTGTTTCGAGGACTATGTTGAACAGAAGTGGTGAGAGAGGGCATCCCTGTCTTGTACCAGATCTTAGAGGGAATGCCTTCAATTTTTCTCCATTCAGAATGATGCTGGCCTGTGGCTTATCATAGATTGCTTTTACAATGTTGAGGTATGATCCATTTATCCCTAATTTTTCTAGAGTTTTGAACATAAAGGGATGCTGTACTTTGTCGAAAGCTTTTTCTGCATCTATCGAGATGATCATATGGTTCTTATTTTTAAGTCTATTGATGTGGTGGATAACATTTATTGATTTCCGTATATTGAACCAACCTTGCATACCAGGGATGAATCCTACTTGATCATGGTGTATAATTTTTTTGATATGTATTTGAATCCGATTCGCCAGAATTTTATTGAGGATTTTTGCATCAAGGTTCATTAGAGATATTGGTCTGTAGTTTTCTTTCTTTGAAGTGTCTTTGTCTGGTTTCGGAATCAGGGTGATGTTGGCCTCGTAGAACGAATTTGGAAGTTCTCCCTCTTTTTCTATTTCCTGAAATAGCTTGAAAAGTATTGGTGTTAGTTCCTCTTTAAAGGTTTTGTAAAACTCTGCTGTATACCCATCCGGTCCTGGGCTTTTCTTAGTTGGTAGTCTTTTGATGGTTTCTTCTATTTCCTCTATTGTTATTGGTCTGTTTAGGTTGTCTATATCCTCCTGGCTCAATCTGGGCAGATCATAAGACTCAAGGAATTTATCTATGCCTTCACTATCTTCTATTTTATTGGAGTATAAGGATTCAAAGAAATTTCTGATTATCTTCTGTATTTCTGAAGTGTCTGTTGTGATATTGCCTTTTTCATCCCGTATGCTAGTAATTTGGGTTCTCTCTCTTCTTCTCTTCGTTAGCATGGCTAAGGGTCTGTCAATTTTATTTATTTTTTCAAAGAACCAGCTTTTAGTTTTGTCAATTTTTTCAATTGTTTCTTTTGTTTCAATTTCATTAATTTCAGCTCTGATTTTAATTATTTCTTGCCTTCTACTTCTTTTGCTGTTGTTTTGCTCTTCTTTTTCTAGGATTTTGAGATGAAGTATGAGATCATTTATTTGTTGGTTTTTTCTTTTTTTGAGGAATGAACTCCAAGCAATGAATTTTCCTCTTAGAACTGCTTTCAATGTGTCCCATAGATTCCGATATGTTGTGTCTGTGTTT
The DNA here is from genome assembly GCF_045843805.1 of Urocitellus parryii. Taxonomy (NCBI): domain Eukaryota; kingdom Metazoa; phylum Chordata; class Mammalia; order Rodentia; family Sciuridae; genus Urocitellus; species Urocitellus parryii. Next base: position 22,752,361 of record NC_135543.1, on the reverse strand, counting down.
TCATTTAACTCTAGGAATTTTTTAATTTCCTCCTTGATGTCTTCTAAAACCCATTGATCACTCAGCAACCTATTGTTCATTCTCCAGGTGATGTTTGATTTTTCCTTTCTTCTTTTATCATTGATTTTCAGTTTCATTCCATTATGATCAGACAAGATGCATGGTATTATCTCTACCTCTTTGTATTGTCTAAGAGTTGCCATGTGACATAGTATATGGTCTATTTTTGAGAAGGTTCCATGTGCTGCTGAGAAAAAAGTGTAGCTACTTGATGTTGGGTGGTATAGTCTATATATGTCAATTAAGTCTAGGTTGTTAATTGTGTTATTGAGTTCTATAGTTTCCTTATTTAACTTTTGTTTGGAAGATCTGTCCAGTGGTGAGAGAGGTGTGTTGAAGTCTCCCATGATTATTGTATGGTGGTCTTTTAGACTCTTGAACTTGAGAAGAGTTTGCTTGATGAACACAGCTGCACCATTATTTGGGGCATATATATTTATGATTGTTATGTCTTGTTGGTGTATGGTTCCCTTGAGCAGTATGAAGTGTCCTTCTTTGTCCCTTTTGATTAGCTTTGGCTTGAAATCTATTTTATTAGATATGAGTATGGACACTCCTGCTTGTTTCCGAGGTCCATATGAGTGATATGATTTTTCCCAACCTTTCACCTTCAGTCTATGTATATCTTTTCCTATCAAATGCGTCTCCTGTAGACAGCATATTGTTGGGTCTTGTTTTTTGATCCATTCTACTAGCCTGTGTCTCTTAATTGGTGAGTTTAAGCCATTAACATTTAGGGTTATTATTGAGATATGGTTTGTTCTTCTATCCATGTTTGTTTATTGATGTTACTAAACCTGATTTGTTATCCTCTTTGACTACTTTCCCCCATTTACTGTCCTACCTCCCATTGTTGGTTTTCAATGTTATTTTCCATTTCCTCTTCCTGTAATGTTTTGCCAAGGATTTTTTGAAGAGATGGTTTTCTAGCTGCGAATTCTTTTAACTTTTGTTTATCGTGGAAGGTTTTAATTTCATCTTCTAACCTGAAGCTTAATTTCGCCGGATACAAGATTCTTGGTTGGAATCCATTTTCTTTAAGCGTTTGAAATATGTTATTCCAGGATCTTCTAGCTTTTAGAGTCTGTGTTGAGAGATCAGCTGTTATTCTGATTGGTTTACCCCTAAATGTAATCTGCTTCCTTTCCCTTGTAGCTTTTAAAATTCTCTCCTTATTCTGTATGTTGGACATCTTCATTATAATGTGTCTAGGTGTGGATCTCTTATGATTTTGCACATTCGGCGTCCTGTAGGCTTCTAGGATTTGGGATTCTGTCTCATTCTTCAAGTCTGGGAAGTTTTCTTGTATTATTTCACTGAATAGATTGCTTAATCCTTTGGTTTGGAGCTCTGTGCCTTCCTGTATCCCAATGACTCTTAAGTTTGGTCTTTTGATATTATCCCATAGCTCTTGAATGTTCTGCTCATGGTTTCTTAGTAGACTTGCTGAGCTATCTATGTTCTTTTCAAGTTGAAATACTCTGTCTTCATTGTCTGATGTTCTATCTTCTAAGTGATCCACTCTGCTGGTAGTATTCTCAATTGAGTTTTTAAGTTGGTTTATTGTTTCCTGCATTTCTAGTATTTCTATTTGTTTGTTTTTTATTACCTCTATCTCCCTGTGAAATTGATCTTTTACTTCCTGGATTTGTTTGTCAATGTGATCTTTCATTGTCTGATTTTGCTGTCTCATGTCTTCCTTGAGACTCCAGATCATCTGAAGCATGTATGTCCTGAGCTCTCTATCTGACATTCCATCTGTTGCAGCTATTACCTCTTCTAAAGTTGAGTTGACCTGCATTGCCCGTGGTTCTTTCTTTCCTTGTCGTTTCATACTGCTGGCGTTTCTTTCTGCTTGGTGAAATTGTTGTGTCTTTGATATTTTCCCCCTCTATTTATTTATATTGCTCTTGTATAGTTGAAAAATCACCCTTGCAGGGCAGGTAGTGGCTGTGATCCTCCTCCAATTAGTGTGATCCGTCTACCATGCTGGCAGGCCCTAGGTCTGCTTTGCTGGTCGGTCAAAGGTCCACCTACCCAGCAGGCGCCAGGGGCACCTGTGTCACTCCATAGGTTGCTGGGCCTAACCTCCCAATGGGTTGCAGGTTGGCCTAGCTTGCAGGCACTGGGGGAGGGGCCGGTTCCGCCCCTCAGCAGGCTTTGGGCCCGCTCTGCTGGTGTTCACAGTCCCCCGCCTACCTGCAGACACTGGGGGAGGGGACGGGCCTAGCCCTCAGCCGTCCGCCGGACCTGTCCTAGTGGGTCCGGTCCGCGTTCCCCGCCGGCGCGTGTAGCTGCTGTCACTTGGCTGGTTGCTGGTCCTGACCCGCCCGCCCGTGGCTTGCAGGTTCGCCTCGCTTGCAGGCACTGGGGGAGGGGCCGGTTCCGCCCCTCAGCAGGCTTTGGGCCCGCTCTGCTGGTGTTCACAGTCCCCCGCCTACCTGCAGACACTGGGGGAGGGGACGGGCCTAGCCCTCAGCCGTCCGCCGGACCTGTCCTTGTGGGTCCGGTCTGCATTCCCCACCGGCGCGTGTAGCTGCTGTCACTTGGCTGGTTGCTGGTCCTGACCCGCCCGCCCGTGGCTTTCAACTTCAGTCTTGATGACTAAAACAGTCTGTCTTTACAATATCTTTGTGTAGAGCTCGGACGCAGCCATGGCGGGGCCCCACGCGCCGACACCCCCCTCTAATTAGCTTTAAATCTTGATATTCCCTCAGGTCCTGCTCGTCTGCCACGCTTCTTAAGCAATCTCCTCCCCTGTCACCGCTTTTATTGCCAACTACATCTTCATACCGCTAGATCTACTTTTTAACCCTGTCTCCTCTCCTGTGATCTAAACCCATGGATTTCTCTTGTGTACTGTATATCTCCTCCTTGAATTTCCTCAGGGCTTCTATCTTGATGTATATTATAATCTAATTTTTTTTCAATTGTTTCCCATTTCAGTGAATGAAACCCGATTCCTGCCTCGGGACTGGGGTTGTGGCTCAGAGGTAGAGCACTCGCCTAGCATGCGTGAAGCACTGGGTTCCATCCTCAGCACCACATAAAAATAAAATAAAGATATTGTGTCCTCCTATAACTAGAAAATAAATACTTAAAAAAAACTCCTGCCTTCATCTACTCCCTGTTCCTACTTATTATTTTCATTTATTATTAAATTCTTAGGTCCATTTCCTTTCTTCTAAACTTCCTTTTATGATGCAATATTTCAGACTTATAGCATGTTATATGAAATGCATAATTGTATATGTGCATTTTAAAGAAGAATCCAAGGAATTGCATTGCATTCTTCCAGAAACTTCCCTGTTATTGCAACTTCTGTCCCACCAGAGGTGACTCCTTCCCTCACCAGAGGGATAGATATTTGTCTAGATATTTGTTTTAATTATTCCCTGACTTTTATTTGTAGTTCTGTCCCATTGTTAAGTGATATTTAGAGTCACATTACTCAGTTTTGAAACAGTGTCAGGAACAAGCATAACTATACAACAAAAGTCAGTAGGTGGAGGCTTTTGGTGGAAGAGAGACAAGTACAGAGTCTCAGATTTCCTGAGCCACCTAAGGGTTGACAGTTCCTGGACCCATGTCACCCAGGTGTTCTGTCTTTAGGTTATCAAGAGGCCTGATGCTTGTGTTGCCAGCCTCTCAAGTCACCCTGCTCTAATCTGCCTTGATTGGCCTATCTGGGAAACAGCAGTCATTCTGGGATTCTTCTACTTTCTTCCTGTGAATTCTCTACTTTCTTAGCTGCACTTACTGTTCTCTTGATTTACTCAGTGTTTCTCTATTTTCTACTGTCTAGAAACAACTGGAGAAGAGCACATGGGAGATGAAACCTTTGAGACACTTCCTGTCTTTAAATGCCTTTATTTTCCCTTTGTATTTGATTGATAATTTAGGGGATTGCATAGGGGATTCTAAATTGGAAATTTTCCTAATTTTGTTTCTGAAAAGCTTAGGCCTATTATGCTCATCCTTTAGACTTTGTATATACCTTGCCATTGTCATCTGGAAATGTGTAGCATCTCTTCATTCGTAAGTGCTGTGACATCAAATCTAGTTTCATCCACTGGGTTGGAAATTCAGTGGGCCTTTGTGATCATGGAACTCAGGCCTTTTACTTCTGGCAAACCTTCCTTGAATTCCATTTTCCATTTTCCCTGTTCTATTTTTTATACAACTTCTATTATTCACATGTTGAACCTCCTTAATTTTCTTTTCTCTCCCATTTTCTATTTTATTTTTTTTACCCTAAGTTTTGGATAGAAACTTCCCTTCTTTGCCCTGCTCTGAGCCTTGGGTATCTGGCTCCTTGGCCATTGGCTTTCATTTGGTCTCGGTCAATAGTAAGCACTAGCAGGAGATTGGAGAGAGTGAAGAGAGTGAAGAGAGTGCTGTTGGGGTGTCCTTACCAAGCTACCCTTGTGGAGCCCAGAGACCTTGATCACATCCAAGCTGAATGGTGAAAGTTGATAGTGTTGTGGGATTCCAGCAAGACGGCTGCATTTCCATTCACCTTCATTTTAAACACAGCTTAGGCCAGAGGGAAATATGTGTCTTTATGGATACTTGCTGGCTGTACTTGGGTTTAAGGTGGACAGTGAGGTCATCATGGCACCATCTGCAGGGACATTTCTGAACCTAGACTGGGTGCCAGGAGTGTGACCTTCACACTTGTTTGCCTCCCAGTGAATTAGGACTGTGATGGGTAAGAGGGTTGTGAAATGAGAAGGGTTAGTCCCAGTGATATCTAACCAGAGAAACTTCTTATAAGTGGAGTCTTGTTCTTATAGCTCAGAACTTGGGGATCAGTGGGCCTCCTGCCTAATGTCCAAGCTTGGGACTTCATTTCTTTGAAAATCTGAAGGAAGGTTTGGAATAATCCAGGGCAGAAATAAAAGTGTAAGGAGCACTTAGTCATCCCATAGGCAGGTCTAAGCTGCTTATCTGTGTTAGAAAATAGGAACTTTCAAAAGGAACAATTGCCTCTCTTTGAAGAAACTGTCAGTGAAAAGCTTTTAAAATAATTTCCTTGCAAAATGCATAATGCTCTTATGCAGAACTCTCTGACACCACTGTTTAGCAGCCTCTTCCATTTGTATGAGCTCTGGAATATCAAACATTTCTTGTGCACACTCAGAAAATGGTTTGCTTATCACACCATGCCTGTCAGCGGCACTGTGGGTGCCAACTCTGGCACAGTGGAGCTGTGGGCAACGAGGGTACCGTGTGGTGGTAGGTATGCTGCAGAGATCAGGCCCTTTAGAAGTCCTGGTGCTGGAGGGTTTACAAGGTGCAGATGGATTAGCATGTTTTTCCTCCTTATCAATCTACCTGCTTTTTCATTCCCAGTTCTCTGGTGGGATAATGGTTCTCTTAGTTCCTCCAGGCAGAAGAGTCTGCCTCAGAACTTCCATTGGAGGGTGGTACTGATTCCAGATAACACAGATCTCCCATTTCAGGTGTGGTATTGGCAATAGAATTTTTTCTGGAAGTTTCCAGAAAGATTCAGTAGGTATGAGGACCAATAGTAGGTTTTATCATTTAGTTAAATCCCAGAAAATCGTGATGAAAATATAGGGGTTTACTATTATTGAGCATTTACTATGTAAGCGCATACAGAGTAGTAAGACCTTTAAAAGAATTTTTGTTTTTACACATTATCATATCAGATCTTACACCACACCCTGTGAGGTGGGTTTTCTTGTTCTCCGGTTTAGAAATGGAGAAGAGGTTAAATAACTTGGCCAGGGCCACACAGCCCTATAGCTGGGCTGAGTTTGAACCCAGGTCAATTTGGCTTCAAAGTGGCTGAGTTCTTTTTATTTTGCCAATGACTCCCTAATTATTGTGTGCAAGAATCCCCTGACAGTCTGTTAGATACCTTGTCTCTGTCCCCTGAGGATTTTGTTGTTAGGCCTGGAGTGGGGCTGCATATTTAATATGCATTTGAAATATACTCCAAAGGTAATTTTGATGAAGGTGTTTGAAATGTTGTCTTAGTTGATTTGCTTCTGTAACAAAATACCACGGACTAGGTAATTTTAAAAAGTAAAAGTTAATTTTTTTGTGATCCTGGAAATTGGAAGTTCAAGATCAAGGCACTGGCTGGACAGATGTCTGGTGATGGCTGCTCTCTGCTTCCATATGAGGCTTTGTGGCCATATTCTCCAGAGGTGAGAAACTCTGTGTCCTCACATGGCAAAAAGGATGCAAGGCACAAGAGGACTCCCTTCAACTCTGAGCCCTTCTGTAAGGGTACTAATCCCATTTATGAGGGTGGAGCCCTCAGGACTAATCACACCCCATATGCCACACTTCTTAAGACTGTAGCATTGGTGATTATGGTCCAACATTAATTTTGAGGGAGGACCATTAAAAATCTCTAGCAAATAGCTAGGTACAGTGGTGTATTCCTGTAATCCCAGTGGCTTGGGAGGCTGAGGCAGGAGGATCTCTAGTTTAAAGCCAGCCTTAGCAATATAGGGAGGCCCTAAGCAGTTTAGTGAGATTCTGTGTCTAAGTAAAATATAAAAAGGGCTGGGGATGTAGCTTGGTGGTTAAGTACCCATGGATTCAATCTCTCTCTCTCTCTCTCTCTCTCTCTCTCTCTCTCTCTCTCTCTCTCTCTTTCACACACACACACACACACACACACACACACAAATCTGTAACAAGTACTACTGCTATAGGTTGAATGCTTGTGAATTTTGCCCCCCCCATTCACCTGGTTAAACCTAATCCCCAATGTGATGGTATTAGGAGAATGAGTACTTTTGATTAATTGATTAAGGACTTTTGAATTGATTAGGGCATAAGAGTAGAACCCTTATAAAAGAGACCCCAGATTAGTCTACTTAACTAATGGTGGCATAATAAAAGAGAACCCAGATAACTTTCATCTTATCATAGAGAAGGTAGCATCTATCAACCAGGAGTAGGTCTTCTCCAGACACTGAATCTAATGGAATCTTGATCTTGGATTTCCCAGCACTGAGAACTACCAGAAATAAATTTCCTGGTTGTTTACAAGCCATTGTTTATGGTATTCTGTTGCAGTAATCTGCCTGGACTAAGATAATCATACAACAATAAAACACTGGAAAGTGGCTGTATCAATGGCCTAGCCATCTTCTGGGCATCTGTGGCTGTGCAGAAACAGAATCTGTAATAATCTACCATAGAAAGTGGGGTGTTAATCCAGTTGGGTTGACTTCATTTTCCAGGAGACCTGTGGGGGTCGACTTCAGTTTCCCTACGTGGTTTGGTTTCCAAGGTAGCGTCTGTGCCCTCAGTCTGGGCTTCTGGGTCTGAAGAAGAGATGCTTGAAGGCCCAGGAGTTTTCTGAAACTTCTCTTCATCCTGTCACAGTTCTGGTGGCAGTCAGTGAAATCAGAGTCCCCTTGACCTTCCTGAATTCCATTTGTCTCCTAAAAAAGCCTGCAAGGAAAGATAGTGCAAACCTCTAGTTCTGGTAAAAAAAAATCAAAATAAAATAAAAAAGTAAATTTTCAATAAATAACGATCTTAGCTTAAGAGACAATAGTGTCATAGTGTCCACCAGCCCTCAATCCCCAAGCAGGTCTTTATGCTCATAAAAGAATGTCCTGGGAATGGGAAAAGGGGAGGATGGAGGGAAGAGGTGTGGCCGTGTAGCGCCCGTACACTGGTTAGAGTGTGCTGGGGTTCGTTGGACTGCATACAGAATTAGAAAAGCTCCCCTCAAACTGACTCACTCCAATTCAGCCAGCATTCTCTCTGGCAGGTAGAAGATGTGGCTATAAAGCCACCTATGGAGAAGAGCTAGGAGATAAAACTTCTCCTCAAAGCTGTCTGACGTGTGTCCAATTCCCACAGGCCCTCGAGGTCAAGAGTTTCAGGATAACAGGCTCACAATTTACTCTGCTTTCCTGGGGGCGGTTCACACGGTAAAGGCAAGGGAACAAGAACCAGAGGATGCTCTAACAAAAGCATTTCAGGAAGCCATGGGGAAAAAAAGTGACTGGCAGAATCTAATTGGGGAAGAAAGTATTACTCCAAATGATCTGAATCTGATTCAGATCAGAGACCTCTAGCAGATCAACCAGCAGTTGCTTCTGTCATAGGCCCGGTTTCAAGTGTCCTGGGATTCTGGGGCACAGTTAAGCACTTCCCCAGTCTCCAGGTGAGGTTGGGCCTGTGGAATTTGAGCTTCCTGTGGATCCTGCAGTCATGAGCTGAGGGAGGGTCCTGGTTGTACAGGGGCCTCCTCTTCAAAGTGACTTCTTTGTGGCACTCAGGTGACTGGGGCCATCCAGTTCGTATCTTGGAAGCCATCCAAATAATCTTTAATGTACTAGAGGAATGGCTCTCAAGTGGAGAAGCTTCCCATCCCTGTCCTGCTTCCACACATACCATAAGGACACTTAGCAATGTCTGAAGACATAAGTGGTTGTCACAATTGAAGGGGAAGGCAGATGTTGTTGCAATTGGCATCTAATGGGTAGAGGCCAGGGATGCTATTAGACATCTTACTACATAAGACAGTCACCCACAGCAAAGAATCATTCAATCCACACTTCATTAGCACTGAAGTGAGAAATACTGCACCAGCAGATATCTCTTGGGAGATAAGCATTTCATATAGCTGGGACAAATGGAGTGGTTTTAGTTGGGGCTGGTGTGGGATTCTGCCTTTTTAGGGCCTCAGGAGTAGTTTTGGACTCCAGCTGTGCTGCATACACTCAGAGATGGGAAGTAGTCCTGCTTTCCATTTCCCTATAAGGATGATAAAAGAATGCTGCAATCCAAACTGCTTCTGTCTCCTGTCCCCAGAATTCCCAAAGGAGGGCATGTATCTCTGCTGTCAGGCCCAGATGTCCAGAACTAAATGGAAGGTTTGTGGACAGGCTATGCATAGGGCTAGCAATGGCCACCTGCTGTCTTTATGTTCATTCCTGGAGGGAGGGCATTAGGCTTCAATGTTCGCAGGGGGCAGGCTTAGTTAGTTCAGTGCCTGTCATTTCATTTAATGTCACTGGTGGGTCCCAGTTGGGCTTTGGTAAAGAGCGTGTCTGTGCCTTTTTCTTGCCTTCTCTACTTCTAAGCAATATAAGGTTAGTCAAGTGGCGAAAGCTCTGTGAACCTCTGTTTCCTCATCTTTAACTTAGAAATAATAAAAGTTCACATTATTCAGTTCACAAAGTTTGAGAGGATTACATGAGATAAGGAATGGTGAGTAGAGATGGTGTAAGAAATTTTCCCAACAAACATGTAGTTGGAGTGCCAGACAGAAGGGTCAACAAACATAAATAGAACAACCCAAGTGTCATGGTAGGAGTACAGTGAGATAATACAGGAAAGTACCAAGCACAAGGTTTTCATTATGGGAACTTGGGAAGATTCAATAAATACCAATTCCCTTCTCCTTAGGAAGATCTCATGGAACTACAGAGGAGAGATGGACATGAGAAAAAGGCCAGGTGTACATTCTGAGGAGGAGGTTAGACAAGTTTATATTTGATGATCTCTATTTACTCCATGTAATACAAGACATCATGTTCAGAGGTCAGGAAGAAAATGAGAATAAGATTTAGACTTGGGAGGAATTTTAATCAGCTTTTTCCCTACCGTGACTAAAAGACCCAACCAGAACAATTGGAGAGGGGGAAAAGTTCATTTGGGGGCTCACCATTTCAGAGATCTCAGTCCACGGACAGCTGGCTCTTTTCCCTGGGGCTCAAGGTGAAGCAGACTATCATGGTGGAAGAGTGCAGTGGAAGAAGGCAGCTCCCATGATGATCAAGAAGCAGAGAGAAAGAGAGACTCCACTAGCCAAATACCAAATGTATACCCCAAAGGCATGCCCCCAATGACCCACCTCCTCTAGCCACACCCTACCTGTCTTCAGTTACCAAACAGTTCATCCCATTAGGGTTAATTCACTGATTGGGTTAAGGCTCTCATAACCCAATAATTTCTTCTCTGAAATTTCTCGCCTTGTCTCACACAGGAGGGAAGAGGGATTTAGAAAGTTGATGTGGGAGATGGAAAAAGAAATCATGGCTTATTCTTTTTTTTCCCTAGAGAAATGTACAAAACTTCTCCCTAGTTCTCTGTGCAGAATAGAACCTTTGTTGGGAGAGGCAGCCCTCATGCGTGTTGGCCATGTGGGTTGTCAAGAGGGTAGAAACAAAGATGGAACCAGCGGAGGTACAGGTGAACTGCGGGAGGCGAGGTGATTAGAAAGCGATGTTAATCCAGGAGGTGGGGAGCAGACTAGGAGAAGGAACCCAGAGAGAAGGCCTATGAGAAAGGAGTTGGGAAGCAGAAGAAGTTGGAAGGTAGGAAATAGCTCAAACAAGAACATCACAGAGTTTGATATTTTGCAGAAGTAGCAGTTCTGGGTGGTAAGACGTTCCACCATGAATGAATTCTGCAGGATATGAATGAATTCTGCAGGATATGTGGTTTACACTGAGGAGGAGTAGAAAGATGGAGGTTCTATGGGTGCTGACTTTGCCTATGGTAATGGCTGGAGGGGGAGTGGACTGGAAATGGAGCCATGTGAAAAATAAAGAATATATTGTATCTCCCAAAAAGATATGTTGAAGTCCTAATCCTCATTGCCACTTTCATAAAGTAGGGTCACTGCATATACAAATAGTTAAGGAACTTCAGTGGCCCTTATCTCATGTGACTCATATTCTTGTAAGAGAGAATGTCACGTGAAGAAATAGACACACAGGGACAAGATGCTATGTGATAAAGAGGCAGAGATAGGAGTGATGAATCTATAAGCTAGACAATGCTAAGAATTGCTGACAAGCATTGAAACTAGAAAGGAACAAGGAACTCTTCTCCTTTCCAGGCTTTACAGGGAGTGTGGTGCTGCCGACACCTTGTTTTTGGGCTTGAACCTCCAGAACTGTGAGAGAATCAGTTTCTTTTATTTCAAGCCAATTAATTTGGGGCACTCTGTTACAGCAGCTGCAGGAAACTAATACACCACTCCTTTCCCTTGGTTCAGGGCCACTTATACCTTAAGGCCTGTTCAACCTCCAGCCCCTGCAGCATGCTTTCTTGCTCCTCCCATCACACCGACCTCTATGCTGTCCTTCTCAGAATCCTGATGACACTTGGAGTCTGGCACGATTATGCATAATTTCAGCATGTAATTCCAGTTTGTTTTATGATTTCCTTCAGCTTGATTCTTTACTTAAGGTATAAACCCCTGACCTCCCTGGGCTTCTCACCTACCTAAGGCAGGGCTCAGCATCTAGTTGCTCCTTCCTCACTACTTGCAAAATTTTTCTGGCAGTTATGTAATACAGGTTACATTTGATCTGCTCATCTAGGTCACTTCCAAGGCACTTTTCTGGGGCACCACTATTCTGCTGGGGCTTGAATTCTGATGGGTTCTCTTGGCTCATTATGGAAAACTATAAAATGTACAAAGTTAAAAGTATATATATGTATGTATACATATATATATATATATGTATACACACACATACATATCTCTGTGTTTATATATATATATATACACACACACATAAACACACACATACATACATACATGCATACACACACTCACAAACACCATAAAAACAATTAAAATATAGAAGGTTCAACTTTAAGGAAACCCAAATACACAACTGATTAAATTATAGTGGTGGTAAGAATTTTTTTTATTAATACAAGTGTTTTAAAACATATCTATTACCTTTATCTCTATTACACCTTGTTTTTCTATTTAAGTAACTAAAAAAGTTGGATTTGTATAACTGCAAAATTAGGTACACTCAGAATTATCAAAACTTAGAACAACAAAGATGTAGAACATCTGTACAAAAGGCTTTATACACGAATATGTGCAGTTCTGTGCAGATCTATCTTTGGAAGTTTATGCAAGAAAATGGTATTAGAGCACCAGGGGTCAGCAGGAGGAAAGGGAGATTTTGTACTTTATACTATTTTGTTTTGCTTAATTAAAAACAAACAAACAAACATGTGTGCTTATGAGAAAGGGGAAGAAAAGGGAGGAGGGGAGAAAAGGGGACAGAAAGAAGGTAGTTGAGACTGGCAGACAATTAGAGGACAAAGGTGATGAGGTTCTTTATTTATGGGGTACTGGGGATTGAACTCAGGGGTACTTGTCCACTGAGCCATATCCCAGCCCTATTTTTTGTTTTTTGGTTTGAGACAGAGTCTCACTGAGTTGCCTAGCACCTCACTTTTGCTGAGGCTGGCTTTGAATTTGTGATCCTTCTGCCTCAGCATCCTGAGCTGTTGGGATTACAGGTGTGGACCACTGCACCTGGCAAAGATGAGATTCTTAAAAGGAAGGATGGTCTAGGGCTGGGTATAGGAAGGCTGCAGCTGAATGAGGGCAGGAAGAAGTATGCAAATGTACACACACACACACACACACATACACACACTTAATGCTTTTGACTGCTCTGCTTCAAAAAGCTGCATTCTTACTAGACTTTTCATGGAGCAAGATAATGTCATTCCTAAATGCAACCCAAGCTGCCCTGGCAGGATTTGTATGCTGGTTTAGTCACTCTCTGTTTGGATCCTATTTTCTCTTTATTGGGAGACTGCATCAGTTGGTCACTGTGAGCACTACAGCCAAATTCTTGGGCTCTCTCCCCTATGAGAGCCCTTTCCCAGGCCTTTCTCCTCATGATTGTCTAAAACTATACCTTTCTTTCTGCAATAGATTGCATAGAGCAGATGAGGGAGTGAAAGCATTTTAGAGCTGGAGGGGATATTAAAAATAATGAGATCCAGTTCTCCTAGATCAGATACAGCACAGAGAGGGAACTTACCTCAGGACAGGTGCCCTGGAGAATTTACAAGCTAGTTAAATGGCAGAGCTGGTGCTAGGCTCCAGGGCTCCTAAGCCCTACCCAGGGCTTTCTCTTTGTAATATCACAGACTTACATCATATGACATACCTCCTGCTATACAGAGTGATGGACAGAACAGGAAACCTTGGTGGAAATATTTATGGAGAAGTGCAATTCAGATAGCAGCAGAACTGAATCATTGACAAGACTCCCTTGAGAAGACCATTAACTTGAATGTGTTGGCCCATTCCATTAAAGGAATAGCTTCTATGTTCCCCATTTGTCAGTAGTTTGGTTTTTAATACTCTCTGACCTGCACCTGATTCTTCAATGCATTCTTAAAAGGATGCACGATGCCTGACACATAGTAGTCACATCACAAACTTGTGTTGAGTTAATGCACCTTACTGTTTATACAGGACGGACACATCGAGTCCTCACTCTGCTTTTATAACTCAATAGAATTCATCTTGAAGAGGAATCTAGATGAAAAGAGGAGTTGAAGGATAGCGGGAAGACAGGCACAGAGACTGTGTGACCCAGTCCCCTGGTCTGTGTGCAATGACAGAGAAAGGGAACTAGAAGTGACTCCTTGCTCTTTGGCTCCAGTGCAGTGACAGCCTCCCCAGATTGCTTGGCATCGCACTATTTAGGAAAAAGAATGTAGCTTTGGAGGAAGTGGGTGGACAGACAACAGGGCTGTGCGTTCTGAGGCAGCTTGTGGCAGAAAAGAACACCAGCTGGGACAAGAAGCAGTCCAGGAACCAAGAACGTGTGCATTAAAAATTGGCAAGCATGAAGTAGGCACACGTTGGAGAAACACAGGGACCCAGATACCCCAGGAGCTTCTAGACAGTGGGGTTGGCCAAATCCCTCACACCTGACTCCAGAGCAGCTGATGAAAACACTCAGTCTGAGAGTTTTCAGAGATGGTTATAGTACAAGGTCTCTGTGGGGTGAAGTCATAATGCAAGTTCCTTGGCCTCCAAGACTCAGATACATCATCATTCCCTCGACTCAGGGAACTTTTAGAGCAATCCATTATCCTTGCTCCAGAGAAATATAAACAGGAACCCAGTAGACCATGGAAGGAAAGCTTTCTCTCTAGTCATATGCACTCCCTGGGGACTCTTAGAGTCTAAAGAAAGCTTTGGGTTCACCTGGCCTAGCCCTCGTTTTATAAACGAAGATACCAAGGTACAAAGGGAGGATCATGAATTTCCCAGAGTAACAAAACAAAAAAGAGGTGGAAATAGTATTCAAGAACTGGGTCTTCATGTTTGAAATTATGTGAATTTCCCAGTCCTGCAGTGACCTCACTGCAGTCTTTGCAGGGCATCTTGGTGTTCAAGGTCAACATGTAAACCCTGGTAACCACCAATGCTGTGCTGTCAAGGAAGTCACCAGGGCCCTCAACAGAATGATAAACCAGCCACAGTGTCCGTGGGCCCTTTGAGCTGCTTTTCCCAAGCCCTCTTTCTTGGTGTCTGGTTTCCTCTTGTTCCCCTTCTGTCTCATGACTCTGTCCATGTGTCTGTCCTTCCTTCCCTTGAAGTGCTCAGAAGCTAAAATCCCCACTTCTTCCTTTGCAACTTGGGTCATGGGTCAAAACTTTTATTTCTCCCCAGCAAAGCAGCTTTCCACTCATGGTTGGGTGGATTCTGTGACTTGAGCCTTTCGCCAGGTCCTGTGAATGATTTGCTCTGAAGCCTGCCAGAGGTAAGCCTATGAACCCAGCTGACTCATGCTCTGTACACTCTCTCCTGTGCTGGTGGCCTTTTTCTGATTAGCCCCACTCTCCATCAGAAGATCTGGGAGGAGTTGGCAACAACTTGGCCAAAGCGACCCACTCTTGGGGTCGTCAGTGCTGAGGCAGGGGTGGAGAAGCAGGCAGCACAAGATTCCGCTCGTATCCACTGGGTCACTGGCATTTCCTGGGTATTCCCACCTGCTTCCTATTTGTATGCAACTAATGTGTAGTGAACTCTTCTGTGAAAAGCGTTGTGAGTGCTGCACACACATTGCCTCATTCAACTCTCTCAGCCTGGGGTACAGATGTTACCCGCATCATGCAAGCTTGGAAGGAGGAGGTGTGCTATTAATACGCGGAGCTAGGACTTGGGCTGAGGATGAAATCTGTGCTTTGTATGGCACCACTCTGTCTTGCCAATCCAAGTGCCTTTGGCCTTGTTTTTTCCCTGATTCCCATAATAACTCTATTCCCCCCCCCTTATTACTAGCTATGACACTGACTTTTTTTGCAGATGGATTACATCACTTTTTTTTTTATCCTAAAGGAAAAACCTTACTCAAGGAGAGACTTGAACTTCAACGTGTGTGCTGCAGGGTGGATGGTTAGCACTAAGTCATAGAATTGTTGTCATCTTCCTTGACTTCCTGGCGATGCTGGGGGCTGATGGGGATTTGTGGGCTCATTAGAAAAAAGTGTTCCATAAATGTACAGCATGGTTCTTGTCTGTGGGAAAGAGAATGGTTGAGGGGAATGTCGAAGCTGGCCCTGGGAAGGAAAGTTGCTGAGTCAGCCTCACATGGGTGGCTGGGGACAATGGCCCTGAGAGAGGCCCTGCCTCCCTCTCCATATTCACGGCCCTGGGACAGGCTCTGAAGCCCAATGAGAGAACCCAGAATACGGCTAGTGGCACTGTGTAAAGGAAACAGGCTAGGAATCCTGAGCCCCAATTCTCCAGACCATTGGAGATGCTCCTTTTAGGTTCCAGTTAGATCCATGGTCTTTCTATCTGTAGCATTCTAGATTTCTGTAACTCTGGTCTTTCTTTCACAACTCAGACTTAAAAAAAAAATATTTGAGTCAGGATTCCCCTCTGCATTGAGTGTTCTCCTCAATAGGTTCAACATTCGCCCATGATGCTTTCCGTACTCAATCCCTCTGCTCTCACTTGAGCACTGGAACTGATCATTATGCCTCAGCCGGGGTCTGCCTTGGTGGGGGATATGGAGGTATTTTCCTTGACCTGGCTGCTGACGTCCCTACAATCTCTCCTGAGGTGTCTCCATCCCCTCAGGGGATCTTTTGGATTCTGGTTAAATTACTCTGTCTACACCAGCTGGGATACAGGGTGCTCAGCGGTACTGAGCACACAGTTCTCATGTTGAGATGTATTAATACGAGTCAGCTGAGGATGGCTAGAATTCTACCTGGGGACTCTTGGTGAATTTGACAGATTCTTGAATCTCTTTAAAAGCTTCCTTTAAAATTTTCCTTTTTTTTTTTTTCCCAATTACTGATAAGGACACAGTCCCATTCTAGATTTGATTCTTACTCTGGAGGGAGTAAAAGAAAGCCTAAGGTTTTGAGAGAAGAAGCAGTAAAAAGCAAAGCCAAATCTAAACAATCAGACTCCATGGAAACCCAGGGAACATCCAGTCACAGACTTTAAAATATTCAGTTGGGGCTAGTTGGTAAGTCATCTCATTGTAGCCTGCGTCACATCAGTTCTATCTCCACCATTTGACAGTTGACAGAGACTTCTGTTCCATATTTGATTCCCACTAGGGGCAGAGTTCTTAATTATAAGGTTAAGGAGTTGAACATTCCAGAGCTGACTGGCCAATAGGACTACGGCTTCAGGAAGAAAAGTCATCTGTTTGGAAAATGTCATGTCAGAGTGACACTTAGAGCTTCCTTATAGCAGTCTACCTCTTATTTCTGGCTATTGGTTGAGGAGTGGGTACTTCTTTCATCTCAGCCCTTGGTTGAGCCTTACATTTCTGCCTTTCACTGTGGTTACTATAAATGAGGCCATTCCTATCCCTTTGCTTTGAACTGTCTCTGGGTACCACCTGAGCCCTGCCAAACCAGCCTGCCTCATCAGCCCATCTCAGCTCAAGCAAGAGGTGATGGAACAGAAATCAGAAGGCGGTCCCCAAACGGACGGTGCATGTGCTTGGGCTTTGTGCATTGCTCTGAGTATTCACGATAGTGGGGAGGGGACTGCTCCCCATGTGGGTCTCCAGGTCTCTTTGGAAAAACTATGGAGTTAGAAGAGCTAGACTTTGGGAGTCTATCCTGTTTCTCAGAGTCCTCACCAAGGCTGCCCCAGGCCTTCATGGAAAATGGCCATTCCTGAACATTTTACCTCCTCCCATGCCAGTAATAGAGATGAAAAGGGTAACAGAGATGAATATACGTGAAGGAGCGTGAAGGCTCTTGGGATATTTACATTTTAGCATTCTCTAACAGGGATGCCAGACTTTTCCTATAAAGGGTCAGGTGGTAAATATTTTTAGGCTTTGTGGGCCACATTGCAAGTACTCAGCTTTGCCCTTGTAGCAAAATGTGGCCATAGATGATATGCAAGTAAATATGTGTGGCTGAATTCCAATAAAACTTTATTTATGAGCACTGGAATTTGAATTTTGTCACCAGCCGTCTGTGAGCTGTGTGTGGACTATTGTACATAGTAGCTTTGTGAGGGGATAAGTCTAGCATTTGGAACTTTCTGGGGCACCACCCCCATAGGGATTGACAGCCTGATGTAGTCCTCCTCAAGCTCTGCCAAAGATCTCACCTAGCACCTGAGATGGCATGACCTGCCAGGATGTCAATCAACCTGCTGACTACTTAGACATCACAAAGCAAGACTCCGCCCTTCAAACCTATTCCTGCCTTTGATGTACCCCCTTAAATAAACTACCAGAGCCATCTTTTCTTTGTCTAGTTCCAGAGCCCATGTGGACTAGATGTATCAGGGGCTTTGCCTTTTGCAAATATATTTCTGAGTTTTTGTGTTTTATTATTCACTAATTATTTGAGACTTTAGAGTTTTAGGGTGGCTTAGATTCTCCTGGGAAGGAAGAAAACCCCCCCAAGGAGATGCTGGCCATTGACCCCAGTAGAATTTCATGTAATTTTTACATGTTATAAAATATGTCATCTTTTGCTTTTTTTTTTTTTAAATGATTTAAAAATTTAAAAAAAAGGCACACTTAGTTCTCAGGATCTACAAAACAGGTAATGGACTGAATTGGAGCTGTTATTTGCCAATCCCCACTGACACCAAGAGCAACGGGCACCTGGCTGTCATCTTTAGGAACTATCAAAAAGCCTGTTCTCTTCTGCCTTTCTGGAACATTCCCCCTTCCCGAGCATTTCAGACCTGGTCAAGGAGGTCCCACCCGTTACGGGAACTAGAGGTGCGACTATGGCTGTTGTAGCCTTCGTGGAATCTTAATTTCTCCCAGTTCCTTACAGATCTTGTTGAACTTGTGGAATTACTCTTTGGGGGAAAAAAATTACTTTAACAAATTTAACGTGCCATAGATTGTACTAGCTTTCTACTGTTACCATGGTTAATTACCACAGATTTAGTGCGTTAACACAAATTTACTATCTCATAATTTTGTAGGTCAGTCGGATGTGTGGGCTGGCTAGGCTGGTTTTTCTGCTTCAGGTTTGACTGACTGAAATCAAGGCATTGGATGGTTGTGCTCCTCTTGGCAGGCTCTGGCAAGAATGTCCATCCAAGACCATTCCGGTTTTTTAGCAGAATCCAGTTCCTTGTGGTTTAGGGCTGAGGTCCCTGTTTCCTTTCTGGCCATCAACTAGTGTCTGCTTTGAGCTCCCAGAGGCTTCTGGGCCCTTCTGTGTGGCTCCCTACTTCTCAGAGCCAGCAATGGCCTGTGCAATCTCTCTCGTGCTTGGATTCTCTCTGTCTTCCTTTTGATTCTCTCTCTCTGACTCCAGCCAAGAAAGTTCTCTGCTTTTCAGATTTGTGTGATTAGACTATTTAGGAGTCTCCTACTTGAGCTTCACAGCTTTAATTACGTTGGCAAAGTCCCTTTCCCATGTTACATAACATCTTCACAGGTTCCAGGGATTGGGGCATGGACATCCTTGGGGACCATTATTCATCCCATCACAGTGCATTTCGGAAACTTAAGCCACAACAGAGACACCTCACTCACTTGTCAAACTGCATCTGCCTTTAATAATGCCTGCAATGTCGGGATTGTTGCCCAATGGCTATAATAATGCTATTGGTATCATGAGGTTACTTACGAGGATTAAACATTATTTAATAATTAAAAACATGTAAAGTGCTTATACCAGGAAATGTTCAACAAACACAACCTATTATTTCTAGGGTTATACATTATTATTATTATTTTTCAAAATGACTGAAGCTGTCAAGTTGGGCCAATTCCCAAAGGTTTTGAAGTTGGCCTTAGTATATACTTCATAGCAAGGTGAAGAATACATCTGAATTTTCTATTTACTCCTGTTGACAATTCTGACCCATGGGAGCTCCTTCCACACAGAGGCTGTGACTTAGAATAAGGCTGATGTGTAAATGTGGCTCATATGGGACTGTGACAAGTGACACTGGATTCTGAAGGATGGATTTCAAACTTTTTAAAGAATAATTATCAATTCAGGGTTTTAAGGAAAATTATTACTATCTTAGTTTTTGCGTGCCAAGAAAGAGGTTAAAAGTAATTTTCAATATGCATAAAAATTTTCATAGTCCATTGAGGGAAAAGGTTTTATATTCTCTTGTATATCATGGTCATCGTAAGATGAATTATTAGCTTTTACATCTCAATCTGATGTTACATATTCCAACTTTATTGCTTTGATTTAATATTCCATCTTAAGCACATTTCCAATGAGAAATTACAAAAGAATTATTGCTGGGGAGGAGATTTTAAGACTTTCAAAGGGTGAGCATGAAGGAGGTATAAAAATGGGCTTCTGAGGGTTTTTTTTGAGAAGCTTATAGAATTTTTAGAGTCTTATTTTTTTTTCTCTCTAGATCTGGGTAGATACAGTTTGGAAAGTAGGTCTTTGGACGGAGCTCTTTGATCAGCTTAGTTCCAAGGGATACCCACTTCTTTGATTTTTCTCAAATTCTAGCCAATGACACATCCTGAGACTTCCCTCTATGTTATATTTATATAGCGTTTTATTATTTTTCTAGATTATAAATTCTTTAAGAGGAGGAAGAGTATCTTATGCATGTAGAATCCTTCCCAGCACTTAAGTCCTTTGGGTAAAAGCACTTAATAAGTGGGTAGGTTTTTGGAAGTTGAAAATAGTAGGAAGAGTGATCCCAGATTTCTGTATAAGACAATAGTTATGGTTCATGGTCTAGATTTTTTGCTTACTGACTGAATAAACTTGAGCCTTGGTATTCTGATCATCCAGAAACTGTCATGTTCACATTAACCTGTGGGAGAGATTAAGACGACATACAAGGTGAAGCTCATTACCTGGTCTGAAACAAGCTCCAAGTTACAAAATACTTTAAAATGACAGCCTTTCTCTGTCTTTGTCTCTGTCTCTGTCTCTCTCTTTCTATCACACACACACACACACACAAACACACACACAAATACACACACACAAACACACACACACACACACACACACACACCTTGCAAAATATCCCCCCCCATTCCCATTGATTCTGGGGGAGTTATCCTACCTTCTTCATAGAGTTTGGGGTTTTAATTTTGTCTTACTTTCAAAGCAAAATTAAAGTATTCTTTGCATCACACAATGTTAGACTTGAAAAACATATTTATGATTGCCTTAAGCTCTCCTCTTAATGTAGAAGCTGAGTTTGGCTTTACTTGGAAGGGGCACCATAAGCCTGGACCTTACAGAGAGTAACACTGGCTAAGGTGAGACCTGGGAAATGGAGATTATGCAGATCCTGGCAGGGGCTATGTGGAGGCGATGGTGGAGAAGGAGTGCAGGAGTGCGTTCAAGGGTAGTTGGAATTTACTAGACCTATTTAGAAATAAGACAAGTCTGATTGGTGTGTAAAGGTGGGAATGTGAAGAGAACCTCTATTTTATAAACCAGGCCCTGTGTGCCAAGGGCTCTGGTGAGTGTTCATAGTCATATCTTTGATTCTCAGTCATTTTACAGATAAGGGCACAGTTCATTAGAGTTAAGTCCCTGATCCCTTTGACTATGTATTCCCATGTATTACCTTGTAAAGACTCATGAAGTGGGACAATTCAGTGACCTGAGGTAGGAAGGTTAGGCTGAGTGAGGCCATTCTGTAAACCCTTGATGTCAGCCTGAGGACACAGGTTCCACTTAGAGGCAAGGGAAACACCTTCCACTTTTACAGATTGGGAGGTGGGGGATGAGGTTGATGGTACAGTAAGCAAGGCGAGTTAGGAAGGTTTAACCTGACAGCTGGAAACACCTCAGCTCATCCTTGACATGCCAGGCTTCCACCTTAGTGCTGTCCATCCTAATCTGTTTATTAGGTTGGACCCTTTCTCCAGGGGGTGTGGGAGAAGGCAGTGTCTAAGCCTCCTTTGAGCCACACATGCACCTATTAAGGGCATTGTAATGAGGAGCAGGAGGATTTCCCTCTTGCTGCCGGCAGAGCCCAGAGCAGAGCAAAGCATACTAATGCTTTCTTAGCAACAGCGAACGATTGTGCCCAAGACAGCATTAGAAGCATTCATGCTGAATTTTTCATATCTTCTCCATTCCAGTTTTATCCCCTCAAGTCACATACTAACTTCAGGGCTGGAAGTGTTTTCAGCTCACCACCAATTTCCTTGCTGTTGAGGAACAGAGGTGAGTCACTGACATTATTACATTATGGCCCATAATACATTTAATGTGAAATGGAATTATGTGACTGGACTTGATACCTCGTCTATTGCCTTGAAAATTAACACCTCACCTCCAACTCGGTGTTTTATTTAATGAGTGCTTTACCTCATCATCTGTCTTTCAGCACTTGCTATCTACCCTGTTGTGCAATGCAACAGCTGTCTGCCTAATTAGCATGCATGCACCTTGGCATGGCCCACCTGCCCTTTTCCCTCTACAGGCCTGTGGAGTCGCTGATCCCCTGGCCCTGCCAAGGTGACTCTGAGAAATATTTTAAGTTGGTAAAAGTTGTTGACAATGTGCCTGTCTTTCTAGTGTCTTAACCCTGGGCAGTCCATGGGTGCCAAACACAAAGTTCATAGAGGAGATTGCTAAATTCTTGGGACTTTCTTGATTACCTTCTGCTTTATCAAAACTTGAGACTCTTTTCTTCCCCCATTGCCGCAGGGTCTTTTTTTCAGCTAGGTGACCATACGAGGCAACAAATTAGTCCAAAAAATTAAATTGCTCTAATCAATAGGTGACCTAATATACTGACCTTCCAAGCTAACACATGCAGGCACCATCTTGCCATCTCTCCTCCTAGAGAATTTACAGCTGCAAGGAACTTAACAGACCATTCTGGCCCCAACTCCAGGGGTTCTGATTCAGTAACTCTGGAGTGAGGTCAAGCAGACATAACTGGACAAAAGTGTCAGTTGGTTCTTGCATGTCATGTCACCTCACATGTCACACGTCCTCTCCTGCAATCATTATGAAGTGCTAAAGCCACACTATTGAATGCAATAGCCACTAGCCACTAGTGACAACCTAAACTTAAGTGAACTAAGATGAACTAAAGTTAAACATTCAGTTCCTCAGTCATACTGACCACATTCTTTACTTTATTTCCCCAAATATCTTTGTTAATCTTGGATAAAAATAAGATCCAAGGAGAGTCCTTGGGGCTGGAGATTGGTGGGGAGAGTCAGTGCCCTTTACAGGTTACAGACCAGGCTCTTGTACTAGCTGCTTTGAGTATTCATTAACCCATGGGCGAGTAGCAACTTTGTCCAACAGCACAGATAAAGAACATTTCTGTCATACAGGATGTCTTTTAGACATAGTTGCTGTGAAGCATAAATCTAATATTGGCTCTTGTCTGTTCTAAGTGAGGAAACAGCACTTTGGGAAGCAGGGCAGGAGGAGAAGGCAGAGAGAGAGGTCTTAGATCTTGCCTTCCTGAGGGGAAAAGTGCCAGTCCGTGGGCATTTCTCTGAACCGTCAGTCTGACTGTGTTTTTAGCAGTTTTTCTGAACACCACTTTATCTTGACACACTAGTTCTAATAAAACGTACATTCTTTTCTTTTTTGGTACCAAGGATTGAACTTGGGGACACTTGACCTCTGAGCCACATCCCCAGCTCTATTTTGTATTTTATTTAGAAAAAGGGTCTCACTGAGTTGCTCAGCATCTTGCGTTTGCTGAGGCTGTCTTTGAACTCACGATCCTCTTGTCTCAGCCTCCTGAGCTGCTGGGAGTATAGGCATGTGCTACCATGCCCAGCATAATACTTACATTCTGGTTTCTAGTTTATAAAGTGCCTTCATATCCACTGACTTATGTGATGCCCACAGTAATGATAGGAGCTAGGTAGGAAAGGTACTATTATTCCCATTTAAGAGTGTGAGAACATGAATACGCATAGCATACCTGCTATGGAAATAACCAAGCAGCCACAAAAGGGGCATATTAGAGGCAGACCTGTTGATTTGGAGGGATTTCCCCATGAAGGTAATGATTGAGAAAAGCAGTTGTGGGATCTGGGTGACTGTGAGTAACTGAGGGGGCACAGGGGATGGAATGGGAAGAATGAAGCTCAGCAAAAAAGGAGAAAAAAGACTGTTAACATGTCTGCATTTATAAAAATCATGTGTGCTTAATTTAGTAAGAGAGAAGCTCAAACTAGTTGGAGTAGTTTGCTGACCTGCCCAGGTCATGAGTGATGGGGTTGGAACCCAAACCTAGATTTTCTGACTCCATACTTGAGTCAGCATAGTTCAATCTGGAGCCATGCTACCAGCATCTGTGATTCTGACTCTGTCACTTACTGCCTGTGCAGCTGTGGCCTGATGTCCTCATCCCTAGAATTGGAAGAATGATAGTTGTTGGAAGGGTTAAATGAGTTAATATATCCAGGATACTTGATCCAGGGAACGTCACAGAGTAGGTTCTATGTAGGTGTGACTGGGTGTTTTTCTTCTATGTCACTCAGTTGCATGAAACAGATTAAGGTGTGAATATTGCTCCTACTGTTTTAATTTTTGCCTTTGCTCTTTGAGGAGAAGGCAGTTGTGAAATCTGACCAAAGGACTTAATTCGATATAAACGAAATAGTGTGTCTTTGCTAGGCGACTGAAAAAGCAAAAGAAATCAGCATGAAATGACACTTTGGGGAATCTAAGTGAAATAAAGATTAGCATAGAAACCACTTTATGTACAAATATGTTTATTGCTGCATTTTCATAATAGCAAAAGATTGGGGGCCATTTAAATGTCTTACTGTGGGGGATTAGTTAAGATAACTTTTAAATATCTTGTTGATGGAACATCATAAACTTGCTCAGTTGCTTAAGAAAGTAGGCAACAGCTTGTTAAGTACCCTAGCTATAATGTTATGTGAAAATATAGAATTTAACAATATACACATATTATGATTATATTAAAATAAACTTCTTACATGGAGGAAGGCTAGAATGACATAAACCCTTTTATAATGAAGAGAAAAGATCAGACACAATTTTACATCAAGAAATTAGAGACTGATTTGAGACAAAGCCTTGCTTGTCTCGGGCTGTTTAATATTAGCAGTTCTGTAGTCTCCAGGCCTCCCTGATAGATGTCAGTCATCACTTCGGGGTGAAAAGAGAGGTTGGAAGCAGGGTGTTGGGCTGTGTGTCTTTTTCATGAGCTGATAGGTCATCAGTATGCGCATGTGCGAAGAGACACTTATCTGTTTAAAGGAAGTTGTTCTTAGATTTGTGGAGGCATTTAATATATTCAGAATGGAATCATCATCATCATTAATTCTGAAACATTTATATCTCTCCAAAAGCAACCCTGTACCCATTCACAGTCCCATTATCCTTTTTCTCTTAGCTTCTGATAACCATTATTCTACTTTCCATCTTTAAGGATTTCCCTGTGGTGGACATTTCAAATACATGGAGTTATACAATTTGTGGCTGCATGTATCTGGCTCATTCATACTGAAGCACTTATCTAATTCATTCCTTTTTTAGCCAAATAACATTCCATTGCAGGCCAGAGTTTTCTCAACTCTGTACGGTTAGTAGTTAGCATAATACTGGGACATAGAAAGCATGCATGCCATTTCTTGAGTAATAGTTGATTCTTCTTTAAATATTCCTGTCTTTAGGTAGCCACAATTATTTAAATTTTCTCTTTAAAACCAGCATTCTCATTTTCTTCTCTGTATCAGTGTTTAGTATCCCCAACTCAAATGAACCAGATCACTTCCAGTCTCTCATTCTAATTTGTTCTGTGTTCCTGGACAAGATTTAGCTTCTTAAATAATGACCTCACATAGCCTCTTGTACAAAAACCTAGAGTGGCTTCCTATTGTCTAGAATTCATTCAGCTATTCATTCAACATTTGCAGTGTGGATGTCTGTTGCATTCTACAAATTGGGTTAGGTGCTAGCACTGAGCTCTGAACCACATAAATATAGTTCCTGTTGTCATGAAACTTAAAAGTTGTTAGATAAGTAATCACATGAGTAAGTAAATAATTATGAATTTTGGAATTTACAGGCAGGAAAAAGTAAGATCATATTTAACTTGGGAGAGTAGGGAAGTCTCTTTTGGTGAGGAGACATTTAGAACTTACCCTGAAGGACGAGAAGACACTAGCTAGGGGAAGGAGGGAGGAATATGGGAATAGCATGTGAAGAGTCCATGGCAGGAATGTAGTTGGTAATTTCCATGACAGGGAAAAAAAGCCCATCCAGCTGGGGCATCATGAGTACAGACATGGGTAACGTGAATTTTGGCAGATAAATCAGTCAGAAACCAGATTATATATCATCTTGTGGGTTTTGTTATGGCTTTTGGATTTTATCTCAAGTGCAATAGAAGACCACCAATGTGTTTTAAGCAGAGAAATGTTAAAATTCAATATATGTTAATCAAAATCATTTTAGAATGGGCAGAGAGGGGAAATCAGGTAGGAGAGTTTTTAGTAGTCCAGGGGAGTGCTGATAGTGGGCACCCTAAGTGGGAGGCAGTGCAGAGGGATGGTCTCAAGTGGAATCAATGTTGCAGGATGTGGTCATTAGTTGGATAGGCACACTGAAGGAATGCAGTGGTCAAGGACAACTCCCAGTTTTCTGGCATAAGACACTGAATGGATGAAAGGGCCATATAATGATGTGGGAAGGGATAGAAGAGTATTTGACTCAGGGCTTGAGGCTGGGAGGATCAAGAAGTCAATTTTAGACTCTGAAATGCTCGTGAGGCATGCAAGTGGAGCTAGGCAGTTGGCTATTCCTATCTAAAGCCCAGAAGCAAGGGCTTGGCTGGAGATGAGTTCTTGAGCATCTTTGACACGGACGGGAAGGGCTGTAAACTGAGGTTGCCAAATCAGAAATGACAAGAGAGGAGTGAAGAGAGCCCAGGTCCAGCCCTGATTAACTCAGGAGGAGAGGCAGCCAAACAGATTGCGTGGGAGTAGCCAGAAAAGCAAAGAGAAACCAGGAACATGAGATTGAATCATAAAGCCATGTGAAGACTGTCTTTCAAAAAGGAGGGTGCAGCTGTGTTGAGTGGTGCTGAGAGGGCTGGTAACTTTGTGTCTGTCATGGGAGTGTGGTTGTGCCTGATCATAGCAGGTGTCATGCAAGGGCAGTAGATGCTAGATTGGGATCAGGGACTGGAGAACCTTGTTTTATATAGTGGAACCATCCAGGGGAGTAGAGAAGGAGGGCGATTATTGGGTCAAGGAAGGTTTTCAGTTTTTCTTTCTGCCTCCTTTGTTTTTATTTTAAGATGGGGGAGAATAGACTTTGTTTGGATGCAGATGAGAAGTACAGAAGGTTGAAGATCCCTGAAGGACTGAGAGGAGATAATGATATGAGCAGTTCCCAAGAAGGCAGTCACACAGAGACGGACTGGGGCTTTGACAGAAGGAGGCAAGGAGAAATGGGCAGAAGTACAGGTGGGTTGGGGGACTTAGTGGTGAGTAGTGCAGGCATTTCCTTCTAGTGGACTTCTGGTTTCCTTGTGAAGTGAGGAATGAGTGTTTCTGAAAGTGAAGAATGGGGGAAATCCATCAGGATTATGATAGGTGTGAAGAAGAGATGAAAATGGCCATTGTGAGGATGGGAGATAAAATTCCCTTTAGAGAGAATAAGAAAGCAAAACAAAACTGAACTCCTTTGCCCAGCATTCACTTGTACAAATGCTCCACATCATATGCTAAGACGAAGAAGCATGTGTTCTGTCCTCCAGTCTCTCACTGAGAACGCAGCCACCAATCATGCACATCATTTAATTAAAGCTGGAACAGAAGAATGCAGAATGGACAGAGGTGGACAGGGGATGTGTCTAAACCAGCCTGCACCCTGGGAGTTGGAGGGTTTCCTGGTGGAGAATGCATCTGAGTGAGTTGGAGCCAGAACAGTAGGAGCCACAGGCAAAAAGCCCTGGAGGGAAAAAATCAGGGTGAGTGGGCATGAGAGACAATAGGGCTCAACAAGGGTGGAGGCTAATGGGAAGGTGGGTGGGTAGCATTAAGTGATGGGGCTTGGCATTGGACAGAGAGCAGACCAGGGAGGCCGTGAATATGTTAAAGAGCTTGGATTGCATTCTGTATGTGTTGGTGTGTGTAGGGCAGTGTGTAGGGCAGCAGCTGGATTTGATCTCTTCTTGAGAGACTGCTCTGGCTCTTAGGGGGAGAGGTTTGAAGAAGTGAAGGTACATCTGGAAGGGGAGGTCAGTTATCAAGCTAACTGGACGAGAGTCCAGAAGGGAAGTGGGATCAGATGGAACATCTAGATGGCTCCGACACCTTTACAATGCTTCCTTGAGAGTCAAAATTCAAGCAGAAATTTCTTATTTGAACTTGTTTCCTGGTGCCAAAAATGGGAAGAGAGAATAAAGGTCACCAGCCCTCTCAGCACCACTCAACTCCCTTTTCAGCTTCCACAGTGGAAGACACAGCCTTCACTCCAATATACCTGCAGTAGGGAAGTTCACCCAGACAGGACGTTCTTGTTATTGCTGAGCAGACAAAATAATGACAGACCAGCATGACATTTTTCATTCTACAACTTCCTTTTCACCCACCCAAATGCTATGAAGATTTCCTCATATTAGTAAGCATAGATTTACCTTCTTACTTTAAACAGCTCTATGACTAAACTCTTAATAATTCTGCTTCAGAATTTGTTTTGTCTGGATCTTTTGGATCCATGCAAAACAGGTCTAATCCATCAAGGAGTTTCTATGCATTGTTGTCTCCAGGAGCAAACATTGGTTTTATGTGATTTCCTAGATTTAGGCCAAAGACATGGCGATTTCTAATGACTCCAAAATTATTTATAGTTTATCTCATCATATTTTTCTGAGTTTGTCAGCCAGACAGCAGAAACATCTGAGCTCTGTAGTTTCTTCCCATTCTGAGGCATTGTGGGATCAAATCATAAATACTTTCATTTTAGGCAATAGAAATATCATTATATTCTTGGGCTGGGGATGTGGCTCAAGTGGTAACGCGCTCACCTGGCATGCGCGGGGTGCTGGGGTTCAATCCTCTGCACCACATAAAATAAAATAAAGATGTTGTGTCCACTGAAAACTGAAAAATAAATATTAAATTTTTTTTCTCTCTCTCTCTTTTAAAAAAGAGAAATATTATTATACACTAAATATTTTTTCAAAGGTTAAACACCAAAGAAACCATCTCTGTCAACCACTTGTTATACATCAAGGACTGCAGAAGCAGCTACTCCTTCTGTTGTCTTGCTCCATTGAGAGGGGCCGATGGCAGAGTAGAAGGGTCTTCCCTGGTTTGACCTACATTTTTCCATTAGGTGAGTGGCATTGGCTTCAGTGAATATGTTACTTTGGCAATTTCCTGTAGGGCTCAGCAGTAATGAAATGCAAAGTCAGGCAAGGTTGCTGGGGAGAACCAGGCAAGAGTTCAGGTATGTCCAGTCACCACAGGTTAAAGACTAGGGGTCAGGAATCCAGGTGTCAAAGATGAAGTATACTGAGTAATACATAGTTACAAAAGGTAACAGGCAGCAACAGAGGTGCAGACATGAAGGCAGGTCAGTTCAATGAGCTGGGCCCTGTGCAGATGCTGGGGGAGGTTAAGTAAGTTAAGGCCACGCATTTAGAAAGTGAAGGAAGTGCCCCAAGCCAGTTCCTCAGTTTGAAGATTGAAAGGCAAGTTAGAGCAGGCTTTCAAATGAATCATTGTTCTTTCTTCCCACCCATGGGTGAAAGGCAAGTTTGCCATTTCTGTCTGGTCTGTGTTCTGGGTCTTGTGGCAAAGTGGTATTCCCAGGTCCTCTGATCTCTCTTCCTGAGCATGCCTAGCTACCCCAGACACTTGAAGCTGACCTGCAATATACACCTTCTATATGGCCCTCATTGAGGTTCACCGTGTTGTTCCCATAAAACTATAACCAAAATAGAAGTGGGGCTTGGATGAGATGTTGATGCCACCTTTCTAGCAGAAATCATTATCTGCTTCTCTGGGGCCTGTGCTTTATATTCAGGATTTCCCTCAGAACAAAGGCTGACCCTGGAAAAATTCTGAAATGCATGCATTTACCAATGGGTACTCAATGGTCAGCAAGCAGCCTTGATTCCTTCAACATACCCTATTCCTCACCTTGTACCCCACTACAGGAAGACAGCAGTTGCACAAAGTCACTCGGGAACATTTAGTGACTTACATATCACCACTTCATGCAATATCTATGTATTTATTTTTCTAAAGAGGAGTTGAGTCAGAGATAATATGCTTAATTCCTTAAGACGCTGGGTTCTGGAGTCAAATTCATCTGCTGCTTTGAATCTGTGTAACCTTGGGCAAGTCTTCTCTGTAAGCACAGATTTGCTGATCTGAATAATAGAAAAAGGTAACTCTTCCCCCCGCCCCCACCCACCCCTAGAAGGAAAGTTTAGGATTAATGCCCAACTTTTAGTCCAGGACCAGTTTCTGCTTTGAAGCCCTTCATTCTTATCTACTCTATTGAGCCAGGTTGGAATCCCCAGAGGGTTCTGGACTTTTTAATATTACCTATTTAACTCTAGAGTGCAGTTCTGTCCTGAGCAGGGACTGGTCTGTTTACTTTCCCTTTGGCCCTGACTTTAACTTTCTAAGTCAAGTATGTCTCCCAGAAGTAGGCACCCATAATCCAAAATAAGAGAGACAGGGGAAAAAAAATCCTAGATGCTGGAAGAGTTTCCAATTTGGAGAAACAACTGGCTATGTCTCATGGTGGCAGTATTTTCCTTTTCCCCTGTGGGGCTATTACCACCAAGCCAATAGAGGTCAGAATTATAGGAGAGTAATTAGATCCTCTCTCAAGTTTACTTTTTGGTTTCTAAACCCAGATCTTGCCACTATGGGAGACCACCAGATGTTGGGTGTTAGTGAGAGGATATTCCTTGTACTTCAGGAAGGCACCTCATTCTGGCAAGGAATTGCCTCCAGGATGGTTATCTAACTGTTTCTACAGAGGCAAATCTATAATTTTATGTCAGTCACTTCTGGGAATTATATCTAAGACCAGTAAATCCTTATGTCCAGTATAAATAAGTTCCTTAGGCAGAAGCAATGTTGTGGGATGTACTGCAGGTGAATAGGCATTCAGGAAGTTCAAAGATGGTGGTGTTGTAGAAGCATGTAAGCAGCATATCCATGTCCAGAACATGTGTCTTCCAGAGAGAATGATTCTTGATAGCAGAAGTTCAATGCACCCAAATGGCCAACAGGTGATAGTCTTGGCCACAGGTTCATATGATCATGGTACCAAATAGACTGTGTTGTGAAAGATAATTTGTATTACTGTTTCTAAAGAAATCTTTCCATATTAGCTGGAGTTGGAGTCTCTTATGCTATATTTCTGTTTTTTTTTTCTTTTCAGTTAACATGATACTAATTTCACTGGAAAATGTAGATATCTTCCTTGTATTTTTCTCATGTTTATGTAAATTGCACGAGATATCTATAAAGTATAAAAAAACCATTTCTTGAAAATAATGTAAAACATCTGTAAAATAATTGATGCTTGGTTATTTTTTATTTTTTGCTTATTTCATTTTGCTTCTTTTTCCCCCTCCTGGCTTTTGCACTAAGGGAAAGAAGGAATAGTATTGTTTCCCATTCTATTTTTAAATTATTATTATCCTGGTATAGTTTGGATTTTTAACATCTCCCAAAGTGGTAAAGCCATGTGGTGAAGGATTGATCCCCAGGGTGGCGCTATTAGGAAGGAGTGGATCCTTTGATAGGTAGGGCCAAGTGCAAGGCTTTAGGTCACTAGGGGCAAGTGACCTCCAAGGAAATATGGGACCTCGGTCTCATTTTCCCTCTCTTGCTTCTAAGACACAAGGTGAACAATTGGTTTTGTTGTTGTTGTTGTTTCCGCATACTCCCTGCCATTGTTCCCCACCAGAGGCTAAAAACAAAGGTTCTACCTTAGGGACTGGAACCTCTAAAATTGTGAGGCAAAATAAACCTTTTCACTTTATAAGTTAAATACCTTAGGAACTGGTTACAGTAATGGAAAGCTGGCACATACCCTCTTCAAACATTCTAGTTCTTTCTATGCAAACCTGTGCATTTCATTATTGGTCTAGTAATTCAATCCTACATAGATATAGGTTGGTCATTTGTGTTTTTCATTAGACTTTCCAGAAATTTTTTTGTATTATCACACTTTTTTACAGAAAAGTCTGTTTTTTAATCTCCTTTCAATATTTCCCCCATTTTATTAATTTCAGTTTTATTTTGTCTGATATTTACTTCATTACTTTTATCAAACATTAATTTGCCTGATAATTATTTCTAAGTATTTCATCCTTTATCTAACGGTTTACAATACCCTTTATACCTAATGGTTTGTCTAAACATAATTATTTCTATTTTCATACATTGGAATAATCCAGCTAAGTTTTATTGTTTGTTTCTAATTTTTTTCCTTGAAAATTGATCTGAGAATATAGTCTAACTTATGGTGATCATTTGAAATTAATTAAAATTTCCTTTGTCACTTATACATGCTATATCTTTTCCCAAAAATTTCATAGATATTCTAGAAGGATTATATTATCTATTTTTTTGAAGTTAACATTCAAGCATTGATTTATATTCATTTTTTGTCTGCTTGATCTATCATTTTTAGACCTGGGTATACTAAGATATTCAACCATAATGTATTATAGTTTTAGCTATTCTGTAATTCTATCTTTCATCATATTTTATAAAATTATGTTATTGGGTATATATCTGTTTGTGGTTGCTATGTCTCCTTATAATATTTTGCCTTTTACTATTTGAAAACTTGCTTTGAATTATTTTAGTATTGTTGTTTATTGCCACATAAGTGTTTTGTTTGTTTTACCTTTTTCTTGTGAATCTTTTTGAAAATATTTTCGTTTTTAACTTCTATGTGCCCCCTTTATTGCTTTCTGTAAACAATGCTTCATTTTTTAAAATGTTAAGTCTGAATATCTATTTGAATCATTTATCTTATTTATTATAATTACTAGTATGCAAAGACTTACTTCTGACATTTGTGAGCAAATTTGTATTATTTACTTTGTATGCTTACCTTTTTTCTCTATTGGAATCAGCAAGAAATTTTGTTATTTTTTTCTTTTTTCTATTGGTAAGAAAATATATTCTAGTTTTGTGTTTTTCTGTTCTTCTTCTTCTTTTGATGCTATTCACTAAAGGCCATCCACATATTCATTTTCCCCTGTCAATGTCTTTGGTTTATCACTAACCATGTCTTTAATCAAGACAGAATAAGAACTTTTCTGAACTCTTTGTTCCCTTCTTCTGCTCTGGATCTTTTGGGATTTTATTTCTAGATGATTGTCTATTCATTTATCTATCTTGTTTACTTAGGTATTTTCTTTCTTTAAAAGCATCTTATATATGTCATTGCTTTCTTTTGGATTAATTTCATTTCTTACTAGAATACTTTTAAGTCCTAGTATATATTTTATTCTCTACTTGTAGGAAAATATGTTATCCTTTTTTTAAAAATTACATATGGCATTTTACCTTTTAAATATTTTTAATTTTATTTTAATTGATAGATAGTAGTTATACATATTTGTGGAGTATCATGTGAAACCTTGATATATATTTACATTTTGGAATGATTCTATTAAGGTCAATACTTATCTTTTTTTTATATGTCTTAGATGAGAACATTTAAAGTCTAATTTAAAAACAGCATGCATTGCATTTCAAATTAAATTATATGCTTCTTTGATAGGACTGGCCAGTAATTTTATTTCTTATGTAATTTATTCATCTAGTCAACAAGTCCTGCCACTTCTATCCCATCCCATCCCCTTCCATCCCATCTCATCCTGTCCCAAACCCTGAGTGAGTGCCTCTGAAGCAGCAGATCATATAAGGTGTGGTGTGGCTTCAAGAGGAAACTCCTATCTAGTGCTTTTTTTTTTTTTATGTCTCTGTATCAAAACCTCAAGCAGTAACTGACAGCAGTGACAAGGACTGGCTCTGGAGTTGGCAAAGAAGAGCCTGTGGCATTCCTTCAGTTTCCAGCCCAGGCCAACTCAGAAGCCAGGTGCAAATGTCTCCTGTCTGGGCTTTTGTGAATCTGTCTGTTCCCATCCCCTGACACGGCCCTGAACTCCACCTACCCCATGTGCCTTCTAGTAACCCTCCTACCTCAGGGCTTGGGTCCAGTGCCCCTGCTGGCCTTTTTCTTTTCTGATGTCCTCCTTTGTATAGAAGACCTTCTCAAACCTTTCCACCAAGTGCCTCTCTCTACAGATGAGTAAATGCAAAAATACCCTGGCATGGGGGTAGAGATCATGTAGATAACATTGGCAAAACAAACTAAAAAATGTTAGGAACCCTTGTGTTTTGTTTTTTAAAAAATATAACAAATTTGCGTTTCATTTCATGTCGTATTTCTGCTTGACTAATATAATAATCTTAAAATCAGTTAAAATTTTCAAAATCTGCAAACTTTACTATCATTCTTTGAGAAATTGACCCATTAGAAATATGCACACAATTTATTCTGTGACTCTTCATGTACTCTGGCTCATAATGTGAATTCCTAGGGACAGAGCAATTTTGATAAACTGGACTCAAGGATTAAAGTCAAAATTCCTAGCCTGTCCATGAAGGCCTCTTCTGGCTATTAAACTGTCTTCTCCAAACCATCTACTTCTGAGAAATAAATAAATAAATAAATAAATATTATGTATATAAAACATATATATATATATATATATATATATAATATATGTAAATAGATATATGTATACATAAAACATGTCTCCATATGTATGTACCCTATGACCACAATACTTATAATTTATGAAATATTAATATTATAGGTGAATTAAGAAAAACATTTTTGTGGTAAAATATCTCTGGGTTCAATTCCAAGTAACACCCCCCCCACACACACACACCAAAAAAAAAACCCAAAACACCCAAAATAAAAGAACCAGAAAACAAGATATTTGCCTGACAAATTGTGCATAGTCCTTACCAGGTTTTGTAATTACTGGTCAGAGGAAGTGCTTTTGGGGAAAGTGAACAATAATCTAACAATGAACAACATTTATAATTATTTTCAATGTTTCAAATGATTTTACTTCCCCTTTCGTGACAATTTTTTGAGGTGGAGACCATGGATGTGGCTGCCACCCATTCTGTGAATGAAGAAACCGAGGCTCAAAGAGTTTTGCTGA
Organism: Urocitellus parryii; assembly: GCF_045843805.1. Taxonomy (NCBI): domain Eukaryota; kingdom Metazoa; phylum Chordata; class Mammalia; order Rodentia; family Sciuridae; genus Urocitellus; species Urocitellus parryii. The sequence continues at coordinate 22,717,851 of NC_135543.1, read as the reverse complement.
TTTTCCTCTGGTCTCTAGAGAAGATAGTGGCAAATAGAGCCGCTAGTGTTGTGTTCTTTTTAAACAGGTGCTTTTTTTTTTTTAATATGCTGAGCTTAAATATAGGCTCCTCAATTTTAGTAGCAATAAAGACTTGCTTCTCAATCACAAACAGTCTGCTATGAATTAGTAGCTTCTCTCCATATTGTACCTGTGCCCTTAGGACATTAGACTTCTAAGGACATCAAGGCAGGCAACACAGATATGGAGGAGCCACCTATCTCTTAATGCCTCAACCTGGAAGATTGGCCAGAACAAGTCATATGACCCTGATCTAAGCATAAAGAAGATAGAGAACTGTACAGGAACTCAAGAACTGTGCAGTGACTGCCACATAAGCATCAATTATCTGAGAAGTCCTTAATAAACAAGCACACCAAATAAAATACTATTTTGCTTTAAACTTGCTTTAACATACCTCAAAGGAAAAAAAGAAAAGATCATAGAGGACTGAAAGATGAAAGAAGATTGTCAAAATGTTAACTGTTGAAGGTGAATGGTGAATACATGTGAATTTATAATATTATCCTCTTTTATTTTTATTTTTTTAAGTATCTTTAAAAACTTCCATTATAAAAAGTTAAAAAGAAAAGAAAAACACTGGTTCAGGGAACTCCTATTTAGTACTTTTGAAGTGAGGATTGGGCATGGATATTTTGCAAAATCTTTCTAGGTTATGCTAATGGTTAAGAATCAAGGTGGCTGGTCAGGGTGGTGCATGCCTGTAATTCCAGCGGCTCTGGAGGCTGAGGCAGGAGGATTTCAAGTTCAAAGTGAGGTGCTAAGCAACTCAGTGAGACCCTGTCTCTAAATAAAATACAAAATAGGGTGGGGTTGAGTGCCCCCTGCCGCAATAAAAAAGAATCAAGGTGATTTAATCACATTGCTCATACAGGTTCATATTTAGACTATGAATATATAGTTACATACACTTTTATGGCTGTTGGTCTTTTCAATTCATGATTAGTCAGTTTTCACTATTTGTGCTCTGATTCCATGTTGAGTATACCTAAAGTCTTTTAAATACATGCGTTATTTTTAATTTTTTGTTGTAAACAGTTATATATGACAACATAATGCATTTATTTACTTTGATATATCATACATAGATGGGATATAATTTCTCGTTTTTCTGTTGTAGAGTCACACTGATTGTGTAGTCACATGTATACATAAAGTAATAATGTCTGTTTCATTCTACTATCCTTCTTATCCCCACAGCCCCTCCCCTCCCCTCCATTCACTTCCATCTACGTAATCTAAGGTAACTCTATTCTTCTCTAATGTCCTCCATTGTGAATTAACATCCACATATTAGAGAAAATATTTGGCCTTTGGTTTTTTGGCTTATTTCATTTAGTGTGATATTCTCCAACTTTATTCATTTACTGGCAAATGCCATAATTCATTCTTCTTTAAAGCTGAGTAATATTCCATTGAAAATATATATATGAATATATGCATATGTATGTATATATATGTGTGTGTGTATATATATATATTACATTTTTCTTTATCCATTCATCTATTGAAGGACACCTAAGTTCATTCCATAGTTTAGCTATTATGAATTGAGCTGCCATAAACACTGATGTTGCTGCATCACTGTAATATGCTGATTTTAAGTTCTTTGGGTATAAACTGCGGAGTGGAATAGCTGGGTCAAATGGTGGTTCCAAAATTTGGTGGTTCCACCAAGTTTTCTGAGGAATCTCCATACTGCTTTCCATAGTGGTTGTACCAATTTGCAAAAAGTAAAATCAACAATCAATAAATGGGATGGATTCAAATTAAAAAGCTTCTTCTCAGCAAAGGAAACAATCAATAATGTGAGGAGAGAGCCTAAAGATTGGGAGAAAATCTTTACCACATATACCTCAGACAGCACTAATCTCCAGGATATATAAAGAATTCAAAAAAACTCAACACCACAAAAAACAAATAACCCCATCAATAAACGGGCTAAGGAACTGAAGCCACACTTCACAGAAGAAGAAACACAATCGATCAACAAATACATGAAAAAGCATTCAACATCTCTAGCAATTAGAGAACTGCAAATCCAAACCACATGTGCTCTTGATATTGTTCCCAAATAAATGTTCCTTTCTTTTGAAGAAACTAAAAAATAAAATTTACCTGAGCTTGGAATATTTATTAGGCTTTACTTTTGTGTTATGGAAATTCCAATGGTGGGGTTGACTTACCAAGCACCACTATTCTTTGAAATTTCTCTTATGGAGAGTGGGTGCTAGTTGCCTAACCTTGAATTGGGGCTAACTTTGCTGCTGCTTTGACCAATGAATACATCAGAAGAGACACTGTAGGAGAGAGTTGTAAACGCACACCTAGGCTTCTGATCTTACCCCAAATCATCTGCTATGTGAAGCAGCCCAGACCAGTTGGCAGGAGACATGTGACTTAGCTGATAGTCTCTCCAACCTTCAGATATGTGAATGAGGTCACTTTAGACCAACCAACTGTAGTTAAACCACTAGATAACTGTAGCCATGTGAGTGGCCTCAAGGGACACTAACGGAAGAACCACCAAGCTGAGCCCAGTTCAAGTTGCTGATCCTCAAAACCGTGAACAAACAAAAGGGTTTTTAAGACACTACGTTTGGGGACGATTTGTTATGCAGGAATAGACAACTGATCACATGGGGGTCTATACCTACAAGCCCTCAAGTCAGTGTTTAAGATTTGTGTTTTCACTTTGTTCAATATTATTTTTTTTGAAAATATCTAGTCCATCTTAGAGGTTATAAGAACTCAGTCTCAGAAGTCTCAAAGTTAAAAGAAAAATCAAACCATATTTCCCTCCAAGGAGAACTGATGTCCTTTATTAACTCAGCTTTCCTTTTATGTACTTTTTATGACATTTGAATTGCAGTAGGATGAGATTTAATTTTGGGCTTGGGACAAAATTTACATTGGCATTGAGGGAGTTTTCCTGAGAAATAACTTTCAAGGAAACACTTATTATAATTCAAGGGAAGGTGTGCATTGCAAACTAGTATGATTTCAAAAGCTACCAAGTTCAGGCACTGAAGACTGTGCATTATCTTATTTCCAGATGCGGCTATGCATCTCTTCTTCTCAGATTGACCCAGGGAACCCTATGAGGCAGGGATAATACTAGGCTATTCACGATAGAGCTGATGCAAATAGGATTGAATGGAAAAATAGCTTGACTTAATGCTAGTCTCTTGCCAACACATTTGGGAGAGAGATAATGTTCTGCAAAATCACACCAAAGACCCAGACTTTAATGAACAAGCTTTCCCTTTCCTGGATCAATCCTCAGTGGTTCAGACAGGCAGAACCACATATTCCCAAAATTCTGTTCCTAAGTTTTTTTTCGTATTAAGAGAAGTCTGACTGAGAAACTTGCATTCCAGAGAAAAGCTACTTATGTGCCCCAAAGCAGATTAAGCTGTCATGAATTCCTGAACTATACCAGCGAGTCTGAGCATCTTTGGGAAATGATTTGCTAAACTGCTATTTTTAAAGTTAAGGTGCCTTTGCTATAGATTGAATCTTGCCTATGAGATATAGTTTAAAAAAGAATCACGAATTAAAAGGTATCACTTTGGGGAGCACTTTTTTATTCTCAAAATGCTCACTCTATCTAACCGAGTTTATAATGCACAGTGTTTGACCCTCGGTAACAATTTTCAAAATATATTTTAACCAAGAGTGGCTATCTTTCCCCCTCTGAAAAGGACTATAGTAAATTTATTTTTAAGTATTACACATCTTTTCTACTAAAAAAATAAATGGCATGAATGAGAAGAAAGACATTTCCTATGAGAGGAGACTGAGCACCGTATGAAGGGATTTAATGGCAAAGATGAGCAATTTATTCAAGCCTGAAAGGCTACTGACAAGGGGACACAGCAAAGGAGGCTTTCAAGAGAAATCCAGGAGACTTTGATGAGCAGCTTCCCTGGACAGGACCCTGGAGGCAGGGATGCTGTTGATTCAAAAAGAGGGAGCACTGCCCTTTCCTCAGGAGCTCACAACCAATATAGGCACAGAATGCATGTGACAATTTAGGAGCAGTAGAAAGGGCAATAATAGTGGCAGGAAAACTCAGGACAGGCAGGGACATCTCAACAGTATATGCTAAATGTCAAAGGAGGCTGTGGTATGTGCGGACCGTCTGAACTCAAATGGAGTAGGGGGTGTGTAGGGAGGGACATGGGGATGATCATGCATGACGTATGGTTGGAACAAGTTTTGGATCCTGAAGAATGGACAGGATTTGGAAAAAGCTGCAAGGAAGGTCACGGCCTTTGAAACAAAGCAGAGGAACTGGTATATAGGGTGACAAAGGAAACAGACAAGAAAGCCCATGACATGAAGCATATTTTGGAGATAGGGAGTCGTAGAAGAGTTTGAGTAGAATAATGTGAAAGTGTGAGTTGGTAGATTATTGGGTGATGAACTGAGTTTAAGCCTGACTTTGGAGGCTCTTGGTCAAAGTATTTACTCTACATCCTCTTAGTAACTGGAATCTTATGTAAACCTATTGGTATCTTCAAAAACTTGTTAAGATGCTCAAAAGAAAATGTAGGGTCTTGATGAATGGACAGATACTTCCTTAAGTTATAAGCTGAGATAGAGTGCAGCACTCTTTCCATCTCGGAATTCGGAGAAATGACTGGAACCCCAGTCAGTTTATTTAATTGGAATCAGGCTGAGAACTTCTCTTTTATCAGAATATGAGCTGAAATATGATAAAGAAACACTAGTCTTCTCTACATTTTCCCATCCAAAAACTTGTGTGCACAAATACAGTATATATGTGTGTACTCAAAAGCAATGTTTAAAATGTCTAGCAATAAGAAAGCAATGCATTAAAATAGTACAAATAATACAAGCATAAATTAAATAAATAAAATTGCTTATGGAGTGATTTAAAATGAAGCCAATACCAAATAGTTTGTTGATAATCAGGAATAATGACTGTGATCTTTTCTTTGAAGTGTCTCTCATTCAAAAATATAATGCCCCAGTTTAAGCTTTGATTTGATAAGGAAAACTGCATGACATTCTTCTAAGATTATTTCACTGAATGGTGAGCCATTAGGTCCTCGGGCCTTAGGTCCTTCTGGCAGCCAGAGGCATCCTGGCATGTGCTTTGGGGCTCAGTACGCACCTGTTACCAGGGTTTCCTGCGGGCTTTGGTCCTGTGTGTTGTCGCCTACTGGAAATGCTGCCATCTCACCTCCACTGCCTGCCAAAGATGGCCTGTAAGCAGGAGGTAGACTGCCTACACCCTGCCTTCTGATTGCAGCAGCTGCTGAGTCTCCTTGTCACCAGGGTTGTGTTAATGGGGTTGCACAAAAGGTAGCAATAGCAGAGCTTCCACTTTCTGAGCAATGAGGGATCCCACTTCTGTTTTGATTTCAATAGGAAGGTTCTCTGCCTGTAATAGCAAGCTTGAAAGAACCCTCCAATTAAGTTACATTAAGCAAGAATGGACTCTGCCCAGACAGACTTCTATTTTCTTAAGTATTGGCAAAAAAAAAATGCACAAAATGCTAGTGGTAGAGAGAATGTCTGTCTCCCAGGAGAAGAGAATGTAAACAGAATGAGCCTTGGCCTTTTACCTTTAATTTAAAGTCAGTCTTTATTTCTAATCAAGAGACTTTGTTCTGTATTCTATGATGCAAATCATACTCTGATATAATCTATATAGTTGTTAAGGTATAATATTAGTGAATAGATTATAGCAGAGTATGGTTTGCCTCATAGAATACAGAAACTTGAACTACTATCTTGAAGTAATATGTTATCTTCTTAAAGTCCTATGTGAAATAACTGTTTTAAGATAGTTTTTAAATATAAATGCTTAGACTGGGTGGGATCCTTCTTTAAGATAGTTTTTAAATATAAATGCTTAGACTGGGTGGGATCCTTCTTATAAACTTTAAAATCTTATGCACAGGGAGGGTAAAGCCTGGTGAGCAGCTTCCATTACAACATTCTTTAATCATAAAGTCTAATATTATCTGGAGACACTAAGTGTAGTTAGTTTCTTCATTAAATAACCAAATATTATGAGAGAGGGGTTTGAGCCTTAATATGCAAAGTAATCAACAATTGTAATTTTTGGGTACCGCCCACAATCAGAGACTGATTCAGCTAAAAAGTGCTTTGGGACCTTCATTTGTAACAAATAACTGGGACATTCTGATGTGCTTGTGGCTCTGTGGACTACATTTTAGGAAACACTGCCTAGGATTTCCTGCCTCAGAAGATCTTTACTGTAGAACTCTCCAAAGAAGGAGCAGAGTGATCGGAGGATGAGGTACAGGGAAAATAAGATGGTATTCTTGATCTCTAGAGGAGAACATCAGTGAGAAGGTTCTCTCTTCCCATGAACTTCCCAAATACACCACAGTTTTTCAGAAGCTGTGCAAAACAGGGAGATACTGCAGTGAATTTCTCACAAATTTAAATCAGATGAAGACAGAGGTCATTATGATGGAGCTTACAGGAGGCTTGGAGGGGTGGGGGTGGTGTGTCATCCTGTCATTCTCTTTACTTCTAAAACCATCATTATTTGTGAATGGAATGAACACACTGCAGATTCTGATTCTAGTCATTAACCAAACAGTTAAATTTAATAAAATCCCAGGCGAATCCAGACAATTGGTGGCCAACTAGAAACTTTCTCATCGAATTATTTTGCTATACTTACTTTATAACATGCTCATGGATTCAAAGTCAATTACCTTAGAGAATACTAGGCATGAGCCAGAAGAAATGAATGAGATTTACATGAAGCAGCACTGATAAGTCTTACAAACTAAAGAGTGAATGAAAAAGTAAAATGCAGAGTTAAATTGATAGCAAAAGACCATTTATGAATATGCCTTTGCACAGAAAATAATGACAAGTAAGTTCTCCAGCTGGACATAGGAATCAGTGAAAATATGAAAGATGGAATAGAAGTATATGTACTAAGTAGATAAAGTGAGTGCTTAAGTTAGAGGAAGGAAAATTGAGATTAGAGATGCATAAATGGGAAAAAGAGGAAAACAAAACACAACAGTGACCTTGACCCAGATCAATGATGATTGTGGATCTTGAGCTGAGGAGTATGATTAACCCAATTCTGAGCCTTGGATGACAAAAAGAAAAATGTTAAAAACTTGGTCCCTACCCCTATGGAATTTCAGCTTACATGGGCCTATATGCATGAAATAAAGATCTATAATTAAATGACAGATGGGAGGTATCAACCTCCCATAGCTCAGAGCATAGAAAGAAAAAATAATAATACAAAAAAATTTAACATAAAAGGAAAAGGAAATATCTTTTTGTTATCTGTTAGTGATCCTCAGATCTAATGTGTGGTCACCTTTAGAATCCCATTTATTCATTGGGCAGTAGGAATTAATACCAATGTAAGTCTTTCTTACCTCAGTTCCGAGGGACTCTTTTTTGTTTACTTATTTCTTTTCCTTACACTTAGGAGATATGATTGAATTCTGTTTAAATGAGGAAAATGTCATTTTAACTCAATTACATTGATTTTTTTTTCTTATTTATTTTTTTCTCCACTGAGTGATTTTACAGTGCACAGGCTTTGTGAAGTCAGGGGATGTTTGCAAAAATATTTTCAGTAGGAGAGTGTGCTCCTCTGCCTTACATTAGTTAAGGTCATGTGAACTTCCATAGTAGAGATGGCCTGATCTCAGAGACTTAAAACTTACCTCACAGAGCAAGGATGGGTCTTCCGGGCTGCTGGCTCCCCTCCACACAGTGATTCAGAGGCCCAGGTTGCTTTAGTCTTATGTCTTTACCATCTTGTTCAAATGACTGGGGGTCCTTTCCACTCTAGTTAGTTGGAAGTGTCAAAAAGATCAAAGACCATATTTGGGAAGGGCTAGGGTTGGCTGTAGCCACTTCCTATCCCATCCCACTGGCTGGACCCAGTCATCGGGCTGAGAGGACGACTTGGAAAAGTAATGTATCTGTGCTCCCAGGCACATGGGTAGAGGGCCTCACCTAACTCCCATTTATTTACTCTTTATCGTTCATAGAAGGTGTGGAAATAGGGAATAATAAAGGTGGCAGGGTGTATACCTTTGATTTAGCTTGATGTGCTTGATATATTTAACTGTATGCTGGCTAAAGTACCTGGATGTGACCCTCCAGGTCTTCCTCACCCAAATCCATTGATCACTAAACAAGGAAAACGACATGGAAAGAACAGTGATGTGAATTGGGAGAGCTGGCAAGTTTCCACCTGACAAATACCTTAGTATATGGTCAAGAAGAATGATAATCAGCTCTGTACCCACCCTTTCAGCTGCTTTCTATGGCTTCTTGAAGCCAGTATTGAGATGTCTGAACCTTCTGGTCTTGATTGAGTTTTCTAGATTTGACTTCTGACCTGCCTACCCCTCTGGGACTTACTTGGCCCTTTATCCTCTGAGATCCCTGAATGTCACCTCCGGACAATATGAACTTCTCTAAGTGCTTTAGTTCTAGCTGTGTCTTCACAGACTTTCTGCCTAACTTGTTTGAGCACACAGTCAATTACCTCCTATGTAGCTAAGTTCTGGGTCCTGGTATATCCTGATCAATATTATTCTGTTGCTATTTCCATCTCAGTGTGACTATGATATATTAATACCTGGGATTTCTATTTGAAATTCCCATGAAAGACCTAGATCTTTGTGCCATATTCACATGTGCATATTTGTACGATGAGAAGGCTGTCGAGTCATCTAGATATTTCATATAAACATTACATTTGAGTCATGAAAGGAAGTTTTGCTGGGGAACACCTGCTTCAGTCAGTGTCTCTGCCATGAGTTGAGGAATTTGCTCATCATTCAAAGTGCTCTGGATGGAACTGAGCCGAGTTTTCAAATCAGGCCTAATAAAGTCAGTGTGACTGAATAAAAACTTTTTCCATAGGGTAACCTGGGACTAAGACATACACAGACAGGTAACCATTCAGTGTTACAAATATTGTCTGAGTTTGGGCTGCTATAACAACATAATATACTCTGAGTGTCTTTTAAACAACAGAAATTTATGTCTCACAGTTCTGGAGGCTGGAAGTCCAAGCTTAGGAAGGCAACATGGTCAGGTTCTGGTGAGGGCCTTCTTCCAGATGCAGAATAGTGACTTACGACTTCATAAGGCAGCAACAGGGTAAGAGAGATCTGTGGCATTTATTTAATAAGGATAGTAATCCCTTTTACGAGAATTCCATCCTCATGACCTAATCACTCCCCAGAGCCTCATCTCCTAACACCATCACATTAGGGGTAAATTTCAAGACAAGAATTTTATGTGGAAATAAACAGTGACTCCACAATATATTGATAACTACTATGTTTTTTTCTCTTTACCCACACATTTACATGAACTGGGCAATTGTACGGAGCCTAATAATTTCTTTTCCTTAGTTTTGTTGGTATAGGGCCATATTCATTCCTTGACATGTTGTCCATGGCTCCTCTCATGCTATAGCAGCAGAATGGAGGAGATGCCACAGAGATAGCGTGGCCTGCAAATACTATGATACTATTTGACCCTTTACAGAAAAATTTTTCTATGGGCACAGAAAATCAATGGGATACATTGAAAGCACATATTTTATTTCTGACAGAGAATAAATACCCAATAATTTCAATTTTTTTGTGCCTGTCTTCCTTTGCTTACTTTGTCCCTTCTACCTGGAATACTTTGCACCTCCATCATCTGTCCATTTATTCAACATGTAGTCATCAGGTGCTTACTATGTGGCAGGGACTACTCTTGGTGCTGGAACAAAAATAAGACATACAGTGTCCATCTTCATAGGATCATATTCTACTTGGGTGGGAGACGAGAGATATATATATATAAGCAAAGACACACAATATCCTGTGACCTCATGATTCACCTTGTGAAGATAGATAAAGCAAGGTACAGATAGATAAAGCAAGGTCCCTTTCTGTTTAATTCCTCCTTCTATTCTAAATTCTTGCGCAAGCCCAACTTTCTCTATAAGGTCCCTTGTCTTTGTTTCTTTCTTCTCCTTTTAACTCACAGATCCTTTAATTTGAATTTTTAAGGCATTTAGGGCAATCTTCCTTGAATTGGATTTCTTTGCATAAGTATTTCTGCTTCATCATAGATTGCAAGTCTACTGGTAACAAGAGCAATGTGGTAATTTTTGTTCTGTAATAGCAAATAAGCAGTGCCTGATAATTGCTAGGAAATCAGTAAATGTCTTGAGTTAAGCCGGATCTTAGTTTCTAATCGTGGAACGTCTTCCAGAGTTTGTGGCCTTCACTGTGGCCCATCAGTCACCAAAAGAAGCAGGGAATTTCCCATATTCTCAAGAACTAGAACCCCTTCAGGAGTTGACTGCTCTGACAAACTCATCTGAACCATAAGATCTACCTTTCCCCTTGATATTAAAACCAGAGAAAATCTTCTCAATTAGTTATACCCTGAAATTTCAATAATAAGGGGAAAAAGTCCATTCAATTAACTAAAAATAGGGAGAAAAGGAAGAAGTTGCACAAGTAATTACCAAGTATGTAATTAAACAAGAAATTCTTGCTCTTTCATTCACTCTCCAACCCCCGCCCCACAAGCCCTTAGAGTTCACGGACTAGCCTCTTGGGAGGAAACCAGGTTACTTTGCTGGAAAGAACTAGCGTTGGAGGTTGCATTAATCACCACTTAAGGATCGGCCAATTTTTCCCATGCACAGGATGAATGGGGTTATTCATAAAAGGGCACCTGGGCAGGAAGTGGGGGAGTTGTGGCTGACCACACCAGGCTGGGAAGTCTGTCATCAGGACAAATGAGCATGGGCTGGGGTGAGGTTGAAGGCCAAAGGTGCTGGTAAAAGGTGAGTGAGAAGGAAATGAAGAGTTGTAACCTGTTACCAATTAGCATGACCTGGGAGATGACAGAGCTGGGCTGTGGGTCATAAGTGTCTTGCATTACACTCACCACTGAGCTCTCCCTGGAAAAGGTCATCTCAGTGACCCTGGGCTTGGAAAAGGCTAATTTTGTTATTGTCTCATCCTCTTCAGCACCACCGTGGCTGTTCCCCTTCATTTTTCAGTCCCGGGAGGGAAAGAGCCAGTATTTGAGTTTCTGTAATGTCTATTAAAATAGCATTCCTAGATTCCCTTAGTACCTATCGCAGGACCCTCAAGTTCCACGAAACAGAGAGTCTGGCAATTTCTGTTGACTGAGGGTTTTTAGACAGTGAAGACAAGATGGTGGTCAGCTCACCATGAGAACTTCGGAAAGATTCTGCTCACGGTGGGAGCTTTCCCTTTGAACTTGGGAGGGCTGCTTGCATGACTCAAATTTGTGGCTTCCTGGGCTACAGCCCCGCCTCCTTATACAAAGCAATCAACTATTCTCATTTCCTGGAAGCCAGGCTGTGATCTTGGGAGCACTCCTGGGACAGATAACCCAGCCAGTGTTTGGGCAGTGCTTTGTTTGACCTTTATGTTTTCATTTCTGTGTGTATAAAGTCTTTCCCAGGCAGACTGCACCCCCAGATTGCCACATTTGCCCCTATTCACCAAGGGAGGCCAATTCTATTCCTATGGCCTTGGGTCCATTTTTCTAGTATTGTCTACATTGTACGGCTGAACCAAGAGGAAAAAAAATCATCTTTGAAAGGTGAAGATAAATCTGTATTTGTCATTCGTGAACTTGTGATTGTCTATAATGATAAGCATAATAAAAGTCCCCAGTACTAAATAAAATTTATATAATAATATCAATTGTACTACAATAATACAATGATAGCCCTCATTTATTGAGCACTAGGTAGATGCCTGGCATTATACTAACACCTTTAAAAGCAGAATGTAACATTTATAATGTGAAGTAACTACTAACCTCATTCCCATTTTACAGATAAAGAAAGGGAGACTTAGGTTAAGTAATTTTCCCAAAGACTCATAATCAGAGAGAGGCAGAGGCTGCCAATCTCATTCCAGAAGCCAAACTCTTAGGCTCCATAATGACTCTATTTTTCACACAGCTAAAAAGTGAAGAATGGCGACTCACATTAGCCTGACTCAGAGGCCTCCGCTCTTTCACTGCACTATATTTATCTTGTTGTCTGTGTTTTACATGTATCTCCATTGGATGTACTGAATTGTGTACCAGCTCCTTTTCCTCTTGGGGATGCTGGGAGTCAGGAGATTGGTGACCTATTGCTTAGAAGCCATGGACTCTTCAATGTAGATTGATCATCTGTGTTTATTTCATTTGAAATATCTTCTCCCACAGGAAGAGTGTATGGACAGGTTTTCTGTTTTAACACAGGGAAGGGATTTTCAATGGCTTTGGAACAAAGGTGTTTTAGGCTTTAAAACACCTTTTATGTAACCAAGGTGAGCCCATTTTCTGACTTAATAGTTTCCATTCTCAAAAAGGTGACTCATCTTCTTTCCACAGTATTTGCCTGAAAGTTATTTAACTGAGGTCTTGATTTATGTCTAAAGTCCCATAAAATAAATGACAAGGCAGACCCTGGATGAATAATAAGGTAGAATTCTGAATTCAGGCTCTTGATCATTCCCCCTGTTTCTATTTGTACTATTCTGTAGGTTTATTGGACCTTTCTGGGGTACAGGCCTAGGGGAAATGGTGCATGTTGCAATTATTAGTTCAACAAATGTTTTTGACTGTATTCCAGACACAAGAGTAGATGGCATTGCTAGCTTCCCTAGAGTTTTGTGGGGCCATGTGACCAGTTCCAATGGCTATCCATCATGCACGGAAGTGCCCATGTCACTTCCTGTTAGGATGCTGCATTGACAGTGTGCCATTCTCTGAACTCCTTCCCTCTGGCATGGAGGAAAAGCTGTGAGCATTGTGCCCTGTTCTGTTAACCTGATTCCTAGAATGTGCCTGTCATGGAAAAGAGTTGATAAAAAGAACTGTGTAACAAAGCAAGAAATTCACTTTTAATCCACCAGGGTTTTTTTTTTTTTTACTATAACATAAGAGGGCATTATGAGGCCAGTGTTACTTCTAAGAATATTATATGGAATAGCCAAGTCCAAGAATCACCAAAGATAGTCCTAAAGAACAGCAAGGCAAAGGCGGGGGGGATACTTGCATTTCATAGTAAACTTTGTTATAAAGCTATAGTCGTTAAAATAGTGCAGTAGCTGGGTATGGTGGTGCACTCCTGCAATCCCAGTGACTTAGGAGGCTTAGGCAGGAAGATCTCAAGTTCAAGGCCAACCTCAGCAACTCAGTGAGACCCTGCCTCAATAAACAAAAAACAAAAACAAACAAAACAACAATAAAAAACAAAACAAAACAAACAACAACAACCAAAAAAAACAACAACAAAGGACTGGGGATGTGGCTCAGTGGTAAAGCATCCCTGGGTTCAATCCCTAGTACCCCTGCTCCAACAGTGCAGTATTGTTATTGTGATAGATGAAATGGCCAATGAAAAAGAAATGAGAGCTGAAAGAAAAGTGACCACAACACTAGGTGCAACCAAGAGATCTTTATTGCAGCAGTGCAATAGAGGAGAAGAGAGAGAGAGAGAGAGAGAGAGAGAGAGAGAGAGAGAGAGAGAGAGCGCGCAAGAGAGACAGAGAGAGCAAGAGAGAGAGCAAGAGAGAGGGGCCCAGCAGGAGGGAATTTTTATAGCCCAAATCTAATGAGGTCTCTGGGTCTGCAAGCTGCCTTGTTGGCACAGGGGGGTTGAGTGTTCAGCCTTGGGCGTTTGGGCTTGAAGCAAATAGTTGACAAAGAACCAGACAGAGGGTTTGAGTGGCCAGGTCATCCTGCAGCTAACTTTGTGTGGCATGCCCTACAGACAGCTTACTCAGCCTGTCCTGCACCTAACAAGAGCTCAGTCATGGCCCCAAGCACATTGGGAAATTCTGTATTTGACAGGTGTTTTTGTAGATCACTGAGGAAATATAAGAGTCAAGAAAGGTTCTGGGAGAGTTTATGTCCCATATAAATAAAGAATGAATTTAGCTCTAACACAAACTTTTAGTAATTTCATACACAAAAATCAATTCTCAATCAATTAATGAGCTAAATGTGAAAGACAAAATCTAAAATTTCATTGGAGGATTTAATAGAGAAAGAATTCTTAAACAAAGGATGAATTCTTAAACAAATTTGATGAGCTAGTATTACATTAAAATTAAGAAATTAAAAAAAAACTAGATAAGATACACACAGCAAGGCATATAGTTTTCAAAGGAATATGAATCAGAAAGAAAAATGATGAATGAAAATAGTTCAGTGCATGAACAAAAATTCATAGTCATTTCACAGTGGAAAATACATAAGAAATGATACATCGTTAGCCACCAGAAAGATGGAAATGAAATACACATTAAAACTAAAAGATTGAGAAGTCTGCTAAAATTAAGTGTAGGTAAGAATGTGATTAATGAGAATTCTCAAGTACTCCTTATAGGAGAGTGTAAGTTGGTATAACTACTTTGGAAAACAGTCGTGAGCCATCTGTGGGCTGTGTGTGTGGATTGTGTTGCACATAGTAGCCTCTTTAGGGGAGGGGCCTGGCTCTGCCAACTCCCTGTCAGGGATTGATCACATGATTCAGGTGAGCCTCCACCTGTAGCTCTAAGATCCCACACAGCACCTGAGATGGGTGTGACTTGCCAAGATGTCAATCAATCTGCTGACCAAGAGACATCAGGAAGCAAGACTCCACCCTTGAAACCTTATCCCTCTCTGATGTCTCCACTATAAAATACAGGAACTCTGGGCTCACGCTTGCTTTCTTTCTCAGGGCTCTTTCCATCGTGGAAGCTGACCCTTAAGTTTGTAGAGCCATCCCTCCCTTGATCTGAAAAACTTGTGTCTGTGTCGCTTGATTTTTCGCGGCTTTCTTAGCTTAATGTTGCAACCAAGTCTTTTAAACCCAGTTCATCTAGTCTGCACAGGTTGTTGGTGAGAGAAAACAATTATTCATTCTCTTACATAAAAAACATTTCATTACTCTACAGCTGAGCAATTTCACTCATAGGCATCATGGGGAAATACTCTAAATATACATATTAAGAAATATGGTAATGTTCATAGTAACATTATTGGTAAGAGCAAAAATCCCAAGGTGATCAAAATACCTGTTGATAGGAGTTTAACTAATTGTGAAATATCTTTAAATGGCATATTACACATCAGGGAGAAGTAAATAAATTTCACCTTCACATATGATTCTGAGTAAATATTTGAAAAATAATACTGAATGAGGAAAAAAATCATGGAATAATCCTTGCCAACTGATACTATTTTTTTTTTTTTGTACTCAGGATTGAACCTCAGGGCACTTAACCACTGAGCAACACCCCCAATACTTTTTGTTTAAATATATTCTAATTAGAGACAAGGTCTTTCTGAGTTGCTAAGTGTCTTGATCATCTGAGGCTGGTTTTGAACTTGTGATCCTCCTGCCTCAGCCATTGGAGTTGCAGAGGTTACAGGCATGCGCCACCAGAATAGCTTGAAAACAAGAGCAACTAAACAATACACTTTGAGAAGGAAGCTGGGGAAGGAGCACATATATAAACAATGACTTTGGCCATTCTCCATCTCTTCTTTTTTTTTTAAAATATTTATTCATTTATTTTTTAGTTTTCGGCGGACACAACATCTTTGCTTGTATGTGGTGCTGAGAATCGAACCCGGGCCGCACGCATGCCAGGCGAGCGCGCTACCGCTTGAGCCACATCCCTAGCCCTCTCCATCTCTTCTGTGGAGTTAGATCCATAGCTGCTCATGGTACTGTCAATACTTTCTATTTAATGTATGTGACATGCAACAAATCTTGTATTTTTTCTCCAAAGCTCTTATAGGAAGAATAATGCTTAAATAAATGTCCAGAGTTTGAACAAAAGTTATCACTTTTCATGGGACCTCTCAACATGGAAATCTCTCCTTCTCTAAACACCTGTGGCCAAAATTAGAATTGATTCATTTTGATTTCAATGTTTTTGAATGCCTCTGGAATTCTTAAATAATGAATAAAAGAACAACTCTTTTTCTGGCAACTTTTTCTTTTCCTCCTTTAATTTCAACTAAATTATTAATAATTTATTGTCATTTAATTTTTTGTTCCTTGCACGTGTATCCTCTTTAAGACATTTGCCTCCAAAATGCTTCCTTTTTGTTAGTGTGAAACAACTTTCTCAAATGGTAGCCCATCTTTTCAGTATTTTAAGTTTTCTGACAATTCCTCCATGCCTCTGTATCAGTGCTTGCAGTTTTCCCAGAACTCCGGTAATAATTACAATAGCTGACATTTATATAGCACACTGTGTGCCAAGTTCTGGTCTCAATATTACTTGCTGCAGTCCTTGCTAAGCCCTATGGGAGCTTCTCCACATTACAGGAAGTGCAGAGGGGTTGAAAGTCTTGCCAGGTTGTGCTTTTGGTGTCATATTTTGGAAACCATCGCCTAATCCAAGGTTATAACAATTACTCCTTTGTTTTCTTCTATGAGTTTTGTAGTTTAAACTCTAACATTTAGCCTATGATTCATTTTCAGTTAATATTTGTTTATGGTGGAAGGAAGTAGTCAAATTCATTTGTTGAAAAGACTCTTCCTTCTCCATTTGATGGTCTGGATATCTGTGTCAAAAAAGAATTGCCCCAAAGTGTACAGGTTCATTTCTGAACCTCAATTTTATTCCCTCAGTTCATATGTCTACCATTTTTACCAGTACCATACTCCTATCTTGAATACTCTAGCTGTGTAGTAAGTTGTAAAATCAGAAGTGTGACTCCTCTTTGTCCCTTTTCAATATTGTTTTGGTTATACTGGATCCCTTGTGTTTCCATTTGAATTTTAGGATTAGTTTGTCAGTTGCTTCAAAATGGTAGCTGGGGTTTTATTTAGGATTGCATCGATTCTGTAGATCTATTTAGGAAATATTGCCACTTTTAAGTCTTCCATTTAATAAACATGGGATGTCTTTCTCTTTTTTTTTTATATTTTCTTGAATTTATTTAAAGAACGATTTTAGGTTTCCAAGTATATGTTTTGCACTTCTTTTGTTAAATGTACCCCTAAGTATTTTTTAAATTCTTTTTGATGCCATGGTAAATGGATTTTTTTCCCTTAAGTTTGTTTTTAGATAGCTTGTTGCTAGCTTATAGAAACTTATTTTGAATTAATTGCTGAAGTCATCGAATTTATTTTAGATTAAAAGTTTGATCCCCGACATAGCCTTCTAGAAGGTAGTTAATATTTCCATCTTAGAGATTTTTTTCCCCAATTTTCCAATCAGTTGACATTCTAGAGCAGTAATTGGAGAAGAGTCTTTTGTGGCTGTGCTATGGTATCTTATTTGAATGCTGGCCTTAGCTGCTCCAATCCACCGCTGTGGACTCTGGGTTGAAGCTTTTGCTTACCCAGATTCTGCCTGTGGTGCCACATGCTTGCTTGCTGGGGCCTTTCTGTTGAGGCTGTCTGTATGTGCATGCTCAGCCATTGCTTTTTCAAAGCAGTGATTCTGGTGCCAGGTGGCCAAGTCGACAGCTGCTTCTAGCTCCGGTCTGGATGCTGGATTTTTCTGTTGGAAAAAAATTGCTGAGATTTTTTTTTTTTTCTCTTGGAACTGGACATTAGCCTATCGTGCATTTGGTGAGTTCAATTTCAGGTCCCTGGGGTCTCCTCTCATCAGCAGAACTTGAGTCAGGCAATTCTAGCTTACTCTAATATTATTTTAAGCTTTGAATTTTGGAGAAGAGGTATTGGGGTCTTTGTTCCTTCCATCCCAAAGAGCCTGGAGAAGAATCAAATGGGTGTGTCTTGTCCCGTCACCAGTTCTGTAGTCCAAGGGCCTGACTCTGTTGTAACTTAAAAAACAATCTGTTTTACACACTTCTAGAGCAGTGGATAAGGGAGACAGACCCCCTAAAATACTTGTTCCCTTTCCAAGGTGACAGCTCTATCCAGCTAGGAAAAGAAGTGGGGGGTACTGAAGGCATTATACAGCATAAGGTTTTCCATCTGATAAATTGTTCCATTTCATTTTTTAAAAGACCCATCTATGGCACTGGCTCAGTGCTCTTCACAGCCTTCAGAGATGTTTCCTTGAACTTCAAAGTTGTGCTTGTGCATCAAGTGTGACAGTGAGACTTGAAAGCTTGCTCATTCACATTCATTTCTCCTATTGTTAAGTTAACCTCTCATGTTTCTTTTTCAAAGGACAAATTATCTTGCCTTTTTTTTCTGGTACATTTGACATTCTTGTATCCTATCATTTTTTTTTTTATTAGACGTGGTGAAGAGCAAGGTATTTAACAGTTTAGAGAAAATATGCTGAGATAAAGTGCAGAGCAGTTTGAAAGGGATTCACTTACTCTAAGTGCACCTGTGACAGTGCTAGCTGTTACTGCCAACATTGGTGCTCGAATCAGGCTGTCAGTCAGAACTCTAAATCATTGTTTGCAGAAATTGTGGTCATCAATATGAGGCTTAGTCTTTACTATAATGTAAAGTGGGAGACACCTCAAGTTCAACAGGTTTAAAGCCGGGGTCCTTGTGTTAGAATTATGTGAAGTGTATTTGCAATCAGGGAAGGTTTATTTTACTAACTCTATTTTTTTTCTTCTAATCACCTGCAAGGGACATTTCCTTCAATGATTATAGATCTCAGCTAGTCAATTAGAGGAAAGAGAAGCCAGGGGAGTGATACTGTAAAAAAATACTTATTTTTCCTTTAGGAAGAGAGTAGTTATTTCACACGTATGATTTATGCTTTATCGTGAATGATTACTTACTATATTGACCCTGAATGAATTTTCTTTCTCTTCCTAAGATTTAGAAAGAGCCACATAACAAACATGTACAAGAGTTCACTAGGAGCCCATGCATGACTGAGCTTTCTCAGCCAGGGCTTCCGCAGTGTGTAGCAGGGCACAGACCAAAGCAGGTTGCAGAACACGCCTTGTTTTGCCTGTGTCTGAAATCTTCCTGCAGGCCAACTGCTGTGTTGAGCACTAAATATATGTGGAAAAGGAAAAGAAAGCCACATTTTTCTTTCATTTTAAAAATTGTATACATTTAAAGCGAACTATGCTATTTTTTGACATGCATAGCATAGTGAAGGGATTGTCAAAGTTTTCTGTTCACAGCTTTTTCTGGGTCACAATTATAATTGAACTATTGCTACAAATCTCAATAGATTAAAAGGGAATAGATAGATTAAAATCTCAGTGGATTTAAAGGAGGGACAAAAAGACTGTTAACTCACATGACTATTGGAATACAAAGCACTAGTTTGATTCATTTTTCTTTCGTCTTAAAGAAAGGAGGTTAAAGAATATGAACAAATCAATTACCATAAAATGGCAAATCAGAAAGAAATTCAGCCAGGTGGGGAAAATGCCCTTTTAGAATTGTATTTATACATATTCTGAATTATTAAACAAAATTTCTCATACTTTATTTCCTAAAAAGTATAAACTCTCTGAGATGGTCTGCCATTTAAGTACAAATATTTATTGCTGTCTCCTACCGACTGTAACTCTTAACTGCAAGGTTATAATTATTGCAAACCCTCATGTGTTTCAAAGAAATTTTATTTATTCATTGTAAGTTCAAGATTAAGGTACAATTATTAAAATGGTATAGAACTTGAATTAATTCACCTCAATTTTAATGTATACACTGTGGTAATTAACTCAGCATTCATCACATTAACTCAATTCTGCCACCTCTGTGTACAAAGGGCAAGAAATCACTTGTTATTGGAAAGCACGAATGTTCCATTTATTGGCTTTTCTTCCTGTGATCCCATGAGCAAAGCAAAGCAGATTCATTTCTAACCACACTGTGAGGTTTGTTTTGTCATCACATGTGTTATTAATTTGAATTGTCAGGAAACCCCCAAAAGACAAATTGCATTATTGCTAGTTAAGTATCTCCTGAGAACATGGTGGGTTAGAGAGCTCAAAAATGTGTCCAAGGAAATATAGGACACGTCAGAGTCAGGACCCATACTCGTATCTGCTGCTCTAATCACTCAGCTGCTTTTGTGTGCCGTGATGTCTTCGACAGTTACAGAATTGTAGCAGGTAAATTCTGTGTGTTCAAGGCCTCTCCAGAAAAAGTTTCTGTGCTTATGTTCAATTTCCAAGGCTATGAGATTGAAGTGACTTTTGCAAATTATAAAACAAGCATCTGAGATTTAAGGCTTAGAGGGTGTGGGGATACAGCAGTTATTGTATCTGCTACTTCTGGGAGACCAGCAGGATTTGGGATCTCTTTGTTTACATGGGCACCTTTGGTTCAGTGCTGCATTGGATGGTCCTGTTGGAGCAGCCATGAAAGTGGTTAAGCATCAGTGGACAGCATGGACCATCTAATTCTGGGTAAGAATTCACACATTTCTTTCTAGATCTTTCCTATATTATTCAGCTTTCCATCAATGCAACAGAAATATCTGACAATAAAAACTTAGAGGAAGAAAAGTTAACTTTTGAGTTCTTGATTTCAGAGCTTCAGTCCATGGTCCATCACTCTAGGCACTAATGAGGCAGAACATCATGGCAGAAGGGAGGAAAGCTACCCATATCCTAGTAGCCAGGAAGCAGAGAGAGAGGGAGGGAGGATCGAGGGGGGAGGAAAGATATACCTCCCAAGGGTACATCCTCTGAGACCAACTTAGCTGCAGTCATACCCCGCCCTGCCTACATTTACTACCCAGTACAGTAGTTCTTTCAAATGCATTAATCCACCGATTAGGTGATTAGGTTATTGCTCTCATAATCTAGTCATTTGACCTCTGAACATTCCTGTATGATCTCATGAACTTTGGAGGGGCATCACATATCCAAACCATACCATGGCCTCCTTAGTATTGTTCTTTTACCTTGATCCCCAGTGCCACCACCACTACTACTACTTCTGTTCGTTGACTTATTTTCTCTTACTTGAACTATTATGAGTTTCTTCACTGATTTTTCCACCTTTAATTTTTCTTTTAAACCTGCCCAAGACTGATCTTGCTCACAATCAGGACGCATTATATCATTTTCTTGCTTAAACTCCTTGAAAGACTCACTACTGCTTTCAGGATAAAGCACTATCTCCTTATGGTCATGTTCAAAAAATTCTCCATGACCTTCCATTTCAGACCTCAATCTCCTTTTCACACACATCTGAAATACTTGCAGAGATCTCTGGATGCATTATATTATTTATCATCTTCATATCTTCCTTCAAGTTCATCTTGTTGCTGGAATGCCCTAGACTGTTTTCTGCCTGGACCTTTCTCCACCCCAGGATCTGGCAGTCACCACAGGTTGTCATCGCAGGTCTCTGTTCTTGTCTTGCTAGCATTTATCACTTCCTTTGGGGTGCTGATCCACTAGAATCCCAGAATTCTGGTAATGCTGCCAGTCAAAGCATCTGTTTTATTGCTCCTAGGGGTGGGTAAGTGACCCCAGGCATGGACGATCAGACCATCATTAGGAATGACTATCGACATTTTGCTTAGGATTTTTTTTTCATATGCAAATAGAGACTTTTCTCTTGGATCATTAATTGAAATAGGTAAAGTGAAATAGGTAAAATGTCCAGAAGCCCTTTTACCTATATGCTACACATGGAAGAAGCTGAAGAAGAAAGTTAATGTTTAGAATGAAAGAACATGAGAGGTAGAAAGCGAGGTGGGAGACACTGAATCTCTTGGTCTTACTCTTTATTAGTCAGTAGACATTGGTAAAGTTAATTTACTCCTCCACAATTTGTATTTTTTAATCTATAAAGTGGGGAAAATAAAAGTAACATTACCTCCCTAATAGGGTTCTTCTGAAGATTATGTGAAGTAGTGCATATAAAGGCTGAACATACTGCTTAGCCCAGAGTACGTGCTCAATAAATGATGGTAGTGAGTGTCATTATAGTTGACGTTAGGAGTGTTTTTTTCTTTCTCATCCCAAGGATCCAGGGTCTTCTCTGTTGGTCTTTAGGCCTGTTTATTGCTGATTAATTTTGGGACCATTTCTCTTTCCCTAGTATCCTCTTGGCATTTTCTAAAAACTTGCCTTTATCACTTTCATTTATTTGAATCAGTTAAATAACTTAAACCTTAGTAAACATACTTTAAGAACATTTTCATTTAATTGCAATGATATTAATATATCTAAGATACTACAGTGCATGAGGAGAGGGACCAGTGAAGATACATTTTCCATGACTGGAAATCTAATCTGTTGTAACACAAAATAATTTTGATGGCCTCAAGTACTGAATTACTAAGTGAGTATGTTATAGTAAGGATGAATGTAACAAGGGCTTTCTGGATGCAATGCAGCTGACTCAGCACAATTGCTCTGAGAAGTTGCAATATTTTCTCTTATTAACAGACTGACCTCATATTTTTATGGGAAAATTGATAAACATTCCCTCCTGATGTCCTCTTAAGATGCGTATGAATTGTATTTCAAAGTGAGTAGCCAGTAACCCCATTTCATTTCTCTCTTTGGTGTCTCTGACCCAGCTCTTTAAAGAAACGTAGCATCAGCATTTCTCTCATCTTTTCCTTTAGATTGCCTGAAATCTAAGCAAAATTTCCCCTAAACCCATTGGTGAGCTGGGGGGCGGAGCCACACTAATGAGCTCTGCTATTTCCCTTTAGTTCTGGCCTGAGATTGCCCTGTTCTGCTTACTCTGGGGAACAGTCATGGGGAACTGTAAGGGCAGACCTCCTGATGGCAAAGTACTAGAAGAATCCTGCCTGACATGAGGGACCTGGGTCCTCACCTGATTTTTGCTATTTGCTGTGTGATCTGGGGTAAGTTCCTTCATCTTTCCAATCGTGGTTTTCCTCATCTGTAAAATGAGAATATTTTACTAGGTGCATCCATGACACAGGTGTGATTTGTAGCCTAAAGGTGAGTAATAGTTCCGAGTCCACGTGAGCCTGAATTGCTCACCCTTTTCCCTGTTTAACTCTTTATAAATATCAGATATTGTTTTACTCAGGATTTATTAATTGCAAGGGATAAAAACATATCAGACTAGTCCAGATATAAAGGGAGGCTTTCACAGGGCTACCAAGGAGAGGAGGTGACGTCCTGTCAGGCTGCAGGGAAGCCAGGGAAAGTCAGAAACTGAGCAGGCAACATTAGGTCTCAAAGGACCTCAGAGATTCCCGCTGCTGCTTCACTGGGATATTGGCTCCATTCCCCTGCTTCTTTCTGGTTTCTTCTGCTTAGTTTTGGGTATTCTGATCCCTCATAATTATGAATTGTTTTGGTGTAATGGCAAGTTGACCAAACTCTGTGACCTTTTATTTCTTATGTCTCCAATTGCTAAAATGCCTCATTCTTCCACAGCTTTGAAAAGAGGAGGTCCAGCTTGGGTCAGGCATGTCCCCTGGGCCCCATCAGTGATGACCAGGTGCCATGTGGTATGTGGAACCACTCCTCTCGTGGGCCATGGGCAAGGCAGTTCTCTAAAAGGGAATGAGGGCAGGGAGACCAGGATGGGCATGTCTACCAGAGGCCTGAGCTAGACCTTTTTGTCATTTATGAAAATCTATTGGCTGTGTTGGGGCTGGGAAGACACTAGTAAATCTTCTAATCGATTAGACAATCAGCTATACTCTCTGAATTCCTCCCAGAGGGATAGCAGCATGCACCCCTGTCAAGTGGATTGCCTGAGTAGTACCAGTGTGTGCTCCCTCCTGGCAAAGAGCTTCAGTTGTTTTATGAAGAGAAAATAACTATCCACTGAAATGTAGAAAACATGACATGGGTCACTGAATTTCCAGGAAGGAAGAACCCTTTAGGGTTCAGTGACCAGGACAATCTTCGCAGGTTTCTGGTAAGCCTTGAGTAGAGAATAGATTTCTAAAGGGATAGAAGGAGGGAAGAGTGAATAATATATTCACATTTTAGGACTGTAAAAAGGCACGGAGGCCAGATGCTGGGATTGGTAGAACAGCGAGGAGATACATTTGACCAGAATGGAAAGATTGCTAAGTGAGTCGCAAAATCCCTGACCGGAAGGCCTAGCAGCCCCTTGATTATTCAGACTCGGAGATGACTACTGAGCATTCTTGGCTCAGAATGACGTCAGCAGCATGGTTGGTCCTGAACTCCAACAGATGAAGCTTTTATGAACTGGAGCATAGATGACTTAAAGGTTCTTAGGTAAACACTAAAAGGGAGCCTGTGATCAAACTTCTCAGGAGGAGGAGGCCTGGAAGGCAAGTAGAAGCCCTGGTAGCAGTTGAGGGCTGGCCAGTAGGTATTAACAACCCAGAAGGTGGACTTCAAAGGCCTGGGTTGTTTCCAGCTTTGGACTGTTTTGTTGAGATCAATGAGATATACCAAAAAGCTCTTGAGAATAAATAAAAACCTTTTGTAAAGGTAAGAATGTGTTCTGTATGGTCAAGAGCAAAATTTGCATATTTCTCCTCTAAGCATCCCCACCCTCTAAGACTAGGGTGCCTTAGATTTAAAGCTGCTTACATAAACATGTCACCACCTGGGGATGATAGAGCACATACAATATCACTGCTGTGTCACATCACTGTGCAACACATGTAATGCCTTTTATACTATCTGTTTTTATGTGACCCTGAAACCTAACAGCATAAAACAATAAGCATTATCTCACAGGTGCCTTGGATGAGGAACCTGGGAAATGTGTAGTTGGGTGGTCCTGGCACAAGATTTCTAGTGAGGCCTCCGTTAAGTCATGGTCCAGGGCTGTGCTCATTGGAAGGCTTGACTGGGGTAAAGGGTCCACTTCCAAGCTCACTCACAGGGTTTTTGGCGGGTCTAAATTGCTTGCTGGCTGTTGACTGGAGACTTCAGTTCCTCACTACATGGCCCTGGCATAGGTTGTATGAGTGCCCTCACGACTGGATGGTTGGCTTCCTTCAGATGACTGTGGTGAGGGGGTTACAGGGAGGACTCTCAAGACCAAAGCCACAGTCTTTTTATAACCCAGGAGAAAGGGATCTTTGGGGGCCGTCTTGGAGGCTGCCTATCATACCTGAACATTTGGGAATGACAGCTGACTTCTCTGAGCCTCATATTCCCCTCTAACAAACA
This sequence comes from Urocitellus parryii, assembly GCF_045843805.1. Classification (NCBI taxonomy): domain Eukaryota; kingdom Metazoa; phylum Chordata; class Mammalia; order Rodentia; family Sciuridae; genus Urocitellus; species Urocitellus parryii. Next base: position 22,692,729 of record NC_135543.1, on the reverse strand, counting down.
GGAATAAAATTTCTGGCTAGAGGTGATGCCTTCATGGGATTTTACTGAGAATTTAGTGAGGTAATGAATGAGAAAGGCTTTTGCGAACCACAAAGTATGTTGGATGAAAAAAATTGATGTGATGGTTCTGGAGGTAAGGACTGACAATCAAAGGCAGAGTAGAATTCTGTTCCTAAAAAGGGAAAAACATGGGTTACCTTAGACCACAAACCCTTCCCCCTATGGGCAAAGCAGTTGGCCAGAGACATACACACCCTGAGCTCCCCTAGAGCTTGATAGATTAAGACCATGTGGAGTTCAGGGTTGGCTTTAATTTATTTACTTATTGATTTTTGCATAATAAATCTTTTTTGTTTCTAAGGAAAAGAACTGAAGAAATAAGCCTCAAAGATGGAAAAGTTTGAGGACATTAACTTATTCTCATCCTACAATTTGTTAATTAGTCCATTGTCCATAAATTAAAACCATATGGATTCCATTTTAATGAATGATGGAAAACTAGAAAAAATATATTTTGGGTTGCACCAAATGTAAGGACACTGAACTCTGCACTCTAATAAAAATTGCCCTGTGTCCTGAGCTCACATACCCGTATTCACGTCAGCATCAGGGCTTACCCCCGGGGCAAGAAGTGCTTGCCCACAATCGGCTGGTATCATTTTTAATTGGCACATGTGGGGTTCACCTCTGGACAGCTGTTCCTGCACAGGCAGAACTTATAATGGAGGTGAGAACACAATTCTAAAAGAGTAGTGTTTGGGGTTACGTGGTGAGCCAGGTGAAGCCTCTGGCTCCCAGAATAACCACCTCATAATCATTTCCAGGATTCACACTTTGACTGACTTCTGTAGCCTCCTTATTCTTTTATCTGTTCACAATCATATTCTCAGTTGATTCCTCTATTTCTGGGATCGCAGGATCCTACTGTCAGAATTTGAGGGGAAAGTATTTAGCCCTTGAGGAGACTGAGGGTGAAATTCAAGTAGTATTTATTCAAGGAATGCCCAGGCCTCCTGAGGTTGTTTGCTGAATGTTCTTTGCTTTGTTTGGTGGGTTCCTTAATAAATCTTTTATTTATTTATTTATTTTTTACATGAGTATTATTATTATTATTATTATTGCATTACACCTTATCTTTTTGCAGATGAGAGGTGTTATCCTCTGAATTGAGTGCCTCCAAATTTATACATAAAAGCCCTAGTCTTACCTTAGAATGTGATTATAGAGATTAAGCCTGTAAAGATTAAGTTATACATCCCTGTAGTATGCTCTTTTTAGGTCTTTTGGGTATAGTCCAAGAAGGGGAATAAGCTGGGTCAAATGGTGGTTCCATTCCCAGCTTTCCAAGGAATCTCTATATTGCCCTCCAAATTGGCTGCACCAGTTTGCAGTCCCACCAGCAATGTACAAGTGTACCTTTTTCCCCACATCCTCGCCAGAACCTGCAATCTGTACACGTGGAAAAATGAGAATTCATACCCTATTTGAATCAAATTTATGATATGTCAAGATCATTGTATTGTCTTGAGCAACTAATAAAAAAATGATAAAAAAGATTAAGTTAAAGGTCTTGAAAAATTATGTTAAAATGAAGCAAATATGACTGGTTCCCTTTTAAGAAGAGGAATTTGAACCAAAAAGAGATTTCAAGGATGCTCATGCATAGAGACATGGCCTTGGGAAGAAGCAGTAAGAGGGTGGCCCTGTGCAAGCCGAGGAGAGAGGTCCCAGATGCCAAAGCCGCTGACTCCATAGTCATGGGCTCCTAGCCTCCAGGACTGTGAGGTGATGAATGTCCATTGTTTAAGCCACCCAGTCTGTGGCTTTTGTTGTGGCCACCCTAGCAAATTAATACAAGGAAAGTGACTTGCCCAGGGGACACACAACTGAGGAGTGTGTGGAAACCTGAATTTAGGTTTCAGAACTATATTGTATGAAATTTATTGTTCTGTCTTATTGTTTTTTTTCTATGGGATCTTGCTTCTACCCGGCCTGAACAATTCCTTGAACTTATTTGTGGCTTTCTCATCTCTTCTTTTTCTCATCTTCTTAATGCAGTTATTTGCTGGTGGCTAGTTCTGTGGTGACTTTATAGAATCCTGACATTTTGCCTGTCCTTGACCTTCAGAAGCTGATTCCTGATGTCAGACCTTAGGAGTTACTCTGCACTCATCTCAGATTCCATGATGATTGACATCAGCATTCCATGAACTCAAGAACTCAAATGTTTGAAAACGTGTCGGTGAGAAATGTCCAACTCTCATATTGGCCGATGGAGGAGGAACTTGGCAATGCCATGTTATCCTGTTCACTGGTCCCACAATGAAAGCCTTCTGCTTTAAAATCCTGGATGTTAAACAACAACAACAACAACAACAACTTGTTTGAAATAGTCTTTGTAGATGAGGGTGATTCAGGCAATGTTAGGACCATGGCTAGAGCAGTCATGCATCTGTGCTGAGCTCTGCAGGGACGTAGCTGGAGCCTCTTGTAACACCAGGGCTCCTTGAACACTGAGAGAAAGCCAGGGGCACAGGGAGGAGCCTGGGTAGTGGACACGCCTTGTGAATTTCTGCTCAGATCCGCAAGGAGGAGACTGTTTAAGCCCCCTCTTCCACTCCGTGAAGTTCTTGGGGTGGAGGCTGGCATTACGTATACCTCACCCCTACATCTCAGAGGAGGGGATGCATGAACCTGGCAGGGCCATTCAGAGTATGGTCTTGGGATGGTCATATAATTTACATTTGGTCCATTGATGGATCTCTACCCTTGGACCCAGGGACTCTAGGGTCCCAAGAATGAGCATTTATACCAAGCAGGGTCAAACACAGGCCTCGGTTTTCAGATGATCTTGAGTCCCTACTTCCTGCTGCAAGGACCTGTGCCAGGGTTGCCCATGCCTGTGCTTTCTGCTTTGAAGAAGCTGGCCTCCGAGCATGCAGTTGTTAGAGAAAGCAAGCTTAGGCACTTAGGTTTTTGACCCCTCTCTGAGCTGGGTAAGAGTGGAACTTGGGTCGGAAACACTCCCTTACCAAGAGAGTCCTCACAGCCTGCCCTGGGCTTATCACCTTGTATGGGAATTTCTTTCTCTGTTTCTGTCTCCATGTATACTCCTTTGTTCAGTTTTGTGTGTGTGTGTGTGTGTGTGTGTATATGTGAGATATGGAACCTGACCGACCCCACTACTGTATCTGTTTCCTGTGGGAAGGGAATGGGGTTCCTCTGCTGCAGCCCAGAGGGGTGTGTTGTGCAGGGCATTCACCCTTCCTGGGCTGCCAGGAGGGACCTGCTGGCCCTGGAGGACTAACACCCACTATGGAAGCTGATCTTGCTCTCTTTTCCTATGTGAGTAAAGTGGTCAGTCGAGTGCTTGCCTGTGTTCTCTTCTGTGTTGACTCCAATATCAAGATAGAGCTGGCAGAGGTGCTTAGAATTCTACCCTTGAAGTCAGGCAACAGAAGTCAAGTGCCAAGAGAACTTAGAGCGAGTATGGTGTTGGTGCTCTTTCCCCTGGACCCAATCTTCTTTTAGGCTAGGATTGTTCTCATATTTTCTGTGATTTTTGTTAAGTTAGCTATTTTGCATTTTGGGCTTCAACTATTTCACATTGGATATTTGCCACCAGAAACAGAGGGTAGTGTCTGGAATAATATATTTGGTCCCCTGTGACACCAGTGTACGTGCAGAAGTCTTGGTGCCTTATGATGATCTTAGTAAATGCATTAAGATTTCCTCAGTGGAGGATTTCTTGGGGTGTGACCTTAGTCTCATAGCTGTGGCTTGACACAGGGCCTGATAGAAGTGGCTTAGCCTGTTCCCGTAAGGAAGTAGAGGAGAAGAATGTAGAGTTACAGTAAATGTGGATTATTGAGGCCTGTGACGATCAGGTAAAAAATAGTTGGACTTTTCAGGAAATAGAGAGCAATTGAAGATATTTGGCCAGGACCATGGCACAATCAGAGTTGAATTTAGGAAGATTAGTTTGATAGAAATGTACAAGATGGATCAGAAAGTGGAGGGGGTAGGTAATGGTGAACTAGATAATTTCACTGAAATAACCCTTCCATTCAGTAACTAAAATAGCTGGAAAATCTAAAAATCATTTTCTTTGAAGCCTTGAAGAACTAAAGAGGTGGTTAGGAACAACAGCTAAGATCTCGGAAGCGTTGAGAGACTAGGGAGGTGAGATCATCACCCGAGGCCACTTTGTTCTTGAGGACATTTGCTGAACTTGAAGAGATACTTTCTGTAGGTTGTTTTCCTTTTGGCTCTCGGCTCCATTTCTGTGTCTCCGCTCTGTGTGTAAAGGGTACAGAGTGACATTTCCCAGGCTCCCTTGTGAGCTGAGTTCCAGTCGGTCTATGCCAATGGGCAGCACTATGGGAAGTGAAAGGAAGGGACGAGAAGATAGAAATTAACCCCTCTTGAGACTGTAGAGACCTGTCCTGCCATTCCTCAGGATAGGACAGCGGTCACAGAGAAAGCCAGCTGCAAAGCCAACGGGAACCAGGATTTCTCCAGGGCCATCCTGCAGTCGTAAAGCATCGTTCCGCCTTCTTTCAATCACTACTGCTTTCTAACTTGGTGGGAAATATTTTTCTCTCACATCATTTCTGGTTTGGAATTACATCTGTAAGAAGGAAACATCTCGCTTTAGCCTGAAGGGTCTTAGTCACTTGGATATAGAAAAGCAACCGTAAAATCTAATCCACATACAATTCCGGGTAAGTGATTTCTGGACACAACATTCCACGTTCGTCTTAACTTTTTGGTTTCTAAGAAAACAGGAACCTGAACCCAACTGCACAGTCCAGACGTGACATCAAACCCTTTTCTCAGCCTTCCTTTGCTTTGAGTCGATCCAAATGTTGCTTCGCTTAAATGTCACCTAAACTCCTCCTTTCCTCCAATCCTGCAATAACTCCATTCTCCCTGCTGTTTGGGGAGATGCTCCATGGTTCCTCGAGAGCTTCCCTTATTGCAACAGGACAGTGAATCTGACTTGGGAGAATTATAGGTTTGCTCCTGGTGCTCGTAGGCTGCTATTTTTCTAGTTCTGACGCTGACTTATTGTAGCCTCCAACAGTTTGGTGTCCATTTGTGCAGCATCCAGGGGCTAACTCCCAAGCTTACGATGAGAAATGGGGTCTGTTTCAATGACAGCGAAAGAAGAAACAGCAATTGTGTGGATTGGGGAGGGGGCTACAACCAGGGGATGGAGCAGCTCCTTGATGCCTGGGTATCATCCTTTGTTTGTTTCTCCAGTTCTTCTTTTTATAACCAGCTGTCTAACTATAAGCAGCTAAGTCCCTCTTTGCTGGGGGCGGGATGTATGTATATATATATATATATATATATATATATATATATATATATATATATATACACACACACACACACACACACACACACAACACACACATTTTTTTTCTCAATGTCTCTAGCTAATATGACATCTGTATGTCTGAGCTACACTTTGACAGCTTTCTGAGACTAGAGAGAGAGAGGAAAAACATTGGAATCTAGCATTTGCGAAGGATGTTACTCTGGGAAGTAGGGGTTAATCAGAAATAAAACAGCTCTCACATGCACTGCACTTGGCTCTAGGCCTCTGGGTGGACCACAAAACTTTAAGCCTTGAAATTGGATTAGGATAGTCCTGGATGATGTGAGCCCCCTAGTCTGTTGAAATTAATCAGTTTTGGAAAATTCTCAATCTCATATTGTCAAATGCTGCTTTGGCTGCTTTGGGGGGCATAAGAATCAATTGCTTGTTGCGTATTTTCACTGCATGTTCTCTGTCTACGGCTTTCCCCTCTGTTGCCATCCTTTCGTCCATGGTTAATCTTGATATAGTTCTCTTTCTGAAATAGTGTATGCAGGAGTGGATGTTATTTATTAAATATTTGATAAAAATATCACAGCTGGGCGTGGGTGTGCATGCCCATAATTACAGCATCTTGGGAGGTTGAGATAGGAAGAAAACAGGTTCAAGGCCAGATTCAGCAACTTAGCAAGGTCTCAAAAGATAAAAAGGGCTGGGGTTGTAGCTCCGTGGTTAAGTGCCCCTGGGTTTAATTCTTGGTACCAAAACAAACAAAAACACTAGAGCTATCTTGGCCTAGAGTTTCCTCTATGTGAAGGGGTTTAATTATGAATTTTCTTTTGTTGACATGACACCATTGAGGTTATCTTTGTCATCCTGGATGAGTTTTTGTAATTTGTGTTATTAAAAGAAGTTGTCCAATGTATCTGGGTTGTCGGGCTTGTTGGCCTAAAGTTGTGCAAAATATTCCCTTATTATCATTGAAGATCCACAGGCTTTCTGGTTGTCTATCTTTTCTCATTCCTGATGATGGTGATCTGTGTCTTTATTTTTTCTTGCTCCATCTATTGAGGCTAACCAATTTTATTGATTTTTTTCAAAGAATCAGGTTTTGTTCAGATTTCTTTTTATTGGATGTTCATTTTTTATTATTTTCTGCTTGTTATTGTTCTTTTTTTCCCTGTACTTAGTTTGAGTTCATTTTGCCCTTGTTTTTCTAGTTTGATAAGGTGGGACCTTAGGTTACTGATTCTAGGTTTTTCTTAGTTTTTTTTTTTTTTTTTTACACACAGGTATTTAAAGATAGCTAATGATTTGTTTTTAAGCTTTAATTTAGCTGCCTCTCACAATTTTGATAGGAATGATTATTTTATTATTATTCAGTTCAATATATTTTCTTGTTTCCCTTATGACTTCTTCTTTGAGAAATGAGTTATTTAGACTAGAAGAAATAAAGTGTTTTACCAATTTGGGCTTTTCTCAATTACTTTATTGTTACTGATTTCTAACTTAATTACATTTTTGTCAGAGCACACACTTCATATTATTTTAATCTACACTTATTGAGACTTGTTTTATGGTCAAACACACACTAATCTATTTTTCAGAATGTTCCATGTGCACCCGTAAAGAATATAAATGAGGCTTTGCTGGGTTTAGTGCCGTTTAAATATCAATTAAGTCAAGTGGGTTGATGGTGCTGTGCAGATATTGCGTGTCTTTGCTGCTATTTCATATGGTTTGTTTTAGCAGTTGTTCAGAGAATGGTGTCAAAGTTTGCAACTATGATTATGGAAATGCCTATTTTCTTTTTAATTCTGTCAATTTGTTTCTTTATGTATGTTAACTCTTCTTGCTAAGTGCAAACTACACTTATGATTAAGTCTTTCATTTAGGAAATACTATTTTTTTAAATATATATATTTTTTAGTTGTTGATAGACCTTTATTATTTATGTATTTATTTATATGTGGTGCTGAGAATTGAACCCAGTGCTTCACACATGCCAGGCAAGTGCACTACCACTGAGCCCCAGCCTCAGCCCAGAAATACTATTTTTAATGTGAGGAGTTTTCACTTTTGTGTCTGGTGACACTTTTTCCTTAAATCTATTTTATTTGATATTAATATTACATTATTATCCGGGTCTCTTTATATTTACCATTTACTTAACACATGCATCTGCTTTTCTTTCTTCTCTCTTTTCCTTTTCTTTTCAGGGCTGGGGACTAAACCCTGGGCTGTGCACATGCTAGGCAAGTGCTCTGCTGCAGAGCAGCACCTGCAACTCCATATGAAGGTTCTTTTCTTCCATTTACTTTTAGCCTATCATTTTTAAAGTTAGTTGTGTGGAGGTAGCACATAGTTAGGTTTTTCCTTCCTTTTTAATCTATTCTGACAAATTTCATTGGAGTGTTTAGTCTATTTTTTAAATAATTGCACTAAAAAGCGATCTGGTTGCATTTGAATTTACATTTAATTATTATTGTACACGTCTCTTCTGTTTTCTCCCCTCTGATCTTTCCTTTCTTGCTGTTTTCCATTATTAGCATATATTTTAGGATTCTATTTTACGTTTCCTATTGCTTTTAGGTACACTTTTGCATTTTAGGTAATCAGGATTATAATATGTTCTTTTAAAAAATATTTTTAATTGTAGATGGACATAATATCTGTAACTAATTTATTTATTTTTATATGATGCTGAGGATCAAACCCAGGGTCTCACATGTGTGAGGCCAGTGCTCTACCACTGAGCTACAGCCCCAGCTCATATATCTTCTTTTCACAATTATTTTTGAGCAAAATTGTAGCACTACATATAGAATTCAAAAACCTTGCAACCATATTGCTCCAGTTCTGGAATTCAGTTGTAGGATTCAGTTCTAAAATATTTATTTGCTTCTTTTGAAGCAATCCTATTTTTCCTTTGAGATTTTCTGTCTTTGCAGTCATTGCAAGCATATTTTATTTTATTTCACTGAGGAGAGTTATCATGGCTGCTCTAAGATTCTTGTCTGCCAGTTTGAGCACCGCTGAATCAGGAACAGTGTTACCTGATTTTCTTTCCTTTTGAGAATGTGTACCATTTTGGAGGGCTCTTACATGTTGGGTAATTTTAGATTACATACTTAATATTACAAAGCCAATCTTGTATTGAATCTGGATCTTGTCATCTTTTTTTTTTTTTTTGGATGATTGTTTTTATTTATTTATTTATTTTTAAATTTTTTTATTAGCAAGCACCTATCTATCTTGGCTGGTCCTGTAGAGTGAGCTTAACTTTCTCATGTATCACCTCTGAGTTTGGTTTAGATCTTCTATCCTTATCTGAGCTTCTTTGAGTCTTTTTTTGCAAATGTGTGGTTCAGGGGTCAGCCAACAGTATGTGTACATAGACTATGGAGACCCCACTTCTGACCTTTTCTTTTGGGACTCACCCCATTCTCTTTTGATAGTCATGAGTCTCCGGAATCAACTTTTAGGTTTTTCTGGCCAGAAAGACAGTATCTTCCCACTGAGCTCACCTTGTGTTGGCCAGATTTCCATTGCTGTGATAAAATACCTGGGAAAATCAACTTAAAGAAAGAAATATTTGTTTTGGCTCTGGGTTTCAGAGGTTTTAGTTCATGGTCATTTGGCTCTGTTGTTTCTGGGCCTGAGGAGAGGAGAGCATCGTGGCGGGAAACACATGGTCAGGTAAAGCATCAAATGAAGAGCTCTTCCTTCAGCCAGGAAGAGGGGAGGGGGAGAGAGAGAGAGAGAGAGAGAGAGAGAGAGAGAGAGAGAGGTGTGGGTTCCAAAATTCCCTTCAGAGGTATGACCCCAATGACCTACTTCCTCCAACTTGGTTCCCAAACTTTATACCACCTCCCAATAGCACCACCAACTGGAGACTGAGCTTCAGCACATGAACTTTGGGGAGATATTTAAAATCCAAACCAGAACACTCTGTACCTACCTGTCACACTTAGGCAGAGGCTATGGAAACAGAGACTTATTTCCTAGAGCTCTCTTCTTCCTTCCTTGGAGGTAGCTTTCATGTCTGCCTTCCCTCTTCATCCGGGCTTGCCGTCTCTGCACCTCAGAGAAGCCTCTGTCTTTACTACAAGCTGACATTAGGGCCTTTGTCAATGTTTTTTTTTTTTTAGGGGACAGCAGTTGTGTAGCTGGTTAGGGCAAAAGGGTAGACACAGTAGTCCAGGATTTGTAGAGGAAGTAGGCAAAGCAACCTTGAGGCCCCTCTACGATGGTGCCAGGGTTCCTGAGGATCAGCATTGAGTTACTCTTTCTTTTCATGCTTCTCTCCTTTTCTTGACTTGGTCATCCCTCCCTTTCCACTGTCGTCTGTAGATATGCTCAGGTCTCTCTGTTTTGAAAGACCTCTTTCTTCTTGGCAACCTTCCTGATAAGATGCTCTTTCTTCTCCTCAGAGTCAATTCTGGAGAACACTCTTTCTCAAAGCACCTCCACATTGTAATCTTCAATGTTTTCATTGAACTTCCCAAATCAGTTTTCTACCATGGACACTCAAACTGCTTGTGCTCAAGAGCCCCAGATACTACCTAGAGGCCATATCCAGTAGGTATTAGGAACTGTCACCTGGAGCAGTTTCCCTGCTGCTTTTTCCACTGCAATCCCATCTCTTTTCAGGCCTTTCCTGCCTCTCGGAACACTAGTTCTCAAACATTCATCAGAGGTTACCTTTCTCTTCTTTGTCATTCAATTTATATATTGGCGATGGTTTAATTTTCACGTCCCTCTCGATTTTTGAGATCCCACTTGCTCTCCCTGGACAATCTCATTTATGCCCTTGGCCCCACTGTGCCCTCCGGATGGCTTTCATGACAGTTTTTCCAGCTGTCAAAGACTGCTCCTGGCCTGCCTGTCACTCTGTAGGTCCTACCACACACTCCTGCTCACCTCCTCTCTCAGCGTCCTCAGCTGCTTGAGTTCTACTGAACGACCTTGCAGTTTCCACTGCCTGTGATGCTCTTGTACCTTTGCCCATTTGGATTAAGGGTCCTCCCTTGATCCTTGATCTCCTAAGATTCTCCCTTAGGAGACAGACAACTGCTTCTTAGGGCTCCTGTGGAGTTTGCATGTGTTCTCATTATGGCCCTTATCCCTTATTCCTTCGCAGTGGTACTTGGTGTGAATTTGTCTCCTTGCTGTGTTGCTAGACTCTGGAGAACAGGACTGATGTTATTTTATTTCTGTTCTCCTTGCCTTATCTCTAACCAAGATTTAGATAATATTTATTGAACAAATTAGTGAATGGCTGAATAAAAACTTGAACTAATACTTTGAGTGGTGAGAAAAGGAAGTGAGATGGGAAGAAAATAGAAGTACAAATGATTAATGTTGACTCTGAAATTTGTGCAAAAGCTTTCTCTTAATATCCAACATGATTTTCTTTGCTCTGTTTATAGTGTATCACTTCCCTTCTATCACTATAATGGAATCATACTGAGAACAAGGCTACTTTGTGTCATGTCCCCTAATGTTAGGGCATTGCCTGGCACACAGCTGTTGCTTGGTAAATATTTATTGAATATTCTCATTTAACTCTCATAGCAAGCCCAAGAGTGAAGGCTGGCTATTATTCCTAGATTACAATAAGAAAACGGAGGCTCAGATTACTCTTTTAAGTGGCTAGTGGTTCCCTAGTTAAGAAGGCCAAGGCCCAAATCCAGCTTCAGATGTCAAAGCCCACTTCGTTCCCACTGTATTATTTGCACCACTCCTTATTGTTAGCCATGGGGACCAGATGTAAGAATTTCAAGGAGATGATGCAGGTCCTAGGGGAATTAAACTTTTTATGGAGGGAAGACGACCGCCTTAAGCCATTTTGTTTGTTTATTTATTTTCCTCTTTTCAGATGTTTTATTGGTGCATTATAGTTGTACCTAATGGTGGGATTTATCATTACATATTCAGACATTTGCACAATATAACAATATCATCTGGCCAATATCACTCCCCAGTACATTCCCCTCTGCTTGGCCCTCGCTCCCTGTCCCTTTCCTCAACTGATCTCCTTTTGATTTTATGAGATCCTCATCCTTCCTTCCTCATCACCTTTCTTTTCCTTTTTCCTCTCTAACTTCCTCAGAAAGAGGAAGCCTGTGGCCTTGACCTTCTGAATTTGCTAAGCCAGTTTCCTGATGGAAATTGTCAGGTCCTTTTCACCCACCTCAACAGTTGTCAGATGTGATGGTGACCACGGTGAGCAGGGACGTGTGGTCTGAATACCACAGGTGGGGGAAGAGGGTTTCCTCACTAGTTTGGCCACCTGACTCAGGCCTGATGCAACCAGGGCATCCCAAGGCCTCAGCGGAGCCTCGTCTGCCCTTGCCATGACTTAGTCATCCGTACTCATTCATTATCAGGGACTCTGGGTCCAATGTATAAGAAATGCATAGTGGATTATTTGGATTATAAAACTTTCAATTAGCTTATTCATTCTGAGCTTTAAACAGTGTGATATAGAATAAGAACCCATGCAAACGTCAGCCTTTTGTGTGTCTGCCAGCCTGTGCTTTACAGTCGGATCAATAGCAAATGTAGCAGGTTCATTTGCAAAGCCCAGTTGCTGGCACAGAGGATGAACAGGCTCCAAGGCCACCGAGAAGAAGAAGTGGGAAGACTTGTATGAGCAGCCACTTGAAAAAACTGATTTTTGAAAGAAGCCAGGAGCACTTTTTCATTTTACAAGGAGATTTTTTTTTTTTTCAGGGTCTGAAGACAATTAGTCCCAGAAATTTTGAAAGTCAGGCCCAAAAGGTGCTCTCTTAGCTGTCACCAAACTGCCAAAAGGATGTTCCTGTTTCTGAGCATCATGTCAGAAGTGGTGCTTGATTGAAGAAGAAGGCCACCTTGTGTCTTTGTTCACTTTTCCCCTGACCTTTCCGCACCCTCCATTCTGCAAGGCCCATCTTCCTTGCTGCGTGGTTTAATGCCTTGGGGTGCCTTGAAACAGTCATCTGGGAGAATAAGAAATTTTGGTTAAATATTACTGGAGCAGAAACATTGGATCCTAGAAAACGATCCTGCAAACAATGTTATCGACGACTCAAAACATAGTGACTGAAAGCCTGATCTCTGGCACCATGACCCACAGGTACTGATCCACTTGGGTCAGGTTCAGCAAACGATGGTGACCAACCTAGTCAGGCAACTCTCAGCATCTTGGGTTTGATGGTCCCAGGTGAACATACAGGATCAAGCTCTGCAGGGGATCTGATAGGCTTATCAGGTTACCAGGTGTAACGGGTTGAATGGTGACCCCCAAAGATATGCCCGTGCTTCATCCAAGGACCCTGTGGAAATGACCTTATTTGGAAAAAGGCTCTTTGCAGATGTCATAGTTAAGGTAAGGATTTTGAGATGAGATCGTCCTGGATTATCTGAGCAGGCCTTGTTGGTGTTTTTATTTCAGGCTTCTGCCTATAAAACTGCATGGAAATTGTGTTGTTTCAAGTCACTCAGTTTCTGGTAATTTGTCACAGCAATCCTAGGACATTATTACAACAGTCTTGGGAACTCAGACTCAGGTCACATTACAGGGACTGGGACTGGGTAAAACTAATGACCAGAGCTGAAGAAGCTGGTTATGAAGATAAGACCTTTAAAAGGGGACTGGGTATAGAGGAGGGGATGCAGGTCCATGACCGCTGGGTTGGCCAGGGGCTCATCCAGGGAATAATAACTGCAAGTGTCTGTTGATGGGCATGTGGTTTGCATTAAAGCAACAAGCTCAGTTATTGTTATGAAGGTAAATGGTGTTTCCCCAACTATGGGCTGTGAAACAAAGTGAGAAACAATATATATTCATAAAAGGGTGAAATAAAGAACACAAGATTGTATCACACATGATCTGGGTAAGGATTTATATCATTAAAATACTGACAGGAAACAGATGACACTCAAGTTGAATAATCTGAATAATAATAATAATAATAATAATAATAAAGACTATTTGTGAAGACACAGGCAACAAGAGATGGGCAATATCTGGCCTAATAATAGCAGAGACCTGATCATCCTTAGGTATGAAGAGGTAAAGAGCAAGAAGCTTCCAGAATAGCATAGGGAGAGGGTTGTCTGACAGGAGCTGTGATCTCCACTGGAGGAGGGCAGCTCATCCCTCACCAGCTGGTAGGTGTGGGCTGGTGCTGGTGCATGAAATGTCCAGTTCTGCTCCTCTCCCTCCATCCACATCTCCTGCTTCGAGTTCCATTGGCCAAATCCACTTTTAGTCAGAGAACAAGAAAGCCCCATGATATGGTCCAATTGCACCAGCTGCCTGGGGAAGAAAGCAGGATGGAACCATCCAGACCTTCCCTTTCCAATGACGTTTCCGCAAATTTTCTCCTCAGAGCTGAATCATGTAGAAGACAGCTCTGAACCTGAGCATCAGACATTCTAGACCCCAGTCTGGTTTTTGCTAGTAACAATTTGGGCAATCTTGAGTGGGTGGGGTGGCTTCTGAACTTAAACCACCACATCATCAAAGCTGCAAGGCTTGACTGCCATCTAAAGAGAAAAGATGAACAAGGTGGAGGGTTGAGATTCAGAAAAAAAGTAACAAGGGTGCAGGGGCCAGGATTTCCCCATCTTTTAAATTTCTTAAAATAGACCATGTTTACTTCCAATCTTCTTTAGATTCCTCTATACTCACTGTCACAGAGAGGTGGCAGAGCACCGGTTGTGTTTGTGAACATGAAGTCACACTTGATCTCAGCGGAGCGGGTTCCTAGACATTATTAATCATGACGTTTGCACAGCGTGGGTTTCTAACGCAGCATTGCAGATTCTAGGGAGGAACTGGAATGGGACTCAGAGTGTATCTTTTACCTTTCCACACTTTGAGGAAAATAGATATTAAAGGATTTATAAAAACACCAAGTATGTATGTAAAGTTTAAAAATTTTTGTTCAAACTGCTTTTTCAAAGCCCCTGAACATCTGTTATCCTCAAGAGTAAGTAGACAGCTGGGCTCAGTGGTACACACCTGTAATCCCAGTGGCTCAGGAGGCTGAGACAGGAGGATCATGAGTTCAAAGCCAGCCTCAGCAACAGCAAGGTGCTAAGCAATTTAGTGAGACTCTGTCTCTAAATAAAATACAAAATAGAGCTGGGGATGTGGCTCAGTGGTTGAGTGCCCCTGAGTTCAATCCCTGGTCCTCCCGATTCCCCTCAAAAAGCGTAAGTAGACACAGATATTCTTTCCTGTTCCAAATTGAATTGTATCCTCCAAAAGATATGTGAAGTCCTGACCCATGGTACCTATGAATGTGACCTTACTTGAAAAAAAGGTCTTTGCAGATATGATCAGGTGAAAATGAGGTCATATTTGATTAGGCTGGATTCTAAATCCAACATAACAGTTGTAATAAGAAGAGGAGGAAAGACATGCCAGGAAGGAAGCCAGCTTTAAGAGACAAAGGGAAAACGCCATGTGACCATGGACACAGGGATAGGAGTTATGTATCCACAGCACAAGGGATGCCAAGGACTGTGAGTCATCATGGAATCTAGGGGAGAAACATGGGACAGATTCTTCGCAGCTTTCAGAGGGAAACAACCCTGTTGACACCTTGATTTTTGGACTTCTAGCCTCTGGAACTGTAAGAGAATACATTTTTTTTGTTTGTTTGTTAGGGTACTTTGTTAGGGCAGCCCTAGAAAATAATATAGTACCTGTCTTAGTCTTTTTTGTTGTTGTTGCTATAACAAAATACCAAAGGCAGAGTATGTTATAAAGTAGAAAGGTTTATTTGGCTTATGATTCTAGAGGCTGGAAGTTCCAAACAGCATGGTACTGGAATCCTGGTGAGGGACCCCTGGCTAGGTTGCAGCGTGCCAGAGAAGTGGGAATAGAACTGTCCATAGGAAGAGGCATGTGTGTGCACAAGGAAGCAAGAGGCCAGAGTGTTATTATGGGACTGAATCAATTCCTGTGAAACTCAACCCACCCCACAAGATCAACATTAATCCATTCATGAGGATGGAGCCCCAATGATCCAATTACCTTCTACGGGGCCCCTCCTCTTATTAGAGACTCTCCTCCCTCACACAAGCCTTTGTGGGGAAAAGCCGTATCCAAACCATAGTGCTGTCCTCATTTTATGGACTGTAGGGTAGTTTTAGCTATCACCTGCTTCTACGTAACTTTTTTTTGATCTCTACTCAATATTTTAAAATTCATGGACTTTAACATTTCATTATAGAGCATAGTTTGGTCCATAGAATACATTTAACACTGGACGTTATCATGGTACCCAAATTTTCTCTTTTGAAAAATGATGAAGCCAGACTCGATGGTCAGGTTCCTTTTAGTGTATTCCCTTACCATAATAGCTGGCTTCACAAAGCCTCTGGGACTGAAGCTTGTTAAAAATGAAATCCAATCCGTTAGCCGGGAGGAAGGGGGACCCCTGTGAAACCCCGCCCCCTGGAAACTGAAGATCATTGAACACAAAAGCCCTGGCCCTGCTGAGCCTAGCGAGAGGGCCTGGCAGCATGGAGCAGGAGGACAGGGTGCATAAAGAAGCCCTTCTTTAGACATGTCACCTCCACCTCCTGCGAGGTCCAGCCTGCAGATGACATTGCTTACAGGAGCAGGTGCCAGGTCATCTCAAGGACGTCAGGTGGGACTTGGCCCGGCTCCTCCTTCCTCCCTCTGAAAAGCAGCCCTCAGTCCCACGCGGTCCCCTTCCTGTCATTGACACAGACACAGCCTGCTGGGTTTTGTTTCCTCCTGTTCTCTTTCTCCTTCCTCACAGGCAGGGTTTGGCACGCAGCGCAGTTCCTGCTGCGATGGAGAATCTAACAAACTTGTCCTGCTGATGGATTAAACAGCACCAGACACACACGACAAAATTCCTTGGCTCCGATTGTCCTCCAGGTTGGACTGGCTAATGAGTGGAGTGTGATTACGGTGCAGCCCCGAGGGCCGCCCATTGCCCCAGTGAGGGATTTGGGGGAGTCTTTGCTTTGAGTCCCTCTTGGAAAGCAGGGGCCCCTGGGCCGAGGAATTGTCTTTTCTTAGCCCTGCTGTTGCTCCCAAACCCTTTTCTCCACAGTCTAGAGAGGGAATCTGATCCCACCCAAACCAGGTAGAAGCCCAGGTGAAGCTGCCTGCTAGTAAGCAATGGGGAATGGTTAGCATTTGGGCCTCCGTGTTCCAAACTCAGACCAAACTGGGAAGCTCTGAGTCCATCTGTACCTGATTCCCCTTCAACGCTGGGGCAGGGAAGAGACTGCAAGCCTTACATTGTCTTTCTCACTAGGTTATGCTGACAAATGGCGCTTGATCCTTCATTTGTCAAATAAGGAGGTGGAAGTGCTTCTATGTCAACTCTGGTCCACTGTATGTCCTCTCCTGTGGGCTCAGAGCTGCCCATCCCTTGGAATGTGCTTCTGCCCCAAAGATAAGAACATGAGGAGTTGAGCGAAGGCTGGCCTCATGTCAGATTCCCCCCAGGACGCAATTAGCCATGAAGATCTGGATCGTTGCTTTATGTTGCCCTTGAAGGACTCCCGCCCCAACTCCAGATCTGAACAGATGGATCCCTGTCTTCTCCCAAAGCTGGCCTGGTCATCTTGGATTTCTCACCACAGTCTGCTTTGGCCTCTGGAGACTGCATGTCCAGTGCTGGCTCTAGACCCCTTGGGGATGTGTAGCTGTGCACCAGTTCCACGCGCCATACTCAGCACAGACTCTTTGGTGCGTAGGTGTGTTTTCCACTCCAGTAGCAGGTTCTGGGCTTTCCTAGAGGAACTTTGCCTGCTGGGTCTAGTATCTCATGTGTATCCTCCTCACTTCCTCCTTGAGATCAGAGGTGAATTTTCTAGATCTGATCTCTGAGTGGTTATAGGGCCAGTTTATCAAACTGACAGGATCAGAAGTCCATTAGTGATGGCACGGTGCAGGGGTAGGTGAATGAGGAGTGACAGTGCATGAAGGAACAGGCTGGGCCCTGGAGACACAGAGAGTCTGCATGGGGAAGTGGGGGGGCGCGGATCAGGGATAGGCAGGAAGGGTCTCTCTGACAGCATCCTGGAGGCAGGACTCAAGTTCCAGTAAGAATTAAGAGAAAGGCTGTGCTGGAGCCTCTGCATGAGAGGATGAGATCTGAACCTTCTATCAAGACTAAACACAAGGCTTAGTTTTAGAAAATCCGGTTATAGGAGGCAGTTCTACATTGGACCACTTTAAAGTTTATGTTGAAGTCTTAACCCTGGACCCTGTGAATATGACCTTATTTGGAGATAGAGTCTTTACAAATGTAATTAAGTTAAATAACATTATATGTGATTAGGGTGGTCCCTAAATCCGCTAAGACAGCTGGATGTCTTTGTAAAGAAGGGAATCTGGACAGATGCCGCAGTCCAGCTGCAGCAAAATAACCGGGGGGTGACGAATAACTTGTGCACGTTGATACAGCAGGAATGGGAGCCGTTTATTGTAGGACAACAGAGCTATTTATACATTTTGCACAGCTTATCTTAATTAGCATAAACTAGATACATCAGTCAACCAATAAGGAATCTCCACACTTAATGGCTCGCTTTTGTTACTTCTCAAACCACTCCCTCTGGCATTTTGCCAGGCACCATCCAAACTTGTTTACAAACTCCAACATTCCTCTGGCAAAATACCAGGTGTTATTTTTGACTTATTTACAGACCTTAACAGACAGACACTTAGGGAAGAGGGCCATGGGAGCAGATTGGAGTCATGTGCCTCCTAGCCAAGGGATGCCCAGGCTTGCTGGAGCTGCCAAGAGCCAGGAGTGAGGCACTGAGCAAACGATCCCTGAGAAGTCCCAGAAGGGCCAGCCCATGTTGATGTCAGGCTTCTGCCCTCAGAACTGGGAAGGTTTCCTTCTGTTTTAAACCACCCATTTTGTGGTCATTTGTTATAAATTCCCCCAAGGAATCAATACAGTAACTAGGCTGATCTAATGTTCAATCGCTACATTGCTGGGCTGGTTCTTCTTATATTTCCTTGTAGAGGATTAGAACTGACTTAAAAGATTGACAGGGTTGAGCCAAAAGGTGTGGTTGTCTTCAAATGGTCTCAACTGCGACACGTAGCTGGGGTGTTGGGATGGCAGCTGTAGCTACAGCTACCAAGACACAGTGAGCAAGATGGGATGTGTTTGTGGTGGGCTGATTCTCCCTTTTAATACCCACTTCCTCTGCCCTATAAGGCATTCTCATTCTTTATCCCAACTCCTTCGTCTCTCCCCAACACTCAGATAGAGAAATCCTATGTTAGAGGAATGTAGGGGCAAGGAGATAAGAGAATCACTACAAAGTTCATCTGATCCCCTACCAGGGAAATGCTAGAAGGTAGAGCAAACTTGGAGTGTTTGCATCTCACAGAATAAGTGCTCTTTGCTCACAAAGGTAATAGTGATGTAAGTGTTCCTGGACAGCAGGCTGCTCTCCACACAGTGATTCAGGGATCCGGGTTCCAACCATGACGGACATCCTCTGTGGCCTTGAAGTTCTTTGCTGTGGGTTACTGAGGGTGTGTAAAAGTTCCATGCACTTCTCCAAAGCCATTGATCTGAAAATGAAAAATTGTCATTTCCTTCATAATATGTTGGGAGAGAAAGAATTTTTGGCCTTTTCTGGACACACATAGGATTGCTAAAAAACGTGGTGGCTGGCTGTTGTCTACCATTCCAGCCACAATCTCACACAAATGCCAGGCACACATTTTATTGATCAGCTGTCTGTCTCTATGATGTCATTAACATAGTTCTCAAAATTTTACGACACAGACTCAGAAGTTTCCTTCTCTTCTTTGTTCAAATTTTTATACGAGTAATAAGATTGGCAGCTAGTTAGTGTAAAAAAAAGAGACAAAAAAATTTGAATTTGACAAGTGTTTGAATCCTGGTTCTGACAGTTAATAATTTATGTAAGTCTTGGGCAATTTACTTAAATTCTATGGTCTTCAATTCCCAAATCTGCAAACTAGGGATAATAGTATTACCTTATAAAGTTGATGCTTAGAGATGATTCATGTAAACTTGGCTTATAACAAATGCTCATTAAATAGTGGATTTAAAGTTAGGCTCAATAAAGTTATTGCCAATGAATTTTGGTCATTAACAAACATTTACTGTCAGATTCATCATTTCTTTAAGTTTGAGACTTTTTTCTGTCACCTAGCTCAGTTTCCACCTATTAGAAATTTAGTTTAGAAGGCCCTGGAGATGATCACATCTGATTTCTGGGGATATTGAATGGTTTTTTTCCAAGGTCACAAAGGTTATTATTGGCAGAGATAAGCTAAATTTTTAGTCTTTTCACTTGTAGTTCAGGGTGCTTCCCATTTTTTTTTTTCTATAAAATTCATTGAAAATTGAGCACATTGAAAGTGTAGCTTCCAAGTTGGAACTTTTGAATGTTCCATTTTTCTGGTTTGGCCAGATACAATTTCTGGGCAAGCTTCATTTTCCTGAATTCCCTGTCAATTTTACTATTGCGGTATGAGAATTATTTTTAAAAAAAATGAATTTTGTTGTTTCTAGAGAGCTTACTTCTACCCAGTTATGAAAATGTGACTTTCAATCGATTTTCCCCCGAGGGAGGGAAAAGAAAAAAGACAGTGCTTTAAAGGACATGAAAAATAGATTCTTCATATGCTGTATTTGAAACAAACAAACAAAAAAATTCCTCTTACTCTTTCCTTTCCAAATGATTGGGCCTGCTTTTGGTATGCTGCCGTTGTGTGTTTTCTCCTTCAGTAAACACATTATAGTGGTCTTTAGAGAAGATCCCATATGACTCAGCAATGTCACTTTGAGGGAACTGAATTTCTGACAATTATTGCCCCTAAAGATAAGAGGCTGCAGCTCTGACCGGCCCTGTGTTGGTGTGAGTGGGAGGAACCTGTGGTCATTGCAGATTTGCTCTGTTCTCAGCAACTGGAGCCCGTTGCTGAGAACAGAGCCACAGCACTGTGCTTTAGCTTTTCTTTAAGGGGTGGTCTTTGCTAACCCTAGTAGGCAATCTGCAAATGCGATTTTTAATTTTTTTAAAATTTTTTTTGCATTTTGTACTTTGAAGAAGTCTTCCAATTCCTATGCAATCCAAGATGATGAGATGAGGATCCTTTTTCAGCCTCACCAGACTTCTCCAGATCGAGGGCTCTGGATTGTGGGAAGGTACCAAGGATCACAGGCATAGAGACCCCTGAGGATTGTAATGTCAGACTTGGGAGATTTCATCAGCGGGATTCCTCTATACTGTACTTCAAAGGGCACTCAAGCTTAGGCCTCTGCAGGGAGGTCACCCTTTCTCCTGTCTCTGTTTCTCCCTCATTTTCAAGTATCTTCTCTTTAAATTCATAGGTCTGGATCTCTCCATCCTCTGTTTCCAAGGCCTGGACTCCCTCCCACCCCACCTCTAGAAGATGTGGGATCCTTGGTCCCTCCTTTCCTTGTACATCAGAAGCTTCTGACTCCAGCCCATTATTAATACAGGCTTCGCTGTGACAGACTGAGAATAATGGGTTCTGTCCCACCAATGAGACCATTTTTTCATTGTTTATCTAGGAAGCAATGACACATTTTCCAAAGTGAGAGTTCTAAAAGACACACGGTCTAATACACATCAAGGAGAGTCCCAGAGTCAGCATGGATGTAACTTTGCGTCTTTTGAAATACTGAACATCACTACGTGAAGAAGTTGACTTCTTCTTTAGGCCTCTTGCCTTACCAGAGTGTCTTCACCTGACTTACTATGAAGATCGGGCACATTTATCTTGCCATTCAGAAACCAAGCCACTAATTCTGATTATTCCCTTATATTCGGTGGCCAGTGTAGGGTTGTTTCCTCTTCATCTTCCAACATGATGATACAGAAATCATGGCACGGACCTCTAACTGGAGTGCATAATTAGATTGGCAAGGTGTGTTTGTTCTGATTCCTATTGCTGCAAGTGACAGAAAGTCAACTGAGATTAATTGAGAAGAGGAAAGGGATGGATTCATGTAAATGGTAATTTCAGAGGAAGTGTATTTAGCTTCAGGTGACTGGATCCAGGAGTACTGAGCAATAGAATCTCTCCCTTCCCATCTCTCAGCTCCCCTTGTCTACCTTGTCTTTCACATATGTTAGTATCACCTCTGCTGATAGTTCCAGGGCTATGCTGTTGTTATGATTCACAAAACCTCTTAGACAATGGCTCCAGAAATCATCTTATCTCGGGTGCTTTTAATTTCAGAGCAACTCACTGGGGGAAGAGGATAATTTCACTGATGAGCCAAATTTGAGGGTCCATGTCCAATGCTAAGGGCAGTTTAGCCACACTCTAACCAGAGGGAGAAGTAGAATGACCTTACAGTGGTGAGAAGATATTTCTCACAAGACAGCAAACACCTCTGTGTCCTGTCCAGGAAGTCTGGTATTGCAATGGAAAATAATAAATAGCACTAGATGCTGCATGATGACATGCTGAACCCAGAAGGGCAGTGTGAAAGGGTCACCTAAAAGGAGGGAAGTCACAGAGAGACAAGGGTAACCAGAGAACATTTGTACAGGAGATGCTCTTGGTCCCGGACTTTAGAGAAAACTTTCAGATAGTGGCTAGAGAAATAAAGATGAAGGCACACACAGGGCAATGGAGTGAAGAGGCCGAGACAGTGAGGCACTAGCAGAGGCAATACTAGCAGGGCTCATCTGCAACTCGGGGAGCATAAAGCACATGGCTGCCTGTCCTGTAGCCTCCCCAGGACCAAGGCAAAGCACTGTTGGCATCGGGACCCGAGCCCTACTCTGTGGTGGAGGTTTGGGTGACTAGAGATAGAGCCGTGGAAGTCTGCAGGAGAGCTCTCTCTAATGGCAAGCAGGGGCTGCCAGGGATAAGTCCCGGATCTTCCCTAACCCTTTCCTCACCTGCTGGCTGAAGCCTGAAATCCCCCAAGGAGATACTGCTTCTGAAATGGTTTGTGGGACTGTTCTCAGAGAGAGGGGCTCTGTGGCAAATTCTTTCATGTCTTGATGTTTATGAATGAGATCAGATCCTTGGAGGTCGTGTTGATCAGGATTAGTAGAGGATATGGTTAAATTCCAGAAGTGAAAAGGGGTTGTGTAAGGAAAGAGGGAATGAGTTCAGAGGGAGGAGGGAAGCTGGGTCAAGAACACACTACCTGCTTCACAGGTCTGTGAGCTGTGCCAGTGGTGTGGGAGGAGGGTGGGGTGTCTGACAG
Organism: Urocitellus parryii; assembly: GCF_045843805.1. Taxonomy (NCBI): domain Eukaryota; kingdom Metazoa; phylum Chordata; class Mammalia; order Rodentia; family Sciuridae; genus Urocitellus; species Urocitellus parryii. Next base: position 22,670,163 of record NC_135543.1, on the reverse strand, counting down.
GTCACTGTTCCCTGGTGTATAATATGACAGAACCCCTGGTATATCTCTTGCTCTGAGAAAGCAATACAGACATTAAATTGTTAGAATCTCACATTTTATGTGCAGTGTGTGTGTGTGTGTGTGTGTGTGTGTGTGTGTGTGCACGCGCAGCGTTATCTCTGGAACTGTGTGGCCTTTTGCTCCTAGGGTCATGTCATGCTCCGGGTGGGGCGTCACAGTCTTATGAGCCTGTTCTCACTCTTGTCCACAGCCCAGGGCTTGGCAAGTGGACAAGACAAACAGGACTGCAGAGTGGTGAGGGTGGCTGTGTGTCCCTGGCCTGCTTTGGGCCTGAGCATGAGCAAGACTTTGCTCCTGGGGGGCCCTTGGTAGCTTTCCCTGGGCTGGACTCCCATGTTTATTTTGGGAACAACGGAGATTCAGAACGCAGCATGATACTTGCATGACAATTTATTTTTAAAGGATTTATAAATATGTAACTCCTTAAGCAAGAAATCAAAGCTCTTTGGATATGTTTTGTAATCAGTTACTAGCACCCTCCCTCTCTCAGAAATAAGCCAGATTACATTTTAATGCAATTTGCATTAATGATTTCATTTTCACTTAATTATCAGCATTTTCTTTGGGAGCATGCAAGACATGCTCCCAACAGATCTCTGTTTCAAAGCCAGGCTGAGGCCAGGTCACAGGCACCCTGGGATGAGCATGTCCCATGGAGTCAGAAGCAGTCTCCCTTTCCACTTCCTGGGGCAGTCCGGCTGCTCTGGGAGAGAGCATGAGGAGGGCTTTGCTCCTGCTCTCTTTCCTGTTAAGATCCCCCCCCCCACCCTATTGCTCCAATATCCTAAACAGAAACCCTGTTAGAGCAGAAAAGTAAATAAATAAAAGGCCAAATAATCTAAGTATGTATATGTGGAATAACTTCCTGTGGTGGAGAATTTGGACATGTGCTTAAAACCAAGGTCAATCATTTACTGCTAATCTTGGGGCAATTCCTTAAATTCTCTGAGTCAGGGCTCTCCTTTGTAAAATGAGGATAATACTTTCCTCCTTATTATGTTAAAAAACTGAAAAGGTGCTTTATGCAACTCACCAGGTGGGCCGTTCAGCATTGCATAAGCCTTTTCTCCTTTCACTTAAAGCATAGGCAGGGATCTCCAGCTAGGGAAAGACAGAGCATTAATCTCATTTTCGAGGGTAGTATATCAGTCAGGATAGACTAGATTAGGCTCTAGTCCCAAATGATACTGGTATTAGCTGGAATTCTCCAGAAGAACAGAGTCCACAGGACAGATATAGATATACAGATATGGATAGTCCCCAACCTGACAGGGACTCCCTAGGAGGCTTGGCTCAGGCAGTGGTGGAGGCTAAGTGCCGTGACAGGGAGGAGGTTCAGGAAGGTGGAGTGGCTCAATCCAAGTCTGAAGGCCTCAGAACTTGAAGCTTCACCGGTACAAATCCTGTAATTTTCAGGCTGGTGAACCCAGTGTTCTGATGTCCAGGGCAGGACAAAGTGTCCCGACTCTGGTCCCTGAGCCAGTGGGATGGTGCGTGCCCATAATGGGTGAGCTCAGGTCTTCCTTGTGCAATCCACTGATTCAAATGTCAGTCTCTTCTGGAAACATCCTCACAGACATACCTAGAGGTAATGCTTTGCCAGCTATCTGAGTATGCATTAATCTGGTCAAGGGGACATAGAAAAGTAACCATAATTAACCATCAGTGGTTACAAAAATAAAGGCTTTCTGTTTTTTTTTAATATTTTTAGCTGTACATGGACATGATATCTTTATTTTTTAATGTGGTGCTGAGAATCGAATCCAGTGCCCACATGTGCTAGGCAAGGGCTCTACCACTAAGCCACAACTACAGTCCCAAAGGCTTTCTTTGGATCACATGTCCATTGTGGATTGGCCACATCTTTTGTCCTCTTCACTGTGGGATACAGGAGATTGGAACATCCTCTCTCTGGGGCAGATTGACCATGGCAGAGGAGGGCAGAAGCTGATGAGCTTTGGGCAGAATCGGCTCTTTTTCTCAAAGAGGCACATGACTTTGCCCCCAATTCATTGACCAGATGAAGTCACATGGCTAAGTATGTAAACGAGGGCAGGGAAGCAGAATTCTGTATCCCTCTGTGGACTGGGAGGGCTGCCTTGCTGAGAAGGTTCACTAAAACTGAGGTTCCGAACCAGGATGAAATCACCTACGGAACTTGTAGAAAACATACATAAGATCTCTACTGACTCAACATCCTGTGGGAGGTCCAGAAATCCTCATTTTTTGGCTACTTTGTACAGGTGTGCCCCCTCTAATTTACAACTGCTGTGCTAAGATGTTAAGGTTGACCTAAAGGTCAAAAACTTAGTAAGCTGATTAGCTTTGAAAGCAAGTCTTAAAAAAGACATAACTCTGCCTTTCTCCAAGTCTTACAAGTCTCTCTTCTTTTTCCTGTTATCATTTTATTGAATTTTTTTCTGTGGCCTCCTTATCTATAATTTAGGAAGCAGGCGAATTGAATACTTTCTATCTCTCTAAGGAAAATAAAGAACTAGGTTGCTTTTTATTCGTGTGTGGCTCTCCATTGATTTTTCAATGGGTCAATGGTTCACAGTGGAAAGTAGCAACATCATCTTTGACAGAAATCTTCCTGGGATGCAGGGAGATGGATATTAAGGCAGAGAGCCCTGGATGAGGTATTTGGTTTGGGTACTGCCTACCCCCCAAAGTACAGATGGTCTTCAGTGAACTTTTCATTGCTTTGTGAGTCCATAGAAAATATTAGGTTTACCTTTTCAGCAGACTCATTTTTCCCCCTTGTGGTGAGAAATAAGTCTATAAAAGAAAACTATTGGGGATGAGGGCATGAAGAAGGGGCAAAGGGGCAAAGGAACGTGTCTAAATGGAGAAGACCCCCTGATCCTACTTGGTCTGTGGGAGAGCAATGCTTCTTGATTATTTATGAATCACACCATCCAGTCCCAGATGTGACTCCAAAGAAGGGACCTACCTCAGTCAATCCCTTCTTGTGAACTTTTGGGAAAGGGATCCGTCACATGTGCCAAGCCAGCCCTTGCTGGATGTTTGGTGGGCACATCTTACTAAGGGCAGCGATGGGCAACATCTTCTTTCTGGGGTCCAAAGCACACGTCACAGTTGAAGCCTGTGAAGAGCTCTCATCCAACAAGGAGCCACAAGCCTTCCTTCCAGACGGAGGCTTACCCTGGGGTTCGGGTTATTCCTTTCATTGCATCAGATGAGAAGTGAATTGCAGGTTGAAGCAAACATTTTCTTCCCTTAGAAGTCAGGGGCACAGTCAGGGCTAGGACCCTGCTCGAGCTTGGCTCTCTTCTGGCCTCCTTCACAGTTGTCTCTCTGTGTGTTCCAGGGCCTGGGGAGACAGACATGGCTCTGGGTCTTGGCAGAAGCTTTCTGCACTGAGGTTTCAGAGCAGCCAAGGTCCCTCTGCTCCTCATGTGTGCTGCCAGGTGAATAAATGACAGCTGGAATGCCACGGAAATATTTTTTTTGGCTTCAGGTTTCCAATTTTATTTTTGTTGTTGTTAAAATGGAAATTGTCTGGGAAAAGTCAAATCTCAGAATAAATTTAACAGAATTTATTTCTCATGGTTGTGGAGATTGGGAAGATCAAGGCACCAGCAGATTCAGTGTCTTTTAAAGGCCCATTTCCTGGGTCATAAATGATGTATTTTTGCTGTGTCTTTTTACATGGCAGAAAGGATCATTCTAGAGTTTTTTTTTTTTGATAAGGATATTAATCTCATTTATGAGGTTCTACCTTTAAGATTTAGACACTTCCCAAAGACCCCATACCTATAATACCATCCCCTTGGGGATTATGATCTCGACATATGCAATTTGTGGGAACACAGACATTCAGAACATAGCAGGCTTCTCCTATAATATCTCCCACATCCACTCATCTATGATATTTCTCTTTCTGTCTGGCTGAAGGTAGCTAAGCTTCGGTCACCTGGTTCCCTGAATGGCTGTATGGAGGAGAGCAACCTCAAACTATGGTCCATGTAGCCCTGTTGCATGGAGCAAGATAAAAATTTCTACAGTTGTTGGAATTATACAGCGTGTGGATGAGGAGACATTAAGTGAAAATTAGTAAGTCAGGAATCCAGTGTGAGTTTGAGTTGGGATTTTCCATTAACTAACTCTGTGGACTTATGGCAAGTCTGTTAACTTCACATAGACTAATTTTCACATGCATAAAATGAAGAAAATAATTCTTTTTTTTCTCATCTTCCCCAAGGGATTTTAGAAGATCCTCATGCCATAAAGACCTTTACAAACATGGGGGGGGGATTATTATTAAGCTGTTTTCAGCCCTCAATACCCTAGTACCTGAAGGCTTTCAAGAGAGCATTTGAAAAGCAAAGAATAACAGAGAGCTCTCTCGTTAACCTGGGGATGAGAGGGGAAATTCCTGAAGTTTCATTTCAAAAGTTTTTCTTGTTTCATTCATTCAGTTTATTTCTTCTTGTTTTCCCCAAGGGTTTTGAGAATCTCTCCATGCCATAAGGCACTGACACATGCCACCTAGCTTGGTTTTATCCAGAGCCAGCTGGAATAGGGTGTCTGGCTGTGGTGTGTCCTGAGCCAGTCAGGCCCTGGTGACTACAGCTGGTCTGTGTCCTTCTAACTTTTCTAACTGAGGGAAAGAGAAAGAAGTGAAAGGAAAGTAATATTCTCCCATGAAGACAATGGGAAGACAGAGAACGGGATCCTCATTTTAGGAATGAGGCACCTGGCACAAAAGAGAACAATGTCCCATAGGAAAAGTAGCACAGCCCACAATAACCCCCTAGCACAGAGCACCACAGCCTTATTGCCCAGTATTTTGGCATAATCCCAAGCTTTATAATTGCATTAAGTCAGTGGCTTCTGTGACATGTGACTTGGTCCCAAACCAACCTTCAGGGAAAGTGGGAGGAAGGCCTCCGAGGCTAACTCCCTTCCCTCTGCCCTGGGGAATCCCTGGGGACTCCCTGGGAATCTATAGAGGTGTGTGGGACAGAGGCCAGACTGGTCCCTGGACCTGGTGGGAGGGAGCAAAGGTCCCAAGCACCTCACTGAATGCCTTGCTCTCCAGGTTGGATCCCACACAGCCAGGCAGAGGCAGCAGGTTGGGGTGAAGAGCATTCCTGCCTCACTTGAGCCATGGAGACATTTTGCCTAAAGGATATCTCCCCACTTTTCCTTTCCTATCTCAACTGAAAAGTTGACCTTCTTGGATTTCTTCTTATGAGATTTTATTTAAATTTTATTTTAAGATAATCATAGATTCACATGGAATTGTAAGCAATAAAATGGACACTGTACACCCTTCAGCTGGTTTATCCCGGTGATAGCATCTTGCAGAACTATAATACACTATGGCAAGCTGGAGATTGGCATTACTCTAATTCACTGACCTTACTCAGATATCACCAGTTTTATACACACTTGCTTGCCTCTGGGCGCTTAGGTCTGTGGAATCTGACCATAGGTATAGATTTGCAAGACCATCATGAAGTCCAGGTGTGGAAGAGTTCCATCACACTGATTTGTTCTTGCTGCTCCTTTACAGCCACAGCCCACACTCACCTCTTTTCCTTATCCCCCTCTCCGGATCTTGAACTTTTTTTTTTGGAAAACCAGACTCTTCTGAAAATATTTGAAATAAAATTACTTGCTGAACCTTACTCTCTTAGAGAGAGGTAAAGCTCAGCCAGGAGGGACCTGGAGCAGTACCGAGTATGACCAGAGGGGGGCGCAGAAGCCTTGTGTTCAGCCTCCTGTCTGTAATCTGCTGTCTCTCATTGTGCTTGTTTCTAATCATTTGAGCTTGTGTTTTCTTATCTCTTGGGGGAAAAAAATTCTTTTTTTGCAATCACTCTACCACTGAGCTCCCCTTTTGCCCAAGGAGCTTAATTCTGGCCACCTGTAGTATTGTGTGGCTGTGGCGAGATAATACCAGATACTGCTCATTTTAGAAAACTAACCAGTGGATGCACTTTCACGTACATGATCTCACTGAATTTTCTATACCAATGTGAGGTTGATGGTAATGCCTCATTTTGCAACAGAGAAACTGAAGTTCAGAGACAAGCCTCAATGGGCACCACGTTCTGAGCTTGTGTACAAGACATTTCTGATTCCAAACCCAAGTCTACAGGAGCCCAAAGTCTTCCAGGCCCCTTTTAATAATACACATTGATCTCTGTACTTGATATTACCGAGAGGAGGAGGGAGAGTTGACTGGGGGAAATGTGTACACAGTGCCTCACACACAAAGATTCGTGGACACATCAATGCCTGTCCAAGCCCTCATTCCTCCACAGTTCTTTCCTCTTATAGCGTTTGGAAAACTAATCTCCCAACTGTCACTTTTAAAAAACTGTTTACCCTTGTTTTAAAATGTAGTCATTATTATTATTCAGGTGTGGTGAGGCCAACAGATGAGCAGATGACTGCCATTGGGAGGGTAGTTTCTCACTCACAGATCCCAAGAGGAGGGGGGCTTGCCACATCTTGTAGGACCACAGCGGGGAGCACCATCGTGGGTCAGGAGGCAGAGGGAGTGAGGGGGAAATGTGAGCAAGAGACCTTATTGTTGAAAGGCGAGGGACTCACCTGGGATGGAAATCGAACCAAGAGATTTTATTGGGGTGGCTGCCTGAAGGGGAAATAAAGGAGAGGCAGAGAGCCTCAGCCAAGTGAGCCCACCAGCTTCAGTTTAAGAAGGGTTGCTTTCCAGATGTGGTGATTGGCAGGGTGACTCAGGATCGGTTGACCAAACACTGTGTCCGCTCGGGATGGGTCCAGAAAACTTTTGATTTTGGCGCCCTTCAACTTGGCCCTTCCAGAGGAGGGGGAAGGGTAAAGGATTCCATGATGTTCTCCATGAGACGGAAGTTAAGAGTTAAGTTGAGAGTTAAGTTAAGAGATGGAAACTTAACTTCAGCGGGGAGAAACCCGAGGAGGGAAGTAAAACCAAAAGGCAAGGTCTCCCACGCACCCAACGATTGTGGTTTCTCTAGGAAGGAAGAGTGAGGCAGGGAACTCAGGTAGAGGGTTGACTTCTTACCTGAATTAATTTCTGCAGACCCTAGGGCATAGGAGTTGTTTGGTATTTGTCTTGGGGCAATTAGGGCAGGGGAGTAGTGACTTTGAGTTTAAGAGCCCTGAGAAGGAAGTGCAGGATGGGCTCTGGGTGGTGTTTGTCTCCAATGACACTCTGACAGGTGTCATTTTCTCTCTCCCGGAACCCGCCATCCTTGGGAATGGGACTTCTTCCAGGGCCAGTAAGGCCCCAAGATATCAAAATACTGAAAATAAGAGGGCACGGCTAATACCAGGTACAGGTTAGAGTGTTCCCTGTTTGGGAGGCAGAGTTCAGGTTTCAACTAAGAGCTGTTTGGTCAATGAGTAAAGAAATTTGGGGGCCCAGTTTGAGAAGAATTGCAGTTTATTGACCTGTGCACAATTTGGGGAGATTGTTTGGAGGTTTGCTGAGCAGACCTGGAATCGGAGACAAGTTGTGTCTAGAATTATTAAGGAAAGACTGAACCCAGAACCACGGCAGAGAAGGTGAAATCTGTCCCCTCTTCCTTTTCTGCATCTGTCATTCACTTCCCTACCTTCTTCCCCCTGTGGCTTTGCTTCTCCTGGACCTGTGCTCCTGCTCATCTTCCTCCTGCTCACATTCTCTGGCCCTACCCTGGATACCTCCATTACCGTGAAGAGTCCTCCAACATGTGGGGACACGTTGAAGTTTGAACATTAGAGAAGCACGCCCAGGCCAGCACATAAAGCAGGGCTTATTTTAAAAGGGGTAACAAAGACTTCTCCCAGGAGGGAGAAGGGGGCCATAGCTGGTATCCTGGTATCCCAAGAAGTGAGGTGTTCTGCCCTTTTTTATATTCCTAGGCTTCCTTTGTTCTCCTACCCTCTTCCCCTTATCTTTCTCCTTCCTGCATATGTGACTAGGCCCAGGAATGCCCGTGGGAGGGCCAAAAGATGGGAAGCAGGTGGGCTGAAGGGGGAAGGGCAGGATGGAGCAGCCCAGGACACTTTAACAACCTCCTAGCTCCCTGTGGGGAGGGGCAATTCCTGGGAGAGGTTACCTTGGCAACAGGTTGGAGCAGGGGCAGGTTCTTGATAAGGGTGGAGGAAGGGCTCTGAAGGAATTAACATTTCCATCCCTCAGGGGACAGTATCCAGCTTCCTAGACTCAATAAAAATTGGCCTCCTTGATGCGACCTCACTCGGTTTACCTATCTATACTGCCTGCCTGCCTAATTCTGGTTTCACCCTCATCCAACAATCCACCCTGGTCTCTCTGAAAATGTCCTATGCTCCCATATTACCTCCCTTCCCCCTGTCCTTGTCACCAAATCAAGTTTCTTCTCACAGAACAGATTTTTCTTAAATATTTTGAGATCTGAGAATGCTAACCAATAGAATATATGTAAGGAGTTTTTTCATCTTAAAAGCAAATTTTGTGATCAGACCCAAAATACCAGAAAATAAAATATTCACAGAAAGTCACATGTAAGTGAACTAATCAAGTATCCTTGCAACAAGCACCATGGCTTGTGTCTGTCTTAAGACACAGATGTGTTAATCAGTGCGTGAGAGTGTCAGGCTGCAAAGGGATGCCGCCACTTCTACTCAGTCTCTATCCTTTGCAACATCCCAGATTGTGATATCACCTAATAGTTGTTAGTGGTTTTGATGAAGTCATGGTGCCATTAGGCAGAGGCTCCAGTGAGCTACACAGGGTGGGCAATCAGCTCTATCCATGCATCTAAATATTTGATAGAAAGGGTGATACTTTAGACTCGTTGGTTTCTTTGGGTTCATGAAAGCTGTATCATTGTTGAGAGATAAGAATCTATGTTTTCTTCATTTGTCGAATGTAGTGATTCCTCAGTCAGATTTTTCACACCTGGTTTTTAGAACACATAACTCACCCTGTTTACACACTGGAGCAGAAATAATACATTCTGGCTGGGCACAATTTAGGAGCCACTTGTCAAAAGAAACTAACTTTATTTTTAGAACCACACACACCAAACAAAACAGCTCCTCAGGAAAAAACCCTCAGAGCCCAACTGCCACCACCGGCTTCCCACAAGCCTCTCACCCCCACACCAGCCTCTCCACCTCCCACAATCCTCCTGTTCTTGAGGCCGATTGGCTGGGTCGCGTGGGCAGAGCCAAAGAAGTCCCCCAATGAGCAGCTCCGTGGTCTGAAAGGGCAGGGAAACAGCCCAATGAGCATCACCGCAGAGGAGCCAATCAGCTAGATGTTGCTGGGGCTGCTGTGAGCCAATCATCAGCTGGCAGTCTGAAGGGCAGGGAAACAGCCCAATGAGCATCACTGCAGAGGAGCCAATCAGCTAGATGTTGCTGGGGCTGCTGTGAGCCAATCATCAGCTGGCAGTCTGAAGGGCAGGGAAACAGCCCAATGAGCATCACCGCAGAGGAGCCAATCAGCTAGATGTTGCTGGGGCCGCTGTGAGCCAATCATCAGACGGCAGCTGGAAGCTTGCTGGCAGCGGGAAGTTTGCTGGGGCCCCTTCGGCTGTGCCTCTCAACAACACCTGGCTTTTAAAACACATAACTCACCCTGTTTACACACTGGAGCAGAAATAATACATTCAACAGTTTCAATACCTGTGTGGTGGTTAACATCGAACAGCAGAGACAGTGTGGTTGCTCTGTGGGGGTAGAGGCTGGTATGTACTATGCTGACCAACCTTGCTGGACTGCCAGATGATTACTCTCCTTGAAAGATGTAGAAATAAATATTTTATTTCAGCCGTTGCCACTACTGTTACAATGGTAAATCTTTTAAGTGTTTGTTGAATGTTTGGGGCACGTCTGCAAAGGGGTCCCAGCCAAATGCTGCCATAAGAGATTGAATCTAGTTTTGAGAGAAAGGGAGGTGGGGTGGGGGGGGGCAGATGGAGGAGGAGGAGGAGGAGAGGAGGAGGAGCTGGTTGAGACTTTCCATCTAGTCTCCTATTTTTCTGGAAGGAGCAGTTTGAACTTGGGATTTCAACATGGAGTGGTCTCACACTAGGAGATTCTTTCCTGATTCAATTCTTCATGAGACAATTAGAGGATTGGGCAGTTGAAAGGTCCCCATGCAGCATAGGCCATGCCTAGGCCATCTAATAAATGTGTCTCTGGTTAGGTTTATATAAACATTTTTTGATATTTTATAAGGAAATTTATATATGTTAAGTTTCTATGTTGAAAACTGAAAATAGATGTATTTAATTTACTTCTGTAGGCTGGTCTAGAAAACCAGCTGTCCAGGGAGAACCTGTGTGTGTGTGTGTGTAATACGTGGTGGACAGTCAGGGGTTGGTTTGCTCCGAATTGGATTCGCCTCTGAAGCTAGGCTCTATCACCATCAGTTACCAATAATATGACATCATGCGACGTACTAGCCTCTGCAAAATTCTCATCTATAAAGTCATGCTGGTGACCTTATTTAATGTATAGGGTTGTTGGAAAGATTAAATGAATTCATCCTCAGAAAGCACACAATCTAGAGTCTGACACATTGTAAACATATGATTATTTTGTTATTCTTTTGAGATGAATTCTGCATTGCAAATACTATGCCACATACACCTTGAAATATAGATCTAACTTAGCAAGTACCTGTTTGTATTTAAGAACAGTCCAATCGTATCTTTGTAGGGCTGAGAAGTGCTTCACCTAATCAAGGAGTATTGATTCGAGGGTGTGCCCAGAGCTCTGAGGAGCCGCAGCAACTCTGTTCATAAATGGACAGTGAGGCATGAAGTCATAAAATGTTTTATGGGAAAACCCATGAAAACTTCAAGCCTTCTATAATACTGATTAAGAATAGTTTAAATCATTCATATTTTATTAGAAAATGTCAGTGGTTATGAGTTAATCAATTTCAAATAGATTTTATTTGTGTAAAATTGGCATTTTAGAAAGTGAATTTATTGCTCACAGTTACCTCTTCCAATGTGAAATTATTGCAATATTAGTAGTAAATGAACTCGGATTGAATCTATATCATTAATCATATATTCCCAAATTGAACTCCTAATAGTGTCTTATCAGATTAAATAAAAAGTCACAGAGGCTGCTGCTGGCTGCCTTTCAAGGCTTGAGGCAAGGGGCGATTCAAAAGGACATTTATACACAGGTATTTCTTGTCTTTTTGACTGCATTCAGCCTGCAATGGGGTCAGCCTACCATGGTCTAAACCTCTGAAACCGTGAGCCCCAAGTAAACTTTTCCTCCTCTGGGTTGTCCTTGCTGGGTCTTTTGGTCATAGTGATGAAACTCTGACTAACACATATTCCTTTGTCATGATTGCTTCTGACTGCTACCTCTAAATCCTTCCTCACTTCTCCAAAACCCTCTAGAAGCAATGAGCCTCCTGCCGTCTGACTCAACAGCTGTGTTGTTGGTACCTACAGACCCCTCACTCCTTGACAGTTTCAGTCCTTGATGCTACCTCCGTCTCCATCCCTGCCCCTGTCAATACTCTGGATGGTTCTGATGTCTAAATAGATTACCTTTCTTCTCCTGGCCCCTTGGATTCCTTCAGCCCTTCCATCATCCATTCCTGTGGTGACACCCTGGATCTTGTTTTAATAATAACCTTTTAAAATTTTTTCAAGCATTTCACTATTCAACTACTTCCTCTTACAAGTCCAGTTCACTCTCCCTAGTCCTTTACACCAACATTCATTCCTAAAAAATATTTTGGGGTATAGGCTTAGAAATTTTCTGGGTGCTTATAAATTTTTTTATTGGTTCTTTTTCGTAGAATTCATTTTGATATAATTACACAAGCATGGAATAGATCTTATTCTAATTAGTACCCCATGTGGCTTTTCTTTATCTTACTGGCTCTTAACATTGGAGCACCTGTCCTATCTCTGTCCTCTCTGATTTGTTCTTTGTTATACTTGCTCCCTGAGTCTTCTCCTCCAGTCCTGTGGATTTATACACCTTCACACTGTGATAGCTACCAGCTCTGCACCTCCGCCTGAGCTCCAGCCAATCCTCTATTCAACCATTCCACCACGGTATCCAGCAGGCATCTCAATTGTGGTATGTGTCCGACTGAATTCTTGATGGCCTCTCTGCCCTCTTCCTCTTTCCAAAGTCTTCTCCATCTCTGGAAATGGCAACTCTGTTTCTTAATTGCTTAGGCCAGTGGCTTCAGTGTTATCCTTCTCTTCTCTTGCTCTTTCCATCCCATCACTGGCCGATCCTGCCAGGGTGACTTTAGGAACCGAGGCTGCAACCATTTCTCCTCCTCTCTACCAGCACCACCCTCGTCTCTGCTGCAACCATCCCCAGCTCTGTCTATTCTAACAGTCTCCTCACTGGTATCCTCCTCTCTCCCCACCCTGCTGCTCTCTGGTAGTGTACTCTCCACTGAGTTAAGGGATCTTTCTAAAAAGCTGCTTCTCTTGAAGTTGAGTTGTGACTCTCCTTTGCTGAAAGCACTCCAGAGACTTAGTACTTCAGAGTAAATGACTCAGAATAGACGCCAAGTTCTTCACCACTGTCACAGACGCTAGATAATCTGCACTGTCTGTGCCCTCTCTGTCCTCTGCTCTAACTCTAACCTCTTTTCTAATTACCTTCTTTTCTCACTGGCTGCAGCAACACAGGGATCCTACCTGTTCCTTGAAGGGACCCCATACCCGCTGGTTTCTGGGTGTTTGCGCTAGGCTGTCATTTCCTCTGTTTGGAATTCTCCTTCCTCAGGCATCCACCTGGCTCACTCTCCCACCTCCTTCAGGTCTCTGCTTACCTAGAGTGAACCCCATGACCTCTCACCCAACACTTTTAGGCTCTTTCCCTGTTTTGTTATTTGTTTTTCATAGCACTTATTACCATTTCATTTCTTATATAGAGCTGATTTTCACTATTCTTCAATTCTATATTTGTGAGCTCCCTACTCATTAAAATTATGTGTCACCCTCAAATCAATACTTGTACTGCTTTTGTGATCATTTGCAGATGTTCACAGAAGCAAAATATTTGTCTCTTGATGCCCATGTTCCCAGATGAGTTAGAACATAGGAACCATCTGCTTTTTTGTTTTCGGCTCTTGGACTGTATAGACGTGTCCTTTCCAGGTGTATTTTTCATATTTTTTTAAATAGTTTTGTTGCTGTGGTTTGGTAGTGATTTCTATGTTTAAAATGATCCTCAAACATAGTGCTAAAATGCTGTGAGTTTCTATTTGCAAGAAAGCTGTAACGTACCTTATAGACAAAGCATGGGAGAACCACGTTCAGGCAGGAGCTGTGGTGATTTTGGCCATGAGCTCAATGCTATGAGTCAAATATGCACATATTGGATAAGGTGCTTTTAAACAAAAACATATAAAAACAAATTTTGTGTTGATCACTTGGTGAAAATGTAATCCAAGGCTCATGGAGACCCCCATATTCCTTTGGAAAGCAATGACTTATTTTTCGTTAATTCAACAGTGCTGGTAGCAACTTCATAGAACAGAATTTCTCTGAATAAAGAGAATTCACTAGTATTATTTCTTTGTTCAGCTGGGCTTCCCCAGTAAAACTCCATGAGAACACAGACATCTTTTTTTCTCCTGCTGTATCCTTGGCATTTGGAACAATGCTTGGTATATGGTAACATTGAATACCATTCAGTGGTCAAAAAAATGAGTATACATTTCTATTACATATGAACCCATTTATAGAGTAAATAAAAACACTATTGAAATAAGGATACTTGTTGATATATGAAATGTTAGAGAAGCTGAGTGTCTTATAATTTAGACAAGAAATTAAACAGAGATCAAATCTCTAATTCTTTCCTCTGTCTTAATGGCTTGTTCTTATATACCCTAGAGGAATATGCACCTCATTTTTGAAGACCACTACATGTGACAGCTCCTAGAAATTGCTCAAAATTTTACACAAAACGGTTCTGGTTTGGTTGGTTTGCTAAGAGGAAGGTCTTGTGTCAGGAAACTACAGGATGTAACTTTTAGGAGGGATTGTAGATTCTTGCTGGCTGGTTCTCACAAATCTCCACGTCTATCTCCTGTTTTCATCAACTCTACTTCATAGTTTCTTATATGTTTAGGCACCTTCACAACTTGGAAATATTTTCCTCATAATTAGTTGAAATCTGTCAACCTACAGCTTCCAACCCAAGTTTGCCCCCTTAAATGCATAGATCAATTTAGTCCCAGTTGCACTTGACAACTCCACATACATGTGTAGAGAGTGTCCTTGAGTTTATATTTTTCCAGTTCTTTTAAGGGTTCTTTTCATGATATAGATTCCTTATTTGGGATTTGCATCTTGGTAGCTCAAGAGAGAATATTTAAAGAGATTTGGTTGAAGCAAGATAACAGCCTCAAACTAATTGGCCAGTGGGTATATCGGAGACTTTTAAAGAACAGTTGGATCTAATTTTCCTTTTATGTTGTTTTCTGTTCGACCCTGGGTACTGATCACTGCTTCCACCTCACTATCTCCAAGCAGTCTGTAGTTTCTTGTCCAATAGCCTTGACGTACTTGTGCCCTGGGTAATAAAGAAGAAAGAATGGGTCTACAGAGAGATGGCAGCACTTACAGGAGGCAGGATAATCAGTGAAGTGATACAGAATTCAACAGAAGAATTTAGAGAGTATTAACAAGAGATCACAAGTGTACCGAAAATCCAGGGAAACACTGAGAAAGCTGAGTGGGAATTTGAACAACTTATTTTGGCTCATGGTATCAGAGGTCTCCGTGGCTGACGCCATTGCTCTGGACATAAGGTGAGGTAGAACATCCTAGCAGAAGGGCATGGTGGAGGACCTCTGCTCAGCTCATGGAGACTGGGAAAGAGAGAAAGCAGGGCATGTCCCTAGTGATCCACCTCCTCGAAACACGTCCCACCTGCCTACAGTTAGCACCCAATCAGTCCATTGAAGCTAGGATGGACTGGTTAGGGTACAGCTCTCACAAACATCTCCAAATATTCCTTCGTTGACACAGTAGCTTTTGGGTAACATGTCATCTCCAAACCATAATAGCTAGTGTCCTGCAAGGACAGTCTACACTATTGTACACAGATTTCGTTCTTCCTTGTCTTAGTGTTCTTTTCTCTCCCTTTACTTTCCTGGGCTTACATCCTCCTAGTGCTTAATTTTTTACCTATGTTTTGTTTCTGGAGAAACTAGGTTAAGGAGATGGTTTGATATTCCATCAGTAAACTAAAAATACCCCAATAAAACAGGAATAGCTAATTATCCTTTAAAAATCACTAAATTATAAAAGGCAAACCAAATCATCATTAATAATATTTAATTAATGTTTGATACAGCTTGAATATAACTTAGGCCATGTGTATTATAAAATAAAATCATTTAAAAATTTTTTTTTAGTTGTAGATGGTAACAGTATCTTTATTTATTTATTTTTATGTGGTCTCCATGATGGAACCCCAGTACCTCACAGGTGCCAGGCAAACGCTCTATCACTGAGCTACAACCCCAGCCCTAAAATTATTTTTATTATGAGTTTCTTGCTTATTGTAGATCCACTTGTCTAGTGCCTTATGATATTTTGTGGATCTTAGAATATAATTTTATGGTTTTAATGATTGTAATGATGGAAGTTCATCAATATTAGAACTTTTACGTCTGTGACATATGTTGGACTTCAATATTTATGTTAGCCAAAACTCTCTACCTTCCCCTGCTAAAATGTAATTCTTACAGGACAATAGCATCTGTTTATGCCATAGTTTATAATGCCTTTAAGATATATGTAGGATAAGAAGAGGGATTACCTAAAGTGACAGAAAGATGAAGAATGAAACTACTATTATGATAGAACTGTCTTCTTTTTGCATACAATACTTTTGGTTAGTCTTGTAATCACTATTTTTATGATTACAGAAAATACATCAAATCCTCATCCTCACTATTATTATTCCATCAACATAATAGAAAATCTACCTAGATTAATAACTCCTTCTTTTTAAATTTAAATTTATTTATTTATTCTAATTTGTTATACAAGACAGCAGAATACATTTCAATTCATAGTATACATACAGAACACAATTTTTCATTTCTCTGGTTGTACAGAAAGTAGAGTCACACCATTCGTGTCTTCATATATGTACTTAGGGTAATGATGTCTATCTCATTCCATCATCTTTCCTACCCCCTGCCCCTTCTGTTCCCCTCCCTCCCCTTTGTTCTATCTAAAGTTCCTCCATTCTTCCCATCCCTCCAATCCCCATTATGGATCAACATCCACATATCAGAGAAAACATTAGGCGTTTGGTTTTTTGAGATTGGCTTCCTTCCCTTAGCATGATATTCTCCAACTCCATCCATTTACCTGCAAATGCCATGATTTTATTCTCTTTTAATGCTCAGTAATATTCCATTGTGTATATATACCACAGTTTCTTTATCCATTCATCTATTGAAGGGTGTCTAGGTTGTTCCTCAGTTTAGCTATTGAGAATTGTGCTACTATAAACATTAATACGGTTTATTTTGTCAAAGAACAAACTTTTTGTTTTGTCAATTGTTTCTTTTGTTTCAATTTAATTGATTTCAGCTTTGATTTTAATTATTTCCTGTCTTCTGCTGCTTTTTTGGTGTTGATTTGTTCTTCTTTTTCTAGGGCTTTGAGATGTAATGTTAGGTCATTTATTTGTTGACTTTTTTCTTCCTTTAAGGAATGAACTCCATGCTATGAACTTTCCTCTTAGTACTGCCTTCATAGTATCCTAGAGATTTCTATATGTTGTATCAGTGATCTCATTTACCTCTAAGAATTTCTTAATCTCTTCTTTGATGTCTTCTGCAATTCATGGTTCATTCAGTAGCATGTTATTTAGTCTCCAGGTGTTGGAGTAACTTCTATTTTTTATTTTACCATTGATTTCTAGTTTCACTCCATTATGATCTGATAGAATGCAGGGTAGTTTCTCTACTTCTTCGTGTTTGCTAGAGTTGATTTGTGGCATAATATATGGTCTGTTTTAGAGTAGGACCCATGTGCTGCTGAGAAGAAAGTGTATTTACTCGTTGATGGATGAAATATTTTATATATGTCCACTAAGTCTAAGTTATTGATTGCATTATTGAATTCTGTGGTTTCTTTGTTTAGCTTTTGTTTGAAAGATCTATCCAGTGGTGAAAGAGGTGTGCTAAAGTCACCCAGTATTATTTTGTTGTGGTCTATTTGAGTCTTGAAATTGAGAAGAGTTTGTTTGATGAATGTAGATGCTCCATTGTTTGGGGCATATATATTTATAATTGTTATGTCTTGTTGATGTATGGTTCCCTTAAGCAGTATGTAATATCCTTCTTTATCCCTTTTGATTAACTTTGGCGTGAAGTCTTCTGTATTGGAAATGAGGATGGAAACCCCTGTTTGGTAATGCAATGTTTTTTCCCAACTTTTCATGTTCAGTCTGTGGATGTCTTTTCCTATGAGATGAGTCTCTCGAAGGCAGCATATTGTTGGGTCTTTTTTTGTTTTTGTTTTTAATCAAATCTGCCAGCCTATGTCTTTTTTTTTCCTTACAGCCTATGTCTTTTGATTGATGAGTTTAGGCCATTAACATTCAGGGTTACTATTGAGACATGATTTGTATTCCTGGTCATTTTTGTTTATTTTTGGCATTTAACTTGACTTGGTTTCTCCTTTGATTGTTTTTTTCCTTTAGTGTAATACCTCCTTTTGCTGATTTTCATTGTTGTTTTTCATTTCCTGCTCATGGAATATTTTGCCAAGGGTGTTCTGTAGTGTGGACTTTCTATTTGTAAATTCTTTTAACTTTTGTTTATCATGGAAGGTTTTTATTTCTTCAGCAAATCTAAAGCCTAATTTTGCTGGATATAAGATTTTGATTGGCATCCATTTTCTTTCAGAACTTGGTATATGTTATTCTAGAATCTTCTAGGTTCCAGGATCTCTGTTGAGAAATCTGTAGAGATCCTGATTGGTTTCCCTTGATATATAATCTGATTCCTTTCTCTTGTGGCTTTTAACATTCTCTCCTTATCTGTATGCTATTCATTTTCATTGTAATGTGTCTTTGTTGTGATTTTGTACATTTGGTGTTCTCTAAGTCTCGTGTATTTGATTTTCCAATTCATCCTTCATGTTTGAAAAGTTTTCTGATATTTCATTGAATAGATTGTTCATTCCTTTGGTTTCTAACTCTATGCCTTCCTCTATCCCAATAATTATTAAATTTGGTCTTTTTATGTTATCTCGTAATTCTTGAATGTTTTGCTCATGATTTCTTACCATCTTCACTGTGTGGACAACTTTAGTTTCAAGATTATATGTTTTGTCTTCGTTGTCTGAGGTTCTGTCTTTCAAAGTGATCTATAATCTGTTGGTGGTGTTTTCTTTTTTTAAAAATTTTTAATTCTAATTTGTTATATATGACAGCGAAATGCATTACAATTCATATTACACATATAAAGCACAATTTTTCATATCTCTGGTTGTATATAAAGTATATTCACACCAATTCATGTCTTCGTACATAATGGATAATGATGTCCATCTCATTCCACCATCATTTCTAATCTCATGTCTCCTCCCTTGCCCTTCACCCCTCTGCCCTATCTAGAGTTCATTCCTCCCATGCTCTCCCTCCCTACCCCACTATGAATCAGCCT
The DNA here is from genome assembly GCF_045843805.1 of Urocitellus parryii. NCBI lineage: Eukaryota > Metazoa > Chordata > Mammalia > Rodentia > Sciuridae > Urocitellus > Urocitellus parryii. The sequence continues at coordinate 22,651,445 of NC_135543.1, read as the reverse complement.
CCTTATATCAAAGAAAACATTTAGTATTTGTATTTTTGGGATTAGCTAACTTCACTTAGCATTATCTTCTTGTTGGTGGTGCTTCGCATTGAGCTTTCAATTTGGTTTATTGTTTCTTTCATTTCAAATATTTCTGTTTATTTTTTTCAGAACCTCTGTCTCCTTATTGAAGAAATCTTTTGCTTCCTGTATTTGCGTATGTAGCTCTTTATTGAAATGATCTTTTGCTGCCTGTATTTGCTCTCTTCTATCATCCTTTAATTCACAGAACATTTTAATTATGTACAACCTGAGCTCCTTCTCTGTAATTTCTTCTGTTGTGCTGTCCATGGACTCTAATAATGTAGTATTTTGATTTGTTTGGGGCACTTTCTTCCCTTGTTTTTTCATGTTGTTCTTGTGTCTTCCCTTCTAGCACTGCAGATCTGAGGTGTTCCAGTTTTTACCCTATAGGCTCATAGTATCCCTGCAGGGTTCCAATACCCCTCCTTTAAGTGAGAGAACAATATTAACAAAACACAATGCAATGTATATAGGCTTAAACCAAATAGTTGCTATTAGGACATTTATGGTTTTGTCACAATCTACAGAAATGGTGAGTTCAATTATTATCTACAATATAAATAGTAGTTTTGCAAGGGATCTATAAAGAAGTAGCAGGAGAAAAGACAAAAAGTCATCTTGGGGAGACAAATAAGTGGGAAGACAAGGAAGAGAGTACAATAAACAAACAAACATAAAATTAAGAAACATAAAAAATGTAAAATTAAGAGATAAAAGAATATACAACCCAATTGTAATAAACTATTCAGATATCCCAGTTCTCAGTAGCCTAATCCATGAAAAGTACTTGGTTTCACAAATATTGGGGATGTGAGGATGGGAGGAGAGAGAGAGAGAGAAAAGGAGAAAAAAAGAGTGAAAAGGAAAAAAGGAAAATACAAGAATTAGTTTTGTTGGAATTCAGTATCTTTCATGCTTCCCTTCTCATCCAATATATAGAGTTGTCTGTTGTTTGCTGATATCTCTGCCCTCAGGATGGTGAAGGTTATCAGGGTGAGAGGGTTGGTCTTGTGTGTGGAGCTCATGGAGGTGGGGCATAGCACTTGCTGGGTCCCTGATGGGAGACTGCACCCCAAGGATCTCTTTTGGGGCCCACTTGTGTGATGTGGGCACCTGGTCTTATCTCCTTATACTGCCAGTAGACCTCACAATCCTGGTCTCTAATTTAGTCTCTGCATCTCACTCACCCTCTTTCTACTTCCCCATTAGGAACCTCTCTCTCAGAAGGTCTTATGGGCTGAGCTCTGGGGGCTGCGCACCTGTCATGGACAGCTGTTTTGTATTGGGATGTTCAGGGCCAGGCTTTGTGAGCTATGGACTTGTGGTGTAGCTGCAAGCACTGTGCCGGGTTAGTGGGTGGATGGGAGAGGGAGGAGTTGGGGACTATAGGTACCTTGATATTGCGTCTAGGCCACAGGTAGTGTCCAAACTGGGAGTTACCCCAACTAAAAATGGTGATGAAGGTGTCCCAAGATGCAGGCAGCTTTCAGAGATGGGGTGTCGGGTTCGGTGGGGCCTGGTGTTGGTGTTGGATGATATGTTCAGAGATGCAGCTCTGTGGCGTTCATGTTGTGGCTGGTGGCTGTCTCCAGATCCTGTCCAGTGTTCCCAGCTGCAGGCTACTGCATGTAGGGGACTATGGCAGTGGTTGTAGTGTCCCAAGATGGAGGCAACCAGGGGAGCCCAACATTGGTAGATGGGGATCCACACAGGAGTGGCAGCTGGAGGTCCTGCATGTGGGCAGCAGCCAGATTCCTGCATGGGTGGATGGCCAGGGGTCCTGAGCTGGTGCTGATACCCGTGGTCCTGGTTGGGCACAGCAGCTGGAATTCCTGTATGGGAGCAGTTGTCAGGGGTCCTTTAATAACTCGCAGAGAAACAGTATTCCCACTACTTGAATCCCAGGTCACCCAGCGACACAGAATGCAGCCTTCCTCTAGGCTGCCATCTTGGATCTAACCTAATAGCCCCTCCTTTACCCACAGAATCCAGTATTTCCCTGGTCTTTCCCTGAAGAGGACAGTCTCTCTGCGGCTATGAATATTCAGGAAGGGCTTGATCACCCCTCTCAGTGGGTCTTGGAGAGGGCTGGACAAGGGGTCCATGGCAGGGAAGAAAGGAGTGGCAGTGGGCACATGCCCATGTAATGCAAAGGGCAAAGCAGTCTAAAGAAAGGAGAGAGAATTTCAAGAGCGAAAATAATGAGGCTACAAAAGTGTGAGAGCAGGAGAGAGAGCTATGGGTGAGGGAGCCTTGTGGTCTTGACTTTCTAGAACTGTACATAGCCTTGAAAGATCATTGGTCTTGTTTCCAGGCTTAGGGCAAGAAAACTATTATCTTCATTTTACTGTGTCCCAAGATGGAGGCAACCAGGGGAGCCCCACATTGGTAGATGGGGATCCACACAGGAGTGGCAGCTGGAGGTCCTGCATGTGGGCAGCAGCTGGATTCCTGCATGGGTGGATGGCCAGGGGTCCTGTGCTGGTGCTGATACCTGTGGTCCTGGTTGGGCACAGCAGCTGGAATTCATGCATGGGAGCAGTTGTCGGGGGTCCTCTAATAACTCGCAGAGAAATAGAGAAACCAAGAAACAGTAAAACAGAAACAGTAAAACCAAGAACTTTATACAGTTACATATCCAAGGTTTCAGAGCAAGTAGTAAGTGAGGCATGAGTTTTTTTTGCCCTGTTTTTATTTCTTTTTCTTCTTTTTTTGCATGCTTTTTACAATAACATAGAAAGATAGAAAGTGTGTGTGTGTGTGTGTGTGAGAGAGAGAGAGAGAGAGAGAGAGAGAGAGAGAGAGCGCACTCTATGAATATTAGTATTTTTTCTCTGAGGCTTTAACAGGAAAATCAATTCAAATCAGCAGATATTTATTTAGAATCTATAAAATACATATTTATTTAGTAAGGAGTTATGAGGTTATAAAGTAATGGAGGTGCTTATTTCCAGCCCTAGATTATCCAGGGAAGTCTTGATATAAAACACTTTTACTCACTCTCTCCATAACTACATCTATCGCTGTCAACCTAAGTAACCGATTTTGGTTTTAAAGATGGTTAAAATCATCTAAGACACTCTCTCTGCCTTTGAATCCATTTAAGGGTGTCATACCTGAAATGCTGAAGCATGAAAGGATTGACACGAGGTCGTAGCTCCCCTTCAGTGGAGGGGGATTGAGGGTAGAAGACCCTGGTTCCCCTGCAGTGGAGAGCTTCTCCCGCACAGTCCTGAGTGTCCCTAGCACTCAGTAGTGGCTGGTTTGGGTTGAAGCTCTGGGATTTGGCTGAAGTCCACCCACAGTGTAAGCCTCTAATTTTGTTAGAAGCTGCCATTGGTATTCCAAGGTATCTGTGCCATTTTAGCATCCCACCATTCTGTAAGAGAGTTCTACTCACTTTACCCCTTGCCAACATTCCTATTGCCCATATATATATATATATTGCCTTTTTTATGAGCATGTGGTGGTATCTGACTATGGTTTTAGTTTGCATTTTCATGAATAGTTTTATGGAATACCTTTCTAAAAGTTTACTGGCCATTTGTATTACTTCTTTTGTAAAGTGACTAATTAAATTTTTTACTATTTTAAAAAATTAATTAATTAGTATGTGACTATATGGCCAATGTGATTCTATAATATGTATACTCAGAAAAATGAGAAATTATATCCCATCTATATATGATACACCAAAGTATATAATAAGTTCATTCTACTGTCATGTATAACTAATTAAGACAAATTAAAAAATTAATCAATTAATTTTAAAATTTTGATTTTTTATATATGACAACAGAATGCATTGAAATTTATATTACACATGTAGAGCATACTTTTTCGTATCTCTGATTGCACACAAAGTAAAGTCACATCCTTTGTGTCTTATTACATGTACTTAGGGTAATGATGACATTGCATTCCACCATCTTTCCTACCCCTATGTCCCCTCCCTTTCCTTTCCTCCCCTTTTCGCCTTTGCCCTATCTAGAGTTCATTTAATCCTCCCATCCCCACCCCCACAGCATACTATGGATCAGCATCCTTAAATCAGAGAAATCATTCAGCATTTGGATTTTGGGGATTGACTAATTTCACTTAGCATTATATTTTCCAGCTTCATCCATTTACCTGCAAATGCCATGATTTTATTCTCTTTTATTACTGAGTAATATTCAATTGTGTATATATACCACATTTTCTTTATCCATTTACCTACTGAAGGACATCTAGGTTGGTTCCACAGTTTAGCTATTGTGATTGTGATGCTATAAACACTGACGTGACTGTGTCCCTGTAGTGTGCTGATTTGAAGTCCTTTGGGTATAGATCGAGGAGTGGGATAGCTAGGTTAAATAGTGGCAATTTTTTTTTTACTATTTTTATCAGACTATTTGTCCTATTATTACTGATTTTTAGGAATTCTTTATATATTCTGGATATAAGTCCCTTTGTCAAAAGCCAAGGATCCTTTTGGATGCAAATAAAAGAATCTGACCAATGATGAATTAAACAATAGCAATATCAATTATCTGATATAACAGAACAAGTCCCAAGCTAGGCAGCCCTTGGCTTCCTAAGTAGATCTGCCATTCTTAATGGTTTGGCCTTTCAGGCTTGTACTTGTTCCCTCATGGTTGCATGATGGCTGTCACTGATGAATGATTCATGATGAATGTCACCTGCATTCACAGGAGGAAGAGCGGGGTAGCCAGGTAGGCAACACGAACAAGTAATTCTGTGACCACTTCTTTCAATGTGGATAAAAATCGGTTTTCAAAAGCACTCCCAAGCTTCCTCTTATTTCCTACTGGCCAGAATTGAGTGTCCTGAATATATATACCAGTGACAGCAAGCTGGGAATATAGCATTAGGCAGTATTTTTCTATAGCCATAATTGGATTAGACAATGATGATTCATGTCTGGGGCTGGGCCCATTGCTACATGAACACAGGGTTTTTTGGGGTCAGAAGAGAGAAATGGCTGCTGGTCAGGTACTCTACCTGTCCACATTAACACCCCCAAAGCTGCATGCTGCCTTCAGTGCAGTGAGAGATCCTGGGAAATTCCTGAGGCCCTGATAGGCTTATGGACAAAATAAGAGGTTAGAAAACAAGTCCTTGACTTATATGCACAAAACACTACCACCACCACCAACTCCTATTAAATCTGATCTCAGAGAAGTGCTCCTGGCATGAACAGATAGATAAGTTGTTAGTTCTGATCACTTGGCTAGAGTAGAAAGGCAGGACTCCAAACCACGTGGCCCTAGGGAGCAAGGCCTAATGAACCTAATAGGGGTGTTGAAGGCAAGTGGGGATTAAGGGTCCAGGCCTCAGGTTGGTTTCCTGAGACAAGGTCATTTCAGGTAGCTTATTGAGAAGTGATCCCAGGAAATAGGAGAGAGAGCGAAATGGAAGAGGAGTAGGCAGTGCCCAAGCACATTAAGAACGAGTTATCCCTGTGGGAACGGGAGTGTAATTGTGCTGAAAATCTCTGTGGAGCTCCACAGAACACATGGCAGAACGGTGCGCCCAGTGTTCTCTGTGAGTGGACCAGCTGCATTGACATGACCTTGACTATTTTACTCATGCAAATCCCTGTCTCCTGCCCTCTTCAACCTCCTGAATTGGAATTTTTGAGGGGAAATGGGGCACAGGATATTTTATTTAAACAAACTTTATCAGCTGATTCTTATGCCTGTCCACATTGGAGAACCATTGCTGTATTCTACAGAGACAGCGTTGATCGATCTTATTAATTGTCTCACATTCCCCATGGAGGGCTAGTGAGTCCCTCATCTCTTGTCAGAGAAGCGCACAGTAAACAGTGAGGGGTTTGGGGTGCAGCTCCACAGAGGCCCCTATACCCCCGCCCTCAGGATGCTGCTTTCTGTAACAAGGGCTGGAGGGAAAGATGAGTCCGAAGAATATAGCCCAAGAGATGTCTGAGTCGGGAGAGAAGAACAAAAACAGGCTAGTTTAGATCATGACAGCCCCTTCAATACCCAGACTTCATGGAGGGAGCCAGGAAATTACTTTCTAAAGCATTAAACTCTCTGTAAAGGGCCCTAAGCTCCTAGAAGGAAATACGCTGTGTAATTGCACAGGACTTCAGTGTAGAAAACATTAACAAGACACATGAGAAACAGCGGCTGTTTATGCTGTAGTATATCCGTGAGGCAGGTGGAGTGTTTCCATCTGTTGAAAGTGGCCTCTGTGATGTCTCCCTGTTGGGATCAAGTTAAAGAGAATGGATTTCCCACTTTATTGGGAAAAGCTTCTCAGCGGCAGATATTCATCAGCCCTCCTTCAGTTTCTCGGGGAATTTAAAGCTGGGCAGTTGCCATCTCTATTTTCCTTCAGAGTGCCCCAAGAAAACTTCTATTTCTTTGCTAGCCATTGCTTCCTTTCCAGTTTCCTTCTTTCTCCTTTGACCTAAAAACAGTCACCTGTGATCATGATATGGCTGGAACCCCATTTGAAAAAAAAGGAGGGAGAAGTTGCTGGTGAGGTGGGAATGAATGTGGACGGGGGTTTGGGGAGGAGAGGCTCCTCCTACCAGGCCTCTGTAAGTGATGTTTGATTGGACACAGAGAATTGCAGGTGCTCCTTCAGATCTGTCATGAGGTGGAAAAGGCAGGAATGGGAAATGCAGAGATTGCAAGAGTGAACCTATTTGTAGGCTCTTTCAGCTGTGGGTGGGAGGTACTTTAAATCTCAATTAGGAGATTTCAGCCATTACAATTCAGATTTTAAGAGTCTGGGAAGATGGGCAGCCTTTCCTTACTTCCCACCCTAGGTCTTCCGTTCATTCCAGGGCAACATGTCCTAAACACCAGCCATATGACGTGACGATGTCTAGTGGCTTCCCGTCACCAGGGACTCAAAGTGTCCATTATATACTCCTGCCTGGACTTTTGTGTCTGAGAAACCCAGAGTCACATACTGTCAGTCATAACTCAAGGAGCTGCAAATTCTTCAGTTTCTTCTAGCTGGGCCTTTTTGATTTTTGACATTGGCATTTGTGCATATTTTATAAAAATTTTGTAGTTGTGCATGGACATCATGCCTTTATTTTATTTGTTTATTTTTATGTGGTGCTGAGGATTGAACCCAGTGCCTCACACATGCTAGGCAAGCGCTCTACCACTGAGCTAGAGCCCCAGCCCACATTTGTGTCTATTTAAGGCTCCATGTAATTCTTTGTTCTGGTTCAGATGAAGACCTTTTCCTGCTGCTTGGCTCTGGCCCCAGAAAGCCTTGCTTGTCTAAAGCACCTTCATGAGTTTATGCTTGCTGGAGGAGGGGATCCAGAACTTAACCATGATAGTCTTTTCATCAAACAAATATTTACTGAGTCTATACCATGCTTCAAACATCACATTAGATGTAAAGAATATAAACAGGAACAGGATGTAGTTGCAGCTCAGAAAAACTAGAAAGTATTAGACCTTGCCTGAGCACCAACGGATCATGGAAGATGATACAGTAGGGAAGCAGCATGGTGCTCTTGGTGTTCAGAGAAGGGTGTGTTCATTCTTCTTGGGAAATGAGGGAGAGGAGCTGTGAAAATTTCACAGTGAAGGCAAAAATTGAGCTGGGCTTTGAAGGATGAGTAGGAGTTTGCTGCTTGAGTGAGTTTATATGAGTAAGTTTTCCAGAAAGACACATCAAGTGGGTAGTGTCTTTGAGTGATACTGAGGAGACCAGCAGAGTGGCAGTACAGTGTGATTTGAGGACTAGTCGTTGGGGAGATCTGCACTGGAGGGTAAGACAGAGGACAGGGATCAAACTTATTTCTCCCAATTCAGAGGTCCTTAGGGACTTAGGGAAGCATCATGAATATTGAGGAATCTCGGCCATGGAATATTGAGGACGGGAAGAGAGGTGAAAAGGTCCACACAGTAAGTAGAACCTATGGTTTTAGATATTTTGACAGACTGGAAGGAAAATGAGGGCTTGTTTTTAGAAAAAATATCCAAAGAAATTCCCTGCTCCCCTTTTTTAATAAAAGAAGAATTTAAAGGAAGATTTGAGAGAAAGGGAGATAATTCAGTGTTCAAGGTTCCAGGAGACAAGAAAGAAAATTGGATTGAGATTAAGGGCCAGTCTTAGAGAGCTCTAGGAAATAGTTCCCTTGGATATTGGGGGAGAGAAAAATGTGGTGGATGAATGAGCTCTTAGGGCTGGAGGAGAGGTGGGAAGGAAACGGGTGGGGGCAGTTCAGGCCTCCTTCCTCCGGTTATTTGGAAAAGAGGAATCAAAGACTTATGGTGTGAGAGGGTGGTAGAGAGCGTTAGCCTTTTCAGTAGGCTGCCCTTCAGTAAAGGAATGGGGTCTGCAAAAGGCAAAACATAAGTCTTAAAATCCCAGGCCCTCTGCAGCTTGAGCATTATAGGGGATCTTTGGAAGTACAAGGGGGCTGGACCAAGGACCTCTGTCTGTTTTCCCTGGGTTTCTACCTCCCTCTGGGATGCTCCTGCATCTGTGCCTGCCTCCCTCTCTCCCTGGCTTCTAAGGAGCACACACCACCTCTAGAGCTCAGCTGGAGCGAGGTAAACCCCATTCCCTCCATTCTCTTCATCACAACTGAGGCAAGTCAGAGTTTTTAAAATGGACCACTCACAAGTGAAACACGAGCAGGGAAAATATTGGAAACAGGCTGCAAAATTCAGATTTATGAAATTTCCTGTATATTGCTCGTCCCCAGGCTCCCAAATCCTATCCTGGTAAAACGATGAGTTCAGTGCAGTCTGGTCTCTAAGGCTGCCTTCCTCCCTCACTCCAGCTTTACTCCACATCCACAGCTCCGTGGATTGCCCACCAAGCAGGACCTGCTGCCTGGACCCCCTGATGTGCTCACCCTGCTGCTTTCCCTTAAAATAAAAATATCACCCAGATATCCAGAAGTGCAATGAAGAGAATGAACCTGGGAATTCACCCATTGCACTCTCTAAGCAATGCAATTATTCTAAAAGGATTGATAATGGTTTCTTTATTTTAAATCTACTGTTATAATAATTCAAGGTTAGTTTTATCATCTTCTTCCCGCAGGCTATGATTGATCAGTCTGAGTCCACAGTTGTTCAGTTTGACAGCTATATTTTGGCAGACAATTGCCTTTTTAAAATAATTATTGCAAAAAATATAAATTATCCTTCTTATTTCTAAATTCTACACAGTAAGTAAATGACCGAACTGGACTGGAACTCAGCTCTGGCTCCAAGTTTGGTTTAAAGTTTAGTTAGATAGAAAATGCTACCCACAGAAATGATCAGAACTAGCAGCAATTATTGACCAATGTTCCAGATAACTTTGATGGGCCCAGTGTCTTCACAACCCCTTCCCAATGAGAATTCATGTATTTCAGCCTTTCTCTGGAGGAGAGGGGCACTCAGCCCTAACTGGTGCTTTCCTGTGGATATCTCCAAGGGTTCTCGTGATGTTTTTAATCTACAAGTATAGCATGAATGTAAAATTGTATGCCTCTTCCCTTCAAAAATAATATTAATATAGCTTTATACTTCCTCCTCTCCCTTAGTGCGTTCAGAAAATAGCTTTTTCCCTTGCAGAAATCATAGACGGTGATTAAGAAGTAAATTCAGTTTCCTCTTCAGTGTCTCAGCCCAGGAACAAGATTCCTAGCAACCCATTGCTTTTCCTTATATTCCAGATGATAGAACATTTTGCAGGTTTTGTGGATTTAGAGAGGACCTAATTTTTATGCTGAGGATTTCCCTGTGTGTGTTGGGGGTGGGTGCTGAGTCTGTTAGTAGGAGACTGTGTTCTGGTCTCTCCCTGGGTATGGGAGGAAGGACTTCTACTGTGAGATGCTCAGACACCATGAGGAGGCCTCCACACTGTCTGGGACTTGAAGATATGAGGAGTCCTATGTCCTATTGGCAAAACTTCACCCTCTGTACTCTGATCCTTAGGAGAACAAAGGGATGTGAGAACTGTCCTGAGAGCTGGAGTGATGTGTTTCCACAGAGCCAGGAGGGTGTCAGTAGTCCTGGGCTTGTTCAGGAATTGCAGGCAGGCTCCTTGTCTCATTTATTTCCTCATCAATTATAACCAGGACTTCTTCCCTCTGGGAAACCAGAGGTTCCGTCGTAAGTAGGCAAGGTGGGCAGGTCTGTGGGAGGAACAGGGCTAAACTTCCTATTGGCTGAAGGCAGTGATGAACACTTAGGGCCTAAGAGCAGCGTCGAGGGATGGAGGTGATAATGGGAAAGAGAACTGGCACCTATTTTAGCCTGAACCAGGAGCTGCTCTCCTGTGTTGGAGGAGGGAAGAGAATCACCATCTCCAGTGCCTCAGTCGTTACTGGACTTCTACAATAACTTTGTTTAAGCAGTGAAGTTACTTGTGCACCACTTTTGCTTAATATCTTGAAAAACATTCTATTTTTAACCACCATTTACATCGATGTTATAAGTCTCCACATTTTTTTTTTCAAACTTGAGGCTCCTCTTAAAAATATTCACTAAGATAAATAAGCCTAACCTGATTTTCTTTTTCTTTTGGTATCATTGTTTAAACAGTTTAAAAAAATAGTTCAGACAAGTTTTGAAGCTTTGAAAGCTTAGATCCAAGGAAGAGTGAAAACACTAGAGATCAAGGAGGTAAGATCAGGAAGGAAGATCAGGAAGGAACAAAGCAGGCCAATGACATGATACACACAAGACCAGGAACAAGGGTCCTTGGCTAAGGTGGGTTTAACTCTTTGTAGCTCTCAGGAGGCAGTGTGTATAGAGAAAAAAAATCTGGGCTCTATAAGTATGTTGATTGTATCTTTTAGTTTTTATTTACTAGTTTTGTGACCAATTTATCTGCATTTTAACTTCTTCATTTGTGAAATGGTGGCACTGGACTGTGTGACCCAGGCATCCTTTCTCTTCTCATCTGCTAGAAATCTGGATAATTTTGCTTACTTTGTATTTAAGAACATAAATGGTGAGGTTTTATATTTAATATAACTTCAAATTTAAGAGAACTTTTATGTGATTCCTTAATTCAATTCTGGGTGCATGAAACCTCTCAGTTTGGATTCACCCTTCTGATTTCTCAGGGCCCTCGATGTGAACAGCTTGGGAATGGCCTCCTTCTGTGAGGACAGAGGTAGATTCCTAGTCATTCGTAGCTGCTATGGGCTTCCTTCAAGCCAGTCGGACAGTCCAAGGACAGAACCACTGTGTACCAGTTTCGTTTTAATGTTAGGTATCAATTCCTAGAACTCACCTCCGGTGACACTGAGAGCCAGGACAGTCCGACACCTGCTCTTTCCCATACTCTGCCTTAACCCGTGAAGGACCTGTAAAGGGACTCCGGTGTTCCTTTCCAGAGGAGAGGCACTAGGTTGCAATCATCAGAGTTATCTGTGACAGGTACCCCACCCTAGGGAAAGCAGTGCCAAATACTCTTCCATGTTACCATTCACCAATGCCCCCAAATCCAGGAAGCCCTCTTTTATGAGTGTGGTCATTGGAATCTTGTAGTGGAGAGACTTTAGTTGGAAGTCAGGTCAAGTTCCTAGCCTAGTTAATGGATCAATGTGAAAAACTCTCTAGCCATACCTGAGCCCCAACTTTTTCTCCCACCATCTAAATTGAGTTTTTTTTTTCTTACTAGAGTAATATTTTCCAAAGAGTGTTACACTTGTTACAAGAAGAAAGAGTTTCATGGTTAAATGGTTTGGGGAAGAGTGCATGAAATAAGGTTAATAGTTTTTTCTTAAGTAAGAATTTCTTGTGGTTTCTACTGTGTGTATATCCTTTCGACTCTAACAAGTTAATATGAAGCTTTCCCCAAATTTATTTCAAATGGCTACTTTTTTTTTTTTTAAGAGCATGTTATGGCAGGACTACTGCTTGCCAAAGTTCTTTCAGCTTTATGAATCCATTAGGAAAAGATCATGCACTAGTCATTTTAAAGAAGGGTTCCAATGTCTATCAAATCCTAATATCCCTCAGGGCCCCAGTGAAGATCCAAAATCCACATCCTGTAGGAAGTCTCTCTTTATTTCAGTGTTTTCCAACAAGAACCTTCGTCTCCACTCCATGGAGGGTATATTGTCATGGCCAACTGAAAAGGGAATTATCAGAAAGAGGGCTTCTGAATAATCGGATGAAGCATCCTGGACATATTGACTCCCTCACTTCCACGTAATGATGTTTTAGTCTTCATTTTCTCAAGTATAACCTTATTTAAAAAAATAAAATAAAAAAGCAATACATGAAAATCCAAAACATAAGGCCTAAGAAGGAGAGAGTAACCGTTCAGATAATCAGGAGAATTATTTGTGTTACAAAATGATTCTTTCCAGGTTTCATTTTTAAGGAGAAATTTTAAGGTTTTGCAATTATTTCTCTAAGTTCTAAAGCCATCCGTTGTTAGCCTTTTAGTAAAACTTTAGCGTTGAAACACACTTTCTGTAAAGCCCCTGCTTGCCTTCCCATTAAGATGGAGCCCTGGTTCGCTCCCCTCTGTCTGTGAGCACTGTGGGTGGACTGAGGTCTCTCTCTGGGATGTCAGGCTCTTTCCTCCCTCACTCTGCCTCTGGCTCCTCCAAAGGACCCCTGCTGGGAAAGGAGGACTTTCCCACCAGCGGGGGACCACTGTTCAGGGGCAGTCAGCCTCCCCTAGCACCTCATTATTCTCCCCTCACCCCAGTGTTGTTTGCAGCTTGGGATTTATTTAGCTATTTTTTAAACAGCATCATCCCTAATTGAAAACCTTTAGAAATCCATTTTTTATCATGTCTCTGGAGCATATGTTCTGTTTTGCCAGCTGTCCAAGGTGCTAAGACTTTCCCCCTGCTGGTTGGGAAAACAGGTTCTACTTCCGACAGCTCCCATGAATCAAGATGTACACAAACTTGATTTTAAAGGTGTTTCCTGCCTTGTTAACCCAATCATTATAAGACAAAGGCACAGTTGGATCGTTTCTACGTTGGCAAAAAGCATTAGCTTTCTTCTAAGGGTGATTTGCCACTTCAGGCATAATTAGGCCACTTAAACACTTATCTTTGCTAGTCAATGGACTGGGAAGTCTTTATCCTTATCAGGAGTGAAGTGGTTCAAAGAAAACCGCAGCTCTAAAGGGGATGGGGTGTGCATTTCCGCAAGGTAGATCCTACCAGGTGGCTGGGTCTTTTAATCTCTAAACCTACTGGCAGCTTGGCTTATGGAACCCCTAGAAGTTTATCATTTCTATCACTAAGTGGGATTTGGTTTGATATTCTTACTTTTTTTTTTTTTTTTTTTTTTTGTAGGGGATGTGGTGGATGGGTATGCCATGTTCTTTTATAAATTCCTATAACACCAGATCTGGGAGGGGAAGTTATTTGAGAAGAGGGAATGCAGTATGTGGCTGGGGATGAATGAGAGAAGACCAGACATCCTGGCACGCCACCCACCCACACGGTGTCGCTCAGGTCCTGGGAGACAGAGGCTGGGAGGTGATGGTGCTCAGCTAATTTTTCCTAAGACAGTGAAGTATAGTGTATGGGACTGGGGAGAAGGGGTTCCCATTGTGGCCTGCTGTGATGTCACGGGAGAGCCCAGTTCACTTCTGTTTATGGTGAAGTAAAAAGATATATCTCTGCCTTGCCTGGATGACCCAAAATGTTTTCATAAATGTTTAAAAACAGGCAGTGTGTGTGTGTGGGGGGGATTCCACTGAGATAATTGATTTGCAAATTACAGGTTCTGATAATTAAATGGGCAAAGGACATTGCTTTTTTTTGTACTCTGCTTGACTTACATGAAAAGAACATAGGTATTAGAATTGGACCTGCTTCGTTTTGAATTCTGGTTCTGCTAATTATTCTTTCTTTCTTTCTTTCTTTCTTTCTTTCTTTCTTTCTTTCTTTCTTTCTTTCTTTCTTTCTTTCTTTCTTTCTTTCTTTCTTTCTTTCTTTCTTTCTTTCTTTCTTTCTTTCTTTCTTTCTTTCTTTCTTTCTTTCTTTCTTTCTTTCATACTGGGGATTGAACTCAGAGGCAATTTGACCACTGAGCCACATTGCCAGCCCTGCTTTGTGTTTTATTTTGAGACAGGGTCTCACTGAATTGCTTAGGGTCTCACCTTTGCTGAAGCTGGCTTTGAACTCTGGATCCACTTGCCTCAGCCTCCCAAGCTGCTGGGATTCCAGGCGTGCAGCACTGTGCCTGGCTAATTACTTTCTCTATTTATGAAATAGATAGTGGCATCTCTTCCTTGAAGTTATCATGATGACTTGAAAAATTCTACCCCTTTCAGCATTTTTGGAGTTATAGCCTGCAATTTTTTTCCTAATATCTCCTCTCTTTTGTGTGTTTCGATGGTAATGCAGAGCCGTGGGCTCTTATACACGTCATTTACAGCACTACGATGGTAGGTTGTTGATTCATAAGAGAATATTGATTTGTGACATTTCCATGTTTCCAACTACTCTGTTTCTTTACTCTGGCATATAACACACTGTCTTAATTACTTTCACTTTAGAGTAAGTCTTGAAATGATGTAGTGGATATTCATTCATTTATCTTTAGCTGATATTAATGCATTTATGAATCTTAGAACATTATCTCATCATGCAATCTTTTTGAAGATATTTTAAGCAACAGTCAGTGATAATAATTTTAATTAAAATATAACATCCAGTTAAAGCCACCACACACACCCTCCAGAATGTAAAAACAAAAACAAACACAGACTCCCCTCCAAACACATACACAATGAAAATCTACTTGCCAAACAACAAATAAAAATGGATCTGACAAATACCAAGCATTGGCAAGGACACGGAACCACTGGAATTCACATACATTTTTGGTGGGAGTTAAATTGACACAAATATTTTGGAAAACTGTTATGTCATGCTAAGAAAGCCGAACATACAACTGGTGACCCATGAATCAGTACATAAATGCACCAGATATACAATGATGCTCTTGGCAGCTTTACTTATGATAAGCAGAAATTGGTAACAATCCAATATCCATGAATATCAGAATGGATAAGCCAATTGCAGTTTATCCCTGCAGTGGAATACTATACAGCAGTGAAAGGACACTGGAGGGCTTCTTGGTGCTGGTGATGTTTTATATCTTGACCTGGGAGTTGGTTATTTGGGGGGAATTGATTTTAATAAAAAGCATCAAGCTGCACACATAAGGTCTCTGCATGTATGCACTATGCAAGTAATCATTTACTAAATAAATACTACTTTTTATTTTATGAAATTTGGTTTCAAATGGCAAGAAAGTTTCTTCAGAACATAATTAAGAGATACATCATGAGCTCAGAAATTCTACAATGCAGACAAAATAAAATGCTGCTTATAATTCTGTACTCATGTAGTCATGCATTTATATGTTTTCTTGGAGTTATAATTCGTAACTAAAATGAGAAGATACTAAGGGTAGAATTCAGCAAATGTTGATTCATGTATACATCCAGGTAGTCAGAACCCCAACCAAGATGGGGATCATTTCTGTTCCTGCTTCAAGTTTGCCTGTGCTTCTTTCTAGGCAGTAGCTTTCCTCCTGTCCCTAGAGAAAATCAACTGTCCTTAATCACATCACATTGGGGAGTTGTGCTTATCTTTGAACATCATTTAAATAGAATAATGCAGCTTACATATGCTTATAGGTAGTTTCTTAGCACATTTTTTTAATATTCAGTGCAGTTGATGAATGCACTAATATTTTTTATTAATATACCACAATTTAATTAGCCATTTTTCTGTTTTTGGATTTTGAGGTTGTTTCTAGTTTGGAGTTATGCTAAAGAAAACTGCTTAAAAATCTTGCACAGATCTTTCTTAGAATATTTGGCTTAAGAAATCTTTGTGTATGTTCAGGTTATAAAGAGAGTTTCTTACATTTTATTTTTAGAAAATTTTAGAAAGATTTTTCTTTTATGCTTACACCAATGACCTATCACATTAACTTTTATGTTTGGTGTCGCATGAAAATTCATATGTTTTTCTAGTCATACAGTTGTTCCAGTTCCATTTCTTGAGCAAGACCTTTTTTTTCCCCCATTTGGATTACTTTGTCATCATCTGTTGAAAATCAATGAGCCATAAATATGTAGGTCTGTTTCTGAACTTTTTATTTTGTTCTGCTGATCTCCATACTTATTTTTATGCCAATAACAGACTGTCATAATTACTTTCACTTTAGAGTAAGTCTTGAAACGATGTCGTGGATATTCATTCATTTATCTTTAGCTGATACTAATGCATTTATGAACTTCTTTACCGGGGGAAAAATACTGCATCTTATATCCTAGATGGAACTTGATTTTATGTTTGATTAGAAATAATCAGATTTCAGAAACATTTCAGGGTAATATATCTTAAAATACAGAGGTAATACAATACAATCTTTTTTTTTTTTTGGCTGTCACAAGGATTGAACCCAGGGGTGCTTAATCACTGAGCCACATCCCAACTTTTTTTTTTTAATTAATTTATTTTTTTAGTTGTAGTTGGACACAATACCTTTATTTTATTTGTTTATTTTTATGTGGTGCTGAGGATTGAACTAAGGGCCTCACAAGTGTTAGGCGAGCACTCTACCACTGAGCCACAACTCCAGCCCCCCAACCCTTTTTTTAAAATTTTTATTTTTTATTTTGAGAAATAAAAAAAAATAAGTTGCTAAGTTGCTGAGGCTGGCTTTGAGCTCACAATCCTCCTGGCTCAACCTCCTGAGGCACTGGGATTACAGGCATGTGCCACTGTGTCCAGCTAGCATACACTTTTAATACTGCTCATCAAATGAATTGCTTATAGCTTTGTTAACTTTCTGCTCTTACTATGAAGATGCTTCTGAATTCCATGAAAGGTTTTCCAGCTTATTAAAAAAAAAACCTGGGGGTGGGGGCAAAGTAGTAGTATCTCTGTTGCTCTTGCTGATGTCATGGAGGGCTGAGATGCCTGGAACTGTCACAGCGTCTTGTAATCATGAGATAGTTTACGCTGCACCCAGAGTGCAGAGAAAACAATCCTCAAAGAAATGATGGATGTAGAAGCATGTCCTAATCCATCTCCAGGCTTCCAGTTATGGGAGCTCCTACATTTTGTTTATTGTTCAAACCATTAGAATTGAGTTTTCTTTTACTTGCTTCCCAAAGCATGCTGATAAGATCACATTACATTTTAGTACCTCCTTGATGTGCTAATTACTCATAGTGAGAATATTAAATAAACGAGGCTTTAGGTTCAGAACCAAAGTGTGAGCAAAGGTGTAATTTATTGATGAAGTTTAGTCATCGTGATAAATGATTCTAAAAAGAAGAAAGCCATTTAACTTTATAAAGTTTGAACCAAATTGGGTGAAATTTATATTGCTGTGTCTTGGAACACAGCTACTTATGACTCACCTGGCTATAGGTGCATTGAGCAGGATATGGAGATCAAGTAAAATGAAAGCAACAACCGACCTGGAAGTCCATAACCTCTTTGGGTTGAGTGAGGCTGAGCTTGCAAGGGAGGCCAGGTGCTCAAGGGCTGAGGAACAGGAGAGCAAGGTGGGGCCAGGCAGTGGCATAGGAGGGGGCTTAAGGACTGAGGCAAGCTGGGGCTCGGAGTTGCTTTTGCACAGATTGTTTTCTATCAGTCATTCACATCAAAGAATAGAGGTGGGACAGCGGCTGTGGAGTTTGTTTCTAGCTCTGGTGCTGGAACTAAGGCCAGGCCAGTTTTCCTGCCTTGGGCTGAGAAAACCCATGATCATGAAAAGCAAGCCAACCTCAAAATCTATAGCTACTTTATTTTTAAATGAAGTCATTATTTCAAGTCAAAAGAGCATAAAGAATTCCTGAAGAGTTTCCAAGGCAGAGAATTTCAATTCTGGTTGGTTTGAGAACAGAGGTAGTCTTTCGTTTTCAATTTCATCAGAGGTGACGCTCCATAATTTGAACTTCTGATGCTGAAAATTGAACCGAAAATGAGACTCTTCTGTAGTTCAGCCCCTGCTGCCTTGTTGACATTATTATGATTACTACTAGGTTATTCTGTCCAGGTTGGAGATGGAAGGGTCCTGGCCTTGGAGGTTCACGGTCACAATTCCAGGAAAACATCTTTTCTCAATAACCTGTGCATGGTGGGGAATGGGGTCTTCCACGGATTTGAATCATGGTCTTTTCCACATTCAAGCACAGGGTCCTTTTTTTCCTGAATTTATGCATTTTTATTCTTCTAGTGGGGAAGGGATCAGCATGCTATGGAGGCACCAGCTGCATGGAGTTCACTGATTCAGTTTTCTTGACTCCCTTTAAGATCTGTAAATGGGCAGGGTTGGAAGTTTGCTGGGGTCCGTCTTTCTTGTTTGCATGTCAATCTGGTACTCTTCTTGGTTAATTCATTGACATATTTATGAGAGACTCTGGAACAATAATGTGAAAAACCAGTTGCTTGCAACGCATGTTTGTCCCACCACACAATGAAAAGAGGTTTATTATGATTTTTTAAATAATGCATCTCTCACCCATCTGAAAAAGGAAAAAGATTAAGGAAAAAAGACATATGCTTTGCTCTGTGTTTGTGTGGAAGGGTGTGGCCCTCAGAATAAAGCTTTTTCTGCCATCCTTGCACACATTTGTTCACATAAAAAATGCTATCGGCTTGACAAATAAATTCAGGCTTGCATCTAACTCATCACAGAAAACTGTACAAAAGACTTTAGCTCTAAAGTGTATGTGGTTCATATGGAAGAAGATGGCAGGGTCATTGCTCAGAGCCCATTCATGTCACATTACTGTAGTCATTGGTGGAATAACAAGTGAAGTCACAACATGCCACAAATTGATAACATTGAATGGCGAATCATTTTCCCCCCTTATTGTAAACATGGGGGCATTTCTGGTTGAATTGCATTCTCTAATAGGAAGTGGGATTTATTGTTCAATATTATCGTGTGATGAGTTTAAAAACATTGAATCCTAATGTAGGATTCAATGTGCTTCTACATTCATCTCTACTCCACTTTTGGGAAAATACTAAGTTGTTTCTATAACTCCTTTTACATGGCAGGATAATGGAGGGAAAAGCAAATGGAAAAAAAACAGCAGTTATTGTGGGAGGGGGAATGCTGTCCTTTTAGAGGGTTTTTGTGGAAGAGAAAAGAGATTCTGGGGGAACAGTAGCCACATAAAGTGGGACTCTGAGGCCATAAATGGGAAAAATATCATGTTTGGTATGTTTTTCTTTGTGCCAGGCCATTTATTTTTGCTCTTTAAGTCTTCAGAAAGAGATCCAATCAAAATTTCCCTTTGCCACTGAGAGCAGCAGGAGATGGCCTAGTTTTTTATGTATATATGTATATTTATTCCGCTCCATACAAAAATGTTTCTTTCACTTGTCTTTCAAGCTTCCAGATCAATTATTGAAAAGTTTTTTCCCAATTATTCCCTGCTCTTGTTCTCCTGTTAGGCAGAGTTCTGTGGCTTAGGGAAGGTCTGGGCATGGGCATGTGGCCAAGATCTAGCCAATGAGACATGAGAAAACTCTATTGAAGGCTCTGGGCCAGTGTCCCCTGATAAAAGGGCAGGGTAGGGTGGTCCACAATGAGAAGGTCTCTTTCTGACAGGCTGCCTCTTTGCTTCTGCTTTGTAATGGCATTGCAATAGCTCATGACCATGAAGTGTCTCCCTAGGGATAGGAAGATAGACTGGAGATGGCAGAATGGAAGGAAGGATAGACTTGGGTCTTTTGTGACTTTGTTGAACCATTGAACTTGCTCCTTATCCTCTACCTTGAGGCTAAGAGTTCAAGCCATCCAAATGCTATTTCTAAGTGGTACCTGTTTCTGGTTTTCATTGCTTTTGTGAATCAGCAACAAATATCTTCATGATTAAGCCACTGGTATTTAACTCTGTCATGCAGCCAAAGGCGTTTCTAACTGGCACAAAACACATTTAAAACTTCTGCCATTCATACGGTGCAACCTAACAAAACAGAAATAAATTGGAAGTTGGAGCTTGTAGAATACTGCTACTGTCATCTGTAACATCTGATTTCAAATGCCTGTGTTCGTCAGAACCATTTGGCTCCATTGATTGACTTTACAACAGGCAAATGTCATAATTGAACTCAAAGTATAAATTTTAATTAGCAAAATTTAGCAATTTGTCTGTTTTACATTTTGGTATTCCAATTAAGATTTCATTTGAAACAGCTAAACTTACTAAAAATCATAGCATAAGCCATAGGGAAGCAGGGTATTTGAATGTTTGTGTTTGTGTATGTGTGCATGCACTAATCACTGCATTCATCTCTCATTTAAATTTATTTTTACTTTTTAGTTTTATTTTTGCAGTGCTGGTGATCGAACCCAGGGCCTCATGCATGCTAGGCAGGTTCTCTACCTCTGAGCTGTGCCCCCAGCCCACACTAAACCCCTGCTAGGTGCCATCCACTGCTGCACAGGCTAGAGATCAAAAGCCAGCCTCTTGCTTCTCAGTTTTGGTAAAAGGCTCCACAATTCAACCAGATACCCAGAATGAAAACCATGTTGCCAACCTTGAATCATAACTTTCTGGGTATATCCCACATGTGATCCATCAGCAAATCACATGGTGTCTACCATTGCAGTGCTACCTAAATCCATCACTTATCACCTTCTCCCTTACTCCTACTCAAGTTCAAGCCACCACCATTCCCACACTTATCCTACCCATGCTTTCTTCTCCATATGGTTTCAAGAATGTATTTAAAAAAGGAGCTCATGCTATTCTTTTTTTAGGGGGGCAGGTATTGGGTATTGAACTCAGGTGCACTCGTCACTGAGCCACATCCCCAGCCCTATTTTGTATTTTATTTAGAGACAGGGTCTCCCTGAGTTGCTTCGTGCCTCACTTTTGCTGAGGCTGGCTTTGAACTCTCGATCCTCTTGCCTCAGATTTCTGAACTGCTGGGATTACAGGCGTGTGCCACCGTGCCCGGCAATGCTGTTCTTTTTTAGCTTTTTCCATGGCTTTACATTACTAATTTCTAAAAATAGATCCAAAGTCCTGTCCTCAGCATATCAATTTTCTTTACGATGTAGCATCATCGAATACTTCTCAGGTCATTTGCTCCCCTGCTGTTCCTTGTTCCATCCGGTCTGGGTGCTCCAGCCTCCTTGCTGTTGGCTGTGTGTGCCAGGACTGTTCCTCCAGAGTGACCTTGCACACGTGTCTCCTTTCATTCAGGTCTCTGCCCTGTCACCCCAGGGGGGTCTTCCTCTGCCTGCCTCACAATCTCTAGCTTCTTATACCATATTGTAGCCCCTTGACTAGTTTGGAGTCCATCTCCTGCACTTGAACATTAGCTCCACGAGGCACAAACTCTGTGGTTTGGATGAATCTGATGAATGATTGAACTGTGGACAAGATGCACTCTTTTCTCTGCTCCTGTTCTGCCCTTCCTGGTGATGTCTCCAGGCCAGTTTTTACTCTGTGTCTCCTTGTTTGCATCTGTAAGATAAAGGGAAATTTCAGGACTTGAGATTTTTGAGGGCAGCTTGTTGGCTTCATTCCATTCTCGCTGCTAGGGTGGCTTCTGCCCTTGTTTATGCATCCAGCCAGCCTGTTGTCGGGCAGGATGGGAAGCTGGCCTGTGTGCAGGTGCTGACTAATGCAGACATCTCTGTCCTTATCCTTAAAAAGAAAGCCCAGGCAGCCTGGGGCAAGCAAGCCTGCGAAGTCAGCAAGGTCCTCTCCTGGGCTGACCATCCTTTCGCCTCCCTCCTCTCTCTGCTGACCCTCTTCCTATCAGGCACATAATGGAATCCTGATGCCCTTATGTTCTCATCCTGAGAAAGTGGCTTAGAAAACCGAGCTCATTCATAAGTACGCAGGACAGACACTATTTACTTCTTTTTCAGGCATATTTTTTTGTGGATTTGTGAGAAAAGCTGTCTCACTGGTCTCTAAAGCCACACATATCTCTTCCCATCTCTGGCTCTTTGGTAGCTGTGTGAGTTTGGACTGGCATCTCTACCTTTTTGAGTTTCAGTTTTTTGACTGGTTCAATGTGACTGCTAAGACCCAATTTGTGTCACTGTGATGACTGTTAAATGGCATGGTGCATAAAAGGTCCCTACCACGGTGCACATAGCAGCATCCCCATGGAAAATGACTGCAGAGAGAAGGAGGTGGAGGGGGCCACCGTACTGTGGCCCACTTTGCCTCTCTAGTATCCTCTAAATGCACTCTGTGTGCCATTTCTGTTTAAGTCAATGGCCAGTTTTGCCGATCAGCATGGATTGGGACCGCTGGAAAGGAGGCTGAGCTAAATAGGAAGCAATAGCTGCTTACTGCAGTGCATTCCTAGACCCAGGCCCACCTCAGCAGAGCCTGCAGCCTGTATGGTCAGTGGCACTGGTGGTGTCTACAGCTGGGCTTCTTCCTCCCCACTATCCACCGAATCTTCCTTCTAGGCTGGGGTGAGCTGCAGGAGTGGGGACTGGCCTGGACTGCATGTCCCCAAGCCCTAATTGTCCCCTCCTCTTCAGAGCTGACTCCCCTCCCTCCCTGGCAGCAGGGTCGAGGTGAGGTGGGAGGCCAGCTTACTCCTAGATGGTGACGTGTGTCAGGCAGTGAGAAATGGG
Source organism: Urocitellus parryii (assembly GCF_045843805.1). Lineage (NCBI taxonomy): Eukaryota > Metazoa > Chordata > Mammalia > Rodentia > Sciuridae > Urocitellus > Urocitellus parryii. The sequence goes on along the minus strand of NC_135543.1, from coordinate 22,628,796 downwards.
ACAGAATGAGTGCTCAGCTTTCATGCCTGGGAGTGGGTATGATGGGTGGTGGAGGAAGAGGGCTGGCCCCAGACAGGTGGAGTCCCATCAATATCTCTGCTTGATGATGTCAGTGGAGGAAAATCTTTTTTCAAAGGCTGAAAATCAGTAGTTTTTGTCCATAGGTGGGCAAAGCTGTCTTGTTTACCTGGCAGAACCAGTTTTAGAGCCTATGGTTCTAGGGGTGAGTTACTCTATTTAATTCAGACTAAGCATCAGGAAGTTTCTGGTTGTCCTCCAAAAGGGGATCTGTTTTGGAGCTAGGATGAGGAGTCTGGATTCCAGCCCAAGGCAGAAAGAAGAAGTGGCAGGAAAGAGCCTGACATGTCCAGCTCATTTCTACCTCAGGACCTTTGCATATGTTTTCCTGAAAATGCTTTCCCTCCTAAATCGGCATGGCTTCCTCCTCCCTTTACTCAGGTCTTGCCCTCAGGACACCTTTCCAGTGAGACTGGACTGGAGCCTTTCTCTCCAAATATCAAATACCCTTCTCCCATCCTATCACCTATAGTGGTAGTATTTCCAAGTATTTACTTAATATGGTCAATATACTTCTGAAGTTCAATGTCGATATTTGGTAAATGAAAGAACAAAAATTTCCCCCTAGGAATTTCTCCATTCATGAATGCATCCGCTTTGCAGTCTATTTTCAGAGTATAAGATAGCCGTCTGAATTTAGGCTTAACCTCAATACCTAAGAATTCATTGGCTGAAGTTTTCAGTTAGCACAAGGAACAATGCTAAGATGGCCTGACCAGTGAGACCTGCTCCCTTATGAGCTGACGTTGTTTATCATAGGATGTTTAAGGATTTCCCCTTGAGACCCATTTGTGTGGTTAAATGTAGGAATTTTTGTAAGGTAATCAATTTAGTGTGAAAAGAGTCACAATTACCATTTTCTTTTTATTGGAGCCTTCCGCAAGCAAAATGATGAAGCCCGTGATTAGTGGGACAAGATTCACTTATTTTTGCAAGAAACATATGGCAACCCTAGGTGGAATGGAAGAAACTTTTTGCTTTAACCACCCATATGTGTTTTTAATTAAAGGAATTTTAAAAAGAAATGCAGTAAAAATGTTAATTGCTGTGGCTGTGTGTCTTACCAGAGGAGAGCAGCTTCTAGATAATTGAAGCAATCACTGAGAGACCGTTCCAGTTTGGAAGAGAAGAAAAGCAGCCAACTGGACATCACCAAGCATTTCATGGGTCAGTTATGAAGCTGTGGCTGGCTGACCACAGAGCCAAGTACCAGCAGTCTCATTCATTGACTCACAAATATGTACTGATCACCCCGTATGCTAAATATCTTCTAGGAGTGGGGATTTGGCAGAGCAAACATCCCTGCTCTCATGGGGCTTTTGGCTGTAGGTACAGCAGGGGCTCTGGATTCAAATCCCTGTGTGTTACTAATACCCACCACTCCTTAAAGCTCCTGTTGTTTTACTCTCAGGAATGTCAAAGGTCAAAACTTGAAGGAAAGGGTTAGAAGCTCTGGGGTTATTTTCCCTCCCAAGGTCAAGGTTCTTCACCTCCCCTTTCTTTACTTTCCTGATTGAAGAGAAACAGTAGAACTGGGAGGTGGGTCTGGGAAGCTCAGCCTGGAATATTCGTGCTAGTGCCCTGCTGGGAAGGTCTTGGTCACAGCAGATGTCACCTCCAAGAGTCACATACTAAGATCTCCAGTGTCATTCTTCTACCCTTTCTGTGTTAATGCAATTACTCATTTCATGTGTGAGCAGGGGTTTGTCCACAAGGTATTTCGGATCTGTTTTAAAATTTGAGAAACAGCCTGGGAGATGGAATAAAAATGTTAGACTCTGAGTTTTTTTTTTTTGATTTGGCATGAAGACAATAAAGTCACAAGTCCTGGACAGACCTTTTCAATCAGAGGGATGGTGCAGGATGGCCTACTTTGGAAGTTCTCATTGAGACAGAGGAAGAGAGATGGGTAGGCTAGAGCACGTGTGTCACAGGAGACTGTCTCACCTGTGACTGTGTCTGTCTTCAAAGAGGGTCCCAAGACACACCCATTAGGGCTGGGAGAGATGCATTTGTGAGGGGTGCCCTAGCAACTCTGGGGAGCTCTGAGGTAGCTCTTCTCTGTGGACCAAGAATGGCAGGAGAGAATGGCTGCCATTGGACTGGACTCCCTGACTTCAGCAGGGTTGGGACCAGCTGGCAGAGAGCAAGAGGCATTATTTAACTGTCAAAGGCAGTGTGAGCATGGTAAAGATAAGGGTTATTAGCTGAAGTTGTCATCAGAATACTAGGACACTTGGAGATCCTCGTGCTGGCTGTCAATCATATTCCTTGAGTAGAATCAGTGGGCAGCCTAGGAAGGCCCCACCTGTTTTGCACAGATGGAAGAACTCCACATCTGGCCAATAGAATCACCATGTAGAAGGTCACAGCCCCTCAACTGATTCTGACTTAGGCCAGCTCCCAGACACAGTCTTTCTAGAATGAAGGGGAATGTAGGCCTCCTTTAGGAAATTGTCCTGCACAGCCAAAAATGTATACTGTCATTCTTCCTCCTAACCTTCCCAAGGGCACTTGTGGCTATTTACAGGGTGGTGTGCACAGGAGTAAGGGGATATAACTAGGTTCTGGGGGTCTACTGGATGCTAGAAAACCAAAATGCTACCTCTAGTCCACTAAGTAGGCAATGTATGCAATTTGAATTTAGTTTGTATTATAGTTGTTTTGGAGTGGTTCCCAGACCCATCCTGTGGTTATTTCTCCAGTTCCAGAAATTGTGGTTGGAAAAGAAATATTGTGGGCTGAGTTCCTACAATAGTCAAACTCCTGTAGCCTGTCTTCTTTCGGGCTCCCAAATGTCCAGTGCTCAGGTGACTTCCTGTACACAGACACATAGACATGCCTGTCTCCGAGCTGTGTGTGAAGAGGGTGGCCCAGCCTGGCCATCAGCTGCCTGCCCAAGAGGTCCGGCAGGCCACATAGCCCAGGATGATGATGTTGTAGACCATGACAGATAGTGGAAGATAGGGAAGAGAAAACTGGTCCCTGCTCTGTGATCACTTCTGTGTGTTTCTCTGGTAAGCTACTTGTCTTTCTGTGTCCTGATTTCCTCATCTTTAGGAGGAGAGTTTGCATGAGAAGTCAGTGCTTCTTGACCTTGGCTGAGCATTGGAATCACTCAGGGGATTAAAAAAAAATCCATATACTGGAGACTGATTTAATTGGTCTGGGGCAGGGGCCAAGCACTGATGTTTGTAACATCTCCTGTGGCAATTCAAATGTGCCTTCGGGGATGAGCCCTTCTGGCTGAAGTCGTCCCCAAAGTCCCTTCCAGCTCTGACAGGCAGAGTCTACAAAATATTTCTTCACAGAGACAGAGAAATAGAGTCTGACATATTTGAAGTCAAAGTTCCAAAGGGCCATCAGAGGAGAAAAACCTGAAACCTCTATTTCCAAAATTAAAATCTACAACAGTTGTCTTTCAGGGAAGAAATCTGACTGTTAGATGAGAGAGAAATGGGGGCGGCGGGGGGAATGGTCCTGCTATAGTCTAATGTTGGTACCCAATTTTTATGTTGAAGTCTAATACCTAGTGGATGCTATCAGGGGTGGGGCTTTGAGCTATACCTTTATGAATGGGATTAGTGCTCTTATAAAGAGGTTTAAGTGAGTTCTCTCACTGTTTCTGCTGTGTGAGTGTACACAGAAGGTGTCAACTGTGAGGAACAGGAACTCAGCAGACACCAAATCTGCTGGCTTCTTGATCTGGGACTTCCACCCATCAGAACTGTGAACCACGAATATAAACTATGCAGCTTAGGGTATTTTGTTATAGCAGCCTGAACAGATTAAGACAAGACCAATAGTCACTTCAGCCATTTCAATGATGTGTTGGAGGGCTGTTCAAAGATCTGTTCACAGTGCATGCCTGCATCCTAGACATGGGGCCAAAGGTGCCCCTGTGTTTCATCTGTACTTTGCCACACCCCTGACATTATTCACCATGGTTTCACCTTCTTTAGTTTCAGTTACCCATGGTCAACCATGGTCCAAAAATATTAAATAAAAAATTCCAGAAATAAACCATTCATCAGTTTCAAATTACACGCTGTGCTGAGCAGCAGGATGAAACCCCAGGTGGCCCTGCTGCACCCCACCAGGGATGTGAGTCACCTCTTTGTCCATCATATTCTTGCGGTATACACTTCCACCCCCATTAGTCACTTAATAGTCATTGTGGTTGTAAAATTACTGTGATATTACAGTGTTTGAGTTCAAGTAGCCTTTGTTTTACTTAATAATGACCCAGAGATCAAGAGTAGTAATGATGTCAGTTTTATTAGAGTGTGTTGTTACGGTTATTGTTTTATTATTATCAATCTCTTCTGCGTCTATTTATAAATTGAACTTCATCAGAGGTACATATGTATAGAAAAAGTATGGTATACATAGGGTTCAATGATATCTCTGATGTTAGGCATTTCATGAGGGTCTTGGGACATGTCCTTCATGGATAAGAGGGGGCTAGTGTATTATGAAAGTATACAGAAACACAGCCATCCCTTCTTCTTACAGTTGGATACACTCACTTCCGAGTCCCATTCTTGCCTTCAATCTAGGCTGGTCTTTGATAAGTGGTTATTCCCATTCTGGGATTGGTAAGATTATTTCTTGTTTCTAAGCTTGCCTGAACCACAAACTAGCTGTGTGCCCTTGAACGGTCCCTCTTTCTCCCTGGACATCAGTTTCCTCATCTGCCAAATGTGTGAACCTAAGGTGTTTTCCAGATGAAATGGTCTATGTCAATGTACTTTTATGAAACTGCTGATCCATCCAGAGACTTATAGAAGCAAAATGGAGCCCCAGCTGTTGCAAACTGATTGTGCTCACTGATACCAGAGGTGGGTGTGTGTGGGAAGCATCTTTCCAACCTAGTACACCCAAGAGAATGGTGTTTTTCTACCTGGCCCAGTCAACAATGACCCAGCTTTGAAGCACTTAGAGCCAGGGCTGCTAGATGGCGCTGTTTCCCCAGATTTCCATGGAAGCTACTTTTCAGCAGATGGCTGTTGGAGAATTAACAATTAATGTCCACCATATCAGCCAAAGTCTGCGGAAAATATATCATACTCCAGAAACTACGGAGGGCTGAGATCGCTCAAAGACATTTTCCTGCCAGTTTGGTCCTCTGCTGGCCAAAAATGTAATCATGCACAGTCCAGCCTGTCCCCAGATTGGTCCCATAAATAAGGGACATTAATAAAAAGGGTAAATAAGGAATATTATAATAAATGATTCTCATGGTTATTAACCTGCCCAAGTCCACTTTCTTCTCAAAGTTTTTCTGCATATTACAGTTAGAAAATAATTGTTGCTGTGCTAGAGGGTGACTCTATGGTGAAACCCATTTTGACATGAGTTTGTTTTGTAACAGCTTAAGAAAGAAAAGTGCCAGGTGTCACACACTGAGGGCTTCTCTGCACACACGGTGCTTACTTATGAGGCATCCCAATTGGAGGTGCAAGGGCTATAATGGCACCAGGTTTCCTGAGTTTTCCTGACCTTTGTTTTTCTATAGGGTATTTGAGTCAAGAACTTGAATGCTGATGATATTATTCTCATTGTCAAAATGCAAAGAGGTCCCTTGTCACACAAGAAAGTTTGAGAAGTCTGTAAAAGAAAAGGGCAAAGAGGCTGCGTGAAGTCCATTCTCAACTCCATTTCTTGCATTCCCCCCACTTAGTGTTTGTGACCTTCATTGTCACTGTTTCCATTTGTGCCCAGCCAGGATGCTGAAAGGCAAACTCCTAATGATGTCAGGACTTGGGGGAGCAGGGCACTGTAGGGTCTGCCCGCTTGATTGCCCCTCTGGCCTTTCTTACTTGTAGATCTGGCCATATTGGAGCAGCGAGTGGAGTGGCTGCTGGGTGGATGAGCATTTGTTCTCTTGTAGGCATTGGCCCTGCTCTGAAATACAAACCTGCTCTTTCCTCTGCATTCCCCCTTCTCCCCACTTCTCCTTGCCTAGAAACAGCAATCTGTCAAAATTAAATCATTAGCTGCTTCACCCTCACTCTCTCATGCTGTTTGCAGCTCACTTTTGCAGGCTGTGGAGACTGAAAGAATGAAACCCGTGCATGTTTCCCTTCTGTTTAAATTTTGCCTCTTGTGAATTCATGGTGTGCATTGTTTAGACTTAGAAAAATGTTCCCGGTGCCAGCTCCTCTGGTGTGCATCTAAAAAGAACACCGTTTTTAATCAACAACTCAGACTCCAGGGGCTAGTGCAGGAGGAGGATTTGAGCGTGGAGGTCTGTGTCCTGCTGGGGAGTAGAGCATTTCCCCTCCTGGCAGGGAAAGGCAAGGCCCCTTGACCCAAGGTGCCAATTACTATTTCCACCATTCTCCCCCCACATCCCAGAGGCAGCTGGAAAGGAAGCCGCACACTGGGAGTTCCCAGAGTGTCTTCTGGCTCCCCAAGGCTTCCAGGCATTTGCCCATCTGGTGAGGCCTCCAGAGCAGGGGGCCTAATTAGGCGTCATCTGGCCACCTGAGAAGGCTCAGTGGGCTTCCCCCATCTTCCCCCTCCTCCAGGCAGGACTCTGCTGCACCAGCTGCAGATCTCTGGAGTTTGGTTTAGCAGCTGCCCTGGCTAATTATTAGGTAGCAGTGTCCCTAGGTGGCTGTCTCAGACCAGAGGGGAGGTAGGACCAGTAGGGGCTGGGAACATAAAGGAACAGGCGGGGAATGATATGAGGGGTAGCAAGAGAGCAGTCAGAGGAAAAGGAAGCAGAGGGAAGAATTGCATGAACCTTGCAATTCACGTTTGCTGAGCTGGAAGATGAGGAAGGGCTTTCCTGACCTGTAGCAGGATAGTTGATCCATAGGTGGGTCCACCCACAGGAGGACCCCACCCCTTATAGGCACACCTCCCACCACACCGTGATATTCTACATTCCTGTGCCTCTCTTCCCTTTTAGCACCATCCTCTATCCAGGCTTTTACTCCCTCAGGCCAGGAACTGAAGAGTAGACTTTCACTAAGAGAACATGGCCTTAGAGCCTGAATTGTGAGTGTGTCAGTGGGTGAGGGTGGATAGTGTAAGGGCTTAAGAGAGCGAAGGCTTAACTCAAAGTTATTATTTGCCATTGGCATTTTATGCCTCCAGATATGTGTGTGTTTTAACATGTTCATACCCTGGTGGCCCCAGGACAGGGCAGGTAGATGAGTGCTGTGTTGGCTTATGGGCAAGTCAGGTCCGCCCACCATTTCTGGGGCCTTTCTTTGGCCCTCTGGTCAATCACCCCAAGACATGAGACGTACAGGAGGAAGGTTAGAAAAATTTAGAGGGAAGTAGAAAGGAAAAGTAAAATCATCTACAAGCACCCACGTCATTTGTAGGTTACTGAAATTCTGTTGCATGAACCCTCACTTTCTAGGAAACTGGAGCGAAGTCCCTGAAATGCCTAGGTAGATTCTCTTTGTATGATGTAGGTTCTTATTTGAAGCAATAAAGCCAGAATGGGTGGGGTAGCAGCCCCAGACAAGGTCAGAATGATCACTAGTTTGATTTCCGGTCCTGTTTTGTCCATGGTGTGTTAACTTGGATCAGTCATTGTATATTCTCTCTGCTCCAATGCCCCCATCTTGATGTGGAAAATGTTAAGATTATACTTCTTTTACTGTGCCAGAAGTTACTATTTTCTGAGAATATTGGAGGATAGGATTTAATGTTTCTGTAGTTTGAGGAACTGTGCCCAAGACCAAAATGGCTCACTCCCCACCCATTCCATAAGTATCCACTGTGCAATTGAAGGCAGTTTTGTACCAGAAAGGATAACTGGTTGATGGAGAACAGCTGCTTTGAGACTCATCATATATGCCCCAAACATTGGAAGGGTGGGAGCCATACAGATGTGCATTAGTTTTTGACAGCTGTAGCAATAATTGGAAAGGTGGTGGGACTTTCAAGGTGGCAGGAAGATAATCTTGTTATGCTTTTGAAGTCTTGCTGCTTCCTCGTAACTGTCTGCTCATCCCTCAAGACTCCATGAGACAGGAAGCCTCTCCTGGGATAGCCAGATTCAGAGACTTGGATGGGTCAAACAAGACCTAGGAGGATGATCAATTTTCTTCAAACACTAGATCCTATGATGCTATGAGTCTAGTTTTAGTCATTTTTTTTCTTTCCTCCAAAGGCTCTCTGGATGTAATCCCAGGCACACAGCATAGCCCCAGGCAAAGCAGAGCACGGAGAAAGCAAGGAAAATCTTCCTTTATGGGAGTCAGTTTTCAGCTGGGTGCAAAATGGCAGCAGGTGGAATTTCTTCACTCTTAGGGTCATTATTCCAAATTACTCTGGCACCAAGATAGATTCTAGAGGATAACTGTTATTATTTTCTGCAGGCCACGAAACATCCTACCTTTATCCTATCCTTTATCCTTCAAATGAAAATGACCAAATCTTTAAAGTCTGTAGATTTTCCCAGGGGTCTGTTGGCTTCTGAGAGTTGATTTGTCCTGGCTCATCACACTGGTGTGACAACATCCTTCTCCGGGGTCATTGGAATGGAAAGCCATCCTCTGCTTGACTACCCCTCAATAGAAGTAGCCCAGTGCATTCCATGGGGGCAGTTCAAGTGCTTAGAGGACTGTCGCTCCTTGTGAGTTGAAACCTGCTTCCTGGAAACTTCTGCTCACTAATGCTGGTTCTGCCTTCTGGAACTACAATAGGATAAATATAATCCCCTTTTCAGGTGAAAGCTCTTCAGCAGTTGAACTTGGTTATCACATTCCCCAGGTCTTCCTTTGTATGAGATTCACATTCCAAGGATACATGGCATCAAATGCCCTCACCATCCTACTCTGGACATGATCTGTTTTTTTTTTCCCCACATTTGCATGATTCAGGATCCAGAAAGGAATACAGAAACAGTCTCCATTTTTCAATGGAGGAAAGTAATACAGGAATTTTTACATGGGTGATAGACTCAGGGACAGAGATTGGTAACTTTTGGAAAAAGCAACAATTCTTAGAACTGGAGAAAGTGTTCCAGAGCCTGGAACCACAGCACAGGGCACCAGCCAGTTGGTAAGAGACTCGGGAAAATTTGTCTCCAGGGTCCCAGGTCCTCCAGATTACAGATCAGAGGACACGAAGATGGAACAGTGACTGAGACAAATACCTTCACAGTATCCTTCCTTAAAATGTAAAGCTGAGAATTAAAGACTAAATTCTCCATGAGATGGGATAAGACTGAGCAGTGTGGATATGATTCCCGCCCTTGCTTTGACTATGGAGTGTTATTAAAAGTCAAATATATGTGACCTAAAACACTGTTCTGACTGAGCTTGCAGTCAGCTACACGGCTTACTTACATGAAAGAGGTGAGCCCAAACCTGTATTTTTAAAAATGAGTGTTGGACTGAAGTTCAGATCTCTAGTGAATATATATATTTTCCTTTCTTTTCTATTCCTTTTTCTGATAATGGTGCCTTGTCCCTCCACCCCTGCCCTTAGAGAGATTGCTTTCTTCCATTCATGTGGCTGGCTGTCAATCGTCTGACCTCAGCAACCCCCCATCACTGGAAGGGCATGTGAGATAAGACTTGTGTAGAGATACCAAGGGACCGAGGGTGGATAGAACCAAAGCTGTCACCGCATTCCTTGCTGATGCTGTCCAGGTTCTCTGTTGACAATCTAGAGCTACGCTGATCATGAGCCTTCTTGAGACTGGTTGTTCACCTTTTCTGTTTTGCATGCTCTGCCCAGCACCTTCCTGTAAGATTACCCAGATTCTATTTCTGTTGCTTACAACCAAAGCACTGGGGTGACATTCAGTCCTTATTTGTATTCTCTGTGGGTGAGAAGACACCATGTGGCTTGGAGGAGAACTTTTAAGTGGTCTCTAAAGCCAGTATACTAGCTAAGCCGCTATCTCTTTATCCTCACAAATATTAGAAGTAAAACAAACTACTGCCAGCCTGGGAAGTAGAGTTGGGGTGGTATGCTGAAGAGATCTGGCCTTATTGCAATGAAGTTCCACAATCTATGATGAAGATGAATATATGGAAATCAGACCTGGAGAAAAGATTTTGATATAGTCATTTCAATGTGGTTATTTTGATTTGGTCATGACAAAAATAGCTTTTGTATTTTTCAAAATATATTTTTTAAAAATTTCTCATATTTCATCTCCTAATAATGTGAATAATGAATATCTCAGAACCTTGACCTATCCCCAGTCTTAAACTTGTCACTTCTAAAATCTGCTCAGAAATAGGATGAAGAATATAGTTTGTGTGTAATTTTATTAATTGCTACTTAAAAATTCCCTTAAAACTGATTTTTTTTTTTAGGGCTCAAAATGTCCTAAAAACGGTGGCATCAAAAAACATCATGTGTCTCATTTCTATATAGTCAGAACTCTTATAGTAATTAGCCATGTGACTATTAATTGGGATTACTTTCCAGAGCAAGATCAGTCCCCATGACTACTTGGTATTTTACAGGTGAACAGAATCAAGTTTAGAAACAGCTTAGATCTCCAATCACTCAACGAGTCAAGACACCTCTTCATGACATAATTCATTTAGTCTAAATTTGTGGATACTGTCATAGGAATAGCTTGACAATAATTTCTTGAAATCTGGTCCTGGAAGAATATGTTGACTTCCCATGGTTGCTTCCCAATACAGAAATCAGGTTAGTTTGGTAAAGCTTATTTTATAAGAATCATGTTGGCACAAATAATTATGTTTAATAATTATATTTTAATTATTATGAGACATTTACTCTTAAAAATTTTCTGGGCATTGATGCTTTGCAGCTTTCTATGAAAAACCACCCATTCCATGCTTTTAAAAAACTGAAACACATTCCTATTTCCCAAAATCATCCCCAACCCTAACCTCCCAGCTCTCCAGGCAGCAGCTCTCCATTCCACACCTTCCTTTGGTGAAGTGGGATGCCATTCACCTGGGTCTGTGGCCTTGAACTCATTTGGAATGGCCAGGTATTTTCTTATTGTCTCTGTTCCCATCTCAGGTTTCAATTTCCTACTAAACCATATTTGTTCTAGCCTTTCCAGTTTGAAGATCACTTCCGGAGATAGAGAAAGCAATATAGAAGTTGAATTGTCCTGTTTTTCTAGTTTTCAGTATGACACCACTTGCCCCACAATGGGCCTTTCCAGTCCTCATTCTTCTTCCTGCTCTTTCAGGTGCAAAGAGCTATGTTAGTGCCCTTACACTGTGCTTTTAAGCATTGGTGTGGTTTGCATGCTAAGTGCTGTTATGGCTGGTTTATATTGCTGGTGTGTGCACCTCCTTCCATATTTAGGTATTTTTATGTAAATCTGAGATTGCTCCATGGAGGGGTGTGTGTGTGTGTGTGTGTGTGTGTGTGTGTGTGTGTGTATGTGTGTGTGCGTGCACGAGTAAGATATTTCCTATTTTGCTCTTTTTCAATGGCATTTGTTATTGTTCGGGTAGAATTTTTTTCTGTGACCCTTGCTTCCTCTTTTAGCCTTTTTCACCTTTATAGTGTCACCAGGAGTCATGTTTACCTTTTTCTCTGAACTTTTAGAGACCATTATTTCCCCACGCCTAGAATCCACGTCTAAGTGTCGCCATGCTCTCTTCTTTGGTTGCTCAGAGTTCTAAAATGACGACACTTCCTGCCAGGGTTCCTTTGACTGCATTTGGCTGATTATACCTGGTGTGTTAGTTTTAAGACTGTGATGAAGAAATGTGGCTTCTGAATTGAGCAGATCTGAGTTCAAGTCTCCATGGACTTCATGAGGATCTTGAACCAATGTCTAGACTTGTCTGATTCCTAGACCACTCTGCAGGGTCACTATGAAAACCATCAGGAATGCAAAATGCCATCAGCTCAATATAAAGCAGCCCCTATTATTACTGTCTAAATAATGGTTTCGATCTTGTGGGCAACGTTCTTTTTCTAACATTTGTGTGTGTAAATTGGTAGTAGAGAGTGAATAAGTTAAAGCTACAGTGGGTAGCATTTGGACTGCAGTGTAATCATATTGGGGGCAAATAGCATACTGACAGAGCACACACGTTTCTAAGTAAAGCTGTGTGACTCGCAGCTCTGTGGGGGCATGGATTTGCTTTGTGATCTTGGGCAAAAGGCTGGAACATTCTGTGTCCTCATTTCCTTAGTGTAAAATAATCCTCATTCATGAGGCTGTTGTAGAAATTTAGATGAGTGAATACATGTCACTGCTTAGACTGTCGCCTGGCACTTAGCACTGAGTTAGCTCCTCCTGTCATCATGCTGACGGCTGCTCTGTGTGAGCACGGAGCTGCGCACGGCAGAAGCACCCGCTTGGCCGTGTGAGCCAGAATAACTGAAAGAAAACTGAGAGACCCTTAGGGATAAACAAGGCTATAGAAAGCGAACAAAAGAAAGCCACTGAAAAATGTTGACAAGAAAGCATAGATTGATGTCGTTCCACTGGGAAACATATGAACACTTTTGGAGGGAAGTGTTCAGAGAAATGGCACTGAAAGAGGTTAGGTTATGAGGACAGCTGAGCATCTGCCATCAGCTTTGAAGTGCATCTTCCTGAGTCATTGGAGCCCTGTCTGATCAGCCTCTTAGGGAACTGGGCATGTGCATCATGATGCGTTTTCAGTGGACACACAGGTAGGCATTTTTGCCTCTGTGTACATGCTTTTTTTTTTCCCCTTTGAGTTTTGGATGATTACCCATTCAGATTTTAAAATATGAGCCCTTGAAGGATAAATTGTGAGGTTCAAGTCAGGGAGAATCTTAAAAAAAGGAAAGCCCTCAAAAACAAAGTCAGTGCTCTCAATTTTAGGACTCTTTGCTAGACTCTAAGGGAGCAGAGCACTGCTCAGGGTTGGAATGGACATGCTTTCAAATGCGAGGACCCCTGCTCCAGGGAATGGGGCTATTTGCCAGAAGGGGAGATAAAGATGAATAGATAGCTGTCCTCTTTTAATATCCTAGTCATTCAGGTGCACTCATTTATGCACCCCAGTGAGCACCAAGATCTTTGTCCTGTGGGATCTCTTAGCTTTCCCTTGGCCCCATCAATGTGGTGGACTGAGACTCACTCCACAAAACCTCGGCCAGGCTGGTTTGTCAGGCTGGTTTGACCTCGGGGTAGAGGGATCCCGATAGTGCAGGACCTTCAGGGTCTACATCCTGTCTCTACCATTTTCTTCCTGCAGCATCTTGACCAAGTCTTTCATTTTAAAACTGGGGATGGTAATAATCAGGTCAATCATACTTTTGTAAGTATTCAATGAATTAATACAGGGTCAGGCACATTGTGAGCTCTCCAAAAGTTGGTTATTGTTTATTCTTCCAGCATTATCAAGGAGTTGTTGAGTATCCAATTGCAAACTTTGTTCAGGAATCCCTAACTCTGACTTCCCTAAATAATCTTGTGTATCAAAAGTATTGTTCAAGGTGGATTTTAAAGAGATTCTAGCCTATTTAAACCTATCCTTTATATACAGTTGGGTCAATTCAAAATTTTCCTGATCTAGAGTTGATTCAAAACCCATTTTTTTCCAGAAGCCTCTTCAGCTGTTGAGTCCCCTTCCTGGTTGTCCAATGCACTTGTGGCCCAAACGTCAAACACTGTCAAATGATTTTTATCACCCTTGTATTTATGTCTCCTTATTTTATCTGAATAGATCTTTTATTCTGAAGTACATTGCCAGATTATTGAAGGCAACATATAGTCAGATATTTTATGATGGATTAATTTGTGTGTCTTGTGTAATTATGTTTGACACATAAAGGGAAGAATGTGTGGGATATATATATACACACACACACACACACACACACACACACACACATATGGAGATATATATGGAAACATTATATATATATATTTTAATGTGTAGTCTTGAAATCAAGACTCAAGTTGCCTGCATTTAAAGTCATGTTATTCCCCTTATTCTGATTTTGGAGTTTATGTAAGCTCTTTTGACACTATGAACCATGATTTCATCTATGAGAGGAATTAAGTGATTTAAAGCATGTGCTAAAGTGACTGGACCAAGGGAGTTGGTTCATAATAAGCAACATTGAATCTTCCCTCTCCCTGTCAATCAGACAACCTGAAGCTCCATCCATCGCCTTGTATCCTTCATCAATCTTATGATCAATTTCTGATGTTTTTGTGGATCAGACTTGAGTTTTGGTTGGTTGGACTCTCAAGATCCTCTTTTTATGCCCTTTCAGGGTTTCTTGAGCTGTGTTAGCATTTATAGCCTCACACTGCATAATGAAGTTTGGTCAGTGTTGGATCACATATATAATGATGGTCCTGTGAGATGATATTGTCCAATGACATAATGGCCATCTTAGTTTGTGTATCTACACTCTATGTTGCTGGCACACTGACAAAATTGCCTAACGATGCATTTCTTAGAATGTGTCCCCACCATGAAGCAATGAATGGCTTTATTATCTGAGTGCTTTTTAAAAATGTAGATCCCAAGAAGCCTCCCTGAATGATTCTGATTCTTTCATTCTGAGTCAGGGCTTAGGGTGTCGCATTTTAAGCCAGTACTGGGCAATGGCACTAGGAGATTCTAATGCAAATGTTGTAGGAATAGTACTTTGAGAAACTGCTGTTGAGGTTACTAAGTCCTATGAATAAACTCCTCATCAGTATTATCCCAAAATGCCTCTCAGCAGGTATTCTTAATCTTGTCTCAGACTTCAAGGCGCCTACAAGCTGCTTAGATTTGAAGGCAGATCACATGCATATGCGTTTCTTTAGGGAAAAGTTTGACCTTCATTTTTCATATATCTGTGCACACTTGTTCCCCATTGCTCTCTTTTTTCAAAAACCAAACCAAGACAAAGACCTTAAGAGCTATATCTCCATGCTCAGAACATTTTTACCCCAGACTTCTGGGCCTATCTTTCTCTTAAAACAACAGGGTGGATCTCTGTTAATGATTGGTCTATGTCCTCATGGACATTCCCTCATGATATCCCCCCAAATCTCACCAGTTCTTACTGTCAACAGATGGTCCTTCCTTGCCAGCAATGCTGCATGCATGGACAAGGCACAGTGCACGCAGATGTGACTTATCTGGCCTCTCTCCAACTGCTCTCCAACTGGTTTATGTATTTACTGAGCACAGGTGGGAGAATCCTTGCTATGCATTCTGAGTGGTTTCTACATGATGTCCGAAGATGGAGGTCCACCAGGCCTTCTTTGGTTGAAAGTTTGTCTGTAGGAGTTTAGGTTTGCATGCAAAGCTCATAGAAGAGCCACAGGTGTTGGGACACCTTCTCTGGGGGAAGGTGTGATTCCCCATCTCAGCCTCGTTACTCTTCTGCTGGATAATCAGGCTGCACTGCCACCCCAGCACACTGATGCAACCCAAGATAGGGTTTCCCTTCCTCCTTACCAAGGAACACAGTCCAAACATAAACTGACTCCCTGGGGCATGGTGGACAGAACCTGTCCCATAACTCACTTAATTCCACTTTCCTTCTTCCTAAGCTTATTAGATGGAAAACACCCACAACCATTTGAGTACCTTGTCTCTTTGGATCTTCTCTTTATGGAGAAATATCCAACATTACCTTCAAGTCTATCACCACTGCCAATGCCTGATTCTCCATTTATGAGAATCTTGGTTCATCTCTAATGAGCTTCTGCACTGTCCCAGTCTTTGGCACATCTGTAAATGGCTCACGAGTATTGCAGATGATGTCTCCATAGCACATTATCCAGAGGTAATCAGGTCAAAAGACAAAGAGGGTCTTCTCTGGAAGAACACATTCCTTTAGACCTGATTTCCTCTGGGTTTGGTGGTGGGATACTTGGAAAGAAGTAAGTCTCTGCCTTATGGCCCCTGTTCTCTGGTCCCTTTTTGTCCTTTACTCCTGTGATGAAAGATTTCCTGGAGAAGCCCAGCTTTGATTCCTGTGCTGCTGGAATCTACCCTGCTGGTAAAGATGGCGCACTGACTCAGGATAATGAAGTGCCTTTGTGTTCACTCCCACCCCTCCAACTGCTCTGTTCTCCTGCCTAGTGGCTTACTCAGAATGTAGAGCTCAGCAGCACTGAGCTCTGGAAAGGAGCAGGCCAATATGGCGACATAAAATGCTAACAACAGCAGATGGCAGGAAAAGTTTCTTTTAGACTCAGATGAGCAGTTATTTCTCCTGGTGGGGTTTTATTATTAAATTTATTTCCATCACTTGGCTAGATAAGTCTGTCCTTGTGCTCACTTATCATGTACTAGAATCATCTTGCTTTTAATATTTGAAACAAAGGGCTGTTCATCTACCAATTATAAATATGTCCAGGTGGTCCCCTGTGTTATATGGAGGCCACCTTTGTGTTAGAGGGAGTGCATGCTCACCTTACCCTAAAGAAAATAGTTGATAAGCGCCTAGAAGCTCAGGCACTTAAAAGAAATAATCACTTCTCTGACTTTTTGGGGAACCAAAAAAGTATCAGTCGTTTAATTGATTTCAAATGCATTATCCTTATCTTAGCCCCTGAAGTCCTGAATCTAATCCCCATTTGACAACTATTCAAAATTGTTACCCTTATCCTTTACCATCTTGTCTACCCTTGTGAATTTTTAATTTTTTTATTTCCAATTTTCAATGAGAGGAAGCCAAGTTCAGCAAGTTCTTTGAAAAATGAATTTAAGTGGTTCTTATACCTTCAGCCTGCCTTCCCCATCATCATTAGCAACAGCAGAGTCTCGATGAATTCCTCACCTTCCTTCTCTGTGGTTCCAGAATCATCAATGCTGAACAACTCCATGGGGGGAAGAAATGGCAACATATTATTTATTTTTGGCAATTTCCAGATTGGAATCCTAGAGTCACAGAATTCCAAGAGGACCAAGAGATTCCAGATCATCTTCCCCAAATCCTCGGCTTTCCCCCCAACACAATATTCGAGCAGAAGGAATTATTTTCAAGCAAAAATATCCTTTGGGATGAGAGAGGAAGTTAAAATGAAATGGCTTCTGACTTTTTATAGGACCTCTAGTTAGTAGGAAAGGACAGTCGGTGCAGGAGAGAAAGGCCATCACAGGTAATTTTGTGAACCCAGCGATAATCTTCCCATTGTTGAGTGATGTGCAGTGAACCTGATTATTTCTCAAAGAACTGTCATTTTCCCAAGAGCTGGCATTTTCAGCCTCTTGAAGAGAACCAACCACTGTTATCACAGCTCTAACTTGAGCAATCAATCAGGGGTTTGAAACATTAAACTGGAATATATAATTTCAAAGGGGATAATTTTAGCAAAATTCATCGTGAACTGAAACGGCTTCAGTCAGCCCTTCTCCAACAAGGGGGCCACTTGCTGTCTTTTTGGCATGGAAAATCCCTCCCGGCACACACCCCACCCTTCTCCTCACTCACAGGAAATGAGGAGGGGCCAGGCCATGGATTTATGAGATATGGAGGGGCTGGGTTTGGCTAGTGCCCCAGCAGATGGATTCGTGTCTAGGACGGTGCCCATGGAGAAGATCCAAGTAGAGCGAGCGTGGTGTCTTAGCAGCCCTAGATGTGCAACCTCAATCTCTTCTCATGCACCTGCTCACAGTAGGAATTTTCTTCCACAGATAATGTATTCACATTCTGTTAGAAGGCAAACCAAGCATTTATAACCGTTCTGTGTTGTCAGACGACAGCCAATTTGGAAATCGGTAGCCTTTTCCCCCTTGGCTCTCCCCTCCCCACTTGGGTACTAGGTTCCTGAGGATGTGTCCTCTCTCAGGCAAGGAGCTACTTACTGAACGAGCTGGCCCAGCCGCTCCCAACTCTCCCAGACCCCAGGGCTGATCAGGGACCTGTAGTTAGACTCTGAGCAGAACCATAGAAATTGCTTACTTAGTGACTTCTGCTGGTGAAGAAAATGGTGCTGATGAAGGTAATATTGAGGGTAATAGTGATGATAATGACAAAGGTCACAGGCTTGAAGGCAGAGTGCTGTTTTAGCTCATGAAGAACAGCTGATTTTAAAGTTTCTGCATACTCATTATATAGCTTGGGATTTTCATATAGAGTGTGAATCAGGGTCTAGTTTAAAAATCAGGCTTGTTAGGTAATTATGTTAGGTAATTACAGGGACCAATGAGTGGAATCATTTGAAGCGACTTGAGAGAGAGGAAGTGTGAGGAAAGAAAATATTTATACAATATCCACCATGTGTTATCCTGTGCTCTTTCTAACTATGTCTCCATTTAATCCTCATCATAGTTGGGGATTGGTGTCACTTCCATTATATGTACAGAAGTGTGGACAAGAGCAAGAGCAGAGGTAATTTGAACTGCTTATTTGTTAGTTTCCTGGTCAGGTAGTTAAGAGGAGGCTGACTGAACGGTGTCAAGTCTGGGCTTTGAGGGATCCATGCCAATGGGAACTAGCTCATGTCCCCACCTAGTGACTGATTTGGGTAACTCAGACCTAAGCCACTTGTGACATTCCACTTGGCTCTAGAGAGTGGCTCAGGAATGGACATAGAACCCATATAAGCAGGAAGACACAAAGAGCAGTCTGTTTGGAGGTTCTCAGAAAGAAATACTCTTTGTTTTTGTGCAATACTCTGGAGGGCATATTATATAGATGTGAAACCTGGAGCCAATGCAGCCATTTTGGTAGCTTGAGGTAAGCCAGTCTGGCAAGGAAGCTGGCACTGCAGAAGGCAGAGAAGAGAGATCTAAAGACACACAGTCTTGGGTCTGGGGATGTGGCTCAGTTGGTAGAGTGCTTGCCTAGCATGCACAAGTCCCTGGTTCAATCCCCAGCACACACACACAAAAAAAGATACACAGTCTTGGATGATACCACTGAGACTCTTGATTTTAATCACTGTGTCTTAGGACTTGCTGTCCTCTGAACCAAATATCCCTTGCATAGTTTTACCCAAAGGTCATAAAACTTATAAATAATAAAACTGAGATTCTAAGCTGTCTTTGACTTCAGTATTCAGTCCCTTATATGAGAGCTAATGCTCCCCTAAGCGATGAAAATAGTTAAATTTCATGCACTGCGCAATGATACATGTTCCTCAGCAGACAACTCATATCAAAACAACAGTAAAAGACACATGAGTCTGATTTTGGCATTCAAATGAGGAGGGAAAAAACCTAAAATATTTACTATGTGACCCCCCCCTTCACAGAAAAGTCTTGCTAACTCTTAGAAGGAGAAGATATTGAGCCAACGGGATCAGACAATTTGCAAGTCTTGTGGGACAGGCTCATTCTACAAGGTAACAGATTAGATACAGGTTGTTACCGATGAGATCTGATTGTGATAGCTGAAGTACAGGGGGAAGATGAGTTGGAGAGAATAACTGGGGTTGGAATGTCTACTTCTTGGAGGAAATGCTATATAAGTTGGGGGGTTGTTTAATGAGTGAGGATCAGCCATGTAAATGCTAGAGGAAGGGGATTCTTGATAGGGTATGTGAAGCCTTGGAATGGAAAAGAGAACATGGAAATAGGTCAGAGAACTGGGAGAAGGTTGATGTGGCTGGAGCAAGGTGCACGGGGAGGAAGAGGTCAGGGGAGAGACTGGGAGGCCCTGGAGGTCATGGTGTGCTGTCTGGAATTTCCCTTCATGTGATGGACAGCCCCTTCACTCATGCCAAGCTGAACTCGCTCACTTCTCTTTAATAAAGAAGGAACTATGTTTGTTTTTAATGATTAGTGCTTTTTTTGTCCTTTGCCTTTTTACAACATTTTTGGCTCAGGAAATTGGAGTGAAATAAACAAAACGTTCACAGTATATAATTTGTATGTCCCTATTTACAAATGCATCAGGATGAGCTTTTCCTCTATTGTGAGTAGACACAAGGTGGGGAAGAGTCTAGAGCAGAGCAGAGGATACTGATGGCTGTGGGAATTTCAGGAACCATTCACCACAGGATGCCCATGAATAGGGGGCATCTTTATCTGATGCTCAAGTCTCTAACCCAGCCTTTGGTACTCAACCTAGAAGGGAGTGTGGAAGGATGTTGTCGATGGAGGATTTCTGACCTCTTAAAAAAGCCACCCTCTGTGCATGCACAGGGCAGACAGTGCTGGCTGTCCACCTGACCACAGGCAGGAGGGCATCCATGGTGGGTCCAGACAGCTGATTGATGGAGCTGAGGTCATGGTTCTCTCTTCTCTCTTGTGGTGTTCTCTTGGGGGAGTTCCTGGCTCCATTCAGAGCTGCGGGGAGATGAGTCATAGGATTTATATGCTCCACCTCAGAGCTCTTGTTTTACCTTTTAACCTGATGTCCACTGTCTTCTTGGCATGCTGTCTTGGATGTCTCAAAGCATCTTAAACTTGGCATATCCTGAAGCCAAGATGCTAGAGCAAGTTGTTGGCTGCAGAGGTGGGGTGCGCCCCAGGATGCAGCACCAGGTTCTTCAGCATCCTTTGCCTTCACCTCTTTCTGCCATTAATTTTGCCTATTATTTGTACTTTCACAGCCTCCATTAACCGACGAAAGGGTTTATTGGTATAATCTCCCTTACTTTTGACTCCCTGTGTTCTTCCACCATTGAAGTCAAGCTACGCTGACGTGCTTTTCTCAGACCATAGCTGTAGGTCTAAATATAACTCATGACTGCCAAAGATTTAATAACGGTCCCTTTAAAAACTTCACAAGGTAGATTTCTTTTTACAGGTCCATTCTGGTACTCAAGTTCCCCTCTCATAATTCATTTCAAACTTCAGCGTCAAGAAGACTGAACCCTGACCCCACTCCAACTGTGTTCTGTTGATGTCGTGGCAACCCTGTTGGCAAAGCCTCCCTTCCAGAAATGGAACAAATGTTGGGGATCTCCTTGCTGTGGTGCTTTTCTGTATTTTTTTTAAACTCCATTCAAAGAATCTTCCCACCTAGAGAGGGAAAAAAAGAAAGTGTCATTTCGGTTGTGACAAATTTCTGAAGTAGGGTTCCTGCAAGTTGAAGAGATGGTCTGGAATTTATCCCTGACCCTATCGGACATCATCATGGCACAGCTTCTGCTCTGGAAGGCCAAGAAAGTAATTTGAATTTATACTTGTTAGCTGTTGTTCTCATGGACAATCTTCATTCCTTCTTAGTTAGCCAAGGGGAAATTTAGGCGATCGCAAACACTCTCAGTGCTACCTAGGTTTATAATTAAGCTTAAAAAAAAAAAAGCCACTTGGATCTATAGAAGAGACTATTTGGAATTTGGGATGTGTTTTCATTGCCTGGGTTTGGTAATCTAAGTCCCTGACTTCAGGGTCTATTACAGAAACTAATAACCATTTTTGTTTCTGTTTCTGGTAATTGCCTGTGT
The DNA here is from genome assembly GCF_045843805.1 of Urocitellus parryii. Classification (NCBI taxonomy): domain Eukaryota; kingdom Metazoa; phylum Chordata; class Mammalia; order Rodentia; family Sciuridae; genus Urocitellus; species Urocitellus parryii. The sequence goes on along the minus strand of NC_135543.1, from coordinate 22,607,456 downwards.
TGCAGTTGGCTGATGTATCTCACTCAGAGTTGTAAATGAAACTGTGCAGCCATTGTCTTGTCAGAGGGGAAGCAAGCTGACCTTCAACAAGGGGAACAGGAGAGGAGAACTCTGGTCTCCAACTATCAACTCTGTGCTCTGTGCAACCTCTGAATCAGCAAAGGCTCAGCGTGGTGGAATAGGAACCTTCTAGATAAATTCCTACTACAGCTCAATTTTATCTTCCAAAGAGGAGAATGAGAAAGAGGAAGATAGTCTTGACAGGTGGGAACTCACCTGGCCTCTCTGTTGGGCTGGGGCATTGCTAGGTGCTTCCTGTTGTTTGCAGGTAGGCTGTGTTGTTGTCCTGTTGAAAATGAATGATTCCAAAGAGCTTTAACATCAGGCAAGGCCACTCAGACAGGACCAAACCAAGACCACATCTTAAATACTGTCTGAATATAGGTGAAAATTTAGACGTCATTCCCAACACAAAATGAACACACATTGCTTCATTCTGGACACCGTAAGATGGTTTTCTTCTTACTGATCACAGCTCTAGCCTCATTCCAGTCTTCTAGTCTTCAACCCACTCACAGAATTGTTCCTGCTTGCCGACAGCATGCAAAGCAGAGCAGGGTCTCCTTAGTTTCTCCAAATCACCTAACAGAAACCCAATTTCATAATCTGTCCCTGCCACACTCTCCTGTTGGGACACTCTGGATTCCTCTTAGGACATTTTCCCTTTTGCATCAGGCAATAGACTCAGCTTTGATCAACTGCAGGTGTGTCCTGCTGGTCTTTGAAGGGCATTGGTACCCTCCTGCACTATGTCACTACTCAGTAATTATCAGCATCTCATCCGTTCTATTAAATGAGCAAGGATCAAGAAGTCATATTTGACATCTTCCTCTCAACCCCATACTCCATGATTTTACTGCATAAATAGTTCTCACAACCAATTCCTTTCCTACATCTTCAAAGCAACCTTGGTGGTCCAAACTGTGCATCTTGTCCACTGCAATGGTTTCTGAATGGGTCTCACTTCAGCTACCTTGACTTTCCATCTGCTTTCCATACTGTAAACAGTGGGACTCCTTTTTAAATGGAAAACTTAAAAAAAAATTTGCCTGTTGTGAGCACTTTAATGCTTCTTATTGCTTAAAATAAGAAATAATTACTTAAGGAGTCTCACAAGGCCATAAATCTAGCCAGTTCTTGTCTCTTCAGCCTCATCTCCTGTTCCTCTTCTCTTCTTTCTATTTCAGCCACATAGACTCTTGATCACTTCCTTGAACACCACCTGTCTCTTGCCACATACACCAGGATCTTTGCACATGCCTGCTCTCTGGCAATAATGCCCCCCCCATTCACTTAGTAAATGATTATTCATCTTTTAGGTCAGTTCAATTGTGCCTCGGTGTAGGCTTCTTTGATTGACCCAAACAACTCATTTATCTTATTTGTATCTCAGGACCACACATTTATCTGTGGTAGCACTTTATAAACTTGTATTAGTGTGATTCTTTGATTTCTTTCTTTTGGCTTTTGAAAACTTATGATGGTGTCCTTCTTGGATTAATACTCATCTTCTCTGTAAGACTCTTGCACCTCGTAGGTGTTTAATAAATATTTGTGGAATGGGTGAAGAGTCCCTGCTCTGCTGCTGGTGAGCTGCCTCCTTTCGACCATGTCATTGAACTTGGTTAACTCGATGCATCTGCTATGGCTACCACAGCAAAATAGCACAGTCTGGTGGCTCAAATAGCAGAAGAGTATTTTCTCACAGTTCCGGATGCTACAAGCCCAAGATCAAGATAGAGTCAGGACTGGTTTCTGATGAGGCTTCCCTTCTTGGCTTGTAGATGGTGGCTTCTTGCTGTGTCCTCACATGACTTTTCCCGTGTGCATGCTCCAGGGTGTGCATGGGCACTGTGTTGCCTTTGCCTCTTAGACAACACCAGCCTTTTAGATTAGGGCCCACCCTTATGACAGCATGTAGTCCTAATTGCCTCTCTAAAGCCCGGTCTCCAAACACAGGGAGCCTGGGGTCTAAGGCCTTAGTAGAGGACACAATTGAGTCCATAATATTAACCCTCAGACTCTTTATCCATAGCAGGGATAATTGTGCAAACCTATTCCCTGGGAGATGTTATAAGGGCAGAATGAGACACTGAAGCCCCTGAGACATGAAGTATAAACTCGTGGAAGGATGTAGGAGCCCACACTGACCAAGAGGGATTGGAGGTGACATCCTATCAGTGAAGAAATCATTTACAGATAAGAGAGCCCACACGGGGTGGGAGAATGACTGTTGTAGTTCAACATGAGAAGCATTTTTCTGTAACAGGAGGAGACAAGGTTTTAGATAATGAGCTGGACTTCTTGGGGTGTTGGTTCCCATGCCTTGCGCTCCTGCTGGAGGTTCTGTGGAGTAGGAGGCTGGACCAGAGATCTTCCAAATTCTCTTCCAATGTTGAGGTTTGTTGCCTTTATCTCATTAGCACCAGGCCTTGAGTTAATCTTCTCTGACCAGGTCTATTAGAGACCAGCAATCTTCTGAAAAGGACCAGACAGTAAATATATATTTTAAGCTTTGCAAGCTATGTGGCCTCTTTTGCAGTTACTCAATTCTGACATCGCAGCAAAGAAGAGGCTTCAGTGTGGAAATGAAATGCATGGAGCTGAGTTCCAATAAAGCTGTATTTATGGAGGCTCAGATTCAGCTTTCATATGATTTTCATGTGTCACAAAATAGCACTTGTCTTTTGGCTTTTCTCAAGCATTTAAATATGTAAAAACCATTCTTCTTTGAAAGCCTACCAAAAATAGGCAGTGGACTAGATTTGGCCTGAGGGCCATAGTTTGCCAATCTCTGATGTATACCATTAACTCGGAACTTGAAATGCCATTCACTTCCTGGCTCTATCCTTGGACCACCAAACTACACTGATTTTCAGGCCCGGTTGGAAAAATCTACTCTTCTCTAATTTGACTTACTGGCTAGACAGAACATTTACTTTATTGCTTCCATAAGTTTCATTTTACTGCTGGCTGTGAAAAAATTACTTATCCATTTGCCAGGTTATAGCAGCTGATGCTAAGACTCTAAAGCCAAACCTAGCCTTTCCCACGTTCCCTCTGCTTCTGGCCAGCCTTAATCCTGCCATATTCTCTGAGTCCCTGAGCTGCTGCCAATGCCAAGCCCCCAACCTGTAAAACAGCCTCTTCCAATAAGTATTTCCAGTCTCTAGATTTTAAAAATACCCCAGTGCCGTATTTAGATTCAATTACAAAGCAGAGACATGCATGTTAAGGAAGAGAAGGGTAAAACGTGACTGATGTTCTACCAGCAGTTCCTAGGCTACTTGGCAAGAGTGACTCCATCCTATTTAAAGATTGAGGTAAAGGACATTGTCACATTTTCTCTAAGAGCCTCAAATTAGAGCAAACAAAGTCTTTTTCAAATGCTTGGGTGGACATGATTCTGCCATGGATGTTTCTAGTGTTGGCCAATCTTTTGGTGATTGGGTCAAGATGTTAGGAAACAGCTCTGAATTTCTCCTGGCTGCTGAGTGATTCTGCACTCAAGCCTTCCTCTTCTTAATGGATTTGAGACCAGGTAGGGTAATGTGTAGGTGCCTAGAAGTGACCACCTGTAGCTCTGATGTATGCTTTGTCATGGGAAAAAATACAGACTCGCCTCTGTATCATGGCTGGCCAAGGGCCGAAGGAATATTCTGACGATAATGCTCAAATCTTTACAGTTTTAGTTTGGGGGCTATTCTGAGAAAAACTCTCAGGCTCATTTATTGATCAATGTTTACCAATCATCTCTCATGTTCCATGTCCTACAAACCCAATCAGAGGGTTGCACACCTGTGTTCCAATTTTAAACATGCCAATTTGTGTTACAAATGTGCGTATCTATCCCAGATACCCCATTTTTAGATAATGAAAAGGAGCAACTCTTTTTCTAGCCAGACTTCCATGATTCATTCATTCATTGATTCATGCATTCATTCCATTCGGCACTAATTCTGACTCCTGTTGTTTTTATTCTTGCAACAAATGTTTGATCATATCTACCAAGTACCAGGAAAGTTTAAGACATTGAGGACAAAAAAAGATAAACAAAACATATTTTAAGATAGTATATTGTTTAGTGGGGAGTCAGAAATTTAAAAAAAAAATGTTATTTCAATATGAAAAATAGCAGAACGCAGGTGTGAACCAGATGCCTTAGGGTGAGTGAGGAAAGTGAGAGAAGTTTGGCGGCAAGGTAAGTTGGGGAAAACCTCAGAGGTGGCCTATGAATGGGGCTGTGAAGAATGAGTGCTCCACCAGGGAGAAAACGGGAAAGAACATTCCAGGCAAAGTAGACAACTCAAGCCCCTTGCTGTGCAGAGAGCATGATTTTTTTTTCTTACGATGGAATTTAATCAAATTCTTATGTTACCCATAATTCTCTTTCCTCAGTCCGTATCTCCCCTTCCTTTGTGTCTTTCCTGGCGAAGTGGAATTCGGTGACCTTGAATGAGTAATTAGTGGAAGGCAGATGCTAACTAAATAAAGGAAGGGGCTTGAGAGGCTGGTGAACCTTTTTCAACTTGCAGTAGTGGACAGGCTTCTAAGGAGAGGGGGAGTCAATGTGAGCAATGTAGAAGGTTTTGCTTTGGTGGCCAGGACACATAACACGGTGTTGGAATGTCACCTTGGAGACAAGGGTGGTTTTGAACCTTCTGCCTCTCACAGCACATTGCAGACCCCACTTTGTATGAGGAGCGGCCCAGGTGGGGGTCGTCTGGCCCCCGAGGGAGGATGCAGATCTGCCTCTGCTGCTCCCTCTCTGCCCATGACCGAGATGGAGGCAGGGCCTTGGGGGAGAGGCTCAGTTTGCAGCTCCCCCAGCCCTCCTGGGAAGGGTCTGGAATTACTTAGCAATCAGGGAAATTTGGCCAACATGGCAGATGGGTAGGAGCAACACTTCTGCTGGGCCTGAGGTTGAAAATGAGGTAGGCTGCCATCATGCTGAGCAGGGACGGGGAGAGCAGGAGCCCACAGGAAGGAAGCCTGAAAGCTGCCAAGGTACATGACAAGCGGGGCTAACGGAGCTCCAGAGGCCTGAGCCAGGAGGAGGAAGCGATCAGTAGATACAGGGTTCCCTGCAGAACGCTGGCAGCAGGAGGAGTGCCATCACGAAATGCCCGGCTCTCACCACAGAAGGGGGATTTGTTATTTGCCTGGTCCGGATATTTCAAAAGCTGCTTCTCTTGAAGGTGTCATCAAAATTAAGATATCAGGAGATGGCAGCTCCCCTGCACTTCTCTTGACCAGATAAATGAATCACAAAACTGTTTTCAGTTCCCTGGGAGATAATGTGGAGAACTGGGGCTCTGCAGACCTGGCTCCAGACCAGCTCATGTCCCCCGATTCCTGGGACCTCCGGCAAGCTGTTGCCCTGGCTGGACCTCAGTCTCCTAATGTATAAATGAGGGCAAAGGGGAGGCCAAATAAATCTCTAAAATTTCTCTCCCATTGCATTTCAAAACATTGCGATTATGTGTGTGTGTTTTAAAGAGATTATCAAATTTAAAATGATAGGAATACCCAAATCACTGTTAGTGGGAACAAAAATTAGCACAACTCATTTGGAAAGCAATTTGGCAATCTATGTCAAGAGCCATGAAAATGTTCATGCCATTGACTCAATAATTTCTTTCCTGGAAAACGACTCTCAAAAAGTGTTCTGAGGTTCAGAAAGAAAAAAAAAAGTTGTTCTCCTTACTATAATTTTTAAGTGAAAAATTATCCAGCATTGGGTGTTTAACTGCTAGTCCATACATGGATGATTAAAAATAAAGATCAAAGCATGTAAAATGACAGTTTTAATAGAGAAACATTTATTATAATATTCGGTTTAGAAAAAACAAGATGCCAAGTTATATAAAGAATATGATTTCAATTATGCAAAAAGGCATAAGCAAAGTGGAAGAAATTATTAAGTTTAACTGTTTGGGGATTATTGATTTAATTTCTCTTTGTTCTCTTCTAATATTCTATAATAAGCTTGTATTACTTTCATTATAATAAAAAATGAAATAACTCAAGTTTATGATTATTAGTTGGTCATATATATTAAGAAGCTGTCAGAAAAGATGGAAATAACCATAATTACAGAACTTCATTTGTTATATAAAATGAAATTATGTACCATATAGCTCAGCAGCTGATGGATTACTAGGTCCCTGCATTCAGTCAAAAACTCTAGGTTCAAATTATGGTCCTTACAAATTCCACCTTTTTAAAAAAATAAGTTCCATCTGTGGATCTCAGGAGTGTTATCTGTAAAATAGAAATTCAGCATTTTTTAATACAGAGCATGTGTGAAGTATCTGTGATGTGCAGCAGTAATATTAAGTTAAAATATGATCCACACTAATAAAATATTCCTACATTAGTGGACATCTTCACTGAGTCTTTGAACTTGAACAATGAGTGGGAGTCAGTCAAATGAGGACCCTATAGTTAGAGGAAATAGCAAACCTACTATTGGGGACCTACCGAAGTGTTTTATGCAGGGAAGTGATCCAGTAACAAAGTATATAACTGAGATCATAGGCTTGGTGTCATAGATATGTGTTCAAATCCTGACTTTGTCTCTTCCTAGCTTTGTGACCTTGGGGAAATTGCTCAACAACTCTGTGCCTCATTTTCTTCACCTCCAACCTCCCTGCCTCAGTTTTCTCTTACCTGCTTTTCATGAGTGTTGTGTTTAGAGACAACTTTTATAAAGTGTGTCCTAAAGCAGTAATTCCTCTCTTTAGCAAATGTCTATTGAATAACCTGTACAGACAATATGTGGTAAAACACGCTGAGAATAAACCATAAACTAGATAGACACCTTGCCTTGCTCTTCTATCTAGAATATATGATGTTATTATACTTTCTCACCATTCTCTATGTGCCATGTCATCCCATCAATTTTCATTACTGCTGTGATTTCCAACCCACAGGCGTATGAGATCATGGGGGGAGGGAAGATCATATGTCGGGCCTCTTGCGCACCCCGCGACGCCCCTTTCTCCTTCCTGCCCCACTGAGTGCCCTCTGGGGGAGAGCAGATGTTGTGCTCGTGGGCTAGGGTAGGAAGAATGGGATGCTGCAGAGGCTTCTGGGAAGTGGGAGGCTCCCCCAGCCCCCCAGCCAGGCTCTGCTGCCACCCTGCCCAGACGGGGGAGATGAGGAAGAGAAAAGAGGCGGACCACATTCTCCTTCCAAAGAGCTCCTTGGAGATGTGGGGAATAATTATGGCAAATGTTTCAGCAGCCACAGGGGGAGTGAAGGGGGAGGAGGATGGGGCGGGGGCCAGAGCCTGGTTAATGATGGAGCAGATGCCCACCAGCACCTTGGGGTGAATGCATTAAGGGTCTGGAGCTGTCATGCCCCCTTCCCCTCACATTTATTCACAGGCTCCTGCAGCACCCAGCTGGGGCTGGTTTAGGGTGGGTTTTGCCTCAGTTGGAGAGAGATCTGCGAGTTCAAAGCCTTCGCCTTATTTCCCTCCCTCCCTTCCTCACCGTGGGCCTCCTGTTGTGACCCTCTGATGACAGCCTCTTCCTCCCACAGGCCACTTTCATTGCTTTGCCTGAACCAGTTTGGGAACTGCTCTCCAGACCTTCAGGGAAAAGAGAAGAGGAGGGGCAGCCAAGCCTCCTCTGGGTTCCCCAGCCTCCCCTCTGCTCCGTGACCTGCTGGTGGCCAGGAGCCAAGTTCATCCAGCAGGGCAGCCTGTGATTGTTCCTCTGGGAGAAGCCTTCAGAGCTTGGTGCCACTGCCTGAAGCCCAGATTTATGCAAATCAGGCAGCAGGGACACAAAGAGCTGAGAGAGGCCCCAGTTCTCATGTCCTGCATGGCCATTTTGATACTCAGAGCCTTGTCACCGTGGCTCTGGGCCTGAGGCAAAGCTGACCAACAAGACCAGGACTCGGTGGCCCTGATTCTCCTCTGGTCTCCTTCATTGCTTGTTCCTGCTGCATCTTCCCAGGAAGAGATAAAACCTGGAAACTCACAGAGGGAAAGGACTCCGATTTCGCCCTCGCTCCTCCTCTCAGCATCTTCAAATATGAATCGCCTCCCCCAGGGCCCAATTCAGTCCACCTTTGCTACAGAGAATATTCCACCTCCCCCAGCACCTCTCGTCTCTTCCTGCTGAATTCATTTGTGACTTAGCACTTGCTTTTCTTCTAATAATTTTTTTTCCTGGGGATGATTCTTACTCTCTCTGGGGAGATCTTGAAGTTTCTGAAGGACCTGTGTGTTTCCGAGCCATTCTGAATGCCCGGCAGAGACAGTGCTTCTCAGACAGTCCACCTGATTGTGCATGTGCATGTCACTCTATGGGTGACGTTTACCATAGATCCGTAAAATCAACATGGTTAGTTATCAGGGATGTCTGTAATCTCTGGCCTAACTAGAAAAAAAAGTGGCTGGGAGATAAGCAGGTACAAATCCATGGTTTCTAATTCAGTGGTGATTTTTCCTACATAAATGAGATGAGTGAATACGGTGAGTAATTTCAGCCTGGATAACACAAGTGAACTCATTGGAAAAGGGGCGCTTAACACATTATTGGCTTTATCATTGTTATGCTGTCATTATTCTCGTAATTTCATGATGTGGGTTGTCAATGAGATTCGGAAGTGACCTTGGAGGTCACTCAGTCCAATGTCCTACCCAAAAGACTGCTCTCCGGCTTAGCAAAAGCTGAGGTAAAATGCTAAATCTGTTCACAGGGCAGAAGCATATAAGGAATGTGAAATTGGCGTGAGGCATTTGCCATGCTGGGGAGAAAGCACAGGCCTGAAATAATGGGCTCTGTCTGGCTCCGCACTCTGAGATCTATGACCTTCCATGAGACCATTTAAAGCAGAGGTTGCAAATTGGCTCTTCCGGGGTTGAGTCCCACCTGCCAGGCTGTTTGGTTTGGCCTGCATATGATTTCTTAATTTTAAAAGAGAAATCAACATTTAAAAATCAGGAAAGTACCTAAGACGAGGAGGAATTTTTTGCTTTCTCTTTAAAACGTAGAAGAACTGGAAACAAGGGTCCTGTGGTTGTCCTTGGAAGCAGTTGAAGGAGTTTCCTTTAGATCAGGGTAACCTCTCAGTTTGCTTTAGTCCTCACTGTGCCCTAGTGCCTCTCTGTCTCTAAGACCAGGTATCAGTGCCACTCATCCTTATGCTTATTTAAAACATTTTCCTCTGTCTTTCCATCCCTCCCTCCATCCTTTCTTCCCTCTGGATGGTGGATTTCTTGTGGTCAGGAACTGCCTTCCTTTTTCTACAGGTGCCTGTGTCTGACAATAATGTACACTCTTGGGGTGGATAGCAAATTTCTCTCACTCTTCTTAGTTTCGAGTAGACCAGCAAGAGACGTCATTAGCCAGAAGAGAGTAAACAAGATAACGAGAGGAGTGTTATCTGTAAATTCAGCAATATGAACGCAAGTCACTGGGTCAGAGGTGGTAAAAACAGTGTTTTGGGCCAGTCTTACTGTCACAAGGAGCTGAATGGAGAAAGACTGAATGGCACGAGTCTCTCACTTGCTACAGCTTCTCTACCAGAAGATAAGAAATCACCCTGCCAAGTCTGAGAATGGGGATGGAGGATAGCATGGGAACCAATCATCAATCAATGTTCAAATCAATGGATCACCGATGCTCACACATGCATTATCACAAGAAGTGCTTTGTCGGGCTTCTCCTGAATTCTGGCAAGTGTGCCATGAAGGCCCTGCATCCTGTCTGGCTGACTGAGGCACTCCTCCCAGATGAGCTATCCCCACTGATGCAATGTCATCCTCAGTGTCACTTTGTCATTGTCTCCTGCACATCCTTTTAAGTCTGAGAGTCAGGGGTTTATTCCAGGCCTGGTGGAGTGTTGGCCATAAGTGAGCACCTAGAAATACTTGCTTCTTTGTCCCAGGAGAGCCCCCCAGAGGCTGTCCTTCTCTACCCAGCCTTGTTTTCCAGCACTGAGCACTGAGGAAGGCTTCTGACTTCCTGGGGGAGCTTGGGCAGGGAAGAGAGGGGCCAGTTCCTCATATGCTTCATGTTGCATGTCTGAGGATCCTACTCTTTTCTGGGAGGTTTGGGGAGATATGGCTACCAGGAACCTTGTCTTGGAATCTACTATCCTCTGTTATTCCCTGCCACATGAACTTGTATTTGATCACTCCTTCCTCCCTTTTGCTAACCTCCAGGGCAGGGACCCTGGTGTGGGCACCTGAAAATCATTGCTCACCCATCTTCAGGCACCTGGCACCATCCTGGCACCCAGCTGAGGCAGCTGGCTTGCCTGACTGCTCAGTGTCTTCTCCACATCTATCCCTGCCTCCTCTGTTGCCCCTGGTCAAAAGGGACATTTCATAGATGGACCCTTGAATATAGAATGCCAAAGGGAAAATGACTTACTCCATTTTAGCTCTCTGCTTCATTTGATTTGATTTGATTTGATGCAATTCTGGGGATTAAAAATATGGCCTTGCACTTGCTAGGCAAGCCTTCTACCACTGAGCCACACCCCTAGATCACTATTTCTTTTAAGATATATATAGTTCTTTTGCATATCCTTAATGCCCTTCTTGGATACAAAAACTGGTTGCTATTAGAGCAAGTCAGAGGTGAGGCCAAAGGGGCCCGGTTCTCACATGGGTTAGCAGTGGGCTTACAGAAAGCCAGGATAGTGAGGAGTGATTGACAGGCCAAACACATGGACTTAGGGTGCAGCTGACTGCTTTATGACTGACAATTTGACGTGTCTTCCTTCCACCAGAAGCATTGATTGTGTATCCAGAGAGCAAGTGGCCAATTGCAGCAATCCAAGCTGCCAGCAAGCTTTGATGACTTCTATAAACCATCAGGAGATATATTCCATGCTGGGTTGCTGATAGGTATTTCCTAGGATTTGAAGGCCACCTGGGTATCACCCCTAGGCTTTTCAGCTATAGCATATGCCCTTCACTCACTCTCTAGGGCTCTCCAACTCATCCAGTTTCTGTCTGGTCTACAAATGCCTGCTTCAACTGTGGCTCTCTCAAGCCTCATACTGATGCAGTTTTATCTTCCTGTTGTCAAAAACCTTCTGCAAAACCATTGCTTCAGCTACCTTGAGCATGTTTCCACTGAGCATGTCCCTTTGTGAATCCCCCAATTCTCTGATAGCTTCCTCACCCTGCCCCCATCCTGCTTTCTTCATCTGTTTAATCTGTTTGCTGTGCACTTTGAACCCTTGCCCTGGAAGACATGGCATGACACTATCTATTCCAACTTCAACTGTTATGCAGGGCATGTTTGAAAGGTGCATTCTTCATGTATTATTCATGGGCATTATTGGAGATCAGTGTGCAAATCAGCGTCATTGGACACCCTGGAGACGGCAGCAGAGTCGCCTGCACTTATAAATTGGACAGTATCATTTCCTGAACAGCGGACTTGCTCTGCCTTCTGGGGGGAAATGACAGTCTCATGGATCTTCTGAGAACAATCATGCCTTTGAAGGAGATCACCAGACCATTTTACTTGCCATTCGATGCATGTACTTATAGTGGGACATTTCATCCAGGTTTGATCCACTTGGTTGATACCTTATTCAGACCCAAACTTTGGTCAAGGCCCTGTTGAAGTCATGGGAGAGTCATAGGTTTCAAAAAACAAAACAAACAAACAAATAAATAAATATATTAAAATAAAAACTTTATTTTTTTATGTTTGTTTGCTTAGCATGTCAATGTAGAGAACATATCCAGTCTAAGGACACTCTTCACTAGCAGGCAGATGGTGCAGGAGGACACTGGGAAAGGCAGGGTTGTGAAGGTGAGCTAAGGTAACTCCTGATTTCTTTTCCAAGTCCTTCTTCTCTGTTCCAGCTTCCCTTTGTGCCACTGGACTGTGCAAGGCACCTCTTGCCCTGGAGAAAGTGATTCACATGTTGGGTGGTAGAAGTTTTTCTTCCCACCTGTTTCCCTAGAAATACCTGTGATTAGAAAGACTATGGGGAGGCTCAAGGGAGATGTGTTTTATTGAGAGAGATCAAGGGTTGTGGCCCTTGGTGGGAGACACTTGGGTACACACAGGACTTCCCAGAGCATCTCCAAATCCTCATGCCCAGGAGAGCTCTTCTGAGCCTCTGGGTAAGGCTAGTTGCATGCCATGTAGCTCAGATACTCTGGATGGTGTTCTCTGTGCTAGCATTCTGCATGCTTCAACAGAGAATGGCAGTAAATTAGGGTTTTAGAGAGAACTATTCTCTGAGGATTCAGTACAGGTATGTACTAGACAAATTTATTTACTCACAAGCAGGCTAGATTTGAAAAGAGTATTGTAGTCAATTTGTTCCAGAAGTCTAAACAACAGTATAAAAGCAGTCACTTCTGCCGTTGGTTGGTAAGGGGTAGAGTTTAAGCACCTTTGCTATAGGGCCTGGCTTGGCTCTATCTATAGAAGTTCTCATGTGGAAAGTTTTAAATTAAGGGCCTTTGTAGGGGGAAAAAAATGAATAGCCTTCTCAAGGATTCAAAGGAGAAATACATTTCTCTAAGCATTTGACTCCTTACAGTAACATCTCAAGTGATCAGAGCCCAGCAAACCTCAAACTTTGGACTTATTCATTTAGTTGGGAGTTTGTGAATGTTGACTAGATGCTAGGTATAGGGGTTAAAATAGGTGGAAGATGGATTCTCTATCATGTACATGTGTGTGCATGTGCACCCTTGTGTGTGTGCTTATGTGTATGTGTGTCTACATGCACATGGGCACAGGTGTGTTGCAGGAAATTAGGCTAAAGGTTATGATTCAGTGGGATGAAGGTAGAATGGAGGGGAGGTAAGATTGTTATGGGAAGAGGAGGAGAAAAGCACCCCGTCTAACTGGTGGGGGATGGAGGGAGAGACAGATGCTCGAGTTGGGTCTTGAAGGATGATGACGGTCATTGCAGGGAGAGGCAATGGGTTGGTCAAGGCAGAAGAAAAATGGGGATAAAGGACAGAAGCAGGAAGGCAGATGCTGTCTAGGGAAACTGGGAGGAGTTCTACAGCTGGGAGATGGGATGCATGTAGAGAAGGTTGGAGAAGATTCATGTTCAAAAATCTGAAATGAGGTGCTAAGGGGTTGGGAAGCTCATTCAAGTTTGGGGGGGACTTGCTGCAGATTTAAAACAGAACTGTGCATGTTTGAGAAGTGACTCCAGAAACAGCATGGAGGCTGGACTAGGGGAGAGTGAGATGAGAGGTGGGAGTGCTGATTATAATGCCATGGCCATAACTGAACTGGGAAAATTTCCTCCAAGACAGCGGGGAAGGAAAGGTGGGAAGAGCAGATGGACCTGTCCCTGAGGAGGGGTAGGGTCAGAACTGGACACTGACTGAGATGCTGGGAAGACAGGGTGACTTTCAAGCTTCCAGGGTCAGATAAGGAGCCTGGGGAGCTCCTCCATGAAGGAGGAGACCCCAGTTGGAAAAATCTGTGTCACCTCAAGGAGCTACTGAAAAGCAGAATTAACTTGTAATAAGAAAAGGACACTTTTAGAACTCTAAACCAGACAGTCCTTGACTGTGAGTGTGAATTCCAGGCTTTGGGGTAGCCTTCTTCAGTCATCTGTCTCTCTGCATGGGGACAAGACCACTGATACTTAGGATGGTGACCTTGAAACCTTACTCATCATGATCGAGGCGGAAATATTCGGTTATCTCCATTCATAGGAAAGTGAACTCGGGCATTTGAATTTGAATTTATTCATACTCTGCACATTGCCCACTTTGGAAACAATATGAGACAATGTATAGAAATAGACTGCTCCAGATAAATATTTCATGGGAAAGCAAAGCAATAGGTGCTGTCCAGGGCATTGGAGTTGAACAAATGTCACCATTTGATGACAAAATACCACAAAACAAAATCTTGCATTCTTTCCACTGAGACAGAAAATATATTAAATTGATTCCTTTAGGGTAATATAAAGCACACAATTTTTAATCAGTTGTAAAAGTATATTTATGCAACAAAATTTAAACAAGATCTGTAAATAATTTTTTTTCCAGTCAGGTAATACCAGTCTTGAAGACAACCAAGGTTTAAACTGGCACATTTCATCCTCATCCCTAAGGCCATCCTTTAAACTATCTTTGAAACAATCTTTCCTTCTATTCTAAGACCAGACCTCCATCTCTTTGTGCCTGGACCTTCACCGTGGCACCCTGATGCTCTTTCCCCTCTCCTCCCTCTTTCTCCTCTGACCCCCTCCTATGTGTACTTTGCTTGTTCACTGATATGTGGATGACACCCTAATTTATATTTCCAGCTCTCCCCTCTCTCTGATTCTACTCAGCATTTCCATAAGGAATGTCTAAGAAGAGTCTTGACCTAGAAAAATTGAAAGTCAGCCACTGATATTGACCCTCCACACTTGCTCTTCCTGTTGTCTTTTCATCCTAGGGAATGGCAATCCTATATTTCCTGTTGCTTATTTCAGCAAATTCTGTTGTCTCTACCTTCAAAATAGATCCAGGTTATGACCCCCATCACCACCTCTAGCCTCCATTCTGCCATCATCGTCAGGATTTATCACCTGGATTCTAGTAACAGCCTCCTACCCAGTTTCCTGCAGCTGCCTGGGTTCTTACAGATGTGATCCCGCTAATAAGTGAGTTCGATTGTGTCCCCCTTCTGCTCAGAGCCTTCCAGCAGCTCCATCATCCTCAGAGTAAATCCAAAGTCCCTCTGGCCTGCTGGGCCTCTTCTTCTGGGTCTCGGGTCTTTCCTGGCTTCTTCTCTGTTACAGTCTCCCCCTCACTCACTGTGTTCTCCCCACACTGGTTGCTTTCCTATCTTACACACCAAATTCCATTGGTCTCCTGCCCTGCTCTCCAACCCTGGCCCATGTGGCTCTTTCCTCTGTCCTCTCCATCTGTCCAAAGCTTCCTTGTACTTTAGAGGCACCTCGAATTTGCTGTCTCCATGAAATCTCCCTTAAAATTCCAGTCGCCTCTGGGTTTTCTAAGCCCAGTGTTATTTTGGACCCTCGTGCTGGTCTCCTCACTGTGGGAAATGGCCTTGTTTCTCTTACTGGAGTGATAGGGCAGGCATGGCACTAGCTAACCATGGGATGATAACTTCCCCGAGACTGAGGAGTATTTCTTTGGTTTCTATCCTTCTATAGCTTATTATTTGGATCCTCAGCATAGCTACCTGTCTACCTGTCAAAAAAAAAAATCTCATTTGGATTCTTTAGTTTGCATTTATCTCTGTGTCAAGCTAGGAAAGGGGATGCAGGTAACTGGTGGGCATGGCTCTTAGAATGGTTCTGACCACTGTTTGCTCAGCAATGAAGGGACGTGAGCTACCAATAAATACAACAGCGTGGGTGAATCTCCCTTGTATTATGTGAGTGAGAGAAGCCAAAGGATACATGTGACATTCTGGAAAAGGTAGAAAGTATAGGGATGGGCACAGACCAGTGGTTGCCAAGGTCTGGCAGTTAGGGAGGAGTGACTCCAAAAGGACAGCATGAAGGAATCTTGGGGGTGATGGAACTATTCTGTGACAGCTGTGGAGGTGGATCTATGGCTACATGTTTGTTTGTTAGCCCTCAGAACTGTATACCAGGAGCAGTGGGTTTTACTGTTCCTGAAATAAATTTAGGAAATGCGCGCGCACACACACACACACACACACACACACACACACAAACCAGAACAATGCCTAAGCAATACTTTTTTAAAAAAATTTAAGCATATAATAAATATTTCTATTAACAAGTTGGGAGAATAACCTTGCTCTGCAGGGAGTGAGGTATATAGCCATGGCAAGAACTTATTTACTTATGGAGTATTACCTGAACAAAATAGAACTGTATATCTGGTTTTTGAAATATCCAATTGTTTTTGTTTTGTAGGGATAACATATCATCTCTTTAAAATAACACAAGGAAAACTATATGAAAAACGTTATCATTAAATGGTGATTACTTTAATACAAAATAAGTGTTTTAGTTTTTTAAAAGGCTCTGATGCCCAAAGAAATACATTTTTGTTATTATCCCTGTGCAGAAAAAAGAAGAAGAAGAAGAAGAAGATTGGAAGCACATCCATAACAAACAGAAGTAACTGTTTCCCCCATTTTTCAGAGATGAAAACTAAAAGGGAATTAATATTGAGTCCTCCAAGTGGTAGACACTGATGAATTTATTAGTTCTTATAATTACCCTAGGAGGAAAACAGAGTTATTCCCATTTTATGGGGGCAAAGTGTGAGACCCAGAGAGGAGAAGTTTCTTACAGATTTCAGGGCTGGCTGGCTGGCTGCCAGGGCAGGATCCACTCGGGGTCTGTGTGGTGCAGACACACGCTCCTTGCTGTGCAAATGGAAGCCAGCCAGCAGCTCAGCCCACAAAGACAAGTCTCCAGCCTGAGCAGCATGCGGCTCTCGAGCCCGGCCTTCGCTGAGGACCTCTGTCTGGCAGCAGGACCTATAACCCCAGGCTTCTGTCCTGTGAGTGGCCTCAGTTTTGTCACTATGGTGAGGAAATCTGTCCCCTTGCGAAGTCACTGAGGTGGGGCTGGGATCTAAGTCACATCTTCCTCAGCTGCAGTGCCAGCACAAAAACAAACAGCCTCTTAGGGGGCCCTTGTGTCAGGAAGATAAATGCTGTCTCATTGATTCCCTCACCCAGGAGCTTGTCCGCAATGGCAGCTGCTAGACTGAAACGCTTTGAAGATTGAACCCAGGAGTCCAGTTCCAGCCTGGCTTGCAGTCTTGACTAGCAATTCAGATTTGCATGACACATTTAAGACCCTGCCACAGGCAAGGATGGGAAGTTAAATGAATGAAGGCACAACTTTTCCAAGGACATCCTTAGAGGGCTGCCAGTACCTGTGCAGATCACAGTGTCATAGGATTTACAGCCACCCACCCCAAGAGTTGCACAGGTGAAAATGGACTTCAAGGACAAAGGGAAATCTTGCAAGGCAAAGGAGTCCAAAAAAGAGAGGGTGTGTGGTCCACCTCTTGCAGCAGATGGTGAAAGGTGAAAAGTCACTCAGAGTTTTATGTGTGAACTAATGAGTGTGCATATACCTTTGTGTGTGTGCATCAAGGTTTTTGGACCAGTTAATGGTGTCACCTCATTTCTCTTACCAGCCCCAGCCCCCCATGTCTCTGCCCTGTGTCTCCTGCTGCTCACATCAAGAGTCCTCAGAACATGGGGGCTCAGGCCATTACCCTCAGTGTTCCAAACATTAAGGAAGTGCCACATGTCATGGGTAAGATGAGGGTGTGGACAAGAACAGAAGATCATGTCCAACCTACCCATGTCCATCTGATCTCTCACACTGGAAGAGCCTCATGCAGTAGTGCCACTGTCCACCAGGTGGCACTCATAGTTTAGCTTTAGTTTTATTTCTATTGATGGGGAAATTTGCCCTGGTACCAAGGTAGGAGAACACATGACTTACACTTCCCCATTTATGAGCTGATTTCATGTACTGCCAAGTTTTGGGTCCTATTGTGTTTTGCACGATTGTAGTTTCTTCTTTTCCCCTGGGATCTTGGGAGCAACAGGTGAGAGAGTAGACTTTGCAACCTGAGCTGGAGGGTAATTTCATCACAATCCCACCCCCACCCAACAATAGCTCTAGGGATAAACTGTCATTTTTTTTTTCCTTATCTCTTGCTTCCCTATCCCTTCCCATGTTTCTCTTCACAGCCAGAATGGCATGACCAGCTGATGGTTTACTAGCATCTGAAGTAGGATGGCCTTTCCAGGTTCATTACATAGTGGCCAAGGCATGGCTTGTCAGCCTCAACAAATGCTCACTCACCCCTGGGCCTCAGAGATCAAAGTCCAGAGGGAAAACCTGATGGTAGGCTTCTGTTTGAGGGAGGGCATCAGTAGGTGTCTGAGATGCTGTGGATCCATCAGATTGGATTTTCTATGGCAGTTTCCCCTGGGGAGGCTGTAGGTAGGGCTGGGATGGCGAAGGTTCTCGAAGCCTCTTAGTGATATTATTGGCTTGGATCCAGTTATTCAAGGTTAGGAACAAAAGACTATCATTCCTGTCCTCAAAGAATCCAACCTACTTGGGAAGACAAGGAATTTAGTCACTGCATGAACACACAAAGTAATCCTTGATAAGTATTATAGGATGACAAATTTGCTCTGAGAGTCCATGAGAAAACCCGTCCCTGAGTCCTGGGAGGTTGGGGAAGTCTTCAGAGAGGGAAAGACATAGGTCAGGCCCTGGTGGGATCAGGACAGCAGAGAAGCCTGAGCAGACATGCCCCAGATGCAGGGAAGATCACACAGCAGAAGCATGAGTGTGGGCCTGTGGGACCAGAGAGCTGGGGCTCCATTAGTTGGCCCCCTCAATCATGAGTGGCTCCTTTAAAAATTCTATTTCCTGAAAAGATCAAATCACAGTAAAACCCCAGTTCCTCCCTTTATGGAAGGATGGTGTCCCTGAAGCCCAGAAAAATGATTAATCTTTAAAGCAGTATTTATTTCTATTCTTATTAGGCACTGAGACTGACCTCATTCATTCAACACATATTTATGGAGTATTTTCATTGTGCTAGATGTTTTGTGGGAAACTAAGATATATCAGGCAGAATTATTCTCTCTGGAGTCTTTATGTTAGGAGGGAAGACTAGAAACGGGAATATAACTATACTGTCAGAGAGAAAGACAAAGGCTCTAAGGGAAGCAAAGAAAAAAGCATTACAGGAGTCCAGAACAAGAGAACAATGATTTTCAGCTGGGGTTTGAGGCCAGATGTGCTCATATTGTGGCAAGGGCAGAGGAAGAACATTTTGCATGGAAGAAACGGCAGGCAAAATCTAAGGGGGCTGGGAAGAGAAGATTGGGGGTGGGGAACAGAGCCCAGGAGAAGGGGTAGTGAGGAAGGACTGGGGCCAGATGAAGCCTCAGGTGGCAGGTTAGGAGTCTGAGTGCAGCAGCGTCCTGCAAAGTAGACCTTTGAGTAGGTGGGCAAATGGGTTTTTTAAAGATTTGTGTTTCCAAAGAGTAGCATATTATACCAACACATAAGAAGGACGAGCAGAGGGCAGAATGGAAACACAGGGGTCTGGTTGAAAGGCTGACTTACCAGTTCTGGGAAGAATATGACATTCCTAAATTGGCATTTATTCTTATCATTACAAAAATTACCAAAAATCCCAAGAGAAAAATTAAAGAATCAGAGCCATGCAAATTCCTATTTAGGTTAAAATGGGAGACATATATAATTCACAGATCCTACAAATGTGTGTTCATGGTTACCCAAAATAGCCAAGAACGGAAAGAAATAATGCAAGAAGAAGTGACCAGAACAGACGAGGAGAGGGGTGAGGGACTGCTACGTCAGAAAGACCAGCTTTTCCTGGAGGTGAAGAATATACTGAGGTGCAGAAACCATATCCTGTGTTTACTACAGTAGATGTGGGACCTGGGTTAATCAGAGATACTGGTAGACTGGTCACAGAATGGATTTGGTAGAAGCAGAGAATGAAGGCTTCATCAATAATTCTATCTATGGGCCACATTTTCAAGAATGCTTCTCTTCTATGGCATCATAGATTGTATTGTAGACAGCTGCTAGACTTCCTACCAGAAAGTTAATTCCCACAAATAGCTGATCCCAGGATTCAGTGATGACCAAGAAAAAAACTGCAAGTGCTAACTGACAAACCTTAAGAATAAAACAAAGCAAGAGAGCATCAAAACTTACCAGCAAATGAAGACTATTCACAAGAAAAATGTTGCTACAATGCAGAATATTGTGACCAAATATTTGACTACCAATTGAAAGAAAAACATACACAAAATAACTATACCTACAAATAAAAAGTTCAAAGAAAAAATATAAGAATTTGTGGAAGAGGTGACAAGATAATATGAGAAGACAACATTTGAATGGTCACATTGGAGAAGGAAAAAATAGCTATCAAAGAAATAAACAAAAAAAAATGAAAGAAAACCAATGGAGAGCAATCTTATCTGATGTGAAGATGTTGAAGAAGGAATGAGAGAAATTATAAAAATGAATGCAAATTCAAAATAGACAGGTTTGATACAACATTATAATTGGAAAAGAAAGGCAAAGGGCCTTCAGTATTACTTCTTAAAAAAATCATTAAAACACACTGATTTAAACTGTTTGACTTAAAATGTAGCCAAAGAAGTAAACAAAGAAAAAAGCATACTTTTAAATATTTATAGGAATAAAATATTAGATATCCAGTTAAACAAGTTTGTAAAACAGCAATGGATTAAGCAAAGAGAAGCATAGAGAAAGAATTATCATAAATAAAGTTAGGAATTAATGGATAGGAAAACTGAAAATCCATGAACTAAAGCTATATCTAACAACTAATATTTTACCAAAAAATAGAATAAAGTGGTAGGTAATCTAAATGGAAAGAAATACTACCTATTTCAGGAGGAGAAAGAGGTAATCAAAATATATAATATAAGAAAATGATAGAGGAAAATCATTACAATCATTATCTAAATAGGAGAATTTAGATCTAGTTATGTTTTGCTCAGTTTTATATATGTGAATAAATTTGCAAATTTGACGTAAGGCAATTAATAATTTTTTAAAAAGTGCAATTTATCAAAATTAACCCTAAACCAGATAAAAATAGCTTAAATTAAGCTAATTTAAACCAAAGAAATGGATAATCCCACTAGAATAAATTCACTTATATAGATGAATTTAATTCAATCAAAACTTTTTCCTTCTCTTCTCCTCTCCTCCTCCTCCTCCTCCTCCTCCTCCTCCTCCCCCCTCCCCCTCCCTTCCCCCTCCCCTCCCCCTCCCCCTTCCCCTCCTCCTCTTCTCCCTGCCTTCCCTTCCCCAGCACTGGGATTGAACTGAAGGGTATTCTATCACTGAGCTCCAACCCCAGCCTCAGACTCCCTTTTTGTAAATACCTTGACTTGTAAAGTGACACACTGATCACACACCATCAGTTGGTAAAGCTAATCATGTAACCATACCTGTGGTCCCTATTGGGCAGCCCCTTTCCAGTAGCAACCTTAGAATTATTTCAGTGACTAGCTGACAAGCATTGTCACACATATATCTCTGTGTAGGTAGACTCAACATTATAAAAATATGAATCTCCTCATGCTAATTTTAAAATTTGATATAAAATTACACAAGTATTTTTAAAATATACAAGGTACTTTATATATTATATAGAAAACAAAAATATGAATACCACCACAAAATTCTGTAAAAAGAAGATAAGTGAGAGGTAAATTGTTTTGACATATGTTATACTTTTTTCTTTTCTTTTCTTTCTTTTTTTTTTTTTTTTTGTAACCCAGGGACACTCACCGATTGAGCCACATCCCCAGCTCTATTAAAATATTATTTAGGGACAGGTCTTGCTAAGTTGCCTAGAGCTTTGAACTTACGATCCTCCTCCCTCAGCCTCCTGAGCCTCTGGGATTAGGGGTGCACCACCATGCCTGGCCTGTTTTTTGTTTGTCTGTCTGTTAGTTTTGTCGTGCTGGGGATTGAACCCAGTTTTTTTGTGTACACTAGGCAAAGTGCTCTAGCACTGAGCTATTTTCCCAGCCCCTAAAACATTATTAATTCACAAACTGTGTGATACCAGTGAATGAATTGATAAATGACCAAAGGAAAATAATTGAAAACCCAGAAATAATCCAAAATGAAAATGAGCAAATTTAGGATATAATACTCGAGTACATAGATCATTGGGGGAAATGATAGATTACCAGGTAAATTCCAAATAGGTTAGAGATATAAGGATAACAAATAAAATCATAAAAATTAACAACTAAATGTGGGAACATTTTTAATTTTAGTTTGGGGAATATCTTTCTAATTATAATTTAAAATTCATGAAATCATAAAAATGGTTTGGTTAATTGGACCACTGAAAAGCTAAACATTTCTGCTTAGCATTTGTAGTTTTCTAAAATATTGCCTTTTATCTTGGGCCTAAATAAGTCATTCAATTTAATTGCAGTGATAATAATAGAATATTTACGACCAAGTTCATGAATGAGTAGATGATGACAATTGTATTACAACTGCCACCTAATTGACAGTTCTACCATTGATTGTTAAGATCAAAGATGTAAAAATCTTCTGAAATTCAAGTGTAAATATCAATGACATAGAAAATATATACTTGTATTACTGAGAATAAATATTCTATGTACCATTTTGAATCTAAGATAACTAATAATTGATCAATATAAATGTAATTATGGTTTCAAAAATTTGCCATAATAATTTATATATTTTTTGTTGGAAGATTAATTATGTTAGTAATTTTAAAATAGCATATCAGTAATAATCCTAGTTTTTTATTACAAATTTCAGAACATTTGTCATCCTTTTGCTAAACTCTGACCAGCTGCTATTATTTGTATTTAGCAAAAAAGAATGAATGGGATTCCATTTTATTGACATTTTGCCCTCCCACATACACCCATACCCACACTTGTGCACACTAACTGCATTTTTCTCAATATGTTCCAGGGCCAAAAAGGACTGATAATGTCTACATCAGGGAAAAATAAACAAGAGCATATTCATGAATCAGATTTCTGTTTTTAGTGCTATTGTGTAGGATAATTGTCTCTTGCCATAAATAACAGTATATGCCTTGGTTGCAGTTTTCAACTGCAATATTAACTGTCTGCGTCTTTTCCGGGAAATGCAAGTTCTTCTGTTTTACTTCTGAATAAATATAACACAGTATCAATATCAGGCACTGATTACCAAAGTGGACACAGAAAATTATATTTCACCCAAATAAGTAGAAAACATTGTCAATAAGAATAGCAGAGGGGCCCAAACCACTAGTTTTGTCACCTAGAACGTCATCCAGGACAACCACAAAAGATAAGTTCATTGGAAAATTTCCGGTCACTGTTTTTTTCAGGATGGCTGACTGACCTCCAACTCAAGTTCCAGATATTTTCTTATGCCCTTCAGGGCTAAGCATTTGATCCAAATCAGTCAATTCTCTCAAAATTTATTTTGGAGTAAACAACCCATCACAGGTAGAATATCACGTTTTTCTGTAGAACCAAAAGAAACACTTCATCATTGAGTAAATGTGTTAATTGATTTCTTTGGCCATAGAATTTTAGTCCAGCTTTTGCCCTTCCTTATATGAAATACTGATTATAAATCTAAAGAACTAGGGATGTGCCACTGATGGCCATAATACTCAATTTATAGTATCTAATCCTGACAACATAGGTCTTCCAGAAGTGGCTTATAAATATTGATTTTACAATGGAAACCTCTAGAAAGAATATAAGAATCGTTGCAAACACGCAGTATTCTAAAGATTTTTTAAATTTTCTTTAAATGCAAGGACTCAAAGCAGTCTAGTCTGAGTGTGACAACCTCCTCATTGCCCCTGCTTGGGCTGGTGGCCTCCTGGCCTGTTGACTTGGCCTTCTTCTAAAGAGTTAAACCCATTGGCATGTTTGTTATACCCCTGCCTAACGGTCCCTTAAGCAAGCTACAAATCTTCCTTGCTCTGGATGACAGTTAATGAACTGTAAAAGTCTTGCACCAATATTTCTACTTCATCTGCAAGCTTGAAGATGGCAAGTTTGTTTTTCACCCTCGAAAAGGACCAACTGTATTTCTTAGGCAGACAAGGATGATTTGTTTTCATGGACCTCTTTTTAGTTTGGAGGACATCTTTGAGCTTGGGAATTTGATTGAGAAAAGTACAAGCTTCTAATTATTCTTGGATGTTTTATGTGCCTGGATGTATTTTATTAGCCCAACTATACTGCAAGTGCTTCTAACTCTGTGACCTTGAGCAAGATACTTATTCTGTTTGGGCCTATTTCTTCATCTATCAAATAAGCATTATAGTACGTGGTGTTATTATCTCATAAGCATCCTTAGAAAATCAAATGAGATATTGACTATTATGTTTTCTTAAGGGTCATTTAAGATAACCCGATTGAGCATTATGTTAATACTCAAGCTTAAAAATAACACTCATCATAATGTAACATATAGATGTACATACATGTGTGCATATATATTTATATAGGTGATATATGTATATTTAGATACTCATATATTCCTGTACTCACTAGCAGATTCTATGAGGTGTAATTATTTTTGAATATTAAGAAAATGAAATGTAATTGGACACGAGAGAACAATTGATTAGAGCAAGAGTAACAGTATATATTAAGAAGCATCTATTACATATTCTGGAATAATTGTCCTATGTGTACCTCTAGTCATGTGATACTTTGCCTTCAATTTTGATTGGAGCTTCTTTGTAAATTCTAATGTTCTAAATTGTTGCTTCATTTAAGATCTGTTTAGTATTTACCAAAATGGTACCATTAGAAATGCTGTTAAATTTTAATTCAACTTCTCCTTTATCCTTCGGTAATCAAAAAAAAAAAAAAATCTGTTCCTTTCCATTTCTGCTCCCTTTCCCAGTTGGCATCATTTCATGTCCTATGCAGCTGGGGCTGAGCGGTGCAACAGTATTGACCCAAGTGTTCAAGTTGATTTTTAATGCATATGTCTCAGTTTCTGATCCTTTTCAGGTGTCTACTAATTGCATTATGTAATGTATTGAAAAAATCCTGGATCTCTTTTAAGGCAGACTTAGCTCCACTTTTGTGCTGGAGAATTTCTTCAATATATATTTTCTAGATCTCATTGCCAGTTCCAACCACACCTCTTGGTTGTGGTGGAACATGACCCACCACCAGACAGGATTCTGTGCACTTGCTATGGCACTTAAAAAAGCTTCTTGTCTGGTGGAGTGGGCCATTTCCATTGGTGTCTTTAAAAGGCTGATATCAACAAGGCTTTTGCCGTTGTCTATCTCCTCTTTAAAAATTATTTAAAATTAACCAAATTAAATATATCTATATCTACACACACACACACACACACACACACACACACACACAATCTTAAAGGAACCAGGGACCCTTGGAAAAAAAGGCTGATTATATATATATATGAAAGAGAGAGAGAGAGAGAGAGAGAGAGAGAGAGAGAGAGAGAGAGAGAGATATGCTTGGTTTTTACCTAATGTTCTTTTTCTGTAACAGAATTTCTTCTAGGATAGCATGTTACCTTTAGCCATCTGTCTCCTTAGTCTCCTCTGGACTGTGACAGCTTCCCAGACATTCCTTGGTTTGGATGATCTTGACAATTTGAGAAGTGCTCATCATATATTTTTAAAGGGAATATACCTGAATGTGCATTGACTGATGTTTTTCTCATGATTGGGCTGGGACTGTCAATTTTAGGAAGGAAAAGCACAGAAGTAATATAATTAGTTAATTTTATCATCCCTCAGTGTCTCATCACACCATATCAGGGGTATCAACCAGCAATTTCACTTATCATTGTTGATATGAACTTGGATCTCCTGGCTCAGAGAGTTTTCTGCATTGTATTCTCTGGAAGGAAGTCACTATCTACAGTTGACTCTTAAGAAGGAATGGGGACTTATGCTCTATCTACTTGAGGTGGAGTGCTTTTTATAAATTACTTGGAATTCTTTTTTCACAAAGGATTTGTCCCTTCTATCCCAATTATTTATTTATAAAACCATCTCTTTAGATCAGTATGGACTCAAGGATATTGATTTTATACTTTGAATTGCAGTTCAGTACATCTTCATTTGGTTTGTTCAAACTGTCCCAGCTTTGGCCAACAGGAGCTCTTGCAGTTGGCTCCTCTTGGCAGATCCCTTCATTGTGAGTCTTCCCTCCTTCCCCTTTTCACCTTTTTTTTTCTTCTCCCACTGCCCCTACTCTGAACTTCTTTCCTTTCTGGAACTACAAGATGCTCCAGGGTCGTCCTCCTTATTTCCTTCACCAGTCCTATTATCAGCCTTTTCTCCTGGTTCCTTTTAATGGAACCAAGACCTGAGGGCTAGGTGTGCCACTAGGTGTTGTTTCTTTCTAGTCCTCCCAGCTGAAAAGCAAAATGATATATGTATGTATACTATCTCACATTATATACCTATTTATAAATACTTCCAATATAACCATCTGTGACTGTATTAAGCTCAAAACAAGTGAGATCTGATATCTCCAACTCTGATCCATTGCCAGGTGCTCCATTCCTACCGTCTCCACCTGCTTCTCTATAACCTCCTACTCCAACAGCTGGCTCCTGCCACCCAACCTGCATTTACTTAGTCAGTCCTGTTATACATGCATCACAATTGTTAATCCTCATCTCTGAGAGAAAGACTTTACTAACTAGAATACAGTGTTTATATACTGTTTCTTTTGCTTTTAGTTTTCCATTTCCAAAGTTGCTTCTGTTAGCACCTTTCTCCCATACCTCCTTCAGGTTGTATCTTATGTTGTTCTGAAGTGCAATACATGCGCACTCACACACACATACAAACACACACACACACACACATGCATATACATACGTATTCCTTTCTTATTGGTGAATAATAATTATATATAATAGTGGTATTCATTATACCACATTTGTACATGCACATAATTTAATCAGCCTTATTCCCTATATCTTCCTTTTCACTTCCCTCTTTCCTCTACTTGTTCAAATCTACCGATCACACTTCTATTATTGTTATTGTTATCTTAATTCACAAATAAAATTAAATTCTCTATATATGAGGAAATATATATATGAGGGATTTATTATGGTATATTCATATATGGATATAGCATAATTTGGTATATGTATATATGTATGTATACACCAAATTATACATATATACATATATCACTTTTCATGGTATGTGGTACTGGGGACCTAACCCAGGGCTGTGTGCATTCTATATCTCTGAGCTACATATACTCCAGCTCACTATACCATAATTTGATTACTTTACATATTCTCCATTCTAGGATGCCTTAATGATTTTTGAAAATTTTCCCTAATCCATTAAGATACTTTTAAACTTTATGACCTGTCAAAAACATCAGTAATTTTCTATACATCTGGGTCTTGAGTTGACCTTTTTTGACATAAACCCATGTATATGTTAATACTCCTTCATCTGGAAAATCAAGTACAGAGCATGTGTTCTCTGTATTAATTTGTTCTGTTATCCATGGATAGAGAAATCTGTTTTAGCTAGTTTGAAACACATTATTATTAATAATAACAGCAGCAGCAGGGACAACACAATAATCTAATGTAGCTAATATTAACGTGCTGACTGTGTCAGGCTCTGCTCCAAATGCTTTGCATATGCTAATTCCATTATACTGCACAACACCTCTGTGAGATGGCTCCCTATTTACTCCAGTTCTCAGATAAGGAAAAAACTAAGATGTAAAGCAGTTAGATGACTTGCCTGAGATCATACAGTTTGTAAGAGGTAAAGTTAGGATTGAAGCCCAGGGTACATTCTATAGCTGCTGGAGTAGTCACTGGAAGGATAGGAGGGACAGTTCTAGGCTAATCTCCAGTGACAACTACTAGAAGACACTTTAGAAGTGACCTGGTAAAGGAGCTGCAGCAGCTGCTGGTCCTAGGACCACACTGCTCCAGTGTCAAGAGAAAGTGGCTTCTGAGGTTGTTGTCCCCACTTCCACTTAAGGACACACATGACCTCTGCTGCCAGCCCTTTATTAAATGGAAGTCCCATACCTTTCTCTTTCCTTGCTTCCCAATCATAGGCCCATGAAAGGAACCTAAGTCACATGCCTAAACCTAGTGTTCCAAGAGACAGACCTGTATTTGGAGGATTAGGGCCTTTTATTCTCAGCGTGGCTCCAAAGGTGAATTGTTTTTATAACCAGCCAAGAAGCATGGAAATAGAACATCAAGCTTTTAGTTCTCATGACAACACTAATTCTAGATGAGGAAACTGAAGCACACTGAGAAAAGATAACTTTTCAAGGTTACACAGCTAGTGAATGAAGAGGACAAATTTTGAATTCCTAAATCTATTATAAAAATTTAAGCTCTTAACCCTCAGCAATACTTCCTCCCAGAACTACTTTTATTCTAGGTAGTTGGGCAGTGCAAAATGGTGCCTAGGCAGATTTGTGATTCTTTTTTTTTTTTTCTGTTCAATTTCTTCCTGATTATCCTTCAGTTAAGTACTCCCTTCCAAACCCCTAAGCCTATAGGCATTACTTCCCAAGCTCAGCTGCACTTTCCAAACTCAACAACATGAGCAATGTCCTTAAGGATAGACAGATCTCAGAGGGGGGCCCTGGAACCTTTTGACCACAGTGGCTCTGCTTCTATAACTCTGGCCACTTAATATGAAGCACTTTAAAACATTCACAGTACTTCAAAGATGTAAATTGTTATCTTCACTAATAATAACTTTGAGGGGGATAGGGATGGTATCTTCTTATTACTGCTGACTCCTCTGGTTGCATCCATGTGTCTGCAACTAATAGGCCCTCAATCATTCCTTAATGTATGAGGGTATAAAGAAGAAAATTCATGCACTCCCATGAAGGCAACAGCCTGCTACAGCCTCTAATTTGCCTGAGCTCTGGCCTCTCCGGCCAATCTTGAGTTTATGACTTGGGAAAAAGGGTGAGGTTCTTGCAGAATCAGTAATTAGAAAAGGGGGTGAATAGTCTCATGAGATTTGCTGTTCCTAGTCCCTTTGTGAGACTCAGAATTCAGCCAGAAGTATGAGGCTACTTGACTTTCCTATATGACTGATTCACTTTTGTGGTCCAATCTCACCTTGTTTTGCCGACTTCTACTTAGAGCTCTTTTGCACAACCTAGGCCTCTCCAGATCCTGGTGCCTAGGGAATACTAATCAAACCTCATATTGATCGCAGGGAAGTGCAATCAGGAAAGGAACTGAGCTGGCTACAAAAAATGCAAATGGCATTAAGTATCCGAATATCAGTAAGTTTTGAATTTTCCTGTCTTGGATTATCTGTGTCCCTGCACATCCACATTCCTCTCCCCTATATGCATAACCTGCAAGACCTCAAAAGCCTTGTGGGAAAGGATGAGAAGGTCTATTAAGTAGACTCCAATGCAAAGCACATTTTAAAGGGCTGCACTCCTCTGCATGACTTTACTCTTTCCTCCCTTTGCATTTTAACCTCTCTATTCCTCCAGTTCGAGAGAATGATTCTTTAGAATACGATAAAGGTGATAATATTTTCTGTTTCACAGACCCTGTGTTATAAAAGTATACTCTGTAGTTGACTGTATTTTTGTTCCCAAGTATTTGCTCCCTCTTCCCCTATCAAAGGATTATGCATGCCCATAATGACTTGTAGATTTTCTGTGGAAGCAGTTTACATGCCGGTCCCCCCTTGCTTGGCCATGTGACAAACTCTGGTCAACAGGATGTGATGAGAACCTCATAGAGAAGGGAAAGTTTACTTGGAGCTCATGGTTTCAGAGGTCTCAGTCCATAGATGACTGACTCCACTGCTTTGGGCCCAAGATGAGGCAGAACATCACAAAGAAAGGATGTGGAGGATGAAAACAGCTCAGGACAGGACAATCAGGAAGCAGAGAGAGAACTTAGCTCACCAGGGACAAAACACGTACCCCACCTTCTCCAGCTGTACCCTACCTGCCTCCCAGTTACTACCCGGTTAATCCATATCGGTGGATTAATGCACAGATTAGGTTAAAGTTCTCTTAACCCATCATTTCACCTTTAAGCTTTCTTGAATTGTCTTCTACATGAGCTTTTGGGGGATCTCATCTGTAAGCCATAATAAGAGGTGTCATTGATTCTGATAATCCTCTTGCTCTTTTCCTCTTCCATAGTATCTCGTGTCCCAAGTAGGGATTGCTTCTTCAACCTGCGTCCCAGAAAGAGAAGACATGGTGGGTTCAGGGCTGGATGGAACCATAGCAAATGGATTGTGGCTAAAATCAATTGGTTTGAGTGAACAAAAAAAATGCCTATTATAAGTCCTGGAAATTGGGATCCTTATTTCAGTAAAACTGACTGACATTCCCAAGTATAGTTTAAAATAAAAACCATACTAAAGGCTAGGCATGGCCAACAAATCTTCATGCCCCCCATGATTATTGACTTGTTTCTTCGGCATCATTTGATTCAACTGATTCCCAAAATTCTTTTTCTCATTTGCTTCAGGCTCCTCTGTGTCATGGTGCTCCAGACCTGAGCTCAGGCTCCCTCCCGAGGGGTCTCCAAGAATCCATGTTTGAGTGGACAAAAGGAGCTCTTCCCAGGAAAGTCGGGGCAACCCATAGCTATTGCGGGGTTTTTAACAAGTAATAAAACTCGGCTGTTACTCAGTTGCTTTATTCTTCCAAAGCAGCAGCGTAGTCCAAATAACTTCAGGTTTGATTCAGCTATAAAACTTATAAGGTCTGGGAAGGACTGAAAGTAATGTCCCATTTCCCTGCCCATGTTTGTGATCCACTGTAACAGAGCCATATACTCAGGAATTATAGATAACGGAGATCAGCAGAGGTTTGATTGTGGTATCTCTGTCAGAGGGTATGACTCAGCAGCTGCCAAAGGACCCGGTGACATTCCTCTGAATTCTACTTTCCTCCCCTAACTGTGGGTTCCTTTGGCTACATGGCCAGAACAGGAGAGAGTACGCGCTGCCTGCAGACTCAGCCCATGCCCATGGCCAGGCACAGATGGGGCTAAGCCCAGGATCCCAGTCTCTGCTCCCCAAAGTTCCAGTCAGTTGTCACTCTTCCAATGCTCTCTAGGGATGATAAATTAGTGCAGACAGAGGCAGGGGTGCTACTCTGGTGGTGTCTCATCACTTGGGAACGTGTGTTCCTGGGAAAGGAGTTTCCCCCAAGAGGATTCTTTGAATCTGTGATTGACATGTAGCTATAGACTCCTAGGAAAGAGCCCATGGTGAGAAGACTGCGCTTAAACCTGGGTTCACCACTGACTTCTAAAATGTCAGCAGGTTAATTCACCTCTCGAAAATAAGTGAATAATAATAACACCTGCACTGCCTCCCAGATAGGATTGTTCTGTGAATCCCATGAGACATCATGGGTGAAAAAGTTTTGAAAATGAGGAAACATTCTGTAAGATAAAGTTTAAGTGGAAAACATACTGAGAATCATGGGAATGAGGCACTTTACAATATTTTTAGCTCCACTCTTAGCTTTGCTACTTGAACATTCAGAGAATTGAAGCAGTGTTACACACAGGTTTCTGGTACATAGTCCAGTGCCCTTTGGCCAACACCATTGTACTGATGACGGAGTCACACCAGGAAACCAAGAACTTCAGTTCCATCAAAAATTCTGCCTTGTTCAAGCTTCCAGATTACCCAACACTAAGTTATTGCAATTCTCCTGTGTCTTAATGTCATTCTCCCTTAGGACAGAGACATGCTGTGATTGTCTCTATTGGGTGCCTTCTTCCTTCTCAGTAAAGTGGGCATGAGTTTCTTGGTCTGTAATGTCTCCCATGGGAAAGTTAGCCTTTGGAGAATTGGTCAACTGTCCAGGCTCTGTCTTTGCTCAGCTTCCTACCATGATTTCAGCATTGCAATTAGTTTAGTATTTTCCAAAATGTGTTCCTCATTCTGCCAGTTCCCAAGATATTCCACATTTGAAGAGTGTCTGAGCTTAAACTAGTTTGGGAAACATTGCACATACTATATCCCTCTTGGAGAGTTTCAATGGCCATTACAGTACTTAAAATGCCTGTAAGTTCTAGCAAAGGTTGTTTATTATTTATGGTTGTTTAACCCAGAGTTCCCAAAATGTATTTGGTATTCAGTTTTTTTCCCCTGAAGACACATCTGCTAGCATCCTGGTTTCTTGTGGTGAGCTGAGTCTAATCTAAACCCCAAACTCACTTCAGTTCCATGCATAGTGGTTGGGGAAAGAGTTTTGGCCTTGGATAAGCATTAGAATAAGCTTCAAAGCTTTTAAAACTGAGGCTGCCCCAGAAATAATTAAGTCAGTGTCTCTGGGGGTGGCTTGCAGACCTCAGTATCATATAAAGTTTTCTACTGCCTGCCAAGGTTAGGTGAGTTAACCTTTCATATAGTAAGGCCAGGCTCATTTCTCAAGAAATTGGGGGAATGTATTATGTTCATGGTGATTCAATGGAAATATCTACTAAAGGAAAGTAATAGTTGCAAAATCTTCCATGGCACATAAACATATCCCAAACACTTTACATATATTATCATATGTCCATGTATTATCACTAAATTCTCACCAAAGTCCTGTGGTTTAGTGTTTTTAGTTACCATTTTACAGATGAGGAAACTAAATCTCAGGGTTAAGCTGCTTAACGAAGAACCAGCCACCTAACAAGGGAGACAAATGGGATTCGAACTCGGGTACTCTCACTCCCAAATCCCTAACAAATGCTCCCTTCCCTTCTGTGAACCTCCGGGTGGTAAGATAACACTGATGTAAGGAACTTTAAGAGAATGTCAGTTGCAGCTCAGATGGGAGCCCCAACATATGTTCCTCCAGCTCATTGTCTTCATCTCTGTGACCTAGGCAGAGCTGTCTCCTTCCCCTTCAGCCCACAAGGGCGACAAATATGGCTACTAGAGCTCATCCAGAAAGCTGGGCACAGGAGAAGAATCACTGACTGATATTCAGCATGATGTTCACCTGAAGCAAGAGTTGGCAAGATCTCTGGATCCAAGGATTGTAGAAGGACTAGACTAATGTGTAAAGAGGAGAAAGGAAAGGGTAGGGCAGGGAATTAGTGAGGGCTGGAAAAGGTACACTTCCGGGAGGAAGGGGGGAAGGGGAGAGCTGCAAGCTACATGGGGGAATGTGCCTGGAAAGCTTGGCAGGTTGACTGAATCCTTTAACAGTGAACAGTTCAATTCTTCCTTGGACAATGAGCAGGTATAGAAGTATCTAGAACATTCAGGTGATAGACAAGTTTCAGTCTTTGGGGAAGCTTCAAAGGACCAACTGTTGGGTAGCAAGGAGGAGCTCCGTGCAGACAATGGCCCATCAGAGAAGCAGTAGTGGACTTTCCACCTCCCCTGAGAGAGATCACTAGTGACAGCACCTGGGGGCTTGTTGCAGTCAGGTCACTGTGTCCCATCCCTAGAG
Organism: Urocitellus parryii; assembly: GCF_045843805.1. Classification (NCBI taxonomy): domain Eukaryota; kingdom Metazoa; phylum Chordata; class Mammalia; order Rodentia; family Sciuridae; genus Urocitellus; species Urocitellus parryii. The sequence goes on along the minus strand of NC_135543.1, from coordinate 22,574,397 downwards.
CTTTGACTTAAGTGGATCTGGGTAAGGACACAGATTTTGCATTTCTAAGCAGGTCTCAGGTGATGTCCTTGCTGCTGGGCTGAGAACCACCCAGTGCTCCTCTGGGCTTGTCAGGAGGGATCTGCCATGTGGGATGCACTTTGGAAAAAGCTGCCCTCAGCTCAAAGTTGCTTCTGTGCCCTGCCTGGGAGGGAGGCTTCCTGCCATCCACCAGGCCTCCTGTTCCAAAGCTGCTGTGGCTCCTCTAACCTCAGGAGTCCCCAAGTCATTCTGTGAATTAGGAATCTTCACACTGAAATGGCTCCTTTCTTTCACCTGCAATCTTTCCATTCCCTGAGGAAGTGCAGGAGGAAGTCCAACTGCAGGATTCAGCACCATGTCCCCAGAGTTCTTGTCCCTTCTGTGAGATAGCTGACTGCAGCCGGCTGGAAGGACCTCTGCCAGGACCTCTCCTCTGTGGGTTTCAGAAGCTAGCTCAGCTTTCCAAAAGGAATTTCAGCCTGAATGTTGGGAATGTGATTAAACCCCAAAGTCTCTTTCATGGGCTGCCCCAGAAGTTCAGAAGGATTATACTAAGGAGGCCCCAAGGGCTGCCTCCAGCATCTCAGACTCCCCCCAGGCAAATATGTAAATGAACTCCAAAAAGTGACCCCAGCTTATAAAAATGAAGTCTAAAGTTAACTTTATTTATTCTGCATTCCTTTGCTCTGCCTCCCTTCTTTCCTCAGTCTTCCCACCTGGAAAAGACACGTGCTTGGTTGTATACACCAAGCAACTAAATTATGATGCTCGCTTAGGCAGCTGCTGGTTAAGAATCATGTTATATTATTGTTCCCTACATCGTATTATACCCCAAAAGAGCATATGCTAGTGGGGTTTGGGAACAGGCAGGAGGCCTGAAGGGAGTAGCCTTGAATGGAAGAGGAAGAATGGAAAAATCTGCTGACTCACTGGTCATAAAATTCCTAATTTTTAGTTTATAGTTCAATATTCTCTGCCTTTTGTGTGTAAATTAATGCAGACAACTTGAAGACAAAGAAACAACTAAAGGTGCATCATTTTTCTACGGTGGAATGGCTGACTTGTACCAGTGTCTCATAAGCCTTCAAATGTTTGTGAATAACAGCTAGGGAGGTGGGTGATGCCAGGCTAATTCACATATATGCAGTCACATTTCTATTGTTGAAGTGCTACACTTGGATAAGCAGGTGTTGACCCCCGTCAGTAGTCTTGATTCTATCTACAAACTGGGAAGTAAAACAATGCACATAAAGGGCCAACTATTCATCAGGTATTCTATGAGATACTATACATACAGATCCCAGCCAAGTTCTATAATATCCATAAGGAGTAGTATTAGCTCCATTTTCCAGCAGAAGAAAGAGTTTTAAAACTCTAAAAGAGTTTTAGAGAGGTTGAGTAACTGTGTCCTGGCTAGTGAGCTGCAGAACTGGGGCTTGAGGGCTGAGAGTCTTCAGTCTCCTTGCCTCTGCCCTTGTGCTAAGTTGACTTATTGTGTGTCCCCTCAGTCTGTCTTCCCAATTGGCTTTTTTTTTTTTTTTAAGATGTCCTAGCATTTCCCCGAATTTCCCAAAGCCCATTCTCCTGTTCACTGTCTCTTTCTCTTCTCTTGGGGCTTTTCCTATGAATTGGGAATCCACACTGCTTATGCCTGCCCGGTCAGGGGTGTCTCATGTGACTGGTGACAAGAAGTGGTGTAAAAAAAGACCTGTGGGATGAGGTCCACAGCTTTTTGTTAACACTACTTCTTGGAGTCCAGCAGGGAAGGAATGTAGAGCCCAGAATCACCCTGAGGGAAGGAGCTCTTCTGCCAAGGGAGAAGAAGGAGAAGAAGGTGGAACAAATGCAGAGAAATTTGTTGGGAAAGGTAAAGAAAGAAGTTGGGCGGGGGGCTGAGACTGGCTTAGTGGCAGAGCGCTCATCTAGTATGTGTGAGGCCCTGGGTTCGATCCTCAACACCACATACAAATAAATAAAATAAAGGTATTATGTCCATCTACAACTAAAAAAGAAAATAAAAAAGAAGAAGTTGGAGTAGTTTATACCTCATGGTTTCTATTTTCTTTGGATAATTTGAGACATTATTTCATGTGGTATCTCCTCTCAGAAATCATTTTATTTGAACATCTGTCAATAACCTGCATCAGCTATAAGGGTTTTTTTGGGGGGGGCTCCTTGCTATATTTCAGGGAAGGCAGGGCTTGGCTGAACTTTCTTGCTATTTACTGGACTCAGTATTGTAGTCTTTGAAGGGAGGAGGCCACTCCACATTCCTAAGGGAATCTATAAAGAGTACTAGAGATGTTTTATTTTAAAAAAAATTACACATACACAATGACAGTACCAGGAAGAGAGGCAGGCAGTATGTCCAGATAATTAATGACCTACCTCTTAAGAACCAATATTTCTTTTAAGATTCAAGCTTTTTAAATAAAATAGTATTTCTGAAATGCATTGTATACTTCACTTTCTTTCGAAAGAAGGACACATAAATGGATTTTTTTCCCTTGGCCCATCTATAGAGCAAAATCTTTCCATATCCATTAAAATTCAGACTCAGACAGGGCTGTGATCCTGGAGGGGCTTCTGGGTGTTCAGGGTTCAGGGCTGTTAAGTCTTCCATGAATTAGTACAGGGTGTGAGGTGTCATTTGGCTCTGAATCAGCTTTTTGTAGTTTTTCTGCCTCCTCCTGTTGACTGTGCTCTGTGAAGAGTGCAGATCGAGAGATCAATAGTAATGCACGTTGTTATAAACTTTAATGACAAATTATTGCAATAATAAGTATTATCTTCCTCTAAATTGGTTGTGAGTTTTATTACCTTTTCTTTCTTTAAGCAGATACAACCATAGATACAATCTGAAAGATTGTTTACAGAAGGTGCTTGGTGACTGGGTAAATTTCTTTCTTTCTTTTTTTTTTTTTTGTCCTTAGGTGACAACAAGTGGAAGCTACCATTTTCCTCAAATAACAACAGGGCTCCATGCCAGTAATTGATTTTGTCATCAGCTCTTCTAGTAGCATTTTAAATTAACGTTCCCACATATGGGTTTAATTGGAATTTAATAAGATAGTTAGTGCATAATCAGTAAAAACAACATGATCCTAAAAACATATTTGCTGAAGATTAACCATCACAGAGATACATATCTATTATGTAGAAACCCCAATAAATACTTTTAGAATGCTAAATCATAAGTAAACATTGTGCATCACTTCAAGTAAATCCAGATCTTCAGCTTCATTTGTTATTCCCTTATAAGTAAACATCGCTGTTTACTGCAACTAAATATGTTTTCATATTATCATTTGGTTTAGCCCAATTTAGGATCAAGGGAAAAAGGCCTTCAACTTTAACATTAAATAGACATTCACAGCCAGTTAGTCTGGAGTGGGACTTGAGAATTTGCATTTCTGATGGGTTTCTGTGTGATGCTGTCGGTCTGGGGACTACCCTTGGAAAAGCACTGAGGTCAAGCATTGTTTTGTTTTAAAATTCAGCACACTTAGGTTTCCTATGCTTTACTTTAATATATGGTCTTAGCTAAAATCTGTAGCAATTGATTAGAGATGGCCACACATTTTTTTTTTTTTTTGTCACGGTCGTCCCTGTTTCCTTTCCTGTCTCTTTCTTTGCATTGTCTCATTCCTTTCAGTCCCTGCTGAGACTGCCTAATCTGCAATAAGAATGAATAACATTTCTGTTGTTTTAAACTATTTGGGATGGTTTACTGTACAGCAACATGTAACCAAAATTTACCTGCCTAAAAGTCTTCTGTGATAAGTCAGACACAGATTTTGAGTTTTCTTTTCATGAGCATGTGTTGTAACCTCAAAAGAAAATTGTTGACAAATGCATCAAGAATTGGCAAAGGTTTATTTCAGAATAGGTCTTTTTAGTTTTCTAGTCCCCATGGAGTTTAATTTTATGTGAGCAAATTAAGTAACTGTCAACAAGGGCAACTTTTTCAGGGTGTTGAGAAAGTCTTTGCATCCCTTAAAATATAATCCCATGAGATCAATAATGCTTGCTTTTTCCATAATTATAACTTAATTCTTTTGCCTTAAACAATGAGACTTATCTGTTAAAATGTAAAGAACAATGTATAGTTTAGCACCTGTAATGGTTAATTTGAATTGTCAATTTGATTGGATTCAGAGAAGCCTATAATTATGAGGCATCTGGGTGTATTAGTGAGGGTGTGTCTAGGAATGATTGGCATGTGGGATAGCCAACTGAGGTGGAGACACTTCCTAAGTGTGGTCAGCACCTTCCAATAGGATGGTGGGTTGGATGGAATAAAAGTTGGAAGAACAAGGAAGCAGCAGCAGATGCAAGCTTGATTCTTCTTGAACTGGTTCTTGATTGCTGCTCTGATCACCTGAGGCTATCAGGCTCTCACTCTTCCAAAGTGGACTCTGCCAGTGATTCTCCAGGGAGTTTCCAGAAGCCTTCAGTCTCCGATTGGGGTTGTATTATTGATCCCTCTTGTTTTGAGGCTTCAGCCTCTTGGACTGGTTCCTTCAGCAGTCTAGCCTGCAGATGGCCATTTGGACTATCTAGCTTCTGGTTGCATAAGCCAATTTAATAAACCCTCTTTTTATAATCATACTTGCGGATTGACTCGTCTCCTCTAGAGAACCCTGACAAAATACAGCACCTTATTGTTCAGTGCTGATTTGAAGCTCAGCATCGGGACTCTCTTCTCCTGTAAGAATGGGCTCTTCCAGTTTCTTCAGTGTGCAGACACATCCCCACATTTCCACATTCAGAAACCTTGTGATTTGTGTAGGGATTTGTCTCTTTTTAGCGTGGAAGCAAAGGACTGTTTTCATACCTGTAGCAGATCCCATTCCTGGAAGAAACAATGAAGCTGACACAGATTGACTCAAGTAATCCAGATCATGGGTGGAAATTTATATTATCAATCATGAAACATACTCAGGGCTGAGGGTGTGGCTCCATCATAGAACACATGTGAGGCCTCAGATTCAATCCCCAGCACCCCCTCAAAAGAAACTCGTACTCAACTTTTAAAATGTATTCTCATAAACACTATACTTAGCAATTATCATTTATGTAAGTACAATACAGAATTTGGTGTTTACAATTTGTTCACATAGTCAATATTGTTTGGTTTCAATGTACTTTAGATGCCCAATTCAGGAAAATAATATATTGCCGTGCTCTATACTATGTTCCTACTGTGTTTTTATTACAATCATCAGAAAGCAAAGCAGTGTTCTCATAATAAGGGATGTTCAACTTAACTCAACAGTTTATTGCCCATAATACCTATTCTGGGCTAGATAGTATGCTGTGCACTGCAGGGGGTTGAAAGACCTCAATGAAGTGTAGTTGATGTAATGAAAATAGAACAAAAATGACTTCAATCCTAGTGGATTACCAGCTGCATCGGAAAAGTACAAAGTATTTCAAATGTTTCCAAAGAGAAATCTATTAAAATCTGGTGAGAGAACTAGAGAAGCCTTCTTAGAAGATTCAGTCCAATAAGCAAACAAGAGTCCCTTACAACAGAATAGCAAATTTGTACCTTATAAACCAGTGTTACACTGAGTAGCTTATTTGACTTCTGTGGTATATAGGGTAGAGATTCTCAAAGTGTGTTCCCCAGGTCATCAGCTATGCTATTTCCAGGAAGATGGTTAGAAAGGCAGAATTTCAGATCTCACTTCAGATTTTCTGCATTGGGCACGGGGAGTGAAATCTACCAGCAATCTTGAGTTTTAACCCTTCCCAAGTCTGATACATGTTATTTTGATTTCATAATGAAAAGATCAAGAAAGATTGAAGTTGGATCTTACCAAGTATCTGAAACCACATCAGGAAACCCAATTCCAAATATCAGTTGTTGAAGGTTCAATGTACTTTGTTTTGAATTGAATTTCAAGAATGGGTAGAATCTTCACAAGTAATGCTGGTTTTGAGATTTAGGGGACGTGTTAAAGGCTAGAGGAGTTACTTCAACCAGATGAAAAATATTTTGAGATTTTAAAAGATAGATTTGAGGAAACCGACTTTTTATGTATGTATGTATGTATGTGTGTGTGTATATATATATATATATATATTTGAACCCAGGGGCTCTCTACCTCTGTTACATGCCCAGCTCTTTTGATTTGATTTTTGAGAGAGGATCTGACTAGGTTGCCTGGGCTACTCTCAAACTTGTGATCCTCCTGCCTCCGTCATTCAGGTTGCTAAGATTACAGTCATATGCTACCATTCCAGGCTTGTGTGTTAGGTTATTTCCCCCATGAAATAAATCTTACGGTGATTATTTGTTTGTTTGTATTTCTTTTTGCATCAATACAGACTTAAAAAAATTACGTTGTGACTCTTCATTGCATCTGGTTGGAATAATTCATTTCAACTAGAAGTTTGGTTTTTTTGTGCAGCTTATGCTCCTTTTTCTTGCTATACCACTTTGAGAATAAGTCTGAAGAGCCACAGAACAATCTCATTTCTTCTGTTACTTCAATGGAAGAAAGATTAAAAAATTTGCAAATGACTCATAATAAGTGGTTTGAGGATCTTGGTAAGCTCTGACACATGCAGGTGTGCAATGACCAGCCATCAGAGATAAATTTGGCCAGTTCTAGCAGATTGAGGCAGGGACATAGAGAACCTGCTGGAGATAGTCTGCTGATTCTCACTGCATCTAGAACACAGAGACTCTACTGGGACCTCTTGAGAATTGGTTCGATTTCTTGCTTGAGGTTTTGATATTTGGATGAAGATTCTTCAAGGTAAAACCTTAAAACAGGAAATGAACCACTCTGGATCACTGGAATAAAATGTTGCCTGATTTAAGTTTTTAATTAACAAATGCATATTGATTTTGATTTTGATCAACTATTTCAGTAATTTTTTTAAACTCAGTTTCATTTTATTCCTTTTTACACATAGTAAAATTAACTCTTTATGGTGTGCACTTCTTTGTGTTTTAACAAACACATGTAGTTTGGCCACTACCTTCATAACCAAGACAGAACAGTTCTATCACCACACACACAAAAAAATCTCTCAAACAGCCCCTTGGTAGAACTTCCCCTGAGAACCAGGACCTGTTTTCTATCTCTATAATTTAGCCTATTCCAGATGACCTTATAAATGGAATCATTCAGAATATAGCTTTTTGTATCTGGCTTATTTCATTCACATAGGAATTTGATAATTTTCTTTTTATTTTTTTTGCTGATCTGAATTCTCTTGTATGGATCTACCAATTTTGGAATTCAAAAATATTTGATTATATATGAATATTTGATTGTTTCAATTTTGGCAATTATAAATAAAGCTACCATAAACATTTGTATGCAGCTTTCTGTGAACATAGCTTTTGTTATTCTTAGATAAATATAAATAAATCTAAGTGTGACATTACTGAGTCACATGGTAAATGTTTGCTTAAGTTTATAAGAAATGTACAATTTTCCAAAGTGGCTGTACCATTTTTCATTTCCACCAGCAGTATATGACAGTTCTATATACTCCACATCCTTACCATCATTTGGTATTCTTTAATTATTTTTTTCTGAAATTTAGTTATTTTAATAAAGATATGGTGGGTTTTTATTGTGATTTTAATTTGTATTTCTTTAGTTACTAATGATGTTGAGTATCTTTTAGTATTCTTATTTGCCACTGGTATATTTTTGGTTAAGAGTTTATTTCAAACACTTTGCCCAATTTTTATTGGGCTTTCTAAAATTGAGCTTTAAAAATTCTTTTGTTAGATACATGTTTTACAAATAATTTTAGCAGAGGTTTGAAGACTGAACATATTGTTCTTCCCTTGCTCTGTGGTGTGATAAAGACCTTAGTCTCTAGTCCTGAGATGCTGTAGTATTGTGTCACCTTTACCAGTGTTTCATCTGCATCCTGATAGGATCTCTAAGAAGCCAGTTCTCTCGTGAAGATCCCTTAGGAAGGAATTCAGGTTGAAGCTAGGAATACAAAGCCCCAGAACATGTTTTGTAAAGTGGTTGAGGGAGTCTGGGGAGAGAGCAAGGCTAGAGATAAAGGGACAAGCTAGAAGCTCCTGGGTAGGTTAAGAAGTGATTTGACATCATCTGATTGTGGGCTACCTCTTATATATTACAAAAATCATTAGTACAATGGTAGCATTTCTCATTAGGAGTTACTCTAATGGTCTAAGAACTGGATTTGTTCTTAGACAAATAGGCACTCCAGATTAATCACCCAATACTGTCATTGCATAGAAATTGTTTGAGGCACCAAATTATCTTTTTTTGATCTTATTGTTTTATCTTCAGTTACTGACAATTTAGAATACTTTTAGCAACCCTGTGTCTTGAATCTCATCCTTTCATTTATGAAAATGATGTAGGGTAAATTGGAGCAATGAGTCATGGCTTCTTTGTGAGAAGTGATTTTTTTTTTTCCTTAGTAGTAGTAGTAGAGCACCTGGATGTGCTCTCTGAGCACTGGCATGTTCCTCCCTCCAGGACTAGACTCCTTTTGTGTGTTTCTTTGGACAGAGTCTTTCCCTCAACTGAAGTGGTTGCACTTGCTGCCCAGCTCTTCCCAGCCGCCTTTCCAGGGCTAGTTTTGTACCTCATGCCCTCAATCCCTGGTTTTAATTTGGCTCCCAAATTAAGCAGGCCTGCTACACCTATAATGTTCCTGATATTGTATTTCCACTCCGGGACCCGAAGAGGACTCTATCCAGAGCATGGATCCCTCCTTCCACCTAATCTCTGTCACTTTCAGAAGGTAGTATATACACATTAGTTTTTGGCCAATTTGCTTTTTTTTCCTCCATGAATTATAGGTGTTGGGTTTTGTCTTTAAAGTACCGCCAAAGTGAACTATTTACTATTTAAACAAGAGACTTATTACACCAGCGAAAGGATCAAAGTGTTTCTATAGAGATACTCTAAGCATGTGCATAAGTGCCATCCCCCTGCGGCTGAATCAGCAAGTGCCTCCTGAACATCCTCCTTCCTCCACCGCTGCACAGTTACTGTGAGGCCAGCTCTCACCGTCCGGCACAGAGGCCTGGAAGGGAGTCGGCATCAGATGCTCTGCTCTCCTCTGCTGAGATGGCCTCCTTCAACTTCAGCCAGCCTCCTCCTGCTGGTCAGTGTCATGGGTCCTGCTGCCCCTCCAGGGATCTCTTGGCCATTTACTAATTTATATATGTATCGATCAGTCAGAGCATGTAATCCAAATATCCCTCCAATCATTAGAAATCGAGGAGGAAGTAGTAAGGTCAGATGTTGGTTTTATTTGTGGCGTCCATTAAACTTGGATCTTTTGTAGGCATCGAATTCCTTAAAAAGACTATTTGTATCCCCTGAACATTAGGAGGTCTGGAGATTTCATTCTTTTTTTTTTTTAATTATTTTAAGATTTGAAGATGAACATTTAGTTCTTCTTCTTCTCCTTTTTTTAGTTGTCAGTGGACTTTGATATTATTCATTTATTTATATGTGGTGCTGAGAATCGAACCCAGTGCCTCACACATACTAGGCAAGTGCTCTACCTCTGAGCCATGACCTCAGCCCTCATTCCTTCTTTTTTCTAATTTTTTTAAATCTCTTATTGGGACACATCAACATTTTCTCCCTATATAAGAGTCAGAGTTATTTATATTTTTCCTACTTTCAGTAGCCTACTTAGAATCCCAAAGGGTAGAATGGATACATCAGAATGGAAAATATGTGTGTGCTGCATGTTAGAAAAGGCTCTTAAAATCAGCTACTGTATCAACATCTACTGTTGTTATGTCTAGAGAATCCCATTGACCTACAGTCTTCATCTAGGTCCCCTGGATGCAGCTTTTGGTTGAGTTTGAGCCCAGGCTGGTCTGACTCTCTGAACATCCTGATGTGACCCATTTATTCATTTATTTGCCACTCCTATAGCAGGGAACCGGACCAGGGTTGGTGCTCCTGTCCTTGTCTTCTCCCTGTGTTCCTTCTTTCTGTTAGCCTGGGTTGCAAAGGTCCCAGCAGGCCTCACTGCTAGAGATGGAAACAGTGGGGGTCATCATTAGCTTCAGAGCGGGGAACACCCACTTGATTGTCCTCCATTTTGCTATTGTGGCTTCTGCTTGTTCATGGATAACAAAGGCTATTCTGCCACCAAATTTGAGAACTATTTCCTTTCCTCCCCATCTCTTTCTTTTAGAGGAAAAACACAACCATTTATATTATTGCATGAGTGCCCAAAGAATTGTTAAATGCTTGCAGCCAGGTCTTTTATTTATTTATTTATTTTTCTCATTTAAAGTGAAAATAGATCCATTAAATCCTCTAGACAAATTTAGATATTCACTACTTTACTGGAAGAATAGTAATGAGCAAAATGGCTTTACTCTTCAGATGGTGAAAAGCCATCATCTGAGCACTTTTTGAGACGTGGAATTACAGACACAGCTTTCTACTTTTTATCCTGAAATTGGATCAAAGCCAGGTAGCACAGCGGAGACTTGGTATGGTTTGTAACCCATCATTGTCATCTGAGTCTCCACTTAAAAAATGTATCCCTTGCTCTTCCCTTGAAGATTGTGGGGTAAAGACCAGTGTCCTCACATGACTCGAGAGTCTTTCAAATTGGAGAAATATTGTCCTAAAAGAAACAAGCCTGGATCCACTATGGTAGGGTAAGGTAGTGTTGGGGCGAAAGGATTTGGATTTGAGGATCATCACATTCCTTCATTATTCAGATCCACAGGCACCTGGGCCCGCCTCAGGTCATCCTGCTCCTTTGTGGAGAAACGGTTAAGAGTCCCTGTGTTTCCCAACTCCTACTGAGGTGTGGGTGTTCCACCAGGGTGGGCTCATGGCTAGTACTTTCATGGAGATGAGAGGAGAGCCAATGGCAATGTGTTACAAGGAGAAGAGAACTTTCTAGCAAATATCCAAAAGGCAGTTCGTGCAAATACTTGGTACCTCACAGGGCTATCTACTTCAGAGGACTCTGCAAATGACACTGAATTAATCTGTCTCAAGCCTGCACCCAGATAGAGATGACTAGTCTTGTCAACTCTCTCTCCTGAGGCATCTCTCTCCTTCTTTATGTTTGCATCAGGGTTATTACTCATGTTTGTACTATGAATCTGTTCAGCAAAAAACACGTATCTGATTTTATGTTCTGTACACAACTAAGTATGGGTCCTCAGGATATGAGGAAAATGATAGAAAATTAGTTTTTATTCTTTGGACTTCATTGAATCTTCTTCTGTGCTCTTGGAGCCTCGGGTGTCTGTAAATCACTGCAGAAATTATCTGTGATCTACAATGAATAAACCTATTCACTTTAAGGCCATGTCTGAAATATCATTTACTGTTGGTAGGGAAACTATTTTTTGAATGACTCCCAAGTTAGTGTCAAATAGTATTTCTTTGAAGGGAATGGAAACTCAGGTTAACTTGTTTAAAAAATGAAGGAATAGCCCCATTACTTGATAGTTATACAATATGAATTATGTATATATACATATATATGTATTCAAAAAAATCAACCATTTTTTTTCTCCATAAGCATTAATGATATTTCTCTATTTTAAATACATGTTCGTAAAATACATGGGCTTCTTCATTAAAAATACCTTGTTTTTGAACCTAAACTCTATAATCTTGTAGGATCACTCAGACTACTCAAATTCCAGACAACTTTGGGAAAGGGTTCCAAATATCAGCTTCTCCTGTGAATATACAGGTTTAAAATATTGAAATGCATGTGTTGTAAGTGTTAGAGAAACAATATAATCCTGCCCATAGAAGACCCATTTGAAACCACACAGAAGAGAGAAACCACTTTACTGTGTAAGTTGCGTCAGGTTTACATATACGTCCAGTGAGGTACAAGTGGCTAAGTTTGATCAATATTGCATACACATTTATACAGTAAAGTAGAAGAAAGTACCATTAAAATGTCTTATCTTTATGCAGATATAAATGATTACACCTTGTGAATGTCTCCCAAATGCCTTAGGAGACTTCCATGTTAATTTTGGGGGTTCATGTTTACAGTTCCTAAGGTCAGAAGACTTGTGATCTTGCTTTGTGTGATCACAAAGCTATGAGTCCCATGTCCTCATAGTTTTCAAGGAGACACACAAAAGAGCAGAGCGGGAAGGTATCCATAGTGCTTCTTAGAGAACATTTAAATATTTTACACTTATATATGTCTTAAAGTTAATTTCCTAAGAAATCTTCCAGCAGTGATTTGAGCAACAGCTATATATTTGGAAGAATATTACCTGCTAGAGTGACTATTTTGATAAAAACACTAATTTAGATATAAAATTTTTGCTGTATTTACTTAAAAAAAATCAGTCCCCATTCCAGTTTGCATGTGGGCTGAATTGCTAAATGTGAGAGCTCATTTAAAAGTCATCTTGCTGAGTCACCCATTCACCAAAAATCCAAGGGAGGTAATTAACGAGTGGGAGTAAAGACAGAGCAGATGATTGTATTTGCTCACAAGAAGTAGATTGGAGTGAGGACCCCGCTTGAGGAGCTGCCTGTGTATAAACTAGGTTGTTATAAAAATGAGAATTAATCCAGCCACTAAGGAAGTACTGATTATGTCCTAATGTTCTGAACTTTGGCTACTTGATAGCTGAATGGGAGCTGAGGGCTAAAGGTAAGGAGACAGATGGAGGTTAGCCAACAAATAGTGAAAGTTAATATTTTCTTCAAAGTAGAAAATATTATGGGAGGCAACATCATCATTGCTATTATTTTTTGTGACCTATTTATTTTTTAGATTATCTTTATTCAGTAGAATTGTCTATGATGATGGAGTTTGTGTCTGTACTGTTCAATATGGAAGCCACTAACACAGGGGTAACTGAACACTAAAAATGTCATTAGTGTAACTCAAGAAATAAAATTTTAATACCATTTAATTTTAATTAATTTTAATTTAAATAACCCCATGGCCCACCGGCTACCATCTTGGGCGGTACTTTTAAAAAGAACTTAGGACTTCTATAATACAGGTTGAGCATCTCTAATGTGAAAATCTGAAATCCAAAATGCTCCAAAATCTAAAACGTTTTGAGGGCTGGCATGACACCAGAAGTGGAATATTCCACACCTATTCTCAACTTTGTTTTGTACAAACTTTGTTTCATGCACAAAATTATTTAAAATATTATATAAAATGTTCTTCATTTTATGTGTAATAAAGTATATATGAAACATGAAAGAATTCTGTGTTTAGATCTGGGTCCCATTTCCAAGATATCTCATTATGCATATGCAAATATTCCAAATAAAAAAAAAAGAAAAAGATAAAAATCCTAAATCCAAAATACTTGTAGACCTAAGCATTTTTGACAAGGAATTTTTAACTTGTACTTGGATATCTATTTTTTTTCTTAAAAGTGAATTTTTAATTTTTAATTTTTTAACCACTATATTTCTTATTGAGAAGATAGGAAGTATGCATTCTTTTAAAAGTTTTTGCTTATTCCAAGTAGCTTACTCTGTGTCTGCAGCATTACAGGCCTCAGAGGTTAAGACATCCTGAAGGACAGTGAAGGGGGGGGGAAGTCAGAAGTAGTAGGAGGCTGCTATTTGGGGACTTGAGGTGTCCACCCTGTTCAAGAGCTGTTTGACCAGACACAACGTAGCAAGCTAGCTGACAGAGAGATCAACAGGTCACCTGTCTTGGGTCAATTCTCCTATGTTCTCTTGTTTTCCTGAGATGATATTGATATTACATAGTAGAAAATCTGCGGCTCCTGACGCTATGGCAATTCGGTGCAGAGCTTGGGTTGTTGAAGTAGCATATGTGCAGTGGGAGCTGTCCTTCAAGGAACCACAGATGGGCTGGTGCTGGGGGAGGACTTATCTCTTCAGATATGATTCTTTACCCTGCCGCCAAAATGCTGTCTCTTTTCTCTGAAATTTTCTTGTGAGATTTCGAATTGCTTCCAACACAGGGCCAGGTGCTTAACATCTACACGTTGAATAACTGAGAAAAAATAGAATTGCTTTCATTTAGTATCCTGCTGGCTTTATTTATATTTCTTAGACAAACTGGAGGGACACTCAGAGATGCCATGACATTAATTTCTTCATTTTACAAACTCCTTTCTAATGTCCTGAGACCCAGGAAAGGGAAGCAACTTTTTGGGGTGTCAGGGTTGCATGGTTGGACCCTACAGAGCCTGGATTTATATAGTTAATAAGTTCTTGAGTTTGGTTTGCATTCAATTATATTTTTATAATTATTAAAATGTGATATATTTGAGTAAGGGATAGAACATTAATAATATTTATCCTTAGATCCTGAAAAAATTGGAAAAGTCCCTTGCTTTAATTTTTTTTTTTCAGGTCACCAATCCTGTAGTGAGCCCCTGCCTGAACAAGCAATTTGCTAGGATTGTAACTACTGTCTGGTGTCATTACCCTGATTGACATCAGAGTCTTGATCAAAAACCCCAGTGCCAGGGTCCTTGCCCAACATTGGTAAATAAATTCAGCAGCTGTGACTTTAGTGACCCAGAGAGTCCCCTCTTCCCAAAGGTGATTTGTTGTATTCGGTGAAATTCCTGAACCATTCTGAAGGGATAGCCTCTGTCCCCCTGAAAATGGGCCCCTCTGCTGATGGTTGCTCATTAGGATGGAGCTGAGCTTCTCACAGAATCTCACAGCCCTCTGCTAACAAGAGAGTCATGAATCCTTCTGAATGCTGCCTCTGGTCCCAGCAGAACACCTCCCCACCTTCCGTTTCTTAGAGTTTACTAGCACTCCCAGGCTGAGTTTGACTAGTGCATGCTCCTCTAAGTCTATGCCATCTAACTTCCTGTTTCCTCCTTACTTCCTGACTTGTTCTTGGTTCATCCCCAACCTGGACCTGTGCTCCTGAATCCATCTCATGTCTTCACCCAATCTAGGGCAAACTGAGTTCAAAGCCTTTCTCTGGCCTCCTCTCCACTTTTCTGTGGCCTCCCTGGGCAGCCTGTCTCTGCCACAGAAAGCAGAGTCTGATTTCCTGTCTTTAGTTCCAGTCCCCATAAATATTTTTAGAATAATTTTCTGCATAAAGAAGAAAGATGACTGCCCTTAATTCTGCACCCTCATTTTCTTTGTCTCAGCTGCTGGTCTGAAGGAGAAAAGGCTAGACTCAGGGGCACTTTGGCACAGACTCCTAGGATCCTGCGATCATGACATAATAAATTTATCTTGACTGGATGGTAATGAGGATGCTCATTTGCATATGTTCCCATACATTTTTGCCCAGGCACTTTCATATTCATCATATTTTCTCCTCTTAATCTGGAGTAAAGAAATTACTAGATCATAGAACAAGGTAGGAGCTGAAACAGCAATAATCTAGGTCTTTGAACTTGCTGAACGTAGAGGTTTTACACCTGGATTTTTCAAACAATATTTCTCCAAACTTGTTACATCTATTGCTTTACTTGTTTCAGTTAATATCATTGCAACCTACCCCAATACCCAACTTAGAAACTTCTGACTCATTTTCTAATTTTCTCTATCTCTGCCTACTCACATCCATCAGTGGTTGTTGAATTGTACCAGGTAGGCCAGCACCTATTCAACTGATACAGAGCGTGGGTCTGAAAGCATCATCAGTCTTTATCCTATCCTGATGGGAAAGATTTCTGGTATCATGGAACAGCATAGTCTCCAGTGGTGATCATTTTCAACCCATCACGGTGATTCTGAAGCTTGGATGCACATTTGAGTTTGTTGAGGAGCTCTTCAAAAAAATAACTCCCAGGCCTCAAATAAACCAGATTCGGCTGGAGGAGGGAGGGGCTCTGATGTTATCATTGTTTCTAAGCTCTTTGGATGATTCCAACAAGTAACCACAGATCCAACATGAAGGAGGAGGCCAGAGATTGGTGGTCCATGCATGTTGGTTGGAAGTAGAGCTCTATTTTACACCAAGCAAGTCAGATTCTCTAAGATTTGGGTTCTAAATCTGTGCAACAGGAATAAATACTATCATGCCTCGTAAATGCTGTAGAAATCACATGGAGGTGTAAAAGGAGAGCAATTCTTAAGTGGTAAAGTACTAAACAATACAAGTAACTTTGGCTGTGACCACATCCTTGTTTTATCCAACATAATAGCTTGCAGCCAATTTGCATGTATTGGCATTAGAGTGATTTCTTGACACTAGCCAAAAATCTTATTCCTATGTCTGGGAAGATGGATGGTGCTAATAATTTTAAGCACATCTAGTGTAATTGTGGGTTCTAGTTTGAATGCACATCACCTTCCAACACTATTTTTGAAAGCCAGCTAAGATACTGGCCTTACTAACACTACAGGGCAGGGAGTTCCAAAGGTTAATTACAATTGAATACTCCTTATGCCATTTCTAATGTCCTGCTGTTACATGTCACCCAGTGTCACCTTGTTCTTTTTCATGGAGCAGGAAAGCAAATCACCCCATGACCTTTGCTTTTCTTCCTTTTATTTTAGAAGCAAATACACTTTAGCTTCTTGGATTAAACAACCAAAAAATTGTGAAAACACTGTTCCAATTCCTTTGTTTGCTGAAACTCTCAGGATTCTGGCTAGATGCTTACACATGTCTGAGAGTAACAGATGAAAAGTGTTGCTATTTAATTTCCAGAGAGAATGGCCAGAGGATGAGTCTTGAGTTTCTTTCTTCAGGTAGTAAAGCTCTAGGAAGGGCTAACTCAGTAACCCAGGTAGTATTTGTAGGAGCATCAGCTGTCCTGATGGATGTCACAGACCTTTGAGCTGTAGCAAGAAAGAGCCAACTCACAGATTTCATTATTTTTTTCTAATTAATTCTGATTTTTCTCATTAGTGAATGCTTATGAGAGAAAAGTGAGAAAGAGAGAGACTGGTGAGTGAGAAGTGAAGGATGGAGATGAGGCAGAGATCCACACAAAGGTTTATTTGTCAGAGCTGACAAATAAAGGCCATCCCTCTATAGAGTGGAGAGAGGTGTCTGATATATTCTGGTGTTCAGTTTTTGTCAGGTAGGGGTTTTTGGAATTGTATCTGTGGCACCATGGGATAGGCTCAGGAGTGCTTGCATCAGAGCTAGGCGGGTGGGAATAGCATGGGATTGGCTTAGGGTTATGGTCCCATGGGGTAGGTCACTAATGGCAGCGAGGGGAGTTCAGTAAGAGGAAGTTCAGGAAAGTGAAACTTATCTCATAAGATGGTGGTTAACATTTAAGATGGCTGCTCAGATGTTAAACAAGACCCTATAGCTGATAGTAAAGAAAAAGCCATCAACACAGAGATCATACATTTAAAATATCCATAATTTGCCTTACAGATTATTACTTTAAATTTTGGATTATATTCTTTGCATATCTTGTTTTTCTCAAAATATTCTGCTTATAATGTGATTTTCATGATTTTCTCCCCCCCCAAAAAATGATTTCATTTTATGAACATTTTGATAACATAAGACCAAACATGTAACCATCTCTGTCTTTCTCTCTCTACACACTAAGGCAGATGCACACAAACAGGGTGTGCTAGGCACTGCACTATGGGCTAATTTTTAATGAGGGCCATTTTGGGAAAAAAAAATTGTTGTCAGTATTATCCCAGAGTTCCTGGGCTTCCAGAGTTCAAGCTCTTCTTTGTGAAGCAGAATTCAAGTTCGCATTCACTATAATCCCACACAGCACACATTGCAATATCTCTATTACTATGTTTCTCATTTTGGAAAACCAAGCAAGGTCAAAAATATCTTCACTCCAAAAAACGTTATCTATAAAGCAGATCTATCAGCAGCTCTGTTCTCCCTCCTTGGTCCTAGCCAGCTGTGAATGGGGCTAATGAGCAGGTTCTGGGACAAGACTACAGGACTGCTGGGGTGTATGGCCAAAGCCCCTGATATCTGTCCATTAGCAGATGGCCATCAGCAGGATGGAGGAGGGTCAACTGCCCTTGCAGCTACATTTAGCAGCTACAGTGAAGGGCCTATATAAACAGTCAGGCCTGGGCAGAAATAGAATTGCCATACTGGAAGAGTCAAGCTGGCCTATTAACTGGGTCAGCTTCTGCATTTCCATATGGAATCAAGAAGACTCTAGTCAATGTGACAAAATTTTAGGAACTAAAATTGTAACGTCCCTTCCCTGAAGTATATATTAGTTCAATCATGTTTTCTAGTGTGGGATCCTGCCCCATCTCTAACTGTGCCTTCTATGAACAGCACTGAAAGATGCCCTGTGCTTCTACGGCCAGGCCTCACCCAGACTCCAGTCTGGGGGCACAAGTCATCATCATGCGTCAACAACAATGGACATTGCTTAGGAGGGTTGAAGCTTGTTGATTTCCTTTTGGGCTTGATGCCTTGTCTATATATGGTTTCTCACAAGTCTGTGAATATATATGTATTTATCATCCATTTAACCACCCATAAAGAAGATTTACAGAATATTCACTAAGATCCTCAGTGACTGCACAGAATTACAAGACACAGTCTTTATCCTAAAAAAGCTTCTATTCTGAACACATAAAACTAATGCCCATTAAATATATCAGAGTTGCTAAGGGAGAATATGATTGAAAATAAATTCACTTAGTACAAAGACTTGCTGGAACAGAGGAGAACTGATGAGAACCAAAATTGAAGGGCATCCTTCCAGAAGTGAGATCCTACCTCAGCCCTGATGAAAGGATAAAAATGATTTATATGGACTGGGGTAGTGAGTAAGGAGGGAGGTATAGTCTTTAAGCAGAACTGAGCTGTGAACATGCTCGATTCATGAGACTTTTAAGAAATTGAACAAATCCATGGCACAAACATGTGTTGGATGCTATCTGGACATGATGTGGGTGGAATTTAAGTTCTAAAAGAGGAGAGGAAGACCCTTGGAGGAAACGGGGGAGCCGCTTGATCAAGTTCAAAAGTGAGTAAAGCTGAACATCTCCATTCGTCCTTGGGTGTTATTAAGTTAACAAATGCTTCTAAATATTTCTGGTCAGCCTGGCTTAGCCTCATTCCTCTTGGAGTCCTTTTTCATTGTAGGTCAGTTGCTCCAGGCCAGTGATAGAATTATAAAGAATAGAATTATAAAGTTTTATACAACTATACTTGGTATAGTTCCTTATATAGAATAAAGATGCTGACTTTGGTTGATTTTTAATAATGCTCTGAGGGTGCATGGAATCAGCCCGTTTTCTCTCCTGTGACCAGTTTTATGTATGGTAAAGATGGCTCATTATGGAACTGAATATTTAAAACATGATCTTCCCCTTTTCTTTCCTTGAATCTTCTCTTTAAACAATCAAGAGGTAGATAGAATGCAGTCTAGTGATATCTTGTCTTTCCGATGAGTCTTACAAGTCAAGGTTGAACGTTTCTTGGTATTCAAGTATCAGGTACTCATTCTAAATCTTCTGGGCTTGAAATGGTCCTGAATGGAGTTAGAAAATATCTGGTTAATTCTTTTCATATTACATATGAGAAGAGTGAGGAGCAAAGAGAGAAAACAGCTTTTGATATCTCATTAAGGGATGTCAATTTGTCTAGGACAAATCACCACCTACTTTCCTGTGCTACTTCTATGTTCAGCTCAGCCCCTCTGCCTGCCCTTTCCTCCCATGACTGCTCATCATACAAGCGTGTAAAATAAAAACATTTCAATTAAAAAGTTAGGCTGATAATTGCTCTTTAGTAACTATGATTTATATCACTTCATAATAATTATTTATGCACATGATTATTTGGTGTATGATGTATATGATGTATATATTTCATTGAAACGTAATCACAGTTATATTTGTTCTTTAACCTCTCTTTCTAACCTACATTTATCATGAGCACCTTTTCCTGCCACTAAAGAAATACTAGCACCTGCATATTCAAAGATTCCATTGTGCTCTATCTTACGGATGAATTATAATATTTGAATACAATATCCTGGTGCTATACTTTAAAATTATTTCCAGTTTTATCACAGATTCATTTATTTCCTTAGGACAAATTTCAACAAATAGAATTGTTAGGTCAAAAGATATGTGCATTTTTTGAGACTTTTGATACATATTACCAGAATGCCCTTTGGAAAGGTTGGAACAATTTGCTTTCTCCAGGAGTGTAGAACATTTTCTCCTGCACTCTCACACAGCGGACACCAACATTTTAACTTTTCACAATGTGGTATGTAAACCATTCTGTGCTTTTTCAGTTTTAATTTGATTTGTATTCTTTGGTAAAGGTAGAAGTCTAACACTTTTTTTTCATAAGTTCATTTGCTATTTGTGAACCAGAAATATTTTTCTTGAGGTCAGCAAATTTAGATTTTGTGAAATGCACTGACCTTCATGGACCCAATTAAATAGTATTCAAAGAATGAACTAACTAGGTTATTAGACCCTGCACATGTGAGCTAGAGGTTATGTACTGCATTGTATATCAAGGTTCTGTGGGACTAAAAACCAAGAAATGAATGATGTGGATGGCAAAACATCTTTAAATTCCTTCAGCTACATAGTTACTGACTTATAGAACAGTGTGCCAGGTTAATACTCTTTTTTATTTTTACTCTTCCCTGGATATTAACAATTATGCCTTAAAATTGGCCAGTTCCCATAAAAGACACCCTAGTGCTCTCTCTTTCTGAGAGAACCTCATTGGGTTCCAGTTATCCAGTCTGTACTCACTACAATGCTACCCTCTTTGCCAACCATATCTAAATGTAGTTGATCAGCATTTCCCTACATACTTTACATTCTTTGCTTGCAAAAGAATAGCTACCCATCTTTGTCCAAGTGTATTTTTCTTACTTAGTGTTTCAGTTTTTTCATTGCTGTGACCAAAAGACCTTACAAAATCACGGAGGAGGAAAAGTCTATTTTGGCTTATGGTTTAAGAGGTTCAGTCTGTGGTTGGCTGACACCATAGCTCTGGGCCCAAGGTGAGGCAGAACACCATCCGTAGTCAGGGTGGGTGTTGTTGGTAGAGGAAAACAGCTCAGAAAAGAACAGCCAGGAAGCATAGAGAACCCGAGAGTTCTGCTCACCAGGGACAAAATGTAAATACTAAAGGCATGCTCCCAGGGAGTTGTTTCCTCTAGCCACCACCTACCTGCCTACAGCTATCACCCAGTTAATTCATATCAGTGGATTAGTCCACTGATTATCTTACAACTCTCAGATTCTACCTATATCACCTCTGAATGTTCTTGCATTGTCTCAAAAATGTGTGTTTGGGGGACACCTCATTTCTAAACCATAATACTTAGCTCGGTTATCATTCAGTCTCTTGGTCATGTGGAAATGTACATTCCAGGTATTCATGTATATCATTTATGTCTGCATGATACACACCGAATAGTGATAAAAACAGAGCGTCTGTAATTTTTTGTTGGAACATGATTCCCTTTTCCTCCAGGGAATCTTACTCAGAAATCAGGGCCTTCCTCTATAGATATTCCAGCCCCCAGTGGAGGGCTTCCCTCCCCTCTATATTTATAACTCTCTGGTCCTCAAGTAGAGTCTGAAGAATTCCCTGTGGCTTATTTTATAGGAGCCTGTGTCTCATTAAATTATGGTCATCTTGGGAATGAGGCAAGATTTTATTCCTTTTCATAGCACCCAGCACTGAGCAGCCGATTAATATAAGTAAATACTGCTTGAAAAGTCAATTGGATTCCCAGTGGAAGTTGGGAAAGGGGTAGGGGTGGATCTTCAAAGTGACACCTGCAGGATGCCATGAGGAACTAGAGGGAAACCCAGAGTCTGAAAGGTAGAGTCTCTGGAAAGGTTGTGTCATGACCAAACTTGGTTTATTCTGCAACTTTGCCTTAAGCTACTCCTGTGGGGGTTATTGGTTTGTAAACTCTTGGATTTTATACATTAGTAAAAATCTTAAAAAGTGCTGTTTGATGATATAATGAAAAGAAAAATACTTTAATCATCATTTCCTATAAGATAGTTGAGAGATTTTGATAATCCTAAAGGAGGAATCATATGCTATAAGGATAAAGGATAGCATTGAAAATGAATGCATGTAGCTGACGAAGAGCTCTCTGTATCATCTCCATTGTTCTGTTCTCCTGTTGGATTGTGAAAATGCCAGGATGCAGACTGGCATATCAAAACAACTAGTGTGACCCAATATTGAGATGAATGAGGACATAGTAGTTTGAGGGCACAATGGTTTCCTCTGACAGGTGGAACTTGTATACCCTCTCTTTGGCTACAGGGGTAATCAGCGAGGAACATATTCCTCTAATTCTTCATGGAGTAAGAGAGACTTGATATTACAGTTTTACTGTTAAAGAGGAGTATTTGTACTCCCTGACGAATGGTCCTGGAGATAGTACACAATATCTTCTTCCCTGACTTCAATAATGATCTTGTCTAGACAAGATCCTAGGAATTTTTTGCAGCTATGACATTAACCAGCTATGGCAGGAGCTGTAAACAAACCAAAAGAGTAAGACACTCTGGCTTTTAATTCCTCCTGTCCAAAGGAAGCAGCTCATGATATACTTGGGGACATTAAATTTGGGTCAAGTACAAGTCTGAGAAATTAGAATCAAATCATTTGAGTGGCATTCTTCTCTCCCCACATGTCTTGGCTGGTAGTCTAAAGACATTGGGAAGGGGGATCCTGATAGGAGGAGAAGGAATATTGAGGAAATATACTCTATGGAACAGCTACACAGAGGGTTCTGCACAGAGGATTCCTAATTCCTTTTCTTTTTCCTTGTCTAGGAAAAAGCCCAGAAATGGAATCACCAGATCATATGATAATTATGTTTTTAATTTTTTGAGAATTCCCTACTGTTTTCCTAGCATCTGTACCATTTTGTATTACCATTGGCAATGGACAAGGGTTCTGGTCAAATCCTGAATGAAGGGTTAGAGTGCCAACAGTTTAGTTGGAGGTACAAGGGGCACATTTAGAACGTACAGAGGGAGGAGTGAAACAGGGCAGGGAAGGCAGCCAGTAGAGCTTGTGCTATAAAGCCAGTTGCTGAACCTGCCCAGTATGCTTTAATCCCATGAGGAAATGTTGGAAAATGCCTCAGACATATCCAGGTCAAAGGATGAGATGATTTATATCTCTGCACTGGTTAACTGCTAGTTAAGGGCTGCCTGTGGTAGGCTATTAATTCCCAGATAATTTTGGCCTACACTGCACAAAAATGAGCTTTGGCAACCTAAGGCAATACTCTGATAATTACAAAGGTGCTGTCCTTTGGAAGTCAGGCCAACATGCCTAAACAAGGTAATGGGCACCAGAAACATGAATGGACCTCTTTCCATGGGCTGGACACAAGCCCATATTTTACTCTGAAATTAAGATATTATTAAAAAATAAAAAATAATGAATAAAAAAAGATGACTATAGACTCTTCCTTAACACAACATATGAAAATTAACTCAAAATTAACCAAAGTCCTAAATGTAAGACTTACACCACAAACTCATAAAAAGAAACAGGGCCAAAGCTTCATCATATGGATTTGGCAATGATTTATTGAACATGACCCAAAAGGGAAAGGCAACAAAAGAAATAATAGAAAAATTGGCCTTCCTGAAAATTCAAGAATATTGTGCATCAGAATATACTATCAACAGAGTAAAAATGTCACCTTGCAGAATGGGAGGAAATAAATATTTTAAAATCTTATATCTAATAATGGACTAATATTCAGACTACATAGAGAACTCCTACAAGAATAATAATAAAAAACCTGATTAAAATGAGCAAAGAACATAGATATCTCTCAAACATAGATATGTGAGTGGCCAAGGCAAACATAAAAAGAAATTCAACAATATTAATCATTAAGGGGATGTAAATCAGAACTATTATGAGATACCATCTTTTTACCCATTAGAATACCTATAAAAAATTCAAGAATGATAAGTGTTGGTGAGGATGTAGAAAAATTAGAACACTTGTCTACTGTTGGTGGTCATGAAAAATGGTAAAGATGCTATGGAAAACAATATGGAGGGTTTTAAAAAGTTAAAAATAGAATTCCTGTATGATATGAGTATTTCATTTCTGAGTACATACCCCCCAAAATTGAGAGCAGGTTTTTTTTTGGTAATAGTATTTTTATTGGTTCTTTTTAGTTATATATGACAGTAGAATTTATTTTGATATAATACACAAGCATGGAATATATCTTATTCTAATTAGGACCCCATTCTTGTGGATCAACATGATGGTAGGTTTCACTATGTACATTCATATATTTACACAGAAAAATTATCTCAGATTCATTCCACATCGTACCTTTTCCCATCCTCCCTTCATTCCCCTTTGTCTTATCTACCAAATATCTATTCTTCCCCTCTCTCTCCTTATTGTGGGTTAACTTTCACCTTTGGCTTTTTGGGGACTGGCTTATTTCACTTAGTACAATAGTCTCCGGATCCATTCATTTTCCAGCAAATGACATAAAGTCATTCTTTTTTATGGCTGAGTCATATTCCCTTGTGTATATATACCACATTTCCTTTATCCATTCATCTGTTGAAGGATACCTATGTTGGTTCCATAGCTTAGCTACTGTGAATTGAGCTGCTGTAAACATTGATGTGGCTGTGTTACGGTAGTACCCTGTTTTTAAATCTTTTGTATATATATATATATATATATACCAAGGAGTGGAATTGCCAGATCAAATAGTGGTTCCATTCCTAGATTTTTGAGGAATCTCCATATTGCTTTCCAGAGTGGTGCACAAATCTGCAGTCCCACCAGCAATGTATAAGTGTACCTTTTCTCCCACATCCTCACCTACATTTATTGTTTCTTGGATTCTTGATAATTGCCATTCTGACTAGAGTGAGATGAACTTCTCTAATTGCTAGAGATGATGAACATTTTTTAAAATATATTTTGTTGACCATTCATATTTCTTCTTCTGTGAAGTGTCTATTCAGTTTCTTTGCCCATTTATTGATTGGGATCTTTGTCATTTAAGTTTATAGTACTATTATTCACAATGGCTAAGACGTGGAAGTGCTCAAGTGCTTATCATCAGATGAAGGGAAAGCAAAATGAGGCATGTACATATGTGAAATATTAGCCACCCTGACAAAGGAAGAGAGTTCTGACACATGCTAGAGCATTGTGAACATTGCACCAAGTGAAACAAGCCAGTCATAAGAAGATCAGCACTGTCTGACTCCACTTATAAAAGACAATAGAGGAGTCAAAGTTACAGAGACAAAAAGTAGAATGGCTGTTGCTAGGGGATGGGGAGAGGGCAGAATGGGGAATTATTGTTAATGGGCACAGAGTTTCAGCTTTATGAGATGAAAAGAGTTGCAGAGCTGGATGGTGGCGCTGGGTGAACCACATTAAGAATGTATTTTATGCCACCAAATTACACACTTAAAATAATTAAGTTGGTAAATGCCAAAAAATTAGTGTGCTATATGGCATGAGAGAAAGCAGTCAAATGCAAAGAATCTCCAGGAGTGAATGAGTCATGCACAAGGCAAAGACTGTTTGAAAATACAGACAGATGAGGAACAGAGATTAACAGAAAATGGGGGTGATTTTCCTTGCTAATTATGCCCAATTCTACTCATTGCATTTATTTTGTCCTAGGGATACATATTTTCTGTCAAAGGATTTGCAATATTTCTTATGATGGTCTTGGGTAAACTAAATGTCAAGTTTGGGAGCTTTATCCTTGTGTTCTATGTAATGCTAGAATAATCATCTCTCAACAATTTCTAAATATTTATCTCTGGAAACGATATTCGCTGGCACAGAAATATTGACATGAAATATCTTTACCATATAGTAGGTAACAAATAAAATGCAATAAATGGCAGTAGAAATTCAAACATCTGTATATCCCATTGATATTTATTCAGCACCAACTGTATGCCAGGCAGTATGATAGATATGAGGAATGAAGAACAGTGATGATACTGTTAAGAACTCATCTGATAATCATCTGGAATCTAGTTCTGGTCTAGTGGGGAAATGAGAAATGCAGATTGAGTGCTCGTAGTGAATCAAATAGGACATCTCTTGGATATGAGGAGTGCAATGACAACACCGTGCAGTTTCTGCAGGTTTCTCCTCTCCAAGCAACCCTCTCAGTTGGAAAGCAGAATTTCCTGTAGTGCATCCACTTGCTGTGCACTGGTCTGTGCTGGACTCCAAAAGATGGAAAGGAGGGAATCGTTGATTTGCCACTCACTGTGTAGGGTGCTTTTACCTGCATACATGTTGCAGTGAGCTTGTATTTGTGCACGCCCAAATGCATGTAAGATCCCTAACCCCTAAAGGGATGGCATTTGGAGATCAGGCCTTTGGGAGGTAATTCCGTGTAGATGAGGTCATGAGGGTAGAGCCCTCATGTTGGGATTAGTGTTCTTTTTGGAAAGGAAGATGCCAGAGTGTGCTTAGGTGCTTTCTCCTTCTCTCTCTCTTCCTCTCTCCCTCCTATGTTAGGGCACATTTAGAATTCAGCTGTCTGCAGACTAGGAAAAGGGTCCTCACAAGACACTAAATCTTCTAGCACCTTGATCTTGGATTTTCCAGTTGTTAGAACTGTAAAAATAAATGTACGTTGTATAGATCACCCAATATTTTGTTATATCAGCCTAAGCTGCTATGTTTTACATAAAGTCATGGCTTGTGAGGAGATACTATGTTTATTTTATGAATGAGAAAAGTGAGGCCCAGGAGAGTTAAGCAAGTAGTTCATGGTCATAGATGAGATTCTCCCAATCTGAGAGTCGAATACAAGCTTATATGCAATGCTAAGCCTAGGGATTCATTCACTGTGACATGAATCTGATAGATTTTACTGAAATGTTAGAGGTCAAATCTTTGGAACCATTCAATCTATGCAAACCAAGGTAGGCGGCTTGCTTGTTTGCTTTTTTTTTTTCCTTTCCTTTCTTTCTTTCTTTCTTTCTTATTTATTTATTTATTTATTTTGTGGGGACACTCCAGTAAGGAACACCTTTTTTTTCCATGCAAATCTTTGTCTTGCCCTAGGAGACTTGTTCTACTGGACACTTAGGAAAAGAAGAGACTGGTGGCATCATAGGAGACTATTTCATTGAAATTTGACTCAAAACTTTCAAGGCAACAATCCTCAGGGGATTGCACATAATAGTTATGTCATTCTTAGCTGCCAATGTCCTTGATCTCCAAGTTGTCCAGCTGGCCCTAATGTTTTCATCTGCTCCATCTTACTGTTCTGCCCAGCTCATGGGGGAATGCTGAAGGTTTCCTCTTCTTTGAGTTCTCTGACTCTGGTTATCACTTTTGGGGAGGATTTGGCTCCACACCTGCCCCCACCCCCTTTTGACATATTGGACACACTGTAGTACGGATTCAATTTTGCTTCCCTCTCACCTCCGTGAGTTAGATGTCTTACACTCTCTATAGCTTCTGACCACAGCCTAGCTACCTGTGTTTCCATGTTGATTGCTACAGATCAACTCTGTCTAATTCTTCTAGAACAAAATGCCTTCAGCATTTTTTTAAACAAATATAATAAATAAAATTAACTAATTAAAAAAAACCCCTATGTGTCATGTGTTATAGCGGGTTCTAAAGTCAAAACAGTGGAACAGCACACACATTAATTTTATAACCTAATGTGGGTGTATGTATGGGGGGATGTGGAGGAAATTAGTGTTCAATGAAAACAGACAAGAGGAGTTTTTATTTTGATCTTTAAAAAGGGTGTTAAGAGAAGGCTTTCTATTTAGAAGCAATGTCAAGATAGAAACCTAAAACCTCATGTGAACAGACTTTTAACAGGTAGAAAGGATGAGTATGAGGAAAAAATCATTTACTGAAGGGAATTTTCACCAAACGGCCCAGAAGCACAAGAAAATATAGTAGAGCTCTCGGGGAACTGAATGACAGCAGATGATGCTTGAATACTAGGTAGGGGACAAAATCACCGTGAGCCTTGTAAGTCATGTTAATGACTTTGTCCTCCATCCTGAGATTAGTGGAACCTATTGAATTGTTTTGAGGAGATGGTAGAGAAGTATTGACAAGACCCAAATAGAGTTCTGGTTTCTGGAGGATCACTCTGGCTATTGTGTAGAGATTGGTATGAGATAAGGAGAGAGAGTAGAAATGGAAATCTGTTTAATTTTCTTGTGTTTCTTTTTCAAGTGAATGATGGTGGTCTGGAATAGGGGAATAAGAGAGAAGAAAGCAATGCTTGAATTCGAGATGTATTGAGGAGAGAGAGAATTCTGATTGGTCCATGTGGCTATTGGTTAAGGTAGTCAGTTGGTTCATGGTAACTATTTTTAGTGCCTCAAGACAATTCACATACATGTTTCCAAGAAGGTGACCGTTGAGCTGATTTATCCATGCATTCATCATCATTAGTTTGCTAACATTAGTGTCTATTAAAATTTAAAAATTGACAAAAAATCATTTCTCGTTCAATGTAGATATTGTTCTTGTGCATCTTTTGCTTCAATGAGGGGTTTGGAAGTTCAAGGAAAAAAGCGCACTTGTCATGCTGTGACTCTGTTATCGCAGCCCTGGGACTAGAGAGAGACTTGCTCACGTGTCCTTCTGATGTTTGCTCTTGACTTTGTTTTATTTTTTTTGCCAGTCTGTGAACTTCTAACAAGGGATACTTTGCAAAATACCATGCAGTAGAAACAGTAAGGTAGGATTTAAGCTAAATTATCTGTTTTCAGATAATTTCACTGTTTTGTGTACAACAGTGTTTGAATCAGTCTATGACTGAAAGCCAGCTGTACAAAATTGAATTAGGGTCAACAATTGAACAACTATGTGCATCATGCAGTTCCATCATCAGAAGGCAAACAAACAAATAATAAAGAAAGCAGATGTTGTATTGTTCCTCAGATATCTTAGGGGTCAAAAGTGATTGCTATGTGAAAATATTTTTTTTTATAATTTTGAGACTTTCTTCTTTTTGAAAAAAAAATGCCACCATTCTTCATATTGGGGTCCAATCTGAGAAGGGGTCAGTTACCCTTAATAGTTCAAACTTGTCACCTCTTAATCATGAATTTAGGAATTGGCACACAGCTGGGCAAAGTAAACATTTTGCAAATGAAAGATATGGTACCTCCTTTTATTTGTCTTACAATTTTTTCTTCCAAATGTTGTTATTCTCTTGTTCTAACATTCTACTTTTTCTTGACCTTATTTTGTCATATAAGTCCAAGTTATAATTATTATCTTAAAAAAACTTTGATCTAATTACTTTGGTATTAACACTTTTCAGCTTTAGGTTTTCCCCCATTCTAAAACATTCTAACCAGCATAACATTATGTTACTTCTCTCTGGTTATATTTCTTGATGTGATGTGACACGAAGCATCTTACTGTGAACAGATGGATGATGGCTATGATTAGGGAATGGAAATAGGATTTTCTGTTTTATTTCTGCTTCTCCACTTGAGGATATGGTGGGTGGTAGTTTGAATTACTGTTCCCAGTTATTATCTGCCTTCCCTATAACTCATCACGGAACATTCATTGCTCCCTAATGGGAGGAGAATACTCCCTGACCCTCTTGACATCAAGTGTGGTTCTGTGACGCGATTTGGCCAGCGGAGAGTGAACAGTCAGGACATGAGCCGTATCCAAGCAGAACTTCTAAAAGCATTCCATAGTTTACCCAGCACAGTTTCCTCTCTTCCATGCTATAAAGCTAATTCTTCAGCTTTATACATTTTCAGTGGTGATGTTGAACCCAATGTGGTAAAATTAACTCTTGGATATAAGGCAAATTTATGTAGGGAGCACAGATAAACAGAAAGCACATAAACATATAAAAAAGAATTGGGAAACACCACACTCAATCCTTGGGATGGGGAAGATACATACAGTAAAGCTATGAAATCCTTCCACCCACAGCTGATGGATAACATGAGTGAGAAGCAGCCCCTTTGCTGTTGTGATCCACCCAAGGTTTGGGGTTGTAACCATGCTGTGGCCTAGGAAAGTCTGAGTGCCACCACTAGCCATCTGTTGGCTTTTATGTTCTTCATAGCACTCTGGACAGTTTTCTTGGGGCCTAACTCTTGGAATTTTGGTTCCAAAGATCTAGTCTAAGTTTTGATAATCCTTGCTTTTGAAAGGGTCTCCTGATAGTACTGATGAATATTTGGGTTTGGGGTCAGTGATGTTGACCAGGCCATAGTTCTGTGATTCATGGGCAGCATCTAGCCATCTAAGTAAATTTGTCTCAGATGTAACATTTGCTGTTCTGAGCTATTTCCCAGTTTTCATCTGCGAGTTATAGCAAATACTGACAAAAAACATTGCTAGCCAAGAGATCATTTGCAAAACCCACCTGAAGCTGTTGTACCATTTCCTTGCCCAGTATTTCCTTGTGTGTATAGTTTACTTTTTTGCAAGTTTGTCATCTGGATCATAGAGTGTTCATTGCTCTATTTTTACCCCAGCCTCAGCTTTCCACTGTCTGATTTCCATCTTGTACCTATGGAGACTGTGGTCTGGGAATGGGGGTCTTGGCTCAGTTTTTAACTCATTATTCAACTCTTGCCCTCTTTTACATTGGGCTCTTGATTTCATTTTGTTACCTACAAACCCAACTCTTCATTCAGTTGTCCACATCTGGTCTCTGCCTTTCACGGTGACCCTGATTTCTGGTCTTCTGTTGAAAGCTGCTTTAAAGATTGAGTTTAGGATGCATGCCAATGAGACACAAAGGGAGATCTGTTGGCCATTGTGGGGTTATTAGTCTTCTAAGAAGCACTTAGGAAAAGAACAAGTTTCTTTTTTTCTCATTCATATCAGGTAACTAAGTATTCTTGATGCATCATTTCATGACCACGTATTATATGTTACTGTGAATCAAGCAGAGAGGAAAAACAATGTATTTTGGGCCTTTGATGACACCAGTACGCTGCTGCTCCAAACCTGAAATTTCCTAAATTCAAACTTCTTTACATGTGACAGATTTGAAAGTTTTCACCATTAAAGCCACTGTTAATTAGGCATTCTATACTTGCAAGCAAAAGCATGTCTGATACAAACTTGCTTCGACTTTTCCAGCAACTCAAGCTCACATTTTCTTCTTTCAAGTTCCATATTATCTTCGCTGCATGTCTGGTACTTGTATCCTGTCTACTATTTCACATATATGTTTTACCTCTCTCTTGGTTTCGTAAGCCACTTATAGACTGGAAGCAGATTGTTTATTTGTCACTTTGAGCATTCCTTGCAATGAGTTTCTCAGGGTAGAAAACTAAAACTCTTGTTTTTACCTGTGTTAAGTTTACCCTTAAACATTTCAAGCTCAAAGTATCAAGGTCTATTAATGCCCACCTGTTAAAAAAAAAAATTGAACTTAGGAAATTTCAGGTTTGAAAAAACAATTCAGCAGTGTCCCCAAAGTAGCTGTGACCAATCTGCTTTTTTTTTTTTTTTCACTTGTCATTTTGATGAGCCATGAATTGACGGAAGTGGACGTTGAGATATTCCATAACATTTCTATGAAGGGGAGCCTAATGTCTTTTGGGTAAAAGAAGAGTTCACTTCATGTGTTTGTCCCTTTTAACCTCTTAGTTTCGTGTTTTTAATGACTTCTTTGGTCTGTTGATATTTGAAACATTAACATAATTATCTATCTTAACATATTGTATTTGCCACCTGCTGGGGATGAAACATTGAAACTATCACTAGTAGCTCATTAACAATAACACTAGTCCCTCATTAACAGTGTTGACCCAATTACATGTTGTGTATCCCAGAGACAAATAACTGTAATTGCAACTCAAAAGTGATTTCATAAACACGAAGATTCTTTTTTTTTGAAATGCAAATCAGAATGCATTATTTGAATTTTACACATAAATATAGGCTTAAATGAAACAAAACCATTCAACCAAATAAAATAAAAATTCAATCTAAAGAGAGGCCATTTGGAATCAATTGGTACAAAACACATTCTGCTTTGAAAGATCAAAGCACTTTCATTGCTGGGTGCAGAAATTAAACAAGTTAGCAACAATGAAAGCCAGACATCTGGTAAGTGACATCTCCCCTGGCTATCAGCAGGTAGTGATTTTCTTTTGGAACCATTCAGCTTATTGTCTGTTGCCTGGACAATGGAAGTCTGATGAAGCATTGATATAATCTGCCTGGAGGTTTAAAAGCTCCATTGAAGAGATGGAAAGGCAGGGAGTTTTGTAGGGAAAAATAATCATTATATATACATATATATGTAGACATAAATAACTGTGCCTCTACCCTTCATCACGGGGAAGAGACCTGTATAAATAGAAGCAAATGTAGTGTGATATATTTGCAGAGCTAGGGAATGTTCTTTTACCCACACAATTACTATGATAAAAATTAGGCAAAGATAGCCCAGGGAAACGGGAAGAGACAGCTCCCAGAAAGAAAATCTGTGCTAAAGTCAAGATGTTAAAAGCAGAGACATTTCTTCAATACCAGCAGACTGCTTCATGGCCTGTTTTTTTTTTTTTTTCTTTTTTTCTGTTGACAGAAAAAAATACTGCCAGAGGAAAGGGGCCAAGGAATGGTAAAGGAAGGAAAACATCAGCGGGGAGAACAAAACTTTGAAATTTACAGTCCAGAACACCGGCTTCCAAGATTTTCTTAGAAAGTCTCCGTTGGACAAACATTCAATATAATAATGATGCCTATTCTTGTTCTATTATTTAACAAGGCCATGTGGTCGATAAGATGCTGTATTTACCATTTAAAATGTTAAAATAACCAAACATGCACTGAGTGCTGGAAATCTCCCAGGCACTGTTGAATGCTGGAGGGGAGACTTTAAACTAGGAACATGACTTGGGACCTAGCTTTCAGGAAGATGTCTCTCTCAGGCATGAATATAAAGCAAAGCCTGTCACTGGGAAACGTACCAAGTGCTATGGACTCCCCGCGAGGCTAAAAGAACAGGAGAAATTCAGCTCTGGCTCTGGCAAAATACTCCGAGTCTCATTTCCCTGTTTTAAATGCACTCTTCTCTGATCTGCCGGCAACAGGGAGACTCAAATGATGGGCGGGTTCTGAAAAGTACTTTAGGGATGACGACACACCCAGTGAAAATGTTCAGGCCCTCTATGGAGAGTAGGCAGAGGGGGAATTGATTTGGACAGAGGTCACACTCTGAGAGCTCCATGAAACTCTAGAGCAGGCCCAGGGTACTTGACCATCCGGAATGTGCTGAGTTCAGGAGTTGACCTGATCCTGGGGATCGATTGTAATTGACTTATGTCACACAGATTTTGCCATTTTTGCAGGAACGTTTGATGGAAAGTCATTAGAACATTACATCGTTCCTTAAGACGTCCCATATGAAGGAAAATATTTCTTTGCTCAATATTCTCAAACTTCTGGTGCTTACTTTCTAGAATATGCCCTCTTCAGTCTTTCTTCTGCATGGATGAGGTGTCTTCCATGTATTTGTAGAAAAGTATGTAATTGAAACCTGCCTTGTGTCTTGGCCCCCGCAATTTTGAATGTGTCATTTATTAGTTTTATTTCAGTTTTGCAGCAAACATCAGGCACAGATGGTGGAACAGACAGTATCTTGTCCATTTCACTGAGGAAGAGGAGGAGGCGCATTTGCCCAGTGACTCAGTGCTAACAGGGACACTGCAAACACAGAGGCTGAGGTTTCACTTTCGGCTATTTTTATTAACAGTGTTCTTTCTTGTCTGAACTCAGCACAGATATGGAGCCAGAAGCAAGAGCAGGGCCAGTTAAAAGCATCATCTAAATAACCCTCTTTGTCACACCGTCACTATATCACATTAGGCCTCCCTTCCCCTGCAGTGAGACTTATTTTCATTTTTGTTTCCCAGAGCTGAAAATTTGATTAGATAGCTACTTATTCTTTCTACACAATTAAGGTAAGTGATAAAATGATAAGATAAATCAAGGGCACTTATGTGTCCTAATAGCATGACATTGGCAAGCTTTTATTTTTGGGCTTTCTGACTTTGGTTAAATTATCTCAGTCTTTCTCAATGTCTTTTCCTTACACACACACACTCCATAATGGGCCATTTGCTTGTTGACTATGAGGTGGGGACTGCCTTCTTATTTTGAGCCTGCAGGTTCTCTTCCCCAGGGGTATGAGATCACTATTCTAATCTTGGAACTTGGATTTCTAATGAATCATAGATACCTAGGCATGAGATGAAAAGGGACTTCTTTCACCAAGTCTGAGTCTCAAATTCAGAGTCAGGATCCCATGATTGAGGTCAGTGCCCTGATTGCAATTTATTCAAAAGCATACTGTCTAGCAAGGGGCTTCTTAATACTGAAACATCCAGTTTTACCATTTTTGAATTTATTAGAACAGGAATTGAAAAGTTGAAAAATAGAGCAATATAATTATAATTACTGCTGCCTCCATATGTATCTAAAGATTGATCCAGAGAATGTTGCTTCCATTGCAAACAAAGCCTAACTTAACAGTTTGAAACACATAAACAACTTTTTCATGACAAATCCAAACCATACCAAAACAAACCCCATAAATTTTAATTTCTTAAATGAAGTTCTCTTGGCAGAATTTTGATTATCTATACAAGGAGAAGTCAACAGCATTATCTCTCTCTCTCTTAAAAAAAATGTTAAGTTAAACCAAACCCAAAACACAAGAAACTTACCTTTCACACCTGGCAAGACAGTACATGTATATGAAGTTAGCAACAATCTTTGTATCTGTTCACAGCTATTACGAAGCACCATTTTGTAGGATGTCTTGTTTGATCTTACCATTAACTGTGGAAGGGAAACTTAGCCAGTAAAGTGATGTGTAAATGTAATGTGAGATGATAATGACTTCCATGATTAATGACGGAAAAGGGAACCGCATGTTACGATTTGATTACCTACCATCCCTGATCACATCTTTGGTCCCAGCATCCTGAATTTTCAGTGAGCATCACTTCCCACAATCCTGAGTCTTTATGATTCAAGTGTTGCTAATCAGGTAGCTTGACTCAGGTGGAGCCAGGGAGAACCCCTGGGATTTTTTAAATAAAATTTTCAGGAGAAGGACATGTTTGTCTTTTTGGATTTCAAGTGTGAAGGATAAAACCTGCCAGTGCCATCTTGGCTGTTATATAGATATCCCAAGACTAAGGCCATCACACAGGGCAGCAGAAAGAGAGATGGAGAGAGTCAGGCTGAGTCCTAAGAGTGTGGCTGTTGCCTGCCTATGCGGAGGTTGTGCATTATAATTATACCTAATGGTGAGATTCATTAGGCTGAATTTATACATACACATAATTTGATCAGTCTCATTTTCCAGTACCTTCCATATTCCTCCCCTCCTCTTCCTCTCTCCCCATCCACTTGCTCTATTCTATTGACCTCCCTTCTATTATTATTATTATTATTATTTTAATTAGTACATGATATACACACATATCCATGCAGGTTTGGATTCACTGTGGGACATAGCATAATTTGGTAGATTTTATTCCTTAGTACTTCTTCTCCTTCCCTCTTTACCCCTTGTCTCTACTCTGTTGGTTTCCAGAGTTTTTGATAATCAGAAAAAGGTGTCCTTTTAAGGTGAGTGCTGAGCATAACAAATAGTTAACACCTGTGTAAAGGAGAGGCCTGTCCTAGGTGGGTGTATCTCATTCCAGAGTGTGTGGTTTTGTGAATAGAGTTCTGGCTAAGTGCATATATGCAGTGGCCCAATCTATTGCCATTTTCTGCACCCCTGGATCCAGCCATTCCTGCAATCATATATCCTTGGACTTTGCCATTACAGGAGAGTCAGAAATCCTTTGCCATCAAACGAGTCTCATGGCTTTATAAATAGAAGTGGAGTGTTTCAAGTATCAGATCTCAGAATGTGAAAACGATTAAGTCAAATTGGGGCGTGGGTTGGATATTTGCCAACGTCCTAAACCGTTGCACAGAAAGTAGTTGGATCATGGTTTATTGAATCTTGGAATTGAGACAAAGGCTTCCATTAAGGCGTGAGTTTTAGATTTTTGGTAAAATTGGTCTGTGGTTTTAATTCTGCTAATGTTTTCGTACTAAGGTAATGCCTTGGTTTCAAAATGAACTGGGAAGAACTTCAGTTGAAATGGAATTATCTCACACTTAAATATATGATCAAATCAAACTTACGAAAACAACTGTCTAGGACTAATTTTTTTTAATTGTCTCCTGACCTCTGAACTTTTATTGGTCCCTGTTCCCCAAAGACCCCCCAGCTCCTGCTGCCTCAGTGCCTCAGCAATTTTATGTCATTGGTCTCAGACTCAACTTTGCTCGCCCCATTCTGCAGATGGTGGTCTTTTGGATGGTTTACATGGAATTGCCACTGTCCAGGGCATCGCTGCAATGACTCCGGTCTTCTAACAGGCAGCCATAAGTGGTGATTTCAGCCTCCAGTGTGGTCTTGATATCAGCAAGGCCTCATAGTTCTGGGCCTGATGCTGTCCCTCTGCCCTGGTCTGTGCCAGTTCTGATTGCAGGTACAGCAGGACTCCCTTGAGCTGCTCCATCTGTATGACATAGTGGGCCTCCATGTCCCTCAGACTGTTCTCTAAGCTCTCCTTAAGATTTCTCATGGAGTCCAGGTTGATCTCCAAGGACTAGGCTGTGCATTTCAGCTCTGTGATTGACATCTCCACAACTTGATCAGTGGGTGAGATCAAGGTGGCCACTATGTTCTCCTTCATCTGCTGGGACCAGTACTTGTCCAGCTCATCATACTGAGCCCAGATGTCTGCTGTGATGTTGCTGAGGTCTTGAGATTTGGGGGCATCCATGGTCAATGTAGAGCTGGCAATCTGCTTGATTTCCTCGTCATGGTTCTTCTTCATGAATAGCAGCTCCTTCTTGACACCTTCCATTTCCAGCTGCAGCTGAATGATATTGGTGTCATCAGTGTCCTCAAGAAGCCCACGGAGATCACTCTCCGCAAACTGGTGCTTGGCCAGCTGTCTCTCCTATTTGACTCTGAAGTCATCAGTAGCAAAAAGAGTATTGTCAATCTGCAGAATGATGTGGGTGTTGTGCAAAATATTTGCAAAGATCTGGCAAAGATGCAGCTGCCCAGTGGTCTGGAAGTTATGCCTGCAATCTGCGACCTGGGGCCGCTTCTTCTCCAGATATTCCTGGATTTTGCCCTCCAGGCTCATCACTCTGTCCAGGTTGGAGGCCAAGCGATTCTTGAGGTCTTGCATGGTCTTCTTGCTCTTGATGTGGCCATTTCCCCCAGAACCCTGGTCATCCCTGCCTCCAGATTCAGGGACTCCCAGTTGCCTCATGGAAGTTGGTGGAGCAGGATGCAGAGGTCGGGAGCCTTCAGCACTTGCGCCTGCCTAGTGACGGGGTAACCAGAGGGAGCCCAGGAATCCTCAATTGCTGGAAAAAGTAGTGGAGGGGGTGATGCAAATCATGTTGTCTAGGAGGGAGGTGAGAGATAAGGCAAGTGCAGGTTGCTGGGAATAATCTTTATTGAAATAATTCAATGGAAACAATTTATGTGTTCCATAGTTCTTGCTTTACTAAATTTCTCTTTTAAATAGATTAAGCTGCTGTTATGGTTTGGATGTGAGATGTCCCACTAAAGTTCACATATCGGATAATGCAAGAAGGTTCAGAGGCGAACTGATTGGGTTATATCTTAACCTCATTAGTGAATTACTCCCTGATGGGGTTAACTGAGTAGTTACTGGAGGCAGGTGCGGTATTCCTTGGGGGCGTGGGGCATGGCCAGGGGGTATATATTTGTATCTGGAGTTTGGAGGCGTGCTCTCTGCTTCCTGATCGCCTGCTGCCACATTTTACCTCACCTTCAGCCCCCAGGAATGGAGCCAGTCTTCTATGGACTAAGATCTCTGAAATGGTGAGCCCTCAAACAAACTTCTCCTCCTCTAAAATTGTTCTGGTCAGATCTTTTAGTCACAGCAGGAAAAAAGGTGACTAAAATAGGTAACTTACGTTTTTCTGAAGAATTTTCACCATTTTTGATGTTATATATTTATGTTTTCTTCTCTTTAATGATTAATCCTCAACAGATATTTCTGTATTTATGATATATTTTAATTTTTTTAAAGAATGAAGAACTTGAATTTAAAAAAAATATTTATGCCATTTATCACTTAAATATTTTGTTGGTTTTTGCTTTTATAACTCCCTTTTTAGTTTTTTTCTAATTTTTCTACATAGTTTCTTGTACTGAATTTATTCTTCTATAATAAAGCATTTAAAACTTTAAAACTGAGGGATTTTGCTGAACATAATTTAGGAATATCATTTAAGTTTAAAACTTTGAAGTTGTAATGTTACTTTCTAAATAGTCTTTAAATGTAGTTTGGGTTTCTCTTGGAACAAAGAGTAGGAGTATATATTTTCACCTTCTCTCCTCTTTTTTTTTTTTTTTCGTGTGTGTGTGTGTGTGTGTGTGTGTGTGTGTGTGTGTGTGTGTGAGGGGTACCTGGGATTGAACCCAGGGAGCTTATCCACTAGGCCACATCCCCTGGCCCTTTTCTATATTTTATTTTGAGACGGGGTTTAGCTAAATTGCTGATGCTGGCCTTGAACTTATGATTCTCCTGTCTCAGCCTCCCTCTCTTATTTCCATGGCATTGAATTTGCTTTTGTTAACCTCGTTATATAATCCAATACATTTGGCTTGTTACAGACAAGGGTCCCAATGTCTGGTCATATAATCAGATAAAATTGGGGATTTTACTGGCCTCAAAATGTTTGAGAAAAACATGTGTTGACTGTACCTGAATTTAAGAATTACTAAAAAACAAAACAAAACAACAATAAAAAAACCTCTTATCAGGTTTTATAGATGAATCTACTTATCAAATATTTCTACTTTTTCTCATTCTCCTCCTAATGTCTATCCTGAGCTTCTGTCTTATCATATACACCTAAAATCTACAATAATAAAGAAAAACAGTGTTACTAATGAATCAAGATCCAAGGAAGACTTGGAGGTTTGTCTTGGGAGGGTTGCTCTGACTTTTTGATTGTCACTGATTTCGCAAATTATGTCAATCATTTCAAACTTAGTTGAGCCCCAAGATAAATTCCTGAATCCCTCTTAAGTCTACCAGTGACACATAAAAGTCAACTAAGTTATGAATATGTATATGCAAAACAAAGAATGGATTGGTGGAGATGGTATCAACTGGAAATTTAAAAAAAAAAGTAGCTGAGTAATGAGAAAAATGTGTGATCTGAAGATCACCTGTTCCTATTTGGAGAGTAAACCTCTCCTGTAGGATTGGAGGAAGATGGAATCCAGCTGTATGGAACTGGGAGTGGGTATGGAGCACTAACAGCTTATTGAACAAATTAATGCCCTTCTCTGTAGCTCCATTTCCACCTCTACTCAGAGGCCGTAGGTGCCACCAATAAATAAGATGATTAGGTGCTAATTAACTTCTGTGGTATAAATCGGGATATTTCTGAGCTTTCCCTGCACCTTTGGGATTCAGCACTCTAGGGTCTCTCTGGTAAGATGTTTCTTGACTTCACGTTGCAGTTTACAAAGTTCTGCTTCTGTTTTTTTCTTTCTTTTTATTTTACCTTTGTTCTTTCGTCCTAATAAGTTTCAATAAGTATTCAGAAGACAGACAAAGTCAAGGCCTGTTTTTGCTCACCATCTTTATCTAGAAGTTTGAAGGACTGTTTTGTTTTAATCAAGTTATCTCTTTTCTAAAGCAAACTTGAGTTGTGCTATGTGAGTTTTTCTACTTTAGTTCTTCTATCTGCCTAATAATTAGTGTCAATTCTTCTCACAATCTGTTTTTATGTTTTTTGACAGTTTAGCTTTCCAAAGTCATGGTGAATCTTTTAAAAAGTATAGTCTTTATGGATATCTTTGTGATAGGTTGAAAGAGGCTTTATTGTAGTTTTATAGTAGAGACCGTTTTGAACTGGAAACCATTGATTTTTTTTTTTTTTTTGTTTAGAAAACTGATCTGATTGAGTACAAAACTAAAATTTGGAATTCTGACCTTGGATACTATTTTTTTTTTTTTTGTAATAGAAACGGCCTTTTAGTAAAAGCCATTTAAAAATGGCTGTTTTAAAAAATGGCTGTTCCTATCACCGGAGGTCTATTGCAGAACATTCAGGTCGTCACATCACAACTGTTCAATGAATGTGCTCAGCCAGCTACTTTTCTGAAAGCTTCTCTTGAAGCAAAACTCCTGGAAAGAGAAGTCTATATTTACTATGTCATGCTCACTCCCTGTCTTTAAGATGAAGGGTCTAAGCCTTATAACTCTGACCTCTTCTTTCAATTTGGACCATTTATCTAGCCACCACTTGGTTGC
Source organism: Urocitellus parryii (assembly GCF_045843805.1). Taxonomy (NCBI): domain Eukaryota; kingdom Metazoa; phylum Chordata; class Mammalia; order Rodentia; family Sciuridae; genus Urocitellus; species Urocitellus parryii. The sequence continues at coordinate 22,534,096 of NC_135543.1, read as the reverse complement.
CTAGTTGCTAACCTAGTGGCAATTCAAAAGAGAAATCTTAATTCTATCCCCTTACATGTTTTTTCCCCACAGGGTTTTTTTTTCTTTCCTGTCTCAATATATGATTCTACAATTTGCTTTTTACCACATTACTCAGGCCGAAATCCTAGGAGTAATTTTTGTAGGGTGATCAACCATCCTGATTTGCCTGGAACTGGGAAGTTTACCAAGACATAGGACTTTGATTGCTAAAACCAGGAAAACCTTAACGCAAATTGGGATGAGTTCAACACCCTAAGGTTTTCATTTTTCCTTTCTCTCACTCATAACATGCCCAAGGTATTAAATATGTTTTAAATTAATTATGATAGCTGCTTGACAATGTTGTCCTGGAGAATCATATGTAGCTTTTGTCAATGTAAAGCCCAAAGTAGAGGTGTTGGAGAAACTGAAAATTCATGTTGAAAAATAACAATCGACTACTGTGTCAGGGAAAGAGATGTGAATTTAAAATCACTTACATTACCCCATTCCTTCAAAATTACTTGAAATCTTGTGTCGTGTAACAGTTTCCAATTCCATAGACTGTTTTCTTTCAGGAAGCACCCCCTTCAAGTGATTAAGTAACAGCCATAATGACAACCATATTTTTTTTAAAGGGTCAAATCCTTTGCTTTTTGATGACATAGATTTAATTCTAAATGACTGAAGCCCAAAAGGGAATAATGGTAAAATTTCCTTCTCTAATAAGTAGTAATACTTGAGGGTGCCAGGTTCTCTTTTAGACACTGAGGATACAACAATGAATAAGGTACAGTATCTTATCTGGTGGGAAAATCAGTATGTTTCATAATAAATGTATAAGTGGGAATTATGAGAAAAATTAAGGAAAGATAATGAGGAGTGAAAGAATAAATAAAGTAATGTTATGGGAGGTGGAGGAGAGGGAGGGAGCTGTTGACTTAGTGCCAGAAAAGTTGCTCTGTGGAGATGATGATTAAGCAGAACCTAAATGAGGTGACAGGCCTATCCTGCAAAGGTCTCGGGAAGGAATTTCTTGAGCATACAGAAGCGTATGAGTAAAGGCCTGCTTGGAGACCTGCAGGGTGGTCAATAGTAGTTGAAGGTGGGACAAGAAAGAGAATGAGGTCGGGGAAACACAGGGGGTCCAATCACTGTAGGCCTTGAGTCTGTAGAAAGGGATTTGGATGTATTTTGTGCATGATTGGAAGCTAATGGGGAATGCTGACTTTTCTGGATGCTGTGTAGAGAAGAGACAATGGGAAGGCAAAGAGGAAGAGTGCCCTGTCAGAAAGTTCTTGCTTCAGATGAGAGATGATCCTTAGCTTGCACTAGGATGGCAGAGGTAGAGGTGAAGGTGAAGGAAATTCTCAGGCTACTTTTGGCTAAAGGTGATCCTAAAAAATAGGATGATGAAGCAAATATGGCTTTAAATCTTTGGCCCGAGCATCTTGGAACATACTTGCATTTGCCTTATAGGAGGAGGCTGGGTATGGGGTCTGATCTGGGAAGGGGGAGTTTAGTTTTGGAAGTGCTCAGGTGGAGATTCCTCCTACATGTGCAAATGAAAATATTGAGCAGGGAGTTGGCCAACCAAACCTGGAATTCTAGGGAAACAGTGGGGCATAATGTGGAGTTATCAGTGAGTAGATGGTGCTACTCACTGATAACTAGAAAAAGGAAATGGGGATGAAGTGTGAGGACTGGGGACAATGAAGCAGTGATATCTGTAAGGCACTCAGAGAACATGTCATTGGTGAATATTGATAGCACATGTTACCTAAGTGTTAACTAAAACATAAATTTAAGAAATAATCATAATATTTGGAGACCTGGAAATGCAGATTGAGAAGCAGCAGCCAGAAAGGCAGGAGGGAAACAGTTTGTGAGGCATTGTTGAAGTTTAAAAAAAAAAAAAAGTGATTTTTGGATAAGAGGTTGTAATCAACTTTTTCTTTTTTTAAAGCAGAAAATAGTTTTATTTTGCTATAGCCAGGTTCAGAAGCTACAGCTTTTGCTGTGATCAACTAATCCCCCTGAACCCTGAGTTTCAGAACTTTATACCCAGGATGTGAGGGCAGGAGCTCACAAGTTCACAGTCTGTAGAACTTTTTCTAAAGCAGCTTTTTCTTTCACTCTTCTGGGCAAGTTAACCCTTCAAGGACAGCACCTGAGAAGGGGAGAGCTACTTCTCCTGTTTTCCCCCCTCCCCTGCCAGCTGTTACCAAGGAGCCCAATTAATAACCCCTTCTCTTGAAATGTAAACATCTTGTGAAGCTCCAGCCCAAGGCCAGAGGCCTAGTTAAAAGAATCCGTTTTTCTTATCACATTTGACACATTTCCCTTGAAAACTTTTACAAATTGTTCATGTAAATATATATATGATAGTTCATAAATGTTTGTGAAAAAACTAGGAAAGAGGTGTTCAGCACCTGGAGTGCTGATCTCTTAAGCCTGTGGCCAAATTTAATTATTTTAAGATAGAGCACCTGGAAATAGGAAGCTTAAGTACATTGAACTCCTTTGTAGAGATTCTTTTGCTGATAGTATAAGTTTCTGAGAGGTCAAATAAGATGAAATGTAAAAAAAAAACAAAAACAAAAAAACCGGGTGCTACTACAAAATTGGATAGATAAATAGGGAGAGAGAAATGCAAGAGGAGGCATTGTGTTTCAGGTTGAGGTGAGGAGCTGCCTAATCATCCTGTATTTTGGGCCATGAGACTGGAGACAGGAAATGAAGAATATTGACTGGAGATAAATGGGGCAGAGCCCCACCTTAAAAGTAGTTGCTTCAATAGCCCGAGAAAGGGATTCTTCATGAAGGAAGTCGAGCCATTGGCAAATCTGCTCAGTTCCAAATGGAGGAGGGTGGCGTTGGCAGCAGGCTGGGAAAAAGAGATTCTGCCTAGATAGCAAGAACAGCGCTGGGTAGACGGTAAAACCTGATGTCGGTGGTACAGCTTGGGGCTGCAGCAACAATATCTGCCACTGCAAACGTGGGCTGAAGGATTCCTTTGAAGAATGATTATCTTAGATCATACCAAGGGAACAGGATTGATCAGGATTTGATTTCTTTTTAATAAATAAGGTGGCAGTAATGTACATGTATTTAAGTGTGTTGTAAAGTCATTTGTGCCTAGGACAATGACATTTCTGTTTCTGTAGTTGCCTTCATGTGAGAGGTCTTACATTGCTTCTCTGGGTCTGGGTGTGAGTGATGTATTTTTCTTGTCTCTGGGTGCTCTCAGTTCCAGGGGTTGCTTTCTCTTTAAGATTATTTGGATGATCAAGGTGGCCATGCAAGGCAGGTCTCTTAAGTGAAAGATGTACATGTCTATTTTTCTTGACTTTTCTGCCAATATAACCTTTCTACCACATTGTGGAGATATTTGTAAGTTGGCCTCTATAGTCTACTTTTCACAGTACTGGATAACTTCCATGTCTACTGAACATACTAGTCCCCTATGAAGCTGGAAGCAAATGTGTAGTCTAGCTATGTTACCTTGAGTCCCATGAATGATTCATGAAGTTCCCCTAAAGTCTGCCAGCATGGAATTTCTGTCCTTCAAGTTGCTGGGAATGGCAGCCAAGTACTTGACAACGTGACAACAGTCCTCTGGCTGCGTAACCCAAATGCAGTTTGGGAACAACTTGCTTTTAGTTAACTTAACGAATGCATGTATGTACTACTAACATGATTAGCTTATATTCGTTTTAGGCATTATGGTGCCTGATTGTTGGTACCTAAATGAACAATGTTTGGATAGTAGTAAGGGCATTCTTAACAGCAGTGTAGGTCACACCTATTATTATCAACCTGCTACACAGAGGTACTTGGTCAAGGTTGCTGGCATATGGTGGCAGATGGAGGACTGGATAGATACAGGACTGACTCTGAAGTATTGTCCTGAACCAGACTGCTATCTAAAGATATGAGGTGTCAAACGTGGGGGCATGTCTAGATCAGAGAGAATCAGTAGGTACACTTCTGTCTGGCAAGAGCACATCAGGAGCAAATGGAGAACCAGATCAGTCTATGAAAATAGAGCCCAGAGCTTCAAATGAGCTTTGAGTGGCCAGCTTGGGGTTCAAAGGCCAGGGATTGACACAGGTAGCATGGTCAGAAATTCAGGCAAAGAGACCTGACACTTGTTCAGAGAATCAGTGGCAGGCTAGGACTTCTATGCAAACCATTTAGTCTCAGTCAGGGGGCTTTTATATCCTCTTCACTAGTGCAGAAGACAGATCTCCTCTGCACCCAGACAGGCAGAGATGCATTTACTTATTCAATTGATGTTTGGGTTCAACATCGAACAAAATAGACAGACAGTAGCCTAATCCTTTCAAAGTTTATACAGTAACCTACTGGGTGAAACCAGTATAAAACATATACTTAACGTTAGTAATGAGGGGTACATTAAGTGCAAATTCCAGGCTAGAAAGGACAGTGAAAGGGAGAAAAAGGTGAGTACTATCCTATAGTTTGGGACATTGCTGCACTTTAAAACCATATCAGAGGTACATCACTGGATTGTTCTCTCTGCTCCTCAAACACTCCCAGCTGAGGACTTCAACTCTACAAACTCAGTCCCACCCCAGTTCTACCTCTGGAGCCAGAAACTTAATTGTGCCTTGCTACTCCTCCCGCTGAGCTGCTGATATTATAATTTTATGGGGACAGGACTTTAGCCTGTATCTTTTGTGACAATCTCTTCCCCTTTTCTCATTCCTCAGTATCTGGGTCATGCCTTATTCTTAGCATATGTTTCCCTGACTTAAATGTGTATTCCTCAAGGATAAGCATTTCTCATCCCTAGTTTATCAGATAGGAAGTCACTATCACCTGCTGTTGACTGTCCACGCCAACTATACCCTGTCTGAAATCTTGTCCTTTGTAGGGATTTAATTTCACAGTCCTTCCCAGCTTGGGTAGGCACCCTCCATCATGAACTTGGTAGAGTCATTCCTAAAATCCTCCTCCTACTTCTTTCAGATGCATTTCCAGGACTTGGAATGTTTTGTTGTTGTTGTTGTTTGTTTGTTTGCTTCTTGTTTCTTACATTTTAGTCTTAAGCATAAAGATTTTTTTTCTGGTCTCACTAGCTTCTACCTCCTTGGGTCTTAGTTCTGGGAGCAATGCTTACTTCACATCATTCATGAAAGAAATGCAAATGCATGAGTAGATCTCAATTTTGTCATTGTGTAATTCAGTCTTGAATTGTGTGATTCCTCAGGGCAGTATACTGTCCTTTCATCTTTGGATAGGATGATTGGCATTTACTTATTTTTTCATTTCAAGCATCTCTAGGGCAATAAGCTTCAGACAATGGTCTGTAACTGCAGTCTTCTCAACTAAAAAATTTACTGCCTAACCAAATATGATTCTTAGTATAATTCTTATATTTTAGCTTTTCTAGTTTAAAAATGTGGACATATTGGAAAGGAGGAAAAGTATGAGAGGAAAAAAAAAAAACCAACCTAGAAGTTGTATGAGAAAGATGAAGTTCTTTTTTTCTTTTTTTTTTTTTTTTTTTGGTTGGGGATGAAGTGCTCAATATCTAGGATTTTGATGTAGGGGAACAGTCATTGGTTTCCTCATCCATACTGATGATGATATCTACTATAAATATCCAGACTTGTTAGTTAGAGAGGATAAGCTTTCTTAGGCATACTTTTGACTATTAAGATAATAAACAGGTTCTTGTCTTTAACTATTAGATTTTCAAATGATGTCCACTTAATACTAAATATTACAACAATGTTAAATGAAATATATTTGAAATCAAGTCAGAACTTTCAAATATTAAATGATCCCATGTATAATAGCTACAGAAGATAAAATAACTAAAAATTAACCAAAGAGGTAAAATGTCTCTACAATGATAACTATAAAACATTGATGAAAGAAACTGAAGAGAACATACACAAAATGGAAAAACATCTCATGTTCATGGATTTGAAGAATCAACATTGTTAAAACGTCCACATTTCCCAACATGATTTGGCAATTCAATCATGCAATCCCTATTAAATACCAATGTAATTCTTTACAGAACTAGAAAAATTCTAAATCACATGGGAACACACACATACAGAATAGCCAAAGTGATTCTGAGCTAAAAGAATAAAGCAGGTGGCATTATACTGCCTGACTTCAAAATAAGCTACAAATCTGTAGTGATCAAAATATTATTGTAGTGACATAAACAGACACATAGACTAATATTACAGAATGGAGATCTTGAAAGTAAGCCCATGTATCTATAGCCAACTAACTTTTCCACCAGGATTCTAAGAATATTGGGAAAGGATAGTCTTCTCAATAAACGGCACTGGGAAAATTGGATATCCATATCTGTGCATTCTTTTTGTACTGAGAATTGAACCCAGGGATGCTTAACCACTGAGCCACATCCTTTTTGAGCCAGGCTCTCACTGAATTGCTTAGATCTTCATCAAGTTGCTGAGGCTGGCTTTGAACTTCTGATTCTCCTGCCTCAGCCTCCCCAGTTGCAGGGATTAAAAGCATATGCCACCATGCCAGGCAGATATCCACATCTAGAATAAATCTAGATTCCATTTTTCTCACTAGTTAGAAAAATCAACTCAAAATGAATCAAAGACTTAATTGTAAGACCTGAAACTATGAAACCTCTGGAAGAAAACATAGAAATGATTGAAGGCATAGGAATGGTTCAGGATTTGGCAGAGGAGGGAACCTAAAAGAACAGGCAACAAAAGCAAAAATAGAAAAATAGGATCACATTAAATTAAAAAACTTCCACAAAACACGAGAAATGATCAAGAGTGAAGTGAAGAGACACTGGCAGAAAGAGGGAAAAACATTTGAATACTTTACATCAAGGGATCAATATTCAGAATATAAAAGGAGTTCAAACAAAACTCGGTATCCAAAAACTCCAAATAATCTAATTTAAAAATGGGCAATAGACCTAAATAGTTATCAAAAGAGGACATGAGAATGGCCAATAGATATATGAAAAACTGCTCAATATCACTGATCATCAGGGAAATGCAAATCAAAACTACATCATCTTATTCCAGTAAAAAAAAGGCTATTATCAAAGAGACGATAACAAATGCTGGCAAGGATATGGAGAAAGGGGAACACTTATAAACCATTGGTGGAATGTAAATCAGTGTAGTCATTATGGCAAATAATATGGAGGTTCCTCAAAAATTAAAATAGAACTACTATATGATCCAGCAACCTCACTATGGGTATTTATTCAAAGAAAGTGAAATCAGTAGGTTGCAGAGACATCTGCACTCCCATGTTTGTTGCAGCTCTATTTACAATAGCCAAAAATGGAAACAAGCGTCCATTACTCATGAATGGGTAGAGAAAATGTGGTCTATGTACACAATTGAGTACTATAGATCTGTAAAAAGAAGGAAGTTGTGTCATTTCTGACAACGTGAATGAACTGGAGACCATTGTTGGGTGAGATAAGCCAGGTACAGAAAGATAAACACTGCGTGATCTTACTCTTGTGGAGTCTAAAACAGTTCACATCATAGAGCTTGAGAGTAGATGGGGGTTACCAGAGGTTGGGGTGGAGGTAGCAGGGAGGAATGAGGATGGGGAAAGCGTGATCAATGGGTCCTAAGTCATAGTTAGATGGCAGTAAGAAATTCTGGTGTAGGGTGACTATTGATACTGACACGTGTTGTTTCAAAAAGCTAGAATAAAGGATTTTAAATGTTTTCACCATAAAGAAATGATAAATGTTTGAGGAGACAGATGTGTTCCACCCAGTTTAAACATGGTATATACGTACTGAAGTATTATAAGCTTCCCATTAATAGGGAAAATTTGTGTGTGGTGAGGTACATGGTGTTGAGGATCAAGCTCTACTGTTACTGAGCTACAAACCCTCATTTTTTTGTTTTTTATATATTAAAAAAAATAAAAATAGCAATGTTAAGCATTCATTTGAAGTCATGCTCCATACATATACATATTTAATATTAAAATGACTTTTTGATAATTTGTGCTGTGAAGAGGCTTGTTAGACAGCCAATGGGTTGAAAGTTATGCTTAAGAAGACCAGAGTTTCTCTCTTGCTGTGAGAGACTCTTATCCATAGGCAATTAAGATTCATTGACCAAGGGTGGCTGCAAATGTCAAAATGAAGGTTGCAGAATGACATATTGTTCAGAAACTACCTCAGGGATATTTATCTAGACTAGACCCTTATACGAGGAAATAAATATCCAATTTAGGAGATTAAATTTCTACATGCAATGGTATGTCTCACTATTATAAATAAAAATGTAGGGTAAAGAACATAAAAGAGCATAGTAAGTTCAGTTCCAATGTTAGCGGAGACCTCCTGTGTGTGTTGCACAGTGTGTTGGGAGCTAAGGGTACAAAGATGACTGGCATAATTATCTGTACTGCCATGCAGAACAAATATAAAGAGGCAAGCTCTTATGGTGGTTGAATTGTGGACTGTGAAGTAGAGCTATCTGAACTCCTATTTCTATGAATTAACTATTTCATGACTCAGAAAGTTACTGAATAGCTCGGTGCCTCGGTTTCCTGCTGTAATAATACTATTACCTACTTCATGGGATTGTCCTTTGAGGAATTATATGTAAAGCTCTGGAGCAGTGCCCAATTCAGTAAGCAATAAGGGTTTCCCATTAGGCTTGCTCTATGGGTTTAGAATAGTGTTGCCCAAAGTCAAATTTGTGCTGAGACAAAAATAACTTATCGAGGTATAAGAATAAAATACCAAAACTTCTATTTTGATTTTTAACCTCAAAATATGAAATTCAGTTTTATGAATATTGCAAATAAGGTAAAACTATTGCCCGCCCTTAGTAATAAGGGAGAAAGCTGTGTGAAACTGGAGGATAAGGGAGGAGCCAGGAGCCTTGTTTGCTTTTAGCATATTGTTTTAGTTAGCGTTTTTTTTGCAGCTGTAACTAAAATACCTGACAAGAACATATTGTAGAGGAAGAAACATTTATTTGGGGGCTCACAGTTTCAGAGGTCTCAGTCCACAGAAGGCCAGTTCCATTCCTCAGGGCTTGAAGTAAGGCAGAACATGATGGCGGAAGAGTGTAGTGGAGGAAGCCTTTCACATGATGATCAGAAAGCAGAGAAAGACTCCACTTGCCAAAGGCCTGCCCACAAGGACCCACCACCTCCAGCCACATCCTATCCACCTTCAGTCACTACTCGGTTAATCCCATCAAGGGATTACTAATTGGGTTAAGGCTCCAATAAACAAATCATTTCTCCTCCAACCTTCTTGAATTGTCTCATGTGTGAGATTTTTGAAGTGAAAAAGCTGCCTCACATCCAAACCACAACACATTTTAAAATATATTCCATTAACAAGCTTAGATAAGTGGGTCAAAAGTATTTAATTTTTGTAATTTGCTTTAGAATTTTTTATATTTCAACTGGAAAGAAAAGTTGCCAGAAGAGTGCAAGGACTTTACAGACACCCTTTACTAATTGTTGACATCATTTTCCAGCTGGTTTTATCACTCGGTATATGCGTGCATTTCTTTTAGTCATTTGAAACAAGTTGGAGGCATTGTGCCCTATTACCCCTAAATCTGTCATTATGTATCTCAGAAGAACAAAGGCATGCTCTTTAATAGTGTTACCAGGATAAAAATCAGGAAAACTGAACATGAATATTATCAGTGTTCCCCACTGCAGGATCCAATCCAGGATCACACATAACATTTAATTGTCATGTCTCTTTAGTTTCCTTTAATCGGAAACAGTTCCCTAGCTTTACTTGGCATTTCTTGACCTTGACCTTTTTGATGTATATTGGCCAGTTATTTGGTGGACTAACACTCATTTTGTTTACTCATGGTTGCGTTCGGGTATGTACTTTGCTCAGGGAACCCACAGAAATAATAATATGGACATCTCTGTGTATCATGTCTAGAGATTCTTGATGGTGATGTTAAATTTTGATCTCTTAGTAGAGATAAAATCTGCCCAGTTTCTCTACAGCTACTATTTTACCCTTTGTGATTAAATAAGTAATTTTGAAGAAGATCACCTACTTAATAGCAGTGGTGAAAAGCCACCAGGCAATGGGGACATATTCATTCTTCTTGCTGTCACAAGAATGACTGATTTAATCCAAAGACGACCATAAAGTAATTCATTTTTTACTGAATATCTGAGTGGCACGTTAGAAAACATTGCTGATGATTTGTAGAGACAAATATTAGAATAAATTAGAAGGCAGGCTTATAATACAGTTAAAGAAAAGGACATGTTTTAACAAATTTCAACATTTGTGATATTTACTGGGCTATTGAAATATATCTAGGAATAATCTGTGATTAACAATGCTATTCTGAAGAAGACCTTCCAAATAGTAAGTGACTTATTGAATTAAGCAGAATATTATCAGAAATTCAAGTGTAACCTCTGATGGAATGATTGCTTAACTTGTAATTTAATTTAGGATTTTTTAAAGCACCAATTTAGGTTTACAGAAGACTCCACATGTTAACATGGTTATTGACTGCACATCTTATAGATAAAACTTTTCAACCAAGAAGTTGAAGCTTGAGTCTCACAAGGTTGTAGGATGTCATCAATAGTTCACTGTAGATAAAGTCCTTTAAAACATAGTTTGTAATATGTAATAAGATGTGGGGTTACTATGAATATCCTTTTTAATCACACAATGATTCATGGGTTACCTTATGGCAAACACAGAGACTCATTTCACTTATAAATACTAGGCATGCATATATATATTTAGAAAGGCACGTGTTCTAGATTGGCTGACATTTCCTGTGGTGACAAGTGGCTGTTCCAGTGGTCTTGAGTAGCATGCTACCAAGAAGATAAGTAGAAATTCAAGTAAAAAATCCTTCTTCCAAGAAATGACTTTAAAAAAAAATAAAAAGTAGTAACCAAAGAAAACAAAACCCTAAAAAACCCTAATCCTAAAGCACAAAAAACAAAAATAACAACAACCACACACACACACACCAAAAAAATCAAAAATCAAAAACAAAAACAAAACCCCCCACAAAATCGCCAACACCAACCATGGATTATATACAGTTGAAAATGGCTATTTTGAAACTTTCTTTTTATTACATGACTTCCCCCATAAATGATGTCATAATTAAACATCATAGTATTAAACATAGTGAAAGGAACTTCATGTAGTATCTAATTGTGTTTCAAATTGTCTTTAACACCTTTATCTAAATATAGGAAAGTGTAGAATTTCCCACTAGTGGTAAATCAGTGTTCCATCAGCTAGTCGAAAGAGCTAGTGATTAACTTACAAAGAAACAGATCTGCTAACTGAATAATAGGTAGGTAGATCAGGGGATAGAGCAGAAGAATATTATGATTTATTAAATGCCGTTAATCTCTATTTTCAGCTGTAGAGCCACTGAAACAGATATTGGAATAAACTGAATTCAAGACTGGGACCTTCCAAGTCACTATATTACAAAGTATTTAACTGGGATACTAAAACCACAATGTAACATTTAATTACATTGCTCTTCCTCTGGGGTAAAAGGGTTTGGTATAATAAAATTTGTAAGTTTGGTATTTTATAAATATACAACTTTTAAAATATTTTGTTAATGTTTTAAAACACTTCTGTGTGTATTAAACACTTCATAGGGTTGTATTAAACATTTTTTTTTTTCTAGTGATGTGATCACCTTCAGGTTGGAGACCAGGTGTCTACAGCAGGGAAAATCAACTTAGGTATGTGTTTCAGAGGCCACCTCAGAGAAGGAAGTAATAGCACAGAAGAGAGTCAAATTGGAAGGCACCCCTTCCCATCAGGGTAAGAGTGATCACAAATAGACAAGATTTCCTAGAGCAAAAGGGGGATCCACTTACAACATTTTCATATCTCTCTGTCTTACTGACATTGGACCTTGGAAAAACCCTTACTCTTCAGGAACTGGGGTCTTAACAGTTATTTGTTGAACAGCTCCTGTGGGCTTTATTTCCGGATGGACACTGGGAAGGCTACAAGGCAGCCAGGGTACTTGCTCTTATGGAACTTGCTGGGTAAGGAGATGAGATTAAACACAAGTGACAATTGTAGATGTTATATGCCAAGAACTTAATGGGTGTTGCAGATGGTGGCAGATGAGTTGAGCATAAAAGCGGATTTTTACTGACTAGAAAGCTTGTGGCATTTCCAACCTCACTCCCTGCCACAAGCAACTTGGTTCCAGCTCTTCTGCCATCCAAAGCTTTTGTGTACCCTGTTATCCTGGCCTGGAATGCTCTTGGGACATCTGGCTGCTTCTCATTCTTCAGTCTTAACTCAAATGGCTGCTCTTCACACAGTCTCTGATCATCATTCATTCTTCTGAAATCCATTTTCATCGGTGGTTTTCTCCACAGCAATTTTTATAATCACTTATTGCCTATTATTTTATTTTCTCTTTCTACTTCCTGAATCCTCAACTAGAATGTGAAAATAAAGCAACTTTTATTTTCTCATCATTGTCTATACTTAGCACATGGTTTGTGGACTTTCATAAAGCAATAATTACTTAACAAACATAAGTAGTAAAAGTCAGAATTGGATCTCAGAGAATGGGTAGAATCTGAGTAAATGATAAAAGCAATAGAGTCCTTTGAGAATAGGAAAATAATGGGCTCATCAAAAATGAGGAGGTGGCATACTGTGAGATATGTTTGGAAGACAGATAAGACCAATTTAGGTTGAGTGGAAGGCTTGGGAAATGTAATGACTGGGCACGACATGAAACGGGAAGTTCCAGCCAGAGTGTGGGAGGTTTTGAAAGCCAGCCTAAGCATATCACAAGGCAATTTGGACTTTATCCTGTATGTGGTCAGCAGGGAGTCACTAAACTTGGATGGAAATTGTAAACTAGGAAGCTTAATGTGACAGGTCCCTTGGCACTAAGTAACTGCATACATTACAACTCATTGTTGGTTAAGGGATCTGTGGACATGTCTGTCCAGACAATGGAATGAGCATTGGCTGAATTTATGTGGTAGTGGGAAGAGACATGAGTGCTTCCAGGTAGAACCCTATTTTCAGTTGAGTTCTCAAGTCTTCCTGGAAAAAGAGATGGTGGGTGGTATGCTTTGAAACCCAGAATGTGGGTCTCTATTTCATTTCTTCTAAATGTAGCCACCTTTAAAAAGTTTTGTAAAAGGCTTGAACTCTAGACTTTAAATTATAGACTAACCACTAATCCCTTTAAAAATTCAGGCTCTGCCACTTATCTGAGATGACAGGCAAATTAAAGTAGTAGGGGATAAATACTGGGAATAAAGTTTATCCTTAGTATTTCACATTCTAGTTGAAGGTAGGGAAAGGAGAAAAGACAGAAAAATAAATTAATATGCAATAAGTGATTACAAAAATTGCTGTGGAGGGAATTGCCTAAGGTATAAAATGGAATTTAGTGCAATGAGCGCTTTCTCAGCTCAGCTTCTAAGACTGTAGGATGGACAAATAATACCATCTTTATTTCAGCACTGAAACATTCTTACACAGTAAACTTTATCCCCATTATTTAGATCTATCCCACCCAAAAGGCAGTCACATAAGGGATAGGAATATTCTCATTTGGTACATATGCAGCCTATCTGGAAAACCAATTCATCTACAATTATGATAATGCTATCAATACTCACAAGGCTTTTGGTGAGACTTTTCCTATCATGTCCATATCTCTGAATCTGTCAAAAGCCGGAACTGTTTTCCTAAGGAAGGATGTTTAGTTAACAAAGTGTTAAATGCACGTTTCAGCAGAAATTCCTTATTTTCACGATTTAATGCTAAAGTCCCAAACTTAACATTTTTCCAAATGTTTGCTGATAAAAATACATAAGATTCCCTTGTAAATTAGTAGTGTTTTTATGTTTTAAGATCTTAATTTGAGGCTATGTACTTTGACTATATTTGGTCTGCTTGCTGGACATAGCCATGGACACAAATGGTGGGTGTCCCTGAATATATCACTTGGATACTTTGGTCCTTAAATCCCCAACCTGTCAATTGGAGGGTGTGGATGAGATGACCTCTAAGATGTGTTCCCTTTCTGAGATTCTGTAATTTAGGAGAAACCTGTATACTCCTAAATTCTTTAAACAATACTCCAAAAAGAGGTTTTGTGTGGGTGTGAGAGGTGAAGAGAGATGACCTGAAAGGTCCTTTCAGTTTCCCAATTCTGTAACTAAGTAGATTCTGTGGATTCTCACAGATAATAGCTACTTAAAGACATTGACATCATCCACTTATCCATGCTAGTAAATCTATTCATTTCAAAGCTTATAAATATTTCAGAAAACATGCCAGAATTCCATCTTTCCAACCCTGCTTACATCATCTTTAGGTAATGATCCCTTTATGGTCCCCGTGACCTCTGTGAAAAGAAAGGTATCCCAGGGGGGTGAGTATGTCCTTCAAACTCAAGGCTACACAACCTTTATTTAGATATTTTGTAGCTTTGTATCTATTGTCAAGTTGGCTTAGCCTCTCTGAATTTTATATGATCATCTGTGCTGCCATGCATAGGGTAAAATTATGAAATGGTATTTACCTGTTAAATGGTAGGAGGGCATGCCTGAACTGGGGCAGTGAGAAAACTCTGACCATTAGTACTTTCTTCCCATGGACAAGCACCCAAAGGGCCTGGGTTGCTCCCCAACTTCCATGCAAGTGGGATATAGTTAATCAAGGTGTAAGTAGCCCACCAGTACTGACTGTAGCTAGGCTGGAATATGGGCACCTGTGGGCATCTAGTGTGACATTTGCAGTCCTTGTTTTGTCTTTCTGTATCCATCCTATTTCTCCCTTTAAATAGTGAGAGCCAATTAGAAGGTAAGCATCCTTGAGGATGTGTATGTAGGCACAGTACCAGCACAAATGAGCATCTCAATATACATACACTTGGTGAATTTAATTTTAATTGTTCTGATGTGTGTGATAAAAATAAAATGAGCTCTTATGTAGCATTTAATATATGCCAGTTGCAATGCTAATTATTGTTAACATACTCTACTTCACTCAGTGGTATAAAGTGGTACAATTGTTATCCATAACTTAAAAATGAGAAAATTGGGACAGAAGTGAAGTGGTCCAAAGTCTAAAGATGCAAAGTGTGGATTGGACTAGTCAATTTATTAGAGCCACATCCTCTGAACGACCACAACATAACTAAGTCTGTACTGTTTGGTCCAGGTCAGATGGTTTGAACATAGCAATAAATAGCAAGTATGTGTCACCCTGACCCATACAGCAGATATTGCTAACTGTTCATAAGTTTCTTTTCTGTTAAAGGTATATGAAAATCGCCCTAAACTTATAGTAAACTTGGCTTCAAAATCAGACTTCATGCAGCATCAGCATATTAACTGCTTGTCAGTTGGAACCACCATCAAGTTGAAGCTGACCCATCATCTTTAGGTTGGTGTAAGTTGTGGTGTGCTTGATACACACGCTGCCCTCACAGCCATGACTTCTTTCCTGAGAACCATAACTGGATATCCAAGGACCTTTTGGACATCTGTACTTGGATATCCATTAGTTACAGACATAAAATTTAACTCTAGCTTTGCTATATATGGGCTTCTTTTAAAGTTCTCTCAGTTGTTGAAAACATCATCTATACAGTTGGTTTATTAAAAAAAAATTGTTCTCCTTCCCTCTTTCAGCTCCTGATAGTAACTCAGCCACTGACCTTACCTCCTAAAACAGAACTTTCCCTCCAGTTATTTCTCTTCTATATTAGTTTAAGACTTTATCAGCCAGCCATCCAATGGGTCTCTCTCTTGTATTTACTCCATCGAATCCTCCCTCCTCTCTTCCCTGTTTTGTATCTTTCCACTCCTTGGTCAACACTGTCTCCACAGGACCAAGTTCAAGCTGCTTCTGCACATTCTGCACTTTTCTCAGTCTCTGCCCGCCTTGCTCAAGCTGAGTCCTGCACCCACAGTTGGAAGTCGGTCTACTCCATTTGCTTTTGGGGCCATCTATGACAGGGGCCCTGCAGTTCTGAAACACTCTGCACAGTTCACAACATTTTCTTAGGCTACTCCTTTGACCCCAAATACTCTTTTCATTATATCTCCTCCTCATAAATTGCAACTCATCTTTTAAGACCCAACTTAAAAGGCTATTTCTATGCATCTCTCTTTGACCACTTTCATTTATGAATCCCATTTTGCAATTCCATTTTAATTTTTTATTGATTTATTAATCCACTCACCAAATACTTTAACACTTGATACATATCCAGAACTATGCTAGTCTGTTAATCAAATAATTACATAAATGTAAAATTGCACGGGCAGTGAGGCAGAGGTTAAGACATAATGCGATCACTGCTGAAGAATGACAGGGAACTATCAAGGTGAGGAGCAACTGGTAGAGCAGAAGGAAAGGCATGTATAAAGCCCTGTGGCAGGGAGCAGGGTCCCCGGAAGGGCTTGCTTGATGTAGGGGAGGAGGATTTATTGGTCTCTATTAGGTTAGAGGAAAATCAGCAGTGGACAGACTCTGTGGGTCTCCCTAAGTAAAGAAAGTTGATATTAATATCAAGAACAATGAAAAATACTTAAAGGGTTTTAAGCAGAGTAATGACATAATCAGATGAGTGTTTTGGAAAGAATACCCCTGCTCCAGTCTAGAAAGCAGATGAGAGGGAGCCACAGCAGAGCAGGTCTTAGCTGTTAGTCATCTGGACAATGGTGTGGGTTAAAGAACTGGTGCTGATG
Source organism: Urocitellus parryii (assembly GCF_045843805.1). NCBI lineage: Eukaryota > Metazoa > Chordata > Mammalia > Rodentia > Sciuridae > Urocitellus > Urocitellus parryii. The sequence goes on along the minus strand of NC_135543.1, from coordinate 22,517,338 downwards.
TTGGTAGCAATGGTGGCTGCTCTATAGAAGTAGGCAGGCTAAGAATGCTGCATTGTGTCATATGGATAAACATAAGACATCAGATTCCAGGATGAGGTTTTCATGACCATTAGGTTTCTGGTTTGCATAGTCAGGTAGACGATAAAATAGAAATGTGGCCAAGGTCCTCCTTTTAGCATGTGTGTTAGACAGTGGTGATGTACAAAGAGAAAAAAATCATATTTTCCTACTGTATTCAGTGCAGTTATTTATAGGTATCTTTCCTCTGTTACCTTTGAGCTCTTTTGGTGAAGAACACATGTTTATTTTTGCATGTAGCCCCAGAATTTAGCTCACCAATTTATTTGTTAAATATCATGGCTTTCCTTAAATTGAAAAACAAGCAAAACTTATATCATGCTTAAGTTTAAAACATGGTCAATATCAATAAGACACTATATAAGATGCAAGTACCCACAGAGGCATTATGATTACCATTTTTGCCACTTTAGAAACTATCAGAGTTTAATCCAGCCTTGACCTTAGCTTTCTACTTCATAATAAATACTTTTAAAAATTATTCAAAATATCTATTCTAGAGATGGGGCTAATTCTTAGGGTAAGAGTTTGCCTTCAATTATCTCCTTTCACTCCTAATTTCAGCTTTTGACCTTCAGGTCTTCTGGTTATGAAAAGGTCTATAGACTGCATTTCCTGGATCTACAACTTCTCTGCTTATAGTCTCATTTCTTGAGGTTCGGAATCCCCTTCTAATCTTTATAAGACATTTACTAAAGCACTCTAGCCAGGGAAGGACAGTCACATACAGCCCTTCCTCCTGGACATGTGTTCATTCAAAGCACCTGTCAATATTGATGGAGAGAGAGGTTCTTTCTGCAGAATGGAATGGATCATGAAAATCATTGAGGGCAATCAGTGGGACAGTGGGGTGGTTAGAAATGGCCTTTTATGCTTGAAGGAGATGAGAAAATCTTCCCGAGAGCTGTCAGATGATGGATAATTTGAAGCCCCTTGAAATTATTTATTGAAAACTGCTACTAAAAACTCGGCCACAGTTTCAGCTTGACAAGAAGGGGTCGTTTCATATTTTAAACATTCAAAGGAAACCGCAGGAAAGCTGTCATTAAGAGATCAGTGAATCAAGCCAATGAGTGAGATAATTGTTCACTAAAGAAGAGGCAGTTGAATTTTTAATGTCTCATCAGTGATAGAGGGATGAGGAGAGGGGATGGATTGCTGGCTTATTCCCGAGGGAAGCTGCTACGGAACCTAGGGCTTCAGTGATCTAAAGCAGAAGGAAAATATCTTGGGGAATCTGGAAAAATTAAAGTCAAACAATCCCGGATCCCTTTTCTGATGGTGGTGCCAGATACAGCTGTGATAATCTGTGCGTGTTTGTTTTCCTGTTCCAATCAAAATGAAGAGCTATTTGGGAGCGATGCCATTGAAGAGGCTGCCTTGCAGAGGCCACAGGGTTGAGCAGTACTAAGTGAAGGAACTCTGTTCATTTGAGTGGAACCAGGGACAATTAAAAGTAGTGAAACAACTAGACAAAACAAAGCACCAGCAGCCAAAACCATTACAGAGAACTGATAGCAAGAGAGGATCCAGGGTTTGATGGTCGGCGGCTGCTAAGCCTATTGTAGAGAAGCTGTCTATTCTTGTTATCTGCAGAGGCTTTTATGGCAGTGGTATATTTGGGGGGCTTGGGGAACTCTCAAAGGAACAATCCTATTGTTGTCATTTGAGTTCAGAACCCCCTGAGACAGAATATGAGGCAGATGGTGATGTACACTTGACATTGCACCAAGGTAAATCTCTTGGGAGCATGTGTCTGAATCATATGGCTTCTTATACTATATCCCAAGAGGACACTTCTGTCTTTTCAGGAGTAGTTGGAAAACTGCAGGACTAGGTTCCAAAAGGATGAGCTAAGGTTACTGCAGGCCCAAACAGACCAAAGACCCTGAAGACAGACTTCAAAAAAAGATAGGGGAGGTTTAGCTGAACTCTGCCCATTTCTGTGAAACAATCAGCAAAGTCACTGCCCAAAGGGCCCCTGAGGTCAGAAGTGTTCCCCCTAAGGAGGTCACTAAACACAGAAATCGGTGGTGGTATAGAATAGTGCATGCTGGCCCCTGAAAAGTAGGTCAGGTCACGAGGTCATACTGTAGAGTGTATCGTTTAGTGAATTCATATGTTCTCCTATTTTATTCCATGAATTTTAGAACATTCATCACATAGTGCTCAGAAAATCATGCTGCTGATTTTGTATGTACTTGTTAGAGAAGTCCTCTATGGCAAAACCAATTATCCTGCAACTGAGATACACAGTGTAATACATCACAGCTCTGGGTATATGGTGTTCCCTGAGTACCTGACTGGATGTAGGTCAGGGTCTCAGACCCTGTAGGTGGGCAGCTTCATGTTACAAGTTCCATGGCACTTAGAATTTGGACATTGCTGCCAGTAAGCTAGGGAGCTGTGTAGGTCCCCATATGTATTGAAAGTCACAAATTTACCTACATGTTCCAGGAATGGCTTCTGAAAGAGGAGCCTGAGCTGGAACGCTCACTTTGAGGTGATGAGCAGACAGCACTAATGGCAACTGCACCCTACAGTTAAGGCCCAAAGCCCAGTTTGGGGTGTGCCTTCAGAAATATGTCCAGTGTAGGAGTTGGGATGTGACTCGGCAGTAGAGCACTTGCCTAGCATGCATGAAAGCCCTAGGTTTGATCCCCATACCATCAATAAATAAATCCCATGTAAAGTGTCCTGGTAATGAGAACTGACTCTGGAGATGCTAGAGCATTTGATCCCTGACTGAGTACAGTGGCAACAGTGAACCTCCTTCCAGCTCTGAAGAGCTAGGAGACATCTTCAAGGGAGACCTTCTGGGACTGGGGAGTAGTGAGGGGGTAACTACACACACCACTGAGGGCTGCCAGAACTCTGCTGTAAGTGACCCAATGAGAGGAAAGGGAATGATGTACTTACTGCTTGTCTCCCCTTGCAGACTGCAAAGGGTGGGTAGTAAGTAAGGATACAGGATCTGAAGCCAGTCTTCCCTGGGTTAATTACCTTCACTCCTCTGTGGCATGGATGCCATCTGTTTGCAGTTTCTACACATGTGCAAAATGAATAATACCTATTTTATTGGATGTATTAGATTAAGTGTACACACATTAAGAGAGGGAGTGTGTGTGTGTGTGTGTGTGTGTGTGTGTGTGTGTGTGTGTGTATGTGTAGAGCTTAGAATTCTTGTTGGCTCATGGGCAGCACATATCAGCATTAGGTGTTATCATAATTCTATCCGTCCTGGCACTTGCGAGTGCATAGCTTAAACTTTTCCCATCAAGTAATAAATTTCCTGTTGCAAGAGGGGCCACCAGAGACTGAGATGGGATTCTCTGGGGAGACTACTGCATGGAATGAGGGCTCACATCAGAAGATTGTGTTTGCATGCCATCCTGGTGTCTGGAGCACGTGCTTAGCTATTTTAGTAGACTTGACGGTCCCTTTGTCCATCAGGGATGACCCATCAGCAACTAACTTGATTGCTACTCTGGTTACTCTCAGGTCTGGAAATCATGGTATAATTCTCACATTCTAGATTAGAGGTATAAGGAAAGGGAAATGAGCACAGGAGAAGGAATGAGTTTCTGTCTGTCATCTTCCCTAGATTTCTGGCAGGTTAAGGATGGGCATGGAGCACCATGAACTTGAGGGCAGGTGCAAGGTAATTTATTAGGGGTATACAAGAGAGATCTGAGTGTTCAGAATGGCCAGGAGAGCTGGTGTTAGGACGACCACCTGTTTCCTAGATGTGGCTAGGGTGAAGTTTCAGACTTGTGAATGGTGAAGACCGAGTTGCTTGGGATTATAGGAAAGCTTTCAGTTTGGGTTTTGTTCCTATAGCATGCTGCCTATATTCCATTTTGTTCTGCAGAGTTTCCAAGGAACCACTCATGAATAACCCCACCTGAAGAGCTGCAGAAGTTTTACGAGCTTCTCTTCTTTTTAAGGAATTTTAAATAGAAAAGTAAAACATACATCATCAGAAAAATGTACCAACCATATGTGTACAATGTAATGACTTTTTTTTTTCCAAAGTGAACCATTCCTGAAATGATGACATTTAATAAAGTGAGCATGACCAGCACCCTAGGAACTTCCCCCTATGGATCTACCCAACTAAACCTGTACCACTACTCAGGTTCTATCCCCATAGATGAGACTTTCCTGCTTATCTTTTATTTCAACAGACTCATGGAGTTTGGCTATTTTGGTGCACAATTCCATGTGCCCATGTTATGTGCAGCAGCAGTCTGCTTATTTCATTATCTTGTATTCCATCATATAAACACCCTACAGTTTATCAATCCGGCTGATTCCAGTATAGGATTACCATGAAAAACACTGCAATAAGCATCTTCTTGCATGAATTTTATACACATTCTAGTTAGGCATAGTTAAAAGTGAATCATAGGTCAAGTGTTACAGCTTTTGTAGAACCTAGCAATTTTCCAAAGTGGGCATAACAATATACACTCCCCAAAGGGTATGTGAGGCAGTTGATCCACCCATAGCTATCACTTTCTTGACAGCCTCATTTTGTTTAAATTTTTTAGCCATTCTAATACCAAGGTGCTTACCCAAGTCCCAGTTCCCAGATGACTGGCTATTTGTGCCAAGTCAATGAGGTATTGTATTTGCAGTTGTTCTTCTCAGAGAACTTTAGACATATTGGTTAAATATTTAAAATGAAGTTGTCTCAGATGAACTGATTAAATGTTCTCATCTAGCCGAGTTGTTGATCCTGATTTCTCATCCTGCGAGTTGTTTTCATGGTATAAATTGAGGATCCCAGACCCTGAATCAGATGGTTTAGAGGTCTTCTATCCAAAAAAAAAAAAAAAAAAAAAAGTATCCTCTGGAATTACTATAAACCCTCTGGGCCAGAATCTCTCTGGTTGTACTTGCAAAAGTCTAATATTTAGACTCAATGTTGATTGTTCTCACTACTACTGCTACTACTACTATAATCATTATTATTTAATTCAAAAGTAAATGATACATACCTGTCTTTTCTGGATAGTTAAGTTTTTCATTAGAAATTTTTTGGACAAAACATCTGTTTACAAATAGTAGTGTCAAGAGGTGGGTGAGGGGAGGAGGACTTATGAGGGGTTACCCTTTTAGGCTAGGGAATATAGTCTGCTGAAGGTGGTGGCCGAGTAAGGTATAGCTGTGTACTTTGGGGGTCACTTTTTTTTCCCAAAGTGAACCATTCCTGAAATGACAATAAAGTGAGCATGACCAGCTGTAACCACTGTAACCATTGTACTAGGGGAGGAAGTTAGCTCTATTTGTCCTACCAAACAGTAGCCAAAGTGGAGGGAGCAAGCACACTGAGCATGTATCCTAGAGATGACTTTACCTCCACTACGAACCATTCTAATATCTGCTGTTTTAATCTTTGGTTATGAAGCTTCTAGTTAAGGCGGTGTGTCTTGGAACAATCCCTTCATTTTTGAAAGGAGGCGTTCTCTGAATGTTAGACTGGTTAGAATTGGCTATTCCAGTTTTCTTCTAGTTCATTGCCATCCCAGCTTCCTAAGGGTACTTGTATTAGTCAGCTTTCTGTCACTATAATACAATACCTGACACAGGCTATATGTGAAGTACAGAGAGGTTTATTTCCGTTCATGTTTCTGAAGATTCAAGTCCAAGGTTCATTGGCTTCATCAGTTTGGGCCTCTTGTGAGTATGGCACATCATACCAGGAGCATGACATCAGGGTCAATAATCACACAGTCATACCTTGAGCTCAGGAGGAGGGAGGGGGGCGGAGAGAGAATGGGCAATCCTACCAGACCTTTGAGGTCATGTTCCTGGTGACCTGAAAATCTCCCAGGGGGCCCTGTCCCATAAAGGTCTATAGGACCTCACAGTAGAACTGCCTTGGGGGGGACCAAGCTTTTAACCCATTGAACTTTGGGGACTACCCATATTTAAATATAGCAGCACTGAAACCATAAATCATGTTTTAGATTCACTGAGGAAGAAATCAAAAGGAGGTCAGACTTTTTCCTTTGTCTTCTGGGAGGTGATTTCCAAGCCCTTAGAATGTCACACTAGATAATCTAACAAGATACAGTGTGGGAGCTTTGGATCATGCAGCTGTCAGCTTGACTGTCAGAGGGCCCATGTGTGATAAACCCCAGATTAAAAACTCTGGGTGCTAAGGCTCAGTTGAGCTTCTCTGTTGGCACTCTGCATATTGTCACCTGTCAATCCTGGAAAAGGCAGCCCTGCCCCTAATTCCACAGGGAGCTTTGTGCTTAGAACTTTGCTGGACTCTTTCCCATATATTTCTCCCTTGAGTGACAGAAGTTGTATCCATTCACTGTGCTAAACCATAACTGCAAGCATAAGAGTTTTCATGAGTTATGGAAGTCCTTCTAGCAAATTATTAAACCCCAGTATGGTCTTGGGTACCCCTGAACTAGCAGTTGGTAATAGAAGTGAAGATGATTGGATAGACTCTTCTTTCAAGCCTGTATCACTGTATGTCTTTGGTCAAAGAATGTCTCATTTCAATTGAGAGGCTCATTGTCTTCTGGAATCACCTCTGTCTCTGCCATGTAGTGGTTAAAAATGTGTTTTGTAACTGTGAAGGAGCAAGACAGCCCCTCCTTAATCTCTGATCCATTATAGCATATGCTCAAAGCTTATATTTCATTCATTTAAAAAAATTACTTATGTTGAAGGTCCTTTTCTACTGGATAAATTGTGGTAAAGTCCCTGCCTTCAAGGAACTCCTTTGTTTGTCCCAGCATAAAAGGTGAACATCACTATGAAACTAATAAATCCCTGCCAGTTTGAAGAAGAGAGATTACAGTATATTAGAAAGTTCAGCATTAGAAACGTTGTATCGAATCTCAAAAGTGTAGGAATTTTGATTTTGCATGTTAAAGTAGAGATTATATGCATTCATAAGCCACCGAGTATGGAAACAGGAAGGGAAGTTAGGAGTCATCTGATCCAGCGGTTTCCAAATATATTCTGTAAACATGACTGAGGTTTTCCTTTACAAAAGGGTAGGGGACTCCCAAGTTGAAGTCTCATGCTGCTTTTTCTGACTTCGGAAGAACCTCTTTAGGGGTGTGTGTGTGTGTGTGTGTGTGTGTGTTGTTTCATAGCCTATTTTAATGACTTTGTTTTTATACAACAATTCATTGTTAAAGCACACACCTCCAGATGCCTAGATACAGCAGCTCCTTCATCCAATAGACTTTGTTAGTAACAGTGAAAAGCTCTGAGAGAGGAATTCACTTACACAAACCTGCAATGTTTTTCTTCACCCAGAAGCTATTTCATGATGGGCATGTCCAATAAACATAAAATCAATCTAAACATCTTGAAAGTTTGCCTTAGAAGATCTATTAGTGATGCCCATCAGATTCAGTTATGAGGAAGGCGGCAGCACACCAGGAAACCATCACAGGGAAGTTGAATGGACAGACAGGGACAGATGTGAACTTGCTTGGTTTAACAGCTGGAGAATAGAAAGTCAAAATTGCTCTGAGGTGTTTGGATATCTGTGTTCATTGACTGGAGAGGGTAAGAGTCTGCTCTTCACAGAGATGACAAAGTTAGTTTTATATATGCTGAGGGAAAGGTGCCAAGAGCCCAGGTAGGTAGGTGTAACTGTGGAATCAAAGGGTTATATATTTAAGTGTACTCCAGAATCCATTAGGAAAACCAATGTCATTAAAGAAATGGGAAAAATTCCACCTAGGAGACAGGCACTTTAAATTACCTCGATAAATGCTTGAAATAAGTCTTTTAAATGCATTTGAGTTGTAGAACATGTGAAAGATGACTTACTGACACAGACACATTAAAAAATCTCATGTTGTTTTAATAGGAATGTTAACACTTTTGGCTCTTCCTTACCTAGGAGAGATTAATCTTTATAAAATATTTTTCTAATCATGCCAATTCCCTGATCAAAACCTTCTGTGGCTATCTGTCTTTAGAGCTGCCAAAATTGGAGAAGCTTCCTTTTTTAGATCAGATTTACTTCAGTTATTTCAACTGCACTGTGTGTGAATCTCAGGAAAGCAAGACCAAGCCTAGGCAAAGAGATTCCAGATTCCCTTCATTGTTACCAAACGTAACATCAAATAATAGAAAGGTCCCATCTCTATGGCTTCCAGCTGCCCTTTGGGAACACAGTTCTTCATTTTTTTTAGAATGAAGAAGCTCATTCTCACCAACCTTCATTCCTACTCCTCACTGCCCCGAGCCAGTAATGTTCATTCACTTCTTGGAATGAGTGGCTTTGCTAATGACAGTTGGTTTCCTAATGACCTCTATCGTGGTCAATCTGGATTAACAACTTGATTGGATTAAGATATGCCTATGATTAAGGGATTTGGGGTAAGATTATAATGATGATGATGATAATGATGATGAGAGTGTTTCTGGAGATGATTGGCATAAGTACCTTGAGCTGAGGGGTGGAAACCCTCCCTGAATATGGGCAGCATAGTCAAATAGGTTGGGCAAAAGGTGGAAAAAGGATGACACTGAGACAGATGCAGGCTGGATTCTTCTTGTTCCTGCCATCTCCTGAGAATATTAGACTCCAGGTCCTTCACTCTTCCAAGACAGATACTGACTAGAAATTCTTGGAGAATCCAGACCTTCAACATCATTGTTTTCTCTTGTTCTGAGCTTCCAATTTCTTGGACTGAGTAACTACTCCTCCAGCTCTCTGGTGTGCAGTTGGCCATTGTGGGGCTATCCATTTTCTGATGTGTAAGCCAATCTATTAAATCCCCTTTTTATAATTGTTATGATTTAGATATGAGCTCATGTGTGAGACCATGCAAGTCAAAACTAATCACTGGGTTAATCCACTGATGGATTAACTGCATAGTAACTGTGGGCAGGTAAATTGTGGCTGGAGGAAGTAGGTCACTGGCAGCATGCCTTTGAGGTTTATATTTTATCCCTGGTAAGCATAGTACTCTCTCTGCTTCCTGGCTGCCAACCTCTGCCATTCCCTTCCACCATGATGCTCTGATGTTCTGCCTCACCTCCAGCCCAAAGCCATGGAGTTGGCTGAGCATGGACTGAATCTCTGAAACTGTGAGCCAAAATAAACTTTCTTCTCTGTTGTCAGGTCTTTTAGTCACAGTGATGAAGAGAATTGAGTAGAACAATAATCATACATTATTGGTTCTGTTCTTCTAAAATAAACCCTAATACAAATTCTGTGTCCATACCAGACAACTACACCAGAAAGGGTTGTTAGTTTCCATGAGGCAACAGAAAAAAATCATTGCAACCAGTACCCAAGGTATTTTGGGGAGTGGGGTCCCAAATCTCCAAAACATATGAAAAGAGGCCTTTGCCCAGATTATTCATTCTTCCCAAGTATAGCTCTATCAGTGTACAAGAAAGGAATAGTGACTATTAAGGTCTGTAAACAAGTCTAGATGGCACCTGGCATTTTGCAGAGGGAGTGGTTTGTGAAGTAACACCAGCGAGCCATTAAGTGTGGAGATTCCTTATTGGTTGACTGCTGTATCTAGTTTATGCTAATTAAGATAAGCTGTGTGGAATGTATAAATACCTCTGTTGTCCTACAATAAATGGCTTCCACTCCTGCTGTATCAAGGTACACAAGTTGTTCTTCACCCTCCCCCCCCCCCCCGATTATTTTGCTGCAGCCGGACTGCGGTAAGTGACCTCAGAATCTTGTTTGAATTCTAATCTCTCCATTAATTTTATTGATGCCAGACTCCTTAGTTTGCTGTGAGTACCAAATATATTTTAAAATCTTAGCCATTTTGTTTCCCTACTGCAACCCCTTTTCAGCTCACTTGAAGTTCTGGCACCTTTTTGTGGCTTTGGGCCAAAGGAGTCTGAGAAAGGAACACAGGCATTAATATTCAGCCCCCATGGTTCAAAACATTCTTTCAACATGCTACAAAGGCAATAACAAGGCAGCTAAGATTTTTGATTTGCAAGAGCCAGACTTCAGAGCATCAAAGACTAGACTGATAGGTTCAGAATATAATGTTTTATCATTAAGAGTTGAATTTTCAATGTGTGTTAATCCAGTTCTTAGCATGTGTCCTCACCTGGGTACTAAGATGGAAGGAATGTAATCCAGGAACAAGGGTCTTCAGAGAGCTGGGCCTCAGGAGGCAGTTCTGAGGTTAGTTCCGCACAGGAATGGTGCTTCAGTGCTCAGAGCACCAGAAGCTCCTGGACTTTTCTCTCTTGTCTTTTTTGTTTTGTTTTGTTAGTATAGAGCGAGCCTGAACAAAACCAAAGGAAAAGATGAGGAAGTCAACCTAGTGATCAACGAACATTCATCAAGAGCTCTCATGTTATCACATAATACCTCATTTAATTAGAAGAAACACCCAGACACGTGGCCTTTTCTATTATACTGGTCATGTGGCCACTTGGAATAAATCGTAGATTTTCAAGCTTCCCTTGAAGCTAGATGTAGTTGGGTAACTGAGTTTGAATGGAAGGATGTGAAAAAGGTGAGATCAACTTCTTTGAAGAGTCCTCAAAGGAAGGGACCATTTCACTTCTTCTTTCTTGGTGTGTTGTATGTGGAAGCCAAATTTTTAAGGATCCTGGGGCATTGAGAAAGAAATAGCCCTTTCAGTAATGCTTAGCCCTGGACGACCAACATTTTTTAAAAGAGAAAAAAGTAATCTATCACTATTGTTTTGGATTTTCTTGAGCCACACTAAATAAAATTAGATATTTCATAGAGATCCTTCTACAGCATAAATCTAGGTTTCCCCCCCTCCACCCTACTGTATCTCTACTTTTGACCATTGCTCTAAAATGTCATTTTAAAAAGAGAAATCACATCAATATTCCTTAAAAGAACCGGTAAGAATCTTGCCCAATTCCTGGTAAACAGTAGATACTAAAAATGTATGTGAGTGTTCTGTATGGATGAAACAGTGGCCCAGTTGAAAATTACAACCTTTTCTTTGAAGACTAGTTTAGAGATTAATTCCCTAAAATGAGGAATCCATATCTAAATCCTTAATCACCAAGGTAGCTACACATGGTCTGCTCAGTTACCCTTTGCGGATCTGCTTCCTCCTTTAGAAAGTGAGGTGGTTGGGCTGAAAGTTTTCTAAGGCAGTGCCTCTCAACTTTAATGTGCACGTGAGTCACCTGGGGATCTCCGTAGAATACAGATTCTGATTTAGTAGGTCTGCATAAGGGGGTCTGAGATTCTGCATTTCTCACAAGTTCCCAGGAGATACTGACATTGCTAGTCCACGGGCCACACTTTGAATATAAAGGTTCTGAGAAGCTTGAGATGTCCCTCAAGTCTTGTGATTATCGTATTCTAGAATATTTTGATAGATCCTTTGCCTCAAGCTGTTTGATTTTGCTGTACTGCTTTTTCCTAAGATACCAGAATTCCTAATACGTAGGAGAGTATAATCCTAGGCCTGTGGTTTAAGGATCAAGAGAGGCTTCAGGCGTTTCATTTTTGAGATTGCTGGTATATTTTAAAATGAGGAGATGTAAAAGCAAGTTTTATATACCTACACGTATCTACTTATTTATATGTATGTGCACACATACAGTGGTAAGTTTAAAATATTAACATTCAACCCATTAAAACTTCTATGACTTTGAAAAATACAGCCCAATAAAATTGTTCTACTTATAAGATGTTTAGATTTATATAATTTCGTAGTGCACTCTAGGTGGTTTGATTGAAAGTAAATTTAAAAATGTAAAACAACTCTCTTGTTTTTCAACCCTACAACCATATGCCCATGAGATTAATAAGTTCGTTTGGAAATCGCTTTTGAAATCCATATTGAGGTTGTTTATGAATGTGAGACCAGCACCATATGCATTTTATTTTTCTATCATTGATGGGGCCTGCTTGTTGAACTTTTGAATTTCATGAGCTGCACTGTCTTCCTTTATCTCTCCCTGCAGTCTTGCGCCTCTACAATATAAGAATTTCTGATGATGTAATTTCAGTGCCAGTGCTCTTACTGTTTATACAGAGAAGCAAATTTCTGGAAATCCTTACTCTGCCATTTCAAAAGTCTAATTTTTTGACAATGAATTCTTGAAAGTAAGGCCCTTATCAGCACAAATCTGTAAGTGGAAACACAACCAATTTATGATAAATGGTACTAAAAAGAAGTATGTTGGGATGTCCTGAAAGATTTCCCTCCCTGAAAAAATATAGTAGAAAAATCTCTCCATGACACTCTATATTCCCTGATGTTGAATGCAGCTGGGTGTGGAAACAAGGCTTGAAATTGTTAAAACCCTCTTGTAAGTCTCTCTGGGATCAACAAAGACCCCCATCCCTGAGCCCCACATCCAACACTGGAAAACACCCAACTCTAGTGGAAGTTCTTGTGATATCAGAGAAGTTGATAAGTAGGTCTTATTTAATGAGAAAGGTTGTCGAGGGACCCTCGAGAAAAACATTACCAAAAGCAGGACTGTGAGGATTCTTAGAGATCCCATGAGATAGGACATAGTTGCATAATATCAAACAGTAGGTTAAAAACAGGAACTCGAGCCTATCCTTGCTCTGCCGTTGACTGAGTTCTACACCTCAAGTAAATCAGTATTTCCCTCTGAGATTTATCTGCTTTTCTTAGAAATTGGAGGTTTGGGAATAGATACTTTTTCAGCTGTTTATATTGTAAGATTTAGGTGTCTCCGGACTGCTTAGTTCTGTCATTTGAAGCAACAAATAAAATACTATGTAAGCATTAAGAGACAACTACCCAGAACTCTGGGAACATTTGCTACGTGTCCTTTCACCAGTTACTCACCCATCCATCCATCCATTCGCTTTTTAATCTCAGAGCCTTCAGGGAAAACGGCTGTTCCTTAGGAGGGGAATGTCTTAGTGATTATTTAATCATGTAGCACTATTCCAGTTTAGGAAACAGACTTTCAGAGAGACTGAAAATCCCATTGCCCCTTGTGTCTTATATGAATCATATGCTAATGATATAGTTCTTTATAGGTAGACAGCATCGAACAGAATGGTGAAATCTGTTTGAGAAACACGGTGCAAATGTAGGGAACCCCTGGGTGAGGAATGATAGTGAAAGAGAGAGTGTTACTGTGGGTACTCTTGAGTGTCTCATCATCACCCTGTACATGAAAGACAATTATCTTTACAAAAGAGGTCTAAGCTTTTGTATTGTCTATTTTCATAGTTTTTATTCATATTGCTGAGTGTGTGTGAGTATGAGAGAAAGTTAGAAATGCCCATGAACAAATGAAATGATAGCCATTTCTGGGTTCTTCATTAGACAGGTATTTCTTCCATTTACAGGTCATGTTGATCTTGGAGGAGTCTGTTTAAGGTTTTACCTTTTAGACATACTTCCCTACATAAAAAGAACTATGATAAAAATATTCATTCTAATAATGATTTTTAGCTGTCTATTCTAAGACATATCCAGCAGGTCTTCAAATTCGCTGTCACAATAAAAATATTTTACTTGTGGGACAATTAGCACTGTCATGTCAAAACAGATTTCTCTGCAACTCCCCCACATGGATGTTCAGAGATCACAAACAACAGGACCACAGGATGAGCACATTTGTAGAGCAATGTCTGGAATCTGGCTGACTCATGCTCGGCTCCTTCCAGCCCTGGTGATGGCTAGTCAGAGGATGTGGTGGCCCTTTAAGAGCTGCTTTCTTTGACAGGTATTGTTTATTGGAGCTCTGGATGTGAGGCTGGAGGAGGTGGCATCATTTATGTTTTAACGTGCTCTGCGGTAGCTGAAAGACAGATGGTGTGTGTACATCGATTGGTGGGAGCTGTTCTTGGGTCTTTGGACAGCCTTAGGATTTAGAGCCTGAACCCTTGGCAAAATGAATAACACCCTGGCAATTTAATAAGATCACAATCTCTCTGTATACTCCACGTTTTCTCATCTCTTACTAATGTGAGATTCATGCCAAGCTTTGGACAGCAAAAAGCTAGGGAAAATTAAAGGAAAAAAAACCTGCCCAGCTCTAATAATTCCCCTGGGTATGTCAAGGCTATTTAATGTTGTTATTTACTGAAATTTCACTCCCTGAAGTCAGTGGTTTTAATCTAACTTGTTGAAATGCCCCATAGGACCTAGGGTCCGCCATGTTGGATAGGGTGTTTCATAAATTGGGGGTTTCCTATGAGAATGGTTTCCATGCACAGCCTTTGACCTTTTCATCTCAGTGTGAGAAGGGAAGGAATTTTAGTCCCTCAACAACGACGATTCCTTGTCCTTTTCTCCTTGAAGATGAGAAGGTAAAATTACAAAGTACCAATTTTTTAAATAAAATTGTGAATGAATTATTTTTAAGTATCAAACATGTGTACTATTTTTGTCCTCTCTGCATTTAAAAACTTTCAAAGTAGAATATCCAAAGCACACTGTCCAGTCATTAGGTACAAATTATTTATATCTTGATTTAACTTCTTATGGCATTTTAAATCTCATTAGTTTAACAGTACTTTAAAAATATTTATTGGCAAAGAGGCACTGTTTTCTTTGACTTCCTCTGAGAGGATCTGGAAACTCAACAAGCCATTATTTATGACCTTCATTTGAATATGATCTCCTTCAAGATTCTGGCACTTTAAAAACTAGAATGTGCCTGTTTCTGCAGGGGTGTGGTAACATATATAGCTAGAAAAGTATTAAAATATTTTAAAGACGATGTGATTGCTTAATGAGTATTATCTATGATGTTTAGCAATCATGATTCATTGGAGGCTTGATCTTTCCCTCACCCTTTTACTGCCTTCAAATTTCTCTTTCAGTTCTGATTAAACATGATGGCCCCAACATGAGCATTTATCTGTATGCCCTCTGAACATCTTACTAAAAGTAGCTAAATGATTAAAAAAGATTGAAACCTCAAAGGACAAAAAGAACATAAGACAAAAGTATCAATGTATTGGAAGCAGTTTATGGACATGGGGTAAATGATTCAGCACCTCTTGGAGATGTAAAAAGCACTGGGAGAAACTGAATTATTTTGATATTGCAGATCCTAAAAAACAGAAATTGGTACCATCAGCTGTACCTAAAAGTGAGGCACATGTTGGGGTTAAAAACAGGATTGTCTTGAACACTGATTGAATTTGTAGTTTAGATTCAAATCCCACACATCGTTCTTCCCCATCTGTAAAACATCCTTGCTAAACACTAGGTATAAAAGGTAGAGGATTATCCTCAGGAGAGAAGACACCTAGATTCTGTTGGGAACGCATCACCTTTTAAGTTAGAAGTATAACATTGAAAGCAGAGAGTGATAAAGAATGCTGTTAGGGACCTTGAAGTCCTCAAATTACTTCCCTTATGAGTTTCAAGGAATAACCACAGCAATGATAATTTATTTTCTGCACAGACTGGAATATTCTTCTTGGAGAGCCAAATAGTGCAAGAGAAAATAATAATTGAAAGAGCTGAAGACTAATCAGTTCTGAATGACCCACTCTTTCAAGTGAACAGATAGCCAAAGATCTGTCGGGTTTTTAGCCAAGCCAGCATCACATATGGCAGATGTCAGACACATACACAACAAATACACAAAGAAACAACAACATTAGCATCCTCAAAGAGATAGGAAAAAGATGCACAATTATGGCCCTCAAACTGGATACTATTTGAAAGACACTCTCAGATAAAACAAAGGTCTTTTGAAAATTTAAGTGACAGGAATTAAAAAGGAAATCAATAGGAGAGTAAAAGTCAAGATTATCTCTTAGGAAACGGAACAACATTAACAAAAATATTAAGAAAAAAATATGCATTTAGAAAGGTATGTATCATAAAAAGATGAGAAAGTAGAGCATCGTTTTGCTAGGTCCAACATCCAACACTTGGGATTCAGAAAAAGAGAAAAATTGATGGGAGAAAATGGTAAATAATGTTAGGAAAATTTCTACATAAGTTTCCATATTGACGGGACCCACCAAATGTCCAGAAAAATTATGTGAAGATGGACATGTGACAAGGCACAGTATAGTGTAATTTTTGTACATGGAAGATAAGATTCTAAAAATGTGAAGAGATAAAACAACAAATGTAACAATAGTGCAACAAAAGCAATTGTCTATAAAGACAGGAGAGAGGAATAACATTGTTTCACCACATAAATGGAGTCCAGAAGACAAGGGACAAGTACTTTCAAATGTAGGGATGGCAATAATTTGTATCTAGACTCCCATATTCCCAAATCATCAATAAGGGAGAAAAGGTACAGGGAAAAAAATGTATGTTTCAAATGTGCAAATTCTTTAAAACACTGTCTGCCATTTTCTATTGATTAGGGAGCTATCAGAATGGTCCATATCTATAGCTTACATTGTAATCACAAAATAAATGTACACTACAAAACATAATGAATAAAAGAATGACAAATGAAATCCAGCTTCTTGTTAATTCTAGTTACTGGATTTAGGTTTTATTTTTTGAGCTGCAGCCTAAGATTTGTAGTGGTGGCTGTTTATTGCCATAGGGAGTTTCCTTCCAGCCCTGAAACTGGCCTTTGTGGACTTCCGGAAAGACCATTTTGGATACAGGAAAACATCTTTTCACTCCCTTCTCGGAGGGTCACTAACAACTCTGTGAGCTGAAGATTGTAAGCTGTTCAAATCTCTGAAGTAGAATTGTCAGCCAGACGATTTAAGAGTACCCAGTGTGTTTTATAAAGTATTCCAACAAACTATTTTACTTGACCCTTAAAACAGGCCTGTGAAATAGACAAAGTCAGTTCTTTTCCCGTTTAGTCATGAAGAAAATTCTAAAGCTCATTAAGAGTCTAGAAAGACCTAGTTCTTGGGACTCTGCATTCTCAGTAGCTTGCTTGCCCTTGAACTTTATCACTGAGAGGCTAAGAAAGGATTAGAAGTGCACCTTCCAGACTTTTTTAAAAATGGTTTTCTTAAGACTTTTGCATTACATAAACTTAATTTCACATCTACAGAGTATTCCAGACAGTACTGTGTAAAACCTTTCGGACTTTTATTCCTTCCAACTTTATCTCTGCCTCAGGAAGGCCATTCCTTTGGGTTTTCCAGGTTGATTTTCTCTTACTCTGTGACCTGGTGACCATTCTCACTTCAGAACTAGAGCATGGTACTTGTAGGGAACAAAGTTCTTCTTGCTTCTTCCTACTTTTCCACAAATGTTAGTCCTTTCTATCTTCAAGAATCCTCTTTAAAACTTTCAAAATTCCCCTCCACATCCACAAGAGAAGACTGCTCCAAAGTCTGTTCTACTTCTACCTGCCCTAACATGCTGGTTTCTCAAGACAGTTAGTTATGCCCTGTAGATCATCACTATCTTCATAATGTCTTTGTAAAGTCAGTGCATTGGTCATGATTTCCTTATCCTTTGTTAAAATGGCAGAAGACTTGTATGTGCACAGAACAAAAACACAAAAAGAGAACCCATTAAATGATACATAGCATTGTAAGATGGAAAAGTAAAACTTTCTCAAATTTTATCTATCTACAGATCAGCTCACGGGAGTATGTCCTTCTCAGTACTGCGAGAATAAATGACTAGAACCAGAATTGTTGGGATGAAGAATATAAACATCTTAATATTTAAAAACAGTGCTGGACAGAGTGTTCTCCTAAAATGCTATACTAATTTATATTTCCATCAACATGCAGGAAATGTTCTCTGACAATATTATTTTTGTCTGCATTTTATGTCTCATAATCTAGCCAATACTGGATATAATTAAAAACTTTATATAAAGCTAATAGTAATATTAGTAATATATATGTATTATATAATAATTAATGTGAGTGAATATTAATACTATATTGATTCTACAGTATCAATTGACAAGATATGCTATTTTTGATAATAACATCATCACAGATTTATTATATGTATTTCATGGCACTTTTCTAACATTTTTAACATTTTTTCACTTCACTATGATGTTGGATTTCTTTTTTTTAATGAGTTTTACTGAGGTACGACTGACAAAAATTGGATCTATTGGGTGCCGGGTTTTAATTCATGACGAAAAGGCTCAGGGGTCACTCTAGTTAAACTGGGCTAACTGGGCTGCACGAAATAACCACACAAGAGACACAAATACCTTTTTCTTTGGGGTCGCTGTGACGCCTCCTCTGACCTTAAGGGTCCACAGGAAGAGAGAGAGCGAGAGCAAGCGCTGACCCCTTTTATTGAGGAGAAGCTATTCAAACAGGCAAGGGGTCAGGTTTCAGGGGGCTGAGTCTAAATTCATGATGTCCACTGTCAGCAGGTTGACTGACACCTGGGTAGGCCACACCCAAGGGCACAGTAAGAGGAGGGGACACACACAAGGCACTTCCATGGAAGACTCTATCCTAAACAGGGCAAGGGGTTAGATTACAAAGGAACAGGTGAGCATAGCTTCACCCATGGGGCTGTAGCAAGACACACCCATTTCTGTGACTGAGCGCCTCAGCACCCAGCCGGGGAGTGTGACTCAGTCACGTGTAAGGTTGTCCTCCCACAATTGGGTATAAAACAGGACACCTGTACATACAAAATGATTACTATAATGAAGCTAATTTACATAGTCATCTCCTCATATTTTTTTTTGTATGTGTGTGGTAAGAACATTTGAGACCTCCAGTCTTAGCAAATTTCAAGTATATCACACATCATTATTAACTGCAGTCACCAAAGTATACACTAGGTCTCCATTACTTACTTGTAGTTCATTACTTACAGTTCAAGATTTTATACTCTTTGGCTAATATCTGCCCATTTCCCCTGTCCTCTGGCCCCTGATAACCACCATTCTATTCTTAGTTACTGTAAGTTTGACCTTTTTTTTTTTTTTTTTTTTTTTTTTTTTTTTTTTTAAGATTCCACATACAAATGAGATCATGGCAGTATTTGTTGTTCTTTGTCTGGCTATTTCACTTAGCCTAATGTCTTCCAGGTTTATCCATGTTGCAGAAAACTGTAGAATTTTTTTCTTAAGTCAAAATAATACCCTTTAATATCTCTGTGTGTAAAGAATAAAGATAACACATGCATATGTCTGCATTTCCTTTACCTGTTCATCTATTGACAAACACTTAGGTTGTTTGTAGTAAATAATCTGCAAATAACATGAGAGTAGAGACATTGCTTTGATATGGTGATTTATATTTCCTTGTATATACACTCAGAACTGCCATTTCTGGATCATGTAATGGTTCTATTTTTAATTTTGGGGGGAATTTTATACTGTTTTCCATAATGGCTCTACTGATTCACATTCCCACCAATGTTGTATAAGGTTTCCCTCTTTTTCCACCCTTGCCAACACCGATTATTTTTGGTGTTTTGAAAATAGTCATCCTAACAAGTTGTGACACATCTCACTATGGTATTTGTTTAAGTTGGCTTTTTTCACTACTGTGGAAAAGACCCAACTAGAACAACTGTAGTGGAGGAAAAGTTTATTGGGGGGCTCACAGTTTCAGAGGTCTCAGTCTACAGCAGGCTCCATTCCTCGGGGCAGACAACATGGTGGAAGAGTGTGGCAGAGGGAAGCAGCTTACAGGATGATCATGAAGCGCAGATACAAATTACATACCCCAAGGCCACGCCCCCAATGACCCACTTCCTCCAACAACACCCTACCCCTCTCCAGTCACCACCCGGTTAATCCCATCAGGGATCAATTCACTGATTGGATTAAGGCTTTCGTGGCCTGATCGCTTTACATCTAAGCCTTCTTGCAGTATCTCACATATGAGCTTTGGGAAACACCTCACATCTAAACCATAACAGTATTGATTTATAATACTTGGTAATGTTGAGCATCTTTTTGTATGCCTATTGGACATTTGTCTTTTGAGAAATGTCTTTTCAGATTCTTTGCCCATTTTTAATAGGGTTATTATTATTATTTGCTTGAGTTGTATGTGTACTTTATATATTTTGGATATTAACCCTTATCTGATACATTGTTTAGAAATATGTTCTGCAGAATTTGTAGGTTGCCTTTTAACATCATTATTTCCTTTGCTATGCAGAAATTTTGTAGTTTGATGAAGTCACGCTTGTTATTGTTTTTCTTGCCAGTGATTTGCTATCAAATGCAAACAACCATTACTAAGATCAACATCAAGGAGGTTTTCCCCTTAAGTTTTCTTTTAGGTGTCACATTTAAGTCTTCAATCCATCTTGATGTTTTGCTTATGGTGTAAGAGAGGAGCTCAGAGCTCAGGTTCACGACTGCCTCTCTGCCTCCCTCTCTGCCTCTCTGCCTCCCTCCCTGCCTGCCTGCCTGACTCCCTGCCTGACTCCCTGCCTTCCTTCCTTCCTGTTGAAATTGAGTTTCCCCAGCACCATTTATTAAAAGACTATTCTTTCCCAGTTATGTACTTCTAGTCATTGTCAAAAAGAACCTGAATATGTATGCATGGGTTAATTTCTGTGCTCTCTATTCCATTCCATTGGTCTGTGTATCTGTTTTTAGGCCAGTACCATGTTTTCGTTACTATCGCTTTATAATACAGTTTGAAATTGGGAAATATGATGCTTTTAGCTTTGTTACTCTTGATCACAATTATTTTAGCTATTTATATATTTTGTGGTTTTCTATTTCTGACAAAAAACTACCACTGGAATTTTGATAAGGATTACATAGAATATGTGGCTAATTTGGGGGCTGCATAACCATTTTAACAATATTATTCTTATCCATGAATACATACTGTCTTTGTTTATGTATCTTCTATAAATCCTTTCATCGATGTTTTGTAGTTTTAATTGTATGTCTTTTACCTTCTTAGTTAAGCTATTTAGTATTTTTTAATGCTCTTATAAATTAGATTATTTCCTTATAATGCTCTTATAAATTAGTATGTTTTCATGGATAAGAATAATATTGTTAAAATGGTTATAAAACCTCTAAATTAGCCACATATTCTATGTAATCCTTATCAAAATTCCAGTGGTAGTATTTTGTCAAAAGAAAAACCACACAAGGTAAAAACTTCTTTTAAAAAATAGCTTGCTTTTGGCATATACAAACATCACTCATTTTTATATTTTGATTTATTTTTATCCTGCAACTTTACTGGACTTATTTCTTCTAAGTTTTTTTGATTGAGTCTTTATGGTTTTCTACACTTACAAACCAGTCATCTACACTTTACCTCTTCTTTTCCAATTTGGATGCTTTTTTTTTTTTCTTAATTGCACTGAAATCCTTCAGATACTAAGTTGAATAGAAGTGGTGAGAGTGGGTTTCCTTTTCTTGTTCCTGGTCATAAAGAAAAGACTTTCAACTTTTCACTGTCAAGTGTGATAGCTGTGAGCTTGTCATATACAAACTCTATGGTGTTGAACTATATTACTTCCATCCCTGGTTTGTTGAGTGTTTTATAATAAATGGATATTGGATTTTTAAAATGCTTTTTCAGCATGTATTGAGGTAAATTTTATGGTTTTGTCCTTTATTAATGTGGTATGACACATTTATTTTCATATGTAAACCATCCTTGTATTTAATGGCTAAATCCCACTTGATTTTTGTATACAATATTTTTTTTTAAAAATGGACATATTTTATTATTCTTTTGAGCTATACACACAGTAGAGTGTATTCTGATATACTATACATCCATGGAGTATGACTTATTCTAATTAGGATCCCATTCTAGTGGTTGGACATGATGTAGTGATATACTGTTCATGTATTCATATATGAACATGAGAAATTTAAGCCTGATTCATTCTACTGTCTTTCATATTACCATCCTCCTTCCCTTCCCTTCATTCCCCTTTGTCTAATCCAATGAATGTCTATGTCCCCCCTTATTTTGTGTCAGCATCCACATATCAGAACATTTGGCCTTTGGTTTTTTGTGATTGGCTTATTTCACTTAGCATGATAATCTCCAGTTCCATCCATTTATGGGTGTTAAATGAATTCAGCAAAGTAGCAGGATATTCAATTATGAGTTCTAGAAGCTTTCTAGTGGAGTTCTTTGGGCCTTCTAAATATAGAATCATGTTATCTGCAAAAATGTATAGTTTGAGCTATTTTTTAAAAAATTCCTATTAGTATCCCTTTAATTTCTTCTTTTGGCCTAATTGCTCAGGCAAGAGTTTAAAGGACTTTGTTGAATAGAAGTGGTAAAAGAGAGTATTTCTGTTTTATTCCCATTTTTAGCAGGAATGTCTTCAGTTTTTCTCCATTTAGAATAATGTTGGCCTTGTGTTAAGCATATATAGCATTTACAACATTGAAGTATGTGTCTACTATCTCTAGTTTTTCTGGTGTTTTGAATATGAGTGCTGTATTTTTTCAAAAGCTTTCTCTGCATCTGTTGAGATAATCATATGATTCTTGTCTTTAAGTCTATTAGTGTGATGAATTACATTTATCAATTTCTGCATATCGAACAAATCTTGCATCCCTGGGATTAACACATTTGATTTGTGGTGCACTACCTTTTCAATGTTTTTGAATGTAATTTACCAGAATTTTATTACAAAATTTTTGCTTTTATATTCTCCAGGGATATTGGTCTGGAGTTTTCTTTCCTTGATGTTTCTTTGTCTGATTTTGGTATCAAGGTGATACTGGCTTTATAGTATGAGTTTGTAAGGGTTCCCTCCTTTTCTATTTTATGGACTAATTTGAGGAGTATTGGTCTAAGTTCTTTGATGGTCTGGCAGAACTCGGCTAAGAATCCATCTGGTCTTGGGGTCTTCTTTGGTAGGCTTTTGAAGGCATCTTCAATCTTATTGCTTGAAATTAAACTTCATGAAAATTTCCTGTGTCCTCCTGATTCAATTTGGGTACAGCATATGTGTCTAGAAATTTGTCAATGTTATGATTTTTTCTCAGAGTATAGAGTTCTAAAATGGTTTCTGATGATTTTCTATTTCAGTAGTGTACATGGTGTTATGTCCTTTTTCATTGTGAATTTTAGAAATTCGAGGGTTTTTTTGTCAGCGTGACTAAGGTTTTATCAATTTTATTTTCTCAAAGAATAATCTTGTTTCACTGATTTTTTTTAAAAAATTGCTTTGTTTCAGTTTCATTTTTTTGCTCTGATTTTAATTATTTCTTCTATTGCTTTTTGTGTTGATCTTTTTCCTAGGGCTTTGAGGTATAATATTAGGTTTATTTGTTAACTTTCTGTTCTTTTCAATGCAATGAACTTTCCTCTCAGAACCATCTTAGAATCCCAGTGATTTTTATGTTGTCTTTATTCTCATTTACTTCTAAGTATTTTTAAATTTCATCCCTGATTTCTTCTGTCACCCATTGGTCATTCAATAGCACATTATTTAGTCTCCAGGTATTAGAGTAGCTTCTATTTTTTTATCACTGATTTTATTCCACTTAAGATCTGATAGAATACAAGGTATTATCTTTCTGTTTTGTTGTATTTCCTGAGAATTGCTTTGTGTGGACCAAGATACCGTCTATTTCATCCATCAATACACTTTCTTCTCGGCAGCACATAGATCCTTCCCTAAAATAATCTTTGATTCTTAAGTCTAAGCCATTAATTGTATTTTTATTTCTATAGTGTCTTTATTTAGTTTTTAATTGGATGATCTATCCAGTGATGAGAGGCTTGTTAAAGTCACCCAGTATTATTGTGTTTTGGTGTAATTGATTATTGTAATTGAGAAGGGTTTGTTTGTATGTAGATGCTCCATGTGGGGGGCATAAATATTTAATGTGTCTTGTTGATGTATAATTCCCTTAAGCAGTATGTAATGGCCATTTTTGTCCCTTCTGAAGTCCACTTTGGACTTTGGCTGGGGGTCCACTCTATCAGATATGAGAATAGAAACCCCTGCCTGTTTATGGGATCCATGTGAATGTTTTTTCTCATCCTTTCACCTTCAGACTGTGGATGTGTTTGCCTGTGAGGTGAGTCTCTTGGATATAGCTAATTGCTGGGTCTTGTGTTTCAATCCAATCTGCCAGTCTATGTCTTTTGATTGAGTTTAGGCCATTTATATTCAATGTTATTATTGAAATATGATTTTTTATTCCCTGAAATTTTGATTTATTTCTGGTTTTGAGTTAGTTTCTTCTATGATTGACTATTCTAGGATATTTCCTCCCTTTTGCTGTTTTTCACTTTTTCATTTCTTTATGAAGCTATTTTATTGAATGTCATGTAGTGTAGGTTTTCTAGTTGTGATTCTTTCAACTTTTGTTTATTGTGGAAGGTTTTTATTTCATAATCAAATCTGAATCTTAATTTTGCCCAGTATAGTATTCTTAGTTGCCATCCATTTTCTTTCAGGGATCAGTATGTATTATTCCAAGACCTACTAGCTTAGAGGGTCTTTGTTAAGATATAGAATGTGATGACTGTGGGAGGGGGAGAGAAAATAGAAATACAAAAGGAAGAGTGAAAGATCAATAGAGATCGGTTGTTAGCAAAGGAAAAGGGAGAGAATCAAGGGAAACCAATAAGTGAGAGAAAAATGTATAAAATAAAAACTTGAAAAGAAAACAAGAACAAAACTGATATATAATAATCAAATATCCAAGTCCTTAAAATACTGATCCATGAAAAATAACTATCTTCAAAAAATTCTAAGAATGAGATAAAGGAGATTTGAATACGTTTAAATGTCCGTGAACCATTCGGGGCACAATTGAACAGAGTGACCAAAAAAAAAAAAAAAAAAAAAAATCTTGATGAAAAGTTAAAGAATTGTTTTCATTGGAGTTCAAAAGACTCTAGCTTTCTCTTCTCATCTCTGTTAACTTGGGTTGCTGGAGTCTGAAGGGAAATCCCTTAGGCAGGGCTCTTGGAGATAAGATTTAGACTTAGGTAGGCTCCAGGTTCTTCCTTGAATGGCATTAGGTCTTATATTTTAAATCATTGCACCTCCCAGGCCAAGCAGTTGCTGGACCCTGCTGGGAGAATGTCCCCTAGGAAGAACCCCTGGTTTTCACTCATGCAGTAGAGGGGCCAATTCTAGTTCCCCTCAGTCACTCATGGACTCCATACTTTCTGGATTCAGTCTCCAAACTCAATCAATTCCTCCCCCACCCTTTTGCATCCACCAAGAGGGAATTAAGAGATAAAAAACCTGAACAGATGAACAAATAAAAGAGACTAAATCAGTATAATATCTCCCACAAAAGAAAAACTTAGAAGCTGACGGCTTCATGGTTGAATTTACTAAGCATATAAGAAAAATTAGTGCCAATTCCTCTCAAACTGTTGGAAAAAAAAAAAAGAAAAAAATTAAGCGAAGAGAGTACTTCTAAATTTATTTTACAGTTTAATATTATCCTAAAATTAAAGCCAGACAAGAAGATAGAAGTAAAATATACTGGCTGGTTGCATCTCCTGTAGCCAGGCCAAACTCTCCCAGCAGATCTGTCTGGAGGGTGAGGAGGGGTGATGTGTGTGTTTCCCTAACCAGCATTCCCCTGTATAAAGCTCTGCATGTTCGATTTTCTCGCGATCACTTAGGTGCACTCTATGCCATGTGGTGTGGGTTTTCCAGGCCTGTTTTACCAGGCACAGTTTCCAGAAATCCATTCCCCAAGCTTCTGGCTTCTGCACCACAGCTGCAAAATGGTTCCTTCCTCTGTTCTCTTAGGCAGCCATGAGAGGTGTGACTTCTTTCCCCGCGCGAGGATATTGCGCAGTACACCTGCCAGGTTAGTTGGGCAGTGTCTTGGATCTCTGAGCTCTTTGTTCCCAGATACACCTCAGGCCTTCTAAAAATGTCGACTCCTTTAATCGATGTATCTTTTTACTATTTTTCATAGGGTGAGGGATTGCACCAGCAGGCACCTCCTCCAGAGGCAGAGGTGCTAGGGATTTCTTCTTTATTTTGCTATATCAAGCCTACTGAGTCCTTGATCAGCTTTGAATGTACAGAATTAATTCTCACTGAAATTCTCCCTTCTCACCTTGCTGAGAAGCTACGTGTCTGATTTCTTGGTTTCACACCAGGGAGCATCCAGGAAAGCAACCTTCTGTAATCCAGTTTTGAATCTCCTACTATAATCTTTTTACTGTGCTGATAAATTTGGTTTGCTAGTGTTTTGTTGAGGATTTTTATATCTGTGGTCATCAGGGATATTGATGCGCACGCGCGCACACATACACACATATATTTATTTATCCTATTGTCCTTGTCTGGCTTCAATTTTAGGATAATATTAGATTGTAAAATGACCATTCACTCCATTAATTTTTTTCTTTTGTTTTGAACAATTTGAGAGAACTGGCACTAGTTTTTCTTATATGCTTAGTAAATTCGGCCACGAAGCCATCAACTTCTGAGTTTTTCTTTTGTGGAAGATATTATACTGATTTTTGTCTCTTGTTGGTCTGTTCAGGTTTTTTATTTCTTAATTCAGTCTTGGTAGATGATATGTTTCTAGGAATTTATTATTTTTTTTGTCTATATTAAATTTGTTGTTATATAATTGATCTAGTGATTTCCTCTGATTCTTTGTATTTCTGTGATATCAGTTGTAATGTCCCCTTTTTCATTCTTGACTTTAAATATTTACTCCCTTTGTTAGCAAAGTTCATCAGTTGTATTTACATTTCCAAGGAATCAACCCCTTAGTTTTATTGATCTTTATTGTTTTCTAGCCCTGTAATTTATTTCTGATCTTTGCTTCCTTTCTTCTAGTAACTTTGTGCTTAGTTTGTTCTTTGTCTAGTTCATTGAGGTGGAACAGGAGGTTTTTTATGTCCTATTTTTTAATGAAGGCATTTATTACTACTAACTTCTCTCTTAGAACCACCTTTGCTATATCCTGGAAGTTTTGGTATATTTCCACTTTTGTTTGGAACTAGAAATCAATAATAGGATGACAGTCTTTTGTGGTTGGGGAAAAAAAAATACTTGATATGATGTCAGGCTTCTTAAATTTGTTAAGACATGTGTTTAATTCAGCTTTTTAGCTGCTGTGACTAAAGGACCTGACCAGCATAATTATAGAGAAGGAAGACTTTATTCAGAGGTTCATGGTTTCAGAAGTCTTAGTCCATAGAAGGCCAGGTCCATTTCTCAGGGCTCCAGGTGAGGCTGGACATCATGATGAGAGGCGGTGGCAGAGGGAGGTAGCTCACATCAAGGTGATCAGGAAACAGACTCCACTTGCCAGATACAAATGTGTACACCAAAGCCACACCCCACTTCTCACCTCCTCCAGCCACACCCCACCACTCAGTTAATCCCTCTCAGGGGATTAAATCACTGATTGGATTTAATCATTTCTCCTTTGAACCTTCTTGCATTGTCTCATATGTGAGCTTTTGGGGACACCACATCTAAGCCATAACAATGTGTTTTGTGACCTAATGTGATTTATCCTAAAGAATGTTTCATGTGTACTAGAGAAAAATATATATGACTGTTGAATGGAATACCCTGTATGTGTCTTGATTTAATTCAGATTTAATGTTCCCTATTTTTCTGTCTGGGTGATCTGTCCATTGTTGAAAGTGAGGCATTGAAGTTCTTATTATAATTTTATTTCTATTTTTTATTCAAATAGATTAATAATTCCTTTAAATATTCAGGTGCTTCCATGTTGGGTGAAACATGGATTCCATAATTTCATTTGAAGTATGATTGTCTTATTTTCATTTGCATGGAAAGATGGCTATTTACATCTTTTCACTTTTTGCTTATGTGTGTCCTTATAGAGTCTCCTGTAGGCAGAGCATAACTGGGTCTTAGATTTCATCTTGTATCCATTCAGCTACTGTGTCTTTTGGTAGAAGAATACAGGCTATTTTAAAAATTAATGGTTTGTAAGGACTTACTATTGTCATTTTTTTAGTTGGGAGCTATTTTGTAGATCTGTTTTAAAATATCTTATTCCATAATCCTTTGTGATTTGCTGATTTTTTTGATGTAATATGTTTTGGTTCTTTTTACTTTTTTGTATCCACTACATATTTTTCACATTGTGGTTACTATGAGTTTTACATAAATGTTTATGTAACTGCATAATTACTAAAGTAAGCTTTTCTTCACAATTAAAACTATAAAAATCAAACTTATTTTTATGTTTGTATCTGAAATATTTTAAAAATAATTTTAGATTTTTCTGTAAGAAATAACTTTGGGATCTAATTGAGGTTTTCCTCACTTATCTTTCTTTGGTTTAATGTCTTTTTCTCATTAAGTTAAAAACTCACCTTTGTAATATCATAAATCCCTGCATATATTTTGGACAAATTCTGGAAAATTTGTTTATAGTACACTATTATTGAAATTCTGTTCAATTTATCTACCCAATTCATTACTGAATTCTTTTGAATTATATAATCTTTAAAAAGATTTTCTTTTTGCATTTAAAAATGATTTCCTAGCTTATATCCCATTTATTTTACTAAATGTGGTCATTGTGTTTTATGCTTATAATGTAATATAAAATTAACATTTAAAATATCTCCACTGCCCTCAATATTCATGTGTAAAACTGGCAGGCAAAACATCATTCTAAATGTAGAAAAATTGAAAGCATTCTCTACTAGAAATAGAAAAAGCAGTCATAAAACTTATCTGGAAAAAATTAAGAGACCCAGAATAGCTAAAGCAATCCTTAGCAAGAAGAGTGAAGCAGATAGCATCACTATACCAGATCTTACACTATACTACAGAGCAATAGTAACAAAAACGGCGTGATACTGGCACTTAAAAAGACTGGTAGACCAATGGTACAGAATAGAGGACACAGAGAGTAACCCACATAATTACAGTTATATTAGACAAAGGCTACAAAACATGTACATAGCCTCTTCAACAAATGGTGCTGGGAAAACTGGAAATCCATATGCAACAAAATGAAATTAAACCCCTATCTCTCACCATGCACAAAACTCAAAGTGGATCAAGGACCTAGGAATTAAACCAGAGAGACTGAGACTATTAGAAGAAAAAGTAGGCCCAAACCTCCATCATCAGATTAGGCCCCAACTTCCTTAATAAAGCTCCCATAACGCAAGAATTAAAATCAAGAATCAATAAATGGATGGATTCAAACTACAGAGCTTCTTTTCAGCAAAAGAAACAATCAGTGAGGTGAATAGAGAGCCTACAGAATGGGAGCAAATTTCTACCACAGGTATGTCAGTGCACTAATCTCCAGGATACATAAAGAACTCAAAAATCTTATCACCAAAAAATCAATAACCTAATCAATAAATGGGGTAAGGAACTGAACAGACACTTCTCAAAGATATACAATTGATCAACAAATATATGAAAAAATGTTCATCTCTAGCAATTAGAGAAATGCAAATCAAAACTTTAAGATTTCATCTCACTCTAGTCAGAATGGCAGCTATTACGAATACAAACAACAAATATTGGTGAGGATGTGGGGGAAAAAGGCACACTCATGCATTGCTGGTGGGACTGCAAATTCGTACAGCTAATATGGAAAGCAGTATGGAGAATCCTTGGAAAAGAGACTAGAACCACCATTTGACTCAACTTTCCCACTGCTTGGTCTATATCCAAAGGACTTAAAAACAGTATACTACAGGGACACAGCCACATCAATGTTTATAGCAGCACAATTCACAATAGCTAAACTATGGAACCAACCTAGATGCCCTTCAGTAGATGAATGGATAAAGAAAATGTGGCATATATACACAATGGAATATTGCTCAGCATTAAAAGAGAATAAAATCATGACATTTGCAGGTAAATGGATAGAGTTGGAGAATATAATCTCCCAAAACCAAATGTCGTATGTTTTCTCTGATTTAAGAATGCTGATTCATAATGTAGTGGTGGGGCGGGGCATGGGAGGATTAGATGAACTCTAGATAGGGCAAAGGGGGAAAAGAGAGAGGCAGGGAAGGGACATGGGGGAATTAAAGATGGTGGAGTGAGATGGACATCATTACCCTAACTACATGTATGAAGACATGAATGGTGTGACTGTGTACAAACAGAGATATGAAAAATTGAGGTCTATATGTGTAATATGAATTGTAATGCATTCTTCTGTCATAACAAATTAAAAAACTGAAGGAAAAACTGGTAGGCAAGATAAAGTATACACAGTTATATTTGTCAAATTTTGGTATCAATGTTATGTTAGCTTCACAGAGAATTTCAGCTTTTCCATGATAGAAAAACTTAATGCCTATTTTACTGATGGTGAAATTAGAGGTGTAGGGGGGCTAGTAACTTGCCCAATGTTATACATCTCTTAATGAACAGAGCTATGGTTTTTGCCCATTGAATATAGAAATATTTACTTTGATTGGCAAATAGACATTGAAGCATTTGCTCCAGAGTTAGAAGCTAGGTATTAATAACCATCCTTTAAATTTATGAAAGATGTCATGTTTAATTTTGTAACTTTTATGAATAATTTTAATAAATTTATAAAATCACATCATGTTTTTCAAATAATGCTAATCCCCATGATGTCATTGTTTTCATCTCACTACCCCCTCTGGTCCAAGGAAGGATTCCAGGACTCGGCCAAGGTCATATAGCACATTGGTTGCCAAACCCCAGCTAGGATCCAAGGAGGATGATCCAAGTGAGTCCTCTGTGATGTCTTCTCCTAAGAGTCTTCCCTGAAGAGTTATTGATAATCATTCCTTATTCAGAGGACTATGACAAGTTTTTCCACAAAGAGAGTCAACATATTTTGGTGGAGGCTTCACCCTGTCAGAGAGGCTGCTTGGTACCATTAGAGCTTTTAAGCAAGGATGAGATAATCATGATAATTATCTTCCATTAGCAAAATGATCTGGCACCAGATTCTTTTTCCGGTTCTCACAGCCTCCCTTTTAGGGCGGAGAGCATCTAAAATGGGCTTCCAGAACACTGCAGTGGAAATAATCAGAAATATAAAAATGAGGTGGAGGACAGGTGAATTAAGCAAAAAAAAAATCATGAGTGGTGAAGGACCCAAGATTAGAAAAATCTGATAATTTGGGTTGATAGAACTCAGTTTTTGTCTTTCCAATAGATTCAGTGTAGAACAGTGTTCTGATTAGTATGCTTGCATCATAGCATTAATAAGGCACAAAACATTTCAACATATCAATTCAGTATTTTCCCATCTAATTCATTTCCCATTAAGGGCAGTAAATAAGGCTTATAAAATACTGATTGCTTTAATTTAAGGGTTATTGCATACCCAAAGAATCACTGTCTGTGGTGAATTAAAATAAATCCATAGCCTATTGGCTAGATCTTTTCACTCTTTGGTCTAGATCCAATTAGAAATTTAAATTTATTTTTTAGACAGAGAGAATTTTTTTTAATATTTATTTTCTAGTTTTCGGCGGATACATATCTTTGTTTGTATGTGGTGCTGAGGATCGAACCCGGGCTGCAAGCATGCCAGGCGAGCGCGCTACCGATTGAGCCACATCCCCAGCCCCTAATTTTTAAAAATTTGATGGCTGTTTTCTTTAAGCACCACTTTTTGTCACCACAGTCTAAATCATCATTATTGTTGACATAAAGTTTATCATTTTCTCCTTTATGTGTGTGTAATGTTGTCTGTGTTCTTTGAGGATCTTGCCAAGAAAATCAGAGCCTAAGCATACCCCAAAGTGTTTATAACAGAGGAAAAGTGAATTACGACATTGATCAAGTAACTGCAAATGGTGCACTCTCTAAAATAGTCATGGAGAGTATTAATAGACTACAGGAATGTTAGCATGAGAAAGGGCTGCAGGTTTATTAGATTTACCAGATTGCATATTCCATGAATGTGGAGGTTCTATTTTGTTCTCCACTGTACACAGTGCCAAGCACGGGATGCGCTGACTAATACTTAGTGGGGGTTCCTTAATTCGTCATTGAAATAAAAGTTGAGATTCATAGTTAAATGGTGGGTCTAACTCTGGTAGTTGAGGTTAATATACTGGGTCCCAACCTTTACTGCTCATTGATGTTGCCTGTGAATCTTAAAATTGTTGCCTGGCTCCCATTCCAAGGCATTTATACTTAATTGATATCAGGTGCAATTTTGTCAATTGAAGTTCAAAAAATTCCTCAGGTGACTTTAATATTCAACAACTTTTGCGACACACCATTTTAATACAATTAAAAGAAGTCCAACTGTGCACAAAAAGTAATTCTAAGTTTATAAGCTTATTAAGCAATCAGTCAAGTTTGCAAACATTTGCTTGGCACCTGTTACATAAGAGGCATTCTGTCTGCCTCTGGGAAATACCAAGGACAGAAGACATGGATCTTGGAGGCTTCTGTTGATCTGGGAGACGAGTAAAACTTTAAGAAATGATACAATTTAATAAGATGATGGAATAAAATATTACAAAATATATTTAGTATATGACTTGTAAATGAAACAACAGATCCTAAGGAGCTTGTAAGAACTTTAGTTCTGAAGTTGTCAGAGGAGATTCCACAGAGAGAATTGCTTTTAAACTGGATTTTTCTTTTATTTATTTATTGAACCCAGGGCTTTGTGCATGCAAGGCAAGTACTCTACCAACTGAGCTATATCCCCAGTTCTTTTTTTTTTTTTTAAAGAGAGAGTGAAAGAGGAGAGAGAGAGAGAGAGAATTTTTAATATTTATTTTTTAGTTGGCGGACACAACATCTTTGTTGGTATGTGGTGCTGAGGATCGAACCCGGGCCGCACGCATGCCAGGCGAGCGCGCTACCGCCTGAGCCACATCCCCAGCCCTATCCCCAGTTCTTAAACTGGATCTTGGAAAAAAAATGTATGAGAAGAAAATGTCTTGGGATAGAAGACAATTCAGAAGTTTCCCAAGAAGTTATGATCCCAGAAATGATAGTCTTGAAACATTGCTAGATAGGTAATTCAAGAGTCTCATTATATTATGGGTTGGTAGGAGTAACAAGAAGATTTGTCAACTACCACCAAAATAGTCTCTCTCATAGGGTCAGAATAATTGGGATCTACCATTTGGACCCAGGCTAGAAATTCTTAGTTATATCTTATTAAGTTAGTTTAAAAAGATTTTTTAGCAGAGTGATGGCAAATGCCATTTCTACAGAGGCAAGAGTGTGAGTAAGGAGTGAATGGTTGGGATGAGGTCAGGGGCCATGGAAACAGACTTTCTTGGTGGAAAATGTGGCATTGGGGTGGCCCCAACAGAGATAGCTTAATAGCCTAGGCCTAATGCCCCCTGCCTTTCCAGATGGCCATTTGCTGTCAGGCAAAATTGAACCCAAGGGTCAATGTGGCTTAATTATTGCCTTTGTTAACGTCTTGATGACTTGCTATTTATTTTTAATAAGCTTGTCATTCATTATGTGTCTTACTTAAATGTCACAGTGGTGGAGAGGGGAGGGGCAGCTTGCCTTATTTCTCTCTCCTGTCATTACTGTCAACTAGACATTATCGGAACCCTGTTTCTTGTCCACTGCTTTTGATGATCTATTCTTGTTGAAATAAAGGGAATGCAGCTGGGGGTGGGGAAGGAGGACATTAATTCCAATAGTTCAAAAAAAAAAAAAAAAAAAGAACCCAGTTAAATAAAGAATGAATTGAAAAGAAATGGGAAAAGGCAGGCAGGGCTATCCTGAGGGTCTGCTCATTTAGGTCCCCTCCTTCAGGGAATCCTGAATACATAAAGGGATGTGAAGAAAGAAGTGGTTTAGCTAATTAGTACTAAAAAAAAAAAGCTCCCTTTATAAAAAGTTCAGTAAATATCTTCAGTTATTCTTAAAAATGAGTGACTGAATCTGCTTGCTTTTCTCTTCTATTTTATTCTTTGCTGAGGGAACTTTTTAAAGGTGTTTTTCTCCTTCTTCCTATTCATAGGCCTCATTAGTGTAGTTGAATGTGAATAGAAGAGAACGTGATGGGGGAGTTCCAACTCCTTCCTCTGTGAAGGATGAACCAAGTCCAGATTGTGTTCCAACAGAGCAAGATGCACAAACTTTTTCCACAAGAAGCCATTTCAATGGGTATTTTATTCTTTGTGGGCTGATTATTATTTCCATCTTGGTTTTATTTATTTTTAAGCCCATCAGAAATTAAACAAAACACAACACTCTTTTGTGGGATGCACAAAGATACGTGGCTCCTTCCGAGGATGCATCCTCTATGCTATTTTCTTTTTTTTTAAGAGAATTTTTAATATTTATTTTTTAGTTTTCGGTGGACACAACATCTTTATTTTATTTGTATGTGGTGCTGAGGATCGAACCCAGCACCCCGTGCATTCTGAAACGGAGGACCGAACAAGAGGTGTCAACAGTTGTTCAATGGGAGTAAAAGAGGTGTCAACAGGGGCAGAATTTCTCTTTGTTCTTTGCACTGATCATTCCCTTTGCTTTACATTCAGAGATAAGGAGCTCCTTGGTGATTTTTTTTTTTTTTTTTTTTTTTTTTTTTTTTGCTAGGGAACACACAGGTGAGAATTTCCTTTCTGCTGTTTTGGTTGACCTTTTACAGCACTTGGAATTGAAGTAGGTTCAGTAGGAACTGAAGGTAAAAGTAGTTAATTTCACTGAGTGCTTCTGTGTCCTTGCTTTTGTTCTGAATGCTATAAATATGTTACTCATCTTGCTCCTCTTAAGCTCCCGTGAATAATTTTATTATTTTCGTTTGACAGATGAGGAACCTGAGGTACAGAGAAGTTAAATAACTTGCCAAGATCATGAAGCTTATGACTGGCAGGATTTATTTTGAACTTGAATCCATGGAGCCTGATTCCACGTTCTTCACATTTAATTATAATACCCTCTTTTCATATGCACCACATATATTCTTTCAGTTGTGATCAATGTTTTGTATTTTTAAAAATGTTAAAAATTTCCATTTTTAATTGGCGCTTGATTGTATATGCTTAAGGGGCTCAGTGTGACGTATCAACGTATGTATATATTGTATGTCAATCAGATCATCAAAATGGGCATAGCTATCATCTCAGACATATATCTTTTTTTTTTTTTTTTTGGTTTGGGAACATTCTCAATCCTCTTTCTCAGCTATTTTGAAATATTCACTGAATTGTAGCTGACTAAAATGTGCCATAAAACCTTAGAAGTTATTCTTCCTTTCCGACTATACCCCTGTACTCATTAACCATCTTCTTTCCAACCCCTATGCTGCATATCCTTCCCAAGTTCTGTTAATATTCTATTTTGTACTTCAAGATCAATTTTTTAGCCTCCACTTTAAGAACATGTGGCATTTATCTTTCTTTGCCTGGATCATTTCATTTAACATAATGTCCTTCCAGTTTCATCTATGTTCCTGCAAATTGAAGAATTTCATTCTTTTATGGCTGAATAATATTCCATTTTGTATACATGCCACATTTTCATCATCCATTCATTTTTTAAATAGGGCTTTGTTGCAGTAGACATGAAAGTGCTAATATCTTTTTGGCATGCTGATTTCAGTATTTTTGGATATATATACTGAGCAGTGGGATGACTGGATTATAGTTCTTTTGAGGACTTTCCATACCGTTTTCCATAATGGCTGTACAAATTTACATCTCCATAAACAGTGTTAGTCTCTCCTTCTTCACATCTATGTCAGCCTTTATTTCTTGTTCTTTTGAATATAGCCATTCCAACTGGAGTGAGATGATATCTCATTATGGTTTTGATTTGCATTTCCCTGATTAGTAATGTTGAACATTTTTATATACCCATTGGTCAATTGTGTATACATATATATGTATGTATATAATTATTTTTTCTTGATAAATGTCTCTTCATGTCCTTTACCCACTTTTAAATCATCTATTTTATAGGTGAGGAGGCTAATGTTAGAAGAGGTACAACGTGGTCTGACCAAGAAGAATAAGGGAAAGTATAGAACTTTGGGTTTTAAGTAAATTTTGCTTTAAAATTGACCTCTGTTGTCACTTCTAGCAATGTATTCAAACTTTTTGGATCCAACTGAATTAATATTTATAGTGGGAAGATTT
This sequence comes from Urocitellus parryii, assembly GCF_045843805.1. Lineage (NCBI taxonomy): Eukaryota > Metazoa > Chordata > Mammalia > Rodentia > Sciuridae > Urocitellus > Urocitellus parryii. The sequence goes on along the minus strand of NC_135543.1, from coordinate 22,481,376 downwards.
ATCCCTGACTTATTTGTCAAAAAGACTAAGAGGTCCATCAAGTACTTTACATTATGCTTGACCCATAGAACAGGTTCGATGAAGTGATTGTCCCCCCTTTGACATTTTCTCAAGGTTGCATGGTTTGGGAAAGGATTTTGGATAGGCATTCAGGGCTCTGGCCTCTGAACCGAGTGTCTTTCCCCACTATCACTAACTGCCTTGTGTCAAATACCATCCAAATGAAGCCTAAGGCAGAATGCCTCTCTAAGGGAGAGGTGAGATTTGCACATATGAGATGGTGAGGGGATAAAATATGATTGCTCCTTATGAAGTAAGGCAAAGATACTTACTGCCCTGGAAACAGGAAGGAGTCTTTGTGGCTTGAGATACAGAAGGAAGAACCACAGGGAAGTTCAATTGACTCCACCTGCTCTATCATACGTCCTGCCATTTGTGAGGTGTCAGGCAGGGCTCCGCTCTTCTTGAGTGGGCTCATTCTCTAGGCAGTCTCAGGATCATTGTATCCAAATGCCTCATATTGATTTTTTTGCTATGATGGTTCCATAAACCTATATTGTTTTGCTGAGATCCTGGCCCTTCTGTGTCCACCTGACATTTTCTGTGGTTGTCCAGCACATCTATTGAATCTGGAGTCTTCTAACTTGAGCTTCTCATCTTCCTCTCCCATACTTAGTCACTGTGTTCTATTAGACTCGGTAATTAGTAAAACTACCCCTCCTGAGATCATGCTGGAACCACTAGGGTCATTTTAAAGTTCTCCTTTTCATGTCCTTAATATTTCACCAAATTCTGCAAAATTTTACCTCCTATTTAATATATATTTCCCCTTTATCTATCTGTTCTTCTCTGTTGTAGGTTCTCTTCTATTTTCTTAGAACACCAACTCGTCACCTGTACTGTAATTTTTGGTATTTTTTGTCTTTTCCCCTTATTGACTATTCGATAGGTTTTATCTCCGGGTTAAAGTAAAAGAGGTGCATGTGGTTGTTAGGATTATAAAGATGCAAAGGGGAACAGGGAAGACAACAAATGTCGCTGGATGTGAAGGCAGTCGACTGGAGAACTGGAGCATCCCTCACCTCCATCCTGGTTATAGCTACTCATTTTCTAGATCACCTTGCCTGTGACTCCGCAGTCGCCTCCTTCCTGGTTTTTCTTATCTGCCTTTTTTTTTTTTAAACTCAGCTATCAACTCATATCATGACTTGTTCTTTAGAAACTTTGACAATGTCTTATGGCTTCTGATCACCATCTACTCTTGGTGTGTAGAAACCCCAATAAGTTTCTATTTTTGCATGTAAGTCTGCATCTCTTCCATTAAAACTCCTTTGCAATGGGGTTCACACATTAAATTCGAATACTGATGAATTCTGGCCCATCCCATGTAATTGCAGACATCTCTCTGGTTCAAATAGCTGTAGACAGAGTGGTAAGATCTCAGATTACAAACCTACCGAATGATACATGAGATTCCTCCAGCATGAGGCTGCAGGCATAGCAAGGACCCTAAGACATGTCAGAAGAGAGTGTTTTGAGCTAATTAGAGGTACTATGATAAGAAATATGCCTGGCATCTCATGTGTGTTTGGTAAATATTGGAGGAAGGAATGAATTAAAATGTGATAGAATAATAAGACTGGGTCAAGGGCAGGAGGGTATGGGCAGCAGAAAAAGGTACTGATGATTAATTGGTGGGAAGATGGAGCAACCAGAAGCCAAATCATATGCCTACAATCATTATTTAGAAAGTATGCAGCTTTACATAGCCCTGTGCTACTGGATATCTCCAGAATGATTTTGATTAGTTGACAGAGCATTTTCATAGCTTCTGAACAGAAGCTAATCTTGTTCCCCTAATGCCAATTAGGAAATTTGTCTCAGTGCCTATATTGCCTATAATATGTTTACTTTGTGTTACAGAGTCTCTACCTCTAAGAGTTACCGGGCTAAAACAGGAATATTAATATCACTATTTCATTGTCATTGTCCAGGTCTTCTAATCCATGTCCAAGAAGCTAGAATTCCTTGGGTCTATTCATAGTATTTATCCAAGGAGAGGAAAGGGCATCTGAATTACAGGAATGGGGCTGGGGAGTGCTGCTGCAAAATAAAAACCTGTGTAGCTGGTATGGTGACGCACACCTGTAAACCCAGCAGCTTGGGAGGCTGAGGCAGGAGGATCACAAGTTCAAAGCCAGCCTCTGCAACTTAGGTCCTGTCTCTAAATAAACAAATAAATAGATAGATAGATAAAGGGCTGGGGAGGTGGCTCAGTGGTTAAGCATCCCTGTCTTCAACCCCTGGTACTCAAAAAAAAAAAAAAAAAATGAAAGCCCGTGTTGTTTGGCATCACTAATGGGCTGCCTATTTGGGGATGTCAACACCTTTTAAGTATTTTAACACAGTGGGACATAATTGAACAATTGAGGCAATTATCTGAAGCTTTGAGTTAAAAAATAACTTCTCTGCTTTCAATTTTGGGGCATTACAGACAAAAACATACTTATGTATTTCTGATTAGATAAAGCTAATTTATAGGCAAAGGTGGTTGCCCACAAGATGAAGAGTGGACCGAGTTCATTCTGAGTCACTTCTATTATTTTGTTTTAGGATACACTTCAGAGTTATGATCAGTACTATCCATCTACCTGGAACCTTTGGATGTATACTAAGAATTCCCTCCATCTCCTGAAAACCCTCGCCTTCTGGAGCTATTTTGCGGGAGGAACATGGGAATCTTGTTCCTTAGAAACACAATACCCCTGGTCTTCCTGTGGTAGCTCTGTGGACTATGAATAAAGTGGATGGGATGCTATCTCCTGTGCACAGAGACTTTAGGCATTTTATGGATAGGAAATATGTGGAGAAAAGCAGAGTGTTAGGAATTTGGAAAGGTAGATTTATCACTGTTTTCCTGCTGATCTTATGAAATCTCTAAATTGATTTGGATATTCTTCCCCATATCTGTAAAAGTAAGGGCCTGGATTCCATGGTCCAGAGGGAGACTTTCATCTCCAAATGCTGATGTCTGATGTGAGTGAGTATAACAGTTTGTTTTTGCCAAATAGAGATGATATCTCCATCTCCACACATACCAGCAAATATTTCTTTGTTCACTTTCATGGGGGCTCTACTTTTGTAATAGAATGAGTTGAGTTTTGGTGGAAAGGAACGGAAAAGCATTGGAGACTATTTCTCCCAGATCAGTTCCCTTGACTGTGTTTTTTGAAATGAATCATTAAAGGATGAAGCTCTTGGTATTTGTTATGGGATGGATTATCCCCTCCCTGAAAATACATATGTTGAAGTTTTTTTCCTCCAATAACTTAGAATGTGACCATACTTGGAGATATGATTTTTTAAAAGGGAATTAAGTTAAAATGAGGCCACTAAGATGGAGACTTAGTCCTATAAAATTGATATCCTTATTTAAAAAAAAAGTGTCAGGATTGCATGTACACAGAGGAAAGACCGTATCAGGGCACAGTGAGAGGATTTCTATCGGCAAAGCCAAAAAGAGGCGCCTCAGAAGAAACCAACCCTGATCTTGGACACCTTGATCTTGGATTTCCCACCTCCAGAAGAGTGAGAAAATAACTCTCTGTGGTTCAAGCCATCCAGTCTGGACTGTTCTGTGAGGGTAGCCCTGGCAGTCTAATACACTATTGCTCAGGAGAGCAGCTGTGATCCTCTTGGCTTAGTAAAGCAGCTGCAGATTGAGACATAGTGGGAAGACAGCCCTGTCTGACTCCCGCAGCACCTGGAGCCCCAGTGGATGGCTAGGATCTTCCAGAGCTAGCTTTACTCAACTGGGCATTGGCATTCTTCCTATCATGGCCACTGGCCACTGCACATTATCTCAAGGAGCTTACCAGGAGTCAGATAACATGGACAAGTGGGAGCCACAGATGGAGTGGGGTAATGAGGCAGAGACCGATAAAGAGCTCTATATTGTTGGAGACTCCAGAAACATCTGGCCACCCTTTACCAGGAGGGATGTTTTGTGCTCAGTAGGGTGTGGAGTCTTAAGCAAATGGGTTATTTGGCTTACAAGTATCATTTCTTTAATGTGCATCCTCATCATATAAGCACACATTCAGAAAAGCTTTCTTAGCTCCTTAGAGTATATCCTCTCTTGGTTCCTAGGTTTCCCCAAGTCCAAACATAACATTTCCAAATGATTGATCTTCCAACTCTCATAATCTCTTCACATGGCATAATTGTTCTGCACTTAAACCAAGTCTCATATGCTTTAATGATTAGATCTTTTCACCCCCTTTAATTTATAAGCAAAATTGATTCTTCAGATCAATAGTCCCAGGGGCACAAGAATCTGGGCTGCTGCTGGAGTGTGAGTGGGCCTGTCTGAATGTTAATTGTGGCTCTGACGTCTCGGGAACAGGGATGCTGCTCTCCTTTTCAGAGCCAAACTCTGGCTACACATCAAAATCTATAGCAAAACAACAGAGTCATTTTTCTCCAGATCCCAAATAAAAGGAGATTAATCACATTTGTCTCCCTGACTACCTTTTCAAAAGAGCATTTTTTGTTTTAAAAAGCTGCTTGTTGACTTCAACTTTTGAAGGCAATAGAGTATGATAAAGGACGATGGCAGGTATTGAACACCACAGGCTTAGTACTCTCTTCACTCCACATTACTGCTCCATACTGAGGTCTTCATGAGCAAAGCAAATTGGAAAACAGACAGTAACTGAGAGCTGTGGTTTTCAAAGTGCTGTCCCCAAACAACCAGCAGAAGCAGCACCTGAGACTCAATAGAAATTGGCATCCCTGGGCTCACCTCAGATCTACTAGATACGAAGTTCTGGGGGAAGACCAGGCATATGTTTTAACAAGTCTGTAGGCAATTCTGTTTTAGTTTAAGAACAGTTGCTTTTAACAATGCAGCTGTGAGAATTATTTTCTTGACATTTCTGGGCAATCATTTCTATGGTCATTTCTTCTCCTTTCCTTCATCTTACTCACACTAAAAGTGAGATCATCACATCCCACCACCTTCTTACACAATCTTGACATGAAACTGAGATTCTTTCCCAAGGACTTGCAATGCTGATACCATCATCTACCTCCCTCACAATGATGGAAAGAAAACTCAGAATATGCACTACTGAAGATCACCATTTAAATCTTTAATTTTTGTGTACATGAGGTTTTCATCCCTGATTTTATTTGATCTCCACAATACCTACACTTAAGATTGAATATGTAACAAAAAAAATTCATATAAATGATAGTAGTCATTTTAAGGTACTTGAATGTGCCAGGCATTAGGCTATCCACTTTGCCAAGTTAACAAGCTGTTGTATTCATGAGGAAACCAAGTCAGAGAGAATTTATATAACTTTGCCAAGTTTATATAAACAGGGCAGAGTGGATGCATGTACACAGTCCCTATTCAGTACTGGAACTTGGAATGATGAATAAATTCTTACTGATTGAATCAGAAGGAGCTGCTCAGTTGGGATGATCTGAATGGTAGCCTTACTTCTCTATTAATAGCTGAAAATAGAAAAATAACTGAAGATAGAAACATGGTGTCCTGGCATACAGTTGTTAGACTTCCCACCTTCCTCAGTAGGGCCTATACCTTCCATTGCTCCTCTAGGAGACTGGATTGGCAACAAGAGATCCATAATCTCTTGTCTGATATTTTTGGTAAACAGAGCACCTGTTCACATTCCAAGATGGAAAGTTTGTCTCTTTCAAGGAAAAAAAAATCTCTCTCATAGTGCTTTAATTTGTGATAAGGCTTCGTCAATAATATTCATTATATAAATTAGCTAACCCCCGTCCACTCTGTCTGTCCTCCTACAAGAAGGAGGGTAACCTTAGATATCTTCATTTCAGCTTCTCATTACTTAGGAATAGTAAAAAATGATTGGATGTGTGAAAAATACTGAGTTGAAGTAATTGGCTTTAGAATTGGGGCATGAATATTTGAGCAAAAGTATATACATGATGGCCCCATGTAGGTATGCGAAGCTTTGACTGGGGCATGCCTTGCAGGAGTGAATAGAGCTCTGGGGAGACCCTGCAATCCATTGAGATGCAAGGATTCTGAGTAAGATGGTGTAACTGTCTTATGACAAAAATCCCTTATGTCCTCCATCTGGCAGGGAAGGTCTCGTCTGTTCCGTTGACTTCCACTTCTTACCCACATGCTGGTATGGTCCTGAAAGAACTCCCAAATCCTGATAGCAGGAGCCTCCCAGAATAATGGGGGAACATCTTTATCTATTGCTGTACTGTTGAACACTGTAATTAGGAAAAATGTCTTCAGACCTCCTTGAACCTTAATTTCCTCATCTGTCACATGAGAAGACTGAACAAGATACTGTCTAGGGCTAGGTTATCTGTTTTGAGGGATGGACCCAATTCTTGAGAATGACATTAGAAAAAGCCAATCAAAGACTTTGCTGTCACTATCAAGATTCTTCCTGACAAAATAGATCTTTGTCTGATCTAAGGTAACAGTCCTCATCATTTAAGTAGAACAGTTGTGTGTTCCTGTGATGATTTACACGGCCTTAATGGGGAAAGGTTACACCATTGCTTACCTTTACCTTTAGTTATTTAAATTTAATTTCAATCCAATTTTGGTCACATATATAATTTACATGAACTTATAGACATAGACATATTGATCTTTTATTGTCATCTCTAGGGGAAAGAATTCAAGAAAAAGTTTAATTTTAAAAATTTTACCCCAAACTGGAGAACCCCTTTTTCACATATCCATCAAAATAGTAGGTGCTATAGCACTTTGCAGTCTTACCAGTCTGTTCTAAAATGCTAATGTTACTTGACTTGCATTTACTTCAACTTTCATTAATATGAGCATCTTTCACAATATTTGTCAGCTACTAAGATTTTTATTCAAACTGTCCATTTATATCCTTTATATCCACATGAACTTTTCCCTCTTGAATTGTCCTTTTTCTTGGCAATTTGTAAGAGTTTTTGGTGGATTAAGGAAACTGCCCTTCTCACTTATGTCTTTGATATATTCAAACGTGAATCACTTTATAGTATCCTTCTTGATGCACTCGTTTTTACTTTTAATTTTTTCAGAACTTTGTCACTCCTAGAATATAATGCAGTTCAAAATTATTGTTTGTGCTAGACAGGCCACCTTTGTCTATTTTTTTTAATATTAAACTTCACCACTTTGTTTTCCTTTAAATTTCCTATAATTAGTATCTGCTTTTCATGTATTCTGGCAGTTTCTGTCTCTTAATAGGATAATTAAGTATATTTCCACTTAATGGTATGACTTTTATGCCTGATTTTCCTTTTTATAGGCCAAATTTTTTCATCCTTACTCAGATAGTTTTCTATGGTGGCAGCTGTCCTTGACAATGTAGGATGTCTAGAAGCATCCAGGTTTTTATACACTAGATTCTAGTAGCATACCCCTCTTTCATTTCCTCCAGATATAGCCCAGCGTCCTCTGAGGTGGGGAAAACCAACGCTCTCTCTCCTCCCGTGCTCCCATTTGAGAGAGACCTGCTTCATTAGACCTTTTAAAACCTCAAATGTTGGACTCCAAACCTGACAATCCTGCACATAAATTGTTCTGGATATTTGCTGGAGGCAACTTCATGTAGGTCAGGTGCATCTAGGGTGAGAAACCATCTGTTTGTCCATCCTGAATGGATCCTGGTTACATGGAACTTTCAGTGCCCAAACTGGGAGAGTCCTGAGAAAAGTTGAAGAGGGAGCTCCACCCAGCCACTGACCCAGTTCTGGGCTTCTCCAAGAGATGCATCCTCTCACTATTCCGTGCTCTGAACTCAGTGGTGAAATTATATTCAAAACCCTTAGTCGGGTGTATCTGAGAATCATACCGACATGCCGCTGGATAGCTCTGTAACCCATACTATTCCCTTTTAGATGTAATTGTTTTTATATACCATTGTTTCCTCTTCATCTTTCCTTAATTTTGAAATCCTTTTCTGGGTCATTTTTCTTTCATCATTCTCCCCCTTTCTCTAAGCCGTTTCCTCAGGGGGTACTTGAGTGAAAGACTTTCTGGGTTGTTGCTGATCTTTGAATAATTTTGTTTTACCCTCAGAGGTGAATGATCACTCACCTAGGTAGAGAATCCTTGGGTTTTAAGTTCTTTTCTCTTATGAAGCTTTTTCTTACATGGGCCTGACACTTGTAGGGTTGCTATGAGCAGAAAGATGCCAGTTTGATTCCTTTTTGGTTTGTGTTTACATGGGGATTTTTTTTTTTTTTTTTTTGCTCTTGTTTAATAAGCACACCTTCCTCTTCCATGCCTATTATCTCTCCACTCGTAGAGAGTTAATCTTGGGTTGATGGTAAGACAGAAGAGTATTGGGGGATGAGAAGAATTGACTCCTGCCTTCTGTAGCCTGAGCTGAAGTGTCTGTTTTTCAACTAGTATTATACCTGAATTTAAGAGGTTCTATATTCCTCTAAAAAATGCATTTGGCATTTTCCTAGGAATTCTAAGGATCACTCTTCGTTTCTGATGCCTAATGCCTTCCCAGAAGAGGTAGGAGTGAGGAGGGGAGGAAGGGTTAATGGGGGCTTTCTTGTCACCAGCCCCCGTTCTGAGAGCTCTGCTGGTGGTTCTGAGTGGCTTCAGGCCAGGATGCCATCTGGATGGTGTTGTCATAGGATTGTGACACCTGAAGGGATTATTCAGGAAATTCATTCTGGGTTTTAGAACTGAGGCTGGTTGGTGTATGTTTACTAAGCATAGAAAGGGCTTTTCCTTTTCCAGAACTTATCTCTTACTTCTTTGAATCAAGGCAGCTTATAAAAGCATGCTTTATAATAACCCCATCTCCAGAAGATATTAGTGAATGTGGAAAACAAATCGGGCAAAACCTTTTGAAGCCCCTGTGACCTCAACTGATGGAAATGGGAGGGAAACAAGTCAATTTCAGGACAGCAGGATCCTAGGAGCCAGAGAGGATGTACGGAGGAGCTTCATGTGATGTTCCATGGCCAGCTGTGGAATGAGTGGCTTTGAGAGGGAATTCCTGAGGGTCCTAGTCCGTGCTCCCTTCTCTGAAGCTTAGCAGTAAGTGGTTTCTCCCTGCTCCAGACCCCGAGAAAATGCTAAGCTACTCAAGAGATGCATGCTGCTGACTCAAAACTGGAGATGTTTCTGTTCACATCTGTCCTTCTAGGAGGTCACTGTTACAGGCAGTGGCTGTTCAATCCATGTTTGTATTCTCAGCCTTGAGCATGAGGTCTGACTCACGATAGATATTCAATACTGACAAACAGATGGATGGGTTTTTTTTTTAAACAAAAACAAAGAGATATGAATCCTTTTATTATTTTTTGGTGGGGATCAGCTTTCATCTATTTGGTAAATGTTAGCTTTAGGTCTTTCCTTCATCCCATTGCTATGAGCCTTCAAGCCATCTGATTTCTTCTGGTGCTAATTTAAATCCAGATCCCAAAGATCTTGCATTAAATAAGCCTCCAGGGTATCAAACTTCAGGTAGCTGTAAAGTATCTTCTAACCATTAATTTGCATTCTGAAAGTCTTCCGGTTCCTAATCCCCATCCTGTGTACCCTGCCTCCAGGCCTTCCCTCTCATCCACTCCCTGGGTACAAATAGATATTCCGTTATTTTATTTATGGACAGATAACTGACATTATAATCTATTTCTGTTGTGTATTTCCCTAGGTTTTGTTTTTGTTAACATTAAAGACATTCTTCCCTGGTAAGAAAAAAACATCTTAATAGGATATGGATTTTAATGTGGGCACAGAGTAGGAGAGAATTGGGATTTCACTATATCACAGGGCTCTGAATATACATCTGTGAGCTACAACAGAAAACATTGACTGGAATATGAGTCTTTAGCTCCTTCTTACTTTCAAAGTCTTTCCAAAAAATCCTTTACTCTGATCTACATTTAAAAGCAAATAAAAAACATCTTTCGGGGCTGGGATTGTGGCTTAGCAGTACAGCGCTTGCCTAGCACGTGTGGGACCCAGGTTCGATTATCAGCACCACATAAAAATAAAGGCATTGTGTTGTGTCCATCTACACCTAAAAAATAAATATTAAAAAAATCTTTCAAGTTCTAATGATTTCCAAAAAGATTATTCCCTTAGCCACAGGACTTAGTTTCTGAGCTTACATTATAATGGGATCTGCAAAGTGATAGGGGATTCTCCATTGACCCTCAGACAAAGACAACCTAATACATGAGTATTTGGGGGTATTATGGGTCTGTGTATAATAGGATTTCAGTTTCTAGGTGTGTTTCTATTCCCTGTTGGTTAGTGCAACTCTTTTGGCTGCAAGAAAGAGAAATAAGCTCAAACCAGCTAAACCAGAAAGGGACATACTGGACTTGCTGTATCCAGTCACAGTGTGGTAAGGGCAAACGTGCAGTCGTGCTTCCGTGCTACTAGATACAGAAGCCCTTCCTGCTTCTCTGTGTGCTTCTTTATTGATACTCTCTTCTTGTGCAGAGCTGGAAATACATCCACTGGGAGCTCCAGTGCTCTATATTTCTCACTGTTGCTTCCACAGAGAATTGGCAGTCAATTTCTCGGTTCAAATTTACAATCCTTTGGTAATACTTTAAATTCACCCATTTTGGGTGACAAACCAGCCTGGCTTTATCACCAGTCACCTCTTGACACTGTCAGTAAATTCACAATGATACTCAAATGTTTGAACCCCCTGGTTAATAAAGGGAACGGTCATTTTCCTGGAGATTTGAACTGCTTTCCTGGGACAACTGAACATGAGATGTCAATTTTTTATTTGTAGGATGAAGGGCAGCCTTGGGAGAAAATCAACTTTGAGAAAGAGGAATGCTTTAAAGTATGACTTGCTTCTGGGAAAGGAGGACTTTTAAAGATGACAACAACAGGAATCAGCATCCATGAACTGCATTTCTTTCCAGAAGTTTGACTCGAGCCCTCTCTTCTTTGAAGATCTAAAACTACAATGCCAAGTGTAAAGTAAGTGCTCAATAAACACTCACACACTTGACATAGAGCTCTTAGCAGCTGAACGCTGGGGATCCACACACAATTGTGCAAGGAGAAGAGGAAGTTTTCAACCTTCCTGGAGTAGGATTCGTGATTTCCCATGTCAAGTCACATTTACGACAAGAGGAAAAGGGGAGGCAAGAATGAGTGGGGTGTCAAGCTCAGAGTCTGCAGGACTTAAAATGTCCTGACTGAAATGACCCCATGACCAGGTCAGGATAGACTTGGTCCTCATAGTGAATAGAACCAAGTGTCTTTCTAAATGTCTATAAGGGGTCAAATTTGATCTCTTTCAGTTTTTTTAAAAAAATGATTTAATGAGTGCACTATGGTTATATGTAATAGTGGGGTTCATTTGGACATAATAATATATGCATGAAATATAGTTTGCTCTGTTTCAGTCTCCGACATTTCTACTTTTCCTCCCTTTCTCCCTCCCTCTGTTCCCTTTAATCTACTGGTATTCTGTCTACTTATTATATTATTTTTACATTTCTTATGCATAAAAGTAAAATTCACTGTGGTATATTCATATATGTAAATAGCATGATTTGTTCAATTCCATTCTGTAGTTCTTTCTTCTCTCTTTCTTCCCCCTCAATCCCCTTCCTCTACTCCACTGATCTTCCTTGTATTTTCACAGACCCCTTTGTTCCCCTTATTTTGCTCTAGGTTCTGCATATGAGAGAAAACATTTGATCCTTGACTTTGTGAGTCTGGCTTATTTCATTTGGCATGATTTCTAGTTCCATGCATTTACCAGCAACTGCATTTTTTCATTCTTTTTTAATAGCTGAGCAAAACTCTATTGTGTATATATACCACATTTTCTTTAACCATCCATCCATTGATGGGAACCTGGGCTGGTTCCATAACTTGGCAATTGTGAATTAAAATAAGTCGCTATGAACATTGATGTGGCTGTTATCACTACAGCACGTGGGTTTTAGTTCTTTTTCATAATTACCAAAGAGTGGAATAACTGGGTCATATGGTGGTTTCATTCCTAGTCTTTTTAGGAATCTCCAAACACTTTTTGAAATTCTTTTTCTAATTTGTAGTCCCACCAACAATGTCAGTGTACCTTTCCCCCTCCACATCCTCAGAAGTATGCTATTTCTATTCTTGATAATGGCCATTCTGACTGGAGCGAGGTGAGATCTCAGTGTAGTTTTGACTTTCATTTTCTTGGTTGTTAAAGATGTTGAACAGCTTTTCAAGTATTTGTTGGCCATTTATATTTCTTCTTTTAAGAAATGTCTGTTCTTTCACCAATTTGTTAACTGGGTTATTTGTTATTTTTTGTGTTAAGTTTTTTGAGTTCTTTATATATTCTAGATATTTATCTTCTATTGGAGGAATAGCTGGCAAAGATTTTCTTCTATTCTGTAGGCTCTCTTTTCACACTCTTAGTCACTTTCTTTGCTTTGCAGAAGCTTTTGAATTTGCTGTCCCATTTAGTGATTCTTGATTTTATTTCTTCAGCTTTAGTGAAAAGTACATAGTAATTGGTGTTTATATTCACTCTCATCTTTACTTGTTATTAATTAATTGTAAGTCACCTCCCACTATCTGAAATAATTGTTAATGAAATACCAGATACACAGCAAGGCCCCTACTGATGGAGAGAAAAATGCAAGTTGATTTAAAAAATATATTTTAGTTTTTCATGGACCTTTATTTTATTTATTTATATGTTGTACTGACAATTGAATCTAGTGCCTCACACAAGCCAGGCAAGTACTCTACCACTGGGCTACAGCCCCAACCCAAAATGCAATTTTTGTTTAAGTTCCCATGAAATAAATTCATAAAGAGGTCAAAAAATGATAGGAAATCCAAAAAGGATGGAAATGGTGAGAAGAATATTTCTAGTTTAAATTTCTATTTCACAATCCAAGAAAGCAAACTGGCATTTTCCAGTAGTGGTAGTACTTGGAGAGAGAGAGAGAGAGAGAGAGAGAGAGAGAGAGAGAGAGAGAGAGAGAGAGAGAGTGTGAGAGTGTGTGTGTGTGTGTGTGTGTGTGTGTGTGTGTGTGTGTTTGTGTTTGGAAAACAGGGGTGTTCATTTAAGGGAGGAGGGAGTTTCAGTGTATTCCAATCCATGGACATCATGTTAAAAACAAACAAACAAACAAACAAAAAACAACAAAGTAAACCAAAAAACAAAAAAAAACAACAAAAAACTGGTATTAGAGAAAGATTCATGAATTCTTATAAAAAGAAAGAAGCAAATAATTAATTAAATATTAGGTTGTTATGACCCCAAAGCTTGCTAATGCCAATTTACTTAAAATACATTTATAGCACTAAATTAATCCTGGAGAGAAAACTGAGAATCAATCACACTGTTCTTTATCACAGCATCTTAGCAACAAAGAGATCTCCCTGCTGTTCTAGTCAATGGGCTTCAAGCTATAATGTGCATCAGAGTGATATCCAAAATGCTTTTTGGGGAAGGAGAGTTTTGAGGTTGGCCCAGGCCTGGTAGCTGAGGAGGCTGGTGGAGGGGGTGGCATTTTTTGACCATCAAGCCACATCTTCACTGAGAAATAAATTCTGCCTCCATCTTCCTCTCAAAGGTTTACTTTTTCTGTCCTTTTTTTGAGTGACCACTTGGCAGGACATTTATGGAGAAGATTGGTGGATAAGAAGTGAAGTTGAACTGACAATGAACTTTTGTGTGGCCTAAGATTTTACATTTTGAACTTTTTTATAACACCAATCACTGGCAATATCTCTTAGAATATGCCCAGTAACACAAAGCAAGAAATACTAAGTTCCAAAGTAGTCTATATCATTACTAGGTAACTCTGTCTCCACACTGGCCCTTGTTCTACTTTCTGTATGCCAACAGGGCAAATCTTGTCTAAAGGTGGCTCTTCAGATGTTTTTTAAAGACACCTGTCATATTGTACTAAGAATTTTCTTTTCCAGGATGAACTTCACTGGATATTCTAGTTATTCCTTATGAAATATGGTTTCCAGGGTTTGGTCCTCAGCAATACTTTTCTTGTGACTCAGACACTGAATAATCTGATATTTTGAAATTTGATTGCTAATGGGAGAATTTCCCAAGTATCTTCAAATTGTGACATAAAACTCCTCTAAACTCTTCTTTTTGCATATGGAAATTCTTTTCCTCAACTTTTTAGATTTTTCAAAGCTAGGCAAACTTGGGTATATTTAGGTTATTCTTTTCCCAACACTCACCTTTCCTGTGTCAAATCATTGTAGGGCTCTTTATATATTTATCTCAAAGTATAAACAAAACCTTCAGTTTTATTTCTATCACCAGAGGCCTTGTTAAATATCTGGTATATGGTGCAAATGCCATTTCATTAATATAATTATTACAAATAGTGGTAGATGACTTGCAATTGAACAATAATTTAAGGAGAGATGAGAATAAATATAAACACTGATTACTTAGGATTTTTTATTTTTTCCTATTCAATCTTCTTGTCAAGTGATGCTGTGATTTTTTTTCACGTTAGTATGTCTATGTAACATAGTTGAAGACTATACCATATCTCCCTATTTGTGCTTCCATATACATTATATATTACATATGTAGTGTATCTAGGTAATATATAACAAATGTATATACCATGTGCATATTTGTGTGAATGTATATAAATTGTTTAATGTCAATCAAATCAACTTTAGTTCAGAGGAAAATATATTGTAAGTTATTGATGTCATTTATTATTAATTTCAGGTGTGCTTAGCACAAATGATTTACTCTAAATATTTAAAGACTGTTCCATAACAGATTTAAGTTTCTCTAAAATGACAGAAGACAAGAGAGTAAAGGAAAGACTAGTTCCCCACCCTCAAACTCACTGTTCAGTCTTCTGAATTTCTATGCCTCAAATACACATTTTTTTTTCCATTCTAAGAACACAAACATTAGGGTATCCGGAACTCCTGTCTGATTGGGGTTAATATTCATCTAATTTTGGGAGGGGGAGAGCAATTTGACAACACAAATGCCTTTCTGAATTACAGCACCCTTCTGAAGTGTTTGTAACCAAGAAAGGAGAAAATAATTTCTCTTTTCCATTAAATATTCAGTGGGCAAATACAAATCTGAAAGAAAATTTAAATTCTCTATGGCATACTCAATAAATGACAGTTTAGATTATATTAGAAATATTATAATTCTCTTCAGGTCTGTTAACTGAGTTAAAAATGGAATTCCAAAATGAGGCTAAAACATTGTATTAAGTATTACAACAAGTGCCTCTGCCCCTAGGCAACGTGGGATAGGGGAAGGACAGAAGGCTTTGGAGGCAGTACTGACACCAGTGTGCATCTGGCCTCTGACGCACACAGTTGAATGGCCACATTTGACAATATTCTCTGTGAGTCAGATTTTTTTTTTTCATTTGAATCTCTGAGATCTCTGTACCTTCAAATATCTCTTTAAAGCCTTCATTTGGTTGAAAGTCCAGATCTAAATCTACTGGGCTGAGAACAGCTAGTCTTTCCTTGAGGTGGTAGACTTCCTTCAGTGAACAGGAAGCCCAGGGCAAGGTACAAGGTATACACTAAAGGTGCCCAAGGGCCTCTTTGGAAGTCCTTCTTGGGCTTTGCTGCTCAGTACCATTTGGGGGGCTTAAAAACTCTTCATAAAGTCTGGAATGATTCTCTGAGCAGCCTTATGTTGTAAAATAATTATTATGTTTTTATCTATCCAAGTAAGACATCCTTTAGGGCTCTTTAGCATTTCAAAGAGGTATTTGTTCTGCTTATTTTCTTATCTGAGGTTTGCTAGTAAGTGCTCTTGTTGGAGTACAGTGATTCCAGAGTACTGCTAATTGCTTTGCTGCAGGCTTCTCTTTCTCCTCAACCCTCTCCTGCTGGTGGGTGGGGCCTCCTGATTGAGGTCTCTGACTTGTAGTGATTCCTCCTTCCCATCACCTGGGGCCAGGCACAGCTGCTGGGCCTGTGGCTTCCTTTCCACTTTTAACTTACATCTGAACCCTACCTGAAGCAGGACCACACAGTTTCCTTTCTGAAGATGTAAGCTCAAAAGTCATTGGAAGGAGAAGGCATCTCAGC
Source organism: Urocitellus parryii (assembly GCF_045843805.1). Taxonomy (NCBI): domain Eukaryota; kingdom Metazoa; phylum Chordata; class Mammalia; order Rodentia; family Sciuridae; genus Urocitellus; species Urocitellus parryii. The sequence continues at coordinate 22,465,286 of NC_135543.1, read as the reverse complement.
CTGTTTTCTGTTGCTCTAAATGAAGAGCACAGATGGGGTATCTTATGAAGAATAAAGATTTATTTGGATCCCAATTTTGACATCCCGGAATTTCAAGGCCAAGCAGCCACATCTGGCAAGGTCCTTGTTAGTAGGGACTCTGCAGGTCCTGAAGGCAACACAGGGCATCATAGGGTGAGACTGAATATCTATAGGTCTTTCCCTTCCTGTGAAGTCCCAGTTCTATGGGATTAGAGCCTCACCCCTACAACCACATTCAACATTGGTGACCTCCCATGGGTCCCACCCCAAATACCATAGTAGGATTATTTTCCTCCTGTTAATACCTCCAGAGGGACTAAATTTAACATGAGTTTTGGTGGGGACATTCAAACTATAGCCGGTGGTCAGTCAAGGAGGACATTTCCTTTGAGACTCACCCGCACTCTTCACACTTCCTTCCTGAGGGACTCTGTTCTTAACCTATAAAATTTATTGGTGATTTAATTATGATCATACCGGCTCCTCTTAGAGTCCTATATAAGCCCCTCCTATCAAGATAAGAATTCAACCCCTCTCTGTGTGTTCCTCAGGTCCCTGAGTATGATTGAAGAGTTTGGCCAACTGGCCTGTAGGCCTAAAGTTGTATTGAAATACAGTCTTTCCTTTGCCCAGTGGATACGGCTGTCTTGTTCTACAAAGGCAAAGTGGAGAAGCTGTGACGTATGTTGTAGGTTCCATAGACCCCCAAATAGCCACTCTCTGGCTCTTTCAGAAAACATTTCCTGATCCCAAGCCAATCTAAAAGAAAAATGTTTGAGATATTATGACAGTAACAATTGCATCTATTGGAGCCATTGGTCACAAGTAACATGGTATTATTACTTTAGTAGAAATGCTGTTTAAATTCAAAGAAGTGACTTCAGCCAGATACACAAATAGAAGGAATGTGTGCAATGCCATGTCACTCATGATATCCTGCAATGCAGGTAGTAGTTGCCTGATTCTTTTATATAGTCTTGAGATGGTGAATGTTAACTTTATCAAAGTGTGGTCTCCAAACTATCAGCATGTCATTGGTGTTCATTAGAAGTGCGGATTCTTAGGTCCCATCCTAGGCCTCTAGAATCCAAAACTAAGGGTGAGGCCACGTTTTGAGAGCCACATTATAGGTAAAAGAATTTTGCAGGTTTTATGGAATCGTACATTCTGTTACATGTTGAATCAGCCTTGGTGATATAGAAGAAAGAAAGAAAAATCATTAGGCTAAAATTTCCTTTCCCTCGTGGTATGCAAGAAGCTAAATAAAAAGTAATGTCCAATATGTGGTAGTAGAGAGCAGGTTTCCTGGATTCTAGGATTACAGAGAGAGGAAAAAATAAATAAAAATGATGAAAAAAGGCCCAAACCTCAAAAACCAGTGACAATAACTACTGTAGCAGTGTCTGCAGCTCAGATGCTTCCTGTACATAAAATGTTTTCAGTAATCTTTCAGACTTTCTGCTTGAGATTAAGAGTGACAGACCTGACAATGGCCTTTGACCCGTGGATTCAACTGTAGATATGATGATGATGATTCCCATTTCATGAAGAAATGAAAAGATCAAAGCAAAGAGCAAACACCAACTTATCTGAGAAAATACAGCCAGGAAGGGACAGATGCAGGATGTGGCCTCAAACCTGTTTGTCACCAGAGGTTGTGCTCTTTCTGCTACAACACACGCTTCCATAATGGGGACAATGGAAGGTTCCAAGACCTTACCACTGGCGCCTGCTAAAGCTGTCACTGCTGAGCTGCTCTGCATTTATCTGACTGGGTTTTGACCTCCTGGATCTCTGACTGAATGCAGAGTGATCAGAGAACCCAGTGTTTGGCTGTAAGCAGGATGGCGCGTGCTATGTGTGGGTCTGCACAATGTGCTCTGCATCCCCTCCTGGAAGCGTCCTGCTAGGTTTTTCCATCCTGTGGAGACCAATGAGCATGGGAACCTGGGGAAAATTGCTTCCTTGCACCATAGCTTTAATGTATTCATTGTCCAGAGATTTACAAGGAGTATACCCAGCTCACCCAGAGAGCCTTGATCGGAATCACTGTGGGAGTGGGCAGGGTAAAGTTTGGCAAAACGTTTTTAAAAATTCAGTACTCCTATTGTTTTTCTAAGACAAATTACTGAAATTATCCCTCGACAGAAATTTCTTTGGGGATATGCAAACTCTCTAGTAGGCAGGAATGTGACAAGCAAGAATTTAAAAATAAAAGTTGAAGGAGCGCAACAGTGAATTGGGAACTTCTAGAGGGTTCTTCAGGTCCTGCCTGGAGACTCTCCATATCTCAGTGCCTGGCACAGTTCCTTGCACAGAATATGTTCACAGGATGAAAGAATGATAAATCTGTCTAGAGGCATTAATTATCATAGTGATGCTGGAAAGGGATTTCTCAGCAAGGAGGTCTATTTACAAGACTATTCTAACATATGTCAAGGTCCTATACTATTATGATGGACTTTAATAAATGGGTATACTGCAGATTTTGACAGGGTCTTAGTCTCTTGCCTGTGATCTATCACCTTGTAGACAAATGTCTTCTCTTTTATCACTTCACAGCAGCTAAGTCATGGTAACCTTAGAAATGCCGATCGCTTTTGTAATTTCATAGACATTTTACATTTAAAGGGTACTGCCTTCTGCCAGTGTCCTCCAGCCCAGATGCCCTCCTTGTGCAGGTGGGAGAAGACAATGTTGGGGAGCAGAGTTATACCAAGCCAGCCTCTTGCCTAGACCTAGACACCTGTGGTCCAGAATCAAAATAGAAAATCATACATACACGATTCTTTTATTAATGTTATGCTACTGCTGTGGGTGAGAACTTGAAGGATAATGAAGAGTTTTGAAGGAGAGAGAGATGAATCTTAACCGCTGCTGGACCTGGGACACGTTGGCAGTAGACCAAGTGAGTTTTGGTGTAGATTGGGTTGCTGCTGCTGAAATAATTCCAGGGAAACTCCAGATCTGTAGAAAACAAATATAAGTAAAAGTAAATCCAATTAACGTATTGATCCTTCTTCCTACTCACCTCTGTCCTGGTGATAAATCACCCTCCTCTCAAATCATAGCTTCCCCATGATGAGGACAAGTTTATTCCTTGACTGTGACGTCCAGCACAATGGTCTCATCCATTTCTGTGGTTGGGGTACAGTTGATGAGGACAAAGCAGGGACATATCAGAGGGCTCCTTTCAGTGGCAGTGGTGACAGCCACTGTGTCAACAATTAGCTCCTGTGAGCAGTCCTGGTATCAGAACAACCATGACAGTTAGGTCTTTCAGGGAAGGGGAAGAGCCTGCCACTGTTGGGTACCCACTGATAGCTCTCAGACCCTTCTTTCTTGTCCGCAAGTTTCATTGTAAACAGAGACGAGGAACTCAGGCAGGCTGTCCCTGGGACCCAGAAGGTGTACCCTGGTTAATCTGAATGATCATCATCATCATCTTGTTTTTTATTTTTTGTGATTAAGCTGTGGACCTGTAACAAAAATTCGTTTGTTGAAGGAAGGATGTTATTGATGCATGGAAAAGAGGTTTTACTTCTTTTCTAGAATCAGTTGCATGTGGAAGCGATACCTGAACCTGTGTCAGGAATTTTGTGACTCTATTGTTTCCTGTGGCTATTGTAATAAATTACCGCAAACCTGGAAGCTTACAACAACAAAGATTTATTATCTCTCAGTTCTGGCAGAACAAAGGTCAAAAGTCAGTATCACTGTGCCAAGTCAAGGTGTCAGCAAGTCCATGCTTTTTGGAGATTTGAGGTTGGGGAATCCTTGTTTCTTCCCGCTTCTGGTGGCCACTGGAAGTTACTGACACTCCTGGGTTTATGGACACATGACCCAGTCTTCAAGGACAGCATTGTCAAATCTCCCCTTCTCTGTCTTCACATCTCCTCTGTGTTTGTCAAATCTCCCTTTGCCGCCTCCTTACAAGGAGACATGTGATTCCATCCTGGGCCCATCCAGATAATCTCAGATGAGCTCTCTATTTCAAGATCTTTAATCATACCTGCAATGACTCTTTTGTGTTCTATAAGGTAATATCCATAGGTTCCAGGAATTAGGAGGCAGATAGCTCTGGGAGAAGGGCATTTTATAGTTGCCTCAGTGATTATGAAGGGAGAGCAGCACCACACACACACACACACACACACATACACACATACACTCATACCCACATACACTCATACCCACACACACTCATGCACACAATATCAGAAGTCTGGAAACTCAATGCTCTCTACTTCTGAGTTATAAAACATACACTTTATAATGTTAGAAAATTCACCCTTGTTTTTAAAAAATATGAAATGCTATAATTTTTAGGTATCATTTCTTGTACCTAAAACTATTCATTTATTAAAAAAAGAAAATTTATAGAACTTCTTAAAGTTTTCTTAAAACATCTAAGATGGGGCAAGAAGAAGTGGCTGATTTTTAGCAAGTAAACTAGTGAGAGTTGAGCAGAAGTTCTTGGGATTGGCATTGTTGACATTTCTTGGACTGATAGCTTTTTGTTGTAGAAGTTGCCCTATGAACTGTCTAGCTGCATGTTTAGCAGCATCCTTGGCCTCTAATACCACCAGATTCCGGGGGTAATCTCCTTTCCATTCATGACAAATAACATATACCCAGGCATTCCCAAGTATCTCCAGTGGGACTTTCTTCCTAGTTGTGAACTATCAAGCCAATAACATAACACTGGGAATATTTAAGAATGATGGTTTATTTTATAATATGAAATGCCTGGCATCAGGACACTCCAGTTTTATTTGTTAAGAGAATGGAACTTTTAATCCTTCAGTTCCCTAGTAAGGTGCTAAAGTGGGCTTTTGTGGAGCAGATGCCAGGACTATGGATGCAGAAAGAGTCCTGTATTTTATGATACTTATCTTGCAGATATTTATTTAATAATTTTCAATTCTTCTGGCCAGGATGATGCAAGGTATTAACATGGAATAATATCTGTGTTATATTCTTATAGCTCTGTACTCATTTATTTTTTAATTTTAATTTTTAAAATTGTTTTAATTATACATGATATTAGAATGCATTTATGTAATTTGATATACATAGATGGGATATAATTTCTCATTTTTATGAGTACATGTTGTAGAATCATATTGGTCATGCAGTCACATATAAACATAAAGTAATAATGCCTGTTTCATTCTACTATCTCTCCTATCCTTATATATCCCCTCCCCTCCTCTCCCTTAACTTCCCTCTACTTAATCTAAGGTAATGCTATTCTTATCTAATGCCCTCCCCACACCTTATTGTGAATTAGCATCTGCATATTATAGAAAACATTTGGCCTTTGTTTTTTGGGGATTGGCTTACTTCACTTAGCATTAGCTTTTCTAACTCCATCCATTTACCTGCAAATGCCATGATTTTATTCTCTTTTATTGCTGAGTAATGTTCTATTGTGTATATATGCCACATTTTTTATCCATTCATCTATTGAAGGGCATCTAGGTTGGTTCCACAGTTTGGCTATTGTGAATTGTGCTATTATAAACAATGATGTGGCTGTGTCCTTCTAGTATGCTGTTTTTAAATCCTTTGGGTATAGACCAAGGAGAGGGATAGCTGGGACAAATAGTGGTTACGTTCCCAGTTTTCCAAAAGACTCAAAATAGCCAAAGCAATTCTAATTCAGTAAAACTATGCTGGAGGCATCATAATACCTGACTTCAAATTATACTATAGAGCTATAGTAATAAACACTGCATGGTACTGGCGTAACAACAGAATATTGATCAATGGTACAGAGTAGAAGACAGAGACAAATCCACGCTGATAGTCATCAGACTCTTGCCAAAAACATACATTGGAGAAAATAGTCTTCTTAATGGTGCTGGAAAAACTGGTTATCCATATGTAGAAGAATGAGACTAGACCCTTGTCTCACTCTAAGAATCAGCTAACTCACAATGGATCAAAGACCTAGGAATTAGACCAGACACTATGCAGTTCTTCAAGAAACATAGTGTCACACTAACATATAGATATAGGCAACTTTCTTAGTAGGACCCCAAAAGCTTAGGAAATATGCTAGGAATTACTAAATGGGATGATGTCAAATGAAAAACTTTTGCATGTCAAAGGAAGCAATTAAGATTTTGAAGAGAAAACCTACACAGTGGGAGAAAAATATTTTCTAGCTATTCTTGTGACCAAAGGTTAACATCCAGAATATGTAAATAACTTAAAACACCAATCCCCACCCCAAATAAGTGGCAAATGAACTACACAGACGCTTCTCAAAATAAGAACTACAAATAGCCAACAAATACACAAAAAAAGTTCAACATCATTAGCAATTAGGAAAATGGAAATCATAACTACACTGAGATTTCATATCATCCAGTCAGAATGGCAATCATCTGCAGTACAAACAATAATAAATGCTGGAGAAGATGTGGAGAAAAAGGAACACCTTTAAGCTATTGGTGGAACTGTAAGTTAGTAAATTCACTATGCAACTCAGTATGACATTTCCTCAAAAGACTAGGCATGGAACCACCATATGACCCAGCCCCGTACCACTCCTCGGTATTCTAAAGAATTAAAGTCATCATAACGTTAGCAATACATGCTTGTTTATAAGGGCACAGCTCACAATATCCAAATTATGGAACCAGCCAAGTCCATTATGAATGGATAAAGAAAATATGGAATATATACACAAAGGAGTTTTATTCCTTTATAAAGGAGTTTTATTCATTCAAAAAGAATTGTCATTTTTAATATAACGGTATCAAGTTCCATCCATTTTTCTAAGTGAAACGAGCCAAACTTGGAAGGTCAAGGGTTGTGTGTCTTCTCTTTTATGTGAAAACTAGAGAGGAAAAAGGAAAAGTTGGGGGTGTCACATGAAAATGGATGGAAGATGAGTACAGTATAGGAAATGGACAGGGGAAGGGAGGAGGAGAAGGAAAGGGGAAATATTGGGGAATGATATTGGTCAAATTATATTGTGTGCATGTATGAATATGTAATAACAAATCATATGTACCAAAAAAATGGAAAAGATTTACTGATACCTCCAGCTAATCGTGAACCTACACTACTCATAGGATTTACTTCTTGGCATTCCTAGTATTTCCTGACTTTGATAGATGTGGGATTTCTATTTTATTTTTCATTTATTATCTTGTGTCCAACTCTTTTTCTTGTGCTAACACATCAGGTCAAGGGTGGTATGTTTTCTCTTTTATGTGAAAACTAGAGAGGAAAAATGAAAAGTTGTGGGGAGGACTGCCTGGCTCTACCATGATAATCTATAGCCCTCACTCCAAGCACTCGGATTTAAGTATGTTTTTCTGTGCATGAATTATTTCACTTAGCACGATGTTCTCCAGATTTACCTTTGTTATCACAAATGACAGGATTCCCCCCTTTTTTTTAAGAATGAATAATATGCCATTATGTTTATTAGATAGACACCCTGAAGTGGAATTGTTGCATCAGGTGGTCGTCAAAAGATAAAACCTCAGTTAGGAGGAATAAGTTCAGCAGGTCTATGGTAACAATGTGTTGAATAAGAGTAGATTTATATGTTCTATACAAACACACACACACACACACACAATTAGAACATGGTGAAATGAGGTTGATGAGGTTGAATTTGTCATTCCACAATGTGTGTGTGTGTGTGTGTATATATATATATATATATATATATATGTGTATATATATATGTGTATATATATGTGTGTGTATATATATGTGTGTGTATATATATGTGTGTGTATATATATGTGTGTGTATATATATATATGTGTATATATATATATGTGTATATATATATATATATATATACACCAAAGTCATATTGTACACTAAAGGTGTATGCTTTTGTCAATTAAAAAATAAAATTTAAAAACGTATGCTGAGAACATGGATTGGTACTCCATAGACAAAGTACTTGCTGAACTAATTTGAATGAAAAGTTCTAGGAGCCAGGTTTTCACTCCTCCTAGAGAAGTTCCTTTTCCTGAGTGATATCCAGCATGGCTCTCAGCTGGGAGTCCCACTGTAAGTGAAGTGGAATAGAACGATTCTACAACAAACTGGGTTAATGTTGTTTGTAGTATTAGAAGAGAGTTTGACATGTAAATATATGGCATATAAAAAATAAGTCTGATACTGTTAAAAGGTATGGTTTGCTAACCCCTGTACTCATCTAAAGAGGCAAATTAAATTCATCTGTGGCAGTGACTATTCTAAAAGTAGCAGTTGATAAGGGTGGGTCAGGATTTTAAGTTACAATTTGAGTCTACTCAAACTTAAGAATTTCCTACAAAGGTAGGCCCTAAGAGAGGGGTTTCTTAATCTTACCAGCATGCTTTGTTATATTGAGGTAGGGTATCCTTCCTTAAAATACAAGTGTGGTCTTCTCAAAATTCAGGCTTTGTTTCTCCATGAGCTTTTAGTGATGTTAAAAAGGGTTTCCATATTGCATCAACTGTAAGACATATTTAACAAAGTTGTTGCATCTGTTGACTTAGGATTCATCTTGTAATCATAATATAGCAATGGTCCTGGAATAGAGTGGTCATTTTGGGAGATGGGCATCAAAACTTGCAGAATGGAGTGTTAGGGGCCTAGAAAAAGATCATAGAGACAACAGTTTATCAGATTCTTAAAACGATGCATCACCATTAGTGATGAACTAAGGAATAGCATGGAATGGAAAAGGACAGGTGTCATGGAGAAGTCACGCCGTGATTGATATGTGTCAGATGCAAACTATGAAGTAGTGATGAGATTAGCTTATTTTATGCATGCCCAGAGTGATATATGTAAATTGCCTAAGTAAGTGTAAGAGAGTTGCCTCTATAAGCATAAAAGTCCACTCCTGGCTAATAAGAAAGCATGGGTATGTATTATTTTATTGACAGAATTATTTTTTAAATGACACATCCAGTAATGGTATATCCAACATGAATGTTTTCTTAGATTCAGTGAAAGAAGCAGCAAGGGGGTTTTGATCATAGGAAACATGAATCAAAATTATTATCATATACTCTCTAAGACTCAGGCATAGAGGCTAAGGAGTGAGATGAAATCCCAAGTTCTGGTCTCTTTACTGTTTAGTTAAGATATTACCCTTTGAAGTGACCTTCCCCCTTTATCTCCTTGTTTAAGATTTTTGTGGTTTTTTTTTTTTTTTTTTTTTTTTTTTTTTTTTTTTTTTTTACTTTTTAAAAGTGGGAATCCATTGCAACTCTCAAAAACTACTAGTAATACTGGTGATCACTTTATGTTTAGGCAGTCTAATATTAGTTCTGAAGTCACAGCTGCCCTGCCCACAGAGCTTCTCAAGCACATGCCATGAATCCGTTGAGATGGGAGAAGACACTCATCACCCTACCATGTGGGTGGCCAGGCACCTAGAGGGCCTGGGTATCTGAAGCATCCTGGCAGGCTAGTTTGGGCCATGTGGAACTTCTATTTTTACTCTAGTATGGTACAGACTTTATCCTTTTTGTGGTATGTCCTGACACAAGAGAGACTGTGAAGGGTGCTCTAACAGATTGCTAGTGGCTGCTCTGAAAAAAAAATGGAATTTTAGACAAAATTAAAGATCCGATCAATTTCTAGGTTCTGCCATGGTTTGCACAGATTGTCCAAAAGTTTCCCAGTAAAAGCAATGTCCAGGAATATTTCTTCCCACATTTGAAATTCCCAAACGTCTGATTAGAACTCTATTCATCTTCCCAAGAGATTGGAAGGAGGAACTCTGGTTCCAAAATAGAGAAAATGCTGAAGCATTAGTTCTGCAAAAGTGGTTCACAAAATGTGTTCTGTGGCCCAGTCATGTCAGTATCATTGTGAACATACTGGAAAGATAGTCTTGGACCCCAATCCACTAACTGAACCAAACACTCTGGGATGAGACCCATTAAACTCATCTTTTCTTCTTTGCTACTGGGGATTGAACCCAGGGGTGTTTTACCACTAAGCTACATCCCCTGGGATTTTTTGAAAATATTTTGAGACAGGGTCTTGCCAAGTTGCTTAGGACCTCACTAAGTTACCTAGGTTGGCCTGGAACCTGCCTTCCTCCTCCAACCTCTTGAGCTGCTGGGATTACAGGCATGCGTCACCATGCCTGGTTTCATTCATATCCTCTTTAACAGGTTCTCCAGATTCTGACATTTGCTTTAGAGAAGCACTGATCTGTTGAGTGTCAAGAACAGAAAAAGTAACAGAAAAATCAAGTTCCTGGTCTCTTTCCCAGTAGACCCCAGAATATGGGGGCTAGATAGGGCTTGTGTGTGTCCTACTGTGCTGCTGGGTGCCTTTGGGGGCATATTAATTAGCTTTGCTGAGCCTCAATTTTTCCCGGTATAAAATGAAGACAATTGGTTAGATGTTCTCTTTGTTCCTTATGATTTTTTTTTATTGCCTTTTGTGTTTTTAAATTCCATCAGCTTCTGTGTAGCATCTTTCAGCAGAGCTGTGGAGGTGTAAGTGGGAGTTGTTACCATTTCAGGATTCTTTTAACAATGTTGATGAAGGGAGGAACTATCTTTTCTGCACTGGTACAGCAGGAATTAGCCCAATCAGGGCTTTTCCTGCTTGATGGTAAGACATTGTACTAAAAAGAAGAGTCTGGGACTTCTTGACTAGTCTCTGAGTTGTAATCCCATCACTAATAATTACTCTTACTGATGTGAGACAAGTGGACCTCCCTGAGTCTACATTTGTCTACCTGTAATATAAGAAATCAAATAAGGAAACCATTTTACATATCTAGCACAATGATCAGTACACAACAGGCATCCAATATGTGCTCCATTTTTTTTTTCCTTTTTGACTCAAATATTTTGATCTTTGGAATTCTCCAGTGTTAAAGATGGCTTTTAAGGCATTGTCCCAAGTTATTATGTGGGTTCTTAAGGTTATCTCAGGAAGGGAAGCACTTGTTAACAGCTAGTGGTATTCTTGCCAGTTATCATGGTTACCCTTATCCTGGGAAGCCTGAATACCTGCCCTCAAGCTAATATCTATGGAAGGCTCTAGGTACTTTGGAGAATTTGTTGCTTATATGTACCAGCTGTTTCAGTGTATCCATAATCCTAAATTTTCCCTCCAAGCTCCTGGCCAAGTTACTTTGCAAACCCTTGTTTAAATGGGCAATGTGAAACTCTGTATATTAATAAATTATACTTAAAATTGTCCTTTTATTGAGGAATTAAAAGAAACTACTACTTTTTTTGTTTTAGTACCTAGCTATCTTTCATGTTATCATTATTTTCATAGAACCTCACAATTCTTAATGCCAATGCCAGTGATGTAGCAGATGCCTTCCATTAGGTCATCCTATTTAATTCTTACATCAATCCTGTGAGATGGTGGTTGTTACCTCCATCTGAGTAACTGGCCCAAGATCACTCTGAATTTGACAAACCAGAAAGTGGACCCAGCTGTGTACTGTCCAGGGCCCACGCTCTTTGCACAGAAGCAAAGCTCTCTGAAAACTTTCTCTTGCAGGGTAAATGGCTTTAGTGTTTGTATAAGTATTTCTCTATTTCTGGAAGGTGCTGAGATAGTGTTAAAATTCAAGTTTAATCAATCAACCAATTAGTATTTATTGAATGCCTGCTGGGTATGGGGATTACACTTGGTGTTATGGGAAATAAACAGCAAAGGACATTCAAACTGATCCCAGTGCAGTGAAGGAAGAGAAACACATGCATTTATTGCTGGCTCCTCAAATGAGCCATATGAAGAATTCCAGAGAGAGAGACAGAAGCATAGTGGCGTGTGTTCAGGGCTCGGCAGCTCACTGGCCACCAAGCTGATCAGGAAATGTTTTACACTTGCCAAAGGCTTTTTGGGTCCTTGGACTATCCATCAATATCCCCAGTGTTATTATATTTCTGGCATTGTATTAATTTTTATGACAGCTCTATCCCCATTTTATGGTTGGGTACACCAAGTCCTGAGAGGTGAAATGAGCTTTCCTGCTATGTGCACTGGGCAAGAGGCAGGAATCTGGCTGAAATTCAAGTGTCTCAAGTCCAAGTCTGGCACTATTTCTGTGACATCGTTTATTAACACAATCTCTACAAAAGACTTCTTAACAGTTGTACTTTCCCCAAAGTAGGGCTGCAATCATTCAAATACCACGAAATGGGGGTCTAAAGACGACAAGATTTTATTTGAAAGATTCAAGGGTTTATCACAGGCAGAGAGCAAAGTCCCTTTGAAGCAAAGCCCCCGACTGAAACAGTCATGCTCATGTTTGTTCAGCCATGTTCTAAGGATTCAAACTCACTAGATTACAAAGAGCAGTTTAGAGTTGTACAAAACTCTTCAGAGACCCTTCCCTGACCCCCTCTCTCCGACCCCCACATGCTTCTCCCAACATTAATTATTTAATGGCAGAGAGGTGCAGGCTTGGACAAGCAAGGCTGAGCTGGAGTGGGGCCAGCCTGGCAGTGTGGCTTCTCCAGGTACCAATGTCTTCATACACTTGCCCAGTGTGAAGCAGAGCACTATCGTCTGCTTGTGAACTCACCAGCAAGACCAGATAGAATACAATTTTAAGCCATTTCAGGATATTCAGATAGCTGCTTCAGTAGCCTCTCCCTGGGGTTGTTCCAGGAGCCTGGTAGGTGGCATCAGTGTGGTTACTTACTACTGTTGTTACTTGCATGGGCATTGACTGGCCTGGCTTTGATAGGAAACAACAAAACAAGATGGTGAAAGAAACTTTCTTGGCTTTGTGAACAGCAAATGTCAGCACAGCTCTAAAGAATGAGGCCCACCTGGAGGGAACCAGGAGCAAAACTGCTTGCTTAAGAAGAAAGCATCTGAGGAAAATGGGGAAGACTTGCTTTTGTTTTGTTTATAGATAAAATTTTTAAAAAGACTCCTTTTGTAGCAGGAACTGCAAATGCCTAATATGTTATCAAAGAATAACCTAAATGTAAAGAGATACTTGCAGCTCAAGGTACTTCCTGATAACAAATCAACAGGTAACTTCCCTGGTAGACACAAGAAAAGCCTCAGTTTAAGAACTTGAAATATATTAAGAATTCCTGTCAAGTAAAAATTAGTGAATTGAAATTCTATAATAGTTTGCACAAAGAGACATGAATAAAATAAACATCTGACAAATATTTAGAGATCTTATTTTTGGTATCTTGAAGTCTGTTACCAAAATCCTAATCTTTTGTATTCTTAGAGTGACTGTTATGATGAGCCTTGCGTTAATTTTGCTGAATTCTGATTCATAGAGAAATACTAATCCACACTGTAGTGCAATTGATAGAAATATTCAACCTGAGTGCCCCAGACCTGCAATATGATAGTTAAGTGGACATAATGTGGTATGCATAATTCACTATAAGAAATACTGTAAAATAGGTCAAGAACCGGTTTTCCCTGTGCAGTCACTCTGATAATGCAAAGCACTGTTGATTATCCTTGTAAAATTTATATGACTTGTTAGTCGTACTTTTTAATTGTATGTTGCTTTGCTACCTTAAATATAGAAGTTCTGGCATCCATACCCCAAAGTTTTTTGGATATGATACGTAACTCTTGGGTGGGGTTTTAAAGGTGAAGATTCTAAAGATCTAACACTAAGCAACCAAGAGATAACAGAAAGAAATGAAATTTTAGATCCAGAAGGTACTCTTGTAACTACAAAACCAGGCATCCTTTCTTAGTATTAGATGTGGAATTTGAGGCCAGCACATTTTAGTAGCTTGTTCATGCTTACCCAGTCAGGGACAGGGATGTGGCGGCCACCCACAGGACTTCTCGGGGTCATCAGTTGGCAGCTTCTCTGCAGACCAGAACTTGTGCTACACATGCCTCTGAAGTTGGTGGTGTTACTTTTTTTCCTAAAGACAAAGAGGTAAAGTAGGGGGCTGTTCAAGTTCCTGTCCTGCACAGTATGCTCAATCCAATTGGAAAACCTCTGAGGAGCCCCATTCCTCTCACCAGTAAATGAGCAATATCTCTGCTTGCGAGGATGTACCACAAGTTTACCAAAGAAATAGAACCAAGAGTAAACTTTCACAGAGATTTAGATTCCTTCCAGGTTTTATTACTCGAGTACAGCTTTAGCATCCTGACAGCCCAGACAAGCATGACTTTCTGCTAAGTTTGCACCATGCTCTCTGCCCTATGCTATAATTCTATTTTGACATGGTGGCCTTCTACCTTCTCTCAATTGGAGTAATTTATATCTCCACTTGGATGTGAGGAACATCTTATCATACAGCCCCCCCCCCGACTTTTTTCCCTTAATGCATCTGTATTTTCTTGAAGAGAGAGAAAAAAAAAAGGAATCCCTGTCAACACTTAATAAAACGGTGACAAATTACTTCTAGCAGAGCATTTCCCCTCTTTTCCACAATTATTTCCACTCTTCATTCCACATTTACTCCCCAATTGACTCACTGTGACCTTCATGCTTTCTTGTAGGCCAACCAACCCATAGTCTCTATTTTCCCATAGAAATTGGCACTAAGTTCTTTCTCTAGTCTGTATTCCTAACTGAAATTCACACTATGTTCACCTGCCTACCAGAAATCTCCATTGGAGCCTCCTAAACAAATTCCTCATCTCTCCATTTCCCTCTTTGTTTTTTCTTATAAAGTTCCCTAAACAAAACTCATGGACTACCTTCTGTTGTCTCTACTTCTTTAATGATATTTAAACAAAAATCCTTCCTCTTTCTGACATGGCTGCTTTGGTTCCCCTGTCATGGAGTTGTCTCACAGCATCCTAACCACCCTGCTTCTAGTGTTGTCCCCAGACAGCCATTGTCTGTGCTACGTGTTTTTATTGTTCAGTGGCCCTCCTTTTGTTGGATTAAGTCAAAATTTCTCTCATTTTGTAGCTAATAGAAGTCTCAATAGTACCTACAAATTCAGGGGGTTATGGATAGATGTTTGGTCAAAAGGATGGTGTAAGTCCACTGCCAGGAACATGAGGTCCCCAAAGGCCTCTCCTGCCCTTCTTCACTATAGGCTGCACCCTGAAATACGCTAGGAGGGTGTTACACTCCTGTGCACAGGGATGGAACACCTTCCAGATGACTTGAATGGGTGCTCTGTGGTGCTTGGCTCATGTTGTAACTTGGGTGAAGAAATTATTTGGGAACATTTTTTTTCTTTTGTTTTTGTAGTTTAATTGAGGACTTTCATCTTAATAGTTTAGCTAATGAGAGGATCAACTCCACCCTTCAATTTTAAGCAACCTCAAACTCTGACTTATATATAATGTGCTTTTCATGATGAAAACAGCATGTGAGCTCACCTTGCACAAGCAAGTATCCTATTAGTAAATGTATTAAAATGATAACCATCCGGTATTGGTCGTATTGAAATTCATCAGGGCATGCTCTGGGAACCAGATCAAAAGGATTTTCCCCATGTGCTGAAAAATCTTTTAAAATTTTATTTCAAAATGTATTTTTAAAGTCCCTTTATTTTTTAATGTCATATTTATTAAGTTTGAAGTTAATTTATCCATATACAATAAATTTTATCTTTTGTATATATTGCTCCATTATTTTCAGAGATGCATACTTATGTAACCACCCACTACAATCAAAATATAGATAATTTTATTATTTTCATTGCTCAGAAAAATTCCTTCATGCCTCTTGTAATATAGTTTCTTTATAATCAATCCCTCCTTACAAGCTCTGCCCCTGACAACTGCTAATCTTTTGGTCCTTTTAGTGTGTTGTCTTTTCTTTAATATATAAATGTCACTGCCGGGTTTCTGTTCTCGAGACTAAAAGGCTCAGGGGTCACTCTAGTTAAACTGGGCTAACTGGGCTGCAGGAAATAACCACACAAGAGACACAAATACCTTTTTCTTTGGGGTTGCTGTGTCGGCTCCTCTGACCTTAAGGGTCCGCAGAAAGAGAGAGAGAGCGAGAGCACGCGCTGACCCCTTTTATTGAGGAGAAGCTATTCAAATGAGGCAAGGGGTCAGGTTTCAGGGGGCTGAGTCTATCTTCATGATGTCCACTGTCAGCAGGTTGACTGACACCTGGGTAGGCCACACCCAAGGGCACAGTAAGAGAAGAGGACACATACAAGGCACTTCCATGGAAGACTCTATCCTAAACAGGGCAAGGGGTTATATTACAAAGGAACAGGCGAGCATAGCTTCACCCATGGGGCTGTAGCAAGACACACCCATTTCTGTGACTGAGCGCCTCAGCACCCAGCTGGGGAATGAACTCAGTCACCCGTAAGGTTGGCCTCCCACTTGTCACCTTTTGATTGGGGATGTTTTTAGTTAGCACACTGGATTTGAGAACTATTCATGTTTTTTTTTTTTGTTTTTTTTTTTTTCCCCAAGTGCTAGGAATTGAACCCAGGGCCTTGGGCAGTCTACCAACTGAGCTACATCCCCTGCTCCTCCTCTGCATGTCTTTCTGGTTTATACTTTCACTGCTGAGTGATGTCTCATTGTATTCACATCACATTTCATGAGTGTATGGAATATAGTCCATGGTGCAGTCCCTAGTTGATGGACATGTGCTGTGGTGGACAGACTAGGGTGCCTGCGTGATCCCTGCCTTCTGGTGTACATGCCTGTGACTCATCTCCTTCCCATCAGTGTTGGTAAAACCTGGGACTTATTTCTAACCAAAACAATATGACAAAAGTACTGCTGCTCATGGGTATGCTACCTGTTTTTTGAGCAGACTCATTTTAGAAGCGCTCTGCTGGCTTGATGCAGTAAACAGTTGTGTTGAGCAAGTCTGCATAGTAAAGATCTGGGGGTGGCCATGAGGAGCTGGAGCTAGCCTCCAGCTAACAGACAATAAAAACCTGGGGTCCTCTGTCCTACAAGAGGCATGAAAATGAATTCTGCCAATCATCTCCGTGAGCTTGAAGCAAATTCTTCTCCATTTATATTTCCAGATGAGACTGCAGTCCAGCTACCACTTTGCTTACAGGCATGTACAAACCTAAGCAGCTGAGCCCTGCTGACTCCTGACCCACACAAACTATGAAATAATAAGTGTGCATTTTTTAAAGCCTATAAATTAACTGGTTACATGGTAGTGAAAACATAACACATGGTGGTTTATTCCAGTTTTTGGCAATTACAAAAACAGCTGCTTTGATGATTCACAAGCAATTATAGCTATTGTCCTATGTCTTTATTTCTTCTGGGTAAATGCCTAGGAGTGGAAATGCTGAGTCATGAGGTAAGTTCACATTTGATTTTTTAAGTGAGTGTCAAATTTTTTTTTCCAGACTTGCTATACCATTTGAATTCTCTACCAGAAAGGTGAGTTCTAGTTCCTCCATCTCACTTATTATACATTATTATAATGCCTGAGCTGGATTCCACTGTGGTCTTCTGTATTTGGCATCCCCTGGGCCTAGTGTTTGATTCATGGTCAGATGTTGGTAAATGTTTGGAGTGATAAATTCAATGCATTCATCCAAACACTTTACTTTTACAGCCACCCCAGAGGCTTTGTATTGTTTATCTTCAGGAGGCAAGGGTTAGTGAGATAGCACATCCAGCTTTTCTTTATGTCCTATACAAATATAACGACTCCTCTGTATGAATCATTCTCAAATGTGGTTACACATTAAAATCACCTGGAGAGCTTTGAAAAATTCCCAATGCTGTATGCTCCCATACAAATTAGATCAGGATCTCTGGGGATAGGACCGTGTGTGTGTGTGTGTGTGTGTGTGTGTGTGTGTGTGTGTGTAATTTTTTTTCTAATCACTTGGTGAGGATCAAGATTAAATGACACAGTACTGGTGATTGGGTCACACTCATAAATGCTGAAGTAATTGGTCTGGGGTGTGGCCTGAGTGGCCAGGGTTTTAAAAGCCCCCCCCCCCCCTGGTGATTTTAACATACAGAGGAGTTTTCCATCCACAGCTCTAGCCAGGGTCTCATTATCTGGTTCACAGAACAATTGTTTAGGATCTGAAAATCCATGGCTGTAACAGTCACACCTTCAAGGCTGCAATAGAAGCAGGTGGGGAAATTTGCAATTCAGATACTATGACCTCATTTTGCAGGCCAGGGAACTTAGCACTAATTACATTTGTCTGATGCAAAACATCAGTTATACACCTGCCCCAAGTTGTTGTTTTTTTTTTTTTTTTTTTCCTCCCACAAACTGTGTCGAAACCAGGTTGTAGTTAACAGGAAATCCAGAGGCTGGGAAATACTTAAAGAAGCACAGATGCGAAAGGTTGGCAGAAGCACCTCCACTCTTCCTCCACTGCATTGTCCTTGGCCCTGACTTTGGTTCAAAAAAATTAAATAAATAAAGTGGTACTTGCACATTTTGTTGCTCCCTCTGTTTTGACTAGGAATTAATGGTGTTTCTTTGCCTAACTTACAGCAATTAATGGTGTTTACACTTGTGGGGGGAAAATTAATGCCGTTGCATTGTATGAAACACAAAGTAAGGATAAAAAAATATTGATGCCAGTAATCAAGAGCATATCTCCTGATGAGTTTGACTTGTCCCCTTTTAGCTTGTGTTATGCATGGCTGCTTCCCAAGGCTGCTCAGTGGGTTACAGCCGACAGAAAGGAACCCAAAATTATGATCACTTTACTGAGACACGGCAAAGCTGCAAACCAGGCAGAATGGAATAGGGAAGTGCATCATGGTAGGACTTTTTTATCCTCCGTGCTCAGCCTGCACATCCCTTTATAATTTACCTCTTGAGCATCTTGGAGTGATTTGCTTTATACCTTAACCTACTTTTGTGACTCAGCTTCTGTGGTTTGACTATTCGGTTTCTCTGCTATTCTTTCTTGATAGAGCCTGAGACTCTGATTTGTTGGTGATTGTTCATTTTGCAACACCCAAAGTCATCATTCATGTTGCTGTTGTGCAAACACAAAACAATATCATGACACAGTTCCCTTAACACACCAGTGTTTCTGTTGTAAATGGCTGGAGTATGTACTTGTCTATACCTCACTTTCCTTCTGTTGACAGCTCTTCCAAATGTTATTCTTTTTTATCAATCAAATCTCAGTGGCTCCCCAAATGTTGGGTTTGTACTCCTGTTTCCTGTTGGTTGGAAGCTCCACCTGCTTTATCTGTTCCTGAACTCGGGGCCATGGTGTAACCATTGTGCATTGCATTACCAGTAGCTGTGGCAGAGGCGAGTTTTCATCCCTTTTCACATGGCATTGACTAAAGCGTGCCATAGGTCATCCCTCGCTCTAGCAGGGCATGGACATGTACTGTTGGTACCCAAAGGAAGAATGGAGATATTTGGGGAACACACAGGAAATCCTGTATTATTAAAATAATTCACCCAGGAAAATACTGAGAATGACACACAAAAATGATCAATGGGAGAAGTATACAGTTATGATAGCAACACTCTAAAATGAGAGACCATTCAGCATCCTCAAAGATGATTTCGGATTTAACAAGGTGACTGTGTGTATGTGTGAGAGATTTTGGGAATAGATACCTAAATACCTAAGGCCCACATTAGAAGTCTGTCTACATAATTAACACATTTAAATTTAGAGCCAAAGAACAGCTCTGCGGGATGCAATAAAAAAGACAATTTAAAAACTTGCATATGATGGATGAAGTAATTAGGGCCAGAGAGGGAAAGGGACTTTTCTCAGTGTCACACAGTGAGAGGAGAGAGAGCTCTGACTCAGGGTCTAGTGGTCTTTGTGCTGGATAGCATTATTTGTCTTAGTCTATTGATTCCAAGGAGAGTTTTTTTAAAAGCAGGTTCTTCTATTCTCCAACTATAGCAGCTGTGGACTCAATAACATGTGAACTCTAGACAGATTTGCCTCTGTGGCTTCTTTGCGATTCAGCTGTTTGAGGACATGATGTAATTCCTAATAGGATTTAGATTTCTTTGCTTATGGCTTCTAAATGTTAATTTGTCATGTGGGATTCTTCCTCAGTGTTGCTTAGTGGATGAGTTGGGGTTGATCAACATTATAATAATGTCTTATAAAAATATAAGTTTAGAGTACATAATCTGGCGGCTTGTGGGAAAATTGTTTTTCCCTGAAAAAAAAAAAAATGAATTCAGCCCCAATCAGAAGATGGGATTAGTCAGGCTTGACCTGTTAAATTGAATCAGACAGTTATATAGCATCAGATGTTCCTGGCATTGACCTTTTTAATGAGAAATGGATCTATTAGATCTGTTTTACTCTGCTGTAAAATATTTTATGAATTTGAACAGGGCTTTCCATCATTTAGATAGATATCAGGATCTGAGGATGGGTTAGGCTGAGACCAAGTAAAATTAGCTTTGGATGGCCTGGCCAGGTGGAACATGTTTAATTTGTTAACTTGCTGACCCTCTTTCTTTCATAAGCCAAAAGGCTCAAAAGACCAGACACCAGTGAATACCTTTTATAAAGAAAAGAATAAGACCAAAGCAACCCAGCAGAAGTTCTTTGGAAAAATCACATCAAGTATGCAGCCTCTCCTGCTGGGGAAGGACAAAGCATCTGGGTCTCTTTGCTTTCATGTCACATCCACAACTCCTGTCCTTAAATGCAGCTTCAGGGTCTGACAACTGGAGTTGACTAGTTAAGTGGATCTTAAGTTCCATCTTTAAAATCACCCAGCTGTTCTCTTTTCTCAAAAATAAAACCAACCCAGCTGGTGGGTGGGAGTTTCCCACTGTGACCCAGGAAGCTGGGGGTCTGGAGACAGGTGTGGGTGAGAAAATGGAGAGGAAGGGGGATCCAGGGTGGGGGAGCAGGCGCTGCACCTCCCAGGATCAACTTTCTCTTGTCCACTGAAGCACTAGGGGTGGGGCTGCCTGTGGAGGGCGTGGCGAGCAGTTAGTGGAAGAAAGAAGGCTTATCTCTCTGTGTGCTTTGCAGACACAGGGGTGTAACAGGACAAGGTATATAATGAGATCACTGAATGTGAGAGCTGAACGGGGTCTTTGAGACCAAATCCAGTCATTTTAGAGATGCTGAAGCTGGGGGTTCACACTTGAGCATGCTTGGTCCAAGGACGCATAACTAACTGAAGTCCAGTTTTTCTGACTCCACTGAGAACTCTTCCATAATTCCCAAGGCAGCATGGTACAGAGAAAAATGATCTAGAGACTGGCGTTAAACACCTTATGGTATCATTGGGAATGGTACGGTAATATAAAAAATGATGTTTTTAAGAACGAGAGCTCTATCTGTAATCTTGCTCAATAAGCTGAAATTACATGAGCAAGTTCTTTGGTGCCTCTTCTATATTGAATATACATTTGTACATACGCAAATATATGTAGCTAACAGTGTGGCTAATTATGGAGGTCTACTGTAGCGTTTACCCTCCCTCTGAACAGGCTCCTTTCTGGCCACCTCTTTGGGATCTATTGTCTTAGGTGAAGCCCCCATTGCATTCTCTTAGAATAACCATATCCTTACTTGATGAAGTATATTTCTCTAGGCCTTTTGAACCCGTCAAGGTGACATTGTAGCTACTCTATAACGACGTCATTTTTGGAAGCTGAGGGCTAGAGAAAAGAGGGCTGCTTCACTGTATCCTTCCCTTTCCAAGACAACGAGTAATTTAGCAGGTGCCTCTATGGTCACCAAGTAAATGCCAGCAACTAAGGCCTACATCTTGAGCACTCCAATAACAGCTGGAGGATTCCTGCATAGATTCCACCGTGTCCCTTCTCTATATAAATAGCATGCAGACTGGCTCAACTCCAGCCGAGAAGCCTGCATGATGTTGGGAGAAAACTTACATCTTTGAATCCCAGTTTCTTCAACTTTAAAATGGAGACTATTCTGGTTCTCTGTGTCCCACGGGGCTTGTGAGGATCTATGTAATGAAGTGGTGTGTGAGAGGAACATACCTACAGTGTCTATTGCCACCAATGTTGGCGGGGGAGAGAAGCACCACCCAGGAGGTCACGTGCAACCACTGAGCTCAGGAGTTAGAGTACTTCTATGGGAACTTGGTAGATAGTGTCTCCAGGTAAATTTTTAGGTTATAAGATGCCTCTGGAGTCTAAATTACAGGTAGGGGAAGGAGCTAGAAAAGAAGGCGGGTCAGTGTTATCTTAGAGATGCTTTTTTTTCCTTTTTCTCTTTCCTTCTCTCTTTTACTTCCATTGACCATTCCTCTCTCGCACATTTTTCCTCTTTCCCTTCCTATGGTGGCTTTTTCTACCAACATTGGTCATTGTCAGGGTCAAGTTGTCCAGCTGGACTGGCCTGTAAATTTCAAGTGGTTGTACAACTGTGTCTCCCCACCCATGTACTTGGGGAGAGCTGCCACCATTGGACAGGAGTGAGAATGTCATTAACCCACTACTGGCATTCAGGAGTTGACTCTCCTCTCTTTGCACACACTGCCTTTCCCTTACCCTGGAGCACGAACTGGGGCTACCAGCCAGCTCTGCATCTGGGGGAACAGTGGCCTAACCCTGAATTTGCCTGGAGGCTGAAGTTGTGGATGTGTGTCAGAATGTCCCGTTTTTATGGAGGGCTTGATTCATTCATGATTTCTCTGACTGCAGAATCTTCCTGCCAAAGTATCCCTAATATGTGGCAGCAGAGAATTGCTGAAGTCGACATTAGAAGAATATGTTCCCTTGGCATTTGAAGAAGTGATGCAGGAAAAAGCTTCTTGACTGGTCGTGGGGTGTTTGAGGTGTGTCTGGGCCACTACAGGGCC
This sequence comes from Urocitellus parryii, assembly GCF_045843805.1. NCBI lineage: Eukaryota > Metazoa > Chordata > Mammalia > Rodentia > Sciuridae > Urocitellus > Urocitellus parryii. Next base: position 22,442,582 of record NC_135543.1, on the reverse strand, counting down.
AGCCATGATGCTGGTGGAGTCGCTATCTTACTTGTCCTCTCGGGAGGAAGGCAGCAGAGGGGAATGTCTTTGACTTCTGCTTCTGGTAGGTGAACTCTGGCTGTAATCGGTTCTGCAGACCTTTTCCTCCCACACTTAAAGAGCTTCCAGTTCAGTACAGTTACACCCTAGAATCACTTATTCAAACCCAGACAGACACATGAACAAAAAGCCAAAAGATGAAAAATGGGTCAAAATCTAGCTCTGTACAGCAGTGTCCTGTTATTCATGGGTAATCTTTCTGTGCATTCAGTTACATGTAGTCGACTATGGACCAAAAATATAATATGGAAAATTCAGAAATAAATAATTCATAAGATTTCAATAATTTTATTGCATCATATGATAATTGTTCTGTTAGTTGTTGTTAATATCTCACTGTGTCCAATTTCTAAAGTAGACTTTATCATAAGTATTTTTACATAGGGAAAACACAAGGCATATACATTTTGAAACTACTTGCAGTTTCAGGCAACCCTTGGTAGTCTTGGACTGCATTCCCCATGGATCAGTTCCACCTAGAGTTATCAGGCTTTTTGCTTTATTCATTGGTGCATTTATTCTTTATCCATCACATGAGAGCTAAACACACAATAGGCAAAGCATGAATAAACCAGTTTCTCTTGTCTTTGTGCTCACAAAGAGTACAGCATGGGGCAAGAACTCATATAGTCCTAACAGACACACAGGAGAATTGATGCCATCACTCCTTAGGCGAAGGCACTGTGATTTTTGAGACAGCAATCAGTTGTAGGAAACCCATTTATTGTGCAGCATATTACAATGAGGATAGATCACTTTATCTCTTTAATAAAGAGAGAAACTACTTGTAACTATAGCTGATCATGGTATAGTAAAGATATAGCAGAAGTGAAAAATCCCAAGGCTCTGACAAGCCATTCTCAACTTTCCTGAGCCTCAGTTCAGTGCCCTTCACTAAGAGAGGATTGAAGCAGCTAGAGAAGTTTTTAGCAGGACAAATTTGAAAGGAGAAGAGGCGTTTGTCATTTGGTACCAGCTATGGCAAAGCAGGAAGTAGACATGTGCACATGGGTTTGTGGATCATGAAGCAAGCAGATGGCCTTGAGGACTTTTGTACGGTGTTGCTCTGAGCTGTTACGAAGTGACAAGGAGTGGACCACTCTGCTGACATGAATGGCTCAGCAGTCTCGGGTTTCCCAGTCTCAGTACTTGCAAGTGCCAGAGAATCAGCCATCACTCAGGAGAGTGGGCTTGCACCACCTGCTTAATGAGGAGGTCTGGTCACATCCTTGAATTCTGAGGGTCCCAGAAGTCTGAAGGCAAACCAACTCTATGGCAAACCAACTCTATGCCAAACCTTAGAACAGGGAGAGGTGAGCGAAGCTAAGGAAGCCACTAAGGTTACTGGGGAAGTCGGGGGCAGCTGCACTATAAGGCATGGGAAAACTTTGTGGCACAGCCTGCACTGTGCTCTAGTCCTGCGAGCAGCAGATATTCTTGGCATTGCTCCCTGGGGGGATCCTTGGGGGTAATCAGCTTCTCATGCCTTGTTCCATACCATTCCGAAGGGATGGGGAAGCCCTCTTCCCCTTGATTTGTCGGATCCTGGTAGTCAGGATGTTGTGACGGATGAAGGGCCATGTGTTTCTTGTCAAGCATTTCATTCAGTGAGCTCAATGCAGCTTTCCACGGGAAACAGTGTCACAGTGTATGGAAGAGAGGAGAAACATTTCTCTTTTCCACTGAGGAGCAGAGAGAGGCCGATTATCAGTATATGCATGGGCTTCACTTGGCTAAACTTGATGAGTAAAGAACTGTCCCTGCTGCTAGGCCCAGGACCATTCCCTAGTTGGCTGAATCCTGGGGATGGAGATTTTTTTTTTTTTTGCTGGCTACAGACATCCCATCTGGCTTCTGGAGTAATTTCAAAAGTATCGCCTGTACGTTATACTTAATAGGATATGGCAAGAAAGGATGTTGCTATTCAGAGCCCTGGCTGCAGTCAGCACCAGACCCTAAGGCTACGCCTGTCACTACATGTGCTTCCGCAGAACCATTTCTCTGAAAGGTAACAGCAGGAACCCAAACAACTGCTCTCTCTGATCCCAAGTGTGTTGACCAGGAGCAGAAGGTTGTATTTAAAACCTATGGGGCAGCAATGTACTAGTGCCATCTTGCCAGAGCTCAGAGAGCAGCCAGCCTCATCTCAGTCCAGAATAAGCAGCACTAAAATAGTCTTTTCAAGCAACAGAGGTCTATGGCGTGGCTGTGGCTCAGATTTCTGCTCAGTCTCAGGGGTATTTATCATTTCAATGCAATAAACACTTATAGAGCCATTTATAGAGTCAACTGTGTCCTAAAAACTGTGCTAAGGATGGTGAATAGGGCAACCTTTTTGTTGATAGGAGCCTAGAATCCATCTGTACCCTCATTCTCTTTAAAAGGTGACATTCTAAGTCTCTGTCCTGGAAAGATGTTCATGACAATTTCCTCACTGGGAAATCTAAAGTAGTCTTGGCACTGATGGAGACTCTTTCTTCTCTTTTATTTTTGCATGTTAATGATACAGAGCAGTGTGTTTCTTTGTGGCATGTTCATGCATGCATATAGCATAATTCAGTTTCACTCCTTAATACCTCCTTTCCTCTACCCTCCTACTTTCACGCCACCATTTTTCTCAATGTAGCTTCCATGTGTGAGAAAACACTTTCTGATTATGACTTTTTTTCATTTAATATGATGTTCTCCAGTTCCATCCAGCTTCCTGAAAATGTCATAATTTCTTTCTTTGTGGTACACACACACACACACACACACACACACTCACACTCGCTCACTCACTCACTCACTCGCTCACTCACATACCACATTTTCTTAATCCATTCACTTATTGATGGATACTTTGGCCATTGTGAATTGTGCTGTGAAAACGTGGAGTACAATGTTAGTTCTATTTTAAGTTTGTTGAGGAATCTCTATACTGATTTCCACAGTGGCTATACCAATTTACATTCCCAACAACAGAGTATAAATGCTCCTTCTTCTGGGCATCTTTGCCAGAATTTATTGTTATTTGTATTCTTGACGATTGCCATTCTGACTAGGGTGAGATGGAATCTCAATGTAGTTGGATTTGCATTTCCCTGATGGCTAAAGATGTCGAATATTTTTTTCATGTAATTTTTGGCCATTTGTACTTCTTTTGAGAACTGTCTGTTCTATTCAGCTGCCCACTTATTGAATAGGTTATTATTTTTTTGGTGTCTTTTTTTCTTTTTACAGTCTGGATATTAATCCTCTGTCAGAAGAGTAGCTAGCAAACATTTTTCTATAGGCTTTTTAAACTGTTATTTTTTCCCTTTTGCTATAAAGAAGTTCATTTGATGCCATCCCATTTATTGATCTTTGCTATTATTCCCGAATCATAGTAGTCTGACTCAGGAAGTCGTTTTCTGGGCCTACATGTTGAAATGTTTCCTATATGTTTTCTTTTATCAGTTGAAAATTTCTGCTGAGAGACAGGGATCTAGTTTGATTCTTCTACTAAGGATATCAAGTTTCCCCAGCACATTTGTTAAAGAGGTTGACTATTGTAATGGTTCCCAATGTGAGTTAACCAACTGCTGGAATTCCTCTGTTAAGATAGTAGTGCTAATGAGAATACCCCTCATGGTATGGTTTCCAATGGAGGGTGACTCCTCCGTTCAAGAGGTTCATTTTACAAAAGATATTTCCCTTATCAGAGGTAAGGGAGACTTTGGGATTTCTGCTGTCATCATAGCTGCCTCTCTCACTGAGGTTACACCAGCTACTGCTGCTGGTGTAGCTTTGACCCAGTCTACAGCAAATGCTGCAACCATTAATCAGGTAGTGCTGTGCTCCACTGAAGCCCTGACCACCCAGGAGTGACTAAACCTGCACTTGCAACGAGGTATCTTAATGTTACAACAGATTGACGTTATTGATGAAAAAATTGATATGCTTCAATTGAATGTTAGGGTCACCTCCAGTCCTCAATTTTTGTATGTTTGTCAAACCCCTGTCTAAGTAACAATGTAACAGAAGCTTGGCTTGAACTAGCAAATAGACTTAAGGGACCTTGGTATATGGCTTTTAGAAATTTCACTATGATGCTGCATGCTCAGATTCTCAGCCTAAATGAAACCAGAGCAAAGTTAATTCTTAACCCCCTCAATCTTACAGTGACTATGGGATAAATTGTCAGCTTTAATTGACCCTGCTAATTGGATGCTCGCTGGTATTGGCATAGTTTTTCTTGTCTTAGTGTATGTTCTTTTAAGATGCTTCCAAAAAAGGCTCAATAAAGTAGAAACAAAACAAGTTACGTTAGTTCATGCAGGTGAGGAAAGTCCAAAAGAGAAAAATGATTCCCCCGCATTGCATGGATGGCAGCTATGGATTGGATCTAAGTAGTACCTACTAAGAGCCAGTTCTCTATGAGGGATCATGCCCTGAGTCTTAGCACTGCTCTCCTCTTCATCTGTGTCTCTCAGCTCTGTCACAATATTACTGTTTGTCTGTCTATGGCCTGTTTCCTTCCTTGCTGAACGCAGCCTCACCAGCCCAGTGCTGTGAGCTGGGCCCTCCATGGAGAAGAAACCCGAGTTTCCTGATCCTAAGGTAAATGCTGGCGTGGAGGCCATGGGGGCATTATCTATCAAGGAGACAGAGAACCCTCTTGGGGACAATGCCTTGCACACTCCACATCACCCTGTTAGGCCCTGGAGGATGGCTGGTGAGTCCATGACGGGTAAGATTCCTCAAGGGAGGAACAACCTAAGACAGGCACAGTCGCCGAGGGGGCCATCAGGAGAAAACTTGGGGCCAACAGAGGTGAGGCACAGAACCTCACCCCCCCACCTGGGCCAAGGCCTAAGTCTTCACCCCTTCTGAGAGAGGTCTCCTGCCCCCTGGCTGCTTTGCTCCCCACTCCCAGCTCAGATCGGGACTCAAGTGACAGAGACCTAATCAACAGCAGCTGCCCAGTCACCACAGCAGGAAACGACCGCAGCTATAGGAAAAGGCCATGTCTGGATGTTTTCTCCTTTCTCTTCCTTGGGTCTTTCCCCTTTCTATGCTTTTCCCTCTTCCTCTCTCCTCTCATCATGATTCTCCTTCAGCAACAAATTTAATAGAAAGGGAGGAAATGTTGGAATAACCTTCGGTTAACAGCTAGTGGCTAGGAGCAGCTCAGAGGGCTAGGAAAACCTGTGCTCCTAAGACTCAGGCCCTACAGCAGCACCTGCAGGACTGGACGCTCTGCTCTAGGGAGAGGTCAGTGAAACCACATCCTCAGCACTGGTGGTCAGCGCTGCCAAGCTACCAGACTTACCAGGTCAGGAAACAGAGAGTCAGGTGCTTCAGGGCATGAAATCCCCCAACTCATAAAGCCCCCCTCCTTTAGGGACAAAGACCTTTCCAGACTGCCTTCCATCACGACAGCAATATTTAGTGCTTCCTCATAGTGTGGTTACATTAGGCATAAGATGAATGGCTTATAGATGTTAAGGTGCTGATGTGTGATTGGCGGGCACGCCCTCCCTGAACCCTATAACTGCTGTATGCATTCCAGAAAAAAATGAGCTTGAGCTCGCTGAACGTCCACTGAGCTTGTTGAATGTCGACTCCAGTTTCTCATCCGCCGGCTCTCACCAGCTCCCAGTGTCCCTGGGTTGATTTGACACCATGTCTCTACCCTCCCCCCTACCTCCCCCATGACCGTCGACCACACCAGGGACATAGGAACACATACAGTTGACTTTTCTCCAACATATTGGTCGTATTTATTTATTTATTTTTCGTATCTTTGTCAAGAATCAGATGACAAGCTTGTGGGTTTGTCTCTGAGTTTTCTATTAAATTGGTCTTCATATCTGATTTTTTTTGCCAGTACCATGCTGGTTTTTTTTAGTATTGGATCTGCAGAATGATTTAAAGTCAGGAATTTTGATGCCTCCAGCATTATTCTTTTGGTTCATGATTATTTTTGACTCTTCTTTGTCTTTTGTTCTTCCATATGAATTTTAGGATTTTTTCCCTCAGTTCTGTGAATAATATTCTGGTATTTGGATAGGGATTTCATTGAATCTGTAGATCACTTTTGGTAATATGTCCATTTTAACAATATTACTTTTGCCTATCCATGAATATAGCAGGGAGGAAGTTTCTATCTTTTAATGTCCTCTTTGGTTTATTTTATGACTGTATTGTAATTTTCCTTATAGAGGTCTTTCACCTCCTTTGCTAGGTTTATTCCTAGGTATTTTTAATGTTATGAATAAAATTATTTTCCTGATTATTTCTCAGTGGGTTAATCACTGTTGTATAGAAAAGCTATTGATTTTTTATTGATTCTTTTTTAGTTCTATGACAGTAAAGTCCATTTTGATAAACTTATACATGTATGCAATATATCTTAATCTAATTAGGCTTTAGTCTTATGGTTGTACATAATTGTGGGATTCACTGCAGTATATTCATACATGTACATAAGAAATTTATGTCAGATCCTTTCTATTGTTTTTCTTATTTCTATTCCTACTCTCTTCCCTTTATTCCCTCTGTACCTTCTGTTCTTTCCCTATATACCCATATTGTGGGTTAAATTCTACATATAAAGTAAACATTTGCCCTTAGTATTTCTAGAATTGGCTTATTTCACTTAGCCTGAAACATCCTTTAACCAACAATGGTACTAAAGTCATTCTTCTTTATGGTTGAGTAATATTCCAATGTGCATATGTAATCCAACTTCTTTATCCATTCATTTGTTGATGTGCATCTAGGTTGGCTCTATATACCAAAGAGTGGGGTAACTGGGTCAAATGCTGATTCTATTCCTAGTTTTTTGAGGAATCACTTTACTGCTTTTCAGAGTAGTTGCACCAGTTTGTATTTCTGCTAGCAATGTATGAGTGTACCCTTTACCCCACATCCTCTCCAAAATTTGTGTTGTATTCTTGATAATTGCCATCTTGTTGGAGTGAGGAGAACTCACTGTAGTTTTGATTTCCATTTTTCTAATTGCTAGAGATGTTGAACATTTTTTCATATTTATTGATCATTGTATTTTTTGAGAAGTGTCTGTTTAATTCCTTTGCCCATTTATTGGTTCAGTTGTTGTTATTGTTGTTGTTTTGTTATTTGGTGTTAAGCTTTTTGAATTCTTTTTATATCCTGGAAATTAATGCCCTAGCTGAGGTGTAGGTGGTAGAGATATTCTCCTATTCTGTAGGCTCTTTCTTTGTGCAATTGTTTTTTTTTTGTGTGAAGAAAAAAATGTTTTGTTTGTTACCATCTCTCCCACTGATGGACTCTTTTAATTTCTTGTGTGTTAGGAGTCTTGTTAAGGAAGTTTGTTTCTAAGCTGATAGGTTGGAGTGTTGGGCCTACATTTTCTCCTAGAATTTGCAGGGTTTCTGGCCTAATATCTAGGTCAGTCATTGATCCACTCTGAATTGAGTTTTGTATAGGGTGAGTGGGATTAAATTTTATTCTATTGCAAATGAATTTCCAGTTTTCCCAGCACCATTTGTTGAATAGGCTATCTTTTCTCCAATGTATATTTTAGGCATCTTTTCTAGTAAGAGATAACTGTATTTATGTGGGTTAGTCTGTGACTTCTGTTCCAGTGGTTTTCATGCCTGTCTTTGGTGCCAATACCATGCTGTTTTTGTTACTGTGGCTCTGTAGTATAATATAAGGGTCTGGTAGTGTGATGCCTCCTGCTTCACTTTTCTAAGGATTGTTTTGGCTATTATGAACCTCCTATTTTCCCAAATAAATTTCATGACTGGTTGTTATCTTTATATGAAGAATATCATGGGAATTGCATTAAATGTGTATAGCGTTTTTGGTTAACAGACACTTCTCAAAAAATAAATACATACTACCAAAACATTCGACTATTAATTCTGCCTCTCCAAGAACATGGGAGTTCTTTCTATCTCCAAAGTTGTCTTCCTTTTTTTTTTCTTTAGTTTTCATTGTTAAGGTCTTTCACTTCTTTTGTTAGATTGATTTCCAAGTCTCCCACCCCAGGTTATTGTGAATGGTAGAGTTTTCCTAATTTCTCTTTCAGCTAGTTCATCAGTGATGTATAGGGATGTAATTGATTTATAGGTGTTAACATTGTATCCTGCTACTTTGCTGAACTCATTTATAAGTTCTAGAAGTTTACTGGTGGAGTTTTTTTTCCATCTTCTAAATATAGGATCATGTTTTCAGCAAACAGAGATAATTTGAATTCTTGTATTCCTATTTGTATTCCTTTAATTTTTTTCTTTTGCCTAATTGCTCTGGCAAGATTTTCAAGGACTGTGTTGAATAGAAGTGGAGAAAGAGGGTTTCCCTGTCTTTGTCCAGTTTTTAGAGGGAATGCTTTCACTTTTTCTCTTTTTAGAATTAACTTGGCTCTGGGTTTGTTGCATATAGCTTTTAAAATTTTGAGTATGTTCCTTCTACTTTAAGTTTTTTCCTAGTATTTTAAACATGAATGGATGCTATATTTTGTAAAATGCTTCTTTTTTTGCATCTATTGAGATAATCATGTGATTCTTGTCTTTAGGACCATTTGTGTGGTGAATTACATTTATTGATTTCCATTTGTTGAATCAACCTTGAATCCCTGGGATGAACCCTACTTGATTATGGTGCACTATCCTTTTGATATGTTTTTGTATGTGATTTGCCAGTATTTTATTAAGTTTTCCATCTATGTTCATCAAGGATACTAGTCTGATCTAAAGTTTTCTTTCCTTCATGTGTCTTTGTCTGGTTTTGGTATCGGGGTGATAATACAATGAGGTTGAAAGGGTTCTCTTATTTTCTATTTCATGGAATAATTTGAGGAGGATTGGAGTTAGTTCTTCTTTAAAAGTCTGGTAGAACTTGGCTGATATTCCATCTGCCACCAGGCTTGGCTTTATTGGTAGGCTTTTAGTGTCATCTTTAATTTTATTTTTTGAAATTGGTATGCTTAAATTTTCTATATCCTTCTGGTTCAATTTGGGTAGGTCATATGTCTCTAGGAATTTGTCGATGTCTTCAAGATTTTCTCTTTCCTTGGTGTGCAGATTTTCAAAACAGTTTCTGATTATCCTCTATATTTCAGTAGTGTCCATGGTGATATTTTCTTTTTTATCATAAATTTTAAATTTAAAGTTTTCCCCTTTATTTTGGTTAGCATGGCTAAGGGTTTATAAATTTTGTTTATTGCAAAGAGAATCAACTTTTTCATTAATTTTTTGCATTTTTATCTCAACTTAGTTGATTTGAGCTCTGACTTTAATTAATAATTGAGAACAGTTTTTTGATGTATGTAGATGAAGCATAAATATTTACAATTGTTATTTCTTATTGTTGTATGATTCCTTCAAGTGGTATGAAATGAACTTCTTTGTCTCTTTAATTAACTTGGGCTTGAAATCTACTTTATTGATAGGAGAATAGTAACCCTTGCTTATTTACAAGATCCATATGAATGCTATGTTTTTACCAATCCTTTTATCTTCACTCTATGGATGTCTTTGCCTATGAGATGAGTCTCTTGGAGACAACATGTTGTTGGGTCTTATTTTTTAATCCACTATGCTCGCCAATGTCTTTTGATGGATTTACATTTAATGTTATTAAAAGGTGATTTTTATTCCCTGTATTTTGATTTTATTTCTAGTTTTAATTTGAATTTGATTTTCCTTTGATTATTATTCTAGTGTAATTCTTTCCTGTGCTGATTTCATTTCTCTTCATGAAATATTTTATTGAGTATATTTTGTAAAGCAGGCTTTCTAGTTATTCTTTTAATTTTTTGTTTATTGTCACAGGTTTTTATTTTATTATCAATTTTGAAGCTTAATTTTGCTTGCTATAGTATTCTTAGTTGGCATTCCTTTTCTTTCAGAGCTTGGTATATTATTTCAAGACTTCCTAGCTTTTAGGGTCTGAGTTTTTTTCTATAGCAGATTTTACATTTCTATCCTTATTCTTTATATTGGGCATTTGGATAATAATATACCTGGGTGTAGGTCTATTATAATTTTTTGTATTTGGAGTCCTGTATGTCTCCTGTAATTAATTTTTCCATTCTCAATATTTGAAAAATTTTCTGATATAATTTAATTGAAAAGATTGTACATTCCTTTAGTTTATATTTCAGAGCCTCATTGATCCCAGTGAATCTTAAATTTGACCTTTTCATGTTATCCCATATTTCTTGAAAAATTCTGTTCATACTCTCTTAATGTCTTTTCTCCATGGTCAACATTATTTTCAAGATTTTATACTTTGTTGTCTGAAACTCTGTGTACTAAGTGGTCTATTCTATTGGTAATGATTTCCATTGAATTTTTAACTTGGTTTATTGATTCCTTCATATTTAGGATTTCCAACTTGTTCTTTTTCAGAATGTTTTTCTCCTTATTGAAGTGGTCTTTTAATTCTTATTTTTTTTCTATCTGTTCTCATTCTTTACATCTTTTACCTTATAGATCTGTTTAACTGTGAACTTTCTAAATTCCTTCTTTGACATTTCCTCTGCTGTGGTTTCAACAGAGTCTGTCTTTGAGGCATTTTGGTTGTTTGGGATTGTCATTCCCTTGCTTTTTCATATTGTTTCTGTGTCTACCCATCTATGAGTATGAATCTGAAGCAGCAGAGTTTCTGCCCAATGTACTTATTGTATCCCTGAAAATTTTCAGTGCCTCATAGTTTAGGGGGAGACAAATAATAACAACAATAAATGCAAACAATATGTGGCATTAAACTAAATAGCCTTTGGATCAGTCTGGCAGTGCCATTGACTTCAGATTTCTCCAAACCAAGATACACCATGATGCCACCTGAAATGTGGCTTCCCTTCATCACCCCCCTCCTCACTTTGGCCCTGGTGAATCAGTTCTGGCAGCTGCCACTGAAGCAGGCAGTGGGATTTTTTTCCTTATTTTATTGTATCTATCCTTCAGAGTTCCCTTGTTGCTGTGAGTGTCTAGTATTAAAGCCTAGTGAAATCCCTCTTTTACCCCACTCACTGAGAAGCTGTCTATCTGCTATATTGGTCTCATGCCATGTAGTGTGGAAAGTGAACTCCTCTATTCCATGATCTTCCTAAAACTTTGAAAAGCTGTTGATTAAAAAAAAATTAGCTGTTGATGGACCTTTACTGAATTTATTTACTTATATGTCATGCTGAGACTCAAACCCATTGTCTCACTCATGCTTGGCAAGTGTTCTATCACCAAGCTACAACCCCAGCCCTAGCTATTGATTTTTGGTCATTGATTTTGTATCCTGCTTTTTTGTCAAGCTTGCTTATTGACTCTAAAAAGCTTTTGGTGGCGCATTTATGATCTTGTAAGTATAAATCATATAATCTATCCAGGTGCAGTGGTGCATGCCAGTAATCCCAGAAACTTGGGAGGCTGAGGCAGAAAGATCAAAGCCAACCTCAGCAATTTAGTGAGGTCCTAAGCAACTCAGATAGACCCTGTATCTAAATAAAATATAAAAGGGGCTGGGGACATGGCTCAGTGGTTAAGTGCTTCTGGGTTTGATCCTTGGTACCAAAAGAAAAAAAAATACACACACACACACACACACACACACACACATACACACATATGTGTGTGTGTGTTGTGTTTGTGTGTAATATTTACATATATACAATCAACTGAAAATATGAATGATTTTACTTACTTCATTATTCATATCCCTTTAGTTTCTTTCTCTTGCCTAATTGCTCTGACTAAAATATCAAATATACATTGAACAGGAGTGGTGTGAGAGGATACCCTTCTTTTGTTCCTGATTTTAGAGCAAATGTTTTCAGATTTTTTTTTTCCATTTGGTATGATGTTGGCTTTGGTTTTGTCATATAGCCTTTATTATGTTTAAGTAAGTTTTGTCTGTCTCTAGGTTTTTAGTGTTTTTATCATGAAGTGGTGTTGAGTTTTGTCAAAGGCTTTTTCTGCCTCTATTGAGATGATCATGTGGATTTTGTTCTTGATTCTATTTATATGGAATATTAACGTTTATTGATTTGCATATCTTGAACCATCCTTGCATTCCTGGGAGGAAACCAACTCAGCATGGTGTATGATCTTTTAAATGTTTTTCTGAAGTAAGTTTGCAAGTGTGTTATAAAGGAGTTTTGCATCTGTTATGGTCTAGATGTCAGGTATCCACTAAAAGCTCATTTGTGAGACAATGCAAGGACATTCAGAGGTGAAATGATTGGATTATGAGAGTCTTAACCAAACCCAATTAGTGAGTTAATCTCTGATAGGAATTAAGTGAATGGTAACTGAAGGCAGGTAGGGTGTGGTTGGAGGAGGTGAGCATTAGAGATATGCCTTTGGAGTATATATTTTGTACTTGTGTAGCTTCCATCCATCAGACTTCTCTGTCATGATATTCTGCCTCATCCTGAGGAAGGGAGCCAAGCTTCTACAACCTAAGACCTTTGAAACCATGAGGCCCCAAATAAACTTTTTTCTCTTCTAATTGTTCTTGTCATGTCTTTTAGTCATAGCAGCAAGAAAGTAGACTAAAACAGCATTTATGTTCATCAAGGATATAGATCTGTAATTTTCTTTTTCTTTTTTTTTTTTTTTTTTTGATGTGTCCTTATCTGGTTTTGAAACCAGAGTGATACAGGCTTTGTAGAGTGACTTTGGAAGCATTTTTCCCTTTCTATTTCATGGGATAATTTGAAGAGCATTGGTGTTAGTTTTCTTTAAAGCTCTTGTAAAATTCAGCTGTGAATGCTTCTGGCCTTGGGCCTTTCTTTGTGGGGAGGCTCTTTATTACCATTTCAATCTCATAGCTTGTTATTGGTCTGTTTCAATTTTCTATATCCTCAGTGTTCCATTTTGTTGGTTTATATGTCCAGAAATTTTTCTTTTAGTTTTCCCAATTTATTGGAATATAAAGTTTCTGAAGAAACACTTTATAATGAGCCTTTGTACCTCAGTGGTGTCTCTTGTAATCTTCCCATTTTATTCTCTAATATATTAACTGATATATTAGAGGAACTTCACTGAGCCCATCAAATTATACCAGTATGTATAATTTGGTTAGTCTGGCTAAGGGGTTATCAACCTTGTTTATCTTCTCTAAGAACTAGCTCTTTGTTTCATTGATGCTTTATATTGATCTTTCATTCTCTATTTTGTGTATTTCAGGTATTATCTTTATTATATTTTTCCTTCTAGTTTTGGATGCATTTGCTCTTTTTTTTCTAAGACGTTGTGATGCATGACTAGGTTATGGTTACTTATTTGAGATCATTTTTGCTATTCAATAGAGTCGCTCCAGAGGTTCTTTGAGTCTATTTTCTACCTTGTTTCTGTAATTGTTCTTTTACTGCCTAACTGTGATTTTTTGACCTCAATGTTTGCCTTGATTCTCTTTGTATTTCTATCTTGACTCTTCTTGGTTCACCCAGTTTCATCATTGTTCCTAAAATATTAGTTGGAACATTCTTTTTTAAATAATAAGTGTAAATTCAGAAAGACAGGAACATATAATGTACAGACGTGCTATCAAACACTAAAGTTTGACATATTTGCCTCAGTGACTTTCTTGAAAGATTAAACATTACAGGCTTGTAACTCTCTGCACTCCCCTAAAATTTTTAACTGCTTTGAAAATTGCCCTGTCACATATATATAGGAACAGCAGAGTAGCCCTGTATCTACTGGATGGGAGCAAGGCCCCTCATTGAGCTGATTTGGAGGTTCTTAATTCTGCTCTCAGGGAATTTCTTCCTTGTACATTGTCCTTTAATGACCATTCTTTGAGGAACAAAGAAGAAGATTCTATTTTAAGACGAAAAATTACATACATAATTAACTAAATGCTTGATTTGATGTAAAATGATTCGAAATGGCAAACTTGGAATTGGTGAGCCATTGTCTGGCCTCTTTTAGTAAAAAAACTATCCTGCATTTATTGAGTACTTAGTACTTACTGTGTATTAGCCCCCATTGCAGGAGTTGAACATAGAGTCTCTGACTTAATCTTCATGACACCTTTTTAAGTATGATATTAATACTATTTTATTACAGATGAAGAAACTAGGAAACACAGGTGTTATTTTCAAAGTTCCATATTTAGAATGTGGTGGCCTAAGATTCAGTCTAGGCATTGAGTCACAAAGACTGGGCCACTAACCAGAACTTTCTGTGTGTCTCTAAATATTGACAACTGAGGTTCTCTGCATGCTGGTATAATTTGATGGGCTCTGTGAAGTTCCCCTGCCTGTATCTTTGTCAATTCTAAAAGTTCCATGATGCCTTGAATACTACTGAATATATTTTCTAGGGCATGACAAATGGCCACAGATTTAGTGACTTCTCAGTGCAGAATTGTATTCTCTTATTGTTCTGGGAAATCGCATGGCCATGCTTCCCCTGAAGGTTTCAGGGAAGACTCTTCCTAGCCTATTGTGGCTTCTGGTGATTCCAGATGACCCTTGGCTTGTGGCAGCATCTCTGCAACCTCTGCCTCCATGATCACATGGCTTTCTCCTCTCTCCTCTTATGTTCATATAAGGACATCAATCATTGGATTTGAGGGCCATCTTGAATCCCGAACAGTTAATCTTGAGATACATAATCGATTACATTTTCAAAGCCCCTATATCTAAATAAGGTCACATTCTGAGTTCCTAAGTAAACAAAGTTTGGAAAACCTACATACTGACCACTTAAGATTTATTCTTTTGAGTTCAGAATTGCTTTGTTCAGATTCTCTTAACAATGCAGCCAGGAAAGACATTCCATGAATGTGTATTGTGATTGTTTATTCTGATGGCAACCCAGGAATCCTGAAAGAATGCTGGGAAAGAAGATGAGAAAAAGAAAAGGAAGATTAGAAGAAAGGAATTGAGCATAAATTAGAATTAGTTTTTAGTTTGGGTAGAAGTTTTATTGAGAATGTTTTCCCGAGATGCATGCACAGAAGAGAAGTGAAAAATTCCACTTACCAGTTTGCTAACATGAGCTCTCAATTGCACTGGGTCCTGCATAATTTTTTGAAATTTTACTGAGAAGTACAGATTGTAAATCTCACTTGCAACAATAAAAACAATTTCTAATTGCATAGCAAGCAAACTGCCACCAGCAAAGCATTTCACAATTATCAAGCTCAACGCCCCTTCATTTTATGGAATGTGTAAACCGTCTCTCAGTTACTTTTAAACCCAAAAATGTCAATTGTGATGAATCCATCTGGTTCTCTCGATGAATTTTTTTTTTTTGTAGAGCATTTTAGGAAAAGAGCTGTTGAATGACTAGGAAGGGATAGCATTGAGCATAAGATTAAAACTATTTCCCACTGAGATCTCAGTGACCATAGGCCAGCTTTTCATGTCTCATTGCCTATCTCTCCATGAGCCAATTTACCTCCCAGGGATCCTGTGGGTATTACAGGCACACATTCAGATGAAAGCAGGAAACCCTAATTCCAAGAGCATGCAGCGAGCGCTGTGTAATTGTGTGTCTCTAAATGCTCTGAGTGTAGTGGTGGGAGGTGTTACTTCTTTCTAAATAGGTGAGGAATCATAAATCTCCAAGAAGCAGGACAAAATAACCCAATTTGCATAACAAAATAATCTGAATGTCTTTATCCTCACCTTATATAAAAAGAAGAGCTTACAAGATGGCACTTAAAATACGTTAAATTAGAAAAAGAGCTGCATTACATATTTTAAAAATTAGTACATTATAGTTATACATAATATTGGGGTTCATTTTGACATAATCACACAAGCATGGAATATAATTTGTTCCACTTCAGTCCCAGTACTTACCCTTTCCCTCCCCTTCTCCCTCTACTCTCCCACCCCAACTTTTCCCCATATCTCTACTATACTGATCTTCCTTCTATTTATTTATAGATTTTTTTAAAGTTGGTGATATGAACATAAAGGTGAAATCCATTGTGGTATATTTGTATATGTACATGGCATAGTACATGTACATGTATATGGTCAATTTTTTTTAAACATCAGAAATTTATTAGTTGCTCAAAACATTACATTGATCTTGACATATATCATACATTTGATTCAAATGGGGTATGATTACTTATTATTCCCACGTGTATTGCAATCTGTATATGGTCAATTTAATTGTAGTATTGTTCCCTTTTCCTGCACCACCTTCTCCTCCCTCAAACCCCTTTCTCTACTCCACTGATTGCCCTTCTATTTTTATGGGAATAGCCCGTCTACACACCTTTTTTTCCTCTTATTTTGTAAATCTTCCACACGTGAGAGAGGACATTATAACCTTGATTTTCCTGAATCTGGCTTATTTTACTTGGTATGATGTTTACAGTTTTTTTGTTTCCATTTCTCAGCAAATGCCATAATACCATTCTTCTTTATGGCCAAGTAAAACTTCATTGTGTACTTATAACACATTTTCTTTATCCATTCATCTGTTGACAGGAACCTGAACTGGTTCCATGACATGGCTATTGTGAATTGTACTGCTATAAACATTGATGTGGCTGTATCACTATAGTATGCTGATTTTAGTTTAGTTCTTTGGGATAGATACAAAAAATTGGATAACCGGGTTATATGGTGGTGCTATTCCTAGACTCTGAATCTCCACACTGCTTTCAAAGTGATTTACTAATTTGCTGTCCCACTAACAATGTATGTTTGTGCCTTTCCTTCACACCTTCACCAGCATTTGCTATTATTTGTTTTTTTTTTTGATAAATATTTTTATTAGAGCATTATATTTACACATGGTAGTTGGGTTCATCTCAACAAATTTATACATTCATAGAATTAAATTTCAGTTTATCCCCCCCCCCTTTTCTCTTCCTCTCCCACCTCCATTCTCCTTTCCATACTCTGCTGATTTTCCTTTTGATTATTTAGTCTATTTATATTTATTGTTTTTTAACTTAAAGTTGAAATTCCCTGTGGTATATTTATACATTGAAATGGCTGTTATCACTGTAGTATGTGGTATATTTATACATGCACATGACATAATTTTAAAAAATTCATTCTGCATTTCCTCCACTTTTTCATCCCTCTTCTCTCCCTTTCAATCTACTTCCACTCTATGATCTTCCCTATATCTTTATGACATTTGATCCTGCCTTCCTTATTTCCTCTATTTTTTGCTACCTTCTACATTTAAGAGAAAATATTCAATCATGCAATGTCAATTTAGTTCTTTTATCCATTTTAACATTCAATTCTTTTTTTTTTTTTTTTGTAATGGTGAATTGAACGGAGGGGCACTTGGCCACTGAGCCACATCCCCAGCCTATTTTCTATTTTTATTTAGAGACAGGGTCTCACTGAGTTGCTTAGTGCCTCAATTTGCTGAGGCTGGCTTTGAACTTACAGTCCTCCTGTTTCAGACTCCTGAGCCTCTGGGATTACAGGTTTGTGCCATTGTGCCCGACTCAATCCTGGATTTTTTTTTTTTTTTTGAGACTGACTTATTTCACTTAGCATGATGTTTCCCATTTCCATCCACTTATCAGCAAACTCCATGTGTATATTTACCATGGTTTATTATTCCATTCATCTATTCATGGGCATCAGGATTGATTTCATAATTTGACTATTGTGAATTGTACTGCTATATGCTGTATGCTAATTTTATTTCTTTCAGATAAATACCAAGGAGTGGGATAGCTGAATCATATGGGGTTTCCATTCCTAGTTGTTTTTGTTGTTTGTTTTTGTTTTTTAAGATTCTTCATACTGCTTTCCAGAATGGAAAAGTTTGCAGTTCCACCAGCAATGTGTGAGTGTACTTTTTCCCCCACATCCTCACCGATATTTATCGCTATTTGTTGTTGATAATTGTACTGTAGTGAGATGGAATCTTTGTATAGTTTTAATTTGTATCTCCATCACACTAGAGATGTTGAACATTTTTTTTGTATATTTGTTGGCCCTTTCTTTTCCTTTCCTTTCCTTTCCTTTCCTTTCCTTTCCTTTCCTTTCCTTTCCTTTCCTTTCCTTTCCTTTCCTTTCCTTTCCTTTCCTTTCCTTTCCTTTCCTTTCCTTTCCTTTCCTTTCCTTTCCTTTCCTTTCTCTTTCTCTTTCTCTTTCTCTTTCTCTTTCTCTTTCTCTTTCTCTTCTCTTTCTTTCTTTCTTTCTTTCTTTCTTTCTTTCTTTCTTTCTTTCTTTCTTTCTTTCTTTCTTTCTTTCCTTTCTTTCTTTCCTTTCTTTCTTTCTTTCTTTCTTTCTTTCTTTCTTTCTTTCTTCTTTTTTTTGAGAAAAATCCATTTAGTTCTTTTACCCATTTAATGATTGGGTTAGTTGTTTTTTTATTTTATTTTTTGGTGTTAAGGTTTTTGAATTCTTTATTCTGGATGTTAATCCCCTGTCAGAGGAGCAGCTGGCAAGAATCTTCTCCTATTCTCTAGGTGTTCTCTTCATGTTTTTAACTGTCTTCTTTGCTGTACAGGTATTTTAAGTTCGATGCCATTCCACTTATTGATTCTTGGTTTTCTTTCTTTTGCTTTAGGTTTTTTGTTGAAATATTAAGCCTACATTTCCTCTAGCAGTTGCAAAGTTTCTCGTCTCATTCCTAAGTTTTAATCCACTTTGAGTTTACTTTTATGCAAGGAGAATGATAGGGACTTAGTTTCATTCTCTTACATCTGGGTATTCATTTTTCCTATCATCCTTTAAAAAGGCTCTTTTATCCAGTGTACATTTTTGTCACCATGTTGAGTGTCAGATGACTATGTGTATGTGGTTTTGTCTTTGTGTCTTCTGTTCCATTCACCTTCATGTCAATTGTGGTGCCAATATCAGGTGTTTTGTTACTATAGCTCTATAGAATAATCTGAAGTCTGGATTGTGATACCTCCAGCTCTTCTTGCTCAGGATGGCTTTGGCTATTCTGGTCTTTTATTTTTCCAAATGAATTTAGGACTTTTTTTTGTAGTTCTGTGAAGAATGTCATTGATATTTTGGTGGAAAATTCATTGAATCTGTGTAACACTTTTGGTAGCATGGCCATTTGGACAATATTAATTCTGTCTATCCACAAATATGGGAGGTTGTTCCATCTTCTTAGATCTTCTTCAATTTCTTTCTTCAGTACTCTATAGTTTTCATTGTAGAAATCTTTTACCTCCTTGGTCAGATTTATTCCCAAATTTGAAAGTGCTATGAACTTCCCAATTTTAAATTGAGTGGCAATGATGTATAGAGAGTTAAATGACTAGCCCATAGTCAATGACTTATGATATTGTCATGGTTCTAATATTAGGTGTCCCCTAAAAGCTCGTGTGTGAGACAATGCAAGAAACTTCAGCAGTGAAATGAATGGATTATGAATGTCTTGGCTTAATCTGTATATGAATCCCCCTAATAGGGATTAGTTAACTTGATGGTAACTGAAGACAGAGTGTGGCTGGAGGAGGTGGGTCACTCGGGGTGTATCTTAGGGTTTATATTTTGTCCATGGTGAGTAGAGGCATTTCTCTCTCTCTCTCTCTCCCTCTCTCTCTCTCTCCCCATCCTTCCCCTCCCTCCCCCCTCTCCCTTCCTCCACCCCTCACCTCCACCTCCCTCCTTCCTGGTACCATGTCCTGGTCCACTTTCCTCTGCCACAGTCTTCCACTAAATAGAGGGCCTCGTCTCAGGGCCCCAAAGAATGGAGCTGGCTGTCTATGGACTGAGACCTCTGAAACAATGAGCCCCAAATAAAGTTCTCCTCTTGTAATTGTTCTTGTCAATTGACTGACCACAAATTAGTTGTATACTTTAAATATGTGTTCTTGTCATCTCTTTGGTCACAGAAGTGAAAAAACTGACTGAAACAGAAACCATGGAACTTTCATTAGAAGCAAAGACATGTGTTAAAATGTATCTTCACCCAGCATACATTCTAGTGCTCTACCTGCACGATAACCAGGACCTAACCATTGCCTACCACCTTCACTGCTATTGACCTGACCCCAGCATCTATCAACTTTTTTAAGTTCTAAAACAAATTTAATTGACTTATTAATTGTCATTGTTTATGAAGTACAGTGTGATATTTCAATACACATATATGATGTATAATAACTGGATCAGGATAATTGGTATATTAATTACCTCAGATATTTATAATTTGTGTTGGGAACACTAAAAATACTCTGTTAGCTATTTTAAAGTATACAACTAATTTGGGGTCAGTCATAGTTATCCTACTGTGCTCTAGAGCATTAAAAGTTTTTCTTCTTATCCAACTGCCCCTTGCCAGTCCCATTAACTATACTCTCTCCATTCCTCTCCCTCACAATCTTCCCAGGCAACCACTATTTTGCTCTCTACTTCTAGGGGACCAAAGTTTTAGCATCCACATACAAACAAAAACATGGCATTTGTTTTTTCCATAACTGACTTAATTTACTTAATATAATATCCTCTACTTCTACCCATATTTCTGCAAATAACAACGTTTTGTTCTTTTTTTCGGGCTAAGTAATATTGTACTATGTATATGCACAGTACTTTCTTTATACCTTAATTTTTTAATGTGCTCACAGGTTGATTTCGTATCTTTACTGCCTGCAATTTTGAAACTTTTAAGCCAATCTCCTAAAAAAAAACAAAGTTTAAATGTTTTCTTTTATATGTGTAAGCTTAATCACAATAAGGGAAGGGGAGGGGGAGAATAGAAATTCAGTAGTTTAGACAATGGGGAATGGAGAAAAGGAGGGGGGATAAGCAAAGAAAAGGCAGTGGAATAAATCTGACATAACTTGTATATATATATATATATATATATACACACACACACACACACACACACACACACAGTGAATCCCACCAGCATGTACATACATAAGAAGGGGATTCTAACTAGAATAATATATATTCCATACTTCTATAATTATATCAAAATGGATTCTGTTGTCATATATAACTAAAAAGATATATATCCATTGACTAGTCTGCAACAACCCACATGATCTGATCACTCTTATATTTTACTGCCTTATTCACTCCAGTCTAGCCAGATTCATATATTTTCATTCTTTGAAAATGCATCCAAATGCCTTCATCTCTGAGCCTTTGTAATTACCTTTCCCTCTTCTTATTCTTTTTCTAGGTATCCAGCAGTCTTACTCCATTGCATCCTGAAGTCTTAGGTCTTTCTTCAATACCTTCAATACTATTAATCTTTATCCTATTACCCTGAATCATTTTTATCTAAAAGGTTTTATCTCCTAAATAGAAAATATGCATTTATTTTTATTGTATGTCTTATTCCACAAGAATGTAATTTCTGTGAGACAAGAGTCTAGGAATATTTTTTTTTTATTTTTTAGCTCTGTATCTCCAATGCCCAGCATTGTGTCTACCATGTAGTGGGATATATTTTATTGCTGTGACCAAATACCTGATAAGAACAATGTAGCAGAGGGAAAGATTATTTGGGGTTCATGGTTTCAGAGCTTGCTGTCCATAGTCAGCTGACTCCACTGCTCTGGGCCCTAAGTGAAGAGGAGCATCATGGAAGAAGGATGTGGTAGATGAAAGCAGCTCAGGACAGAACAACAAGGAAGCAGAGTGAGCTCCGCTCATTAGGGGAGCATGCCCGCACTGACCTACCTTTTCCAGTCTCACCCTGCCTATCTGAAGTTACCACCCAGTTAATCTATATTGGTGGATTAATCTATTGGTTAGGGTAATTCTCTTATACTCTAACCATTTCACCTATGAATATTCTTACATTGTCTCTCACATGAGCTTTTGAGGGATACCACATATTCAAACCCTAGTGTGGGAACATCATATCATTAGCTAACTGAATAGCACTCCTGTCTTGTATCTAATGGGAAATAATGATAATGCATCAGCAATGCTTCGCTTAGGGTTCTGTGGGGTCATAAGAGATCCTAGAGGGGAAAGTGCTATGCAAACAATAAAATTATCTCCACATGTGAGATGTGTTCATTTCTTTAGTCTATGGTCTGAAACTCTTCTAGATGAAAACTTTGGTTGGGCTTCAAAAGAATGGGGTTGCATTCCCCAGGATAAGTTTGGGGTGTACTTTGTCATATGAGTTGATTCTAAAGCATTAGAATCTGTGGATTTGAACAGACTTTAAAAGTTATATGGCCTAACATCTTATATTGGTATTGAAATTTGCTTCGTTATATTCCTGACAACCTTGAAGTAGCAGGAGGTCATTCACTTCTTCATGGTAATACCTTCTGGAATGCACATTCATGAGAATGTTCTTATCAGTGATTGGCTGATACCTACTTTTCTGTGATATTCAACTAGTATTTTTCATCCTCTTTGGAATCCATATTGGAATATATTCTGTCCTTCTCAGGTTCCTTTCTTAACATCTTCCTTGATCACCAGTTCATCTTTGCTTAGGGTAAACACCACCCCACCAAGGGCTGTAGAAATCTGGGACCTGTTGCTATCTGAATTCTTAAAAGAATGATAATGATACTTTAAACTATTAGTTCAAGAAAAATGTGTGCCAGCTGCTTCTTACCAGGTCCTCATTAATGTGTCATTTCCTTTTGCTACTTTACTGCATCCAAGACAGGGACATGCCAGTTATCAAATAGTTCCTCTAGGTTTCTTTTTTTTCTCTCCTCAAGTGCTCCCCAGTTCAAACCACTTGCTTGCCTACTTTGTTGCTCTGATATCCCCCAACTCTCCTTTCATTATCTGTACGAGCAGAAGTTGTTGTTTACCATCTACTAAAGTAGCCTGATACTATAGTGATTTTCTTGGCTTTGCCTCTAACTGGTTGAGTACAAGTCATGTCTTTTTTTTCTGTGACTAGTTATTCTCTCATGTTGTACAGAAGTGAAAACTTTTCAATGTAAAATTGAATGAGTCCTAGTTTTAAAAATTACAAGACAAAATACTTTGCTCCAATGCTGGTTAAGAATTAACTGGTGCTGGGCATGGTGGCCCATGCCTGTAATCCCAGCAGCTTGGAAGACTGAGGCAAGAGGATTGCATATTCAAAACCAGCCTCAGCAACTTAGTGAGGCCCTAAGCAACTTAGCAAGACACTACGTCAAAATAAAAAAAAAAATAAAAAAATAGGGCTGGCGATGAGGCTCAATGTTTGCATGCCCCAGGTTCAATCACCAGTACCTAAATAAATAAATATTACAAAAGTATTTAAAAAGAAAAGAATTACAGTGAATAAATATTTACTTAGTATGTCCACCAGGGGCCGTACATGGTTCTAGACACCAAAGTGATCTCAAGCAATATAGAATAATCCTGACTTTATCTTAAACCAATTGATTCTTTCTCTCTATATATAACTTATATACTTGTAAAACAAGATAGTTGTTAAGTTTTAGAATTAATTTTACATGGATGAATAAAATGTGTTGATTACTGTATTGGAAACTTGAAAGTCGCACAGCTTCCTTGTGGCTAACTTTTTTGGAGAGGAGCAGAGTATTTAGAATTAGATTGCCCAGATCTGAAACTTGGTTTCTTTTTATTAGGCAGATGAGAAAAAGACAAGCTATTTTATATCTATGTTTCTCAGTTTCTTTTTGTTTGAAGGTATATATTTCAGTAAAACCACCTTGTAAGTTTTATGTAAGGATAACTGAGATACTACATACCAGGCTTTCTCCCTCCAGACTCTGTATGCAATAAGTATTCATTACCTGGTGGCTCTTACGACAGTTGTTGATGCCCTTAATTCCTTCATATCTTGCAGAGTCTTTGCTGTATTTCCTTAGGTATTTTTTTTCTGCCTAAACTTGTATTTCACATGGGATTTACTATTACTATTTCAGTGCACTAAAATCCCAAGATAGTTAAGAATAGAAGAAATGTTAGCTTGTGTTTCTGATTTTGGAAGACCTGTGGTGAAGATGATGGTGTCATGACTTGGATATGGAGGTTTAATTCCTGAATGTTATGGTAGCTTAGAATGGTTTAAATGGGCAAAAATGCTTTCTTTTATTGTTGTTCGCAGTAAAGATGACTGATACAGAGGAAATAAAAAGTGGCAAGATTCCTTTTTGCTTTTCTTGTCTCAGGATAGGAAAACAAAGGCAATAGAACCAGTTTCCATGCCCTGAAACTCCAGTGACAAAAAGCCTGTTCAGGAGTGCTAACTTTTACCCAATTGCTTCCGGAGACAGAGCCAGTGCCACGTAGAGTAAAGTAAGTAATGTCATTAGTTGGTGGCCAGATAGACTAGTAATTGAGGCTAGTTGAAATTCAGTGGGGAGACAGAACACTAAAATATATAAAATTACATAAAATATATTGTATTTGAGTCCTAGACTCATGCCTGCTAGTTTGTAGCCTCAGACAATACATTTAGAGAACTAATGGACGAATGTAAAAATGCACATATAATTCCTTGAAAGGTCACTAGAATGACCAGCTTCACAAACTACAAATTATAAAAATTACAGTAATTATAATATGTATTGTTATCAGGGTAGGATTCAGCACCTAGGAGAGCTCCCAGTGAGTGAACCACCAAAGTAAACTATTATTCTTATCTTGGGCCGTGGTCCATTGAATTGTTGTGCCTACCAACTGTAAGTCAATGATAAACTATAGAAGTACAGTGGGGAACACAGCATGTACCATCTTGTCCTCATGAAGCTGTAGACCTCAAAGGACCAGCACTCCTAAGTTGTGTCAAACATCTCCTTGAAAATAGAGTCATTGCAATACTTCTTGAAGGACTATACATTTAAAGTCTTATAGAAGGGATTTCCATACCCTTTGGCCACTTAACAATATAACCTTTAAAGTCTCTTGTATATTCAGACATTCATGTGTATATTCAGATATACACATCACATATATTCATGATTATGAATATGAGGAAAAGTGAAGGAATAAAAACGTAAGTAGAGAATATATTTATGCCATAATGTTACTTCTACCATACTCTATTAGCCAGAGGAGTTCACAAGCCTGCTTAGAATCAAGGGAAAGGGACAAAGACCCTATATATTGATGATGTTGTCTGGTGGGAAAGGATTATATTGTAGAAAAGCATGTGGTGTGTGATATGACAGTTTGACAATAGTTAATTGTCAAGTTTATTTTTAATTTTTATAATCATTTTATGTATGTATGTATATATGTGTATATACATAAAACTGCAGCTGAATTTGCTTAAATGTTTTAATGTATGGGATTTATGGGAGAAAAATATTCTATGTATAGGACAGGTTCTCTTGTGATTCAGAGATTCTATATTGGTTTCAGATGCTGACCGCTTTGGAACTCAAAGACTCAGAAAATGTTTGAATGAATATAAATTGAGATGCCAAGGTCTTCCCAAGCATTGTGGACAGATTTAAAGTACAGATTTTATATTTAATAACAGCTTCTAGTTACTTGGTTTCATGCAGAACTAAATCAGAAGGCAGCTCAGGAATGCTGGAATGCTAGAGATGGCTAATATCAGTTTGGGAAAAGCAATTATTCAGGCATTTTGCAAGCTGGTGATTAAACTGTTGGTAACTGAAACTGGCTATAATGAAGGTATGTACATGATTAAAATGGACACATACTACAAATAAGTTTCCTGTCATGCTGGTTTGACAGAATACTGCTTGAACCATGGAAGATTCTTTTCCTCAGTGAGGTGACATGACCACCACAAGCCTACAGAAGAATTTCACATTACTGGTGAAATATAACCACATATACAGAGAAACAATGAGTGGCTGCAGTTACAAATCGGACTTTAAGATAGTTCCTATATTATTTCAATCAATATATGCTTAGGTTTTATTATGCAAGTCAGGGTAGTGATTAATATGGCAAATATCTAATACATCGGTTTTTATGCCCTGAAAAGTTTTATATAGGATTGAATGTCCCTAGAGCAGACTAGAAAGATATCAACTCAAGATTGTGTTGATATTTTGTGAAACTATCTAGACACCATAAAGGAAATGCATCCCAGTATCCTAGTGGGGTTAGATCAAATATCCATATCTCAAACTCTGCATAGAGTCAGGGTTCTTAGAGGTTAGACAATGCCAAGTGAACTTGGGCAATATCTTGTCTAGGATATCAGTATGTATCATAAATGTCTTCCAGACACACAATCATACAGTGGTCTAAAAGATCATAGAATTCATGGTTCAAAGAAAATGATGAAATTCCTGTTTTGCATTGGTAAAGCTGAACATTGCATTTTTTTAAAAGGGACACTAGGTATTAAAATTTCAGTCTTCCTCTCTGCTCTATCCATTTTCTGAACCAGATTATACATTTTAAATTAGTTAGGTATGAATGGTAACTTTTTTTGGATAAATTTTTCTAATAAGTTCCCTATTAGGCTGCTGAATAGACTGAATAACCAGTAGTTTTTGGAAAAGATAGTGCTCTGCATCATATTAATAAATGTATTTAGATATGTGAAGAGGAATCATTGAATACACATTTAACATTTCTGCCTATAAAGTCTCAACATTCCCTTGTCTTCAATTTTAGCAGTGTGATTTTAGTATAATTGTTATTCTTTTCTTTTTTGTTTTTCTTTATAGGATTCACATTTTGGGGCACAAGGTGTATAGTCTGACATGTGCATGCTATTGGTGTTATGTTCTTAGCCTAAAGAGCCTGACCATAAATCTTAAAGTCATGACACTTCCTGGAAAGGATTAGTGCAGTTTTCACCTGTGATCCCATTAGCTTCAGTTCAACTATTGTTAATACCAGCAAGTGATAACATTTTGTCACTCACTCTCTTATATCTCTTTTCTGTTTTTTTCTCTGCTCATTGACCATTTACCTTTTATGTTGAACCATTTTTTTATTTGTTCTAATCAGTTATATGTGACAGCAGAATGCTCTTTGATTCATTGTATACAAATGGAGGACAATTTTTTACTTCTCTGGTTGTACACAAAGTGGAGTCACACCATTCATGCACTCTATACATGTACCTAGGGTAATGATGTCCATCTCATTTCACCATCTTTCCTACCCCCTTTCTCCCTCCCTTTCTCTCCCTTACCTTTGCCCAACCCAAAGTTCCAATCCCATGTCCCCCCCACCATTATATATTAACATCCACTTATCAGAGAAAATATTTTGTTCTTTGGGGATTGGCTTACTTCACTTAGCGTGAATTCTCCAACTTCATTCATTTACCTGCAAATGCCATTATTTTATTCTCTTTTAATGCTGAGTAATATTCCATTGTGTGTCTATACCACAGTTTCTTTACCCATTTATCTACTGAAGGGCATCTAGATTGGTTATGTTGAACCATTTTTATTGTAATTATTATGAAATTTTATTCTTAAATATGTCTGATATATATCTTAAAATAGGCACTAAACCCAACTAATTACAATATCTTTATCACACCTTTAGGAAATTAATAGCACTACCCCAACATTTTCTAAGATCCAGACTATATTCAAGTCTTCCCAGTTTCAGTATATCCACCCCCAAATTTCATTTTTTATAAAAATAAAAAACCCCAAATCTAGTAAAGACTCATAGACTTTGTGAACCTTTTATTACTTTTATGCTGAGGGATCATGAAAGAGAGAGGGACTGACATAACTGGAGGTCACATTTTAGTGGGTTATGCTTTGAGCAAGAGAGAATTAGGCGGCCAAGAGCCTTCACTGCTCCAGAGAGGACATAGTCTGGATGTTGAGTCATGTTTAAATGAGATAGGAATAAGGTAGAGAAAATATCCAATTGAGAATTCCCAGTTTATGGAGACCTGAAGAAAATGCAAACCTTTACTTTGAGAACATTAGGTTATCCTCAGTGTTCTTTGCTCTACAGTGGATCTTTCTGGGATTTCATGGCCAGTGTTTGTTACTGTCACATAATCTTGAAAAAAAAAAAGTGTTTTCAGTCTTTTCTACCTGGGAGTCCCTGGTCTGTTTTTGATGCACCAGTGGAGTCTTACTGGATAAGATGGGGGTTTCACCATCTTGATCTTGATGAACTTCCCAGCTATCGGGTGCCTATTTCTCCATAACCAACTCCCTTCCTGGCTAGAGTGATAGATGGAAGCAGTGGAAAATTAGAGAGTCTGTGGAAATGGTTCCCAAATCCCAGTGATTATTTCTCTAATCTCTTAGAATGTGCTTTTTGTGCTTCTTCTCTTTAAATAAGGGTATATGACATCTTAGTGGTGTCGACTAT
The DNA here is from genome assembly GCF_045843805.1 of Urocitellus parryii. Lineage (NCBI taxonomy): Eukaryota > Metazoa > Chordata > Mammalia > Rodentia > Sciuridae > Urocitellus > Urocitellus parryii. Next base: position 22,414,399 of record NC_135543.1, on the reverse strand, counting down.
ATCCATTATTATCACCAAGGCAGTCCTTGGCTATAGACCAAGGTCCAAGGTGCTCTAGAGTCTGACTTGCATCTTAGAGCAGCTTAAACTCTCCTGATTGTACCCAGGGCTCTCTAAGAAAGGTGAGTTAGTTTCTGGAATGAAGACTGCTTCTGGGTCCCAAGGTCATGTTTATCTCTCAGTGTGTCATCTCAACTTCTCCCTAGAAGACAGTCTTGGTTCCTGAAAATGTTCATGAATAGTCATGATGTTTCATGACTAGTATCTGCACTTTAAAAAGGTATAAGTATATTAATTAGGCTTATTTGAGAGAAAATGTTTATCTCAGTCCTAGGATATTTAACAATCAGAGTTTTAGTCTTAGCACCACCCATAACCTTCTTGATTGGACAAAGATTCAGAAATTCCTTGGTCTGAAGGAGTGTTTGGGCATAAATAAGACTGGGTGTTCTCTTTTCTCTGTGAAGTGAGAATTTTCTTTCTTCATTCTTAGGGTGATGTTGCTGTGATCATCTTCCTTACTTCCCAATATTGTATATATAAGGGGATTTTTATCAGAATTATCCCACAAAAATAGTTTTTCTTTAGGCCATATTAAGCCAGTATCTCAACCTCCAAAAATAATGCAGAAGTAATATCATGCCATAGTTACTAAGTAACAGAAAGATAAACTGGTATATTCTTATGGAAACAGAAATATTGGGTTTGTTATAATTCCATGGTAATTTTGACCCCTATCAAGGTACATAAGCCCCTCTCCTTCTTTAGAATCTGATTGGTCTGAATTGCAAAAAGCTATCAGCATTCACATAATTGCAGTGATGAAGGAGTTAACTGAACCAGAAGCTGACAAGTGAGATTCTGGCAGCAGATGGTGTTGTCAAATAGAGGTATAATTGCATTAAAAAAATCTCTTCAAAATAGTTTCTCAAGCTTTAGGTAACTTAGATGACATTTAGCAGGCTCTGAAAATCACTTAAATGGGTACAGAAATAAAAGAATTACAGAGGAAAATGTCACCATCTGAATTTGTCTTGAGTCTTATTGAGTAGAGACATCTGAGTTCTTGTTAATACTTAGCAACTATTTACAGCCCATGGAATAGAAGTGTCAGTGTTGCATTAAGTTTAGCTCATTTATTGGGGAAGATCTTTGTGGCAGAATACAGATTTAGTGCTCTAAAATATGAAATCTATTGGAAAATAAAAAGTATAAATTATTTTAAGTTCAAACCTAGAAAAATTCACTGGAGCTTTTAGAGAGAGGTAATTAATGCAATTGGAAACTACAGAAAAATAGCCCCTTGTTTTTTCATTGTAGAGTTTGTCACTGTTACTGAATATGGCACAGCAAGAATTAAATGTAAAGTGCTTTCATAACATTTGGAAGCATTGCAGATATCAATGGAGAACCTAATATTTTGAGGGTTGGGAGCATATAGTACATAGTACATATTCTGAGGAATATACCCCAGAAAAATTAGTTGCAGGACAAAACTTCAGCCTTAAATATAATTAGTTGTATAGGTGAGGAATATGAACCCAAAATATGAGCTGGAGTTAGATCTCTTGCCTAGCTTTTCGATGCAAATTCTTTGAAATTATGCAAAATCTAAAATATCTCATTGTCAAGTTTATCAGAGAGAAGTAGAAATAGACCAGTCATCTTACTACAACCACAAGTATAAGACAAGTGCTGAATGTGAAATCCCAGAAAGGCAAGAGATATTACAGATGAAAGGATGGTGCTAGAATCTAACCATTTGGGATTAAACCCTGACTTTAGTCCTTATTAACTTGAAATATATTTGCTTAACTTCCCTAGCTTTGTTTCTTCCTTTGGTCAAGTGTACAGTCTCTACCAAGAGCTTTCTCGCAAAAAAACTGTATTAATAAATGCCGAAAGGGGCATGTGTTTTCTCTAAACTCTTGGGGCCACCTCTTTGATTTTTCCGGTTTTAGCTTACCATAACTTCTGTAACAGCATTTGCATTCTGACTTGTGACAAATACTATTTTAGAGTCATTGGGTCTGCTAGATCATAAGTAGCAAAGTTACTTATCTTGGAGTTGTTCCGATGAAGAACATTTTGTTATTTTTTAAAATTTTAGGCCTAAATGTGATCCCTGGACCAATAGCATCAGTATCACATAAAAAGTTATCAGAAATGCATGTTATTGAACCAATCCCAGAACCGAATCAGAAACTGCAGAGGTGTGTTGCATCTGAAATCCTTTCCAATCAGAAATCTGTTTCCCCGTGATTCTGATATATACTTGAGTTTAATTTTTTCTTGTCCAGATTTTTGGGTTGTCAGTTTTGTACCATCTATTAAATGGGTCAGAAATGAAGGTACAGGTATAGTATATTTTGCCAAGGAGATGCATTAAGATGGTAGAGTATCCAAGTTACACTATGAAGGGAAGGACAAGTAGTATACTTCGCTGACATAGACCAGATCATTTCTCCAGACAGTCTGCTGAAATGGCAGGCCCTTGCATTCTCACCGGACTATCATCTCCTACTTGCCAGCATGTCAGACCAAGGCACATAGGGGATGATTAGTTACTGTTTCTTGATGATCTCTTAGTGTGAGGTTATCACCTTATTTGGATAAATATGATGCTTTGTGGGTATAGTGAGATTATGAGGATGACTGCAAACTAGTTTATATACAGACCCAGATAGCTGGCATAATCCTGAAAGATGATGAGAGTGGTCCATCATCTGTCTTTTTCGTGGGAAATCGCCTGGCATTACACCGTGCAGCCTTTCTCGCCTCTGGAAGATGTTAACATTTCCTCTGAAACAAGAATACCAATGTGAACTGTGACAAGTCGCTACTAGCTCTGTATGTAGGAAATAATAATTTCCTATAATTTTCGAGATCCTGGTGCTCTTCACAATGGAATATTTTTCAATGTATTGTTGGAGGAAGAAGTTGGGAAGCATAAGGCAGGGAATGGGTGTCTCATATTGATAAATTCATTCCTACTCTCCTTCTCTCTGAATTCTGCATTCCTTATTGTATATTATAAAGGAATTTTTAGTATCTTGATTTCACTTACTCTGGACCAGTGTTGAATACAGGTTTGGGTTGACCAACTGATATTAAAAATCAAATAATCGGAACCATTTCCAGTGGCTAACGCCAGTACTACCAGTAATTGAACTGTTACTGATATAGCCACCCAAATCCATTTTCTCTTCCTTTTTCTGCTGTCCTCAAAATCCATTCCCTACACATACATGTTCTTAAGATTTTGAATTATCCATATTTTATAAGATTCTATCCTGGACTAAGTGTTTTCCTTCAGGGTCTGATTTCTCATTTTATCCCTGTGGCACCTTAGTTATGTGTTTGCATTTGGATAGAACATGATGAGATTTGGATCCCTTTTCTAAAATAGATGTCACAATCTGAGTCATTGCAGGGTTATCCAGCAAGTGACAAACTGCTTTAAAATGAAGGAAGAAAAAGTTACCTCTCTGCCAGGGAAATTATAGCAGATGTGGAATGGCAGGACATCATGTGGTTCACCTCTGCCATATTCCCCCATTCTCCTTCTCTAGATTCCATTTTTTTCCTTTCGGTATTTTAACTTTCCTAAAGAGACTCAGTGAATTGATCTGACATATTTCAGCAAGCTGCAGGATCAAACACTGAATTTGACTTTTCAATTTTAACCCTGAAGCTGCAAGAGATATTATTTTAGTACAGCCATAGAGAGCTCCTGAAATTTTTTGGTGGGGAGGTGTGGGGGGAGCCTGTGCCTTGAGCCAAGCATCTGGTGTTTTGATGTTGTCCTCCTATTTCTTTGAGTTGTTTAGCTCTGAAGTATTCCCCTGATTTTACAGTTCTAGAATTGTTCTACCTCTTCATTTAGGTGTTATAATAGAAGACAGGTGGTTCTCTCAAGCTTTGTCTCCAATGGATACACTATCTAAGTGACCATAGAAGATAACTTACAATTCTTCATTACATGCCCTGGGCTGCCAGATTTATGAATCAATATTTTTCCCAAGGTCCTATTTTGCCCTTTTCCTGAGGACTTGTTACATATATCAATTAGGTTTCTTAATTAAAAGCAACATAAATCAATATAAACTGACTTAATCCTCAAAAGAATTAACTAAAAGACAGTTTTCTAGAATTTCTAGAAGGTTCAGGGAACCAGGCGTACCAGCTCAGTTAGTAATAATATGGAAATAATATTATTGCTGCTTATCCAAAGGACATGGGAACGCATTGCTTTGAACCACTTTCACTGATATCTTAGGAAAGTGATTCTTGCTGTTAAGAAGTGAAATTCCCACTTCACACCCAGGCTTTGGTCATGATTTGAATAAGAGGTATGACCCAAGAGAAAGAAGATCCATGGGCAGAGGAAATAATGCAGAATTTAAAAAATTGGCCTCAAATCAAAAGATTCTTACATTACTAATATCATGGAAGAGAAAATTGGCAGGCAAAAAATGTGTTGATTGTTTTAAAATTATTAAAACGAGGGTATGTCCATGCCCAGAATATAGGGTGCCCCTTTGTCACTGACTATCTCAAAAGATACAGAGAACCCATATCATAGGAAAAAAGGCCAGGTAGGGGATCTGGAAATGTCTTTTTAATCTTAGCTGAGCAGGGCATGGAGTCACTGATCTTACCAATATTTGTGACTGTCCCAAAACACAGAAGTTCATGATGGTTTACCATCTAATACCATTTCTTGACCCAGCTTTCTAGTGGGTTGGTTCATCTGGGGATTGCCTTGACTAGAGCATTGAACCTGTTTGTGACTGACAGCCCAGTAGCCCATTGAGATTAAATCTTGAAAGCCAGGGTCTATTGGATAATTTCAACCATCATTTATAACTTTAAAAAATGCAGGTACTCTGGTCAGAAATACCCAGTTGCATTAGATTGTAATGTAATTAAAATTTGTATTTGTAGAATAGCAGTAATGTGTGGAGTAGTTGTGATGATGGTGATTCTTGTCTCAATTGTGTTCTCTGTGGGTTGAGGCAGCTGTGGAGTCTAGGAAGTGAGTGTGAGAGTTCTTGCCCAGTGTTTTGACTGTGATGTTATTATCCAAACACTTGGGAAGGTTTCCTTAAATAAATGCTCCGGAGTGACTCGGCATTCGTTAGGTGAAAATACCTTTTATCTGTGGGCTTCAGAGCCACATGTATGAGGCCGTACTTCCTTTTAGAACACGTATGAATAAAATTCTGATGTTTGCCTATAATAAGCCAATCAAGACTTCTGAAAGCTTTGCATTGTTACCAGGCAATTTACATCTTCCATATCGACTTTTACCTTATATGAGACACCAAGACTCTTTATTGAATGCTATTTCCCAATTTTAGCTGGGTGTATGAGTACATGCACTATATACATGTATATATACATATATGTTTATATTTGTATTAATATACTTTTATTTTTAGCCATAGGATTTTAACCCCCAGATTCTGTGTTCTTGGCATAGGGGACTATTGCATCTGTCTTCTACCTTGTTTATGGAACACTGGATAGTATTTAGTCTAGTGTGGTCATCTCTTATAAGCCAGAATTTGTATTTTGTGTCCATATGGAAGTCATATGGAATTCTAAAAGAAAATATTAAAAGTCTTTAATATTCTTCCATTCTGGGAGTTTAATAACATAGTGCTATCACCTGTTTGAGATTGGAAGTAAATTGTGAATAGTATGGTTTATGGTTGGAAGATCCTGGTTTGAGTCTTGGTTCTGCTATTTATCAGTCATCTAACTGTGAATAAGAAATGCAACTACTTGGAGGTTTTGTCTGTTCATTTATAAGATGGAGTAAATCAATTTTCCTCTTGAAGGTTATTGAGGAAACAGAAAGCCTATGGACATTGCCTAACATGGTGGCATTTGGCATACAGTAAACATTATTATAATAAAATGCCTGAACTAGAAGGAATCTTAAGAGTCAGTAATGTAGACCAACATTCTCTGCAGATGAAGATTTAAGGCCCAGAGACCTAACAACAACAATAACAACAAAACCCAAAACAAAACAAACAAAAAACTTTTCAATTTTTGCCTAACCCAAAGATAGGCTTGGAACTAGACTCCAAATAGTCAATTTGCATGAAATTTTAAGAAATCCATGTTATTATCAGGAAGCATATGAATCATGCAGTATTGTAAAATGGAAGGGTTTTTTTTTTTTGTACATTTCCTGAGTTGGAAGAAAATTCTGTAGCATTAGCAAAGCTTCTCAAATCAGACATCTCCTTTTGGATTTTGGAGAAGATATTTGCTACTTGATATATAAGCTATTTGTAGGATTTTCAGTGAGCCTTCAACTTAGTAATATTAGTAAGTCTGAGTTAATGGTTATTAAACAAAATTTTGGGGCATAACTTATGTACCACAAATTCTCCTCTCTTTAGTACACACTTCAGTGATTTTTTTTTTTTTTGCAAGTACTCCAAGTTGTGCTACCAGCATAACCCAGTGTTAGGGCACCTCCATGAAGTCATCAGAATCCTTCCCAGCCCTGAGGAATCACCAATCCATTTTCTGTCTCTGTGGTTTACTTCTCTGGGCGTTTTCGTTAAAATGCATTTATACCATGTGTGGCTTTCATGTCTGGCTTCTTTCATTTGCCATGATGTTTTGGAGGTTTATCCACATTGTAGCTTGCTCAGTGTTTTGCTGAATTTTATTCCCAAATCCCTTGGTTGGCTTTTGATAGGGGTTCTGTTGATGTTACAGGGAAATGGGGGCCAATAAATTATTTCCACCTCTCCAAACTTGCCACCTGACAAGGCTGACTCTACAGAGTTGCCCACAGAGCAGCTTCCCACAGGGAATTCACCAAGGTCGAGTCCTCTGGCCCTCTTCCCAGGCTGCGGGGAGGAAATGTTTACATCCTTGTCTCTGATGATTATGCCACTAAATGCTTGGAAAATTGCCCAAGTAGGAGGCGGCTGCTCGGATTCCAGCAGGTTAATGACGGCCTTGAAGTGCACATTGGTGAGGGGCAGTGACACACCTGCCATTGAACAGGGGGTGGTTGGGGAAAGGAGTGAGTCCTCATGGGAGGCTGAGGAATGAGTTGTGTAAGTGTCCTAGTGGGAGGTGGCCCTGGTGGGATGGGGCAGGTGTGTGTTCTGACTTTGCTGGTTGTGAGAGTGCAGTCGTCTTAGCGTTTCAGTGTGCAGGTTTGGAAGTCAGTCAGAACTGGGTTGACGGTGACTCTGGGCCAACTGTGAAGCCAACTGTGTCTTTAGTTCCTTCATGTGCACACGTCATGTCCGTCTCATAGAGTCATGAGACTTAAATAAGATGATAAAGATGAGTGCTTCGTGGAACGTCTAGCATCTAGAAAAAATTCCCTAGATGTTAACTCTAATCTTTGACTCCCTGCTACTAGAAAGTCATGCCTAGTCTTCTGTTTTTGTTAGTTCCCTTTCTAATTATCTAGAATTTATAAAATACTATTTTTGCAAAATAATAAAAATTTCAAGGGATTGACAGAAACAGCATTACGCCCTAGAACGAATTTTCTTTCCTTCTGGTCTTTCTTTACCTTGCCCTTTTTCCTTTTATCCCTCCCTTCCATCTTTTCTTTCTTCATTTCTTCTTTATAAGTATAATTCCAATAACTAATATTTATGTTGCTTATTAAATATTATGAAGTGTCTTTCATAACCTTGCTGTGTTCAATTCTCACAGCAATTCTGGAGTTATTATCTCTTTTAGACCTGAAAATAATGTGATCTGCCAAGAGTCACACTGCTCAGAAATGGTAGATACCACCAATATCACTAGGTATTGGGATTTGGGGATTCTATTAGTTTCCAAGGGCTGTAATAAAAATTACCACAAACTAGGTGTTTAATACAACCTAGTAGCATTTTACAGGCTTTCTTGGCAGTAAAACCTAAAGGAGTAAAGGGGGCTGAGTGGGAAGTTCACAGAAAAGGAAATAGGAAGTCAGATAATAGAAGGGACACCAAGGGAATAAAATGGGTACAGGCAGCCTTAGGAACCCTTTAGGTCTGTAAGAGGGACACAATGATTTATATGAATCCCAAGGAAACTGCCTGAGAGGGCTGGGACTACACCTGCCATGGTCATGGCTGAGCCCCTCATGTAGGATACTATCAATATTTAGCAAATGCTCAATAATGGTAAGCAGAGGTGATAAAGGGAAATTCCGAGGTTCTAGCACATCCCAGGACAGGAAGGAGCAGGTTGGGTTAGTATGCAGATGGGCCTGAACCGTAGGTGCAGTGGAGGATGCTGACCAGGGCCAGAATGTCTGATCAGCACACTCACATTGGCCAGATGGGCTCTGAACGGGGGATAGCCCAACTCGTCTTTGCCGGTCATGGCATAATTTCAGAGTTTCTCCATTTGACTTGTTCATAACATGTTATGGTTGAGATATGAGATGTCCCTCTAAAGCTCAAGTATGAGACAATGCAAGAACGTTCAGAAGTGAAAGGATTAGATAAGAGTCGTCACTCAGTGAGTTAATCCACTAATAGGAATTAACTGGCTGGTAACTGAAGGCAGGAACTATGTAGCTGGAGGAGGTGGGTTAGTAGAGGTGTGTCTTGGAAGTATATATTTTGTCCCTGGTGAGTAGAGTTCTCTCTGCTTTCTGGTGACAAAGCCTAAGCTGCTTTTCTCAGGCTCGCCTTCTACCTTGACATTCTGTCTCACCTCAGGCTCAGAGCAGTGGAGTTGGCCAACTATTTTCTGACACCTCTAAAACTGTGATCCCTAAATAAGTTTTTCCTCTTTTAATTGTTCTTCTCAGGTCTTTTGGCCACAGTAATAAAAAAGCAGATTAAAACATAGCACATGGTCCTGTCTGTGCCCAATACTCTCAGAGGCCAACTCTCTTTCTCTCTTTCCCATCAGTGCAGATGTGGTTCTATGTATCAGACTCGCTATTTTCATCCCAAGTTGAGCTTTGTCTCCTGCTCTGTTCTAGCCATGCATAGCTGGAGTCTTGAGATGACTCATGCCCAAGGTGCCTTACCTGGATGCCTTTACCTGGATATGCCTGAACCCAGGGATTGGATCTAGGGAGATACGGATGGAATGAAGAATAATGGTGTACACATTCAGGCCCATATATTAGAGGAATAGACACAAAGCCTGTTTCTAAGGGAAGAGAAAAGAAGAAACCACCCAGTTTTGTTTTGTGAAAAGTAGTCTGTATATTCAAGCACACTATGGATTATTGTGAGCTTCTGTCCACCATCCCTTTCATGTTGAAACAGCAAGGTATCATCAAAAAACAAAATATAATTCTTGAAAGCACCACAGAATGTCTAATGAGAAATGTCTTCTACTCTCCAATTTATTCATTCATTCAATAATCATTCTTCAGCAGCTACTGTGTGCTAAGTGCTGGGCTTCACACAAGCAAATAGGAAAGAGGACACAGAATTTATTCTCCTCCTCCCCCACAGAATCTAATACGTTATGGCAACTTACCCACTCTGTACACCTAAGTATCATCCCTGCCCCCAAATGGAAAGGGATAGAGGGATCCACCACAGTGGGAGATTCCAAAGCTGAGTTTGAATCTTGCCATGTTGTGGCTTCCTTAGTAGGTTGACCCAAAAGGAGGCAGGGAAGAGGGTGTTACAGTCTAAAATTCTAGGTCAAAGTCTGTCTTCTCTTCAGCCCAGGAGTGTGGGTTACAATCTGAAGGCTCACCTGTACCTACAACGACTCTTCAAAACTTGCCCCGATGATTGGTGGGAGCATGGGATTGGCTGTCCTGTAATAAACTCAGCTGATGAGTCTTCAAGTCATCCTGGCCTGAAGGAGCCTTCCTCAACTGTGTTTCCCTGCTCCACCCTCTTTAATGCAGGAGATCTTATTCATAAATGGATAAGCTGCTGGTAGAGATTTTCTTCTGTCTAGAAACAGGAGGGGAAGGGCCTTTCACAGATTTTCAGTCACTGAAACCACAAAGTAAGAGCAGATTCAGACTCATTCCCTGGGACCCAGCTGGGGATTCTCCCTATACATTTGTCCCTTCCCTGTTTGCTGAGACAAAACCCCCACAGCCCTAACTGATCAAAACCCAGAGCTCTTCCATCTTCACTGCTTCCTCCTGCTCATTTCCTTTTACCTTTGGCTTTTAATTCAGTTCATGCCCGATGTCTCTCATTTGCTCAGCATTTAGAAAGGAGAGCTAAGATGCAGTCACTACTGTTCTTAGATTGGTTGCATTATTTGGTATGAGGCAGAAAGGTCTCTCTCTTTCCTTCTGGTACTACTGACATTTGGAAAGTCAGGAAAAATTGCTCCCACTAATAAGCCTCAACTACCCAAATTCTACAACATTCACATCTATTTATATTATATTTGCGTGTAGGTCCTGTTAAAAACATTTTGCTGAACTATAAATATAATGTGATAAAAATAAGCTTTGGAGCCAGAGAGATCTCAGGTTATGTTGTAGGCCCACTGTTCATTAGCTGTGTAACCTTGACCTCTTTGAGCCACAGTTCCTTTAAGTATGAAAGGGCTGTTGTGAGAATTTAACTAAAGCAGCACAATGCAGTAGCAAGGCAGGTGCCTCCCTTCTCTTTGTCTCCTAGGAAGAGGAATAGTGTTTCATCCACTTTGTGTCTTTTTTAGAGCTTTGATCCTGGCTTTACACAAGAAAGATAGAGTTGGGTCCTTGTTCAGTAACACAAATGAGTAAATTGATGAATTTCAGGACAGGGCAAAGAAGACTATAGCCAGGCACAGGAATTTGGGTAGAAATCAGAGCTAAAGGAAAGTCTTTCTTTATGGAGTCATGCAGGACACTTCTGAACATGAACTTGAAGGATAATGAGCCCAGAAGTTCTAGACCTTGATGGTGGCGAGTTAGTGCTAAGTTAATGTCACCCATTGTGCTACAACTGTGTCATACCCAGAGCTCTTTTCTGGGTCCAGCTCTGCTGAGCCATAAAGTAGGTTTATCCAAGACATTATACCTTTCTGATTCTAGGTATTGCTTTGATATTGGTAATTCCAGCTACTAAGGTCAAATGCAAGGTTAGTATCCCATGACTTGATCTCAAGTCCTTGCCTAGGACTCCATCTCCTTCAGAGAGATTCTGCTTCTTGACCACATAGATCCCTTTTCTAGGGGCTAAAGCAATAGGGGGGACTACCATGGAACTGCATAGGGCTCCACAAATTATAGACTCATATAAAATATAAAATTTTAGAGACACTTGGTTACCTCTGTCATTCGGATCTAGCATAACCTAGAATTCTCAACATTTACCCTTTTGATTATCCCTGTTCAGGCCCTAAGTGGAAAGTTTCTCCACACCTTTTGCACTGTATCTTCAAAACAAAAGGATAATACAAAGAAATACTTGAAGATTTATTAGTTGTGATGTGACTGGTGTCATAGACGTATTCTGCTTTGGCATGCAAGAAGGATTTGAGCAGAGGTGCTTAGGTAAGAGAAAAGACAAATTAATTTGTCAAATCCTTCCTCTCAGACAGCATGCATGCAATAAATTCTTTCCTAATGAACCATCATTTCCCAAGAGTGCCAAGTGTCCATTTCCTCATTTCTCTTTGTGGTCTAATCTGTAGATTCAGAAGCACTCAAGGATGTATACAATATCTTTAATCATCGTTTAATAGTTATATGATGGAATAGGAATGCTTTTTATAATACTGAACAACTTATTTTAAAGTTGTTTCAAAGTAAATTTAGATGTGATGTGCACCAACCATGATGCCAATTCTTTACATCAGTCTGTGGGTCTAGGCGTTGCGTTAAGTGACAGTGAAAACCATAAGTCATAGCAAATAGTATATTGAAATTACAATATGACATTTATGCTGTGTAGTGATTTATTCCTGTGATCCAAATAATATTAAACAAGGTTTATCCAAGACATCATTCCTTTCTGAATCTAGATATTGTTCTGGGATTGGAAATTCCAGCTACCAAGGTCAAATGCAAGGTTAATACCCCATGACCTCAATAGCGAGTGCCTTTGTCAATTTTGTACCCCAGGTACCTTACTCACCTCACCCTCATCATATCCCTGCTTTGAAGGGTCAGTTACTAAGCATTTCTTACTTTGCTAGCCATCCAGTCCCTGTGGCAACTACTCGGCTCTGCCAACATAGCACAGAGGCACCATTGACAATATGTAAGTGAATGTTCAGAGCTGTATTCAATAAAACTCTATTTTCAACATCAGGCAGCTGGAGTGATTTGGCCCATGTTATTACTTGCTGGCATGTAGTTTAAGTCACAAAGGCTTTCTTTTTTATGTCTTACCATTGTGGGTCACTGTGGTTTCTTCTCTGTATTTCTTCTTCTGAAACCCAGGTGGAACTGTCATCACCTTGAGTATTGGTTGTTGCTGTGCAAAAGGAAGGAAAGGCCTTTTAATTTGCCTTAGTGATTAAGTGCTTGGAGCCAGAAGGAGCACACATTGTTTCAGCTCATGATTCATGGGCTAAAATTAGTCATGAGTCCCCACCCAACCACAAAGAGGTCACAAGAACTATGATAAGGGTTCAAATTAGGTGTGAGAGCATAGCAGAAGGAGAGATCAAGTCTAATTAGTGAGTTTTAGAGAAGTTACAGAAGAAGTGGCATTTGCTGTGGGCTTCAAAGCATTGGTGTGTATCACAAATCTACGTAGTATTCACAGAGAGAGTAGAATCTATTTCACATGTGTTTTAACAGGAGTTAATATGGAGTGTGTACATTTCCATGTTTTTGTTTATAACTATGTTTTAATAACTTTGTAGACAGCAAAATAGGCACCACATATTTATTAATTTTGAAAATCCTGTCTTAAGTGTTACAACATTTAAAGTAAAATGGATGGTAGATTGTCTTGCTAGTTTTTTCTGTTTGTTTTAACTGAATATTTGTTCCGTTTTTCTTTTTCTATCTGATTATATATTATTTTTATAAATCTTTTGTATTAATGCCAACTTTTTAAAAACCTATTTCAAAAAAAAATTTAGTGTTTTCCCTGGGATTTATAGCATATATTTTAATTTATAATCTATCTTTAAGATACTATATTACGTGTGGTATAATAACATTAAATACTTCATTTCCAATTGCTCATTTTCTTAATTTTTGTTATTTTTATCATACACTTTATTTTTCTATAATATATATATATCCAAACTAACTGATTTCTTTTGGCCTTAGTCAATTATATGCGAAAGTATCTAAAAATAAGAAAAAAAAAGTCTTTTTTATTTAACTTTTGAAACACTTGCAATAATTCTACCTATTTTCATATATATCCAGGTCTCTGTGTAGGTAGCCTGGTAATGGTTTCCCTTAAAAAAAAGTGGTCATTGATTTTAAAAAAAATATATATCTATATATATCTATCTATATAGATATATATATTTTTTTTAATTTAAAAAAATTATTTTTGTATATGACAGCAGAATGCCTTTCAATTCATACAATACATAAAGAGCATAATTTTTCATATATCTGGTGTATACAAAGTATATTCACACCAATTTGTATCTTCATACATGTACTTTGTATAATAATGTCCATCACATTCCACCATCATTTATAACCCCATGCCCCCTCCCTTCTCTTCCCACCCCTCTGCCCTATCTAGAGTTTGTTTATTCCTTCCACGCTGCCCGTCTCTACCCCACTATGAATCAGCCTCCTTATATCAGAAAACATTCGGCATTTGGTTTTTTGGGGTTAGCTAATTTCGCTTAGCATTATCTTCTCCAACACCATCCATTTACCTGCAAATGCCATGATTTTATTCTCTTTTATTGCTGTTTTTCCATTGTGTATACATGCCACATTTTTTAACCCATTCATCTACTGAGGGGCATCTAGGTTGATTCCACAATTTAGTTATTGTGTTGTGAATTGTGCTGCTATAAACATAGATGTGGCTGTGTCCCTGTAGTATGCTGTTTTTAAGTCCTTTGGGTATAGACCAAGGAAAGGGATAGCTGGGTCAAATGGTGGTCCCATTCCCAGTTTCCCAAGGAATCTCCATACTGCTTTCCATACTGGCTGCATCAATTTGCAGTCCCACCAGCAATGTATGAGTGTGCCTTTTCCCTCACATCCTCACCAACACTTATTGTTGTTTATATTTACAATAGTTGCCATTCTGACCAGAGTGAAATGAAATCTTAGACTAGTTTTAACAGATACATCCTTTGTAAGTAGAAAGTATTGTTAAGTCAAGAATGCACTTAATAGACCTGACCCACTGAACATCAAAGCACGGTCCAGTGTTCCTTAAGTGGACTCAAAACACATTAGCCTAAAATAGGGAAAAGTCATATCCACAAAGTCCATATTATAATAAAATATTGCATCTCATGTAATTAGTATCTATATCCAAAAAATGCTGGCAACACAGCAAACTATAGAACATCAGCTGGTTTCCCTCATGTGGCCAGCATCATGGGACACTATTATATTATACTAGCCTGGAAAAAGATAAAAAATCAAAATCTAAAATGTAATTTCCACTGAATGCATATTGCTTTTGTACCATCATAAAGTTGAAAAATTATAAGCTGAACTGTCAAGGATTGTCAATTTGTTTCTTTTTCATGTTTTTTTTTAATTCTTCTGCTTGCTTTAAATATTTTCTTTATATCTTAGGGTCTTAGCACTTTAAATAAGAAGGTTTTATATTTTTACTTTGATATTTACCTTATTTATGGATGTTGAGATTCTAGAACATTTCTTTTTCCACATTTTCTTTTTTTTCCTTCTCCTGGATTCGAGTTACACATGTGAATTTTGATGCTATACCTCAGAGCCTAGAGGCTGCCCTTTGTTTCCCCCACTTTATTTTTTCCCTCAGTTTGTGGAGTTTCTCTTGGACTTGGAGCTTTAAATGCACTGATTCTTTCCTTCATTGTTTTGAGACTACTAAAGAGCCTTTGGGAAGAATCTTTCATCTTTGCTTCATTTTCTAATGTGTAGCATTTTTGTTTAAAGATTTATTGTAGTTACAACTTTTGCTCAATTTTCTTATTTATTCATACATAGACATACCTTGGAGATACTGTAGGTTCAATTTCAGAACACTGCAATAAAGTAAATACTGCAATTATAAAACACAAATCTTTGGTTTTCCTGTGCATATAAAAGTTATGCTTATACCATACTGTAGTCTACTACATATGTAATAGCCTTGTGTTTTTTAAAAAAAAGTGTGTATCTCTTTTGAGGAGAAAAATATCTTGTTAAAAATGGTAATGATCATCTGATCTGCTGGAAAAGTGATACATATGGTAGACCCAATTACTTACGAAGCTGCTACAGAACTTCAATCTGTAAAAACAAAACCCCTAAAACACCCTACAAAATCCAATATCTGCAAAACACAATAAAAGGAAGCAGAATAAAATGAGGTATACCTTTATGTCATTTGTCTTTTCATTAACCTATTAATATGGTAATAATTGTTATTTTAAATCTCATGTCTGGTAGTTTCAAAATCTTGGTCATATTTGGGTCTGGCTCTTCTAGTTTCATTTATTTTTTTATTTTTTTTCTTTTACTTATTTGTATAGCTTTTTAAGATTTTTTAAATGTTTGTTTGAATGTTAATGTTTTGGCTGAAGAGTAGAGACTGAAGTAAGAAATGTGCATTACTGGACTGGGCACAACCCTTTTGCTAGGCTTCTGGCGTGGAATGTTGACTACATTTAGTCAGTCCTGAGCTGGCTTCAGATTTTGTTGTTGATATGATTAATCCTAACTTTGTACTTAGGGTAGAGGCGAAGGCTAACCAAATGTTCCTGATTCATCTTTGGCTTGAGGTCTCCTCTGTTCACTTTACCCATAGACAATAGATCTGTATATTCCTGACTTTTCTCTGGTAAGATTGCTGTTGGTTGTTACTGTGTGCTTGCTCACCGTATTGGGGCTGGACGGCTAAGAGGTTATCTTGTGCAGGTTGTCTCAGGAGCAAGGCATCTTCAGCCATCCTGCCTTCCTCCACGCAGGTGGGAAATCATGGTGAGAACTCAGGATGGATCCTTGCCTTTCTCCCATTCTGTTTTCTATTCTTCACCTGCAGCCACAAGGGGTGCTCAACTGTGTCCTGGGGCCAGGGTGCTTGATGTCCTTCCCACTGCATCTTTAGAACTTTGTTTCTGAGGGGCAAAGGGCCCACATGGGCTTTTCCGAGATTCCTGTAGCAGGCATTCCTCTCTTCAAAGTTCTCACTGCTAAGATTTTCTCTTTCTTGCATTGCCTCCAATGTTTTCTCCTTTTCTTTCTTTCTTTTTTTTTTTTTTTTTTTTTTTTTTTTAAGAACACCAGAGATTGATCACAGGGGAGCTCAGTTCCTGAGCTGCATCCCCAGTCCTTTTGATTTTTCATTTTGAGACGGGGCCTCACTAAGTATCTGAGGCCAACTTTGAACTTGCAATCTTTCTTCCTCAGCCTCCCAAGTCATGCCCCACTGTGTCTGGCTCTCCAACCTTTTCCATAAGCCGAGAGTCAATGTTGGTAGACAAAAGCCTGCCAGTCATTGGCAACCCATTTGAGTTTGAAGCACTTCAAAACCAGAGTTTTCGTAATTTTTCAATATTAGACATTGGACATCTAACAATCCATTAAAATTCTTAAGCTAATTTCCTGTGTTTACCTGCATGGTAAACATATTATATTCTATCTCAGGTAAGCCAGCACCTGACTGTCCTCATAGCCACAATAATAAGCTCTCTGATGGGTTCAAGAAAATTTATGATTTGATAGCTAAAATAGCTGCTGCTTTTTGTGTGATGGCAGTAACACTCTTCATAAATTTCTGTGTGCCAGGCCAAAGGCAAGAGTCTCTGTTGCTTTGGAGGACATCCACTGTGCATGAAGATTACCTTCCCTTCCGCTTTACACAATTCAGACAACACCCTGAGAATGAGTTCATTTTTTATGACTTCACCAGATATTCAGTTTATATAAGAAATTGAGCTATAATTATGCTCTGAATATATGTGAAATTACTTTGTCAAATTATCTCTAAGCACATTTGATTGAGTATTCTCATGCGTTTGAAACAAACTCCTTCCTAAATGTCTAAAAATTTAGGGCATGATCCTGTCTCTGCCATTTTGTAGCCTAGTGATTTTTTGAATACGTCACTGAACATCTTTGGTTCTCAACTTTCTTTTTGTAAAACAAGTATGCTGGGCTGGGAATTTCTGTGGTCCACAAGCACTCTAAGGTCAATGATACTGAAAGAATTTCCTTTTATTCGCATAATTGTAGTACAGGTATTAGTATTGTCATTTAACAAAGAAATAATTCAAAAAATAGCCAATATTATGCACTTTGGCATTGAATTATAAGACAGCAGAGTAATGAATTATGAAACTTGATCTTATTCTTAAAGAAAGGTGGGGTTATTCCAAAAAAAAGAGGCAGCAAATAGTATATTTTTCACATCTAGAGTTCTCATCTGAAGTTGCACCATCTCTGCTTTTTTTCAGAAGACTGAATTCACTACCATAAATAGGCTGTACAAGTCACATGATGTGAATTTGAATTACTGTCATAACCTACATGTGGATCATAGGGACAAAGGCTACTAATGAGTTACAGACTGGTGTAATCTAGTACATAAGGAGCTAGAACAAGAATCAATGCAAAGTTTAATACCAATGTCCTTTTTAAAAAAATACTTTAAACTTACATGTAAAAATTGTACATATATATGAGGCATATGCAATATTTAAATATATGCATGCGTTGCGTAATGCACTAAACAGGGTAAACATCGACTCAATCATTTACCATTTTTTTTGTGGTGAAAACATCGAAAATCCTTCTGACTTTTCTGAAATATATTTCAATATATAACCCCTTGTCAGATGTATGTTTTCAAATATTTTCTCCTATCATGTATGCTGTCTTTTTATTCATTGACTATTTCCTTTCCTGTTTAGCAGCTTTTAATTTGATATAATCCTCTTTTTATATTTTTGCTCTGTTTTCCTGTGCTTTTATATTCTTATTTAGAAAGAAATTCTTGCCCATTCCCAAGGTCCTTTTTACTAGGTCATGTTCCCTAAGTCAGGATGACTGCTACTGACGCAGAGCTGTCTTACACAATTAGAGCCCTGGGATTTAGAAAGCATATACTCAATATTTAGAGGTGTCCTAAGATACTTTTAGTGGTAGAGTAGAAATTATCCCCCAAGCCACCCCCCTCAATTTGGAATCATAATTCAAAGAATATAGGCCTTGGAGATAGGGTCCTCTCTGCCTTCTAGTATTCTGAATCAGAAAGTTCATCTCATTAGCTGCATAGTGTGAGGACCTGGGGAATGCACAGGCCAGACCCACAGTGTCGACTGTGCCAGGGAACCCATTCCCACATCTCTCTCACTCCACACCCCATGCATCTTCCTTCAAGATTCAATGCAGGGGCTGGAGATGTGGCTCAGCGGTAGCGCGCTCGCCTGGCATGCGTGCGGCCCGGGTTCGATCCTCAGCACCACATACCAACAAAGATGTTGTGTCCGCCGAGAACTAAAAAATAAATATTAAAAAAAAATTCTCTCTCTCTCTCTCTCTCTTTAGAAAAAAAAAAAAGATTCAATGCAAATCCTACCTCACTGTAGGAAGCATTCTTCACCAATATTAGTCCTATTTCTAAAGATCTATAATACTTACAAGTTACCTAAGTGGTTTAATTTGATAAATGAGAAATTAGAGATTTTGTTTTTCTGCTTTACTCAGCAAATAGATGTTTGGGAAACAGTAAGCAAATAATTTAAGTTAATTCCTGTTGATAGTTGAAACCTTTTTGAAGATAAGAACAATAGCTTCTTTATTTTTGTATTTAAATAAATATCTATTGATCATTGACTACCTTACAAGCATTTTTTTTTCCCATCCACTATGGATACAATATTGCATACAATGGGCCAATTCCTTCTCTTTGAGGAGCTGAAGACCCGTGATAAACAAGAATATTCAGATGGTGACATATTCTCTGAAGGAAAATTAAGTAGGATAAGGGGTCTTAAAAGCAACTAAAGATTGGTTAAGAGAGAGTCTCATTGGGTATAGGAAATGAATAAGTGACTTTGAACAGAGCTGATGAAAAGGCAGGGGTAAGTGATGACCATCTCTAGAAGACAGTTCCCATGGTAACACTGCACAGGTTTATAGAATATACGATAAAACATATGTTTTATGTTGCACAATAGAAAAGCTTCAGGTGATTCGGTTTTGTTTACTCTTGATTAGAAATTTGACATAATTTGTTGTGAGGAAACTTTTTCAATTTCTAGAAACCAGAGTCAATAGGCATAAAGTAGTTATTTTTTAGTGTTTTAGTCAGTTTTTTTTCTGATATGAATAAAAGACCTGACAAGAACAATTTGTGGGGAGGAAAAGTTTATTTGGGGGCTCACTGATTCAGAGGCCTCAGCCTATAGACAGCTGGCTCCATTCCTTGGGGCTCACGGTGAGGCAGAGGGAAGCAGCTCACATGATGATCAGGAAGCAGAGCGAGATTCCACTTGCCAGATACAAGGTACATATCCCAAAGGCACATCACCAATGACCCACCTTCTGCAGCCACACTCTATCTGCCTTCAGTCACCTGTCACTCAATCCCATCAGGGGATTAAATTGCTGATTAGGTTAAGGATCTCAGAACCTGATCATTTCTGTTCTAAACCTTCTTGCATTATCTCACACGAGCCTTTGGGGGACACCACACATCCAGACCATAACACTTAGGATGCTGATCTTATTAAGAGCACATGCTGTGAGCAAATCAAAGAATGGGTTATCCTTGGACGTAGAGACAGCTCCTGCCACACTGAATTCAAATAGAAAGAGAAGTAGAATGAGAGAAGGAAAGTCTGAATAGGGTGGATAATGTGTGGGGTGGGCAATGTCCTAACAGAAAAAGAAAACAAAAAACAAAAAACAAAAAAAACAACAAGACATGTTAAAACCAAACACCCAAGAAAATAGAAAAAAATCCAAACAGACACAGTGAGAGCTAATGGTACATCAGGAAAACAGGAGTCAAAGTTATGGGAGTCTTTACAGGATAAGTAGTTGAAGAAGACTGGCCATTACAGTGGAGATAATGAAACCAAAGGCATAGATAGATCTACTTTTCCTGGACTATTGGCCTTTTAATTGCTGCACTACTTCTTGAGTGAGGAGAGATTTTGATAGTTTAATTGCAGATGCAATAATATAAGCTCTCTAAGTAATGAATGCCTTATTTAAATTCATATTTCATTAACTGCCATGTCATTAAAGAAATAGAATAAATTGTTTAACAGCTAAGAGCACTGACTCTTGACCTCTGGAGTTATATAACCTCTGCAAGTTCCTTCATCACCTCATGCCTAAGCTTCCCCATCTGTAAAATGGGATAACAGCACACATCGTCAAAGGGTATGATGAGAATTAAATTAATTAAAACCAGATGAAGCACTTTGATGCTTTTGATAATAGTAACATTATTTGTGGTTGCCCCATGTGATTGCATTCCATTTTTAGGAAGCTTAGCATAATACTGATTAGCCTAAGTTTTCATGGGCCTTGTTATTCTTGCTGTCTACATTGACATGTAAGGCTGGGCATGATGGCTCGCTTCAATCTGCCTGTATGTAATAACTGGGTACAAAGTGGACTAATTATAGAGGAATAACTACAATTTCTACAATTATAATTTTACCATTAATCACTAAAATATGTCAGTAGTCTCACCCTGCCTAAACATGAAATGTTAGAGGCATTATTAAATATATAATATAAGCTCTAGAAGGGTATGTACTATATCTATCTTGATTACTGTTATAGTTCTCCACCTAGCATGATGCCAGTTTCAGTGATGAAGCTCAATAAAGATTTATTCAAAGGACGAATTTGTGTATATTTTAACCAAAGGATTAAAGCTTGGAAATTTACAAGACACTTTTAAAAGAAGATATATGTAGTCCCAATGGTGTCAGAATGACCCTAAAATCCAGATTTCAAAACACAAGACAAAATGAATCATATTTTCATCCACAAAGGCTGTGATGACCAATGATATCATCTTTGATTATTAATCTTATTTTCCACAATTGAATTATTATAACTGAACGGATGGTTTTAAGAAAGTGAGTTACCTTTAGATATATGAATTAATCTGCTGATAGATTATTTAAGCAAGTGTGTTTTGAGCAGTGAAGGACTTCTAAATTAAATCTCTGGAACTGGAATTTAAACACTGTGGGAAGGAATGAAAGGCTATGGAAAGGAGGGTTCAAGCCTCCAAAGGGCTGAAGGCGAGAACAGTCCTTCGTATATACAATTTCCAGGATGTTGGTTAAGGGGTCAGTCATATTACTGAGACACCCTACAGTAGCACTCAGGGAAGAACAAATGAGAAGAGGTATGAATTTGAGTGAATTACAAGGCAAGCTCTGAAAACTCTGAGATCCTTAAACAAGGGAACATTTGTGAGCATTGGTGAATCGAACATTTTTCAGTGGATCCATTATCCAGCTGGAATTATCTTTAAAACCCATCCTTTGCATTATTTGAGAATGAAGAATTGTACTTAGGGTTTAGTCTCCTGATTCATGATTCAGATGATATATGAAGGAAGGCTCTATGTTCACTCATTTTGGCCCTTGGCAAATTGGTGGTCTGACACATTTTCAGGAATTAAATGATCAATTCAATTTTGTAGCTCTGATGACCAGATTGATTAGACAGTAAATGATCAGGCCAAATAGAAATTACCACTTGGCACCAACCAATATGACCATTGAAAAAATGGAATTGACCTCAAAATGTTTAATATAGTACCCAGTATGGTTATAGACTTCAGAGTTATTATCTAGGGCAGTGGTTCTCAAACTTTGGGTACATTAAACTCGCCTGCAGGGCTTGATAAATCACATTGTGAGAAGCCACCCCCAGAATGTCTACGGTCATGGGCCTGAAAAATTTGTATGTCTAGCTTGTTCACAAAATATTCTGATACTGGTGGTTCAAAAATCATGCTTTATAATTACTGTTCTATATAGGTAAACTGTTAGATGATTTTTAACGTAACACAGAGGTATAGATTGTGACAATATTTTTAGGTAAGAAATTAGATCTAGGATTATATTTAGATATAGACCGAGAGTATGCAATATATAATCACATACCAATATTTTTGAATATCATAGAGCAAAATCTTTCAGCATTTATACCCCTACACTTATTTGGTAACAAGAAATTATTGTTGACTGAATATAAGGTAGAATACATGTCCAATGACAACGTATTATTGATAAATTCTAGACAATGGAATCATTGATAAAGAAGAGCAGCAGTTTTAGTGAAATAAATGAGCAGCAGTTAGTACAATAGCCCCTCATTATGGGGAAAAACTGTAGGACTCCCAGCGGATGCCTGAAAACATGGTTAGGACTGAACTCTTTATATTGTATGTTTTTTCTTCTATATTCATACCTCTGAGTTAATTTGTAAATCAGCCACAATAAGATATTAACAATAATAAAATGGGACAATTTAAACAATATATACTATTAAAAAATTTGTAAATGTAGTTTCTCTCTTTCAAACTGTCTGATTGTGCTCACCTTTCTTGTGATGATGAGTTGCTTACGTGGTGAGACCAGTGAGGTGGGTGATGTAGGTACGCTGTGTGACATAGTGTTGAGCTCCTATTCACCTTCTGACCATATATTAGAAAGAAAGTCACTGAGCCATGATGATGCTGGTTGACATTATCATGGCTGAGACTGCAAAAAATTAAAAGTGGATAAGGGGGACCACTGTGTAAAGAATGAAATAGTGCACATTTGTTCATTTGATAAAGTGTTTGGCTGTAGATACAACACTGTACCATACACTGAGAATTTCAAAAACTTGTCATCAAGTCCATGTTAAGCTGAACCCCACCATGAAATGAACATGTTTCCATCATATGCAATGGCCAGCAGCACTATAAAGCCGTGCATTATTGGAGCCTCATTGGCTGGCACTGAAAGTCCATTTTATAGAATACAGGGACAGGTGGATGTTGAGGGACTTGAATGACCCAGGCTAGGCTTTGTGGAGAAAACAATGTTGGATTTCACTCCATACCACTTACCAGCAATGCCAAATAAAACCAACAATGGAGGGGACTCTGTGGTGCACTTTTTACTTCTTCACATTGCTTGAAGAATATTCCCAGAGAACTAAAACAGGTTAATTAAGATGCTAAGAGGCTGGCACAATTTCTGAGCAGATTAACACCACACAAAATTTTGGTGTAACTAACTGGTATTTGTTCCTACTTGCAAAAGCTCTGTTTGTACAACTGGGGCAGAGTCCAAAAGGATTGAAAGAAGTTAATTAGTTCAATTTGCCAAGGCCTTGTCATCTGGTCCCAGGGCTAGGGAACAGGACAAACCCAATGAATTTAAATTGGTATTCACAGGCAAAAGATTATGATTATGATTAATACATAACTCTATTTTCATGTTACCAGGGCTTTTATTATATAAATTTTTAGCTGCTATTGGAAAACAGGTCAGGAATTTTATGATGGAAAGACAGGGATGTGAAATGTTTGTCATTTTGAGCCATTGTGCAATGGCTCAAAAATCCCTGGGATACTGAAAAGTGATACAGATTCTAGGTTGTCATCCCCAGATCATCTTCTACAGAATGTGTGTATGTGCCCTGGAAATGTGTTTTTGAATCAGTTCATCTAGTGATTTTGCTGCATGGCTGGATTTGGATAAGACTGGTCAAGATACATATAAAAGAAGTGCACACAATGCTGGGTATTCAGAAGTATAAATGGCAACAGGACTACTTGCTACTCTCCCTAGTGACCCACTAGCAAAATTTCTGCTCCCTGTTCCTAAGACTTTATGCTCTACAGGTCTAGTGGGACTTAGCTCTAGAGGAAGAAATGCTTTCACCAGGAGACACAGAAAAGACTCCATTGAACTAGAAGTTCAGACTGTGGCCAACCGCTTTAGATTCCTCCTGCCCCCTGAGTCAACAGGCAAAGAAGGGAGTTATGTTTTTGTCTGAGGTGGTTGATAAAATTTTACAGCATCCTCATAACATAGGTAATGAAAAGTATGTCTGTAATACAGGAGACCCCTTAGAGCCTTTCCTAGTCCTGTATTAGTGTGCCCTGTGATTAAGGTCAATGGAAAACTACAACATCCATTAGGGAGGACTACTAATGACCACAACCCTTCAGTAATGAAGGTTTGTTCATTGATTTATTAGTTCAATACCATAATATTTAAGTTTCAAGGTATCAGAAGAAGAATAAACATTTAAGGAATAGTTACTATAAAAGAGATTAATACATGTTTGGTTCTGTATATGATAATTGTATCATAAGAGACTTAAAACTTCAAACTTCAATATTGTCTTTATTTGGAAATAAGTATGGTTTAAGAAGATGTGTACGGGTGTCTAGTTGACAAAAGATAGTCTTGGTTTATTTTGTGTGTTGAAATGACTGGGCTAAGGGATGCCCAGATAGCTGGTAAAACTTTATTTATGGATGGGTCTTCCTGAGTGTTTCTAGAGGGAAAGATATCATTTGAATCAGTAGAATGAATAGAGAAGGTCATTCTCACAAATGTGGGTTGGCACCATCCAGTCTTTTGAAGTTCACTCTCACCAATGTAGTTAGGCATCATCCAATCTTTTGAAGGTCTGAAAAGAAGAAAAATTAAAAAGACAGTAAAAAAGCACAGATTTGCTCTCTCTGCCTTATTGGAATATCTATCTTCTATTGCCTTCAAACATGGGCATTCCTCATTCTCAGACCTTTGAACTCAGACTGGGATGTACATCATTGGCCCCTCAGTTCTCCAGGTCCTCAGAGTTGGACTAGAACTGCATGGGTGGCTTTTCTAACATCTGGATTGAAGATGTCAGTTTGAAGGACTTCTCGGCTTCCACAAGGAGTGAGTCAATCTCTTATCACCTTGGCTTATATAGTTGTATAGCCAGGCTTGGGGAAAAAAATGGGGAAGATATTCACAAACCTTGTGTACCACCATACTTTTCTATGTACTCAAAGGATTGAAAGGACTTGTAGACTAGTCCAGGGACTAGTAAAAATTCATGTTCCAAATGAATAAAGCAGCCAAAAACACTACGAAGCAATGCTTCATTGGGTGATGCTAAGAGTGCCACATTGGGAGATACTGAGAATCTATTTCTGGGAGAAATGTGTAATATCTTAGGAACAGATCTTGAATAGAAGGTGACCAGTTCATTTCCTAGTTATCCTAGCTCAAAAGATGGTTTATTGGGAGCATAATGTAGTGGAGTAGTTACTAGGCTTACAATGTAACCATATAGGATTTTTTTTTTTTTTGATGCACAGAATGGTTTGAAGAGTGTTGACACAGAGTGGGAGCTCAACCCAAGAATAAGCAAAGCCATCATAGTCATCACCCATGGCCAAAACCAAATGACATTACGTTTTGAAAAGTACTTTGGACAATTCAAGTGCTTTATCAAAACATTGTATTGTCACTGCTTATCATTAAGATTTTTAGCCAATTACTTCTCTCTCATTGCCATATATGGCATGTTCAATTAGCTTCACTGTGCTAGAAGTTGATATATAGAGAGCATATTACATTTAAAGTGATATTTTATGTACATTGTGACCAGGAGGCCAGTGGTTCCCCACCAAGGATATCGTGAATCAGATGTTTCTTTTTGGCTCCTACTGAGGTTCCTGAGCAGCCTGAGCAGGAGAGAAAAGAACCTGTCATCATGGAGCCAACCCATTCACAGTCCTTTATTCCCTCTAACCAGATATTTGTAGGCCTAGTACAGATATAATCTGTACCTTCCGTCATGTAACCTGTGGTTTGATATGGGAGACATTCTCTGAAGTCTGTGGGAAGAAGGCGCCCTGAGGGTATGGCATATCTATTACCCTTGGGAAGGTGGCAACTGGGAAGCAAATGATAATGGCAAAGAGCTAATGACTCAAATGAGCTGAAAATGATGATGTAGCACGTGAAGCTTTCTAGTTCTTGTGATGAAGCAGGGCCTATCATTAGTTTGATATATAAATGTGCCTTAGAGAAGACTTTGAGGGTTGCTTGTCTCTCTGTGATCCAGAGAATTCATTAGCATATGGCAGCCTTCTCCAGTGACAATTACCTGAGGATGCATGAGGACTGCCTTTGCACAGATATTGCAATGTAATTGTGCTTGAGGGAGCATTTTGACAAACAAGGCAAACCCATTATTTTTATCCATCTACAATTGCAAATTAATTGAACAATTTGTAGTAATAGCTTGAATGTACGTAAAGGGGCACCTTGCATCCCGAAGTACTGTATTAACAGAATATGAACGCTAATTCTTCACTACTGCGAGAAAGATCTCTTTGGAGTAGGTACAACAGCTGTTGAACAACCACAGCAACCTTTATCACTATCTCTAGCCCAGAGGAAGAGAATGGCATAACCTGTGGGAAGAGAAGGATTCATCAAGGAAGTTAACACTGGCACCATGCATGTCTGTTGCATGGCTACAAAGAGAATAAGCTACACATTCCATTTGTTGATCACAATGCAGACTGACATCAGCAGGTAGATTAGATACAACTTTAAATATAACAAAGTAATAGAGTTGAAACTAATATTCAAGCCAATTTTTATGCCTTTTTTGTGTTTTAAAATGAAATATTTATTGATTTGGGGTTTTGATGGGAAGGAGGAGAGTAAAGCCTGTTATTTCATATTGAAGTATCTATGTCCTCACAAGGATTCCTTATCATACATTTTGATTGAAAGTCACCATGTGATTGTCAGCAGTACCATGCTGAGATTAGGATAGCTCTTCAGGTCCACATATTCCCTGATAGACAGTGTCATGCCTGCTTCTATCCTGACAGTATATAAACAGAACTATTAGCAAGCGCAATTAGTAAATATCCCCATTAGGAACAGATGCCCCCTTGCTATGGTGAGAAAACATGATGTATAGCACTGCAGACTTTCACATGTTTAGAAAAAAATATTTTGAGATGATTAAAAAACATATTTTGCTATAGATATGTTTTATATATAATAAATATATTATTTAATATATATATAATATTTTAATTTAGATTATAGTTACTATAATCTATCATATATAGATATATAATATCCAAGTTTTGTGAATGGTTGGTTATTCCCCCCCACCCTGCCCCTGCTGTAGGGATAATACCTTCTTTATAGCACATGTATAAATTCCTGTATATTTGTACAGTGCCACAGAATAAGCGGAAGCAGAACTAAACTGCTGAACATACTTACCTTAGGAAAAACTCTGTGATAGATTGTCGCATAGGGAAACCCTATGGAAAAATTACTACTCTCCACATTAGATGAGAGTTGTTACTTTTTTGAGTTCTATGAGTGTTGTCTTTCCATCCAAATACTATCTATTTTATGTAACATTTTCCAAACTAATCATTTGTTTTTTTTTATCTCCCATCCAAAATATTGTAAATTTCTCCTTTCCTTAAAATATTAATTCACTCAACATACATGGCCTTTTACAATTTTACTGAAATAATCTTTCCAAAATACTACTTACATAGTGCCCATACACCTATTATAAAGTTTTTATGGGCTTCTCATTGCCTCCCAAATAGGATACGGATCCTATTTGGCCACTCTGGGTGCACAGACTGGTGTCCAGTCATCTTGCTAGAACTTTGTTGCCAGTATTCCTCTAGATAGATACTCCCCCTAACCCCTACTCAGGCTGCTTAATCACCTTCCATGGAAATCTGCACTCACATTATGGTTTCTGTATTTTTGCTCATATTGCTCCCCAACATTTAGAATATCCTCCTCTTCATAACCCCAATTAACTTTTACAAACGTTTAAGATTCCCTTAAGTTGATATCAATTGCTCTATGGGTTATAGAACATATTTGCTCTATCAAGGCATACCGTTAAATAACCAGGAAGCAAAAGGCCCAAAATAGCATAGAATTGTCAACATTCTCATGGTACTTGGGAGATAAAAATTGATGTTCAGAAGACATCAAAAATGAAGAGCCCTCATACAATATCCACTTTCTCTCCTGGATGTATCCTTGGCATAAGGTCAGTCTGGAGGGGACTGAATATTACAAGATGTACATCATTCTCAAGTCAGTTTGATACCATATTAATCTGAGATGTATATGCATTCCTACTGCTGCCAGAAGATTGACTCTTTGTAGGAGACAGACACATTCAGAGCTTCCCCAAGTTGACATGTACAAACAAGATTCAATCAATAACCAGGCATATGAAAGAAAAAAAAGCTACAAGAGAAGGCATAAATAATAGAAACAGACCTATAAGTGACCTACCTATTGGAGTTGTCAGTCACAACCTTTACTAGAGCTGAAATAATGTATTTGATAAAATAGATGTGTGACATTTCATAATCAGATTCTCAGTCTAATCAGAAATAATTTTAATTTTTTTTTACTTAAAAAGGTAGAGCAAACATTCAAAACTCAACACAAATGTGAATTGTAAAAGTGTATAATAAAAAATATTTTCAACTGTAAGAATTGAGAACATTTCTTTCTCCTGAGGTCTTTCTTTGAAAGGACAGCTTAGAAAAATGAGGGAGTTTGAATGTAAAGAGCAGGTAAATGGCACAGAAGTCAGGAAACTGATGATGACAGGGCTGAGCAGTCCCAGAGATCAGCCATCCCAGACAGGGTCATGTGGATGATGGCACTGGGAGAGACAGCTCTCAGACAAAGGACTGGTAGCAAATCTTGGTAGACTGTTAGAGAACTGAAGACATTATATGGAAGACTTTGGAAGACGAAAAAGACAAGGAACTTGGAATAGAAAGTCAAATAAGCAAATATGATAAATTTGTGACACATTATTGGTTTTGCAGTGAAAAAAAATTGTCATAATCAAACATTTAATAATGTTAACTAAAAATGGCATAATTGAATTATAAGGCTAGAGCAGGATTAGGTATATGGCATGAGAGATCTAAATTAACACCCATAATAAGGCAAAGAGAAGATTTAAAATTGATAAACAATAGTTATAAAAACTATTTAGCAATATAAAGGTAACCAAACCTTGCAAACGCATAAGATCAAGTGCAACGCTGGAGCAGAGGTAGCTTAATTCACAGGACAGTTGTTTTTCATATATTTGTTGTGATGTTTATTACTTTGAAATATAAATAAAAATTTTATTGTGAGTGGGTAAAGTAATATGCTAAATATAGGAAGTTTGAGAAAAAGACAATGATAAAATAAAACTCATCCTAATTTTACCACCCTGACTAGGCTGTTTAGTTTTTGGTATATTCCCTCAAGTCATTTATAAAATATACACACATCTTTTTATAAACAACATTGAAATTATAATTCATTACAGTTTTTATGACTGAAGTTTTACTGTGACTATTTCCCCCTACTATCTTATAAATCAAAAATACACATTTTAATGTCTTCAGTTTTTCCAGCATCTAAATGTTAAGATTTTATATAACTACTTGCCAATGTTTGAATAATTAAGGTGTTTCTAAATTCAGGAATATTATAAATAATGTTGCAATAAATGCCCTTTTACATAAACATTACATATCCTTTTACATAATCAGAGGTTATATAAATAATTGGAGCAATAATTGTCCTTTGCTCATTAAAAATACTGATTATTTCCTTATGATAAATACTTAAAATAGAACTGCCTACTCAAGTTTATGAATCATTTTAAACTTCTTGATACATCCATATCATTGCAAAATTGCTTTCTATGAAGGTTGAATGACTAATGCTGTACTATTAGAGGCCAAACTGAATGTATAGAGAATGTGTAATATAAAGGGAGAGGCAGAGCAGGGGCCTGGAGTAGGCAGGCAGAGGTCTAAGGCATAAGCTTGGGCTTGACCCTCCCAGTTTTGGGGACTGTATACTGTATCATTTAATTGCAAATTATAGGCCAAAAGGAACCAATGAAAGAGAGAGATGGATTTCCCTGAAATTTCTACTGCTTCCAAATTTCTTATGGAGAATGTGCCTCTAGAACTGAAGCAGGTTAATTAAGATGCCAAGAAGCCTGGCACAATCATTGTGCAGATCCATATCACTCAAGACATCTGTGGAGCAACATGGGTTTATCCTAGTCTGCAAAGGCTGTGTTTATATGATTGGCACAGGGTCCAATAAGACTGGGGTGGGGGGGATGGTGGGAGGATTGGTTCAGTTTGCAGCAGCCTTATCATCTGGTGCATCCCAAAGGTAATAAAGCTCTAAACATAATCATGATGATTAATATGATTCTTCATTTTCATTTTATCAAAAGTTTGGATATTCAAAAATCTATTAACTACAATTACAAATAGAATACTAGTTGAAAAAATTATGAGGGGGTGGGAGAGATGGGTCCTCAAACAGAGGTCCATGCATTGGTGATCTCAGAATTACATGAAGAGCTTTTTAAAAACCCTTTCATCCCATATCCAGAGATTCTGAGGCTCTTGGTATGGTGCCTAGAAGTCTGAATTTTTGGAAAACTGTCTGGGGCATTCATTTACCCAAGTTGAAAGCATAGGTTAAACATACAAGAAGTATACAAGAGTTACTATTTCACTTAATTCTTACCAGTCCTGGACTCTGTGTGTGTCTATCTCTGTCTCTGTGTATAGTGTATGTGTATCAACTTTGTAGGAAAACTAAAGAGGTCTTAACATAATTGAAACTTGCTTTACTCTTGATCCTAGACAAAGGACTATTTTGGTATATTTTCGTGTATCCTTTAATATGTTCTTTCACCTTTCATTTTATGATTAATTTTACAAGGATATTTGTAGAAAAATATCCTTGTAGAAGGATATTTTCTTTATCAATTTGTAAGAGCTCTTAAAATATTTAGATTTCATTCTACTTCCTGAGACCTTAGAAATGGTAAAAATAGATTTATTCTCTGAGAGCTCAAATTAGGAATTAACACATGGAGGAGTAGAGCAGAAATATGAGAAGTCAGCTTTAAGAGAAATCACTACCTGGCTGCCAAGACATGATTGAATTATCGAATTTATTACCATTCCTAAAAAAGATCATGGCTTTGTAAAATTATCTATGGAAGAGAGTAAGAAAGTTCAAGGGGCAAATGTCAGGTGGCCAGTCAACACTGTTCTTGAGAGTAGGTACAGCCCTATCAACACATTATCTTAGCCTAATGTTATTAAACATTCCAATTGTGCAGCTAACTACTATTGATTTGATTTCATTCTCCCCAAGAAACTCCTTCATGTGCTCCCTGTGTGCCTCTAGGGAGACCATATGCCAGGCAGAGGGCAGATGGGTTGATGTCTCAGCAGTTTTGCTTCTTGTTACCAATTAATAAACTGGCATCTTGGTTATACTTTGCATCTTGGGCAAGAAAGTGTTGGTTGCATTTAAAATAGGCTAGTTCTTTCCACAGTTATAATTCTTCTATAAAATCAGAAGAGCATTTTTTTCATTAATATCAGTATCATGAGTTTGGTAAATATGGGTCCTGCCCTGATGGATTATTTACTGTCTCTAGCAAACAAAAGCACCCTTAAAAAAATACAGGTTCATAGATATAGTATAGTAATTCTGAGGATCTTCTTTGCAGATAGGCATTCAGACTGTCTATGGAGAGAGCCCCCTCCACCACTTCCTACTGAATGAACCTTTTTGAGTATCAATGGAGATCCTATTAATCTGGAGACAATTTTTAGAGTTTATATCTGCTTTGTATTTTGTTTATACTGTGGAAGGGTACTGAAAAAAAGTCAAATGTGAAATACAATATGTGTTCATGATTGTATGAATGTACTCAAATTGCATGTTTAACTAGGGATTCTGCAGATGCTCAAGAATAGCCAATAATACCAAGAAAGCTATTGATTGAATTTTAAGTCTTTCCAGTGAAACTGATGTTCTCAAAGTAGGAAGAGAGATGAAACACAGACCTGACCTTGGAAACTGCTCCTTGCTCCCACATATTCTTCCTTCATTCTTCATAATCTTGTGGTCCTTCACTACTGCATTTAGTTGTTTCAGTAGAGTGCCAAGTTGCCATGATGTGTGGGAAACTATCCTGTAGCAATACTGAGCTGCCTGTAAAGTGTGCGACACCTAATGATGGGAGATGAGGCTGGGTTCGGGGGATGAGTAGCAGTCAGAAGGGGTCCTCACAGACAGTGTTAAGACACTAGGATTATTCTGCAGGCAACTGGGAGCCACTGAAGGATTTTGGAGCAGAGGGATGAGAAAATGAGATTTGCATTTTCAGTGCCAGAAAAGAAGAGGTAACAATAGTTCAGGTAATAAAAGAAGAGGAGGGAGCAGATATGTGGAATCAGGTGTGGCTTTGTTCCCCACCACAAATAATTTTTTCAAAGAAAAAAATTAAACCTTTTGGAGTTTCACCCTATTTTGTTGTTGTTGTTGTTGTTGTTTGTTTGTTTGGGTACCAGGGATTGAACTCAGGGGCGCTCAACCACTGAGCAACTTCCTGAGCCCTATTTTGTATTTTATTTAGAGACATTGTCTCACTGAGTTACTTAGTGCTCTGCTGTTGCTGAGCCTGCCTTTGAACTTGTGATCCTCCTGCCTCAGCCTCCTGAGGTGCTGGGACTACAGACATACTCCACCACGCCTCGCTCACCCTGTTTTTGCAACTTGAGGCTGGTGTTTGAGGAGAAGCACCCATAAACCCAGGTGGGTAAGAACCTAAACACAATTCAGAGCATGTGTAACATCCATTAAAACTTCCCAGCACACAGAATAGTCTATGCTTGCTTTTAGTCCTTTTCTCCCTCTTGTCTTAATCATCACCATGGATGCGGCAACAATTTATCATATAAATTCTAGCACCTTCTTGTTACTTGTACTCCTTTTTAACATTGCTTTCTCACAACCCCAAAGCCTAGTCTCTCTATTGCTAGGTCCCTGATACCATACTGTAACATGTGTATATATTTATAAACATATGCATTTCTACTTATGTATATTATTTTACATATATATATTATTTCTACTTATATGTTTATATATGTGTATATATGCATGTATGTTTTTATGTTTTATATATACACACACATATAAAATAACATGTATATGTATGTTTTTTTCTACTTTCAAAAATTGGTTTTCAGGTCATATCCTAGGAAAGGAACTCCAAAAGTTCAAACTCCTAAGGTGGAAGCCCAGATGTCAGTAGTGCAGTTGAGAAGGTACAGTTTGGAATGGAGAGGTCTTTCCACCAATGTTATCACTAAATTTCAAGCAGTGCCAGCTGGTCATCATCACCTCAGGAAGGAGCCCACGTTTCAGGCTCTTCACTCACTCTCTTTCTCTGTGAAACAGAGCATTTGAGTTTGTATGCACTGAGGACAGGGTAGCAGTAACTCTGGCAGTTTCATAATTAACTTGATAGAGCAGATAACTGGTTAGGTCAGAATCCCAAGTGATTCCATGTGGAAGAACAAGGGTAAATTTAACAGCTGAGACAAAATGCACCCCTTACTAATTAAGGGTTCTCCTCTGCCTTCTAGAGCTCCCTTCATTTGCAAGGTCTGTGCTTTGAGCCTCTGATCTCAGTTCCATGACCGTATTGTGATAATTTTGATTAAGTCACATGTGAGGTCTGAAGAGACCTTACTTAGGTCTGGAATTGGCTTTGTGATCAGCTTGGCTTCCATGCAGTGAGGAGCTGCATGTCCATCTAGTCTGTGGCCTGCTATGTGAAACCATGTGGGATGGTCTCTATGGTGGGTTTCATCTCTTTATTTCAGCTTAGCACTCTGGTTTCCCTGCTGGATTTGGAGTTTTGCCTTGAACTCCAGCCCAATTGACTAGGGTCTTGTCAACATGCCTGGCACTTGACATTCCCTGTAATTTGGCAGCTCCATGCTGTCTCCCTTGGTTCCAGTCACTGACAGGAATCTTGTTCCAAATTAAATGGACCACCCAAAACTCTGATGCTGCCACCCATCTGACTTTGTACACTGACTTTGCCTGGTGACTCCTGGCCTTTTCCTGTCCTGCAGATGGGATCCTCATTAACATCAGGGAAGCTTGGAACTAATACCCCTTTGGACTGTAATGGACATTGTCTTCTGTTCCTGGGAGAAGAGCAACTCTATAGCCAGCCACTGATTTTCCCTCTCCCTGGGTGTGCCCATTCCCAGCCCCTTATCCTCACTTTCACCCCACCTTACATGTACTAAGGCTCTGCATGCCCAGCTACCCACAATGTGAAACTTAATATATTAAGTTTCTGGTTTGTGTAAACTAGCTTTATTGATGGCAGATTTAACCTCAACATGATTTAATGTTTCTGTTGGGGCTATATTATGTTCACCAAAGCATATAAACCTATAGAATGAAGATTTGGAGGTTTATAGTTCAATGCGATATATCTGGAAGGCAGCAGCTAACAAACCAATATAATACTGCACTCCCTTCTAAAGTTCATATTAGAAATGCAGCCAAGATTGATGAAACTCAAAAAGATAAGTTGAAGGAGAGGATACATAGCTGCTCTTAGGTGGGGAAAAAGAATGAAGAAAAAGGATGTTCATTGTTGGGTTTGTCAGACTTCCCAAGGAAGTACAACTTTGAGGGGGGTTTCGTACGGAGTCCTTATTGTGGAAAACAATACTTTGTAGAAACTTGTTGAGTACTGGAGGGAGAAGAAGAGAAATAATTGGCCATTATAAAGCATATTGTTTATCTAAAAAAAGCATTCAGTGAATGTTTAATATAGATCAGTCCATTAGAGTAGGCTCTCAATAGTCACAAGTACCTGCTTAACACAATATTATGCTTAATTAAGAAATACATTATTTTCCATACTTGAGTTTCTAAGTTGGAAACAAAACTGCATTTTATGCAAAGAAAGTATCAAAAATTGAGAATATCTAATTGCCTCTTGATAAATAAAGATTAAGCAGTACCTTGAGGCAAACCAATGATAAACTCTAGAATATGCCAAGTATATATTTCAACTGTGTTCTTCCTATTTAGACTCTGAAACACATCCTCTTCTCCTAGTCTTAACACCTTCCCATTTCTTCCTGACCCCATCTCTGATCCCAGTGTCTACATGCTTCCCCACTCTGTCCCCATTTATGTAGGCGTTCAATTAAAAGTTGTTGAGATACCTGTCTGCTTTCCACTTACCACCTGGAAGCAGGGTACTGAATCTTCTTGGATGATCCCTGCCCTGGCTAAAGAAACACCTGTATCTCAAAAGTCATAAATCCAACAGAGATGGGATTAAGCACTAATGCTTGACTTGAAGGTGATCAGAGGGGTTTCTTTAATAGGTTAGATAAATTCTTCCGACCACATTAAGTCACTTAATGAAATTGGTAATTGTCCCTACCATGAAGACTGGCAGAGATGTGGACTTGGGCTCTAGTAAATGAGATACTGGCCAATTTGCCCTCACTGTTCTGTGTTACTCTACAGAAAAGTGTGCTATAACACCATCTTGGCATTGCATAATCAGTCTAAAGAACTGGGATAATAAAATTAGGCAATGAATATTTTACAAATCAGTTTTATAATAGTTTGATTATGGAGTGACAGTTTACTGTTGACGCTGCTGGTAAGGGATCTGTGATGAAATAGTCAACCCATTAAACTGAGTTATACAGTTGTCAACCAAACACAATATTTGTTTACACTTATGTCTGACAACCCAGAGAAAGGGAACCCTGTTTGTTCACAAGAGTTCTGGGATGGATAGTACATACAAGGGTGATGGAAAGAAAAGTTGGGTAACTGAGGTCGGAGAGGCTGAAATTAATTAATTATTTGGGTAGAAATATTTAAAGTTCTAACTCTAATGCTTGGGATTTACATAAATGTTTAAAAGAATAATTTTGTGAAAACAGTATTGAAAAATATTGTTTAAGCTAACTTTTTATGGTATAATATTATCCTGTATCACTTAGACTAACATTTGAAAATGGAATAATTTATCAGACAGAAAGGAAATAACTTCTCCACAGTATGCTTTTCAAAATTTGCTGGATCTAAATGAGATGGTAGCAATAATTCAAGAAAAATATTGATGATATTGTTAAAGAAAATAATTTAGAAGGGAAGATATATAGAAAAAAATTATTCTTTTTTTAAGATTCAAGCTTTGGAGTTTCAGAAGGAAAAAAATAGCTGCAAAGAAAAGTGGTTGAATGTTAATGATGTCTCTTAAAATTTATATGTGTGTATGTGTATAAATATATATACATATATAATATATTTAAATTCGCTTTTGTGAATTGAATTTTGTAGTAAAACCTTCCCTACATTCTGACTCTTGGCAAGGGCTACAGTTTTCTCTATCCCATAAATTATATACCAATACTTTAAAAAATCCAGAATGCAATAATTAGCACTTTTTCTTACACCTAAAGAACATATTTTAAAAATTGAATTGGAATTTAAATAAACATAATAGTTGAAGAGGCATTTTACAGAGTAAGGTTTTATACACACACAATATATATATATAATCAACAACCTTTCAAACCTAAAACACCTAAAATTTTAAAACATAGGTTGAATAAAAAATGTAAAGGGCATATTTTTGGCAAAGTAAAGCTTATTCATGTCAGTTTAGAGTGAAACTTCAAAATGTAGATTGAATTCCCACAGCTTACATTAAGCTGCCTCTATTTTTCCCCCCTCTTTTCCTTTATTCTTCTACTTGTTGAATAGAGCTTCTTAGTTGAAATGTTAAATTTCTCAACCACTAAATCTGATTCATTTCATTACAGGAAATGTGCCCAGAAGTTAAAAATTATTTTCAAGAAAAGTGAAAAATTTTGAGAAAAATGGGATTGGCCCATTTATGAGGATTATTTTCTCATAAAAGTACTTTTGTCCACTCCTCTTTACTTTTCCAATTTTCCTTCTAAATTAATTCCCTCTGTTTTGCTTCCATATCTCCTAGTACTTATCATTTTTAGCATTTCAGTCACTTATAATCACATATTTAATAATTACTTGTTGTTCACTTACTTTGAGGGTCAGGCACAGGTATTCAGTGATATATATTTACTGATCAAACTTCTATACTTAATAACTAAGTGAGAGATTTTTGAGAGCAGCAACCAGATACATATATTTTCAGGGCCTCGTAATATGCTTAGTGTATAATAATTTACCAAAAGCATGTTTTCTTTTTTTGTTTGTTTTTTTTTTTAATTATTAAGAAGTAGTGAGAGGAGAATGCTATGAATCACTGAAGGATTGAAGGGTTCTTCTGGGCACTGACATCATGGCAACATGGTAGAGTTGGCTAATTGTCAACCAGAGTTTTATTTTTAACTTTCCAAAATCTGGGGTTATAGAAAGCAGTTAACTGGCCAGGAGGATGTGAACAGGAGGAATCTATACCTTTTGGACCTGCGTTTATTTATTACTGAAATCATTGTCTTCTCTACCCACTTTCATCTTTCTACAGTTTCAGTAGTCTCCAAGACCCCAAGATATAAAATGCCTGGCTCTCTTAATCTCTTTTTGGAGAAATCCTATTTACTGAGCTGCCACTTCAATATGTAATATACACTAATATTCACATCAAATACACTCTTGCTGTATTTAGCCATTGAAATTTTGGGGTTGAATTTTCATAACAGCTAACATAACCTAAAAACCCAGTAATTTTACTGTTTTCATGCCCCCCCCCCCCGCTTTTTCTTTTGTAAGCAACAACTATAAAAACAAGGAGTTCTGGGGTAGTAAAGTATGCTGTAATGAAATGAATCAGATTTAGTGGTTGAGAAATTTAACATTTCAACTAAGAAGCTTTATTCAACAAGTAGAAGAATGAAGGAAAATGGGGGTGGGGTGGGGGAATAGAGGCAGCTTAACATAAGCCGTGGGAATTCAATCTACAGGATTCCTAAGGAAAAGTGTCTAGAAAAAAACAAATCATGATTGCTTTCAAATCTGCGAAAAAAGACACAGGCAGTGTGAGTCACTGAGGACTTTGTGACACAGTAGTAGGGAGTGAAGGGCAGACAAAACAATATTGTTGAAAGCCTGTATGAACATTTCTAATGGATTAAGTACACGAAGGTCACCAGTCACCTAGTGGATTCATGCTCCCAAGCTTTGGGATTGTGGCTAAGTGCAACTTTGAAAGCCTTCTGTTTTTCATTTTCTTTTTCTTTCACTTTCTTTCTTTCTTTTTACAGTTAGAATTGAATCAAGGAAAAATTGCAACTGGGACATTCACAAGCTGAGAGTCATGGCTGCAATGAATAATTGCCCATTCCACATTCTTAGAAAAAACAAACCAAGAGAATGAGCATGATTTCCTTCCTGTTCCATATTCCATCCAATAGGTCAAGAAACAACTATCTACCATGTGCATAGAGCTTGGGTGGGGGGAGGGGGCAAATGATAGCTTGTCCTCTGAAAGTGCATCATGTGGGTATGGGGGATGGTGGATGGGGCCATAGGACGGAGCATATTGCTCATAATGTAGTCCTCCAGCACTGCCTAGTGACTTTATAAAAACCTCTGCCTCAGGAGGACTGCTGGTTCTAGGATTGAGAGTCAAATCTAAAAGTCATGTGTAGCTAATAAAAAAAAAATCTAAAAGTCTGAGTCAACTTAATAATAGTTCTCGGCATATGGTATCATGGCCAAATGGGATTGCAAAAAGCAAGGGTATGGATTTTTGCTGCCCAAGTGTGGCTGGGCTGAGAATATGAGCAATAGAAAGATTTCCTGCGATTTGAGTTTACTAAGTAGAGTTGAACCTGTCAGCTTTGCTCTGTGACCCTGAAAAACTCGGGGTGAGAACTGAACATCATTACTGAGCTCCAGAAGATGGCTTA
Organism: Urocitellus parryii; assembly: GCF_045843805.1. Classification (NCBI taxonomy): domain Eukaryota; kingdom Metazoa; phylum Chordata; class Mammalia; order Rodentia; family Sciuridae; genus Urocitellus; species Urocitellus parryii. The sequence goes on along the minus strand of NC_135543.1, from coordinate 22,375,505 downwards.
GCTTAACTATCTTGTGAACCATGCCCCTGAAAATTTTTGAAGGTTCAGCCATAGTGATTAGTAACAGCCTTGGTTTTCTAGGTGGCCTTGCTCCTTGCTTTCCAGTATTTGGAAACATATTCTGTGATACTTGCATCCTCTTTCACCAAGATAAGAACATTAACAAACAACATTGCACATTTGCGTGAGAAATAAGTGGAAGAGAGACAATTTTCCTTGCCATTTCCTTCTGCAAAAGTCAATTTATCTATGTGCCATCACTAAGTTGAAGGGTCAACCAAAACCAGATTTAAGGGGAACTAACAATGGAGTTGTTACACTTTTCTTTCAAATTATCTCCATTTTTTTTTTGCTTTATTTACTGAAGGTTTTTTTCATTACCTAACCTATATCATGTGAGTTATAATCATGCTTAAAATCCAAAGTCTGTTAATTAAATGACAGAGGGAAAAGGAGAAAGAGAAAGAGACATAAATAGGAAGGCAGGGATGGGAGAGGAAGGAATCAGGCCTAAAGAGAACCTAGAGAAGGAGGCAACTAACTCTAATGGGAGAGTTAAGCTGGGGCTTTATATAAAAGATACTGATTGATCTTGACTTGAAAACATAAATAGGAATTCAAAAACTTTTTATGATGTGTAATACACAACCTGAAGCATGCTACTACCTTCAGTGTACAGGCCAGTGAATTGTTCTAAAGTAGAAGCACACTTTGCTCATCCAGAAGCCCCATTGTGCTTTCTAATCTCCACCCCTACTTCTCCCCTGATAGACACCATTGCCTTTGTGCTGAACACCACGGGCTGGTTTCACCCATGCTTGAATTTTATGTAACTGGAATCACAGTATATATGCTTTCACATTGTGTTCTTTGGTTCAACATTTTTTTTTTCCCAAGGGTGGTTCAGTTTTGTTGTATATTGCAACCTTTCAATAATTTTCATTGCTCTGTGCTATTCTGTTCAATGTCTGCACTATAATTTATTCACTCTACTCTTGATGAAAGCATGATCATGTCAGACATGGGATTCTACAAACACTGTTATGAACATTTCACATGTGTATGTATTTTTCTTGGGCACAGGTCTGAGAATGAAATTTTCAGTTTACAGGTATGCGTATGATTAACATTATCTAGTAATTAACATTTTCCAAAGTGGGTATCAAATATATTTTTTGTTTTGGACAAATACCTTTATTTTGTTTATTTTTATGTGATGCTGAGAGTCAAACCCAGGGCCTAGCACGTGCTAGGCAAGTGGTCTACCGCTGAGCCACAGCCTCAGTCCCCTGAATAGGTTTTAACAAAGAAAATTGGGAGAATGAAAGCTGGAGACAAAGAATGTTATGGTAAGGACTCTAGCTAGCCCGATGGAGGCCTGGTCCCAGTGAGTGTTTCCCGGTGACTGGAGTGTGTGAGGGCAGTACTAATAGATAAGTCAAATGCAAGTAGGGACAAAAATATGGAAGACCTTAATGACTTTCTATGCAATCGTAACTCCATATCATAAGGAATGGGAAATCATCAAAGAAGTTCAGATAGGGAAGGGACAGGAATGGATCTATGCTTTGATAAGAGCAGTCAGTATAAATTGCTTGCAGCATAAGGTCCAGAGAGCAGAGGACATGATTCTGCATCTGGAGGTTGACAATGACAATTGAGGGTCAGCTGGGAGATAGAATGGCTGAAGTTCCCACAGGAGGTGTCATCTTCTTTGTGGCACAGAGCCCTTTATTCTGCTCAGTTCTAGAAGGTTTTGCTCTACCTTCCCTTTCTTTTCTCTTTAACAACAATGACTAGTAACTTCCTTTAGAATTCCTTAATTTATTTCCCATTAGTAAGATTTTTATTCTAATAATAACAACCACCAGGTGGTTTTAAGTAGAGAGCAGGTGGATAAAAAATGGATAATTTTATTTGTCATGAACGTTAGGGATTAGCAAGGGGTACACAGGAGCCACAGGGTTTAAATAGTTCTCTGTAAAAAAAAAATGCTACATGAAAGATGCCAAACGATTTATGATTTCTCTTTCACACATGCAAATATTGAGAAAAACCCTGTCAATACCTAATGTCTGTTTACAATTTTAATAGAAAAGGCTTCACAGTGTAGGAATAATTTGTATCAAACTATATTAACCATTGATCACCAGAAGACCAATTTAGTCTGATTGTTTTATGATGGCATTAACACACTGTTAAGGGGACCAGATGGGTCAACAAAGAAATAGATAATTATGTGGCAAAGAATGAGTTCTGTCAATCAGATTTTTCCGGCAGCACAGAAAAATACATTAACACCACCTCCCCACATCGGAGGCCTCACATAACCCTGTTTTTCAACACAGGTCTGCCATCATTTAATAGCTTTGGGGTTTGGGCTCAATTAGTTTCAATCTTTGTGGTATGAGCCTGAAACCTAGGCTGAGGCAATCACAATAAATATTTGGTAGACTCCAGAAGAATAATTGTATTCCCTAGCTATAAGCAATTAAGCACTAGATGTATTCCTTGTAAACCTTTGCAAATGCAATGAAAAACAGGTTCTAAAATACAAATAATTAAATGCCTTCTTTCCTTTGGTGGCATGTAGGCAAAGGGAAATTAAAGCTTGTTGTTGTACCTAGGAGGAAAAGAGATTTTTATGCTATAAAAATTATGATGGTTTGCACATAACCTTCTGGTAATCTTTGAGAAATCATGGAGAATGGGATAGATGCCAGAAAGCAGATGGGGAAAGGTCCTGAAATCTAAAAGGAGAAAAAGACTGGCTTTTACAGATTACTGGGGGAAAAGTTTAATTTCAACTCCTTCCCCTCTTCTGAAATGTATTACTGAGCAATTGAGATTTAAAGGGAGTTAAGCAGCCTTATTCTCCAGGTTTTCTATTCTATCCCAATCTCTTTGGGTAGCCTTTCATCTGCAATCTCTTCCAAAGATACTTACATATACTTAGTTTCCATTTCTACTCATCAAGATATTTCTAGAGCATCTTACAACATGTATGGCTTCACCCAACACCTGTATATCATTACTCTTCACATTTAAACCCGAGGGCAAGATTACTCTCTGAGATGCATGTATCAAATAATAGAGAATCACCTGGACATAATACTGGATCATGAAACTCCACCATTTGACTACCATCCTTTCTACAGACAATTTCTCCAGTTCCAACTTTGTTACTCTTTCTATAACCTCACTGTCTGCATCTCTGCCTACTCATGTACCCAAGTCAGAAACACAGCAGTTACTTATTAGTTCTTCTCTTTATTCTCCACATCCAGTTAATTATTGATTTTTGTCACTACTTCTAGGTGAAGATGTTTATATCTTTTTTCATATTTCCACTGCCTTATAGCTTATGTTACTTACAGCTTGCCAAATTGTACTCAGCTTCTAAAGGGAAAAGACTATCAAGACATTTAAAAATAATTTATTATAAGAGAAATAAAGGCTGATGGCCACAAGGCACAAATGAAAAGATGATATCAGGATAATGTGTGTGTGGGGGGGTGGCTTTTTTCTCTGCCTTCTGGTTACTTTTGATCCATGCACAGATATATGCAAACACTGCGGTGTAATGAGAATAAAGTTGGGAAGCTGATGGACAGAACTGTTTACTGATATTAGGAGAACAGAGGAAAGGAAAGCCAGGATATTTCTTCCCTGCTACATTTTTTGCTTTGGAGATACTTCTGGCAAGCATATCCTTTCTCCTCTACTGTAACATTGAGCAGGTTTCGCTCCTCTATGGTTGTAGTTCTCAGTGGTTCCTAGTACTTTATTTTTTCCCCTTGTTCCCTTGGTCCTAGAGCAGTAGCAGCTATCTGCTGTTAACTAGTTTCTGAATACCTCATTTCCCGGGCTAGTTCCCTTCTCTGATACTCTTGTTATTAATCCCTTCTGTATTTGAACTTCCTGGAGTTTGTTCTGATTCCTACAAGGACATTGCCTGATACGTTAGCATATAAGGTTTGTGTACTCAATTCTGTTGCTAATAAGCTCAGCTTTTTCTTATAGCTTCAGGTTGATAAACCCAATTCCCTCACAAGACCATTATTACCTAGATGCTCCATAGATATTGCAAACTCAACATTGTCAGCCTGAAGTTTGTTTCCCCAAGTTCCATGCTTCTCCCTGTACTTCCTACCAGCGTGGCTGAGTTATTCCAGCTAGAAACCTGGAAGTCACTCTACCCTCCGCATCTTCATGTCCCTATAGTCAATATTGCCACATTGCTCAGTCTGCATATGTAATATGGCTCAAATCCACCTCTTCCTCTCTTTCCCTGATGTCTCTGTTTAGACTCTCATTGCCTATCATTTGGACAGTTAAACTGCGACAGCCTCTTAATTAGTTTCTTCAATCCAGACTTGTACCTCAATATTGCTGCCAGGGAATTTTCTTTAAAGAAAATAGGTGCTCATTTTAGAAATTCAAATAATATGAGATTACCAGTCTTTCTTTTAACCATTAAACTACTTCATGATGGTAACTTCTATATTGATTTTAAATATGATCATTTTCCATATGTATAAGCCATATATATGAACCATACATACATATATATATATATATATATATATATGCAAATATATATACACATAACATAGATTTATTTATAGAAATGATATAGTTTACAGTTAGTTTAGCAATTTAGAATAGTGTAGGTAAAAGTTATCATTTAGAAATTAAAATCTAATATTACTATCCTCTCTCCCTCTGAAACTTGACATGTTTCTCGGTCATTTTTTAGGATCCCATTCAGATGTTTTTCTAAGGCAGCCAAAAGCCTCTAGAAATGAGCCTTAGTCAGATTACCCTACCTCTTCTTTTTCTATATTCTTTTTACCCTATAGTCACACTGTATTGAAGTGTCCAATGCTCCCTAAAAACAGCTGACTATTTCATACCCTCATTGACTCTGTTGATACTAATTTGAGAATGTAGTTTTCTTCACCTAGTAGAGAAGTCCCTCAAGGTAAAGCCTTGGTGGGGAGGCCAATTAATCATTTATGCTTTTGAGACTTCCAGCCATCAGCTCCTCAGTTGTCTGTGTTGAGTCATATCCTCGTTGGTGGTAGCAAGCTAAGAATCTTTATATATGGTGAGGTGCATCTATGAATGTCTAGCCCCATCCTCTAAACGTTTTCACTGATATAGACTTATTTAAAAATACCCATTTATTATAGGTCTTAGATGTTTATTTTCTATAACATAGATGTCAGAAAATTAAAACTAGGTAGGAAAGACAATGAATTGGACATAATTTTCCTTTGGTAACATAAGAAATTTGTCAATGCCTTCAATATCTTCCAATTTATTGAAGTATAAGTTTTCAAAATAATTTCCAATTATCCTCTGTTTCTGTAGTGTCTGTTGTGATATTACCTTTTTAATCATGTATGCTGGTAATTTGAAAAAAATAAATAAAATTGACAGACTCTTAGCTATGCTAACAAAGAGAAAAAAATCAAAGAATCAACTTTTTGTTAAGTCATTTTTTTTCATTTTTTTTTGTTTTGATTTCAACTCTAATTTTAGTTATTTTTTGCCTTCTACTGCTTTTGCTGTTGAGTTGGTCTTCCTTTTCTAGGGCTTTGAGATGTAATGTTAGGTCATTTATTTGTTGACTTTCTCTTCTTTTAAGGAATGAACTCCATGCAATGAACTTTCCTCTTAGTACTGCTTTCATAGTGTCCCAGAGATTTCAATATGTTGTGTCTATGTTGTCATTTACTTCTAAGAATTTTTTAATCTCCTCCTTGATGTCTTCTGTAACCCATTGTTCATTCAGTAGCCTATTGTTTGGTCTCTAGGTGTTAAAGTAATTTTTATTTTTTGCATTGATTTTCAATTTCATTCCATTATGATCTGATAAAATGCATGGTAGAATGTCTACTTTTTTGTATTTGCTAACAGTTGCTCTGTGGCATATTATGTAGTCTATTTTAGAGAAGGATCCATGTGCTACTGAGAAGAAAATATATTAGCCTGTTGCAGGTTGAAATATTCTATATATGTGAGTTAAGTCAAAGTGATTCATTGTATTATTGAGATCTATACTTTCTTTATTCAACTTGTGTTTGGAAGATCTATCCATTGGTGAGAGAGGTGTGTTAAAGTCACTCAAGATTATGTGTTGTGGTCAGTTTGATTCTTGAACTTGAGAAGAATTTGTTTGAACATAGCTGCTTAATTGTTTGGAACATATATATTTATGATTGCTATGTCTTTTTGATGTATGGTTCCCTTAAGAAGTATGTAATGTCTATCTTTATCCCTTTTGATTAACTTTGGCTTGAAGTCTAAGACATATCTGCTTATTCTGCAGTTCATGTGACTGGTATGATTTTTCCCAACCTTTCACCTTTAGTCTGTGTATGTCTTTTCCTATCAGAGGAGTCTCCTGGAGGCAGCATATTGTTGGGTCTTTTTTTAAAATCCAATTTGCTAGCCTACGTCTTTTATTGGTGAGTTAACATTTAGGGTTATTATTGAGACATAGTTTATATTTCCAGCCATATTTGTTTATCTTTATTATTTAACTTGACTTGGTTTGCCTATTTGATTAGTTTTCCTTTAGTATACTACCTCCCTCTGCTGACTTCCATTGTTTTTTGTTTCCTCTTCATGGAATATTTTTCCAAGGATGTTATGTTATGCCGTTTTTTCTAGCTATAAATTCTTTTAACTTTTGTTTATCATGGAAGGTTTTTATTTCATTACCAAATCTGAAGCTTAATTTTTCTGGATGCAAGATTCTTGCTTGGCATCTATTTTCTTTCAGAGCTTGGTATATGTTGTTCCAGGATTTTCTAGCTTTCAGAGTCTGTGTTGAAAAATCTGCAGTTATCCTAATTGGTTTTCTCCTATATGTAATCTGATTGCTTTCTCTCTTGGTTTTTAAAACTATCTTCTTATACTGTATGTTGGGCATTTTTATTATAATGTGACTTGGTGTGGATCTGTTGTGATTTTGTACATTCGGCAGCCTGTAGGCTTCTTGAATTTGGATTTCCAATTCATTTTTTTTATGTTTGGAAAGTTTTCTGATATTATTTCATTGAATAGGTTGTTTCTTCCTTTGGTTTGGACCTCTATGCCTTCCTCTATGCCACAAACTCTTATATTTGGTCTTTTTATGCTAGCCCATATTTCTTTAGTGTTCTGCTCATGGTTTCTTACCATTATCCCTGTGTGGTCTGCGTTCTTTCCAAGATTATAGATTTTGTCTTCATTATCTGATGTCCTATCTTCTAAGTGGAGTACTCTGTGGGTGATGCTTTCATTTGACCTTTTAATTTGGTTTATTGTTTCTTTCATTTCAAGGATTTCTGTTTGATTTTTTTTAAAGAACCTCTATCTCCCTGTTGAGGTGATCTTTTGCTTCCTGTATTTGTTTATGTAGCTCCTTGTCGAAGTGATCTTTCACTGCCTGTATTTGCTCTCTTATACCTTCCTTGAGTTCACAGAACATTTTAACCACATACATCCTGAACTCCTTATCTGTAATTTCTTCTGCTATGGCTGCCAATGATTCTAATAATGTGGTGTCTTTATTTGTTTGGGGCACTTTCTTCCCTTGTCTTTTCATGTGGCTCATGTGTCTTCCTTTCCAGTTCTGTGGGTCCGGGATGTTATTGTTTTTTAACCCTATAGGTTTTAGTGCTCTTGTAGGGTTCAAGGCCTCTCCTGGCTAGCTGGAGATCTGATCTGGGAGCTTCCCCCACTAAATATGATGAGGGAGGTGAGGCAAGGTGGAGGCAGTCTGCTTCCAGCACCTGAGTGTACGGTGAGGTGGGGGAGCTGGGCAATGGAGTTGTGCTGTGGGTAGATAGCAGCTGAGTGTCCTGCGTGGGAGCAGAGCAAAGTCTGGGAGTTGTGCAGAGGTGCTGATAGGTGATTCTGCTAAGATGCTTGCAAGCCTTGTGTTGGCTGGAACTTTGGGCTTTCATAACTCCACATTATGTACAACCACAAGAATGGGATGCTAATTGGAATGGGTTGTGTTTTAGTCAGCTGTTTTGCTGCTGTGACTTCAAGATAGGACTAGAACAATTTTAGGAGAGGAAAAGTTTATTAGAAGGCTCATGGTTTCAGAGGTCTCCGTCCATGAGCTGACTCCATTCCTCAGGGATCAAGGTGAGGCCAGGACATAATGTGGAAGAGTGTGGCAGAGGGAAGCAACTCACATGGTGATCAGGAAGCAGAGAAAGACCTCACTAGATTCAAATGGATACCCCATAGCCATGCCCCCAATGAACCACTTCTTCCAGCTCTACTCCACCTACCTCCAGTTTCACTCATTGATTAGGTCATTGATTAGGTCAAAGCTATATAACCCAATCATTTCTTCTCTGAACCCTCTTGCATTGCCTCACATGTGAGCTTTTGGGGGATACCTCACGTCCAAACCAGAGCAAGTTGTACTGTATATATGTATGTCACAATACACTCTACTTTCATGTATATAAATACAACAACAGCAGCAAAACTAGCATATAATCCTTTGCTTATCCCTTAAAATTCTAATGTAAGATATTTTAGACACAGAAATCTTGCTATTATATCTTGAAAGTAACTGTGTAAAATAGTTAATCAGAGGAGGAGGGAGAGGAGGAGGAGGTGGCTGCACAAATTAAAGTTATTACTCTCTCTATGCTATAAATTCAGGTGGTAAAAGGAAAAGTGGACATAGTTAAACTGCTCTTAAAATAGTCTTGAAAAGAGTAACATGGGGTAGAAGATATATATTTCTGCCTTATTTTAAAAATGACACATAGGATAGGAATGACCAGGTGCTAGCTAATCTATTAAGTCTGGATTATACTTACATTGGAATTGATAAGCTGTCAGGAGAGCCAGCATGGTATGACTCTGTTAGCATTCACCTTAATAATTCTGAGAAAACCTGTTGGGGTGGTAAGAAGATGTCTTTAATTATTTTTTAAATTTATATTTCTTTATTTCAATTATTTTGTTTTATAAATGTCTGGCTTGTTCACATATGAAATATTTGATGGTGATCAGTAATTCAGCACAGGCTAGTAGTAATCTACTTAGACTAAAAAATGAATTCTCTAATCAAAGACTTTGGTAGGAATTCTCACTCTCTAGGAATTTTTGGTTGAAAACAGGGAGAATCTAAATGTCATCTCCAAATATTTAAGAAAAATTTGTTTGAAAAGATTTTGAGAATATATAGTCCTCTTAGAATATTTTATAGCAATAATACTCCAAAACTCCATCTCACAGACTCTATTCAGCCAGAATACTTAGATCTCGGGTATCCTTGCAGTGTGTCACTCGTCTAGTTGTTTCTCTGCATGGACAAAGTTCAAGACTCCATTGTTGTTCTGCTGTCTAGAGACATTTTACTGGGATCACTGTGGCTATCAAATTCCAAGTAAAGTGAGTCCTGAAAAATTGGCTTGTGAGCTGTGTCAGAGCTGTAATATGTCTGTTCAGACTCTAGGACAGTTTTTGCCCCATTTAGTTTTATAAAGTTTTAATTCCTTATTGTACTAAGAGCTATAGCTGTAATAAAATAATGACTATAGGAAGAAGTTGGCTGGATACCCTAATAGTGTAAGGGCAAGGTGTCAGGGAAGTCTTCTAGCCAGAACAAAAATAGCATGAGCAAAAGCAGAGTAGTACAGAATTAACTGGTGTATTTGTCAACATCACCTGTTAGCAAGGAAAATAGAGTGAAGAGGCAGACAGCGGGACACTTGTTCTCTTGTGGCATTTACTTTATAATCCCACTCCCCTGAGCCTCAGTATTTGGATGAACTGAATATGCATGTATGTATACACAGAAGGGTTTGGAATAGGGAGATAAACAGGTCCATATCTAAAGCTATTTCAAGTCTCACTTCTGGGAATTGTGATATTTGGACTAAAATCTGCTGAGGGTTCCTTAGAATCAATGGTGACCTGGAGAAAGGTTCATGTAAATACTTAAGGATCCTACCTAGAGAAAGGATGACCCCAGTGGTGCTAGGTGTACATGTGTCTATGTGGCATTGGCCCTTTCATTTTGAAAGGAACATAGTATTTTCAGCTCAACGGGGCTAGTCACTTTATGCTTGGCTGGTTGCTTCCTCCTGAGGCCACAGGAGTTTCTCTGTGCCATACAATTCTGCATGAACTTTGAAGTTAGGGAAGTCTGGAAGTTCTCAATGATCTTTTCTGGGTCTCTCCTTGATTACTTAGTGCATGAACTGAAGAAGAGTGGGCAGGATAACCTGTATTCACTTACTACTTAATGACCACTCCATATTACTCAGATCACCTTATATTACTGGCTGCACATCCACCTCCAGCCAGTGAGCTGAGGGCAACCTGTTAACTAGATGGTGTGAAACTCTATAGTTTTCTCATATGCTGCTCAAAGGGTGCTGAAGGCTCATGTTTCACCTGGTACACCTAGTCTATCATAGCCTCAGTTGTTGAGTGACTGTAGAGTCCCTTGCTGCTTGTTGAATAAATAATGTGAGCATGAAATAAGCTTTGTTGTATTAAGTCACTGAGATTTCAGGGCTATCAAGCTAATACAGCCTAATAGATAAGAGAATCAATATTGCAAATAATCCTTGAAGATAAAAGCACTTGGAAAGCCCAGTATTCAGGACAGGCAAGTTATAGTTTGATGATAATTCATGTAAAAAGTTATGAGAAATGCTTAGAAATATTAATTGCTTCATGCTTATAGTCTTCAAATGTTTAAAAAATGATCATAGAGGAGTCAAGTTATTCTGTGTTACTCTGGAGGGCAAAAATTAGACCAACATTGGAAAATTATAAAAGCAATGTAGCCATTTAACAAAGAATATTTTATCAATTCAAGCTGTTCATCAATGGATGAAGATACTTTGGAAATGGTGATTTTTAGGAACAGCTGAAATAGTCATGCTGAGGCCAGTTGCTGCCCAAGGATAAGTGATGTTATATCACAAAATTTTTCACTATATAAAATTTTGGTCTATAAAATTCTTCCATTGTTAAGGTTCTACCATCTGTTTACCCTAATAATGATTATAGTATCAATACTTGTGTTTTAAGTTAGGATATGTTTTATTATTTACCCAGAGGGGGCCTGGCTTGCCACAACTTATCAACATTTTCATGCAACCCTTTGTGATGAGGTTTGAACATGGCCTGCTGCCATAACTAAATTGCATCAATGATGAATTGGCTAGACTAAGTTGGACAGGATCAGAAAACTAAAGCAATGTCTGCCAAGTTTGGTCAAAAGATAGTGCTGGCTATTTTATAAACCTCAACTCAGGACATCAATACAAATACTGATTCATAGGCTCCATTTCTCAAAAGTTTAATTGATTTGGTTGTGGGCTCTGGCAATATGCATTTAATTGAGCTCCCCCAGGTTGTTCTGATGGTTTCTTTAGTTTGAGAACTTATGCTTTGCTTCTCTATGTGTTCATTCTCTGAGGTTTGTTTTCTTGTCCATTTAATAGAAAAAGGTCTTTTTCAAATCACCAAGTCTATCTTAATTAAACAAAAGGAGATTTCTCCTTGCAGTGGTTGGTGGGGCAATGAGAGATGGTGGCAGAAATAATTATGTTGTCTGCAGAATGCAGGTTGAGAAAGACAATCACAAAGGATGAGAGTCATAACCTGCTTGGTCACCAGATCCCTCACCTCTAATCTTGTCACCATCTTTAAGCACATTAGGGCAGGCAAAGAAGTACCTTGGTTGGAACCCGAGAAATAATACAAGCCCATGTACTCTAGTATTTTTTTCAATGAATTAATTCAAAGTAATCACTGTCAGAAAAATGACCCCAAGTTGCACTTTCAGGGTGTCTTTAAAGGTTTTTTTACTTGCCCCTTAATCTGGTGGCACTGGTGGAATCTGGCTGTGATTGAATTCAGAGCTTCCAAAGGAGCATTTCAAGGAATGAGCTTCTGAAGGAGGACATGATGAGTTTCCCTTTCAGTGTGGATGATAATTAGACACTGAAGGTCATGCCAGAGAGCTCTAAGGAGAGTGAATATCAGCACTTAGTCGAACATTCTGCTCTGGATCTGAAATTTCCACATTCTGTTTTTTCTGCAAACAGCATTTGGGTTGATCACGAGTCTCTCTGTGTCAGTCTTTTCCCTGGATGGTAATTGCTTTTTAGCAGGTTGAGGTAACCACATAGTCCTTTGTGCATGGGGTAAGTGTCCTGGCCTATTTTCAGTACAGTTCTCTTTCTGTAATCATCACACTCTTTAATAGGGCTTGAAATGCTTAGTTTCCTGAGTCTCAAAGACCCTGGTGTTCAGTGCCTTGACAAGATGGTGTGAACCTCTTAAGAATGATAGGTGGATTCTGATGACCACTCTCCATCCCCAAATATATTTTGTCTAAGCTCTATCCCTACTATTGCATTTCCCTCCAGCAAACGCTCTGTCCAATGAGTCTTTATTGTAGTCTGTAATAATTTCCAAAGTTTTTGTTGACTGGTCTGTTTGGGAGGATGAATCAAAGCCCTCCAGTGAACCTAAAAGATCAGAAATCTAGGGTTGTTTCAGGAAATTAGGAATGTTTATAGATGTGTTATGGTTTAGATATTTGGTGTCCCCCCAAAGCTTATGTAAGACAATGCAAGAACAATCCAAGTTGAAATTATTGGATTATGAGAGTCTTAACTCAATCAGTGAATCAGTCCACTGATGGGATTAACTGGGTGGCAACTAAAATCAGGTAGGGTATAGCTGGACCAGGTGGGCCATTGGGGGATTGGTATGCATTTTGTATTTGGCAAGTGGAGTCTCTTCTGCTTCTGATCATTATGTGAGCTGCTTCTCTCTGCCACACTCATGCACCATGATATTCTGCCTTACCTCAAGCCCTGAGGAATGGAGCTGGCTTTCTGTGGACTGATACTTCTGAAACCATGAGCCTCTGAGTAAACTTTTCCTCTCCTAAAATTGTTGTTATCAGGTCTTTTAGTCAAAGAGTGAAAACACTGACTAAAACAATGTGCAAAATAAACCAGTTGCAGAAATGCTTGACTTACACATATCTAGAAGCTTCAAGTGCTGTGATCTCTTTCCATGAGTGTGATATTCCCTTTCTTTTCTTCTTTTTTTTACCTTTTATTGATTTTATTTTTTTAAATAAATGACAGCAGTGAAATGCATTATAATTCTTATTACACATATAGAGCACAATTTTTCATATTTCTGTATATAAAGTATGTTCACACCAATTATGCCTTTATACATGTACTTTGGGATTTTTGCATTATAATTCTTATTACACATATATACTACAAGTTTTCATCTCTCTCTTTGTATATAAAGTATGTTGACATCCAATTTGAGTCTTCACACATATACTTTGTATAATGATGTCCATCACATTCCACCATCCTTTCTAATCCCTGCCCCCTCCCTTTCCCTCCCACCCCTATTCCCTATCTGGAATTCATCTAATCTTCTCATGGTTTCCCTCCCTACCCCACTATGAATCAACCTTCTTATATCAGAGAAAACATTCGGCATTTGTTTTTTGGGGATTGGCTAACTTCACTTAGCTTTATCATCTTCAATTCCATCTATTTACCTGAAAATGCCATGATTTTGTTCTTTTTTAATGCTGAGTAAAATTACATTCTGTATATATGCCACATTTTTTTATCCATTCATCCATTGGAGGACATCTATTTTGGCTGCTATAAACATTTGATGTGGCTGTGTCCCTGTAGTATGCTATTTTTAAATCCTTTGGGTCCGAGGAGAGGGATAGGTGGGTCAAATGGTGGTTCCATTCCTAGATTTCCAAGGAATCTCCATACTGCTTTCCCTTTATTTTCCATCTTGGCATATTTCAAAGCCTAATACAAAAATCTTTGCCTATAGGAAGGACTTGGGTAATAGTCTTTTAGTTTAAAATGGATGGATAGGTTGATGAAAAAACAAACTCTATTGTCAAGAGGCAGAGTAAAGTTCAAGGAGGAAACTTGCTGGAACCAATATACAGTCTGTATCCATAGTGTGACCCTAACTGCCTGCGGCTGTACTGGTTTACTGCTGTAGTGTATTTGTTGATAGTCCCTCCATTTACTCAAATATGTTGGAGAGTAAAAATATGATCACCCATACATAATATTCTCAGATCTTTTATTAAATATTATTTATTCTTGTATTTTATTCAAATAATCTTGAATAGATTTTTATTTTGAAAGTGATGAAGCAAATTTTAATGGTCAGTAGAGGGGATAAAGAGGTTTATCCCAGTTATCCAGAAACTACTTATGTAGCACATGTAAAGTTTTACCAGGCAGGGGATTAAAGGATGTATTTAAAACAATTTGAATCATAATTAGTACATTTTTTAAAGTTTTGGTATATTCTGAAAAAAAAAAAACAAATTATCCCCATATGTTTTCAGGTATGTAAAGTATCACTACAATGTGTAGCATTTATTCCCATATACTGTTCAGGTCAAACATCATGTAGATATGGAGAAAATAAAATGTTCATGTTTGAGAAGATTGTAACATAGTAAAGCCATGATGAACCATATTGCAGCTTCCATAAGCCAAAATCAACTATGGTTTTCTATTTTATCCTCTCAAAGGAAAGAAATATGCCACATGGAAATAAATTGGTTTAGTAAAGTTAGTTTTAAAAAGAAGAAAGGAGTAAAAGCAATGGTCCCTCTTGATTTCTTGAGGTTGCCAAGGACTCAGTTCTGCATCTGTCCAGTTCCCTGTACTTTCTCTTTTTCTTTTGTAGTGAGAGGCAAGGATTCCGAAATGAATGATCAATCTACAGACTGAATGCTTCCACAATCAGTAAGTGTCCAATACCTTTTACTGGGCTGTCCATAGAGCTAGAAGAGTGGGCGTAGCCTTTATTTGAGAGTTTTTCAGTGTAGAGCACTGAATTGGCTAATTCTGAGTTGAACAGAAATTTCAGTTTGCCCAAAATCCTTATTCCTAAATTCAACACTGGTTTCCAGCTCCCTAGGTCTCTTGACCCAACGTGATTTGCTGATAGTGGAAATGCAAAATGATAGATAGCAAAAAGCTGTGTGGCTGGCAGTACCCAAGCCTTCTAAACCCAGTTGGGAGGGACACAGCAACAGTTCAAGTGGATTCTAGATTAAGACAGAGCGGTGCCACCTGAAGATTTGAACAAAGGCAAAAACAAAGAGCATCCTTGGGGAATGTACTATCACCTTTGCAAATGGGGGTGTTCTGACCCTTGTCCTCTGTACTAAAGATGTATTTTCATTTGGAAAATGGAAACCCAAAGAGTCCCTCATCTGGTCCATTCAGTATATCCTGAGCAGGATACACTGTTCCCTCCCTCATCACTGTACAGAATGCATCCACCTCCTTTTGGCTGATCTGAATCTGGTCCTTCCTTTGAGGACAAGCTCGATTCTGGGCTCCCTCACCTTCAGCCATCCTAGCCCAAACACAAAGGATTGTTGCCAGTGTCTTCATTGCCTTTCATTTACAACTAGGGCCCTGGCTGTGGCTTTTCTTTATCTCGACAGCTTTATAAATGGCACAGAGCCTTGTTTCCCTAAAATGGTTTAAATGGGGACCCTACCCAGGAGCAGCCATCAATGCTGAGCACTTCTTCCGGCCTCCTCTGGCCTAATGAGCCCTCGATTATTGTTTGGCATTATTAAATGTCAACAATAGGATGGCTCCCCTCTGGGAACTCAATGAAAGTGGCAAGAAATATAAGATTAGAATTGAGGGACCACACAAATAGCTTTTATTTTTATTTATTGGCAGAGAGGAGAAAAAGCTGCTAAACATCATCTCAGTGTTCCTCTTTATCAACTCTTGTCAACTTCTCCTTTTCCTCCTCGAGGGCAGTGGCTCTATCTTTGTAGGATGTAACACATTAGAGCGACAAGTTTTATTTCAGTAATGATATTAATAATGGAGTTAGAAAACACTGATTTGCCAATCGTTTAAAAGGAAATTTAAGCTGCAAATGATTTCCTGCTCACATTTCTATATAATGGCTTTCTCTGACTCTGAGGCTAGAGGTTATGAATCTAGCCCTCTGGAGGAATTGGAAGGAAACTTGGGTTTATTTAGCACTTCCGGTGTATCAGGCCCAGAGTTAATGCTTGGTTTGGTTTGAATGCATCCTGTCCAAAATTCAGACTTGACGAATGTGATGATAGTAAGATATGAGCCCTTTAAGAGGTGGTTAGGACAGGAGGGTTCCTCCCTCATGAATGGGCCTAGGTACCCTCATAGAAGGGCTTGACACAGGGAGTTTGTCTTCACAGGGCAGAAGGGCCCGAGGGGGACAAAGTGTTTCTCACCTCTGGAGGATTCAGGGGTCAAAGCACCATCTTAAAAATAGAGTAGCCTCTTCAGACACTAAACCTACCTGTCTCCTGGGCTTTTCAGGCTCTGGGATATAATAATATGTTGAGAGCCACAGCCAAAGGGGCCCCAGCAAACTTCCAGCTGCCGGCTGATGATTGGCTCACAGCGGCCCCAGCAACTTCTAGCTGATTGGCTCCTCTGCGGTGATGCTCATTGGGCTGTTTCCCCACCCTTTCAGACTACGGAGCTGCTCATTGGGGGACTTTTTTTGGCTCCGCCCGTGTGACCCAGCCAATCGGCCTCAAGAGCAGGAGGAGTGGGGGAGGTGGACAGGCTTGTGGGAAGCCAGTGGTGGCAGTTGGGCTCTGAAGGTTTTCCTGAGGAGCTGTTTTGTTTGGCATGTGTGGTTCTAAAAATAAAGTTTGTTTCTTTTGACAAGTGGCTCCTGAATTGTGCCCAGCCAGACTGCAGAAATAATACATTTCTATTCTTTATAAAATACCCAGAATCAGGCTTTCTGTAATAGTAGCATAAAATGAACTAGGTTACTTTTTTTCCAGCATTTGCCTGTGAAGTAGGTATCAATAGTCACATTTCTTAGATGATAGAAAGGAGAAGTAGGAGATGAAACAACTTGCCCTAGCTCACACCCATGTGAGGAGCAGAGCTGGAATTAAAGTCAAAAGGAATTTCCCCAAAGTATCCTGTTAGGTACAGACATTGGGATGTGGTGGTGGGTAAGGGACTCAGGGTAGGAGGGGTGGTGAATGTCTTCCTCTGCCTTTGCATTGTTGGTAGATTTCTCACCCTGATGTTAGAGGACAGAGGGCCCTGGACATCTTCATATGGGTGGAGAGAAAATGTAGGTTAATGACTCTCCTACTGGCTTGTCTCTTAGAACATGGAGTGTTGAGAGAAGGATCCATACTTCCTCCAGGTTCCAGAGACCTCATGGCCCGGCACGACTCTGCCACATGTTTCTTTACCTGTGAGATGGGGAGGCCGGCATGTGTCCTTCCCACACCAGTGAGATTTGTCATTCTTGCCATCTGTGATTGACACTCATTCCGACTAAGGAACTCATTATAAAAAATTTGTTATAGTTCACCTGAATTTTTGTATTTTAAATGAAGTAACAAGCCTATTTTAATGTCTATTACTGAAAAGAAAGAAAAGACTCTAAACATTGAAAAAAAAAATAACATTTTATTTGCTGCCTAAAATGTTTATTCTTTGATTCTTTATAGATAGAGCTTGCAGTCCCCTGTCTTACACCATTAGCTCATTATAATTATATCATAAGGGAGATATTATATTATTTGGATACAGGAGCTGAGAGACAGGATTTAATCACAGATCTGGTCATTATAAAGCCAAGCTCATTGTATTATACTTCATGATTTTTCTGTAGTGCTTAAAGGGAATGTTACACACAGAACAGTTACAAACAGGATGATGACCAACAGTGGAGCCCCTGGGGGTCAGGACATTTTGAAGGGGGGAGGGTGGGTGGACAGTATTTTATCATAGAATTTGGTATGTATCCAACTATTCCCTGATTCTGTGCCCGTGGCAAATACTGATCATTGATTAACACTCGAGTTTTTACTAAGTCAGTAGGTAGCCACAGAATTTTTTTCAACACAACATTTCAAATATAACATATAAAATATAATTGGTATTTCTGTCAAACATGAATGGGGGTATATTTGAGTATCTGAGTATAAAAGAAGACTTTGAGGTATAGATAGAAGAAATCATAAGAAAAAAACATGGATTTTCATTTTATAAGGAAGGCTTTCAGGAAATATGGTCAACAGATATATAAAAAACTATCTAACCTCTCTAGCAATTAGAGAAATGCAAATTAAAACTACACTGAGATTTCACCTCACTTTGACCAGGATGACAATTAACAAGAATATGAGTAATAATCAATGTTGGGAGCTGGGGTCATAGCTCAGTGGTAGAGCACTTGCCTAGCACGTGTGAGGCACTGGATTCTATTCTCAGCACCACATAGAAATAAAATAAAGATATTAAAAAATGTTGCTGAGGATGTAGGGAAAATGATACAATCATAGATTGCTGGTGGGACTGCAAATTGGTGCAACCATTCTGGAAAGCAGTATGAAGACTCCTCATAAAACTAGGAAAGGAGCCACTATTTGACCTAGTTATCCCACTCCTCAATGTATATCCCAATGAGTTTAAATCAGCATACTACAGTTACACAGCCACATCAATGTTTATAGAAGTTCAATTCACAATAGCTAAGCTATGGAACCAACCTAGCTGCCCTTCAACAGACAGATAAAGAAAATGTTGCATACACACACACAAACATACACACACACACACATACACAATGAACTATTACTCAGCCATAAATAAGAATGACTTTATGACATTTGCTGGTAAATGGATGGAACTGGAGACTATCATGCTAAGTGAAATAAGTCAGTCCCTCCAAAATCAAAGGTTGTATGTTCTCTCTGATGTGTGGATGCTGACACATAACAAAGTCTGGTGGGGAAGAATAGAAGTTCAGTAGATTAGACAAAGGGGAACGAAGGGAAGGGGGATAAGAATAAGTAAGACAGTGGAAGGAATCTGACACAACTTTTCTATGAACATATATGAATACATCACAGTGAATCTCAACAGCACGTACATCCACAAGACTGGGATCCTAATTAGAATAAGAAATACTCCATGTTTGTATAAATATGTTAAAATAGACTCTATTCTCATGTATAACTAAAAAACCAAATTTTAAAAATAAAAAAGGAAGACTTTCAGGGAGAGGAATATATTCAAGAACTCCTTTATAATATAGTTGAGAAATATGAGGATATGAAAGAGTAGAAAGAAATTCTAGCACAGTGGCTGTGACCATGGATCATGGACCATAGAGTCAACATATGCTGTTCTAAATTCCATCGCTGCTACTTGCTGTATGTGACTCTAGGCAAGATTTATTACTTTGTTTTATTTAAGTTTCCTTGTCTAGTAAAATGGGAAAATAAGAGAACCTATTTCATGATGTTATTGTGAAAGTTAACTTAGATAATTTACATAGACCATGGTCATGCCTGATATAGGGTAAGTGTTAATATAAATGTTAGACAAACATGGAGAAACTAAGAAAAAGTAGGAGATGGTAGAGTACAACCTATGCCCAAGGTCTTTCTTTTCTCCCTTGTATGCTACTCAATATTTTCTTCCACCTTTTAAATTCAGATAATAAAAACAATCTGAATCACCATGTTCTGCATTTATGCATGCCAGTGTTCCATCCCAATGAATTTTACTCTGTCATCTCATGGATTCTCAATAACCCCAAGACAGTTCATCCCCATGGGAAATCTTGCTGACCTGTAATTTATCCTGTTTTTCTGCAGCTAAAGCCAAATACACATTCTTGCCATTGTGGCAATTTGGAAAATAATTCATGTCACCCTAGTACTTTTTCAATAGTGTTGATTTAACAATGTGTTTAATCAGGGAGAGTTAAGGCCTCATTATGCCATAAAGTGTCTGCAGTAAGGAGTTACCTTTAAATATTCAAAATAATTCATTTCAAATTATGGGGCCCATTTGTGTTATAATACTCAGCTACAATACCCCAGGGATACCTGGGTAGTCACTAATGAGCTAAACTATCTTTTTAGCAATCTGCTAGAAAAGAAAAAACTCTATGATATATTGCTTCAAAGCTTCCTTACTTAGGCTCTTATGCTCTATGGCTTCACATACTAAATTTTTAGAGATGGTGTTTTCTAAAGTAAGTTCTCAGGGAAAAAAATCAAATTTTAGTGCTGTCCCTCACAGAGCAAAGAATCAAAGATGAAAAGACATATTTTTTTTTCCTGCTGAAATCTCAGAATACTCTACTAACTTCAGTTCCATTTTCTAATCAATTATTTTAAGTTGGCAGGTGGTGAGTTGATCTTGGAGTCTGTAGTTGTCCTTTTCCTACGTGAAGAGATAAGTGCCCTATGTGGTCACTAAATATACCTTTTCCAGCCTCAGTCCTAAAAAGAGGACTGAATTTTATATATACTAAATAGAATCTCTTTAAGAAATAAGTTGAGTTCTGTGGAATCCAGCAGTTGAATCTTTGGAGAAGGCTGCAGGTCAGGGTGCCTGGACCACTCTCTCTGCAAGCCAAGGCCTCTCACTCAAAAACCTTTAGCTGCAATGGGATGCAGAATCCAGACAGGTGGTCATCAGATGACTCCAGAGGGAAACTCTCCTCCAATGACTCCTAACCCAAATTCTATGACATTGGGATATCTCTTATGTAAAGCATCCAAAGAACTGAGATGTGATGATTATGAAGAAGTTTTCTCCTTTTCTCAAATGAGACATTTTTTTTCATTTTAGCTCATTTATAATCTCAAATGAGCCATTTTTTCATGTTATCTCAACTCTTTCCTCAATAATTGGTAATACACAGAAAATTATATCATTCTTGATGTTGAAATATGGCTGTAAAGGACAACACTGGTCTTTGATCTGCATTTTACATTCTTACTCCCAAACTAAAACTGAAGTTGAGCTAAATGACTAATTGCAAATCCATACATATTAAACACATTAAAACATGAATGTGAATTTGGGATTTGATTGTTAGGCAGAATTATTATGGCATTATGTGACTAATAGAGATCCTAGTCTTATAGCTTCCTGGTTAGGGGATATTTCCTTCAAAGGATTAGTTGTCTGATTTTCATATGTTGCCCAGAGTCTGGGATATATAAGGCTCGGGAGGAGATTGAGTAGGGTATTTCTTACTTGTGATCGTACTGCATTTGGCCAAATTTTTCAACACCCAGTTTATTCTCAAATAGGTATGATTTAGTTGTGACTGAGTAATACTGCTATATCAGGATTTTTAATACCAAAGATTACTCACATTTCAAATCTTGCTATATCTTTTGAACACTGTCACAAATGGTTATCTGGCCATCTCTTCATTGATGAGAAGACAGAGTGAATAGTGGTAAGTGCATAAGAAGAAGAAAAAAATCAAAGCTAAATTCCCTTATAGATCATATACTAAGTATCTCTACTAAGTACTTATCACACCGAGATTCAATTGCCTTAGCTGTAAGCTGGTAATAATACTGCTCTGCAACACTGAGTTTTGAAGAAGCAGTATGCAAATTAAGTAAAATGTTCAGTATAATGGCAGATATAACTACAATGACTGAGTACTTACCATCTACTAGGCACCAAATGCTTTTATATGTATCTACTTTGGTCATCCTCATTACAAACTAAAATTGATGTTATTATTATTATCATTTTATGGATAAAGAAAATAAGATAATAGTAATTAAATAACTTGCTGAAAGTTATATAGTTATGTGATGGTCTCTAGTTCTTATAATTTTTTCCAGATAAATTTAAATATATTTTAAACCCTAGAAATATTTAAGAACACAAAATAAATTACTTCCAAAGGCAACAAATCTTTCCTAAGAAAGATTTGTCCTATGGTTATTTTAATGGCACATGGAAATTGAACATGGATCATGGAAATTGAAACTAAAAAGTTAAACCTCCCATAAGTGAGGCCAAGGAGAAACCAGTTAAGGAAATTTCAAGATTGTCAGAAATTAGGCGTGGTGCATAGAAATCCCAAGGGTTCACAAACATAAAGCCAACTGGCATCTACTCTCAAATATTTACATGACACCTTAATTGGGTGCATGGGGATAACACACTAAAGGCTGGATGAAGAAGGAGAGCTGGCAGAGGACAACCCTGAGGTCAAGTGGACCTCCCTGAATGCCAGTCAACAGCAAGCAAAGCAGGGCAGAACTGATGGAGAGCCCTCCTCCCACTATTCCAGTACACATGGAGTTTTTACGTATATAAGACTGTGCCAGAGTCTGGCTGGAGAGATCCCATCCCTCATGATGCATGAGCCTTAGGAAATGAACAACAATATCCATTTGAAGGTTGAGATAAGGCAAGAGCTTAGAGAGAACCATATGAAGTACACTGAATCTTGACTGAAAAATTGGGGTAGGCTAGCAGGGTGAAGGGATTTTTTTCAAAAGCACTAAAAGTCAAGTTCAAAGAGGATGCAGAGGGAGAACTCCCCCAGTGACCCCAAAAGTTTAGCTGTATAGCTAAGAAAGACATTTGGTAGTACAGAATCTTGGAGGCTGGACTATAAAGCATAAATACATGTCTATTATCTTGGTGGTGTGAGATCCTTACCTCTACTAAGGGAAAGTTCTCATCAAAGAAAACTTAAAGCCAGGATATACTGAATCCTTCTAAAGCAGAAAAGAAAAGAAAAGGAAAAATAAAACCTAATTGAAGTAAAGATTAAATTGACTCAGCTTTATCGTATTGATGATCTGAGAGAAGTTGTGTGACTTTCGAGGTAAACATTCATTTCAGTCTCTGCTTTGTTTTTCTCCTTGCACTTATGCACAATGTCTGGATGGCAGAAAAACAAAAATAATCATGGAACAGAGAAGTGTGAAAAAATGAGACTTATAACTTAAAGTATAAATCAATCAGTAGAAGCAGAACCACAGAATGTGCTGATGTTTGAATTAGTACTCAATGGCTTTAAAATAACTCTTATGTTTATAAATAGATGGTAACAATTACAAACGAAAACTTTCAGTGGAGAATTGGAAACTAGATAAAAGAATCAAACGGAATTACAGTAAATGAAAGATATAACTCAAGAAGAATTTGATGGACTTAACATTGGATCAAACCTTACAGAAGATCAGTGAAGAGAAAGACAGTCTAATAGAAAGTAACAAAACTAAAATTTTGGCTGGGGTTGTAGCTCAGTAGTAGAGTGTTCACATAGGATGTGTGAGGTCCTGAGTTCGATCCTCAGCACCACATATAAATAAATGAATAAAATAAAGGTCCATCAATGACTAATATATATATATATATATATATATATATATATATATTGTCATATGTGTACACATGTGTATATGTGTACTTATGCATACACATATACAATATATATGTATTGTGTCCACCTATAACTAAAAAAAATTAGTTAAAAAAACCACTAAAATACCAAGAAAGAATAAATAAATGAGTCAAGTTGTTGAACAGATCGATCAACATATGCATGGAAATTTTAAATCATCTAACAGATGGGAAATCAGAGAGAGCAGAGATAATGTGCTAGAAAAAAATTACAGTTATTAGAGATAAGAATTTTCCAGTATTGAGAATTCATCTTACATTCACTCTGTGTGATGGTCATTGAACTTCTTAGATCTGAGGGTTGATGTCTTTAGCCAACATGTAAGTAGAAAAACCAACTGTATATCTTGTACTTAAACTGTTGAAAACCAAAGATAAAAGGAAAAAACCAGAAAGCATCTAGAGTGGTATTTAGAAACTATAGCATGCAGGCCAGATGTGCCATATGAAATGGAGTTCACATCCCATGGCCGAATGAGGATTTTTTAAGTGATTGTCACATAAATGCTTACAAAATATCCTCATTTTTTCCATTTGGCCTAAAATGTCTAAAATATCTGTTACTGGACATTTATAGTCAAAGTTGGGCTACCTTTGAACTATTATATTTAGGAGAGTGATATTGATAAAGTTAGCAGAGTTCTCATGAAGATAGTGGAGGATAGAAAACAAGGGAACAAGAGTTTTTAAAGTGCTAAAGAAGAAGAAGAAAATTCCTCTTTTTAAGATTAGAGTTTTAAGAATTAGAATAGCAAATCACTATTATTAAGTTTGGTGCCTTGGACTGCATAGAAACCAGTTCCACAGACCATAGTAATTGAACCTAGGAGCCAAAGTTAAACAGTGACCAGCAGTTGTTAAGACCCATAGTTGAATTAAAAACAACAACAACAGCAACAACTAGGAAAACTAAAATAGGAAGTTGGGTCAGCTATGCTTTAAAATAATATGGAGAAAAGGGCAGGTAGTTTTGATAGGACACTCAGTTTTAGCTTACGTGTTGGCTCTACATGGTGAATACATTAGATTGACATCAGGGGAAAGGCATAGATCAAGTTATACTTCCTCAGCGTTTTTTTTTTAAGAGAGAATTTTTTAATATATTTGTTTTTTTTTTTTTTTAGTTTTCAGTGGACAAGATATCTTTGTATGTGGTGCTGAGGATTGAACCCGGGCCGCACGCATGCCAGGTGAGCGCGCTACCGCTTGAGCCAAATCCCCAGCCCCCCCGCAGTGATTTTATAACAACTGCTCTCAGCAATGGTTTTCTACTCTGTAAAAGAGTTAATATCTCACCTATCTCATATTGTTGATTTGCAAATCAAAGAATGAGTGAATATCCTGAACAATTAAAAGGCTCTTTGAATATTCCCACAATACAGGTTGAAATACTCTAATAAAACCACCAAAACTACCACCAATAAAAATCATTCAATGCATTTTTATGCTCCATGGATATAGTTGTAGAAAAAGAGGGGATTTTTTTTCTACTCCCTGTCCTGGAAACATTACTCTAAAAATTTTGAATTTTTGCATGTCACACATTGAGAGAAATAGACCTATAGGGACACATTCTGAGAACATTGAGTAAAATTCTAAAATTCTTAGGTTCAGAAAATTTGAAAGAATGGGAGACTTTTCCTGGTAGCCTTGCAGAAAAGAGACTCAGGGATCCCAAGAAAGAAAGTGGAAAATCATACAAATTCATGATTGAAGTCTCAACTGAGCCAATCCTTGCAGCAAGGTCCCGGGAAAACTCACTAAGCTGGTTGAGTCTCATTTCCTGCATTTGCTAAGTAGAGATAGATAATACTAATTTATGATGCCAGTGTGAGGGTTCAGTGAGATAATTCTAAGATAATAAAACATAGTCTACTTTTGCATAGAATTCTAACCTAATGGAGGAAGAATAATTTTAATTACTTTAAACCAGTGGGAGTTGTATAGAAATGTAATCAGTTGCTTCTCTTTGGTTAAAAATTCAACTATAAGCATGGAGTAACAAATATCACTAGATATAGTTGGACTACATGATGTTTAAGGACCTGTTCAATCTTCAGGTCATAGTTGAACAACTTCAGTAAATAGGACTGTATATCATTTCCCAACTCTATTCTCATTACTCTGCAGGAGTTGTAGATATCTGAGCATGGGGGTGGAGTAGGGGTTGGTATAGATCTATGTATAAGCCTGATTAGAAGAGCAGAGCAAACTGAGAAGCTAAGAGACCCCAAAAGGCTCTCTTATGGGACATCTATCAAAATTATCGTCCTTTGCCTCTTTATGGGTTTTTATGATTTGTTCTTATTTTAAGAACAAAAACATCCAATAGATCTTCATGGAAAGTGTTAAAGATTTTACTAAATGTCAGATGGGATTTTGGAACTGTTTAATAAACTCTAAGAGGAGATAATTCTTCAAGCTAAGAGGAAACATTAGATTTTGTGATACTGTAGATGTTTTATTTATGAAAGAAACAAAACTAATAATGGAAGACATGTCTGCTAAAATGACTAGAAATTGCCAGACTTGTGGACATGTTGTTCTTTGTCTCATGCTTTAATAACATATAGCCGTCTGGCTTGAAGAAAAGTTCTCCTGTTAGTATTATATCAGCAATGATGACTTAACTACAAAGGAATGCATAGAGAAATGTTCTTAATGGAACATTTGAGGGCTGTTGGATAGACCTATCTGCCATTCTGGCAAAAGAGATATTATGATTACCATTCACTTGCCAGGAGATTGTTTTTCCCCTGAGAAGTTAATGTTTTTCTCTGCCTGAGAGGTCTTAATTTTGTAATTTGATTAAATTAGAATCTACATGGAAGGAATATACACTGGAAGAATCTAAATTTTCCTGATTTATTTTTCCCTGTCCTGATTTATTCATTACTTTCTTTCCCCATTTACATATATGTGAAAAATGAGCCCTGAAATTTTGTGAGTAATCCGATTCTCACCCTTAAAGAATAATTTGGGGCCCTCTGTAGTCAAAATAGCTAAATAATATACATAAAAGTTTTTTTCCACTGGTTTTACTACTCTATTACTTTCTCCATTCTTCCCTTTTGGGAAGATTGCAGAGAATATGGAGAAAAAAAGCTCTGAAACACAAGTTACAATGATAATGGGCCACAAGTGCAGGACTCCACCTGCAGAGGAGGAAGAACTATATTTCTTATCCAATGAGGTCTTATCTAATGAGGAAACTTGTGTTTGGCAATTCCAACAGTCGTTTTTCATGTCGGCTTTAGGTTACCCTGTGGTTCCATAAAATGTTGCAGTATAAAGAGAAAATCCAAGAGTCTGAGTACTGGGAAAGTTCATATTGAATTCAGATTTCTCATTTCTCATAAGATAAATTTAAAGAAGCTAGACACTTTCCTGATTTGGAAAGGTGGAGACTGCCTGAAGTAATACGGCATGCAAATAATGGAGAAGATGTAGATGAAGAGGATACTGATGATGACCATGGTAATAATAATCCATTTACATCACTATAGTATTTGCATTTTACAAAGCATTTTCATATACATTGCCAGTAGAACCTAACCATAATTGAGCAAGATTGCTTAAGAAAGGTTTATTACCCTTGTTAGTGACATGTAACATGCGTACAAGAATTTACATCAAAATGTATAGTGCAATGGATTTTCATATGTTGAATGTTCCATGTGAACTACTTAAAGAACATACAGGTCATTACTAGCTTCCATGTGTCCTTCTTTATGCCTACTTAAGCACTAATACCCTCAACATAATAGGTAACCACCTTCTTAACTTCTAGTACCTTGTCTTTATTTTGCCTCTGCTTTCTTAAACTGTAAATAAATTCAATCACATAATGTGTACTTTTTTGTTTTTTTACTTCTTCCATATTATGATTTTGAGATTTATCCTTAATTCTCATTGCATAATATTCCATTTTGTGATTGTACTACAATTTAAACATTCTAGTGGCATTCGGGTGGTGTTTATTATTAACATTTTTAACTTTTTTTTCCCTGGATGTATACCTAGGAATGACACTGCATACATGATAGGGTATGTGCATATGATTAAATTTGGCATACTTTTTTCCCAACAGTTATCAAAAGTGGTTGATCCAGTCTCCCACTAGCAATATAAAAAACTTTTCATTTCCACAAATCCTCATTCAGTACCTGATATTTTGTGTATTATTAATTCATTTTGATGGGTGATTTTTCACATTTGGAAAATGGAGACCCAGAAGCACTGTCATAGGAAAAGCCTAGAGTATGAATCTTGTGCTAACACAGCACTCTTTAATCCTAATATGACATTTCTTCCCTTGTCAAAGAAAGGCTAGGTATCAGCAGCATAGAATATGTCAAATAGCAAAATGTAAGTTGAGGTTTCTGTTTTTATCTGTGATATATTATTACTATTTTTTATTGCAAGAAAAGACATGCACAAACTAAAATAAAAATATATTCAATTACTGTTCTTAGAGCTACTGAAGATCTCTGGGAAAATCATCACCCTGAAATCTAGAGTTACAGGTGAATCCAGAATATCATAGCTGCAATTTGTTTTTGTTGTCAAATCCACTGAATTCATAACTTAGCATATAGAAATAACTTAACACTTTAGAGTATAAAGTTGAGGAAGATCTGGAGACTGAGTATTCAGAGATGCTCACTTGTAACCACCACCTAATAGGATATCAATATAAAAATAATGCACTTTAGCTGGAATAGCTTAAAAATATAATGGCACCATATAATAGTTTCTTGTGATTTTTTCTACATAATAAACTGAAAGCAACTAAGATGTCGTTTAATAGATGAATAAACTAGATTATATACATGCAATAGCATGTATAATGAATGAATCTTAAATGCACATTACTAAGTAGACATGTCTGAAAAAGTTACATTCTTTATGTTTTCAGTTATATGAGATTCTGGAATAGACAAAATTATGAACATAGAGATGGTAAACAGATCAGTGGTTGTCAAGAATATGGGCAGGGAAGAGGACTGAATAGATGAAGCACAGGAGATTTTTTTAAGGTGTTGAAAGCTATCCATCAAGTCACTGCAATGGTACATAAGTACCTTGTAGATTTATGAAAATTCATAAACTTTACAGAACAAAGAGTAAACTTTGTATTATGCAAATTTAAAAAATTATTTAGGAAGTTGAAGTGTTCCAGGATAAAATTCAGACACTAACAAAAGAACCTATATTGTAAATGTATAAAATAATCCTACCTGAGGAGTTTGGGGAAGAAATGCTGATCTAAGCATCCTAAAATGAGTGGAGACAATAAGACCAAGGAAAAATGAACTGTACTTAAGCATAGTTCTCTCACTGATAATTGTTTCCCATGCTGCATTGGTTCAAAGATTTGAAAGTACTGATCATGCACTCTGGAATGGAACAGTTGTTACATGTATCAGAGGTTAGGAGATATTTCTCACTGGTGATGTAGAAACTTACAGATGAGCAATGGGAGGGAACTAGAATAATAGTTATAATGAATAGAATTGGAGACTTCAGTTTAAAGTCATATTTTGCTTAATACAGAAACAAATGGTTACATGTAGAAAAACACATATGTATATAGTCAGGAATAGTACACACACATTTTCTCACTGTCAGCAGAGAAGGCATAGAAGTAATTGCTCGCCAGTAACAACAGTGTCCAGTTTTCATTTTCAGATGACTTGACCCTTAAAGATTCTTGTGGATCTCCCACAAAACTGTTAGAACTGATAAGTGAATTCATTGATGTTGCAGGATATAAAATCAACATACAAAAATCAGTTGCAGTCCTATATATTAACAATGAAATAGCTGAAAATGAAAAATTTTTTAAATTCTATTTATGATAGCATCAGAAAGTATAAAACACTTAGGAATAAATTGAACCAAGAAGGTGAAAACTGCACATTGAGAAAAATAAGATATTGATATGAGAAGTGGAAGAAGCAAATAAATGAAAAGATATTCTATGTTTATGGATAGGAGGGATTAACATTGTTATAATGTTCATACTACCCAAAGTGATATATAGATTCAATGCAGACCCTATCAAAACTCAAATGACATTTTTTTCACAGAAATAGAAAAATCCTAGGACTCATAGCCATTAATAGCCAAGGTAACTTTGAAAAAGGACAAAGTTTGAGGCATCATACTTCCTGATTTTAAATTATATTACAAAGCTACAATAATAAAAGCAGTATGTATTGGCATAAAATAGTCATGTAAACCAAAGGAACAAAATTAAGAGTCCTAAATCCCTTCATATACAGTCAGCTAACATTTGACAAAAATATCAAATAGGTAAAGAATAGTCCCTTCACCAAATGTTGCTTGGGAAACTGGATATTCACATACATCATTCCAAAAGTTAACTTGAAAATAATTAAAATACTTGAATGTAAAAATTAAACTGGTCAATTTTCTAAAAGAAGACCAAAAAAAAAAAAATCCTCACTGGCATTGGCCTTAGTGATGCTATCTTTTGGATATGAGACCTAAACTAAAAACATCAAAAGCCAAAATAAATAAGTGGGACTATGTTAAATGAAAAAGATTCTGCACATCAAAAGAAACAATACCCTAAAAAGACAACTTATGGAATGGGAAAAGACATTTGCAAACCATATATCTGATGAGGGGTCAATATTGAAAATATATAGGAAAATAACTCAATAGCAAGAAAAAATTTGGTTTAGAAATGGACAAAGGACCTGAGCAGATATTTTCCCAAAGAAGACAAACAAAAGGCCAGTAGATACATGAAAAGATGCTGGAATCACTAGTCATCTGGGAATCGCAAATCAAAACCACAATAAGGTATCAATTTTCAACTCATCCGATGACCAAGACCAAAAAGACTAGTGATAGCAAATAATGTACCATTGATGGAAAAGTAAATTAGTATAGTTAATATGGAAAACAGTATGGAAGTGCCTTAAAAAATTAAAAGTACCATAAGATCCAGCATTTCTACTTTGAGTACATATCTGAAGGAAACAAAATTACTATCTTATAAAAAGATATCTGTATTTCCATTTTTGTTGCAATGTTAGGCACAATAGTCAAGACATGAAAAAATGTCTGAGAGATGACTAGATAAAGAAATTGCACTGTGTGTGTAGATATTCAACTTATCATATTATGTAATATTATATACTATGTATCTGTATACACACATGTGTGGATGTGTTTATAATTAAGAAAAATTCTGCCTTTTGGGACAAAATAGATAAAACTGAGGGCATTATGTTAACTGAAATTAGAAAAGACAGTACTGTATGATCTTAATTATATGTTAAATAGAAACAGAGTAGAATGGTAACTGCTGAGAGGTAGGGAAAGGGAGAGATTTGACCAAAGTGTATGCATTTTCTGTGATAAGATGAATAATTTCTAGGGACTCTAACATGCAGCATGGTGATTCTGGTTCATAATACTTTATGCATATTTAAATTTGCGAACAAAAGAAACCTTAAATGTTCTCACTTCACACACACAAACACACATATACAAAGGGTAACAGGTAATAGATGCATTAACCCACTTGATAGTCATTTTATAATGTTTATATTAAGTCACCATGTCATGCACCTTAAATTCATACAAATCTTATTTATCATTCAGACCTCAATAAAGCTAGAGGAAAGCATACTGCAGGACACACTCAAAGATGGGAGTGGAGCGTCTTGTAGAGCCAGAAAAAGTGTTCAAAAAGCCAAGTTAAACAACGCAATTAAAAAATACATGATTGAGATACAATAAAGGATAAAGGCACACAGGAGCCAACAGTAAGCATTGCCTGTGACCCATGCCTGGAGGATTGGACCAACAAAAGAAAAAAGAATCATAGTGAATTATAGCACCATATGTAAAATTTTCATGGATTTATATTCATGGGAACAAACGATTGAAGAAATAAATAAATGTGGCAGAAATGTAAAATCCCCCAAATCAGAGGAATTATACATAATATATGTAGATCTTCCACTCTTCAGGAGATGGTAAAATTCTCACCCCTGAAATGTGGGTGGCACATAGTGGATTCCTTCTAAGCATTAGAGAACAGAACCTGAGCCAGGTGGTTAAGGCTCCCATCAGCTGTGATAAGTTATGTTGACAATAGGTATTGCTTTTCTGGAGCAGTGCAGTAGGGCAAAAATGGCACTTTAACTCTGTGATCATCCTCCTAAAAAGCCGGAACCACAAGGACATCCTTGAAAATACTGGCTCATACTCTTCAAAACTGTTTGCTACATTCAAAACATGGAGAGTCTGAGAAACTGTGTTGACTACAAGTGTTATGGAAGCCTGATTGGAATTCTGGAAGAGAAAAAGGGCAGTCGAGATATCTAAGTAAATCTAAATGAAATATTGACCCTAGTTAATAGAAATGTATTGATATCTGTTCATTAATTGTGATAAATGTGCCCTAGTAGTAATATAAGATGTTGACAATAGAGGGGATTGGATGTGGAGTCTGTGGGAACTCTCTCTAACGTCTTTGCAACATTTTTGTAAATATAAACTATTTTAAATTTAAACAAATATATTTGCCAAATATGCATTAGAATAACCTCTCCTCTACTCTTGAAATAGTGAAAAGCTACCCCCCAAAATCTCTCATGTTTAAGGGAAAGTATAATTTAAAGGTCAGGAGGGTGCACTTACGGTCAGGGCTGCTTGAAAACGCTGGGAAGGGATTCATGATGAATGGAAGTCTGAACTTTAAATCTCCAGATTAAATGTCCTCCTTCTAAAGCCAGACACCTCCCCACAGGTGAGTGGGGAAAAACTGCCTACCTGTCTATGAAGCCATTTGGGAGAATATTCCTGCAGAATGCTCCTCAAACTTCCTAACCAATCAGCTTATAAGAGTAGGTGACAGTAACTTCAGGGCAAAGTTCGAGATAATTTCTGCAAACAAGTTTAGAATTTCCCTGAAAGCTTGAATTTTGTTTTAAAAATGTAAGGGAATTTGGCATCCTACCCAGGAATACATGTAAATGTCCAAGTTTTCACTTAATATCTTTATGTAAAATGGATACTGCAGGAAACTGTCCCTTGGCTTTGAACCCCTTTGCTATGTCACTGCTTCTTCCCCTGAGTGGACTCTCCCTCCCTTTTCTAAATTAAAAGCAGAGATGTTTGTGGCATAGTAATTGGAGTTAGAGGGATTCGTGGTACCAGAGCTCAGTGAGGGCTGAGGCATAATTCTTCCCTGCCTCCGGCTTAGCCTCTGCACCCATCAGTTCTATCACTCTAATATTTTCTATTCGGGTTTTGCACATGCCACAGGTTTCCCATTAGCTTGATCTTTATTTCTAGAGATTGTCAAACTAACTCATCTATACTGTCCTTAAGGGAAGTGGCTGGGGCTTGTTCATTCTATCCACCTTACCAGGATAATTCCTTATGTATCAAAGACACAGAGATTGTTTCTTTATTGGCTCTTGAATGGTTGCAAGCACGAGAGCTCTCAGCCTACAGAATACAAGTGGAGACCATCACTTTGGGCTTTAAGTTTCCTTCCTAACTTTGTTCTTGCCTGATTCTCTGAAATCCTCGCTGAAAGAGCCACTTATATTTGTTGTTAGATCTCTGGGTAGCGACTTCTAGATTATTTCTCTTCAAAAGGAGATACCGGGATTTCAATAGTATAAGTTCAAAATAATGTGATAATCGTCTTTTTAAAAATGTCTTGGGAGCAAGACAGCAGCACAACATGGTCATCTGAAAAGGGCAACCCGGGATGTTTCATTATCAGAAAAGAAAGAAAATGAGGCTGTGTCCCTGGGGCCAACATCAAAGAGAACCACTAAGGCTGACCGCCCTC
Organism: Urocitellus parryii; assembly: GCF_045843805.1. Taxonomy (NCBI): domain Eukaryota; kingdom Metazoa; phylum Chordata; class Mammalia; order Rodentia; family Sciuridae; genus Urocitellus; species Urocitellus parryii. The sequence goes on along the minus strand of NC_135543.1, from coordinate 22,342,340 downwards.
ACCTTCAAAGACTGGCTGGGCTACGATTCTGAGAGGTGGCAGCTGAGGAACAGGAGGTGGCATCATTAAGTGAAAACTCCTTTGTCAATCCTGTTGTGTGGGCTGAAGAGTCTGAACATCAGGCAACATCCAGTAGATAGATCCTGGGAGAGTGGTCAAGGTTGGCCAGGTGAAAGCAGCTTGGGTCCTGTGTTACGGGACTGCAGAGACAGGGACAAGGTGGGGTGTCAACTACATCTGGGAAAGTGGCCTTTCCTTGACAGTTGGTGAGAGTGACACTTCATGGTCACCAGGGAATGGAAATTGCAGAGTTGTTGGCTGGGGCCCTTCATTCACTCCAACAATGAGTCTCTAGAGGGAACCGTCCAATCTTCCCTAGACACAAATGTCATGGATCTTGCTTTTAGGTGACGAAATAGAAAGTACATGACAATTTTAACTGTGTGCTATGTTAAATGCAATGCAAAGTAAAAACAGCTGAGGCTACCTGGCTCTTGCTAGATCTTCTTGAGTCAGATGCATGCCTTATTATGAAGCAGGACTAAAACTCTCTAAATTCAACTTCAGAGGTGAGGAAGAGAACTTGGAGCATCCTGGAAAGTTGGTTCCTATCCATTCCCCACTTCTCTGCCTTTATTTGCTCAGTACCAAGAAGACAGACCTTTGGCTAGGGAGAGCTTAACATAGGATCCAGAAACGATTAACTTCTAAACAGCCAGAGGACAGGCAGGCCAAAGAACATGGCCAGATGTGTGTCACAGTTCAGAGCACCTGAAGCAGGTTTCTAATAAGCCTATCCACAGAGAGAGGCAATGACAGGCATTGCTCCTGCAATTTATAATACAAATTGGATAGAACACAATAGATTAATTAGAGAACATAGTTTGAATTTGCATTATGCAGACAGCAATTGGTTATAACGTGATTGAATTAAGAAACTAGCACCCTGGGAACAGGAAAAAAAAAAAAGTCATTGTCAAGATACAGAAACAAAGGTACACCTTGCCAGAGTCTGAGGGGCTGGCTGCTCAAATGGCTTTCAGTTAATTTTCCTTGTAGAATGAAGAACCTGGGGGGCTTGAGCTGTGTTAAAGGAGTAGAAAAGAGAGTAAGTGGGCAGACTCATTAAAGAGAGCCAAGCTGTGGGCTCAATTAAATTCTTCTAATCACTTGTAATTTTCTTTCAGGCTTTTAGAATCTTAGATTTAATTTCTGTTGTTATTTGTAATTTGTAGGAATTCTAGGATCCCAGCATCCAGGGCTTTGCAAATAGCTCAAGAATCCAAATATACTCCTGCCCAGTGACTCAGGGAGACTAGAGGAGTTCAGAGAAGGAGGTGATGTTGACAGGTACAACATTGTGAATTTCTACAGGTCATTCCTCTGCCTCATATTCCCATATCAGTTCTTCCTCTGTCCCAAATTCCCAACTTCCTTCATCAAGGAAATATGAAGACCCCTAAGAACCTAGTGGCGTCTTTTCTAGACTTTTAGAATTCCTTTTAGAATTCCTAAATGGCAGTATAAAAATTAATTCTCAACTTTCTAAAATAACTTAAAATGATACTTGAAGCAGAGCAAGAGTGGATTCAAAATCTTCAGAAATGTGTGAAGTTGTACTGGATGAGGTTCCCTTGAGATCTAAGGAATGAATGAAGTGCTCTCATCTAATTGATGAGCGTATCTGTGTTACGAGTTCAATGTGAGGCACCACATTGGTGGACAACAAAACAAAAAGAGGACATAGTGTGAGCTGCCCGTTCCTCTGTGAGTGGGGAGACATTATGAGTGGTGGACCTGGGTTAGTGATCAAGATTTATGAATGATTGTGAGAGGCTGGTGGAGACATTGGTTGGATGAGCTCTAGATGATTGAGAATAGTGTTCCAGGCAACATTGGCCTCATGGGGAAAGGATTTTCCTCTGCTGGCAAAATGGATGAAGGAAAGCTCATGAATAAGATGCTAAAAGAGGAGCCAGAAAGACATGAGCAAAACCATAAAAAATAATAGCCCAGAAATGAAGGGATGAGGGAGTTACAGATAGGGCATGATGTGACCTATGCAATACCACTAAGGGTTAGCATAGTCTGGGTTCCTCTAGAAAGAAGATCTTATACTAAGATAGGTTACATTGGGAAGCATATCTTACACTGGGTAATTTCTAATAAATATAAAATTATTGGCTCACAGTTCTGGAGGATGGCAAGTTCAATATCCAGGTGCCAACATGTTGCAAGATCGTTCTTGCTATATTATTTCCTTGGAGGGGGAAGGAAGAAATGGCCAATAGGGTGATAATCTCACCTTTCTATCGTGGCACCCATCCTGATCACCTCTTAAGTCCCTACCTCTTGATAGAATGACAGTTAATTTTCAACATGAATTTAGAGGGAACAAACATTCAAATGATGGCAATAAGGTACATTCTCTCTTCCATCATTGATCAGTCCCTTCAAAATAACTGATTAATCTCATTGGGCCAGATGCTCACTCAGGGTCCAATTGCTGAACACAGGGTCATTAGGACTCCCTTCTCTGAGACACATGCTGTGCTCAGTGTTGAACTCTGCTTCACAGCTGCCTTGAACTCAGTCGATATTCTCAATTATTATCCTCCATCAGCATCAGTTCATGTTATCCTAATGATGCATCAAATACCAGACAATATCTGCTATACAGCATTCACAGCATTGTAAAGAGCCCTGTTTCACTTAATACATTTAACCCATTTGAGTAACACATAAATAAAACTCATTTAAGATCTTTTCAACAGATGTGGATGCTCCTTGAATGCAAGAAGCATCCATCCATTATTTGCCATCATTGCTCTTTGTAAATTCTTTCACCAAAGTCATGGACTTGACATGTACCTGTAGACACTTTTTTAAAAAACTTTTGCATTGCCAAGTGTCTGCACGTGCTCTCTGCTTTTATTCACCTGGGCAAACTTCTTGCTAACACCACCGTCGATTCCACCAAAGGTTTTGGAAGTTCAAACCCCTTCTTATTCCATATCACAGCCTTTACATTAAGAGTTGCTGCAACTCCATGGAATGAAGAGTGTTGGATAGAAATGGGATACCCACTATTAAAGATGCAGCAAGCAAGTAGAGTGTGATAACATTCTAAAATAAGAAATTAGATAGACAGAATGAGTGGAAGAATATTTATAAAATTATGAAATATGTTTTCCATAGAACTTAAAACAAGGTAAACTATAGATACATATGGGGGCTTTGTGTTATGTTTTATGATATAAAGAAAAAAGAGTAATGTTTCAAATCAGCAGAAATAAAAAACAAAGCACCATCACTTCCAATGATGAAGATTTTCTAAGGAAATCAGATGATAGAGTTTAAATCAAAAGCAGGAGAGAGCATATAATTCTAATAGGTCCTATTTTAAATATTAATTCACTTGAATGTCCAGAGCTAAACTCTGCCAGCAGAAACGTTTTGCTATTATTTGTGTTGTATTGGTTTACATACCTGCAAACAACGTTCACTAAATATTTTAACATTTTTTGAACTTATTTCTTTACTTCTCTCTATCCCTAAAAATCATTTCTAAAACTTTAGTGAATATATACATTCTATTGAATACACTAATTTTTAAAATGTTTGAGCAAATGTATTCTTGCATTATACAGTGCATCCTCTGTGTTCATTGTTCTATGTTTGTAGATTCAAATAGAATTCAAACAGAAAATATTTGAAAAAAATTGTTAATACTGATCATATGCAGACATCTTTTCTTGTAATTATTGCTTAAACAGTACAAGTACTTATATAGTGCTCTATAATACATCATGTGCTATGAGTAACTTAGAGGTAATTTAAAGCACATGGTAGGATGTGTGTAGGTTATATGAAAGAGTGCCATTTTATTTAAGGGACTTATATCTGTGGATTTTGGTATCTGAAAGTGGTCCTGGACCGAATTTCATATGAGTATGGTGGGACAACTGTATTTACTATTAGTGTATAAAACTTTAAACTTTTACAAATCTTTACCAGCCAGAATCCTGGACTGCATTGTCCAGCCAGAGCATTGAAATGATTGAGCATGCTAAACATTGTCTGGTCTTGGTATGATGCTATCAAATCAGCAGGTGGTTAGTAGCTGAGAGAAGGGTGCTAGTAGGAGATAAGGATAGAAACATCCAAGAACAGAAGGCAAAGCAGAGCAGAGCAGCCCTGTCATTGCTTCGAATCATGAGGAAGCTCCTTGGGCTGCTTTTTTTTTTTTTTCTTTAAGACCAGCACCTTCCACTACCTTGCTCTGGTAATGGGTACTGTTCAAATAAGGGGAAACTTGAGTTCATTTTCTTATAGACACATCATAGCATAAGTCATTAACATTTCAAAGCTCCTCATTAGGGAAAGAGCAGCACTGAGTTATTTTCATAAACAGCCCAGGACAATTGTGGATTCATCATAATTCATTTATTCTTTGCATTGAGTGCTAATTTCATGCAAGGCCCAGGTAAGGATCCCACAGGGATACAAAGATGAATAAGACAAGATTCCTACCCTCAAGGAGTTTAGCATCTAGCTTGGGAGATCAAATATGTACCAAATAAGTTAAGTGTCGAATGACATCAAAATGCTAGGGAAAGAGAGGGAGGGTTGGGGGCAGGGGGAGAGAAAAAGAGAAGAGAGAATGAATTTTATAAGAGAAATACTCTTTATGATCTTAGGAGTCAAATCTCAATTCTAGGCACCAAGGAGAACAGTGGCAGTTGGGAAGAGCCTTGTGGAACTGCTCTTATTCTTCTGTGTACTGTGTTTTGAACAGTTTGTTGGTGGGAGCCAGTCAGATACTGTGCTTTGCATTTAGGCTGGACTCAGAGAAAGGTTAGACCTACAGCCAATGGGACTGAGGGCTATGCAACATGGCAGTCAGTGGTGTGCTACAATTGGCTCTTATGGGCTCATAAATACTAATTGTTAAATGTTCAGGGATTTTGTAAGCAGGTTGGCCTTTCCTTGATTGAAATCGTCGTTTGGGGACTTTGCTATGCAAATTAGTAAACACTACAATTTTGAGTGTTCCTCCACCCGTACCCAGGGCCATTCCTTAAATTTTGGCTGGCCTGGATGTATTCCAGGGAGAGGAAGGAAACAAAGCCTGACTAGTCATGTGACTTCCAGCAGTCCCTTGCTGGTCCATGGTTTTTCTCATCTCTAGGAATGAGACACTTACGGTTGATACTTAAAATTTTTCTCTTAATATCTCACTCTCTATAGAAGGAAGAGTGATAAGTGAAGTCCTGAAACTCAATGATGAAAGGGTTAATAAGGATCAGGGAACTTCTGCAGCCTGCCTGCTTCCCTGCTTCTCCTTCTGTTGGGCAGGTGCTCAGGGAGAAGTGCTAATAAGCATTGATCTCCAGACAGTAATGAGGGGCTGCAGAGCCTCTCCATGGGAGTGCTGTTTCTCCTGCTAGGAAAGTCTTCTGAAGTGGCTGAATAGAGGCCAGAGGTGGAGCCCCCTCCCTCCCAGGCCTCTGTGGGACACCAGGACAAGTCATTTAACCTCTCAGTGCCTGGTGGTCTTCACCTGCAAATTAATCTCCCTTTCTCCTCTTGCCCCTGCTAGGATAACGTTTAGAACATGTGCAGGCCAAGCCGAGGCATTCTATAGGTCTCGGGGAGTAAAGTATTGTTAGAGTATAAAACACTGTGGCCATTCATTGCCCAGGAGGGGAAGAAGGCCTTGAAGATTTAGCCAATGTGCTGAATAGCATCAAGTAGCCCAGTTTCTATGGCATCTGGACAGGGAGAAAGTGATGCTATTTTGGCCCACTGAGATTTCCTCCTAGCAATGCTAGATCCCTTACCTGCTGCTTTTTTGAACTTTTTACCTGAATTCTCCTCCTTGTGTACCATCTTTAGAGTGGCTTATTCTTCCCCAGAGAATGCAATTCTGGTTCTAGGATCCTATAATGCCACCTGATCCCTTAGTACTTCATTGATTACCTGTTTTATTTAATATTTTGTGCTGCCTCAGTTTCCCACATTTTATGTTTTAATTGTAAACATGGGAAGCTGTTTGTTTCCCTGGCTAGATTCTGATGGATGCAGAGTTGATGATTTGGGTGATTCAAGTGGATGTTGTGAGATTTAAAGAAAATCCTACATAATTCCTTGCTAGGGTGAGTGCTCAATAAATGTCTATAAGATCACCCTTGTTATCAACCTTCTTTCCTTTTAGTTCATAAAATCATTTTTTAAAAACTTTTGCTCTTTGATATTGAACATTCTGGAAAACTCAATATGGATGCTACTCTCTTCATCATCAAGTTTGCTCATTCCTTACCAGATTTCATTTGTAAAAAGTTTTCTTTCATAGAAATTTTTGTATGCATCTCTAAGAGAATCTTGTATATTTTGCCAATAAGTTAATTATTTATAAATTTGCTTTTCATACTAATCTATAAGATTTTTGCTGTCTCTCTAATCTTCATGTCTCTCTAAACCTCTAATACTAGAAAAGGTGCTTAAAATATTATTTTTGAACCTAATAGAATAATACCATTCTTTGTACTCTCTGCTATTAGTTTCCGGAACACTGAGATTATGGAAGATACCAGAAATGACTTTCCTAATCAAGTGTTAAATACATTCTTGATTCAGCTAAAAGTATTAGAAATTATTTCCAAGAGTGCAGTTGCCCCATATGTTCTTGGGCTTGTTTTTATATTAGAGATCCACTAAAAATTGGACCTATCCTACATTTACTAGATGTCCTATATTAAGGGCATTGTCTCAGAGGGTATGGAATATGAAGAAATGTTTATTATTGTAAATAAATCACAGAAAATCAGATGTTGGATTTGTGCTGTCATGTGAGACCCATGTTGAGAGAACATTTTATTCATATAAAAATCATATATCTAGTGTCTAGAATCGTGCCTGTCATATTACAGGTATGCAACAAATATGTGTTGAATGTTTGAATAAGTGTGTGGTTTGGATAATTACATGTTTGTAGGTAGCCTCCAGAAATCACTCTTTCATATGAATTACAAATTGATTACTCCCTCATGATCTCATTTATTATTTTTGTTTTCAGGGAATCTTGCCCTCAGGCCATCTCTTCTATTTTCCTATCTTTCCCCCCCGCCCCATGTTTCCTCCATGTTTCCTCCCATCCATTATTTGGCTTCTGAAAAGCTTCCTTAAAATATGATGTGGTTCTGATAACGTCTGAGGTGTTAGTGGTAGAACAGTGATAACCAAAGGCTCCACGCCACGCACTGAAGGTGGTTCCTGGTGTGTGTTCTTCATGCTTCTCCACTGTCTTCTTCCACCTGTTCTTCAGATTTATGGTGGGTCCTCCTCTCCTGGTTCCCTGATTCCTTCTTCACAAACGACCCAGCTCAGTGGAGGCAGGAGAATGATGGATAAGGAATCATCCTGTGTGAAAGGGATCCTAGAGTTTGATCTAGTAAAAAATCTACTGATTTCTACCCAAAAGCCAGAGTAAAATGAGCCCCTCAAACTTACAAAAGAAGTTCACAGATGTGCTTACCAGCTTGGACTGCTACAACAGAATTTGATTTTAAGCAGCAGATATCTATATGCTATATAGAATTAACTTCTAATTCTATATTGCATTCACAGTTATATAGCTATATAGAATTCACAATTGAGCAGCAGAATTAACCGTTGATTCTGTATAGCAGACAACTCTAGTATGCTCATGGTTCTGAGGGCTGGAGGTCCTAGGTGAAGGTGCAGGCAGGCTCTTTGTGGGGCCTCTCATCCTGGTCTCAGAACCTGTCCTCTTGATGTGTGTGTGTACAAGGTCCTTGTTGTGTGTGCAAGTGAGAAAGAGCACTCAAGCTTGAGTGTGCATGCGGGCAAGACAGCTCTTTCTCTTCTACTGAGGTCAGTGAGGTCATGAATCCCATCAATGGAACCCAAGACTTGTGATATAATCTAACACTAATCACCTTCCCATAAGCCCCATCCCTAAAATCATCACCTTGGGGGTTAGAGCAGTGTGAGAATTTGATGGCACAAAAACTTTCAGCCCATGTTCATAGAAGAGCTGGAATTTGGCGATTCCTGATTCCCAGTGGAATGGCCAGCAGTGGCAGTAGTTCATGCTGCTCCTGATGAGGTCTAACCTTCTAGAATTGTTCTCTGGTTCAGCCTTGCCCCAACCCTAGCATGCCGGCCTACTAAGTACAGATTTTTATGACCATTTGGATCGAGTGGCCATTTTAGTTTTTCTTATTCAGATCCTTCGAGCTTTTAAAACTTAACCTTGTAGAGAAAATTTACCCTATGAATGAAATGTTCTCTCAACTTAGGAAGTATTTTTCTCAACCTTACCAAACCTTAGAGGGCTGAGCTAAATGTCCCTGGAAACCTGGGACAGGCTTCTGTCGGCTTGTTTCATCTTCCCTAAGGTCCTGAGCCAGGGTTCCTTCCACAGACTGTTCCTTTTCATTGAACGTCCTTGTCAAGATTTATGATACCGTAAAGAGAAAAAGAGCCACGTCAACTGTCCTGTGAAGGAAAATGAGATTCTGCTAAATTTAAGGAGACTGTAAATGAATAGAAAGATCAGCAGGTTAAATACTATGAAGTAGGATAATAGATTAATTTTAGAAAATACCAGAGTCATCCTAATAACAGGTACAACAGAGTAGAGAGCTGGATAAGCCCCATATCGTTCTTTTATAGGCCATGACATAATTAAATGACTGCTCATTTAATAGATAAGACATATATTTGACATAGACACTGTGTACTAGGAAATCATCTTCTCTGGGATCCTAACCTTATTCGGCCTCATACTTACCTGAAAGGAGACGAATATTCAGATAAACACCCTTTGAGGAAAACCATGATCTTCTGAAAGACAAAGAGATTTCTCCCATTTAAAAGCAAACGCTCACGTATGCTGGTATGTATTGTGAACCATAAAACTCATTTCATGGGCCAGAACTAATGTCTGGGCCACAGGGATTGATCAATACCAAAAGAGTATGGCTTTGACTGTTTTTACCTTCTTGTTTGTCATCAGTTCTCCATGAGCTGTGCAAAGTTCTTTATCTGAGATTTAGGAAGCCTCACTTGCCGCAAACTGCCCGGCCCCGGGCCGGTTGAGTCCCGCTCCTGCTGCCGAGCACTGCCTGCGGCACCCCTGCTGAGCGATCCCCTGCTGAGCTGTCAGTGCACGCGGGCTTGCAATCTTGCAACCCGGTTGGGCACAAAAACACAAGCCAGTCAAACTGAGACAAAGTTTTATTTAGAGAGAGGCCGTGTGCATCCCCTAACAGGTGGGTCCGCCACGTGTGTCTTCTACCTGAGCCGGGGGGGGGTTTCCCCTTCCCCCGGAACACCCTCCTACCATCCTTTCCCAACCAATGGGAACTCTCCCATTACAAGAGTGACATGAGTAACCTGAGTCCTGAAAATGGGCCCAGCTGGACAGCATGAGTCCAATTACCATATGAATGTGAATTGCTGGCTGGCAGTCAATAAAATCCAAAGGTGCCTGTATCAATATTTTTGCTGTGGCTCCTAACATCTGCCCCCTACTGTTTAAATAAACAACAGGCAAATGTGGCTAGGGACCGTGCCTGTTAGGTATGTCCAATTCACATATGGTTCTTACCCGTCATGGGAAAACTGACCTTATTGCGTCAGTCTCCTGGCTTAGGTTGATACCACTGTAACCGAATCATACCCGTCACTGACTACCGGTCCAGTATATAGCCATACCTGTGTAATAGGCCTATGCACCAGTGGGGGGGTGAGGTTCTTGCCTCACCTCTGTTGGCCCCCAAATTTAACCTTGGTGCCAGTGGGGGGGTGAGGTTCTTGTCTCACCTCTGTTGGCCCCCAAATTTAGACCATCACTAGCAGAAGGGAGAAAGACGCAGAATTGCCACGACACCAAGCCAATTGACGGCTCCTATGGAAACACTGGTGACACATCGGCTAAGATATTTAGCACTACCAGTTCGCTGTAACAACAAATAGAACACAATGTATATAGGTGATACATAGTCCAGACAAGTTGTGTAAGCAGTTCAAAGTGGAGGAGTCTATCAATATGTCCATTTCCTCCCAAGGTAAATTAAGTCCTTGATTGAGCAGTTCAAATTGGAGGAGTCTATCAATATGTCCATTTCCTCCCAAAGTAAATTAAGTCCTTGATTGAGCAGTCTTATTGAGTTATTTTGATTGATGTATCAATTTATACAGTTTATAGTGATAGCTATCATAAAAGTTGTAGTTTGGTCTTAGTCTTCACCGGCACTGGGATGGAGATGGGAATTATGGCCATGTTGCTAAAGAGACATTATCCTGAACAGAATTATGAAATATAATGAAAAGGAAAGGTGAAAGTAAACAAACATATCTGTTAACCACCTTTAAAAACAAAATTTAATAACAGCTGTTTACCTAAAGTAAATTAAACCATATAAGTCACGTGACTAAATTTTTTTTTTTTTTTGAATACTTGTATCTATATATACATGAGCGCTCCTTATAAATGAAATATGGACATACACACATACAGACATACAACACAAAACAGCATACATAACATAGAACATATAAGACAATAATAAATAAAGGCCTTGTAGCTATAGCTAGGTGAAATCTCCATTGCAATGTTTAAAAACTTTACAGTTAAAAAAAAATAAATAAAACACAGTCAAAAAAATAAAACTGATCAGAAAAACACTAACCTAGGTTTGTATGAGCTTAAAAAATAAGGTAAAATAAAATAAAATAAAATAAAATAGAACTTTATGATGTGGGAAAAATGCAAATAATAAAATAGATATTGAAAAAGGCACCGTGGTAAATCACTGTCGCAGATGCAAGAATAGCCAGGCTGGAACTCTGGATATCAGCTGTTATGGATTTGAGTCAAATCATCTTCTTTTTCTGTAGAAATTGTTTTAGTTAATCTCTCTGGAATCCAAATTGGTTGCTGTTCCTCCTGTGGAAAAACACAGACGGAGCCCCGACTCCAGACTATTACTGGGTCCGGACCTTTCCATTGTCCTGTTAGAATATCTTTCCAAAGTACCTTAGGCTTATGTACATTTTTCGGATACATATGTCTTTCCGCAGCACTAAGTCCTGATGAATCCAAATTTAGAAAGTTTAGAGTAAAAAGGGTTATTTTAAGTTTATCTTTGGGGGATATATACCCCTTACTAATTCCCTCCCTTTGCTTTAATAAGTACATTTTTATAGTTTGATGAGCTCTTTCAACTATGCCTTGTCCCTGTGGGTTGTATGGGATTCCTGTTATATGAGTAATGCCAAATGATGAGCAAAATTGTTTAAAAGACTTGGAGATGTAACCAGGACCGTTATCGGTTTTTAACTGTTTAGGAACACCCACAGTGGCAAAATTTTGTAAGCAATGAGCTATAACATCTTTAGTTTTTTCTCCGGGATGAAGGGAGCCCATCAAAAATCCAGAAGAAGTATCAACTGTAACATGTAAATATTTTAATTTTCCAAATTCTGGCAAGTGTGTGACGTCCATCTGCCAAATATGGTTAGGTATCAGTCCTCTAGGATTGACTCCAAGATTAACTTGTGGCAAAAATGTCACACAATTTTGACATTGTTTTATTATATGTCTGGCTTGTTCTTTAGTTATTTTAAAACGTTTTTGTAAAGTATTAGCATTGACATGGAACCTTTTATGAAAATTTATAGCTTCTTCTATTGTGGAGAAAATATGTATGTCATGTGTAGATTTATCTGCTAGTTCATTACCCAAACTAAGGGCTCCAGGCAATCCTGTATGTGCTCTGATATGTCCTATAAAGAATGGATCCTTTCTATCCCAGATTAGACTCTGTATAGCAGAAAACAAAGAGAAAACAGTAGAGGAAGGAGAAATCCTACCAGCATCTTCAAGAGATACGATAGCATTAACTACATACTGACTATCAGAAAATAAATTAAATGTAGAATCTTTGAACATCATAAAAGCTTGCAATACTGCATTGAGCTCTACCTTTGAGCTGATTGTTTGGGTACTAAAAATGTAAAAGTTTGATCAGGAGTAACTACTGCTGCTGTACCATTATTTGACCCATCAGTGAATATATTTGGAGCATTTATGATAGGGGTTTTTCTTGTCATTTTTGGAAAAACTACAGGATGCTTAGACCAAAAGGACAACAAAGGATTAGATGGCAAGTGATTATCAAATGCAACACTAGATTTACACATGATTATTGCCCAAGTATTTAACTCATTAGCTAACTCATCAATTTGATCCATAGTATATGGAGTAATAATTTTATTGGGAGAAATCCCAAACACTCCTTTTGCTGCTTTTATTCCTTTGAGTATTAATTGCCCTACAGCCTCAGGATATCTAGTAAGAATAGTATTAGGAGAATAAGATAAATGTATCCATAATAATGGACCTTCTTGCCAAAATACCCCTGTAGGAATATTTTTTGTCGGTAATACAATAAATAATAAAGGCAAACTTATATCAATTCTATCCAAATGCATATTTTCCATATATGTTTCAATGATTTTTAATGCCTTTCTAGCTTCAGGCGTTAACATGCGGGGTGAATTTGGATCTGATGGACCTTTTAAAATATCAAATAAAGGTCCTAATTCTCCTGTTGGTATGCCTAGATAAGGCCTTATCCAATTTATATCTCCCAATAACTTTTGAAAGTCATTAAGTGATTTGAGTTGATCTACTCGTATTTGAATTTTTGGTGGACGGACCATGGTTGAGGATAATAGAACTCCTAAATAATTAATTGGAAGATTTAATTGTACTTTATCTATTGCTATTTCTAGATTATAATTTTTTAATAAGTTTGTAAGCATGGCATAACATTCTAGCAATGTGTTTTTATCTTTATGTGCCATTAACACATCATCCATATAGTGAAATATCTGTAGTTCAGGGTTTTGATTTCTAAGTGGCTGGATTGCTTTATCAACATAAATTTGGCACAAAGTTGGGCTGTTAGCCATCCCTTGAGGGAGTACTTTCCATTCATATCTCTGATCAGGACCTTCATGATTCAGTGCAGGGATAGTAAATGCAAAATGTGGACTATCCTCGGGGTGAATTGGAATTGAGAAGAAACAATCTTTAATATCTATAGCTAGAACATGCCACGTTTTTGGTAAAGCAGACAGTTGGGGAATCCCTGATTGAGCAGGTCCCATAATAACCATCTCATTATTAATGGCTCTTAAATCTTGTAATAATCTCCATTTACCAGATTTCTTTTTAATAACAAAAATGGGAGTATTATGGGGAGATACGGAAGGTTGTATATGTCCTTCCGCTAATTGCTGTTTGACCAGATCATGGGCTACTTGTATCTTTTCTTTAGTTAGGGGCCACTGAGGAACCCACACTGGTCTTTCTGATTTCCAAGTAATTTTGATTGTCTCAGTGGCCCTTTTTGAAAACCCAATCCATGTTTATCTATCTCTTGATCTACTTGAATTGGTGCTGTTATATCTTGTTCTTGATCTCTTAATCTCTTTTCTTTTCTAAAGCCTTGTTTTGCCCTAGTAGTGGGCGCGTTAGGATTGATGTTATTTGTTAATGTCAATCCTAATTGATCTAGGACGTCTCGTCCCCATAAATTTATGGGGAGATGGTCCAATACATAGGGCTGTATAGTTCCTTCACATCCTTCAGGATCCCTCCAATCTAATACCATTGCACTTCTATGGGGATTAGTTGCCACTCCTAGGCCTCTAAGCGTTTGGGTCGCTTGCTGTAATGGCCAATGCTTAGGCCATTCCTGGCGAGATATGATGCTGAGGTCAGCGCCTGTGTCCAGCAGTCCATTAAAATCATGCCCTTGAATATTTAATTTTAGCATAGGGCGAGAATCTAAATTTAAAGATAGCATAGCCCAATCTACACCTGTGGAGCCTAATCCCTTGGAACCTCTTTCTACATTACAACTGGAAAATTTATCATGTAGGCTTGGTATTATTAATAACTGTGCTATTCTATCTCCTGATGAAATTACTGATATACCTCTTGGAGAACTAGCTATGATTTTTATTTCACCCTCATAATCGGGATCAATTACCCCAGGACTTATCATAAGTCCTTTAAGTGTAGAAGAACTGCGTCCTAATAATAAGCCTACTGTTCCCTGGGGAAGAGGTCCTTTTACTCCTGTGGGAATGATTTGAACTCCCATCTCTGGAGTTAATACTGCTCTGGCAGAGGCACAGATGTCCAACCCTGCGCTCCCTCTAGTCTGTCTGATGAGGGATCTGATGGATAATGCGTCCTGGGCACCACCTTGATGGTGCTGCTGGGTTCCTCCATTGCCCCGTATATTTGTGGTTTTGGGCCCCGGGGCATTGGGCCCTCCAATTCGTTTTTTGACAACGGGGCCTGATGCCTTTCTCCACGATATCGTGGGTAGACACTTGGTCTTTGTCCATTTTTTGATAATGGAATACCCTCTATGGTGGTTTGAGAATGGCATTCATTAGCCCAATGTCTCCCTCTATGGCATCGTGGGCAAATACCCGGGATTCTACTCTTTTGATACCTAGCTTTGTTAAACCCTCCTCCTATGGGGCAATTTCTTTTAAAATGCCCTTCTTGATTGCAATTATAGCATGTTTTTGGCTTGGTACTTAAAGCCTGTTTTACTTCAGCTGCCATGACTTGTCCTTGTTCATTAATGTCTCTACATAATTTAATATATGTGTTTAAATCTTCCTGTTTCCACGGTCTAATGACCTCTTTGCAGCAACGATTTGCTTGATCGTAAGCCAGCTGTTTTATAAATGGCATTGCCTGTTCTGTATTTTCAAATGTCTCAGAGGCTGCTTCAATAAGTCTAGCTACAAAGTCAGCGTAGGGCTCATTAACTCCTTGTATTATCTTAGATAGTTGACCTTGAAAATCCCCTTGTCCCTTTAAAGTTTTCCATGCCTTAATTGCATTTATAGCGACTTGAGCGTATACGCCAGGATCATATCTGAGCTGTTGCATTTGTTCTTGAAACTCCTCTTTTCCCAGTAACATTTTCAGGCCTCGTTCAGGGTAACCTGCTTCTGCATTTTGCCTAGCTGTCTCCTTGCAAAATTCCTCATTGGCAATTTTCCATAATAAATACTGTCCTCTATTTAGCACAGAATTACACACGTTAGCCCAATCAGCTGGTGTTAAGTTCCAGCCGGTAATAGATTCGACCATACTGACTGTGAAGGGAGCGGCCGGGCCGTAGGCTGCTACAGCTTCCTTTAATTGTTTTATTATTTTGAAATCTAAGGCACGGTAAACTCGTTCTTTTTCTTCTCCCTGCTCAATTACAGGGCATGCTAGTTTTTGGGGTCCCGCCTCAGGATTCCGTTCATCATCTATGGAGGCAGGTAAAGCTGTTGGTTGAACTATGCCCTCTGGTGGTGGAACGGAGTTAGTAGCAGCCTCCCTATCTGACGACCGTTTTTTCCCTGAGCTTGCCTTGTTCAAATTTTCTTCTATCTGACTAGCTTGAGAGACCTTTTGTTTTGCTTGACCTAATATGTTTTCTGCCATGGCTTGGACCTCTAACAATTTACTTAACAGTTTTTCGGTTTGTTTTTTACTAGATTCTAATCTACTATAAAGGTAACGTAACCCAATAAGATAGGATAGAAGAAAGCCAAAACAAAATGAAACAGAAACGGAGAGGAGGAAAATGATTATGTCAATTTTCTCTCTCTCAGGGCCGAATAACTTCAAACCTTGAGTCAGCCATTTATCCCAACTCGTCTGAAAAAATTGTAAGGCTAGAGAGCCTGAAATAAGAGCAGAATAAATCAAAACAGAAATACCCATTCTGTCGCCTTTCCTTAGGGGCGAGTGATATTACTCACCTTTAAGTTTTGGGCGTTCCCAGTACAGGGCCACCAAAATGCCGCAAACTGCCCGGCCCCGGGCCGGTTGAGTCCCGCTCCTGCTGCCGAGCACTGCCTGCGGCACCCCTGCTGAGCGATCCCCTGCTGAGCTGTCAGTGCACACGGGCTTGCAATCTTGCAACCCGGTTGGGCACAAAAACACAAGCCAGTCAAACTGAGACAAAGTTTTATTTAGAGAGAGGCCGTGTGCATCCCCTAACAGGTGGGTCCGCCACGTGTGTCTTCTACCTGAGCCGGGGGGGTTTCCCCTTCCCCCGGAACACCCTCCTACCATCCTTTCCCAACCAATGGGAACTCTCCCATTACAAGAGTGACATGAGTAACCTGAGTCCTGAAAATGGGCCCAGCTGAACAGCATGAGTCCAATTACCATATGAATGTGAATTGCTGGCTGGCAGTCAATAAAATCCAAAGGTGCCTGTATCAATATTTTTGCTGTGGCTCCTAACACTCACTCTTGGGCATATCTGGCTGACAACGCCTAATGTCACATGACTCTCCTTGGTCCAAGTTGAGGTCCGGTCCACTGGTTTTCAAACAATTTCCATAGCCAGAAATAGGATGGGGATGGAGGATAATTCACCCCATTTTGTCATCTTTAAAGATGTCCAATTATCTGAAATCATTTTGCTTCTTTATTATCTGTCTTCACTCAGGAACCTCTTATTGGTTGCTGTGTTTATCGTGCCTAGAACAATTCCAAGGTTATAATAAATGTTCAATAAATATCCATTGGATGGAAAAGTAAATAATAAAAAGATTCTCCTGCTAAATATATTTAAATCTTATCTACTTGACCTGCTACACAATTGTTAATTCTAAAATTTGAAATTTTCTACTTTTAGCAAGAAGCAAGTCTTGCTTGACTTTTACCCTACAATGATCTTTCCTTCCCATCCATCTTCCCTGTCATTGGCTGTTTAGTTATTGTTAATTCACTCAAGCTAAACTGAATGACTTCCTCTAATACGGCGTTCAAGAATCCTCAACTTCCCCTTATGTGTATGTTTTCTCTATTACGACACTTTCTAACATTTTATTTGTGTTGTATGCCCTATACTAAATTATAAGGTCATAGGAAACAAGAGTCTGGAATAATTAATATTTGCATTTTCAAGTGTTTAACACAATCTCTAACAGATAGTGGGAACTTATTGCTGAATTGTATTGATTATATCTTAATTTCTCCAGATATATTTATGTCTCAATAATCAGTTTTGGTTTTTCCTTCCCCTTATTAGAGCTTTTATTAAATACTTCCACCACAATAGTATATCTGTTCTCTAAATTCTTAAGCCATTTTGATATTTAGTCTTTAATTAGCATATTTAAATTTCATACATATTTTATTTCCCTAAAAAATATTTATGTTTTGTGATTATGTTTAGGAAATGGGTATAGATATCAAGGATGATAATGAAGACTAAGAAATCCACTGCCTTTAATAACTGTAGAGTAGAATCTTCTCTGGGCAATTCCTAATATGTGTGTGTTTATGTGTGTGTGCATGCACACCCCCACACACAGACATCCTGAGAACTCAAGACCAGGAAGCACTGTGGAATTTTTGTAGAATATAACTACTGAGCCTTCAGGGCTTAGCAAATACTTGATACAAATGGGATTAGTTGGTGTTCCAAACACATACACTGGTATATCCACATGGCACAAACTTATTATCTCTTATTAGACAGCAATTAACTGTCTTTTGTAGTGAAATGCAATACTTATGTGACACTGTTACTACAGACCACTAACGCAGGTGAGTCTGACAATGTTGATGTCTTCACCTTTATAGAAAGTCCATAATAACCCATGCTCCATAGACCACTGAAATCTGGTGCCTCGAGAAATAATTAGATGCAAATAGAATGTGATAGGAAACATTTACCAGTCAGGTAGAGTAAAAACTTTGTTAATTTGAAATGCAAGGGACCAGAAAAATGAGCTCTGAATTAATTGGGTTTGGATTATCTGATATTTTTATTAAGGGCATTTAGTCATTTAGGTAATAACAGCTGCTGTTTGAAGTATTTTGGTGTTAGCCCTCTGAGGTTTTACTATCAAGGCATGATTTCGTATGGCAATGTAATGAATGCATGTAACTATTAACCTTTGCAGTTAGAAACATATATATCTAGAAATTTACTTAGGTTTTCACCAGCCAGCCTGGACATGTTTCCATATATCACTCTTGTTTTATTTCATTGCGATTTTAGTGACTGCCTCTGACCAGGATTCTCTACAACTTAATTCTTTCTTTTCTGATTACAAATAATTGGGGTGGGGGAAAGGCTTCTAAGCAGCCGAAGGGCAAAGCCATCTTACTGCTGATTATATATCAAGTCATTTGAGTATTTAAATGCAGGACTGATCTGTCCCTTTATTTGCATGAGGAGTATTGTAGAAGTCTAATCATTAGAAAATAAAGAGGAATTCTAAGTTCCTGACCAAGGTGGAGAGTTATTTAGGACCATTCTAAATCATTTTTGAAACATGGTATTCATAATACAAAAGTCAAGGCTATCTGTGATACTAAGCCAACGAAGCAAAACCCCATTAGAATATATTCATGAGTCATTCTAAATTTGAAGACTTTGCTTTGATAATTTTATGGAGAAAGAGAAGTGACTGGATTTAAGGTTTACTTATTTTGCTTTGGAAAATCTATCAACAGCCTACAGTTTATTAAGGAAGACAACTACACATAAAAGTAACAACATATAAATAGACCCAGAGTAATATTCTGGAAGTCCCAAATTAATGATAGTGGCAATGCTCGTAAGAACTTAGGAAGGGATCTTGATTATGTGTAAGGACTACCTAAAGATTAAATGGTGTTGACCTACCATGGATCCCAAATATATATTTACTATCTATCTGTTAGGCTTTCCAAATATGGTAAGGCTGATTTAATTATTCATGTCAGATTTCCATTTTATGTATACTTATAATACAGGTACCATTTCTCCTACGCTACATTTATTTTAGAAGCTCTAGAGCCTCACAGTCTCAGAGCAGGGAGGGATCCTCTAATGTAGTCCTGCCATTGTGCAACCATGGAGGAAAGTGGCTTGGTGTGCATCCCAGAGGTGAGGGTGGTCTACCAGACAGAGTTCAGGGCCCCTGGCTCCTGTCTAGATGAAACTCCTGGGGTCTGCTCTGTCTTCTTCATTACCATTGCTCCAAGCAGCCCATTTAACTTTAGAAGCAGAGACATCTGGGTATATTCCAGTAGAGTTGAATATCAACAAAGTACATTCCTTGCCTTTAAATTTTTTTATTGTGACATTTTTAAAATTTAATTTTTTTTATTGTGACATTTTCAAAATTTATTTTTTTGGTTTTCTTTGAGTTATTTACTCATTTGATTTCATTGTCTTTCTCTTCTCATAGAAGACCACTATTTATAGAATACATGAATATGGACACTTGGGGTCATTTGTATTACCATTCTATTCACTGTATAAATAAATGGACATGTTTTTCATGATACATTAGACTGAAATAAGCAATAATTATTGAAAATATATTTTTTGACTCAAGGCAGACTAGATTTATTGGCTTCCTTTCAAAGTGAGTCAACTTCAGACTGGTCATCTTGAGAGAATATCTCAACCCCACTGAGGCATTCAATAACCTGGGCCCTTTTAATAGGTCATATTATATTATTTATGGGATAAGGGGAAGTCTTTTAACTAACCTGTGTGTGTTAGTGTTTACTTCCTCTTTGAAGGATTCTAATCTTAATTCTTTGAGGATTTTGAGTTTCTTTCTTTTTTTTTTTAATGTCAGATGGAATTGGTAAATAATGTTGTTAGATGCTGCGTATAAGTAGACCCTTCTAGTATCATCAGTGTCGGGGACATGACTGACTTGAATGGCCTGTCTGGATCTTGTTTTTGAATAGCCTCTTAAAGCAGTGTGGAAGAGCTTGGTATAAAGTGCTTGGAGTGTGATGATAGAGTCTTTTCTTAATAAGGCCTTAGAATTCCAAGAGGTAAGTGCTTGACTAAGTATATTGAAAATTTCCTTGAACTGAAAGCTTCAGAGAACAGTCTTGAACTACAATTTCCAGAAGACTGTGAAGTGAAAAGAATAAAAACTAAGAACATGAGTTTAGAATAAGAGAAAGGCAGAGTAGAGGGTCAGTGTCCAAGAAGGGACTTGTATGCACTTAACTCTTAGGAAGTGCTTGCTGTGTGCTCACTGTAAATCTTTTACTGATGCTAACCACCTAACCTTTGTTATATCACTACTTGGAAGGTCATAACTTTAGCCCCATTTTACAGATGAAAGAGGCTGAGGCCACAGAGGTCACCTAACCTGCTCAGGGTTACTCAACTGTAAAGTAGTAGAGATGGGTTTAAACTCAGGCTGGAAATCTGCAAAGTTCATGCAACACGAAGTCCAGCTCTCTACTCTAAGGGAACCAAGTGATGATGAAAAATCAGGGGCTACTTTGGAAGAAAGTGTTATTTGGTGACCTGATGAGAGAATGGTTCAGAACTGTGGTACTGGACAAGTCAACAAGTACAGGTGGGGAGCTATAATTTTAAGGGCTGGGGAGGCAGTGAGCTCAATATCCAGACACTACAATCTTGGGAGCACCAACTCAAGCCCTCACACTGAAGGCCATACATGCAGACATTTGGAACTGTCCATGCCAACAGTTCAGGGTTTGCTGGGAGTCTGGACAGCAGGCCAGCTATCCTCTGATGGAGATATTTTTAGTCTATGAACAAGGACCCACACTGATATGAAAGCACCTTGCTACTTACTGCTGATGTAGAATGGAATCACAGGACCAGGGCAGCCCAGATCCCAGAAAACAGAGTAGATAATTGTGTCCTTGGTGGGAAGAAGTAGGGAATTACAAGATCTTGACAATTAATTTGGAAACCCCAGGATAATGGCATGGTACTCATTACTTCTCTCTGACATTCTCAAGGGATATTTCAAATTAATATTCTGCTCTCCCTCATCTCAGTTCTGGGCAAGTTGGCCCCTGTGCAGAATGAGGATTTCCAGAGGCCTTTTTCTGGGATGAAAGGCCTCTGGAGTTAGGATGCTCTGATTCTCAGGATTGCCTCTCATCCTCCAGAGATGACTCTGTTCGACCTGTCAAGAACTTCTGTCATCCACTGCTCCAGGGAAGTCAGGCAGTGTGGCTGACTGTCCCTTGGGGATTCCTGCCTAGATGTGCATTATTTTCCTGTGCTCCCATACCCTGTGCAGGCTTCCTGGTTCTGTCAAACCCGTCAGCAACTAGATATTTTTTGTGTTTAAGCAAATCTTATTTTCTTCCTTACCTCCTGGCTCCTCACCTGCTTGGCTCCAGAGCAATAAGGTAAAGAAATGGCTGCAAGGAGAGTCTGCTGTCCTTGATGTGACAGGTGTCTCTCAGTCATGACATGCTCTGCTCAGAGGTGCTACTGTCAGTAGATATCAGGCAAGCACTTCTTAGGATTCCTGTAGTCATACTACATGGCATTTAGACAGACCATGCAGCTCATGGGCAGCCTGCCAGCGTGGATTCAAGTGTATGACCGATAGCTCCTGACAATCAGCTCTCCAACCCACTGGAAAAGAAGGCACTTGTTCTCAGTCTGCGCTTGGTTACTTTTGTTTTGCCTGGGTTTACCTCATTGCTGTGCAGCAAATGTAGCCCTAGCTGATTCCAGACATACTGACCTGAGTCAAAATCCCTGAGTGATTGTGCCACACATCTGTGTGAAGTGACTTGGTGTTCCCCTCTATGAAATGGAATTAGCTCATGCTCATCAGGAATCCTTTAGGCTTTAGACTGTCTTCAAACAGTACTGTCACATTTCTTTGAATCTCTGCTGAAAATTAGGGAACACTTGTTTTTCATACAAGTCATGCTATTGCTAAACCATCTAGTAGAGACCAAAAGATGTATTCACAAGGAAAAGTCTGGCAGGATTATAAAACAAGAAGCAAGTTTAAAGAATCATCTAGAAGGTCAATGCAGATAAGTAGCCCGAGATCCAGGACATTCTGTGGCCAAACTTGGTGCAGATCCTTTGAACAATGCAATTGAGCACTTCAGGCACTTCTAGCCTCAATTGGAATTCTATACCGTCAAAGGCATGAAAAATATAGGTCTGTACTCAGAAATAGGTTAACTGCATACAACCAGAAATAACTCAATTTGGATAAAATTTAACTTCTCAGAAATCTTGAGAATAATTGAGCTTCAGAGGAGGAAGAAAGTGGCAACTTAGAAGATGAAATTGATAAGATGAAGGTGTATTTTACATAAGTATACGAACTTCAAGGTGTTTATGTTCAACATGTAAGTTTCTTTTTTTCTCCCACATTGTATCCCCTTAAGAAAACCCAAAATATAAGCTAAGGATGTCTGTGATGGGAGAGATCTCCAATGTCCAAAGCCTGCAGCAGCTGAAGTGGTTTTAAATAATCCTATGGTATCAGGTCACTAATAACTAGGGTCTTAAAGATGGAATTCTCAAACAGACTCCTCTGGACCAATAGCATGGGCTGCTCCATCCGGGTTTCTGCCTACACCAATAAACTTGAAAACTCTAGTAGCAGGAGGGAGGGGGGACAGCAACATGCATTTAACAGATCCTCCAAGGGATTTTGGTGTGTCTCAGGTTTGAGAACAAATTAACCTGAGCTGCACATTGAAATCTCCCAGTGAAGTGTTTTCTTTTTTTGTTTGATTTTATTTTTTTCAATATGCAGTTTCTACCTTCTGAGATTCTAAAGTAATCAGGAATGAAGTCTCTAGACATTTAAAAAAGCTCCCCAAGGGATTCTACGGTATTGTCAGTCTAACACTAGTCAAAATCTTGCTGCTAAAAGTGTGAGAAACTCAGACTGTACTGTGCATGAAACTCACCTGGGGATTCTACTAAAATGCAGATATGAGTTGGCAGCGCTGGGATGAGGCCCCAGATCCTGCATTTCTAACAAGCTCCCAGGGACATTAATTCTGCTGGGTAGGGGATCAAAGTCTGAATCTGAAGCCCAGAAGCATCCTGAGAATCCACCACCTGACTGTGGATGTTCATACCTAAGTGCTGGTTTGCTCCTTGATGTTTTTACCAATAGAGTTATAAATTTTATAGGAGTCAGCTACGTTAATTCCCAAACAGGTCAACCTGTTTGCAAGAGATATAGCTTACTGTAATTAGTTCAATATTTTGGAAGCCAATAAAATATTTCTCTCTCCTGCATTACTCTGAAAACTAAGTTGAAAACTTTAAGTTTTCCTAAAAGGAAATGTTGGGAGCTATGTATAAACTATGGATTTTGTTTGAGCCATTAAAGCAGGCAAGCTACTTTTCTGGGTACTCCTTGGTTAAATTCCCCATTTCGAGAAAACCTAGATCATGCTGGTACTCTGCCTTAGCTCACAGCTCTAGGATCAAATACCATCACCACCCAGAGGAGATGGGGGTAACCTGCCAAGCACCAAACAACCTGTTTTCCTGAAGAAGCTCCTTACTGATCCCCTAAGGAGTGTAAACACTATAAATAAATCATTAGTGAGCTTTTCTCTTTGTTAGGATCAGACCCATCAGGTCTATCCACCCATCCATCCAGTCCCTGCTTTTGAATATATAATTCTTGTTGTTTGTCTTTAATTTTTTTTTTGGGGGGATGGGGTACTTGGAATTGAATTTAGGGGCACTCCACCACTGAGCCACATCCCTTGCCCTACTTTGTATTTTATTTAGAGACAGGATCTCACTGAGTTGCTTAGCACCTTGCTTTTGCTGGGGCTGGCTTTGAACTCAAGATCCTCCTGTCTCAGCCTCTGGAGCTGCTGAGATTACAGGTGTGTGCTACTGCACCCGACTTAATTTCTTAATATTACCTTTCTAGCTTTTATTTCACAGTCGGCCCACATCTCCAAGGGTCACCCACTCCTTCCCCATGGAGGACAGGGACAGGAGGGAAACTTCTGAGAGTGGAGGACTGTTTAAATAAATGTGGGTGAGCCACTTGGTGTCATAAAAATCTAGACAATGCTACACTGAGAATGCTTAGTCAGGCTGATGTTTTTGTTGTTGTTGTTGTTTCCCCTAAATTCTTGAGTCTTGCTTACTTTAAAGAATCTGAACCTGGAAATATCAAAGGTATGGTGTATGCCATATGGGTGATTTAAGATTTCAATCATAGGACCCATCAAAGAAAAGTTTCTCATCCTATGAAAAGTTTTGCAAATAGATAAATATTAATCTTTTTTTTCAGTTAAAATAGAACATTTGATACCTGCGTGTATCATTTTAGTGATACTGTTTCAATGCTAGTCTTGATTGTTCCAGGTAAAGAGGGTCAACTGTAATTTTGTTTTATAAGAACATTACTAATAACTACTTAGCATGGCATATTAGATGTGTATCAGGCACTATGAAAAGGGTTTGTCATTTATTTTAGCTCATCCTCTCAAGCATAGGAAATAGCAATAATATTCTCATTCTCAGAGTGAGGAATGTAGTGTGGTTACATCTATTCTCACATTTTTCTGGGACCTCAATATCCAGCCCAGGATAAGAAATAGTAGATTTTTCTGAGTCTACTAAGTTTGTTTAAAACAAAAATCATACACATTAAAAGTACATTGAGTAACAGGTAACTAACTTCTTAAAAATTTTATTTATTTATTTATTTGCCTTTATACATGAACTTTTTTTTCATTACAACTAGTAATATACATATATACCACAATTTTTCATATCTTTGTATATAAAGTATGTTGACACCCAATTCAAGTCTTCATACATGAACTTTGGATAATGATGTTCATCACATTCCACCATCCTTGCTAATCCCCTGCCCCTTCCCTTTCTCTCCCATGCTTCTGCCCTATCTAGAATTCATCTAATCCTCCCATGCTCTCCCTCTCTACTCCACTATGAGTCAACCTCCTTATATCAGAGAAAACATTCACCATTTTTTTTTGGGGGGGGGGATTGGCTAACTTCACTTAGCATTATCTTCTCCAATGCCATCCATTTATCTGAAAATGCCATGATTTTGTTCTTTTTAATGCTGAGTAAAATTCCATTGTGTATACATGCCACATTTTTTTAATCCATTCATCCACTGAAGGGCATCTAGGTTGGCTCCACAGTTTAGCTATTGTGAATTGTGCTGCTATAAACATTGATGTGTCTGTGTCCCTGTAGTATGCTGTTTTTAAGTCCTTTGTGTATAGTCCGAGGAGAGGAATAGCTGGGTCAAATGGTGGTTCCATTCCCAGATTGCCAAGGAATCTCCATATTGCTTTCCAAATTGGCTGCACCAATTTGCAGCCCCACCAGCAATGTATATATTTACTTATTTTTATGTGGTGCTGAGGCTTGAACCCAGGGCCTTGCACATGCTGGGTGAGCGCTCTACTGCTGAGCCACAACCCCAGCCCCAACAGGTACCAAATTTATGCATGATACATTCTGTTCTGAACTAACAAAGAGGTGGAGAGTTACCAAAGGTGAGAAGCACCATCCAACCCTCTCTCTAGTTTATCACCACCCTCAACAGGCTCAGGCACAGTGGCCCAGGAGCAGTGGACTTCTCCATCTTTCCATGTGCTTTCATGGCTTCATGACTTTGCTTACGACATGTCCCCTCTGAAATGCCCTTTTACCTCTTTTCTCAGAAAACATCAATTTATCCTTAAGATTAAGTAGCTCCTCCACTAGAACACTTAACCAAATGAATCACTCTGTCTTGGGTGACAGTGTGTGGAGACAGCTAGTTAATAGAAGGGCCAGGTGAGAAAGACGAATTTGCAGAATTACTTGCTCAGTGCCTGCTCTGTGACAGCATGAACGTGGTACCCATGGCTCCTGCCCCTGTGGAACCTACCACTGGTATCGCGGTGACTGGCCTCTGCATTTCTTCCCATGTTTTACTTCCCAACTACCTTGTCTTTCTGTCTTTGCTATGCTTAGCTCAGGGCTTTAGTATTAGCTACTATCTTTGGGGCCTTTAGATCTTCTGTGTAATTCACCAAAAGCAGCCTTGGTCATCTACAAACCAGTCTATCACTTAGGAAATGACTATATCCTACATGTGTTTTGATCACAAAAATATCTTGCAATTTACTGATGTTTTTTACCTCTTCTCAGCTCTAAATTATCCCAGAGATTATCTCTCTGCCTTTCTTTCTAGCATCTAAAATAGTTTATCATGCTTTCTCAGATTTTATGGCTATGTATATTACACCTGCTATTTATTGTGCATGCTTGCAGATAAAGAATTGAATTTCAATTTTTTATGTTTTTCTATTATTTGTTTTAAAATACACAAAACATAAAATTCACCTTTTAAACTACTTTTCAGTATACATACAGTTTAGTGGCATTAAGTACATTTATGGTTTTGTGAAATTGTCGCCATTATCCATCTGTAAAACTTTTTCATTGTCCCAAACTGAAACTCTGTACTCATTCAACAGTAACTTCCTGTTACCCCACCTTGCAATCCCTGGTTATCTCTCTTCTATTTTCTGTCTCTATGAATTTGCCCATCCTTGCTATTTCACGTGGAATCATACAATACTTCTTTTTATGTCTGGTTTATTTCACTTAGCATGTTTTCAAGATTCATCAGTATTATAGCATTTACCAGAATTTCACTCCTTTTTAAGGCCGAGTTATTTTCTGCTGTCTGTATACACCATTTCTGTTGAGTCCTATGGAGGATCACATCCCCCATTGTACAATTTGGTAACATGAGAGAAAATGGTAAGATGTCAGAGTAAGTTTTTTTTTTTTAGGTCTTTTAAAGCACAAGTTCTTCACCAGGGCTCATCCTGCCTGCCTTCTTTCCTTGGGGCATGTGGTGATGTCT
The DNA here is from genome assembly GCF_045843805.1 of Urocitellus parryii. NCBI lineage: Eukaryota > Metazoa > Chordata > Mammalia > Rodentia > Sciuridae > Urocitellus > Urocitellus parryii. The sequence continues at coordinate 22,315,562 of NC_135543.1, read as the reverse complement.
TGTCACTTGAAGATATTTTTGGTTGTCATAATAGGGTGGAGCATTGCTATTAGCACCTAGTAGGTAGAGGACAGAAATCCTACATATTCTGTGCTGCACAGGTTATTCTCCCCCAGCAAAGAATTTGCCAGCCCAAAATGTGAACAGTGCTGAGGCTGAGAAACCTTTTCTGAAAAATCTTACTCACTTTTACACAAAGATAAAATGCCATAACTAAGGTAAAATTCTGACTGAGCTGCAGTTGGCATATCTTGACCCCGAGCCTGGTGCTTTCATTACTAATATTCCCAGTATGTTTTGGAGCTTAATGATAATTTCCAGAGTGCTTGCATGAACTTGAATAAAGTGAGCTTTCATATAGCATTTCCTCTGCTGAATCTATAAACTATACAGCCCAATAATTGCTTTCTCCTCTACTTCCACTGGAAGTGTCCTTAGGAATAATAAGTTGATATTTCCTAAGTTCCTTTTGAAAGAGGTGCTAAAACTTCTCTAAATTATTTTTATCACCTCTATAAAATTTAAAAGCGAAGTATCATTCCTTGTCAAAAACAGGCCTGATCCTGATTTTCTTCAATTATAACCTCTGATTAGCTATTGAAACTCTCTGATTACAGGCTGACATTGTGTTATCACAGGAATAATACTAGTTAAATCTGAGAAATAATTGATTGTAGCCTGACAAGACTGTGAACTGTTGTAGTTGGGAATAGAACTTCAAAATACTGTAAAAGATTTACTGGTAAAACTCCCCTTGTTTCAAATATGAGGTCAATGCTCTGGTGTCGTTATTGATTAGTACTGTCAATTTGATTAACTAACTTCCTAATTACTTAAAAAGATTACTAAAGATTTATCACTCCTAATGAAAAACTATCATCCAAGAAAGAATTTTGAGGGGTCTTCATAGTTGCTATGGCTGCCCACAGGAAGCCACACAACCTGATGAAGTCCATCTACCAACCCCTCATTGTCCATAAAAATCTTTTTATCTTCCTTGGGTGATCAGATTTAAGCCTCTTTTTTAAATGGTCTCCATCATGACAGTTCATTGTTCTCTCTAAATTGAAGAGATGATGAGGAGAAAAGAACTGACTCATCTTGTAAGTTAGTAAGAATGGACCACAGCTGACCTGTTTCCTAACCCCTGGACCAAAGGAGACTATATTACTAATAAGGATTCAATTAAAAGCCATGTGCATGCTCACGCAAGTGGATTTTAGGGGATCTCTGAGGACAAATGGTCAATAAGGCCATCTTACCTCTGTCAGTTGTGAAGTCACAGATCATTATCGGAGAGGGATTGCTCCTTCTTCTCATAGCCCCTTGGGCCTGCCTAGCTCAGGTTGTGTTTCAGGTTTTCCTCATAATGGCCAGTAGAAGTAACTATCTGGTTTGAAGATCAGCTCTTGGGAATTTTATGTTTTTGGAAGTAGTGTTTACATGGCAAAGCGTGGGGTTTAGCTTAGATTGGATGCTTCTCAATGAATGGCTTGGGAAAGGCAGGTGATGATATGCAAGGGCTAAGGTCCCCAAAACACATTTTGGTTCACCTACTGTGGCATATGAGCTTAAACTTCCAATTGAGACTTACTAAAATAAGAGTGTGAACAGGGAGTAGCCATCAGGGCTGGAGAATGGGGTGTTAGAAGATATTCTTAGTGCAAGTTGTTACAAACTGTAGACCATTAATCCAAGGCCATACTTATTATTAAATTCTCTTGAGTTTCTATTGGTTTTTTATTCTCAGTTCCTCACCTTCTATTTTCCTCATGATTCTGTCTATCCCCCTTCTGGTCAGTTCTCCTTCCACTGATTCTTGGAAAGATCATACATTAGACTACAAAATTCATGTCAGATCAGGTGACCCTGAACTGTGTCACTTGGACTGACCACTTGCACAGCCTCAACCTGGTGTCTCCAGCTACCTGTTGGGCACACATACCTGTGTTCTCTTAGCATCATAAACACAATGTGTCTGAAGCCACAATCATTGACCTATTCCCTGAATCATCACATTTTCTGGCTTTCTGCATTTTTTCTCCCAGGGGGAATATCTATTTTTTTTTTGCCTCTATACTCTGAAACAAGAGACATATTTATTCTCTGATCTATTTGCTTCCCAAATCTTGTTTTATTGACTTTCCTTCCAAAATCCATTCACCTGATTCTTTCTCAATTCCAGTCTGATTATGGTCCACTGGAGATTCAGGGTCACTGATGCTTCTGCACCTGCCTGGTCTCAGGCTCTTTCATCTCCTCCAGTCTACATGATAGTAAGTAGATCACTAACAATTTTAATTTATTAAGTGCTACAAAAAATAAAAAAGAAAACACATTAAAATAACAGAGAATAATTGGGACCTAAGGTGGTAACCTCTAAGGAGCAATCAAGGAGTTGAGAAGAGACTGATTATGATCTGTGGCTTCATTTCTTTCTATTAAATTGAATTGGAATTTCTTGTCTAAGATAAAGAATTTTCAGGCTTTTCCATTGCTCCCTTTATAAACCCCATATGCCAATCCAAGTGGCCCATATGTTAGTGCTGAATTCTGTTTTGCACTTCCTGTCTGTATCTTTGTCATGAATTTCTCTTTGTGGATCCTCACTCCCTACTTCCATCTCTTTCTATTAAGATCATGTCTGCATTTTAGGGAAGAGAAAAATCACTCCTACCTCATGAGGCATCCAGCAGTAATATTAACTGGGAACCATCTCTTCATTGTCTGGATTACCACTAATTTTTTTATTTTTTCATCTCCCACCCAGCGCACAGAAATTATTTGAATGTCATCAAATAATTTTGAACAGACAACAACATATTTCTTTGTCTCCTTGGGTTTTTCCAATACAGTTCCTTGATTTATATAAGCATTCATTAATCATTTGCAGAAATAATAAATAATCTTTTAAAAGGGTACCAGAATCAATCCCCAGTGACTAGTAAGAAAACGGATATGATCTAGTCTTAAAGATTCCTAGCACTCTGTCCATTTTCTAGCACAGATGCTCAATAAATGTTTGCTGAACTAAAAAGTCCAGGTATACACAGAAAGCCATCAGCAAGGAGAAGACTGGAATCCATGGTTGTTGAGCCTTGAGTCCCCTTCGGTCCCTTGTTGGGTTTGCCAACCACAGAACATCTAGACTCCCATAAACCCATTCATTTTTTCCTACTTGTTTCCATAACAGCAGCATCAATTTCTATTTGTAGGAAATAATTGGATGACATGAATTTGTGCTCACTGTCTTCTCATGTTGGTAATCACTTTGCCTCCTGAATATTATAAAATACTTGAGAGAGATTTTTTTTTTTTTACCCATTTCTGAAAGTCACATCCAGACATAGATGATTATTTTCCATGCTTCAAAGTTCTGGCTCTTTCAATGCCACAGCTAGACCCTCTGTTTTCTGTGGCTGTGTTCTTCTTCCCTTTCTTCAAAGCCAAGCCGGATAAAAATACACTCCACAGATGCTGTTCTGAATGCATGTTCATCAGCATAGGCAGTACATGGGGGCAAGATGGGAAAGAAGGCAGCTTCACAGCAGGCTGTTGGAGGTGCCGGTGACAACAGTGGAAGTCTCATAGGGCTGAAATCAGATGCAGAAAGTTTAATAGAAAGTGCAAAGTTGTAGGAAGCAAAAATGCCCTTTCACCAATGGGGGAAACAACAGCTTCAACAATGAAAGGAGGAAAAGAAAAGGAAGGAGGAGGAAGGGAGGGAGGAAAAACATCTTTTACAGTAACTCAAGCGTGAAAGATACTTCCCAGCTAAATTAGCCAAGATTGTAGTCTACGTTATTATGGGAGAAAATCGAGCCATTAAAATAATTATTCTAAAATGCATATGTTGATGATAATAAGATATGTTTTATTGCTTCTCTATTTCAGGTTATTGAAATCCCTTAAGAACAATTATCTTATTAACTCTTATTATATGGTTATATAAGGTTGGGGTTGGGAAAATTGTTCCTCCTTTGCAGTCTAGGAGATAAGGATACAGAGTTATGTGAATTATTCCAGGCACCCAGCAGCAGAAATTAATACCAGAAACTATTCTGGAGTTCAAATCTATTTGTTCTTAAACTAATACATTTTCCCTTTATAGTCCATCTCAAGTCTGTGTGTGCTATTGGCTGACATATTGAATAAATCCAAGGTGCTTTACTTGGAGTTCTTATATCTCTGCTTATTTCTTTGTTTCTGAAAATCAAACGACAACAATATATGTACATATATAAACATCTATACCTACATATATAACAACCAAAAAAATTATGCGTGCGTGTACGTGTGTGTGTGTTTGTGACAATAAAAACATTTTTTCTCAAGCCAGAATCTGGCACAGAAAAGTATAAACCAGGTAGATCATTTCCCTTGAAAACTTTTAGTTTGTATTAAGAGGAACAATGATCTGCCCCAAGGGGAATATCTCCTTCAAACCTCAGTGACAGTGCATCTAACTTGTAAGCATTTCCTGTTTCTGCCTACAATGATTCCTTTATTTTTCCCACAGGGAGGAAAGATATAGAATTTGTTGACTGGACTGTTGGCATGTTCTGTGCTTTAGTTTACACCTCTGTTTACTTCGTCCTCTTGTGTTAAAAATACACTATTAGGCTCTTTGTGGTTTCCTATTTCTCTTTGCCTTATTAGAAAAACTTTTGTAGTGGTTTGTACCACTTGAAGTGATTGAATTAATCAATTATTGTCTGGCTCTACATTTTCAGGGTTAAAGAGATGTTGATATGACATCTAAAACTCTACAGAACCTGGATTTTCTCTCCTGAGGCTATTAACATGGAGATAGTATCTTTTATAGATAAAATCTCCCCTGGCTATTACTGCCTCTTTTTCTACCTAAAATCTTAATCTTCCTTTTTTTTTAAATATCACAATCATTTTTAAAGTAACAAGTGGAAATATTATAACCACTTGACATGCTTGAAAAAGATGGAGAATATTTTTAGCTGCCTAATTTTCTAGAGCATTTGGAGAAATAGATTTGCTATGTAGACGGTTTATTTCTACTCAGTTGAGTATGGAAGAGTAAGGAAAATAATGTGGCTTTTTGGCAAGAGTGGGGTTTTTTTAATTGCTACATAATTTTGAGACTTTAACTTACAACTTGTTTATGAAAATTCACAGTAGAATGGGGTTTCCAAATGCCAGTGTTTTAGGAGATATTAGAAAGGAAGCTAAAGGACCTGTGGACCAGGGAGACAATGAGAGAGAAAGGATGTGTGGTTGTTGGATGAAGAAGATGCAACATTGTGCTTTAAGAGCTAAACCTCTCTTGAGCCCTCTGTCCTTGTAAATTCAACTGCATCTATCTTTGTCCATGACCTACTGCAACCTTTTTTTTCCCCTCTCTAAGCTCCTGATTTCTATATCCATGTTTCTAAGCATATTGTTCCCTAAAACTTTCTTTTTACCGTTCTTTTCTTTTGTGGCCTCACTATTTCCCCCCTTTGGAAGGCCCTTGTAAAACTTGGTCCGAAGTCACATAAATTTCCCACTATGTGGAGACAGAGCTCTTTGAGGCTTAGTGGAGATCTCTGGTGGTGTCACTGTAAGAAACCCTCCAGTGTGGAAGAGTCAACCACATGTGGCTGGTCTGCCTCACGTCTCTCAGGCTCCTCTCCTAACTCCTGCTTCTTCCTGGCTCTAATACATCTCTTCTCCAAAGTATTGGCAGAAAAAGGAAAGCCACAAATGCCAAGCTCATCTGCACTTGTGCTATTTTAGTTATTCTTAAGTACCAATCATGTGATTCCCTCTTTCCATCTCCTCAAATTTTTTCATTGATTGCTATAAAGAACTCCAGTGAGACACTAGGATTTCACTTCACATGGGGCCATTCATGTGGGGTCATTCAGAGTCCTTTTGGGTATCTGGGTCTCTGTACCAACAGGTGACTACTATTTTCTATGCTGGCAATAGAGCTCTTCTGAGGTCAGATTATCCAAGTGGAGACTAGAGGTCCAAAGTGGAACAGAAGTAACACATCTAAGGTCCAAGTGGCCCAGAGTAGTGGCCCATGGAAAAAAAAAAAACAGTCAAGAAAAACAAGACTTCCTGAAATAGAGCATGGACTTTCAATTCAGAGAGACCTGTATTCATGACTTACTAACTGAGCGAATTACCTAACCTAGCTCTGAAGTCTACCTGTCTCAATTTTCTGGGAAAGAATTTTTTTTAACACATAGATTTTTGAGCCAAAACTTATAATCTCAAATATACAGGCTGTGAGTATGAAGCAAAAAACCCATATCTTAATCTATTTCTGAATAATTCTAAGAGTCTGATTTAGTTTTTTCAGTGCTCTGACCAAAATACCTGACAAGAACAATTTTAGAGGAGGAGAAGGTTATTCGGGGCTTACAATTTCAGAGGTCTCAGTCCATAGAAAAATGGCTTCATTGCTCTGAGCCTGAGGTGAGGCATAAGATTATGGTGGAATGGTGTAGACATTAAGATATGGAAACATGAAAGGAGAGAGAGATCTCTTCACCAGGGACAAAATGTAAACCCCAAAGGCACACCCTCACCCTTGACTTACTTCCTCTAACCACATCCTACTTGCCTATAGTTACCACCCAGTTAAATCATATTAGTGGATTAATCCACTGTTAAGTTTATACCTCTCATAACCCAATCATTTTACCTCTGAATGTTCTTACATTGTCTCATACATAAGCTTTTGGGGGACTCCTCATATCTAAACCAGAAGATAGTAAGCTTTGTGTTTAGGCTACAAATTTGGAGTGTCCCCACATACACATTTGGGGAAATACTTGCTTTACGTTTCTAAGCCCTTTCTATAAAATGGGCTCGATTGTATTCACTATACCATAAGAAAACTAAAATGTTAAATAATCTAACCTGTATAAAGTGCTCCACACTGTGCCTATCATAGGGAAGATGTTGTATGCATAGGGGTCGTGACTGATAAGAAAGTAGGGCAAAGGTGTACTAAATAAAGTCTGAAAGAATTAATAGGCTGAGGCCTGAAAAAATCCTGAGCTACCCACTGACTAATGGCTGTCTTTTGGTTTCTGTTATATTCTACTCAGAAAGAATTCAGGCAAGTTTTATGGTTTAGAAACATAAAATCTAATCCCCTTGTGCTGAAAATTCACGTGTTCTCTGGTTAATTCCCACCTATATTCCCCTCAGGTGTCTACAGGTAATGGTTTTTGTTGTTGCTGTTGTAGTTTGTTTGTATTAATTTCAGGTAGACAAAACACAAGTAATGTAATTCCTTAGTCATGACACCCCAGTAGCCCTGAGGTCTCAGCATTCTCTAGGTCCAAGGAAAAGGAAATTCATTGTATTCTACTTTGACCTTCACATTATGGTCCTCCTGGTTATAACATATTCTTTTCAGACTCAGACTTATACTCTTTAACAAGACCTATGAAATAAAAAAGAAAAATACATCACCGAAAAAGCACTTGTTTTTGGTCAAATTATTAGCATACAGCTATTTAAAAATCTCTGTGTGTGTGTATGTGTGTGTGTGTGTGTGTGTGTATACACACGAGCGCGCGCACGCGCATAGTTCTAGTTCAGTGCACTTCTGGCCAATTTTTTTTTAGGAGATTCTCCCAAATGATACTCTTGTTTTGTTATTTGAGGTTACTCTCTGCAGTCAGGTGGTGTGAGCAATCTTGTTGAGCTAATATGGTATGTTGACTTTGTATTTTATATACATCTTTCTATTAATCAGTTATTTGTTATTTGATTTCAGTGCCCTGAAATCTAGTTTCCATAGTAATTTGCTATAAAGTTGTTTTTCATGAATTCTTGTTCTGGATAGCAATGGCTGGAATTGTTTTCTGAAGTTCATTACTTTGCTTTGAGTTACTTGGACTCTATGTATATTTTGTCTTTCTTTTTATTTTTTTATAACAGGACAGAATTTTCCCAGAAAATATAATATTTCCATTGTTTTTCAGATAAAAAACTATAAAACTAATTGTTTGGCTATGTACTCATAGATGTTTTTAGGTACTAGTTGCTGAACCCAGGGGTTACCAACCTCTGAAGTGTATTCCCAGTCCTTTCTCCTCTCCCTTCCTTCCTTCCTTCCTTTTTTTTTTTTTAACAAGGTCTTGTTAAGTTACTAGGGCTGATCCTCCTGCCTCAATCTCCCAAATAGCTGAGAAGCTGGGATTATAGGTATGGGCCACCGTGAATGAATTTGGCTTAAAATTAGAACTCTATAAAGAGGTATCAAACTTGAAGTATGGCTTATTTAGTAAACTTGCCTTTCTTTTAATTATTGAGAGTCATTAGAGGAAAAGAAGAATCTGAAAGTGTGTGTGTGTGTGTGTGTGTGTGTGTGTGATAAAAATCTTCCTAAAATGGTTTGTCATATCTGTGTATCAGTTTCCTCAGTGGATTGAGTTCTGATTCACAACCTGGACCCAATATGTCACCCATGTCTCAAGTTCTATTACTGTCCAGTCTGAATCTCCCCTTTGAGCTGGACTTGTCCACTCAACATGCCCTGAATACACTCTGTACTTCCTCTCTGCTGGAACTTTGCTCTTCTATTTCTCTTCAGTTTGTGTGACTCCTTCCCAAATGGTGCCCAGTTGATTGTGATTTCTCCCTTTTAGGGGAGATTGGGGAGGGCAATGATCACTTATTGTATTTTTCTCACAATTGAATTTGCTACTGGGATTGCCAGTTACATGTTGTAAGCTCTTTTCATCTTTGTATTCCATATAACATCTAAACATGTCCCAAATTTCAACAAATACTTGTTGACTACTATAGTCTTCTGTTGCAAGAAGACCATCTCTGCTTATGCATATTAACCCCAGGTCACACTATTGTTGACCAAGTCTCCCACTATTAGATATTATAGCTTAGTTTCCAAGAGCATTTCTCTGCACTCCTGCAGTTATTTTGCAAAGCTATATTATCTCAACAAGAGAGTTGATCCAGTGGTTCAGGCTATTATTTAAACAGCCATTAATTGAACAGTGAAGTGTTCTGCTCACCTATGATTGTATAGGGAACTATAAATATATGTGCAGTTGTGTAATTATCTCCACCAACGCTACCTTTCAAAATGGCTAATTATCACAAACATATGAAATGCAAATGCTATCTCTAGATGTTATTCAAAAGGACTCATGCAGGTACTATAATTCTATTGGAAATCTCAACTGTGATTTCCTTTGCTTAAATTTATGGTGCCTAGCATGTTACTTTCCCAGTAACTTGTGATTCTAGCTTGCCCTTCAAGACCTCAAGGTACCTATGAATTTAATAACAATTTCTTGCTTTGAACACTAATTTTCAGTAATAGAATTTCTTGAGCTGGAGCCCCAGTCTTCCTATGATGAATTCTTTTGCTTTTTATATTCATTTCTTCCGCACACTGGATATAACCACTAGCTGTGTGGCCTAGGAAAAGTTACTTGGCTACTATTTCCTACTCTATAATATGGGATAAACTCCAAATTCACACAGTTGTGGTGAATATTAATTAATGTCATACATATGATATACATGTTACATATGTTCACTGAATGTTCTCTTTCTAGTTCCCATTTCCATCCTGCCTTCTTATATGTTGGATCTGATAGGTTAGACTTCAACTCCATTCTACTTTACTATACCTTCATCCCTACACCTGGACCAAGTAGGATAGATGAAGCCATTGACCACGCAAACCTGAAATGTGGCACATCTCACCAAATAGTGATTTAAAAAAAAAATGTGTGTGTGTGTATACACGCACGCGTGCACACACAATGCTTAGTATAAAAAAGACCATATTGATCATTTTGGGAAAGAAAGGGTACCATTTTGCCTTGAATGCAGAAAACAAGGGGTAGGGGAGAGATAAAAGGCAAGGCTTGAAAATTAAAGAAGAACTAGATCATTTAGAACTTGGAAGCTCATGGTAATGGTATATTCCTCAAGATTCTGTCACTGATTTCTTTTCTCTAGAGGATCTCTTCTTTGGACGCTTTATTCTCTCCCAGTATGTCAAATGCCATCTCTGTGATAACACCCAGTTGAACCAAACCAAATCCCAGAAATTGATTTCCATTGGTTTTAAATATATCCAAGAATTGAACAGCTTATTACAAGCTCCTTTTATAGGTCTTTCTCTCCCATCCTTCCAGTTGCTCAGTCCCAACCCTGAGACCTTCTTTACTTTAACATTCATTTATCCAAAAAGTATTTATTTTTGAGTTTCTGTAGACATTGTGCTGAAAATCCACAAGGACAGATAACATAGTTCCTGCCCTCATATTACTTGTGTTTCTTTTTTTGAAAATCATTACAGAAAATCATATTTCCTGCTGTTTGTTTCTGTTTGTTTGGAACTGGGGAATGAACCCAGGGGTTCTTAATAACTGAGCTACATCCTCATCCCTTTTTATTTTTTTTTTATTTTTAGACAGGTTCTGGCTAAATTGGTTAGGGTCTCTCTAAGTCGATAAAGCTGGCTTTGAAGTTGCAATCCTTCTGCCTTGGCCTTCTGAGCTACTGGGCTACCACACCTGGCTTTTCCTGTCCCTTTTAAAAACTGTTCCTTGTCATCTTCTTAGTGGCTCTGACTCATATCTGCAATCCTGATTTTTAGACATCCTAAGGCTTGATTCATGGATCTGTTCTCTGGCTATTAGTTTAATATTATCAGCTTGGACTTCAGGTCTGAATTCCAGGCTAGTAAATATAAGCCACTCCTTAGCGTCTCTGCTTGGAAATCTGATGGGCATCTTGCTTATCGTTTTTTTGAGGGTCTGAAAATAAAACCATAATGGTGTTGACATTCCTTCCCTCAAGGTGGAGTCTAAATCTCCTTTCTTTGAAAAAAGACTGACCTTAGTGACTCCCCTGTAATAATCACAGTACAGTGGAAAGTCATGCTGTGAGACTTACAAGACTAGTTTAGGACAGTTAGCCAGTTGCTGCTTGTCTGTCTCTTATGACATACATTTTAGAAGTCCTGAGTAGACACATAAGAGGTCTGGCTATTCCAAAGCCACCAAGTTGTAGAACCTATAGTTTGACCTACAAACTTGGAGATTCCTGAGGGGCCTCAGCCCTTCCATTCCCAGCTCTTTCTCTTCTCAGCATGCCCAGATACTTGAGTGAGTAAGCCTTTCTGGGCCCTGCCTTCAAGCCGTGCTGGGTAGTGCTAACTGTGCCCAGAGGTAGGTCGTTCCTCTGGAGTCCTGCCCGAACCAAGATTCATAAACAGTATCAAGTGGCTGGTATAAATTTATTCACACCAACTCTGGAGCAATGTCTAAAATGAATGTCTACTCATTTATCATGTGGTCGTCTTCTTCACTCACACACTCAACCAAACTTTTGTCAGTATCAATTTTATTCTTTCTCTTACACTCTCCATCTGGTCAGTCAGAATAGTCTATCACTGAGCTCCATAAATTTCCAGAAACCTACTATTTTCCTACTACTCCTCTCATCTTTGATATGGACTATCGGAACCATCTTTTTGGAAGACTTGTTATGTTAATAGCCTTGATTATTTACCTGTCACTATCTCCTGCTGCTGTGAATCCAGAGGTAAAGAAGAGTTTCCTTCTCTTTAATTTTTATTTCAGTCATATGACTTGCAGATAAATTTTGCCCATTTCTTCTTGCTGTATTGCTTCTCTGGGATTGCCTTCAGTTTAAGCCTGAGAGTCCTTGCTAAAGAAGGTGTGGTATAGAGTCCAGTTACTCCAGTCACCCAGGCTGAATTCTTTCCAGGCTGGCAAAGCTGGGTCGCTCACCTGCTGCTGCCAAAAAGCATGAATCAAGTAAGACAGGAAGACCTATTTCCTTGACCCACAGGTTCATAAGGATTGGCTTATTGTTCTAAGCTGTGTTTTGAGGCTTTGTCATGAGACAATTTTATGGCCAGAGGAAACATACAAAAATTTATGCTATAAACCAGGTGTTGCCTTAGCAGAAACCTGACATGTGTGTTATTGGCTTCATCCCTGGAAATGGGCAATAGGCTGGAAAAATGTCAAGGAGTTTGTAATAGGAAATGGTAAACCTTGGAGCCATTGTTAAGATAGTTATAATGTATTTGGGAAAATGGTTTCCCATGGTAACTTGGAAACTATAAAACAGAACTAAAAATCTTTGGGATTTGAACCAAGAGATCTCTAGGCAAAGTTGAGAATACCAGCTGGCTTTTACTAGCTGAATAAGACATATTACAAAACCAGGATTTAAAGGGAGTACAAATACTTAGTGCCTGGTATAGTTCTTCGCATTCAGTAAGTTCTCAATAAAAATTTGTGGAACGAATTAAATATTTATTTGTAATTTTAATAAGTGTTATGAATACCAAGTATAGAGTTCCTTGACAGTCTATAGAACAAGAGCAGTCATCTCTTTACCTCACTCCCAGGGTTATGTCAGTTAGAATCCAGACTTCTGGGAGGCCTAGATCATTTTCATTGAAATATAGTGGTGCCTGACATAAACCTTTTTTTTCTTTTGGTACCGGGGATTGAACTCTAGGGCACTCAACCACTGAACCACATCCCCAGAACTATTTTGTATTTTATTTAGAGACAGGGTCTCCCCGAGTTGCTTAGCACCTCACTTTTGCTGAGGCTGGCTTTGAACTCACAATCGTCCTGCCTCAGACTCCTGAGCATCTGGGATTACAGGTGTGCGCTACTGTGCCAGGCTTGACGTAAACCTTTATTCCAGGGTTCTCATCTATTGTGAGGTGTGGCACCTTTCTGAAAGTCATGCACATGATGCTTCTTAGAAATCTATGTGCATAATATTCCTGTTCATATAGTTTCTTTTAGGTCAGATTTCTTAGCCACATCACCATATCTAATTTTTTTATATTCTTGTAAGCATACATTAGAATCCAGTTCTAAAATGAGACCTCAAAAGGTTGCCTGCTAAACTCTTGATATAAAAGAATAATTTTCTTCTATTGTCTTTGATTCACAGAATATAGGATTTCTGGCTAAATGTTGACCATTGTAAGCCATTCTTCACTTAGATTTTAGGCCATTTTTCCCCCTCATTAGGTATGTCTCATATATCCTTTCCTTATTTTGTTTGTTTTTCTTTTTCACACTTCCAGTTTGCTAGCAATTTGAATTCTAATCTTGTCTCCAAAATGCTGCTTCCTTCCTGTCTGGTACCCATCTGCACTTTTGATCAGACTGCCCTCTTGCAGGGGACACTAATCAGCCCTGGGTCCAGGACTGACCTCTGCCAGCATCAGCTAACATGCTGCTCAGGTTGCTCATAATTCAACAGCCTTCCCTAATGCCAGAAGATAACTGTGAGATAAGTATTTTCCTCAGTTCTTTAAATCCACATTTGTTTAGATAAGAAAAAAATTTTTAACAAGCTTGGTTTCTAGGGATATAGTTTGAAAACTACTTATTATGTGCATTTTACACTTGGCAGAAAGCTTTTGCAAGAAAACCCAAAGTATTGGAATCCCACCTACTGAGAAGGCTTCCTGGTCTGCAAAAAGAACCCTCAGCTTCAAAGCGTTTCTCCAACTTATAAACAGTGTTCCTGCAGCTCAAATTGCTAGGAAGGATGGACTCTCAAGCTTGCCTCACAATTCTAGATTTCTCTATCAAATGAGAGGAAATAGGAACTATATTGTTGCCCTCTCAATCAGTTTAGGAAAAGCTCCCATGAGAATTGACGAGTCAGAGGTCAGTAGAGAGCCCTTGAATTTGAAATATGAGGACATAGTTATCAACCTAACTCTAACACATACAGAACAACATTGCAAAGAACATGGTTATCTGTCTGTGCAGGCTCTGTGGATGACTAGATGCCTGTCCCTATGTTGACTTATTTTAATATTTTTGTCTCTCCCTCACTAGTGTTTTCTTTTTATATCACAAAGGTAACCACTGCATATGACAAAAAATAAAAACAAAATTACTGCACAAGGAAAAGCAAATCTCTCTCTTCAGACCATCAGTTCTTCTCCAGAGACTGAGTTTCTTGCATACCTTCCAGAACCTACACATGTGGATGTAAGCACATTGCCCTATTTTAACAATCCAAATGATAAAAGTATATTCCCAGAGTTCTGTATTTTACTTTATCCCTTAAAAATCCTCATTAACCTTTCTATAATCAGGGTGTAGGAAAGGACCTTACCTCAATGACAGCTATTGTTATTTCATCATCTGTACATAGTATATTTTATTGAACTGGGATCCACTGATGGACATTTAAATTTAAATTGTTTTTGTCTTTCACCACTCGAGGAAAAAATCTTGTAATAAAAATTCTTGTACTTCCATATTTGCACACATGGAATCCTATACATTTCTGAGAAATCCTTGCAGAAGTTCCTATGATTTAAAAGTCCTAAGTGTGTTTAACAAATTGCTACATTCTGTTAAGAATCTGAAGCAATTAATACTATCCCTAAAATTTACAAGACTATCAAGTTTCCCATAACGTCATCAACACAATGTATTATTAGATATTTCATGCTTTCCAACCAGGTTGATGAAAATGACATTTCAGTTTCAAAAGCAACCAATAAGTTTGCATGTCTCTTCTCATTTATTACAAACTTGCTTCACGTATAATTGCAGGATGCTTTATTGGGGAAATGGAGATGCTGATAATGTTATCAAGAAGGGTTTTCTCAGATTTTTGTCTTCCTGAATGATAGGTTTTAGTGGAGAGACACAGAAAAACCATAAAAGGTTTATTTAGTGAGATAGAAGTTCAGCCTGAGGAAGAGCGGGCTGCCTCCAAGGGAAGAAATGGACTGGGGTCTTCCATGGTTGAGTATTTATACATGAGACAGGAACCTCTGTTCTCATAGATTATGTACTTGGTGTGATTACTGTGTTTCCCTACTGTGGCTCAGTACACCTAGCCAATTTCTAGTTGAAATTTTTTCCAGCATAGATTATATCCCTTTTCTCCAGATTGATGGAGAGCTGTCTGGCTATAGGAAGGCTGTTCTGATAACATAAAGGCCAATTGGGTGTGGCCCATGAGCAGAGCCTGAATTCCTTTCCCCACCTCCCTTGCTCATGTCTGCCTAGCGAACTACTTTAACAATAATAGCAGGCTCAAAGCAATTCTGTGAGGTTTAAATAAATGAATACAAGCATGGCACTTAGAACAGTGCTTGACTTAATGGAAGCACATGGAAATTAATCACTACTTATCACTGTGACTCCTGTTATTATTGTTACCTTCTCTTATGCTTTTGCACAGCTTTTGTTTCTCTACATATGAATAGGCTATTCATGTAGGTTGCTAATTTTCCTGTTGGGTCATTGACATTCAGATATTCTTTATATATTCAGTAAGTAAATTAACATTCTGCTATTTTGGTTTCAGATATTCCCTTCAGTGGGTCACAAATTTCCAAAAATATCAGGTTTATGACATTTCCTGTGCAAGCATTTTACTTTTTATATAGATAAATATATTAATCTTTACAGTTTCTGAGGTATGTGTTTCCATGGAAAAAGCGAATCCATCTCCAAATTTGTCCTTTTTTTGTTTGACTTCATTATAGTCAAGTAGTCTAAAGTTCATATGGAAAAATAAGCATGTCAGAAAAGGTAGGTAAAGTACCATGAAAAAAAAAAGGTCCAAGTAGATATTAGAACATATTATAAAGTCCCTACACTAAAACTAGTGTGGTATTTGCTGGTTATTAGCAAAACAAACCAGTGGGATATAGCGCAAGGTCCAGAAAGAGAAATAAGTATAGGTGGAAATTTACCATGCAGTTTGCACCAACTGCGTAGCAAATTGATCACATAATAACCGTAGCACTGAGAGATCCAAGATGGTGGAATAGAGGAAGTCATGTTCCTGGCTGCTCCATGGCTTGAAACCAAGAAAGCAGATAGGCAGCTTCTCGGTAATGTGGGGATGGGGACTTTATGGAAACCTAAAACTGGACATTCAAAGAAGACCAGGGACACAGTGAAAGAAAAGTGACCACAACACTTGGAGCAACCAAAAAATCTTTATTGCAGCAGTGCAACAAAGAGGAAGGAAAGAAGGAGAGGAGAGAGAGAGAAGAGATGAACAGGGAGAGAGCAAGAGCAAGAGAGAGACAGAGAGAGTGCGCAAGAAAGACAAAGAGCAAGACAGAGAGCAAGAGAGAGAGGGGGGCCTGGCAGGAGGGAGTTTTTATAGCCCAAATCTAATGGGGCTTCTGGGTCTGCAAGCTGCCTTGTTGACCCAAGGGGAGGGGAGTTAAGTGTTCAGCCTTGAGCCAGGTTGAATGTTCAGACATTCAGGTGATAAAGGACCAGATAGAGGAGGGTTTGAGTGCGTGGGCTATCTTGCAGCCAACATCTGTTCAGCCTGCCCTGCAGACAACACAGTTCAGCCTGCTCTGCACCCAACACACAGGACATTGGATATAATAAAATAAGGAAAAATATCCCCAGTGGCATAGCTGCTGCCACAGCTGGGCTGGGAGCTCCAGCCAGAGGGGTCCTTCGGTGGGGATAGTAGTGAGATAAGGAAATAAAGAAACCTGCATTTGGGGGAGGCCTTAGCTGTGTCTGGGTATAGAGCATTTAGAGACCAAGAGTATTGCCCAACAAACCTGAAGGACAGGCTACATGATATTCATGTGTGGGGAAAGAAGTGTGTGGAGGACAAGGGACAAAGGACAAAGCAGCTGCAGTTCAGGGGCTGCAACTGAGGAAGCCAATTCCTGGGAAAACCAAGTTTGGGCCAAAATATAGGCCCAATAAACACATGTGGCATGATGAAGTATGTTCTTAAGTGACCAGGAGAAGATCAAATGCAGAGAGAGGTTTATTCAAGGGACAACTGGTTGTGGAAACCCACCCGGCTCTCCGGCTTCCCCTCCAATCTGATTGTTTGCAGGATCATCTGGGAGATACACATTTGACCACAAGCTCAGAAGGGTGTGTGAAGGAGAAATTGTTTGGACACTGAACCTGATACCAGGGAACATGGGTTCTGCAGGTGACATAGGGGACTAAGCATTGGGTCCCCACCACATGAGTATAACCCATAGGAGATCCATGGGGTAAATTTTCCAGAGTGTACCATCAAGTACTGGGTGCTGTAATTGTATTAAAAGTCTCCAGACCAATTAGCATTTAGCAAAGAGCCTGGAGCCCACCTAAGCCTACATCCACCTCTAGGAACTCTGCCTATGGGATTACCTCTCACACTCCAGCAGGCTAAAGAGTGGAGCACCACCCTCTAGAAGACTACACTTAAAACTGATGAGAAGAGAAGCTGAGGATAGATTCTAAGTAATGTTGGAGAATGTAGCACTAAGTAATGTTAGAGAAAAGATGAACCCCTATATAAACAGTACATGACAATTGGGTAGCCATTTGGAAGAAATCACATGATGTATCAACTTCAGATGGATGAGAGATCAACAAAAAATAAAGCTTAAATCTGCTAGAAGAAAATGATTAAATTTATAAACCTAGAATATTTCCAACTGTGATTTAAAATCCAGAAGCAAAATAAAAATAGTGATGAACTTAATTTTTTGTGATGAAATTTTATTTAATAAAGTCAAAAGAAATTATTTGCAATTCATATTGCAAAGTGTCCATAACTCTGATATATAAAATGCTCTTTAAAATTATGAAGAAAAAGACTATAACTGACAGAAGAATGCATGAACGACATAAATATATGTTCACAGAAAACAATAAAAGCAAAAAACTTTTAAACTTATTGAAAAATTGTGATTTTAATTGTAATGAGAGAAAAATTAGATCCATACAATGACATACTAGCTGACTGGCAAAGTTCAAAAGATTGACAACACATTTTGTTGCTACAGCTGTGGAAAAATAGGTACTTTCACAATTTACTAGTAGACATTCAATTACCAAGGAAGAAAATTTGACACGATCTTATAAAAATGTATATGCATTTACTATATCATATTTCTTCAAATTGACCCTATAGATAGTCCCATTGAAACAAGACAAAACAATAAAAACTGTAGCCATATGAAAGCATGAGTAATGTTATTATGAAATTCTTTATAATAGTAAGGGATGGTAATAACCTCAATGTTTATTAAAAGAACTGATTGAATAAAATGAATGTAGTCAAAATATGACTGAACAATATACAGCCTTAGAAAAGAATAAGACATAACAACTCCATGAACTATCATGAAATGAATTCGAAGTTATTTTTCCAAATGAAAAATGCTTTTTGTGTGTAAGAAAAAAGAGGAAGTAGCATATTGTTTTAATTAGCTTTTTTGTTGATGGGACCAAAATATCTGATGATAACAATTATAAATGAAGAAAAATTTATTTGGGGGCTCAAGTTTCAGGGGTCTCAGTGAATGGATGGCCAATCCATTCCTCAGGGCCAAAGGAGAGACTGAATATCATGGTGGAAGAGTGTGTCACAGGACATAAAGATCAGTAAGTAGAGAGCTCTGCATTAGAAGGACAAAATATAGACCCCAAAGGGAAGCCCCCAAAGATCCACCTCCTCCAGCAACACCCTATCTGCCTACAGTTACCATCCAGTTAATCCCTATCAATGGATTAATACACTGATTTAAAAACCCAATCATTTCACTTCTAAGCTTTCTTGCATTATCTCACACATGAATTTCTGAGGGACAAATAAACCATAACACATGTTTATTTATAGGAAAGACAAATGGGAAACTAATGAACATGTTTTCCTAAAACAGAATGGAACTTACCATTTTATGTAGTTTTGACCTTTGCGCCATATTGATGCTTATGAATTTAAAAATATAATTACGTTTTTAAAAAAGTAATCCTAAAATGAAACTAGAGGACCTAATTTACATCAAGTAGATGATCACTTAGGGAAAAGAGTAAGTTCAAGTGATTTTATACTATGATTGTACATCACTAATGGAGAATATTCTAAAAGCAAACACAAAGAATTTCTTAGAGATCTTACATTTTTAGTAGGCTTGTTATTAATATTAAGTTAATAGTTTTAGTAATGTCAATGATACTACTTGTAAAGTCTCTGTATCATCTTAGGGTGAAGCAAAGAAGTAATATATTAATGTTTTAATGGCCAACATTTTCATAGTTGAAAAAAAAAGATATAACAAAAGTAGTCATATAATCTCTTTAAGAATGGATTTAATGATGGGAGAGGTGGCGGATGCCTATAATGTCACTGGCTCCGGAGGCTGAGCAAACCAAGGCACTAAACAACTCAGTGAGACCCTATATGTAAATAAAATACAAAGTAGGGCTAGAGATGTGGTTCAGTGGTTGAGCGCTCCAGAATTCAATCCCCAGTACCCAAAAAAGAAGAAAAAGAAAAAAAATAAATTTAACCTGAAATATAAACTCATTATTTTTCAAATATCTGTTTCCCCCCTCTGCCCACTGAAAAGGCATGGGAGCAAACACCTTGGTAGTGATGAGAGAATCGGCATTCATATTTTATTTCTTATACCATTTCCTATTAAAATAAAACAGAACTCCTTGGAAAATTTACTGATTTCAGGTTGTTTCATTTATCCAAACTTAGTGACTTACAAAATAAGAGCATCAGTATTGCTCATGAATCTGCCAGTTGGTCAGGACTTGGCAGAAATAGCTCACTGTTGCCCACCCACTGCTAGTCAAGACCTCATAGTGTGAACAAAGATTTCACTTGAAAACTTGCTCACTTGTTTGAAAAGTGAAACCAGAGATCCAGTCATCTGGGGCTGGAAGAGCTGAGTTCTCTTTCACCTCTATGGGATCTCTGCATGTTGTTGACTTCAGGGTAAGCATACTTTTCATTTGCTGGCTCAGGATTCTCAAGGTATCTGTCTCTAGAAAAACCGTGAGACAGAGGCTGTATCTCCTCCTTGACCAAGTCTGGTAAGTCATATAGTATTATTTTTGCTGCATTCTATTTGTTAGAGGTGAGTCTCCAAGGCCAACTTACATTCAATAGGAAAGGAACTAGAGTCCTTTTTTTTGATAGGAACAATGGCAAAGAAATTGTGGACATGTTTCAAACCACTCTGGAACTACAGGAAAATGTGAGCAAAAACCTCTTGATTCTACTGAAAATCAAGGAAGTGCTCAAACATTCATATGGATATATTAGAAAGACATAAGAACTTGTTTAAGCATGCTCCTATAGAACATATTATATTGGGACAATTTAAGTATCCTGGTGAATAGTAATTATAATATTTGAATTATAACATTTGATAAATAAAAAATCTCTGAGTCTACAGTGATTCAAAAGGTAGAAGAGAGGTAGTGAAAGCTCCTCTTTTAAAAAATGCTGGCCAATTCAGATAGAAATAGTAGAATTTGAATATTACTGTTTTCAAAACTCCCATGTAAGAGGTGGAGGTTATTCTAGAATTCCCTCATTCTAGAATGAGGGAAGGCTATGGGGCTCTGGTGATCTGAGATCACGTGCCCCCACATTTGCTGCATTTATTCCTTTATCCCAGCCCCATTCCTGGGGCAGTTCTATTTCAAGTAGTAAAGAAGAGTAAAGAAATCCCAAGAGGGAAAAAAAAGATTATGAGACAAAATTCAGTACAGGAGACCCATATTAACATACCAGGTCTCTGACCAATAATGTGACTTTCTACATAAACAAGAATGGAACCCAGCAGACCACTTCTAATGTCTTCAGTTTGAGAAACTACATCTCCTTGAAAAGGAGCCAAATTATGTCTTGGGAAGTAATTTTGCCTTTATTATGTATTTGTCAAGTTTCCTCTTACTGTCTTGCTGTATTTTAAATTGCATTTTTGCATTAAATATGCAAGATTTATGTCTAAATTTAAAATTAGCATTCCAGAAAAAGATAAAGATAACAAATATCATAAAGTAGGAAGAATGATTGCAATTTGGTTACAGGAAGTAGAAAGTCCTACTGATCAAGAGGAAAAAAAATAAAAAGCTTCACTGAGTAGAATTTTCTTTGTGAATCGTGGAATGTATTTGCTAAACCCACCTCTGATGATGGATATGTAAAACACTGCAAAATTAATGAAGTTGACCATAGTCCTACTCCTGATATTTATCCAGCTGTAGTTTAATTTGTGAAAATAGTTTTGCAAAGATACATTTTGGTCTTTGTACAATATTGTCTATCCTCCGCAAACCCCCACCTCCCATTCCCTTAAGCTCCCTGTACTGCTTCAAGGGACTTTTGAGTTCATGAGAACCTGTCCAACACCAGATCCCTTGCAGACTGGCTGAATTTAATCATAGCTTCTGTCCATTTGAATGTTGTCAGAAAGATTCTTGTTGAGGTTAGCATTAGCTAAGGTGGATAGTTGTCCTAAACACAATGTTGCCAGTTTACATATTATTTTCGTATACATCATCTTGTCTAGTTCTTACTTTGAACTTGGATTATGGTATTATTGTTATTCCTGCTGCATATAGAATAAAAAAAAGATATTACTGAAAGAAAATTCTATGCTTCTTTATACTTCTATTTCATGTACTATTTTATCACCTTCCTATGATAACAAAGTTCTTTCCTGCAAAGACCTTCTAATAGTGCCTGGCCTGTTTCTCACTCCATAAATTAATGTTGATGAATCTTGCCTTTCAAATTGGAAGAGGTACACCTTAGCAGGGTACCTAGAACACACAGATCAGTGCATAGTTTTGGGCCATCGATTTTACTTCATGGTAAATAACTTCAAGCATTATTTTTATTCAAAAGAATATCTTGGAGTAAAAGATAAGATTCACATGAATTTAAAGACAAAATATGAGACATGAACAGACTTTGAGCCTCACAGCATGCTAATTTGATCCACACCCCTGACTCTCTTAAGTAGACAATCTGTTGGAGTTACTTCAGTGAGAAACTTGGAAACACCCCATGGTGGGTGTTCTTCCCTCTTATCCCAGGCTCTGGGGGACTTAGTTAAGCCGTGATGAGGGTGATCTGATTCAAACCTTACAGGGCAACTTGACATTGACGCAAGATTTTTTTTTTTTTTGCCTTAAAAAAAAAAATGTTCTACTTAGTTTTACATGTAAAATCAAAAGAGTGAGAAGCTGGACTCCATTTATGTATCATGATTTTAATGTTGTAGGATCATACCAGTTGTGTAATCATATATGCACATAGGTTAATAATGTCCAATTCATTCTATTATTTTTCCTGCCCCCATACTCCTTCCCTTCCCTTCACTCTCCTCTGCCTAATGTAAACTGCCTCTACTTTTCCCTACCCTCCCCCCACCTTATTGTGAATTAGCATCTGCATATGAGAGAAAACATTCAGCCTTTGTTTTTGGGGGGATTGGCTTATTTCAGTTAGCATAATAGTCTCCAGTTCTATCTATTTACCTGCAAGTGCCTTAATTCCATTCTTCTTTAAGGCAGAGCAATAGCTCATTGTATATATATATCACATTTTCTTTATCCATTCATCTGCTGAAGGTTGGTTTCATAGTTGGCTATTGTGAATTGAGCTGTTATAAACATTGATGTGGCTGCATCACTGCAGTATGTTTTTAATGAATGTTGATGACATGATGTAGGAAGTTCTCTGTCCCGGAGTATGTACCTATCAAGCCTTCTAAGGGCTTTAACCTTCCCCATTAATTATAACCTTTAAAAGCAAATTTCCAGATAAAAATTACTCTAATTTGCTGACTTTACAGATTAGGAGGCTGAGAACCTACAAAGTAAAATGATTTGCTCCAGGTCATTATAACAATATAAAAATATAACCCAAGTGAGGTGCAGTTTCCTAGCCCCTGGGCCAGTGCTGTTTCCTCTTTCTTTATTTGAAAGCTCATCTCAAGTAAGCAATTATAATACTTAGGGGAAAATACCAAATGTACACACTAACCACTAAAGCACAGAGAAGCCAGGAGTCATAAAGGAATGGCTTTTACAAGGTCAGCTTGGGGGACATGGAACACGCAGAGAAGTCTCAGAGATGGACCCTGCCCTATACCTGCCAAACTCTGTCAGCAGCTGCAGGGTTCCAGGATAACCAGGGGGAGGCATTCCTAGGGGTTCTCAGTATCAGTGATTATGGTAATAAGGAGGACAAATCCAGAGAGGAAAGGGGTCATCCATAAAGGTGGAGAAAAAAACAAAAACACTTTCTGTAAGTTTAATATGGAGCGACAAATAACTTATTCTCAAAGAAGAACAAACAAAAAATAAAGCCAACCCTCTTCCTTCAACCCTTGCCTCTGTAAGAAGCTCCCCAGGGACTCAATCCCAATTCCTCACTGGCTTCTTTGCAGAACTAAAGCAAACACACTGAGCACTGTTTACCAGAAGCAGCCAATGACACCCCAAGGAGCAGTATCCCGAAACTTGCAGAGCTGTCAGCAGAGAAAATGCTGATGCCATATTCCAAACTCAGAGTTCAGGGGAGACGGGAGACGGCAACTGGGCCAGAAAAAGAATGAACAGGAGCAGTAATATTTTGGGGGATGGGTAGGTCTCTTTCAGTATCCCCCAGGAAAGGCAGTATGTCCTGACAGTACACTAAGGTTAGTAATTAGAACTGGCATCTAAGAACCACAATCTCTAAGTCTCCTGAGTGATAAAATAGCTCAAGGTGACCATGTATTCTGCTCCTGGCTTCCACCTAATTGGCATGAGTTGGTAGACCTTCATGTAAGTTGATGAGCCTACAGTGATAGAACCGTTACTATTACCAATATAATAGCAGTCTAATGTGGTTTGCACTGTGCCAGGCACTGTTCTTAAGTTTACATTTATATTATCACATTTAATTCTCACTAGAAATATATGAGGTAGGTGCTATTATTATTTCATTATATAAAAATAAAAGCTCAGATAATATAAATAGTTCACCTAAACTTTCATGGTCAGTAAGTAGTGTCCCTGAGGTTCCAGCTCCCAAGTCTGTGTCCTTAACCTGTACCTTCCAGGTGGGAGACCAGGTACCAGAGAATTGCTGCGAACTAAATGGCTATAACAACTTCTCTCATGGGGCTCACTGCTGAGTGACAGAGATAATTGATGACCTAAGAAACTACAGTGCAGGAGATAACTTCTTTGACAGGAGCAGCACAGGTGGAATGAGAAGGAGAGGCAAAGCCCCACACCCTGTCATGGGAGTCAAGGAAGTGCTCCTCTGCTCGGTTGGCCCTCTGAGTGGGGAGCAAGAATTAACCCATGGTGAGAGGAGTCCTGATAAAGGGAACAGTGGGCACTACGAGCTGCAGTGGAGAGAGACCAGACAATTTTTAGGTCAGTGATTGAAACATAGAATTTGCAAGGAAAGAGGCAAAAAATGCAAAACTGCAAAAACCAAGCAAGAACCAATTCGTAAAGAGCTTTAAGTTACCTTAACAAGTGGGTTGTGGGTGGGAGCCCAGAAAGAGTACTTTCTTTACTGTTCTTTTTGAGAATAAGTGGACTATGTTAGATGGTTTCCCTTTCTTCCTTATGTGACATATGGAGATGCAATTGTTGACACATTTGTTCAGCATTGGTAAGCAATTAGCATATCGGCATTCTTAGCTTCTGTTCTCATTCCACTGCAGCCTTTAAAAAAAAATCTTGAAGGGGAAAAATGCTGTCTCTGGGTTTATTGTTTCTGATAATGGTTATTTTTGCATCATCAGGATTACCTTCTCTTATTTTTTGTTTTAATTAGTTATACATGACTGTAGAATGCATTTGTGCATTTTGATAAATCATACATAGATGAGATATAATTTCTCATTTTTCTGAGTGTACATGTTGCAGAATCATATATGCAGTTACATATATATTTACAGCAATAATATGTGTTTCATTCTACTATCTTTTCTATCCCTATATCCCCTCCCCTTCCCTCCCATCACTTCCCTCTATCTAATCTAAGGTAACTCTGTTCTTCTCTAGTGCCCCCTGCCTTATTGTGAATTAACATCCACATTCTAGAGAAAACATTTGGCCTTTGGTTTTGTGAGATTGGCATATTTTGCTTAGCATGATATTCTCCAACTCCATCCACTTACTGGTGAATGCCATAATTTCATTCTTCTTTAAAGCTGAGAAATATTCCATTGAGTATATATACCACATTTTTTATCCATTCATCTATTGAGGGACACTTAGTTTGGTTCCATAATTTAGCTATTGTGAATTGAGCTGCTATAAACATTGACGTGGCTGCATTACTGTAGTATGCTGACTTTTAAGTACTTTCAGTATAAACAGAGGAGTGGGATAGCAGGGTCAAATGGTAGTTCCTTTCCCAGTTTTCTGAGGAATCTCCATACTACTTTCCATAGTAGTCACACCAATTTGTAGTCCCACCAGCAATGCATGAGTGTATCTTTTTCACCACATCTTTGCCATCATTTATTGTTGCTTTTATTCTTGATGATTGCCATTCTGACAGGAGTGAGATGAAATCTTAGAGTATTTTTGTTTTTCATTTTTCTAATTGCAAGAGATGTTGAATACTTTTTCATATATTCGTTGATCAATTATATTTCTTCTTCTGTGAAGTATCTGTTCAGTTCCTTAGCCCATTTATTGACTGGGTTATTTATTTATTTTTTTTTTTGGTGTGAAGTTTTTTGAGTTCTTTATATATTCTAGAGATTAATGCTTTATTGGAGGTGCATGTGGTAAAGATTTTGTCCCAATATATAGGCTCTCTCCTCACATTATTATTTCCTTTTTAATTTGAATCCATCCCATTTATTGATTCTTGATTTTACTTCTTATGCTTTAGGAGTCTTGTTAAGGAAGTCGGATCCTAGGCCAACGTGGTGAAGATTTGAGCCTAATTTTTCTTCTACTAGGTGCAGGGTCTCTGTTCTAGTGCCTAAGTCTTTGATCCACTTTGAATTGATTTTTGTGCAGGGTGAGAGAAAAGGATTTAATTTCATTTTGCTGCATATGGATTTCTAGTTTTGCCAGCACCATTTGTTGAATAGGCTATCTTCAGTGAATGTTTTTGGCACTTTTGTCTAGTATGACATAGCTGAATTTATGTGGGTTTTTCTGTATGTCCTCTATTCTGTACTGGTCTACAAGTCTATTACGGTGCCAATATCATTGCTGTTTATGCTACTATAGCTGTGTAGTATAGTTTAAGGTCTGGTATTGTGATGCCTCCTGCTTTACTTTTCTTGCTAAAGATTGCTTTGGCTATTCTGGGTCTCTTATTTTTCTAAATAAATTTCATGATTATTTTTTCTATTTTTATGAAGAATGTCATTGGGTTTTAATAGGAATTGCATGAAATGTGTATAACGCTTTTGGTAGTATGGCCATTTTGACAACATTAATTCTGCCTCTCCAGGAGCATGGAAGATTTTTCCATCTTCTGAGGTTTTCTTCAATTTCTTTCTTTAGGTTTCATTGTAGAGGTCTTTCACCTCCTTTGTCAGATTGATTCCAGGTTTTTTTCTTTCTTTTTTTTTTTTTAATTTCTCTTTCAGCAGATTGATCACAAATGGATGTATAAGGATGTGTTTGATTTATGGGTCTTGATTTTATATCCTGCTAGCTTTACTGGATTCATTCATCAGTTCTAGAATTTTTCTGGTGGATTTTTTTTTTAATCTTCTAGATATAAAATCATGTAATCTATAAATAGTGATAGTTTGGGTTCTTCTTTACCCTTTAATTTCCTTCTTTTATCTAATTGCTCTGGCTAGAGTTTCAATGATGACGTTGAATAGAAGTGGTGAAAGAGAACATCTTTGTCTTGTTCCAGTTTTTAGAGGGAATGCTTTCAATTTTTCTCTATTTAGAATGATGCTGGCCTTGGGTTTAGCATATATAGCTTTTGCAATGTTGAAGTATGTTCCTACTATCCCTAGTTTTTCTAGTGTTTTGAACATGAAGTTAGGCTGTATTTTGTCAAATTATTTTTCTGCTTCTATTGAGATGATCATATGATTCTTGTTTTTAAGTCTATTGATATGATGAATTACATTTATTTTTTTCTGTATGTTGAACCAACCCTGCATCCCTGGGATGAATCCCACTTTATCAAGGTTCACTATCTTTTTAAAATGTTTTTGTCTGTGATTTTCCAGAATCTTATTAAGAATTTTTGCATCTATGTTCATCATGGATATTAGTCCGAAGTTTTCTTTCCTTGATGTGTCTTTGTTGGGCTTTGGTATCATGGTGATATTAGTCTTATAGAATGAGTTTGGAAGGGTTCCCTCCCTTTCTATTTCATGGAATACTTTGAGGAGTATTAAAGTTAATTCTTCTTTGAGAGTCTTATAGAACTCTGAGAATCCATATGGTCCTGGGCTTTTCTTGGTTGGTAGGCTTTTGATGACATTTTCTATTTCATTACTTGAAATTGATCTGTTTAAATCATGTATGAGGGCTGGGGATGTGGCTCAAGCGGTAGCGTGCTCGCCTGGCATGCGTGCGGCCCGGGTTCAATCCTCAGCACCACATTTAAACAAAGATGTTGTGTCCAACGAAAACTAAAAAATAAATATTAAAAAAAATTCTCTCTCTCTCTCTCTCTCTCTCTCTCTTAAAAAAATTAAATCATGTGTGACCTCCTCATTCAGTTTGCATAGGTCACATGTCTCTATAAATTTGTCAATGTCTCCAATATTTTTTATTTTATTGGAGTATAAATTTTCAAAATTGTTTCTAATTATCTTCTGTATTTCAGATGTGTCTGTTGTGATATTTTCTTCTACATCTTGGATTTTAGTGATTTACATTTTTCTCTATTTTTCTCTTTATTATCATGGCCAGGGACTTATCTATTTTATTTATTTTTTTCAAAGAACCAACTTTTTTGTCAATTTTTTTTCATTTTTTGTTTGTTTCAATTTCATTGATTTCAGCTCTGATTTTAATTATTTCCTGTCTCCTACTGCTTTTGGTGTTGATTTGTTCTTTTTCTAGGGCTTTGAAATGTAGAGTGAAGTCATTTATTTGTTGAATTTTCATTCTCTTAATGCACTCAATGCAATAAACTTTCCTCTTAGTACTGCCTTCATAGTGTCCCGGAGATTTTGATATGTTGTATCAGTGTTCTCATTTGCCTCTAAGAATTTTTATTTCATCCTTGAATTCTTCTACTATTCATCCATCATTCAATAGTGTATTATTTAATCTCCATTTGTTAAAGTAGCTTGCAATTTTTATTTTATCATTAATTTCTAATTTCATTCCATGTGGTCCGATAGAATGCAGGGTATTATCTCTGTTTTCGTTTTATTATTATTATTTTTTTTTGTGTGTGTGTATTTACTAAGAGTTGCTTTGTGGCATAAGATATGGGAAGAAAGTATATTTGTTCATTGATAGATGAAGTATTCTATACATGTCTGTTAAGTCTAAATTATTGATTGTATTATTTAGTTCTCTAGTTTCCTTATTTAGTTTTGGTTTGGAATATCAGTTCCGTAATGAGAGAGGTGTGTTAAAGTCACCCAGTATTATTGTATTGTGGTCTATTTGACTCTTGAAATTGAGAAGGGTTTGTTTGATGTACATAAATGTTGCATTGTTTGGGGCATAAATATTTATAATTGTTATGTCCTGCTTATATATACTTCCCTTGAGAAGTATGAAATGTTCCTCTTTGTCTCTTCTGATTAACTTTGATTTAAAGTCTACTTTATCTGAGATGAGAATGGAAACCCTTGCTTGTCTACATAATTCATATAAGTGATAAGTTTTTTTTCCCATCCTTTTACCTTCAGCCTGAGGATGTCTTTGCCCATGAGGTGAGTTTCTTGAAGACAGCATCTTGTTGGGTCTTGCTTTTTAATCCAATCTTCCAGTCTATGTCTTTGGATTGATGAGTTTAGGCTGTTAACATTCAAGGTTATTATTGAGATATTATTAGTTTCTCATTTGGTTGACTGTCCCTTTAGTGTAGATCCTCCCTTTGCTGGTTTTAACTTTTCCACTTTATCCTCATGGAATATTTTGTTGAAATCCTCTGTAGTATAGACTTCTAGTTGTGAATTCTTTTAATTTTTGTTCATGGAATTTCATCTTCAAATATAAAACCTAATTTTGCTGGACATAAAATTCTTGGTTGGCATTCATTTTCTTTCAGAGCTTGAAATATATTATTCCAGGACCTCCTAGCTTTGAGGGTGTGGGCTGAGAAATTAGTTGAGATCCGAATTGGTGTCCCCTATATGTAATTTGACTTTTTTTTCTCATAGCCTTTAAGATTTTATCTTTATTCTCTGTGTTAGTCATTCTCATTTAATGTGTCTTGGTGTGGGTCTGCTGTAATTTTGTACATTTTGGTGTTTTGTAAGCCTCTTGTATTTGATTTTCCATTGCATTCTTTAGGTTTGGGAAATTTTCTCCTATTATATCTTTGAAAACATTGTGTATTCCTTTAGTTTGTATCTCTGCTCCTTCATCTTTTCTGATAACTCTTAAATTTGGTTCAGTGATCCTGAGAGATGTCAAAGACAGGGCTGAGAAACTGTTGAACACTGAGAGATACAGTCCAACTTTCCAGCAAGATTTATTTTATTTTGTTTTATTTTATTTTTCTGTTCTATAATCTCTCTACCATATTTGGAACAGGATGTATTCTATGCATCAGTGTGTGGAGGACAATGATATATGAATGATGTTTTGTATTTTTGTTGTCTTTAATTTTTTTCTTTTTGTTCATATTCTTCCTCTCTCTTGTCTATTTTCTTTCCAATATTTCTCCAACCAACAGCCAATCTCTGTGGGCTCCTCTTCCAATCTTCTATGAATTTTCACTTCTAGCTTCTCTCTTCCTCCCTCACAAATATTGGATACTACACTACCTCTGTTCTCTTCTCCACCATTTGAAATTGTAAACCATATTAACAAATTTTTTGTTTGTACTATAGATAGTTATTGAATTCATCATTTTGGTTTAATATGAAAAGCAGTAGATGCCTTGGTGGGAGTTATTAGGATTAAGGCTATATATTGTATACACTAGGTGCCTGATATTGGTCTCATCATTAAAGGTGAAGCACTTCAGGGACACTATAGGTCTACAGGGTAAAATTTATGCTGCCTTAGATATATACTTCTAGATGGGAAAACACACTAACATGAAAAAACAAGGGACTAAAGTGCCCCAAACAAACCAAGATGATTCAACAACAGAAGCCACTGATAACATGATAACACAGTAGAAGAAATGTCCAAGAAGGAGTTCAGATTCTACATAGCTAAATTAATATGTAAATAAAGGATAGTATAAAGAGTGAAATCAAAGAAAAATATAGAAAGTGGAAGATCACTTCAATAAAGAGTTAGAGATTGTGAAAAAAAGCATAAATCCTTGAAATGAAGGAATAAGAAACTAAATTATAAATTCAAGAGAAATAGTCACCAACAGACTAGATCACTTGGAAGACAGCACTTCAGACAATGAAGACAAAATATATAATCTTGAAAGTAGAGTTGATCATGCAGAGAAGATAGTAAGAATCCATGAACAGAACAACCAGATACTCTTTTGACCATAGAAGCCATCAAATCACTCTAGTAGTTGGAATGGATTGGTTCTCAACTCTATAGTCCAGAGGAGCAACACAACACAACACAACACAACTAATCAGTGCAGAGAGCCCAGAAATAAGCCATCCATGCTTAGACCTTGGCTATACCACTCACCAGTTGTAGACATCTGTGCAAGTGACTTCGATACTTTGTGCCTTACTTTCATCATCAATAAAAATGGGGACAATTATAGCACTTTCATATTAGATTTAGAGATTTCACTAAAAGGTTTATTTTATATATATATTTTTTTTTCAAGTGTCAAACACTTGAATAGTATCTACTGCAAAGCCAGTACTTAAAAAATTAACTTTTTGGTATTTGTCATAGAGACTTGTAATAAGAGGAAAGGAAATACAGAGAATGAAAAAACTTATTTGGGTAGAGAAGTGTTGAGGAAAGAGATCGCATAAGAACTGGCATTTTTCTGACTTTTTTTTTTTTGGAGAAAACACAGAAATAATATCATCCTTTTAAAATTTTATAGAATTAGAGCAAGTAAAACAGTCTTTGGAGAAGCCATTTATTTCAATCATCTTGAAAGATGAACCTAACCTATAGCACCAATAACCAGGTCAAGCTTTCTCTGATAACAAAGCTCAGGACATCATTTGTTCAAATTGTATTCTAAGAGTTGATGCACTCTCCCATTTTAAGTATATTTTAAAACTTGAACAATAAATAAGGCACTGGCCTTATTTGAGCAGAATTATTTACTTTACAAAATAATTTGTAGGAAGATTATTTTTTGTTTAAATACCAAACTCTCTTTTAATATTAATTCACAACATCTCAATTTGTACTTTCCGTTTCACTGAAAAGACATTAACTGTTGAATGTGAATTACTTGTCTGTGACAGGGAGCAACTGAGCACCATGAGCATCATGTAACAACTGTAGGATGTATGATACATGTATTACTCACACTCTACAGCTAGAGGAGTGGAGACTTAGAGAAGTTTAATAAGCTACCTTAATTTACAAAACCAGTATATGAAGGAGACTTCATTAAAGTCTAGTTTTTGGTGTCTGTGTGCATCATCTAGTAGAAATCATTACTTTTTTTTAAATTCCATTCACTAAGAAAAGTTACTTTATATTTTTTAATCCCTTCACAACTACAAGTCATTAAATTAGAAAATATTTTTAGGTCCAAATTTGTCTGCCAAATGCTGCCTTGTTACCTTTGGTTGTCACCTTAACATTGAGAACAACCCAAAGCCATCCACTTAGCTTCCTGCTCCTACTTAATTCAGCTTTCCACCTCACTTAACAAAAGACCAGCTTAATGATGGAATTCTCTGCTTTCCAAAACATAAGCTGTTGAATGGAAATTTCACTGAATAACCCAATCCATTTAACTCTAATTAAGCCTATTTCAAGCCTTTGTCTATATTTGGAACAGACAACTTAATTGGTTGTTTACGCAGAGGAATGTGGAGAAGGTTCTCACTGATTTGGTCACACTGAGGCTGTAATCCTTTCTATACTTGCAGGAAGGAAAAATCTCCAAAGTATAAATCACTCCTGATGTGGTAACACTTTCTATGACTTTCTCAGTTGTTGTGGGATCACTTCTGGAGATCAAATTTTAGCACATCACAAGTTATTCCCAATCCTTTTCCTTGTCCTCCATGGTTGATGTTGCTGATCCCTTAGCTGCTACCCCAAAGGAAACAAATTCCCAAGAGTTTGTCCAGCCATACCTCTATTTCAGATCAAGCGGTTCTCAACCTGTCCAACAAAGATAGTTACTTCACATTCCCTAGATTTGAATCCTGTCTGGCAAAATTGATCAGTTTCCAGGTTTCTTTCAGGCACAGATTAAAATTGTGTATTTACAGGTGTATTTATCTGTTATTTATTTGGTGTCAGTCCAGTGGGTCAGAAGGTCTTCTTGGACCTAGGCAACACCAATTCCTAAGAGAGAATGAGAATGATGGAGTAATCTTTACAATCAGAACAGCTTCTTGGCATTGTATAAAATAACCATGGAATATTTACCCCTTCTCTAAATTAATTTTCCCAATGATGAGGTTCATGTTGTGATAACCCTGATAAAGATTTTTAAATGCAAGAACTGAAAGAGGACTCAGCAATTACCTAATTCACCTGCCTCCCTTTATTGGTGATCTTACTGAGATTGATTGATAAAGGAAAATTGCCCAAGGTGTTAGTAGTCGTTAGAAATCAGCATCTGTGGCATGTAGCCTACTGCTCTGTCCACTGGAAGCTCAGTCCTGTGCTCAATTACAGTGATCTACTATCATGTAAAATGTTGTTCTTCATTCTTTACAGCCAGAGGCATTGGAACCTGACCTCTCAAGCATGCAGCCAGTGACAGGAATGAATTTATCAATACAATAGAAAAATAAAAGATGTGCAGAGTGAGGTGATATCCCAGAGGTAGAATGTTTCCTCTTCAACTTCCAATATACTTAGAGTGAGTGTTTAGGAGATTTTCAAATGTAATATTAAGAGATGATTTTCATTTGTAGGGATAATATGGTGTCCAAAATGAGAAAGCAGGATGTTGGAGTAGAGGTTTGGCTGTGCACATAGAGCAATCTACACAATTCCTAAGTTTAATGGTAGCACCAATATTTTTCCCTTTTTCTTCCTGATTGACTCTAACTTGCCATCCACTCACCATATATAAGAAATCTGGATGGAGTGAATCCGCCACGACTTCAGCGCGAGCAGTAAGGCTGCAGCCCCCGAGCTGCCGGGCTCCCTGGGCCCCTTCTCACTCCCCCTCCGCCTCTCCGCTTCGCTTCTCCCCCGCCATCTCTCCTCCCACGCTCACTCCCTAAATCTAGATCTCAATCTCTTTCCCCCACCCCACCCGCTCTCTCGCATGCCCAGTACCCAGCCCGCGCGGCCCCGAGGCGCTGCCTCCCCTCCCCCAGCCCGCACCCCCTCCACGGGGGTCCTGAAGGCCACAGCTTTGCCGCCACCGCCGCCGCCGCTGCAGCCACCGCCGCTGCCGCCACCGCTTTCCGCGGAGCACCTTAGAACAGACTCTTAACCGAGTAAAATGGAACAGCTGATAAGATGAGTGACAATTTAAAATCTAAATGATCCAACATGGCGGCGGACGCGGAGAGATCAAGTCTCTAACCCCTTCAGCTGCACGGGCATAGGGAGAAGGAAACTGTCAAAATACTGTTCGCTCAGGACCACTAGGCACGGTTGAGCTGAAGTGGACCCCGGGCGAACGGTCTAGCCTTCTCAGAACACACCGAGCCCGAATTGGCTGCATTCTAGCTCAGGTTCGCCTGCTTCATGGACTCAACACTAATGATCCCACTGAAATAACTAGTCGGCCCGCCTGAACTCAAAGAGGTAAAAGCCAACTGAGCACCACAGCCAGACCCAGGGAATCAGGAGTGACGCAGGACTAGCGGCGCAGGACTCCCAGCTATTGCTATCACCAGTGCTGACAACAGGTCCCTTGCACCAGCTATCAGGGGAGTTGCTGCTACCTGAGGGCAAACAAATTCGCTGGGGGCCCTCAGCCCCAAGCCCTACAAACTTAGGGTCTGAGGGAGGCAAACAGAAAGGGTGTGCCCAGGCACCCATGAAAACAGGGCTCCCAGGAGCAGCAGACCTGGGGTGTAGTCAGTATTGTGGTGAGTGTCACAGGTGAGCGGGGCCTGGCTTGAGGAACCACAAGAGAAGGCCCTAGGCACTCAGGATTAGAGACCCACACAGTCTGGGAAGAAGAGCTGAGGCACAGTGATTGGTTCCCACCTATCAAGAAGAAAAGCCTGGCCCAGTGGGCATAGCTCCACCAACTGGATGAGAAGTTAATCGAGCTATATGACTGCATTTATTATTATTATTATTTTTTTTAATGATTATTATTAGTATTTTTTTTTTATTTTATTTTCACTTTTTGTTGTTGATGTAGTTGTTCTTTAACGTTCCTATTAATGGTTTCAATTTTTTTAAATTCTTTTTATTTTATTAGTATTACTATTATTTTTTAAACTTTAATTTCCATTTTTTTACTATCATTATAAAATTTTTTCTTTTTTTCTTTTTTTTTGTTGGTTTTAAATTTTTATTTTTTTTCGTTTCTTCTTTCTTTCTTTTCACTTTTTTTTTCTTTTGTCTTCTCACTTCTTTCAATTTTCCTATTCCACCTTCCTTGAATTCTACCTGCCTACACTCATTCTCTTTAGTGACTTCTTCCCTCCCCTTCTAATATCTCTCCTCCCCAGTATCACACTAATTGGAGGAGGATCACAGCCACTACCTGCCCTGAAAGGGTGACTTTTCAACTATACAAGAGCAATATAATTAAATAGAGGGGGAAAATATCAAAGTCACAACAATTTCACCAAGCAGAAAGAAACACCAGCAGTATGAAACGACAAGGAAAGAAAGGACCACAGGCAATGCAGGTCAACTCAACTTTAGAAGAGGTAATAGCTGCAACAGATGGAATGTCAGATAGAGAGCTCAGGACATACATGCTTCAGATGATCTGGAGTCTCAAGGAAGACATGAGACAGCAAAATCAGACAATGAAAGATCATATTGACAAACAAATCCAAGAAATAAAAGATCAATTTCACAGGGAGATAGAGGTAATAAAAAACAAACAAATAGAAATACTAGAGATGCAGGAATCAATAAACCAACTTAAAAACTCAATTGAGAATACTACCAGAAGAGTTGATCACTTAGAAGATAGAACATCAGACAATGAAGACAGAATATTTCAACTTGAAAAGAACATAGATAGCTCAGCAAGTCTACTAAGAAACCATGAGCAGAACATTCAAGAACTATGGGATAATATCAAAAGACCAAACTTAAGAGTCATTGGGATACAGGAAGGCACAGAGCTCCAAACCAAAGGATTAAGCAATCTATTCAGTGAAATAATACAAGAAAACTTCCCAGACTTGAAGAATGAGACAGAATCCCAAATCCTAGAAGCCTACAGGACGCCGAATGTGCAAAATCATAAGAGATCCACACCTAGACACATTATAATGAAGATGTCCAACATACAGAATAAGGAGAGAATTTTAAAAGCTACAAGGGAAAGGAAGCAGATTACATTTAGGGGTAAACCAATCAGGATAACAGCTGATCTCTCAACACAGACTCTAAAAGCTAGAAGATCCTGGAATAACATATTTCAAACGCTTAAAGAAAATGGATTCCAACCAAGAATCGTGTATCCGGCGAAATTAAGCTTCAGATTAGAAGATGAAATGAAAACCTTCCACGATAAACAAAAGTTAAAAGAATTCGCAGCTAGAAAACCATCTCTTCAAAAAATCCTTGGCAAAACATTACAGGAAGAGGAAATGGAAAATAACATTGATAACCAACAATGGGAGGTAGGACAGTAAAGGGGGGAAAGTAGTCAAAGAGGATAACAAATCAGGTATAGTAACATCAATAAACAAATATGGATAGAAGAACAAACCATATCTCAATAATAACCCTAAATGTTAATGGCTTAAACTCACCAATTATGAGACACAGGCTAGTAGAATGGATCACAAAACAAGACCCAACAATATGCTGTCTACAGGAGACGCATTTGATAGGAAAAGATGTACATAGACTGAAGGTGAAAGGTTGGGAAAAATCATATCACTCATATGGACCACGGAAACAAGCAGGAGTGTCCATACTCACATCTAATAAAATAGATTTCAAGCCAAAGCTAATCAAAAGGGATAAAGAAGGACACTTCATACTGCTCAAGGGAACCATACACCAACAAGACATAACAATCATAAATATATATGCCCCAAATAATGGTGCAGCCGTGTTTATCAAGCAAACTCTTCTCAAGTTCAAGAGTCTAATAGACCACCATACAATAATCATGGGAGACTTCAACACACCTCTCTCACCACTGGACAGATCTTCCAAACAAAAGTTAAATAAGGAAACTATAGAACTCAATAACACAATTAACAACCTAGACTTAATTGACATATATAGACTATACCACCCAACATCAAGTTGCTACACTTTTTTCTCAGCAGCACATGGAACCTTCTCAAAAATAGACCATATACTATGTCACAGGGCAACTCTTAGACAATACAAAGAGGTAGAGATAATACCATGCATCTTGTCTGATCATAATGGAATGAAACTGAAAATCAATGATAAAAGAAGAAAGGAAAAATCAAGCATCACCTGGAGAATGAACAATAGGTTGCTGAGTGATCAATGGGTTTTAGAAGACATCAAGGAGGAAATTAAAAAATTCCTAGAGTTAAATGAAAACACAGACACAACATATCGGAATCTATGGGACACATTGAAAGCAGTTCTAAGAGGAAAATTCATTGCTTGGAGTTCATTCCTCAAAAAAAGAAAAAACCAACAAATAAATGATCTCATACTTCATCTCAAAATCCTAGAAAAAGAAGAGCAAAACAACAGCAAAAGAAGTAGAAGGCAAGAAATAATTAAAATCAGAGCTGAAATTAATGAAATTGAAACAAAAGAAACAATTGAAAAAATTGACAAAACTAAAAGCTGGTTCTTTGAAAAAATAAATAAAATTGACATACCCTTAGCCATGCTAACGAAGAGAAGAAGAGAGAGAACCCAAATTACTAGCATACGGGATGAAAAAGGCAATATCACAACAGACACTTCAGAAATACAGAAGATAATAAGAAAGTACTTTGAATCCTTATACTCCAATAAAATAGAAGATAGTGAAGGCATAGATAAATTCCTTGAGTCTTATGATCTGCCCAGATTGAGCCAGGAGGATATAGACAACCTAAACAGACCGATAACAATAGAGGAAATAGAAGAAACCATCAAAAGACTACCAACTAAGAAAAGCCCAGGACCGGATGGGTATACAGCAGAGTTTTACAAAACCTTTAAAGAGGAACTAACACCAATACTTTTCAAGCTATTTCAGGAAATAGAAAAAGAGGGAGAACTTCCAAATTCATTCTACGAGGCCAACATCACCCTGATTCCGAAACCAGACAAAGACACTTCAAAGAAAGAAAACTACAGACCAATATCTCTAATGAACCTTGATGCAAAAATCCTCAATAAAATTCTGGCGAATCGGATTCAAATACATATCAAAAAAATTATACACCATGATCAAGTAGGATTCATCCCTGGTATGCAAGGTTGGTTCAATATACGGAAATCAATAAATGTTATCCACCACATCAATAGACTTAAAAACAAGAACCATATGATCATCTCGATAGATGCAGAAAAAGCTTTCGACAAAGTACAGCATCCCTTTATGTTCAAAACTCTAGAAAAATTAGGGATAACTGGATCATACCTCAACATTGTAAAAGCAATCTATGATAAGCCACAGGCCAGCATCATTCTGAATGGAGAAAAATTGAAAGTATTCCCTCTAAGATCTGGTACAAGACAGGGATGCCCTCTCTCGCCACTTCTGTTCAACATAGTCCTCGAAACACTGGCCAGAGCAATTAGGCAGACGAAAGAAATTAAAGGCATAAAAATAGGAAAAGAAGAACTTAAATTATCACTATTTGCAGATGATATGATTCTATACCTAGCAGACCCAAAAGGGTCCACAAAGAAGCTATTAGAGCTAATAAATGAATTCAGCAAAGTGGCAGGATATAAGATCAACATGCATAAATCAAAGGCATTCCTGTATATGAGCGACAAATCCTCTGAAACGGAAATGAGGACAACTACTCCATTCACAATATCCCCCCAAAAAATAAAATACTTGGGAATCAACCTAACAAAAGAGGTGAAAGATTTATACAATGAAAATTACAGAACCCTAAAGAAAGACATAGAAGAAGACCTTAGAAGATGGAAAAATATACCCTGCTCATGGATAGGCAGAACTAACATCATCAAAATGGCGATATTACCAAAAGTCCTATATAAGTTCAATGCAATGCCAATCAAAATCCCAACAGCATATCTTATAGAAATCGATAAAAGAATCATGAAATTCATATGGAATAATAAAAGACCCAGAATAGCAAAAACAATACTAAGCAGGAAGTGTGAATCAGGCGGTATAGCGATACCAGACTTCAAACTATACTACAGAGCAATAGTAACAAAAACAGCATGGTACTGGTACCAAAACAGGCGGGTGGACCAATGGTACAGAATAGAGGACACAGTAACCAATCCACAAAACTACAACTATCTTATTTTTGATAAAGGGGCTAAAAGCATGCAATGGAGGAAGGATAGCATCTTCAACAAATGGTGCTGGGAAAACTGGAAATCCATTTGCACCAAAATGAATCTGAATCCCTATCTCTCGCCGTGCACAAAAGTTAACTCAAAATGGATCAAGGAGCTTGATATTAAATCAGAGACATGGCATCTGATAGAAGAAAAAGTTGGTTATGATCTACACGCTGTGGGATCGGGCTCCAAATTCCTCAATAGGACACCCATAGCGCTAGAGTTAACAAATAGAATCAACAAATGGGACTTACTCAAACTAAAAAGTTTTTTCTCAGCAAAAGAAACAATAAGAGAGATAAACAGGGAGCCTACATCCTGGGAACAAATCTTTACTCCACACACTTCAGATAGAGCCCTAATAACCAGAATATACAAAGAACTCAAAAAATTAGACAATAAGATAACAAATAACCCAATCAATAAATGGGCCAAGGACCTGAACAGACACTTCTCAGAGGAGGACATACAATCAATCAACACGTACATGAAAAAATGCTCACCATCGCTAGCAGTCAGAGAAATGCAAATCAAAACTACCCTAAGATACCATCTCACTCCAGTAAGACTGGCAGCCATTAGGAAGTCAAACAACAATAAGTGCTGGAGAGGATGTGGGGAAAAGGGCACTCTTGTTCATTGCTGGTGGGACTGCAAATTGGTGCAGCCAATTTGGAAAGCAGTATGGAGATTTCTCGGAAAGCTGGGAATGGAACCACCATTCGACCCAGCTATTCCCCTTCTCGGTCTATTCCCTAAAGCCCTAACAAGAGCATGCTACAGGGACACTGCTACATCGATGTTCATAGCAGCTCAATTCACCATAGCAAGACTGTGGAACCAGCCTAGATGCCCTTCAATAGATGAATGGATAAAAAAAATGTGGCATTTATATACTATGGAGTATTATTCTGCATTAAAAAATGACAAAATCATAGAATTTGGAGGGAAATGGATGGCATTAGAGCAGATTATGCTAAGTGAAGCTAGTCAATCTTTAAAAAACAAATACCAAATGACTCCTTTGATATAAGGGGAGTAAACAAGGACAGGGTAGGGACGAAGAGCTTGAGAAGAAGATTTACATTAAACAGGGATGAGAGGTGGGAGGGAAAGGGAGTGAGAAGGGAAATTGCATGGAAATGGAAGGCGATCCTCAGGGATATACAAAATGTCATACAAGAGGAAAGGAGGGGTAAGACAAGATAATACAAATGGAAGAAATGATTTACAGTAGAAGGGGTAGAGAGAGAAAAGGGGAGGGGAGGGGAGGGGAGGGGGGATAGTAGAGAATAGGACAGACATCAGAATACATCAGACACTAGAAAGGCAATATGTCAATCAATGGAAGGGAAACTGATGTGATACAGCAATTTGTATACGGGGTAAAAGGGGGAGTTCATAATCCACGTGAATCAAACCGTGTAATATGATGTATTAAGAACTATGTAATGTTATGAACGACCAATAAAAAAAAAAAAAAAGAAAAAAAAAAAAAAAAAAAAGAAATCTGGAGATTTTAAATGACCTCTGTTGCCTAGCTTTGGGGATATGCTCCCTCATTTGCATTCGTGTTTCTTATAGAGGAGGGAAATAGTATCGCAGACACTGGACACACCAGACAGAAGTGGGTTCAGGAGTATGTTGTTGTTAGTTCTTTCTCTTCGGAGTCCCAGTGTGCTGAGTTGCTTGCTCCTGTCAGTACTGGGGTCTTTGTATTTGTTTGTTGTTAGTCAATTAAAAAAAATTGATCTAATACCCCCACTCTTTTGGCATTGAGATGATACAGCAAAGGTGGTAGGCATGTGAAAAATAATATTTTTACTTAATTTTTTTTTTTTAAGTTACCCAAATTGGCATGAAAAGTAGAGTTTAGAGTTTGTGTTTCTCATTAAAAAGATGAACTCTGAATACTGGCTGCTGAATTTACCTTCTGTGCCAAACCCAGGAGATGTTGGAAAATAATCATGCACTGTATAATGATGTGTCATTCAGTGAGACGGCAGGTGTGATGGTGGTATCATAAGATTGCAGTGGAGTTGAAAAGTTTCTATCACCAAGTGACACCATACCTGTCATGACATCATAGTGCCCTATGACTCACATGACTGGTGATGCTGGTGTTTACAAGCCTCATGCACTGCCAATCCTGTGAAAGCACAGCAAGCACAGTTGTACATGGTACATCACACGTGACCATGATGATAGATGACTGCTGCCTGTCTGTGTATTTCCTATTTTATATTTTCATCATTACTTTAGGGCGTATTCTTTTCATAAAGAAAGTTTATCATAAAACATTGTGCTGTGTTATGCCAGCTGCAGCCTGATACACATCATATTTATCACATTCTTTATTTGCATCATTTCTGTGCTTGATTTAATCTTGTGTTGCTTTGTTCATCATGAATCTATAACCAGTAGGCTATAAAACACACACACACACATATACACACATACACATATACACACACACACACACTCCACGTAGCCTAGACCTATGGGAGAATATACCATCTAGATTTGTGTGTGTACAATGATGAAATGCCTAATGACTCATTTCTTAGGACAGCTCCCCATCATTAAATGATACATTAAGAGTTTTCCAGATCAATGGGATGGCATAAAATAGGAAAGAAACATTTGAAAAAACTTAAGGGAGAAAATCAAGTTAGAATGCAGACATTCACCTAAGACTAGATTGTACACAGTTTATTTGAGTGAATGTGGAGCTTCCCCTAAAAAATTGTAGGATATTATGGAAATATCCCAGAAGGCCTTAATTCCCTGGGGTCAGTTTTTAGGAGGGGGAAATAGCAAATTGGAGCAAAAGAAAAGGAAAGGGGTTGGGTGGGAGTTCCCGGGTATGTCTTACCTCACTCTCCCAAGTTGTTGTGAGCAGGCCAGGCAGGACCATATCACCTGGAAGGCACATCCTGAGAGTGACTCCAAGAGAGTATTGCAAAGCTTGGCTGTCAACAAAGGCACACTGCCTCTAAGCCTTTCCCTGTGCTATTAGATCTGTCCCCACTGTAGTATGATCAAGAAGGTTTTAAGGAGCTGGGCATGAATGAGGCACCTCAAGTCAGACCCTGCCAGGATGGGCAGCCGACTTCTATGTTTAACCACGCTGCTTTGACCACGGCATCTGCTTTATGTCAGCCTTTGTAAGCACTGGGGGTGGTGGTAAGCAACACAAAGGTCCTCCCACAGGTATGTACACTGTACAGGGGAAAGACAATAAGGATGTTGTAACCGAGTATCTTCCCATGAGCACGGCTCCTCGTATTGTCCAATATGGGCTGGACAAGTGTTGTAGAGGGTGAGTCTCTGGATAAAAGGGAGCCTGGGATGATGGGACCATCAAGGTCCCACGGGGATAGTACATGTCCAAAATAAGGGAAGAGCTGAAGCAGAGTAGCTCTACAGGTAATCCATGGGGCTAGAACTCCCCTTCCCCAAATTGAGGGAACTAGCCTGGATTAGACTTCACCCTTTCCAGATTAGAAGTTACAATGAAGGAATCTGATCCTATAAAAGGAACACTGATGAGATAAAAGTAAAATTTCAAAATATTTAGAGTGTGTTTATGTTACAAGGCAACAACAAATATTCTAGAGGAAGCAGAGTTAATGGAGCAGAAGGAATAGAAACTTTGAATAGCATAATGTACATCCTTAGGGAAATATACTGCAAACTTGAAAAAAGTACCCAAGCTTAGTAAGAAGAACCAGCTGGTGATATCAGTTGTGGAAAAAATATAATTATTAAAATAATGAATCCAATAGAAAATTAAATGGAATTGGTACAAAGAATCAGTTAATAGTATGGAAACTCATGTTGAGAAG
This sequence comes from Urocitellus parryii, assembly GCF_045843805.1. NCBI lineage: Eukaryota > Metazoa > Chordata > Mammalia > Rodentia > Sciuridae > Urocitellus > Urocitellus parryii. The sequence continues at coordinate 22,273,018 of NC_135543.1, read as the reverse complement.
ATTTTTCCTGAGTAAGGGGATGATATAAAATAGGAGGGAAATATTTGAAAAATTTAAGAGAGAAAAATCAAGTTAGAAAAGTTAAAATGCAGACATTTGTCTAATATAACTTTTAAAAGGAAATAGTACAAATACAAAATAGGAAAATAACTTAAAAATAATGACTGTTTTCCAGAACTAAAAAAACGCAATCTCTTTAGATTGAAAATAGTTTCAGGTGAGACACAGCACACAATAAATAAATGAAACTCCAATTCATCTTTAGAACACTTGGAATGAAACCACAATTTGACCCAATCCCACTCCTTAATATAGACACAAAGGACTTAAAATCAGCATAGTATGGGGCTGGGATATAGCTCAGTTGGTGAAGTACTTGCCTAGCATGAACAAGTCCCTGGGTTCAATCCCCATCACCACTAACATACTATAATGACATGGTCACATCAATGTTTATAGCAGCTCAATTCACAATAGCTAAGCTATGGAACCAAACTAGGAGCCCTTCAACAGATAAATGTATAAGGAAAATATGTTATACATACACAAAGGAATATTACTCTGCCATAAAGAAGAATGAAATTATGGCATTTTGCCTCTAAATAAATGGATAGAACTTGAGACTATCATGTTAAGTGAAATAAACCAGTTCCCCCAAACCAGAGGCTGAATATTCTCTCTGATATGCAGATGCTGACTCACAGAGGACAGGGGTTGAGGGTGTGAAGTGGAAGTTCACCAGATTGGACAGGGGGGAGTGGGGGAAAGGAGGGGAGATGGGAATGGAAATACAGTACAGTGAATTGCACGTAACTTTCCTATGTTCATATATGAAGACATGATCAATGTAACCACAACATGTAGAAACACAAAAATGGGAAGTTATATTCCATGTATGTATGATATGTCAAATTACGTTCCACTATCATGTATAACTAAAAAGAACAAATAATTTAAAAAACCCCTCCAGTCCAGACATAGAAAAGTTAAATTGAACAATAAAGAGGTTCCAGTCCAGAAAAGCAAATCACCCACAAAACCACAGGTATCAGAAATGACATCAGATTTCTCAAAAGCAATGAAACAATGAGGTCATGTATTGGTAGGGAGCATTGGAAGGAACTGATCTAGTTTATCCAGAAAATATGGAATTTAAATGATAGGGTGAAATAAAAAAAATCTTTTCATCTAAATGCCCTCAGACTTTAATCTGAATTATTTTTTAGAATAATTTATTTAAAAGACAATATAGATGAGTGTATGCCAAAGTAATTATTATCTAGAGCAGGAATACATAAAGGCATTAAGAAAGATGATTACTTAGTTGAGTAAACATTCAAAGGAAAACATATACCCACAACACTTAATCTACAACTTAATGTCACATCAACATTAATGAGATAAATTATAGTAAAGAGCAAAGGGAGATTAAAAAAAATTAAGACAGACTGTTAGCAAATGGGAAGGGTTGTGGGGAGAAGGATGGGGGGAGAGTTGAAAAAGGTGGTTGGACATGATTAACTCAGTATCTGCCTGTATGAAAATATCACAGTGAGTCCCATCAATTTGTAAACTCCTATGTGTTAACAATTACAAAATATGTTAGCCAAGGTTCTTATTGTGTGTGTGTGTGTGAGAGAGAGAGAGAGAGAGAGAGAGAGAGAGAGAGAGAGAGAGAGAGACAGACAGAGAGCGTGCGAGCGCAGACATAGGTATTAAAAAAATGGAAACAATGACCAGGAAAAGAGAATAAACCCTTTAATAAATAAATTACAACCATCAAATAAATGCAATGAAGCACACAAGTTTAAACAAGCAGTGAGAAGTAGGAGGGAAGAAAGAGGAAGGGAAGAAGAAAGGAATACTGATCTATCTAATCAATAAGTATCAGACCAGTGGGGCATGGTGGAACCACCTATAATCCCAGCTGCTCAGGTGGCTGAGGCAGGAGGATTACAAGTTCAAGGCCAGCCTGGAAAACTTAATGACATGAGACCTTGTCTCAAAATAAATAAAAAGAGTTGGAGTTGTAGCTCAGTAATAAAGTGTCCCTGGGTTTGACCCCTAGTACTGATGATGATACGATGATGATGATAATAATTAAAAAAAATAAACATTGAACCTAGAGCAAAAAAGTAGTTAAAAATAAATCCTAGTATATTGGTGTTATAATAAATAAAAATAGGTTAAAGGCACAGATTTTTAAAATAGACAAGACTAAAAAACCCAGCTTTTGTTTATTAACTTAAAACTAAAAAAAAAAAAGAGAAATTTGAAAATGAATACAGGAGAAAAGAACTAGTAGCAAAATGTGAAACAAAATAAGTCTGGGATAGTTACACTTTTAGTATCAAGCAAAATGAAATAAAACATGTAACACACGTATATGTCTGTGTGCATGTGTGAAAATGACTCATAACTAAGTGTATCATATGTGTTATAGATGAGTGTTATTAATATTCTTATAAGACAAACTTCAGGAAATGTCTTATGCAAAATAGTTCCAAAAACTTGTTTACATATTCTGCTCTAAAAGAGTTAGAGCAGAATTCATTTTAAGTCTGGGCTGCTCATGATGACTTCTTTCAAAAGCTCAGAGTCTGGAAAAGGGGAGTAGTGTGATTTCACAGGAGAGAAACCTGACAATTACTACCTCAACCTGATAATTCAGAGCTATATGACAGACAAAAGCAGCACTTTGCCATGTTCTTCTTCTCCCCAAATCTACCATTTTAGTCTAATCCTGAGGGAAACATCAGACAACTCCCAGTTCTGAAACATTCTACAGAATACCTGACCAGGACCTTTCAGAACTGTGGAAGTACTGAAAATTAATGAAAGTTGCAAAACAGTCATAACCAAGAGGAACCTGAGGGACCCTATGGGTGGATGAAATATGCTATTCTGGATGGAATTCTAGAACAGAATATAGGATACAAGACAAAAAAAAAAGCAGCAGCTGACTAATCTATAGACTTTATTTAATAACAATGTAACAATATTTGTTTATTAGTTACAATAAATGTACCACAGCAATGTTGGGTGCTAATAACAGGGATAGTTGTAGGGTATATGGGAGTTTGAATCATCTTTATGATTTTTAGGTACATATAAAACCATTCCTAAATTTTTCAAGTTTATTTTTAAAATGTTAGTTAAAATCATTTTTTAAACAAAAAGGCCATGGTCTAAGTGTAAGAAGTAATTCTAAAAACTCTTCAAAGAAAACATAGGAGTAAATTCTCATGACCTTGGGTCATACAAGGTTTTTCTAGATATAATACTGAGAACACTAGCCATAAAAGAAAAAAATAAATAGAATATACCAAAATTTAAAAGGTTTGTGCTGACTAATTTAACTAAGAAAGTGAAAAAACAATTCTCAGAAGGGGAGAAAATGTTAGAAAGTTATGTATCTGTTAAGGAAAAACTATCCAGAACCTAAAAAGAACCCTACAACTCAATAATAAAAATGCAAGTAACCCAATTAAAAATGTGCCAAGATTCTGATATGACATTTCTTAAAAGAAGATATACAAATGGCCAGCACTTGTGTCATTTGTTATTAGGGAAATACAAACCAGACCTATGGTGGGATACCACATCAGATCTAATACATAGTTAAAATCAAATGTTATCTGGGATGATGAGAAATAGGGGACCCAAAAGTTGTTGAAGGGACTATGAAACAGTATAGTCAGTTTAGAGAAGTGGCTGGTATTTCTTTAAAACATTAAATATGGAGTCAACATAGATTCAGCTGTTCCATCCCTAAATATATACCAGGAGAACTGAAGCACATGTCCATGCAAGAACTTAGATGTTCCAAGGAATATTATTCATAAGAGCTGAAATACAGAAAAACCCAATGTCCATCAACTGACAAATGGATAAATAAAAGTCTAATAGGATATGATTTGGCAAAAGAAGAAATGAAATATTGAAATGTGCTTCAATGTGACTAAACTTTGAACACATTACCCTAAATGGAAGATGCTATATGCAGAATATCTCAAGTTACACAAATCCACTTACAGGAGTTGTCCAGGATAAGCAAATCCATACAGCCTGAAAGAAGAGCCCTGGTGGGGGGAGCCTGGGGCAAATAGAGAGGGGCATGTATGTCAATGGGTGCAGGTTTCCTTTTGGGGTGAGGAAAAAGATCTAAATTAGAGGGTGGTAATGTTTGAGCAACTGAATAGATTAAGAACCACAGAATCGTATGTTTTAAGAATATGAATATTATGGCACATAATTATACCTTAGACAAGTTGTTGTGTTTTTTAAAAAGAAATAAAAAGCAAACCTTTTGAAAATCTAAAGAACCCCCAAATACTATGCTTGATTGAATAGCCAGAGAATGCATTTCTTCTTTGGCCTACATGAACCATTCCTCAAAATCAATCATGTATCAAAGCCACAAAGGAATTTCAATAACTTCAAAGAATCAACTCCATGAACATTATGGTCTTTGACCACAATGCCATAAAATTAGAAATTAATAACAATAGAATGCATTTAACATGTGGGTAAGAACTATTTATTACAGTTCCCATAATAACCCATGTTTCTAAATAACCCATGGGTTAAAGAGGAAATCAAAAGTGAAATTGTAAACTATTACAGCCAAATAAAATGAAAGCAGTGTATTTCAAATGTGTCATATGCTCCTAGAGTGTATCAGGAAGGAAATATAAAGCTTCGACTGTAATTATCAGAACATAAGAAAGGCTGGAGAGACACGAGGTAAATGTTCAACTCAGTAGGCAGAAAAATAGAAATACAGTACACTTAAAAGGAAAAAAAAAGAAATAATAAAAACAAGGCTAGAAATCCATGGAGTAATATCAGAAAACAGGATAATTACAAAGAAGTATGTTCTGTGAAAAAACATAGAACAGATAAACCTATAGTTAGACAGATCAAGATGAAAAGAAGAAATATAGAATACGCAAATAAAAATGTAAAAATCTGTAACATATGGCAAGTTTTATAAAGATACAACATACAGTGAATGATTGTGTATGAACATATCTGAGAACCTAGTTACAGAAGCAAATTCATAGAATACCACAAAGTCAAAATTAGCCTACAAAGATATGGAAATATGAAGAACAGTGACTACTCAAAAAATTGAAATGTTGGTAAAAAAACAAACATTAATTACAAGCACACACACATGCACCCACATGTATGCTTCCTCCTCAACCCATCAACATTTCCTGTCTCTCTTTTGGGGCTTCTAGGTCCTCTTCTGCATGTTGCTGCTTGCCTGCTGTCTTTGAAGGGCAAATTTGATCATGACCCCCCCCCCCGCCCTCCCCATGCAGATAGCTCAGGACTGGCTGCCTGAAGACTAGTGACAAAGTTCATAATCTTTGTTTACTGTTTGCATCCATCATTTTGTATAGTAGTCACTGAATAGGTCATCCTGATCCACATTGTCATGCCTTTCTCCAATCCCTGAAATGCCCTCTTTAAGCTTTCCATCATCTCGTTGATGATCCTGTCTGTAGAACTCAGCTTCACTGTTCCCTCTTTCCAGTTTATACAACTCACCCCCAGGTTGACCAAGTCACTTTGCCTTCTTAAAGCAGTCTGCTTGTAAGTAGCATTTCCCCTCATAAATGTACAACCAGCATCATTAGTTAAGAAGAATATTTTAAAAACTGATTTTTTTCAGCATTGTATTTATATAGGTTCTATACCTGCTCTTGACTCTCCACCTGCTGTCTGTTCTCAGTTATTTATGAAGATACTACCACATGTTTGACAAGTGGTGAAAACTAGAACTAATTAGAAATTTTTCTCTTTGATGTTACAGGAGAAGAGAGATATAAATGGAATGATTTTTCCAAATTTCACTAGAAATCATTTTGTTACCATACATAGGATATAGAGATTTGCTAAAATCTAATCTCTGTCTTCATAGAGTTCATATAAGACGTCACCCTTATCACAGCATTTGCGTTCTTATGTAGGACTCTTAAAAGACAAAAACAAAACAACAACAACAAAAAAACAAGTACTACTACAGTTTGGATATGAGTGTCCCCCCAAAAAAATGATTAAATTATGATGGCTGTAACCTAATTAATGGATTAAATCTATCTGATGAATTAAAAGTTTGAAGGGAATACTGTATGGGTTATAACCATAGGTAGGTAGTTTATGACTGGAGGAAGTAGGTCATCAAGGATGTGTACTTTGGGATTACACATTTTGCTCCTGATTCCTTTGTGGGGTGGGAGCATTCTCTCTCTCTCTCTCTCCCTCTCTGCTGACTGTTGAGCTAAGCAGCTTTCTTCCACCATGGTCTTCCACCAAGATGATCTGCTTCACCTTATGCTCAGAACAATGGATACAGCTAACCATGGACTGAACCTCTGAAACTATGAACCAAAAATACAAATCCATGTGCAATGGGCAAATTTCAATCTAGAAGGTGCTGCTAAAGGACAGTATAAATTTGTGTTATCCTTTAATTTATACCTACTCAATATGTAGTTGGCTGCTTGCTTTGAATTTGGCAATGTCTGTTGATTCATGGACTTTCCAAAGGCACTTTGGAAAGTGATGCACTTTGCAAAGGCACCATGTGAACGTGAACTTGTCATGGGAAGGTTAGTCCTGCCCAAAGCTGAAAGTGGTTGATCTGTCCAAGTAGGCTTTGTCCTTATTTTCCTTTAGGACTATCTGCAAGTCTTTCCTAAAACTGAATGTTTGCTAAATATGGCAACCGTTTGCAATAAGTGATGCTGCATTCTTTGATAGAAGGTAAGTGAAATGCATTCTTTATAAGGTTCCTAGGTTGCATTTGCTGGCAAAATTAGATATAAGAAAATTGTTGAAATGCATCTGATTTTATGGTCAAAGCACCTTTAAATATTATCATCTCTCAGATGTGCTTATTCCCATGTTAAGTTAGGGCACGTTCTTGTTACCATATGAAAAGATAGTTTCATAAAGTTTCATACCTTAATAGGATACAAATCTTGACAAAATAGTTTCTTACATTTAAGTATCTCTTTAATCTAAAATTTAATTAAACCTTTAGTTTTATGTCACTGAAGAGTTAAAGTGAGTAGGCAAACAGTAAATCAGAGTGCCTGTCTAAACAAGTTACAATATCTCAAAGTTAAAATATCCATAGAAGGGCTGGGGATGTGGCTCAAATGGTAGCGTGCTCACCTGGCATGCGTGTGGCCCAGGTTCGATCCTCAGCACCACAAACAAACAAAGAAGGTGGATTATTATTGTGGGATAATTTCCACGGCTATCCCTTGATAAGCAGGAAGAGGAGACATAGCCCAGAAAGAATATTAATGCCAAGGGACTTAAATGATGGGTTTTAAACCCATAAAAATTTAAGGTATAAGTGGCAGAGCAGAGACTAGAATACAAGTTTCCCTGTTTCCAATTATGGTTTGCTGTCTGACATTGCTAATTTTATATGAAATGGTGACTTCTAATTTGGAATGGAGTTATTATTCTCATACTAACAAGTTGTATGCCATTGGATACTTTTCCTATGCCTTGTTTTTTAAAATTCAGATTTATTCAGGTATAGTTTACAAGGTACATGAAATATGACTTGTCCATTTAAGTGTAATTTTAATGAGTTCTGACAAATATATTCAGCCTTGTATTGTACCAGCATAAAAATCGGTCTCCAGGATATTTCCATCTGCACTAAAAGCTCCCACATGCTACTTCAGTCCTAACAGGAGTGTATAGACCCATTTGACTATTCTTTCCTTTAATATGTAAATACAAATTCTGTAAATGGCACAAGAAACAAAAGGTGGTTTTTATAAAATGAAAACTGATTTGTGACCAGACGATAAGCGCAACATAGGAGAGCCATATTTCCCACCTCCAAGGTCAAGGTCACCCAGACAAGTGCTTCCCACTCCCTGACCTAGCCAAAAAGTACAGTCCAGATTGATATAATCCTCCTCCACACTGAACAGCTGTCCCTCTGACAACATCAGAGGGTAGAGAGAGGAAAAGAGAGAAGGTCATGGCAAGCAGCCTCAGGTAGAAATTCCTGTTGTCCTCCTGGATCTGACACTTACTGTTCTATTTAGAGACACTGCAGCAATCAGGTGAAATGGAGAAAAGAAACCTTTTTCTCTCCTTGGGTTTAAGACTCTCCTACCCTGCTCAAGAACACTGGAGTAGGTAATCATCACCAAACAAGGTCAACAACCACAAAACCCTAGTGAAGCATCAATGGGAAGTCCTGAGACTCCCCTTCTCCTCATGTATACACCACAGACCCCAGCATAGGTATGGGGATACCAGCAACAACCAGTGGCTAGAGCTGGGATGCCTCTTCGTCCCCATGCCCAGGACTTACCCTCTGCTCAGAGACACCAGGGCAGCTACATGGACAATGGCAGGGCAATCCCACCAAGAGGCACTTGGAGATCTTGACTGGAAAAATCTCCTCCATGACCTTAGGCAGCATCAACAGCAAATAATGGGAGCCCAGCAACACCAGAAGGCCCCAGCACAAACTAACATGGCAAAGGCTGTGGGTAGTGGAATATCAGCCCTGTATGCAGAGCTTCAGTAAGGTGACCATCTCCCCAAATAAAGGATCTAGATAAAACCCAAGTTCCCCTAACATAATAGCCAGAATATACAGGATACAATAAAGAATCACCAGTTCTATCAAGAACCTAGGATATGATGAGAGAAGATAATCAATTGACACAACACCAAGATGAATCAGCTGGTGCATATTTAAAAGTTTTCTAATACAGCTGTCATGAAAACACTTCAACGGTGAACTACAAAGTCTGTTGAACATGAAAAATAGGAAACTTCAGCAAAGGAATAGAAATAATAAAAAGTAGAAATTACAGATACGAAGAAAAGGTTACAGAAATTTAAAAACCCACAGGGTGCTTCAGTAGGGGGGAGATGATAGAGAATGAATTGAGGAACTTGATGACAGATGGACAGACTAAGTGACCTGTGTGACAGTAACAAAAGATTCAATATTCATGTATACTGAGTTCCAAGAGGAAAGAGAATGAGGCTAAGAGAGTATCCGAAGAAATAATATCTGAAAATATCTCTAATTTGGTGGAGGACACAAACTGACAGATCAAGAACCTGAGCAAAACCCTATTGGCGTAAGTCCAAAGAAGTCTACACATCATAATTGCACCGTTTAAAAAAAAAAAAAGATTAAAACACAAGCAAAACAATACCTGTGACAACTAAAGATGACCAGAGAGAACTGACACATATGGACAGAAAAGCACCAATTAAAACTATGTAAAATTTCTCATCTGAAGCCATGTAAAATTTGTTATCTGATTGCATGATGGTCTTCAAAATCTGAAAGGAAAAAAAAATTGTCAATAAATTCTGTAGATGAATGAAGGGGAGAAACAATCTCAGATGAAGGAAGACTAAGAATTGTCCATAGTTGGGACTCAAAGAATAGTTGGAGGATATTCTTCAAAAGTAAAGGAAATTATAGAAGAGGAAAACTGAAGCATCAGAAGGGGGAAAAACAGGAAAAAGTAAAAAGAGGTATGGGGATGTGCATCGGATTTATGTATTTGATGTGTTCCCACCAAATTTATATATATCAAAGTTGTAATTTCTAATGGACTACATTTTAGAGGGTTCCTATGAAGAAAATAAGGAATACATGAGGTCAAAGATGGTGCCCTTAAGAGGAGGAGGAGACACCAGGTTTCTCTTTCTCAGTTTTCGTCCCCTTCCCCCCTCATTCTCTCCTTATCATGTGTGAACACAGCAAGAAGGAAAACATCTGCAAGCCAGGAAGAAAGTTCTCTAGAGAAACTTAGTTGGCCATCATTTTGGTCTTCCCAGTCTCCACATTTGGTCTTCCCAAGTCTCCAAAATTGTAAGAAATAAATATTTGAGGTGTTTATTTTTTATTTATTTATTTTTATCACTAACATCATACTTACTGGTGAAAGATGAAGTACTTTTCCACTAAAATAAAATTGGGATTAAAGCAAGCAGTTTTTTCCCCCATCTTTAATCTATACAGTATTTAATGTTCTAGACACTGCACTAAGTCAAGAAGATAAATAAAGGACATTCAGATTGAGTAAAGGAGGAATGACCCAAATTTTCAGAGGACACAATGTTGACACTGAAAATCCTATTTAAAAAAAAAAAAAGACCTGTATCAGAAAGACAAAAGGAAAAATAATTATGTCACCAAATGCAGGAAACTGCTGAGAAACTTGATCATTGTAATACTGTGGTAGGAGCGTAAAATAGTACAACCACTCAGGGGAAGCCAAATTTGTTAGGACCATGCAGCCCAGCAACATACCTGTGGGCATTTACTCCAAAGAAATGGAAATTTACATTCATGCAAAAACCTGTAGAAGGATGTTCACAACAATTATATCCATAATAATCCAGAGCTTGAATCATTTCAGATGTGCTTATATAAGCTAATAGTTAAACTGTGATATATATGTACTGTGCAAGACTACTCACCAGTAAAAATGAATTAACTACTGATATACATGGAAATGTGGATGAGGGCTAGGGTTGTGGCTCAGTGGTAGAGTGTTTTCTAGCATGTGTGAGGCACTGGGATCAATTCTGAGCACCACATATAAATAAATGAATAAAATAATAGTCTGTCAACATCTAAATATAAAATATATATTATATAAAACCTGTGATATAATATTATAAAAATTTTATATATATACATATATATGTATATATACACATATACATGTATATACATATATGTATGCATATATATACATATATATGTATATATGTGTGTATATGTATGTGTGTGTGTGTGTGTGTGTGTGTGAGAGAGAGAGAGAGAGAGAGAGAGAGAGAGAGAGAGAGAAGAGAGAGAGAAGAGAGAAATGTGGATGAATCTCCAAGGAATGACAGTGAGAAAAAAGAAAGATTCTGAAAGATTATAGGCTGTATTATTTCACTGAGATGACATTTTTCAATAATAAAATTTTAGAAATGGAGCAGAGATTAGTGGCTGTCAAAGGCTTGGGATAGAGGTGTTGGAAGATAGGAGGGAGTTGGGTATTATAAAAATAAAAAAGGAGGGAACTGCAGTTGTAGCTCAGTGGTAGATGCTTTCCTGGCCTGTGGGAGACACTGGGTTCTATCCTCAGCATCACATAAAAATAAATAAAGAAAAAGAAAAGGAAAAAAATGAAAAAGGAAGGATTTCCAGGGTTTGGGGACTGCTCAGCGTCTTGACTGTGGTGGTAGATGCACATAATTAAACAAGTGGTGTATTTTATAGAACTGAGTGCGTGCGCGCGCGCGCACACACACACACACACACACACACATCAGTACAAGAAAAATAGAAATCTGAATAAGATAGGTTAGTTTCTTACCTGTGACATAATATTATAATTTTATAAAGGGTAGCTTTGGAGGAAACTGGGCAAGGTATGCATGGAGTTCTTTGTACGATTTCTTGAAGATGCATGTGAATCCACAATAATCCCAGTAAAACATTTAATTGAAGACTAGGTTGTCATGTCATGACATACCAAATTGCTGCTTAGAGAAGGAAACTGAATCTGTTTTTTTCATTTTATTTTTAAGCTCCATCCTGGTCCATGGCCATCATGTCAACCCTCTTTCCACTTCCCTGGACCCTGGCAACCATTGGTTTCTGTCACTCTAGTTTTGCTTTTATGAATCTCATACAAACTGAACAACATTCCATTATCTTTTGAGTCCAGTTTGTTTCATTTAGCATAATGCTTCTGGTATTCATCTCTCTCTGTACATGCATTAGTAGCTCGTTTCTTCACTGCCAAGTTGTATTCCACAGAACAGATACACCACAATCTTTTAATTCAGTGGAACAACATTTGGTAATTTCCAGCTTTTGAAAGTTGTGAATAAAACTGCTACAACTGTACACATATAAATTTTTATGTATATAAGGTTTTACTTTACTTGTGGAAACTTTAGACTTGTATTTCTTGGGTTGTATGGTGACATATGTTCCAATTTCCTGGTAACAATGCACCTAAATTCCAGTTGCTCTCAATCCTTGTCAGCACATTTCGTTGTCTGATATCGTACTTTTGAATTTTAGCCAATATGATTGTGTAGTGTCCACCCCAACCCATGCCCACGTCTATATAAACAGAGTGATTAATTATAGATAAAAATGGTGTCCAGAAACTTAATAATGCCTGCTAGAGAAAATTCTCATGATACCTTCCTTTGAGTGGTGTTGAAAGCATCAAAACCACTTGCCCCAAGGTAACTTCTGGCTTCTCCGTAGTTACTGCACTAACCATATTAATATGAGGTATCCTTCCTTGTGGTCTCCTGCTTTCTAAACCTCTCAAGCAATTTCATAGTCTCATGTGTCAGTAGTTTTTATTAGGCTGTTTTCTCTATGTTGAGCACCTTCCTCACTTTCTACCCCAGGAGCCTTATCTTTCTCTTTCAAGATCTAAGCCCAAATCGAATTTTAATATTTCTCTGTATTGGTGCTCAAAACTACTGTCAGGTTTATTCATTGCTTGTGTTGTTGGAAAGATTCTTTAAGTGTTACCCTATGAAGCAATTAGTAATCACCGGTTGTGTGATAGACATTTGCTGTAGAAGGAATGCTCTTTTTCTTGACTTAGAAGCAGTTCCTCAAGAAATAAAAGCTGTGCCTTCTTTTGCTCTGTATTCCCTAGGACCCAATAGCAGCATTATTTATTAAATTGAATTTAATTACATAGAGTCTGCTGTTTCGCAATATACAGAAATATCTCTGAAATCTAAAACATACACTTATTTTTCAGTGCTTTTATTGGTGTCATAAGTTGTGAGCTCTGAAAATCTTTCCTTGAAGGAGGACCTAGGTGGAACATCTCCAGGTCTCCACAATCAGCTAGTATTTATTTATTTTTACCAGGTACCAGAATACTGAGAAAGTGTTTTATGCACATCATCTCATTAGTTTGCACATTCTCCCTCTGAAGTAGATAGCAATATTATCTGTACTGATAAAGGGTAGGTAACTGGCTCCTGCCAAGTCCCAGGAGTAAGTAGTAAGGCTATATTGAGAAATGTAGGCCATCATACTCCAAAGCACAAACATTTAACCACAATGGCTTGTGGTTGTGAGATCTATACTATTTTTGATTGTACTTCCCTGAAATTTGTTCATCTGCTTCCAGTGAAAATTTTTGTTAAAATTAAAAAAAAAAAAAGAAAAGGAAAAAAAAAAAAAGAAAAGGAATGTCCATTTGCTTCCCGTTGTGAACATATGCAGGTACATTTTATGAAGCAGACACTTTTTGTTTGTTTGTTTGTTTGCACTAAGTGTAAAATACCCTGAGGAGGAGAATTTCCCTTTTGGTCTTGTGTGAACTTCTTAGACTGATAAGTCCCTGGGCCAGTGTATAAGGTGAATCATGAGTCAGCGCCTCCTGCCTGCCATGTTTATGCTAATGGGATGCACTGATTGAAGAGCCTGGAGGCTTCTGGAGCCTGCGGTGCCCATCAGTATTTCTAGACTGTCCAATTTATAATCTAGGGACGCAGATGAAAGTGCAGCAGTCAGTCACCAAGTTGCTCTCTGCTGAAGAGCTTTTCAAGAAAATAATTCACCTTTAGATTTTCATGCAGCTGTACGTAGCAGCATCAATTAGCACTAAGATTTCAGTGGTGGACCTCATTTTCCTTCAATTATCTTTTGATAGATCTATAATAAATAACCAAATGAACTTTGGACAGGTGTGATTAAGAAAAATCCTTGGCCTTCTCCACCTTATGTTTATTGACAAGGTAATTGTGTGTATGTGTATATATACACACATACACACATATATATACATATATATATACACACACATATGCACTTATATATTATATATATATATATATATATATATATATATATATATATATATTAGAGATTTCAGATATTTACTATGCATTATCTTTTTCTAAGGATAACTGGAATAAAAATAAAGATAGACTGTCCCAGTTATTATTAGAGGTGATAATTTGCAGTCTAAGTGTGTTGCCATGGATACCTAAGAACCCCCCAAAGACTGGGCCCTGGGAGTCAGGCCCTAATCCTGAGGTGCTTTCAATAGCACCAGCTGTCCAGAGCCTGAAAGGCGTGGCAAATTACACCATTATTAGAGTGAAATGGTATGGCTAAGCTAATTATTTGTGGGCTCTAGACACAGGTGTTCATAAAAGGCTGAACGTGCACTCCTAATCAAGTCTGATTGGGCCAGAACAACAGCCCAGCATGGGACTATCAAAGAGTTGTTTATAGTGTCTTTCATTTAAATAATAAAAGAGGCCACTGTAGGCCTTCTGTTCAGCAGAGTTTTTAATGTTGCTCTGAGTTCCTCATACCAGGTACTCATATTTGTTGTTTCTCTTTGACTTTGTCCAGTCGTGGAGATCTGTTTTCTAATAATATTTTCCTTAATAGTCATACAACAATCCGTTGTATTTTAGTCATTCCATGGCTATTTCTGGTTAACGCCACTTCCAGCAAATGCAGTTTGACTTTACTGAATGGGAGATTCAAACTTTATCTAAGAGTTTTAACATGTGGCTTTTATTATTATTATTATTATTATTATTACTCTTATTATTATTATTATTATTATTATTTTAAATCACAAACACTATATACTCTGGAAAGTCCTTTTTCAGAAAATTGGTAATGCTTCACATTTTTCCAATTTATTAACTGTGACACTTCTCTGACAGTTTTTGTGTCCATGGCATAGTGAGTAGCCAGTTGATTTTAGAATACACTTTGAAAATTTCTCTCAAAAGTATTTGATTCAACTAATATTTGAATATCATCAGCTGTTAAAATGTATGTTTGATGGGAAATGTCACAAATTAATCATAGAGTGATATTATACTAACTATGATCAAATACCCTGCTTAGCCAAGCAGACCTGCGTTTCCTCATCTTTGCTTCTTTCACATAAAGAGGAGTACTTCTTTGAAGTGCATGGTCTATAAAGAAGTTGACATCCGATGTCTGCCAAACAACATTTATACATCTAACATTTTCCTTCCAAATAACAATGTTGTGGTACCCTGATACTATTTTAAAAGGAATTGACTTGTCTAATTTTTTTTATTTGTTGTTTTTAGATATACGTGACAGTAGGGTGTATTTTGACATATTATACGTACATGGAGTGCAACCCATTTCAATTAGGATCCCATTCTTGTGCTTGTACATGATGAGGAGTTACCCTGGTTGTGTATTCATATATGAGCATAGGAAACTTATGTCCAGTTTATTCTACTGTCTTTCCTATTCCTATCCCCTTGTCTATTTTATTTTTACAAGATTAATACAACCCTACTTGAGAACACCATCTCAGTAGTACTTCTACCTCCTAGATTATTTCGCTTGAAGTTTCTGTCACTCCACATTTCCACGAATGTTTGGAAACTTGTGCAACATGAAGACATATCTGTATAAAAGAAGTCACTGCCACAATCAGATGAAGATGAACTCACCCCTGTCTGGAGGTGAAAAGTGCACTGTTAAGGGAGACAGATGATCTCATAAATGTGTCTCTGTGCAGATCAATATGTTGGCCTGATATAAGTGTAGACATACCTTTGGATGATTGAGAGAACAGAGTTTTGTCTGAGTTCATTCAGTCAGGGTGGTGTTCTTCTCTGCAGTTCTACTATGCTTGGAACTTGGTCCTTTTAAAAATAGTGATAAGTTGCTTTTATATTATCAAATGCAAAGGTACAAGACTGTCTAACTTTCAGGTAGAAAGTAGGTCAATTACCTTTCTACCCAGCTCAGTTATGTGTTGTACACAGGGATGAGCGCCCTCATGGGGAGTGAGAACTATGCAGTGGTCACTCTTCACCTTGAACTTGAACATTTTGACAATTATCTACCATGCACCCCTGTGCTCTGGCTCTTCCAGAGGGTGGACTGGCTGTAGACATAGGTAGCTACCAACACTAGTTGTTCTTTCTTTCATTTCTTCATAAAAATGTATTTTTCTGCTTTTATCTCTCAAGGCACAGGGATCTAACTGACTAGTAGTAGGCTAGGGTATAACACACGCTCCAAACTCTCAGGGGCTAACCACCTAAAACCTCTCTCTGCTCATGTTACAAGTTTATATAAGGTGAGTACATGGTGTTGTCTGTTTTGGTCATGAGGGGCCCAGTCTGATGGACACTGCCTTTTGCCCTCTTCTTCCTTAATCAGCATTATAGAGGAAAGGGGAGTCAAGGACCTACTCTTAAAGTTTATGCACTAGTAACACAAGTAACTTCTGCCTACATTTTATTAGCTCAACAAATCATACGGCTACGCTTAAATTAAAGGGCAGTATCCGGAAAGTGTGGAGCAGAGAAATATTTAGTGAGCGTCAATAACAGCTACTATTACACCCTCTAAATCACCCATTGCCAGTAAACTCTTTATGACAAGATTGGCTCAAGAACGAGGTACTTAACTGATAACTAATTAAAACAGAAATTCACACAAGGAAAGCAGGAGAAATGATGGCATAAAGATGCTAGACACGCATGGGCCCTGTCTTCTGTTTTGAAATCATTTGAAATGATAGGAACAAAAATCCTACAAAGAGAACAGGGGAAAAGAGTCCCAAGAAACTTCACCATCTCAAATATCTATGTCACAAATATGGCATTTTTAAATGAAATGACTTGAATTTTCATAAATTTAACCTAAAGAGCCCGAGGGAAAGAACTTAACTAGTATGTTTACATTAGTCATAACAAAATGGAAAATATTAAGTCAGTAAATTTGATCTGCTAAAAAATTTTAAGTCATTTAAAACTTTGATGGAAGAGGAAAGCCACTGTTGATTTGGGTCAAGTAAAAAAAAAAAGGTGAGAGTACATAATAAAGAATATGAGATATGAGAATAAGGACATACATAGAGAAATACAGATGTAGAGAAAATTTAAAACTGTTAGAGAAAAAGTTATACAACTCTATTTGTACAAATTATCATTTAAGTGAACTCCTGAAAAGGTAGAACTAATGAGAAAAATAATTTGGGCAGATGAGAAAAAAGACAGACAAAACTTACCCAGAGAAGAAAAAAGTCAATTTTATGAAGGGGTCCTACCAAACTCCCTACATAGGAAATCTATAGTCTATGTGCTAGTCCAGAGAATAGAAACTTCCTAATATTCTACCAGCTAGATGAGAGTCTACACCTACAGAGAGAAGAGAAACTTAGAACCAATCATGTTTATTAAGAAAAAAGTCCAAAAAAGAATGTTAGCAAATCAAAGCTCGGGGGTTTATGTTAAAAGAGAATTACATTATGACCCAATAAGTCTTAATTATAAGTGCAAATTTGACTCACAGCAAAAACAAAACAAATATCTTACAGATTAATTGGTTAATATTGGTAACTGTCCCAAATTATAAAAGTTGATATGTATAAAGGTTTTTAAATCACTTAATAAAATTTGAATAGAAAGAAACTTCCTTATGTAGGTGAGGTATTACTACCAATGAAAGAAAATAAATATCACCCATAAATGGTGAATCATTAAAATTATTCTAAAATAAACATCATAGTAAGGATGTCCACAGTCACTACTGTGAAATTGCTGAAGATCTTTACCCAAGTAATAAAATGAGAAAAAGAAATTAAGCAAGGCAGTTTAGGTAGCGAAAAATAAATTTTCTATCATCCATCCATCTAGCTGATTGTAACCTATTTCATTTGAAAAACTTAATAAAAAGGAAATGTCAGGGACAGATATTTGACAGAAGAGTTAACTATGACAGGATGAGGAGAGATGTCGAGACAGAACCAATAGGATGGTTTCTATTTTAAGGAATTGACTCACACGATGGTATAGGCCATCAAGTCCAAAATCTGCAGTGTGGGCTGGCTGGCAGACTGACACACTTTCAGGGAAGAGCTGATGCTGTGGTGCAAGTCCGAAGGCCATCTGCTGGCAGAAATCCTTCTGCCTTAGGGCAGTCTTTTTCGCCAAGACCATCGACTGATTGGACGAGGCTTATCCATATTATAGATGGTAAAAATTATCAAAATTGTGCATTTTATCTTCTTAAAATGACAGGAGTTATAAGCTGTTTTTTTTTAAAACAAAACAAAACAAAACAAAACAAAAAGACACCTAACTTCACCCAAAAGCAGAAATATACCAAGTAAAACAATGTGCTACTTTTTACCCATCCGACATGGCAAAATGTACAATTTTGATATAGTCAATGTTGGGATGATGTAAAGTTATGACACCCTCATTTACTATTAGTAGGAGTCAAAATAGAAAATACATTTTGCAAGGGAATTTTATAGTATCTATCAATATTTAAAGTGTGTATATCTCCAGACTCAGCAATATCAAGTTTGAATAATTTAATCTGTGCTGCAAATTTAATTCTTGCCCATTCATACAGTAATCATTTCATTTGTAATAATTAAAAATTGAAAGTGCCCTAAATGCTTACCAATGGAAAATGGTGCATATAAAGGTATAGGCAATGAAAAAAAAAAAGCAAATCTCTGAACAATACATATTGGTAATGGTAATGTAAGAAAGTAAGTAGCTATAGATACAGATGAATTAAAGATATCAAAGCATTCTGGGTATTGTTAAAACTGCATATTTTATCTAGAAGGAAAAATTTGTGATGTTTACATAGTTGGTCTTCAATAACATCTATACTTACCTCTTCTTCAGATTCACCCTTATTTCTAATGAGACAAGCCTTGAATAGGGTTATAATCCTTTTCTTTGGGGAGGGGGAGGCATTTAACCAGGAGCAATGAAGGAGGAATAAGAAAGATGCATGCTCTAAAAGTAGAATTTATTTTGAAATGAGCTTTCAAACTTAGATCCTACTTCTCTCTCTTCTACCTATACCTCTTTCTTGATGACCCTGAAAATGTATCCCCAGGCAGTAAATACGGCAGCACCTGGAATAGTTAGTCCTGGTTGAGGGAAGGAGCACAAGGTCAGTACCCTTGGGGAGCAGGGAACAGGTACAAGAGGACCTCACCTCATCTACAGAGAGATTTTAACTGTCAGACATGCATAGAGCAACTGATTGAAAAATAGTTGAGGGGTGTACTTGTAGGGAATGGTAATTTTCCAGGTCTCCACAGAGGGCAGGTAGATAATAAGGACCTGGATAAAAATAGCCAACACCTCCATAGCAATGACTTGGAGTGTGATCCGAATCTAAGCACTTCACCTGTATTGACTCATTTAATTTTCACAAAAATACTTTGGGAATACTATTTCCCTATAAGCACCATTTCACAGTTGAAAAAGGGAAGCAAGATCAATGAAGTAAGTACAAAGTAAGGACATGAACCAGAACAGGCTGGCTCCAAAGTGTCTACTCAAAGTCACGGATGGAAGTGTAAGAGCAGTGTTGATTGGACCTTTCACTAAATATCTTTGTACTAAAGATCATATGCTAACATATGCAGGGGTGGAAAGCCACCGCTGAGGAGACAGGGAATGGTCACTGTGGTCCTCTGAATATCTTATATCACTTCTTGCATCAGAGGGCTTGCTGATGGTCTGCCCTTCTTCCTCCTTGCAGACAGTTTTATTTTTCCTTACTCAGTTGGGATATTTCGGCCCTGTGAAACCTTTCCTGATTTTGTTCTTTTTCTATAATCAGCCGGGCCCCTTTTTGGTCCTGGAATGCTTCTAGCCTGTGCTTGACAAACGTGAATGAGCAATTTATTGTCACATCCATCTTCTTACTGGATTTCAGTGTAGTCACTGGCTCCTTGGGGGCCAGTGACTACACCATTGAGTTAATCATACTCTTCCCCACACAGAAACAACACCATCCTCTTTCTGGCTCAGATAATGGCAAGGATACATGGAGAAGGAAGGAGAACAGGAAATATTGCTAGTCCTAGACTAGTTTGGGGACATAGCTTCTCTGTGATGTGCTGTTGGTCCCTTCACACTGGGCAAATGCTGGCTCCCTAATCTAATAGTGGGCAGCCATTCTAAGCACGCAACTTCTGCCTCTCTCTCCTACTGCATTTGGTTTGTCTGCTACTGACTCACATTTTCTTTACTATTCATCTCTTATACAAATTTCCCACCCATAATAGTGAGCCGTAACTGACCGGAATTCATGTAGGAGGATACCTCTGAGATTACTGGCTAGAGATCAGCTGGTCTTATCTGTGCCAGGCACTGGTTCCTGTACAATGAATGGTGACCAAAGAAGTGGGGTCATGGAACAGCATGCTGTGGTGACTTATGAGTAATAGAACACCTGTGGTCAGTTCCACCAAAGGAAGAGTTGGCTATGTAGAGCACTGAGACCTGTATGTTGTAGACAGTCAAAAGCTAGTGTGTGTCCTAGAACCTGACACAGAGCATTTCACACATCAGACATTCCACACATGTTGATTGCGTATAAAAGATGTCCTGAAATGAATGACAAAAGATTAATCAAAGAAAGCAAGAAACCAATAATTTTCCTGAATTATTCATTTGTTCAATCATTTAGCAGTCATTTATGAACTCTCTGTTAGGTCCAACAGGTATCACATAGGAATGAGGGGTACAAAAATAGGTAAGATCCCAATCTTTGACAATTTCAATCTAATGGAGAAGATTGGCAAGCAAATCTGCTATGATACTGTTGTAATTGATGCAGGGGAATGTCAGCATGTCTCAAGTTTGTGAATCAGGGTGATGAACAGTTTACTTCCCAAAATCTCCAGAGAGGTAATCAAGGAAAAGCAGTAGGAAGTGTAAAGAATTTATAAATCTGCTCTGAGAGACCACAACCACCAAACCCACCAAGTCATGGAGCTGGAAGAGATTTTTTTCTTTTAAAGTTTACATTAAACCAAATTACTAATTCCTTGAACAATGGCTACACATAAGGAAAACTCTCAAGTGAGCTGAAGGCCACACACGCTCACTTAATAGAAAATAGCAAACAGCAGAATGTAAAGAATGAAAAACCTTTTTACAAGTTCGTTAACAGGATGGTGCTCCTGAGCTTCCTGTGGGCAGACAGAGATCTCTGTGGAGTCCGACGTACAGACTGGTAGGCACTTAACATCAGCAGGATCTTCCACGTTTCTGCTGCTTTTAGCTTGTGGTTTCTAGCTGGACAGGTCTTGAGAAGGGTTATGTTAGGACTCTTTTTTAGACCTTTGAATATAACAGGTGGGCTAACATCCACTTCCTAGTTGAAAAGCATGTTTTGATGGTTAGTAAGTTGAGCTGATCTTCCTATGACTGGGTCAAGACTCTCTCTTTGTAGAAAGTTAACTGAATGTTAGGGGGGATTGAGAAGATGTGGATATACAAAACAGCTTCTAAAACAGTGGGCTAGTATGGCTGGGTATGTAGAGGTTATTTCCCATAACCAGAGAAGGTGCTAAGGATGTTTAGCCCAGACAAGTTGAGGGTGGAAAGAGGGGTGGAATTCAATGTGAAGAGCTAGAGCATAAAGATGGTCCTGCAGTGCTCACGGAGGTAATAGGACCAGGGGCCAACTGGTTAATAGTTGAATGGCCTATCATTATAACAGTGGGTACTCCGCTACTGGGATTATCAATAAGACACTAGAAAATGATCAGCTTGTATCAGAAATATAGAAAAGATTTCTATTTGGTATTTGCTATGAAGGATGAAGGATGGGGCTGGTGAGATGGTCTTTTAGGGCTTCTGCTAAACATCAGATACTTTATTTGAGGTATAATCAAAAGCATATCTCTCAGTAACTGGTCAAACTATGCAATATCTATATGTTCTCATCTATTCATGCAACTCTTGCCTCATTTTAAAGAATTATTTATACCAGGAACTTCTGCACTTATTGAGGAAGGCATGGCCATCTCCCCCTGGAGGCCGCCGTGTTAATATGCAAACTTGATTAAATAACTCTTTAATAATCCCACTTGCATCCACACGCAGCAGATGAGGAAATTCATTTCCAAGGGACAGTGCTACCTGGAGAATGGAAATAGGACTCTTTAAAAGATCACGGAGCATTAATATGGATGCAAGAATTTTCTCATCAGGGGAGCTGTGGGCTTGTGTTGGGAATTCCTGTGAGCTCGCAGTGATTGGACACAGGAACATTTTTATGGGAGTGAAGGGTCAGAAGGCTTTGAAACTTACTGTCAAGACAACCCAAGAGCACTAGGCATTTATTACTGGTCAAAACCAGACATTACATTCTGCTCCAATTTGGGGATTTTGAGAGCTTGTGCAATGGGAGTTTACTGTGGTGTTAATTTGCATGTGTTCTCTTATTTATGGCTTGCAACAACCCGAGGAGTATATTTATCTTCATTTTAAATGAAAAAAAACTCAGGGGAGACCATTTTAAAAACAAAGAGGCAGACTATTACAAACTAGGAGAAGAGTTTTTAAAAATATATTGCTATCCAGAATATGTAAAAATATACTAATCAATTAGAGAAAGAAAATGACCCAATATAAAAACAAGCATTTTAGATTATTCCAGGAAAACCTACTTATAAAGCAAAGTTGAATGTTCTAGACTTAAAGCTTCATGGGAGAATGTCGTCTTTACCATGACTTAGTAGTTAGGAGGGGGACACGTTGATATCCAGTCACCTAGAGCTGCTGGACATAGTGAACAAGGGTCTTAAGTTCAAATTTTAAATAAACCATTTTCCTGGTAAGACAGCTTTTTTTTTTCCCAGATGATCAAACTGTTTGCTCAGATAAATTGGTATGCAAGAAGTTCCTGAGCCATCAGTGAAATGGCCCTGACCCTGCCCATCTCACCTTTAGCCAATAGTTATGTTGGGGGGTCTCAGGTTCAGTCCTCTTCACCCTCATCTTTATGGTCATTCTTCAGACTAAAGGATAGGCCACCTGGGGATATAATTAATACAGATCCATGACATCCGCTGAGGTGTTAGGATCATGCATCAAGTTTGTGGCACTGGAATTTCTACTTTTATAAATATTAAGCATTTTTGTTTCCTGTTGGGTGATTATTGTTGGATCACTTGACAAAACAGGGGCCGAGCATTTGAAACAGTGGAGATCACACAGATGAGCAAGGGAGGATACTAAGAAGATTTTGCCATTCACTTTTAAGCCATTAACTAAGGGACTGAAATTAAACCAGATCTCTTCCCAATATGAAGCACCCGTAGAACCAGATGTCAAGCACGACACGCTACCCCCTTGGATGTGATGTGTTCTGCCCTGAGAGGTCCGTTTTCTGTCTAGAGCTGCTGTTTTCAATCACCATATGTTCAGTCTCATGAAGTATTCAGGGGAGGTGTCATTTGACCCTAGAGGTATTAGCTCACTCCCTCGTCCAGGAGAGCCAAATAAATGTTTCCCACTTTTTGGCTCTTTGTAAAAATGAAATTAAGAGGCTACAGGAGAGAAGAACAACCTAAAATTAGTTCCAGTGGTTCACCTGAGATTGAGACCCCCGTTGATTCACCTTTCCTGAATTCCTAGAGAGCTCACTAGTCTAGAGGGAAAACAGATGCTCCCAGATGGACTTGAAAGATATCACGGGCTCATCTGGAGGCAGCATCAGTTTATCAGGGTAACTAACCTCTGTTCAGGTTGCAGGGACTCCCACTCTATTGTTTGTTTGTTTAAACTGCTACATTTGGAATTTTTTTTTTTGTAAATAAAGTTTTATTGGAACAAAGCCATAGGTATCCACTTATATATTGTTTATGAATAGCGCACTATTTGTTTTGTATTATATCATTTATGTTAGGGGTTTTGTTTTTACTTTTTTAAATTTATATATGACAGTGAAATGGATTACAATTCTTATTACACATACAGAGCACAATTTTTCATATCTCTGGTTGTATATAAAGTATATTCACACCAATTCGTGTCTTCATACATGTACTTTGGATAATAATGATAATCACATTCCACCATTATTTATAACCCCATGCCCTCTCCCTTGCTTTAAACCCCTCTGCCCTATCTAGAGTTTGTCTATTCCTCCCATGCTCCCTCTCCCTATCCTCCTATGAATCAGCCTCCTTATATCAAAGAAAAACATTTGGCATTTGGTTTTTGAGGATTGGCTAACTTCACTTAGCATTACCTTCTTTAGCTGCATCCATTTCCCTGCAAATGCCATGATTTTATTCTCTTTTATTGCCAAGTAATATTTCATTGTAGTATTTGCCACATTTTTTTTTTATCCATTTATCTACTGAAGGGCATCTAGGTTGATTCTACAGTTTAGCTATTGTGAATTGTGCTGCTATAAACATTGATGTGGCTGTTTCCCTGTAGTATACTGTTTTTAAGTCCTTTGGGTATAGACCAAGGAAAGGGATAGCTGGGTCAAATGAATTCTTATTCCTGGAAGCATTCTTGAATGATAGAGACTAGCAGTAAACCAACTTTCTGTGTCATAATTAAGAGTGAACTATTTTACATATTCCTACTCAGTGATAATTCAAGGATGTCAAACTGTTACTTCCATTAATACTATTAGTTAGTATTTACTGAGTATTTACCATGTCTATGAACTGTCCTATTTCACATATTTACTTATTTAATGGTTACATCTGTCCTAGAAGAAGGATTTTAAATAACCCTCTTAAAAATGTCAGATGACATTCAATTCATTCAGTCACTGGGGAATCTGGGTGTTTTCAAATCACCTGACACCAGCCCTCAGTAATGTTTCCACGTGATAAGATACTGTTTTTATGATCACTAAAGTTTCTTAAACAAGAGCCTTTGATTTTATAGCTATATGTCATCCTGCCACATGCAGACTTCTTGGTTTCAACTAATTAAATGTTCTAATTACTTATTTGTGATCCTCAGACTTCAATTAGCTAGAATCTTAAATAGATTTGGTATGATTTTCAGGTAGGTGGATGGAATGAAGTTCAAGAAACACCTCTTTGTTTAAGTGGGTGGATGAAAACACGAGCATGCTTACCTTTTTCTTCCTATGCAAAGCTTTGCCAGGATTGGAGGATTATTTACATGTGTAATTTTTTTTTATATTCTTCATGGAAGATTTGCCTTCATAAGGATTATAGGTTTTAGAATACTGGAAACTGGATTAACTCTCCGTTCTCCTTCAATTCAGAAATTAATTAGTCTTCAGTTTCTCTCTGTATAGTTTACATTAATGTTTGACATGAGACAGATTTTTGCAAATGCCTTTTTGGCAAACTATATTTTCTTCAAGCCAGCATTTCACATTATGTTACCCCGTTATGTTATGTTACCTCCATTAATCAGGGGCAGCAGCATGTGTGTTATATGAAGTCACATATACATAGCTGTGGGGGCCTGGAAATAACTGTTAATGAACTTCAGTCTCTGACAGGGCACATAGTCTCAGACATCCTGCTTTGTCCCATTTTCCTACCAATTCCCCACTCCATCTCTAACCTCAACTGGACACTCAATTCTTCCCTGCCCAGCAAATGCTCTGGCTACAGCTACAAAGTCCAGACTATTCATTTCCTGAAGATTTGGATCTGTAGCAAAAAAAAAAAAAAATACAAAACTTGGAGGCAGGGCCACTGCATCTGAGTACAGCATTAGGTCCCCAAAGATCCAAAGCCTCCAGAGACCCTCTTCACATGCTAATATTCACACAAAGTGCCTTGGCCCCAGCTGGCCTTCACCTGCAGCCCTGACAGGCAGGAGCCTCCAGAATGAGATCCTGGTTTCCATAAAAATAGGAAGGACACAAATGGTAAATGACAGAGATCTAGCAGGAGCTATAAAATTATTTAAAGTCGGCTTCCTGGCAGTTAAAACTAATTGCTGGGAATACAAAGACTAGGCAGGAGCTCCTCTCTCTCTCTATTCTTTCTTTAATTCACTTGAGAGAGAGAGTGACTTGAATCCTGTGCTAATGCCCACACCTAAAATTAAGGGGTGCTGTGACCACCATTATTCAAGTATGTTTTAAGTACAGGAGGAAAGTGGCGTGTGGTAGTGTGTCATTTAGAATTGTCCTTAGCTGTTTCCTTGGTCTTATGGGGGGTACTCATGAAATGGAGGCTTATTTGTTAGGATTGCCTCTCTTCCATCTGATTTCCTGTTATTGCAGGGCATACTTTGCACTGGTTCATTCTACTTTTGTGAAACAAATTTGTAAATGAAAAGCTACTCAATTCACCAACATATTCCAGGATTCAGTAAACTGAATATAAGCCAAGAGGACTACTTTCTCTGGTGCTCTTTTTTTTTTTTTTTTTTTTTGTAACTAGTTTAGAGATAAGCTGTGCAATCCCTTTTCTGATAAGTCCTTCTTTCCATGTGGTTTAGTATATAGGGCATCAGTGAGAGCAGAGTGTTAGACTCAGCTCCTATCACCAGATCCCAGAATTCTGCTCCTTCCTGTCCACGTATACCTAATTCATGACATCCTTTTCTTTTAAGACTGCTGTGATTTAAAGCAGCAGTTTCTTTGCTTTTTATATTAAGTGATTCACTTAATATAAGAAATTCACTCCCCAATTCAGATGCCTTTTTAGTTCATTTGCTTTAAAATACATACATGGGCGGTATAAATTCAGTAGCATCTTAAAGTGAACTAATATTTAGTTAACTGCAATTGCATCTTATTTATGAGAATGGCTGTATGTCTGTGTAGAGGACATTAATCAAATGTCTAGACAGTGTTTAGTAATCTGCCTATGGGCTCCGGGATGCCTCTCAAAATCTTTATGTCCTCCCCAGGAGTCCGTCAATTGTCTCTGGGTTAAGGAACAAGAGTCTAGAGGGAGAAAACTGAAGGTAAAAAGCCAGCAGACTGGGGTTTTGTCTGCATTAAGTCACTGTGCCCTCTTGGCACCTCGGTCAACCTCTCCACATTGGTTTCCTTTCTGTAAAATAAAGGCGATTTATACCTGCCATCTTTATCTCACAGGCTATAGGGAAAATGATACCCAGTCATGATCACTAAAAATATACTTTGGAAAGTACAAAACCCACTATCCAGGATGCTCTTATTTACTAAATAAGGTGATGTTTTGTACTTTGACAGAGGATGAGGAACTATATACCTTGTCAGATTGAACTAGGCGAGGAAAGCTTTGGTATCATTAAAAATAAATAAAACACAATGTTAAAGTCAGGAATTGGATAAATGCTCCTTAAAGTAGCAATATTATTATTTTTTTCTAAAATTCATCCTATTTCACAAAAAGATAATTCAATGAAGAGGGGCCAACATTATTTTTATAATTTGCCTATATTCAGAAAATGTTCATGGAGCTTCCTGTGATGAGGCACAGTGCTTGGTTCTCATCCCTGAGACACAAACACCTTCATGTTAAGCCTGCCTGTGTGATGGCGTATGGGTGCACAAGACATGCCCTTTATTCCCTTTCTCTCTCTCTTTCTGTTCCTTTCCACCTTCTTCCCACTTCTCCCACTTCTGCTTCACTGAACCATTTGACACTTACACGAATACTTTTGAAATTCTAAGCATCAAACTTGGCCTGCCTACTTTTTAGAGTCAAAATTTTAGAAGTTTTGAAATAATGATGCTTTTCTTATTATAGGTTAGGCTTGAGCTGTTCATGCTTTGAAGTTATATATCATTATTAGGGAAGAATATGTGACTTTATTATGAAAATGAAATTCTCCCTTTATTAATTTTAATTTTAGTAGATAGGATAGATAACTAATGAATAAAATGGAAAATCTATGTCTTCTATCAGATTTAGCTTAAATGACTCTTCTTTATTATTATTATTTAAAATAATTTTGGCTTGAATTAATAACTATCTTAGACCAAAAGTTACATGTCTATGTTTTCTTTTTGCTCTTTATTTTTGTTATAAGTCTTTACCGCTTTATCATTATTAGTGACACTTCAATTTGTGCAAAAGTGAGGGGTTACATGAAGTTGCAGGTAGATTTTCTTCTTCACTTATCCCTTATTGGTAAATTGAATGTAGTTTTGCCACTGAAATTCTGAAGCTGCTTTACCTTCTTTAAGATTCATCCTCAGATAACTTCCTGTCCTCCAGGTGCATGCAGTTCCACAGTGGGCAGACTGCAGAAGCAGGCATGCCACTGTGGCTCCCTGTAATGTAAGGTTCCCAGTCATGTGGGGAAGGGGCAGAAGAAAAGTTAGATAGGTAAGTAGGTGGTGAATTATGCTATAAATAAGTATCGAATTTCTGCTCCATATAGAAAATAATAGTCCTTAGGAGATGAAGACGGAGCATTGTGACTTGATTGTCCAAAAGATAAACCTTTTACAAAAAATATATGTTTAAGTTATAAAAAATTACTTTCACTTCAAAGAAGGTGAAGAAGGTGGAGTAGATGTCCTTTTCCCAATCCCTCATGTAATTACAACATAAAAACTCTGGGCCAGCAGGATACAGTGGTACACACCTGTAATCCCAGCAGCTTGGGAGACTGAGGCAAAGCGAGACTCTAAGCAACTCAGGGAGACCCTTTCTCTAAATAAAAATACAAAGTAGGCCTGGGGATGTGGTCAGTGGCTAAGTGCCCCTGAGTTTAATCCCTAGTAACCCCCCCCCCCCACAAAACCCCACAAATCTCAGGGCAATATCGTGGTATGAGGATATTAAGATTCCATATCATTTGCCTTGACCTATGGAACCTAAAATGATTCAAAAGACCTAATTGTGAGTTCCCCTGCTCCCCCTGGATGTGTCCTTCACTTTATGGGGAAAGTTCTGCCCCTGGCTTGTTCCCCTTCAGCCAGACCAGCTGTGCTCCACCCAGCTTTCAACCTAACGGGCCTCCCTCTCCTGCTGGCCTGCAGAATTATTCTGCCCATCACATCTTCCCCTGAGAACCAGGGTGCCCACACCCTGTGCCTACTATAAACACCACCTCCCACAGCCTCACTGTGTTCCGGAGTACAACTTCAGTGTGGCCCTGCATGCAGTGTCTTCCTCCCCTGGCCTCTGAGTGAGTGTGTATGACTAATGAACCCTTACTGGTCCTATCTGCCCACTGTCAGGCATAAGGTAGTTGCCCATCTGTTTAGGGTAGGGGATATTGTTTAGGGTAGGGAATCCAACAAAGTGGATGGAAGGAGAAACACACACACACACACACACACTGAAAGAAGGAGAGAAGAAAGAGGATCACCTAGGAAACTTGTAAGCCTTCTCTAAAAAATAAAAAAAAAAAAAAAACACCAAGAAAGGACAGCATAGTAAAAACATAAATAAATAAAATAAAATAAATAAACACTAAAAGAGCCAAACTGACACACAGCCTGGAGTCGGGTGAGAGCCTAGATTTCTACTCTTTCTGGGTGCCCATGAGGGACACTTGCCTGCCACGGAGCTGTCAAAAAAGGCCAAGCAGGGAGATGTCCAGGTGTCACTGGATGACAGGCTCCACTCCCCTTGCAGTGCTAGGGGGGACCATGTGGTGACCAGACCCTCCTCTTCCAGCCAAGGAGGCACAGTGCAGGGGGCCTCAGAGGGGAGCACTGACTTCTCACCTCTGCCGTTAATGAAGAAGTCCCATCGTTTCCCTGCAGTGGTGATGTCAGAGTAAACCAGCTGAAAAATAAGAACCCGAGTCTTATCATATAATATCCCCCAAATTCAGATTTCAATTCAAAATCATAAAAGAATTGGGAAAATCTCAACTTGAATGAAAACGTGATCAGTAGATATCCTTGCCAAGATGACAAGAAGTTGACAGTTACATTAAATCAGTCTTAATGAAAAGTTTCATCAAGAAATTATAAACATGGTTGAAGCTTGAAATAAATGAAAAAAATAGAAATGCTTAGGAAAAAAAACAGAAAATATAAAGGAAAAGCAAATAGAAATTTTAGAGCTAAAAAAATAAAAACTGCCAAAATGAATCAATAAATGAAATGAACAACAGAAGAGAGGAGGAAGAAGATCTTTAATTTAAAATTATGGTGACTACTAATTTGAACAAAGAGAAAATATACTGAAAATATAATGAGTAATGCTGGGCAAATAGTGCATACCTGTAATCCCAGCAACTCTGGAGGCTGAGGCAGGAGGATTGCAAGTTTGAGACCAGCCTTAGCAACTTAGTGAGACCCTGTCTTAAAAAAATAATAATAAATAATTAAAAAGGTCTGGTATGTAGCTCAGAGATAAAGTATACCAAGTTCAAGTCCCAGCCCCAAACATAACACAATAAAATAATACACAGAGACTTTGAGACAATAACAAAAAAAATTATTTTGTTTCATGAAAATCTCTGAAGGAGAGGAGAAAGGCATCATGATTTAAAATTTATGTAAAGAAATAATGACTGAAAACTCTAAATTTTTCTAAAGACAACCAAAAAATTAAAGAAGCTTGAGAAGCTTCAAATAGGTTCATTTCAGGGAAATCTCTAGCAAGATGGAGGAAAATCAAACTTCTGAAGACAAAGAAAAATAACCTTGAAAGCAGGGATAAACACCTTACCTAACAGGAAGGACAATGTCAAAGACAGAAGGCTCAGCAGAAACCACGGACTCCAGGAGGAAGGGACATAATGCTTTTGAAGATTTGAAGGAAAAGAATAATGAACCCAGAATTTTTTATCTTGCCAAAAAAAAAAAATGCTTCAGGAATCAAAATATTCTCAGCTGAAGGAAATTCAAGAGAATCTGTCACCAGCAGAACTACCTTGGTTAAAAAAAAAAAAATGATGCAAGAAGCAGTGTTAAGGTCTGAGGATCTAGCTTAATTGGTGGAGTGCTTGCCTCGTATGCACAAAGCCCTGGATTCAATCCCCAGCACCACAAAAAACAACAAACAAGAAAAACAATGTTAGAAAATCAAGAAAGAACAATGGAAAAGTCTAAAATATAGGCAAATCCAATAAGTTTTTCTTCTCATTTTGAGTTTACAAATTGTTTGAATGTTGAAGCAAAAAGTGCAACACTATCTGATATGATTCTAAATGTATATAGGGAAAATATTTAGGACAATTAGATTATAATTTCACTCCAAAATACTATGGATAAGTCAAAATGGAATTCTAACAAAAGTTTTATTTAGATAAACCACATAAAGGGACTATCAACCTGGGGAAGTCAGGAAAAATAAAATAGGTAAAAGTAAAAAAATCAGATAAAAAAGAAAAAAATTAAAATGAGAGACATAAATTCTAGCATTTTAATAATTATATTAAATCTAATAGTAGATCTCACCACACTTCATTACATCCAATTAAATGGAAAATGGAACAAGAAAGTTATATCTGAGGTATGTGTTATCAACAAGAAGCTCAGGCCAAATATAGTGAATTAGGGTAGAGAGTGAGAATGGGAAAAAAAGATATCAATCAAACAAACACTAATTGAAAGAACGCAAAAATAAGCATTATCAATATAAGATAAAGGAGACTGCAGATCAAAGAAAACTACAAAGCAGGACTGTATGTAATAATAAAAAGGCCAATCAACCAAGGAAGAGAACCATCCTAATTGTGACACTCCAAATAGCATAAGTAAAACCTACCTTGAGTTGTCTTGGATCAGCTTCTAAAAGTTGTGCATCTGTACTTCTTTAGGGTTGAAGCCAACTTTCTCTTTCTCATGTATGGCAATGCTTCACTGACACACATCATGTTGGAGAGGAAGCCCACAGAGCTCTCAGAGGCTGGGCAAACTCACACCTGGAATGGGTCTCACTGGGAAGTAATGAAGTTCACTCCAAACTCAAAGGAATAGAACTCAAAGCCATTCATCCTATCGGTAAATAATGTTTGAATTTAAAAGGAACCTCCTGCTTTTGCTCATTAGGCACACACTAGAGGTTCTGGAAGCCTTTGATTTATTGCCTCACATTTTCAGCTTTTCTTTTTCTTTAAGTATATAGCAAGTTCAAATTCCAAATTGATATGCGTGGTGGTGTACTGCATCTGAGGAGAGAGGCAAAAAGAAAAAAAAAAAGTCATGAAACCCAACTATTTAGTCTTTCATTGAATGACAGTCACACTTATGGTCTAGAGATAATGAAGTACAAGGGTTCCTATCTTCTTACTCCTCCAAAGTTTATCACCAAGTGTTTCAAAGTCACTCACACAGATAAAACCAGAAACATTTGGCACAGTTAGCATCTGTGATGTCATTTCATACCTCTGTGGATTTGTTTATGCTGTTTCTTTGGCCTAGAGTAGTATTATCCCTTTATTACCTGGCTAAGTCATATTTATCCTTTTCTCAATTAAATAATCCTAAATGAATCTTTCTCCTCTTCTTCCAATAGCAGTTCCTTGACTCCTAAGAGAAAGAAGATGATTTCTCATTCTTTTGCTAGTCCAGTGTACATATATCAGTGTATTTTACTGTATTTTTATGGAAAATATCTACTCTAGACTAAGCAACTTGAAGACGAGAGCTGTGGCTTATCTATCCCCCACCCCGCCAAGTAACTCGGTGTGCTCAGTAAATGGCACCAGTATCTGGCAATGGTGAAACGTATGTGCACAATAGTTTTCAGAAAGGTGGGAGCAAATCATTCCAGAGAAGTAAATAAATAAGTTGAAGAGAATGTGGTTTGAATTCAATGGATAGCAACAGACATGGTTCACTGGATGCTTTTCTAAAACTGAATATTTCTAACAAGGAGAATGACTTTCACACTTTCATTATAACTACGAGAGATTATATATACCATGAGGACAGGGATCCTGTTGCCGCTGCTCCCAGAATAGGTCCTCGCTGTATCTAGAATGAATGATTATTCCAAATAAACACCTGGGAAACACCACTGAACGGTGACTCCCAGTGTGTACAAAGACCACTCTCTTCACACTCCTTACATCCTTCTCTCTGAGTGTTCTCTGAGGGTCAGGCACTCAGCTAAATGCTTCCTATAAAGTCATAGAATTCTCAAATAATTCTGTGAGATCGGTACTGTTCTGAAGTGGGTGAATCCAAGCCCTGCAGAGATGATTAAGTTAGCCCAAAGTCAGAGTGCTTGGGATGGACAGAGTCAGGCATCAAACTCCTCTGACTTGCTCTGGAGTCTGCCCTGATAATTGCTCCATTATTTTATCTAGGTCTAGTGGTAAAAGGAAACTGAGGTCTAGGTAGCATCTCTACTTCACAGATGAGAAAACCAAGTTATGGAGATGGTTATCAAGTTTGTTTAAGATCATCTGCTTGGAAATGGTGGACCCACAAAGTGTTTTAGTCCACAGGTGGGGACAGTGAAACAGGGCTTTGGCGTCAAGTATTTTTTAAGATGGATACATTTGGAATATTTAACTTAGAATGGACTATCAGCTGATGGAGCTGGATTTCAAGACTCCTAGTTGTAAGTGAAGGTGAATGAATGTATGTGTGTATGTCTGCATGTGGATGTGCATGAGTGTGCTTATGAGTGTGTTAATGCACATGTGATCTACTGGAGAGAGTGATAAGTGTGCATGTGGGCAGGTGTGTAATCTTCTTTTTTGTTGACTAGCATCTCTCGATGCTAATGTAACACAGAGCCTCTTAGTGGAGGAATCCTGATACAGTTAGGAGTTGGGACTTGTGCGTGGGTGCTGGACCAGCCCTGTGGGAGTTTAAGCCACTGACTAGAACAGAGCAGAGCAGTGGAGGATGCCTTCTGCCAGTTAACTGTGACACTGGTAGGCTCACTGGACGGCTGGCAAAGAAGGCCAAATTTCAGACCTTTCATAGTCTTGACAAAGGGTAGCAACCATTCATTTAGCCATTTATGTTTTTAAAAAGTAAAATCATGGGCATAACATTGTAGGTTGTGTTACTAAGGCTGCAGAAGGATCTGCAAAGGCCATTTCTCAGTGTCTTGATTTAATGTGATACTAAGGGTTCAGAGAGGGATGGTCAAAATGGCAGGGCAAATGATCTGTCCTGCAGTGAAAGATTCAAGTGCAGAGGAGATAATATAATTAAGCCATTTGCTTTCTTCAACAAACAAACAAAACCCCCAAGCCCAGCCATTCGTTCTAGTTTTTTTTTTCATTTGATGACAACAATAAATTATTTAATGGAATATCACTTGAGAATTAGAGAATGGTTCAAAGAAAAAGTGACTATTAATCTTACTATCTTGACATCACTACTCCTAATCTTATAAAATATCTTCGCCATCTTTGTAGATGTGTGTGTGTGTGTATGTGTGTCTGTGAGAGAGAGAGAGAGAGAGAGAGAGAGAAAGAAAATTGGAGAAATGAAATCACATTCAACATATTCATCCTTTGTATCCCACTTTGTTTATTTGTTAAAAGTATTTTCTTAAAGATAATATTTTACATTTTTATCACATAGACACATCTATTTAACTAGTTTCCTATTACTGAAAACTTTCAACTACATTCTTTTCTCTACCTTAATGCTGATTTTCTTTAAACATTTAAAATAATATTTTAAATTGACATAATACATGCAATGGGGTACAATTCGAAATATATAAACGTACACATACATACATATGTGTACACATAATATGGATGATTAATTAAAGCCCAATAACTTATTCGTCACCTTATTTTTTTTTTGTGGTAAGACATTTAAAAATTTCTCCCATAATGGTTTTGAAACCTACAACATATAATTATTAAGTACAGTCCCCCTGCTGTATAATAGACATCAAAAATATATTTCTTGTCCAGCTGGAACTTTGAACCTCTGCCCAACATCTCTCCATTCCCTCTGCTCCTCCTCCCCATCCTCTGGTAACCATCGTCTGTTCCCTACTTTTATTTATATGTGTCTTTGCCCCCTCCCTATTTTAATTATTTTCTGAAATAGATTACTACAATGAGACTAATGAGTTTAAAGATATCCATATTGAATTTTTTTAGATGTACACTTTTTAAATGCCTTTACAAAGAGTCTACGAATTTGTACCTCCAATACTTTATTTCCCTTAAATGCCATTATTGTATTTTTTTTAACGAATGAAAATTATAAAAGCATTTTAATTTGTATGTAAGAAATATGGTTAGCTCCAACCTAGATACCCTTCAGTAGATAAATGAATAGGGAAACTGTGGTATATATACACAATGGGACATTACTCACATTAAAAGAGAATAAAATCATGGCATTTGCAGATAAATAGATGGAGTTGGAGAATATGATTCTAAGTGAAGCAAGCCAATCCCAAAAAACCAAAGGCCAAATGTTTTTTTCTGATATGAGGATGCTGACTCATAATGGCAATGAGGGGGGTAGCATGGGAGTAATAGAGGGACTTTAGATAGGGCAAAGGGGAGGGAGGGGAAGGGAGGGGGCAAGGGAGTAGGAAAGATGGTGGAATGAGTTAGACATTATTACCCTAAGTACATATATAAGACATGAATGGTATGAAAATAATTTGTGTACAATCAGTGACTTGAAAAATTGTGCTCTATATGTATAATATAAAATGAATTGCATTCTGCTATCATATATAGCAAATTAGAATACATAAAAAAAGAAAAGAAATATATGGTTTAGATATTTGTACAAGTCTTAGATCAGACATACCTACATTGAAACTTAGCTCCATTATTGATAACTGTGTAACCTTAGAAAATTAATCAGTGTCTCTGAGAGGTATCTCTAAAGTAGGATTAGTGAATGGTATGTACATTGTAGCAGGATTGGGGAAACATTCAGATAATATGCATAAAATATAAGCACAATGTAATGGCTCAGTAGGTGTTTGCTTCTATCATTCCAAGCATCATCTTTAATTACCAGTGTGGTTGAACATTTGACTATGTCAATTGAAAAAACATGTAGTCTGATTTAGCTTTCTTTTTCTTACTAAATTCTAAAAGTGTACCAAATATAAAAGATAATCTTTATGACACATATATTTCAAGTATTTTTACCTCGTGTCTCCTCCGCTATTTAATGTTGTTTACACTATTCTGCTTTTAGATAAAGGTAGCACTCCAGTTTTGTTCCCATTTTTAGCTGTCTGTGCTTGCTTTTGCCAACATCTGAGCAATAGTCATGTGTCACCTCTGGACAAATGTTTTAAGGGCCAACATAGAATATCCTCTTCTGTCTTGATGGTGGCCCATGTGTACAGGTGGAAATTTTTATCAGCCTGGGTCCCTAAGTGACTCAAATTACTAGCACTTCCTTCTTG
Source organism: Urocitellus parryii (assembly GCF_045843805.1). NCBI lineage: Eukaryota > Metazoa > Chordata > Mammalia > Rodentia > Sciuridae > Urocitellus > Urocitellus parryii. The sequence continues at coordinate 22,236,932 of NC_135543.1, read as the reverse complement.
CAATAGATACAAACAAAATAAACCTCTGTCGTGTGGGACCTCTAAACTTTGGGTGTTGTTTCTTACTGCAGCATAATCTAGTCCATTACCACTGATGCAAGGATTTTTTTTTTTTTTGGTTTATTTCTCTTTCCTAGTGTAGTCATCATGGTTAGCCAGTTTTTCCCCCCAAAAATTACTGCCTTTGAAGCCAGGTGTGAAGGTCCACTCCTGTAATCCCAGCAGCTGGGTGCAGGGGGTGCTGAGACAAGAGGATTACAAGTTGAAAACCAACCTCAGCAAAAACAAGATGCTAAGCAACTCAGTAAGACCCTGTCTCTAAATAAAATAGAAAATAGGGCTGGGGATGTGGCTTAGTGGTTGAGTGCCCATGAGTTCAATCCCTGGCACAAAAACAAAAAACAAACAAACAAAACACCTGTCTTTGATATAATACTGAGAAAATACACAAAGATTTTCTAACTATTAGAGTGCTTCAAAATGGGCTGAATAGCCATTGAGAAAATGAGTTACCTGCACAGGAATGTTTTTAAAGCAGAAGTTACGACTATATGTCAGAAAAGCTGTGTGGTTATTACGTATTATAGGAGTCATCAGTGTAGTTGACCTTTAAGTTTCCTTCCAGCTGTTTGGATATTAAGTGTGATGCATAGTTAGTTACTACTCTCAAGGGTCTTGCTATGTACCCTGGTGTTTGCAAAGACAGGTAGAATCTGGGCAAAGAGGAGTCGTCTTTTGTCAAATAATCCAGGATAAATATGCTGATAAAAATTCCCAGTTTGTGGGATAGACGTAAATTTCTATGACTGCATATTAAAGCTCTATCCTCCTAACTTCTTGTCAACCATTCAGCTTGGCCAAAACATTAAAGAAACACTCTTCCCTCCTGCTCTGGCCAGAGTAGCACTTTGAGAAGTTGATATAAGAGTTGGAGCAGCTTCGTAGCCAATAAAATGTGACACCCCAGCAGTTTCATTTATTCTTCAAATGACATCAAGTACAGAGCCAGCTTTCTTACAAACTCCTAGAAGGTATTTACCCCCGGGTGACTGCCAGCCTCCTCCTAAGTTTCCTCATGGTTCTTGACATGGGGGTGAGGGTGAGATGTAATATGTTCAAAAGTAAACAAAGAAAATTTGAAGAATTATGTAGATATACTCTTTCAAAGAATGTATTTAGGTTTTTTTGGAGAAAAACACCAAAAGGTGATCTATTAAGGGTATTGTAATCTGATTAAATTTTTGTTGAAAAAGTTTCTGCTTTTGCTCATCTTTTTTTATTTTTAAATGATATTTTTCTTCTTTATCATAGTAACTTTTTATTGCCATCTCTATCAGCCTTTTCACGTTTGTGTGTGTGTGTGTGTGTGTGTAGGGAGGGGGTCTGCTGCACAGAGATGTGTTTTAGAAAGCAGGAGAGAATGCTGGCTGAGCCAATGCTACCACTGATATCACAGATACCTGAGTGCAGAGCTCTGTCTATAAAATAGCCTTCTAACTTCGATTGTTGAACAGAGATGATGAGCTGCTAGTTGTATGTACCAGCTTCAAAATCCTAGGAGGAAACATTTAGTATAATATAACATTTTCTTCAACATCCAGCTTTTTTCCCATTCTGAATGCAGTTTTGAAATTTCAGTATGCATGACTTCACTTACCTACCTGCATTATCATTATGCCTCTCCATTGGGTCTAGCATCCTCCTAGGCAGAGTCCCTAGCACTCCATTTCTGTTGATGTTGAGGGATGTAATCCCTCTCTGATGAAAGGAGCTAATGATATAACTGCTCTATAAATTCCTTTCAACTCCATCCTAGTTTTCAGATTTAGCTGATGTCACCATTTCTGGACCAAGTAAATCAAGTTGGTTGGTTTTTCCTATTATCTCTAAAATTTGGCTTTCTGGGGGTTTGTCTCAAATATATATATATATATATATATATATATATATATATATATATCTTTACTATAGTTTTAGCAGTGTCTTGTGAGAAAGAAAAATTTGATGATATGGTTTCAAATAGCCTATTTCTCATAGATATTCCAACTATAGTGATATATGATTATATAAATTTTAAGTTTGACACTCTTGTGCTTGTTTCTCTATTTGCCGTAGAAAATAGGTTTACTTGTCATCTCTGTGTTATAGGAAATCAAACTTGTAATATTTAATCAGGTGACAGTAACTTCATTACTTAATAAATCAACAACTGTGAAAACTGATCAGATTCTCTCAACTAAAGAAATAACACCTGTTTTACTACTTTGAAGTACAGTGAGAGTTTCTCTAAATGTTAACTTTAACAGTAACATTTTAAAGCCCTACAAGAAATCTTGACTTTGTCCTTGGTGTAATGATTGATTGTTTTTTCTACCTCCAAGACTGGTTAGTTTGCTCTTCTCTGGAAAATGAAAATTAAGGAGAATATTGAATTTTTGTCCTTGATAAGGTGGTATTCTGATTTAGGAGACAAAAATTGTGGAATATGCATATAATTAGATTAAATTGGGTAGTGCAACAAATATTAATAATAATTTTTTTTGTCTGTAATATTCATAGAACCAAGATTATATATCCATTCACTCATTAATTTTCTATGTCTGTTTCCATTGTTCTTTTGCTTATTTCTTTTGGATTATAAATCCCTCAAAAATAAGGCTATCATTTTTATGACTTTCTAAAACTCATCCTCTGTATGTCCTAGCCCAGTGTTAAGAATGGTGTTAATTCCTATACATTTAACAAGGTTATGTCTAAATTTTCATCACCTGGAATCTACACAGAGATCATGTGAAATATTTAATTATTCAAAGAGATAAATTACACTTGAGAGAAATAGACAAAAAAAAGAAAATGACTTTCATTTTAATATTTTCTTATAAAACCCAAATATTGGGTTTCCTTTTGTTTCCAGGGAACCAGCTCATTCCTTGACAATCTCCTTCATACACATACTCATTGTCCCAGCCTGTAAGAAATTCACACTCAGGATGGAGTCTTGAAGTATTTGGTGTCACACATAAAGGTCTTAATTTGCTTGTCATGGGCTCTCCTTAAAATGGGAAATTATTTAAGAGATTTTCATGCTAAAGAAAATCAACTTTATTTAATAAACTCTAACTTTTTAAAAAATATTTTTAGTTAAAGATGGACATAATACCCTTATTTTGTTTATTTAGTTTTATGTGGTGCTGGGGATTGAACCCCGGGGCTCCCACATGCTTGGCAAGTGCTCTACCACTGAACCACATCCCCAGCCCTGAACTCTCACTCATTATAAAAGATTTGTTGTAGGCTCTGGGAGAATATAAAAAAATGAGTCTATACCATTATAGACTAAAGCTCACTTGAGAAATAATATACTCACAAAAATGATATAACTAACAATCCAAATGCCAAGTAAGGATGCTACATGAATTTAAGTAAAGAGAAACATTAGAGAGGGTAGAGCTCTGTGGTAGATTATGTGTTTAATTTGTATGAAGCCCTGGGCTTAATCCCCAGACAGAACCAAAAATCAAAAATTGGAATTAAAAAAGAGAAATAATGATACTGCTACTAATAAAATAAATATACTTGTATTGTTCTTATACTTGAGCATACATAATATATACGTAATATATATTACATATATTAATAGTAAATGCATGAGTACTGATTAAATTCATTTATTAGATGAGAAGGTATATACCTGGAAAGGCTGAGTAACTTGTAGATGCTAATGTCACACAGCTATTTACAAAGCTTGGGCTTGGTCCCAGATTAGCAATCATAGAGCATTATGGAGGAGCATTAGCAACCATAGAGCATTATGGAGGGGCGTTCATGGAGCAATGTGAATAGGGACATAAAAGATATTAATCACCAGAGAGAGAAATAAAATTAGAGTTCAAGTTCATGTTAGTCAAAATCTTAGAGAGATAAGAAATTATTCAGTCTTGTAGAAACTGATATGTTATATAAGATGAGCATACAAGGAAGTACAAGAAGAACATAGGATTTCATTCCAAACTGAAGACTTTTGCAAAGTAAAAGGGGCTGCTAACTGAACGTAAGATTTGGATAATACACAGACCTATGGACCTCCTAATTATGTCCCTCAATTAGCAGAGGGACCTTGTGTATTTGAATTGGTTCTTAGCAATGGGGATGGTGTGATCGGATCTGGGTATTTCACATCAGAATGTGTAAAATGTTTAAAATGTGAAAGATAAAAATAAACTTAGCCCTATTCTCAAGGTTTGGCTTGACATCAGCACTCTCATGTAATTATCTCTGACAATTTGACCAGGACTTTGTATTTTTGCCTTCTTAGAGATGTTTTTCTTCCTCATTCTTGTATTAATGAACTTCTATGGACACAAACTCTGACCTGCTTCAACTTATGTAGTCCATTTGATCATTTGGAGTAGTATGTCAACAACTGCGGAGCCTGACCTCTGAGCTGTTTGACTTATGGTACTTGTCAAGACGCCTGCAGAGCCAAAGTTCTATCTTGTATAATCCTAGTTATTCTTACTAGCTCTGGCTCTTTACCTCCTTTTGAAGTGGTGATTTTTTTTCAATATAGTTGAGTCATGGGACAAAAGTTGGAAAGGATCCTGCTTTAGGAATATTTTTCTATAGCTTGTGCATTCGGTCTGAGAAAGAGTTATTAATGGATTCAAGCAGAAAAATGACAAGATGAAAGTAAAATAGATGTGGCAGTATATGTGAGATAGATCACCATGGGAGACTGAAAACAACAAAACCAGCCAGGAAGACACATAATTATCTATAAATAAAGTAATAGATGTTCGTTCTAAGGTGACAGCAATGAGAATCCAAAGGAAAAAGAGGCAGAAGGAATATTGAAAAAGAAGAATCTTCAGAACACGGTGTGTTTCTCCAAAATATGGAATGTGGCACACATTTCTTTGAGTTCAGTGAATAAGTGAACACTCCGGTTGATTTGTTTGGTGTTAGATTGGAGAGGAAGAAAATGTGGCTGTTGGTTCTTTGTCCTCAAACGGAGCACATATGGAAATGTTCTTTTTATGTTTGTCAATGTATTTTCACAAGAATTATCTTCTCCAGGGCAATGGGGGCATTCAGCTTTTTCATATTCAAGATTTGTATCACTGAATAGGACTGGCTGTCATAAGCAGGTGCTTTAAGTTATAGCTTGGTTAGTTTAGCTAAGATAGAAACACGAGTCTGGGAATTTTCTTCTCTGTGTGGTTCTAGGCTAGGAGTGGGCACAGGAGAAACCGGTGTTGCATTTGGAAGGCAAAAGTGAAGCAACAGACATTTTTTTTATTCTTTGTAGACTAGAGCATGAGCTGTAATAGTTCATACATTTTGATGATCTGCTGGCTCCACATGTTCAACGTGTTAGTATACGGCGGTGCTTCATATGGAATCAGATGCCCATAGAAACTAGACTTTGCATGGTCAAGAATATGGCACAGAATAAAGTGGGGTCAGTTGACTGCTTATAAATATGATAGAACACTTGTGGAAAGGAAAGTATGAGCCAAGGACTTTCAATTCCAAGCTCAATGTCAGAAAGAAAACAGGAGTCTCTAAAATTGCTGTAAAGGGAAATCCTTATCATTTACAGCCTCATGGTTGAGATGTCTGTGAATGAAGTCCAATCTCTAAAGCTCCATGTGGGTAAACTCATTAGAACACAAAATGAATTCCCAATTATATAGAGTTTCTAATGTTAAAATTAGGGCATTTGTTTAGAAGGAGTAGTATCATGAGCACCAAGTTCATACATAGAGATTTCAATGAAGCCGAGGGTATCCACCCCTCCTAAATTTTACGGAGTCTCTTTGACCAGCAGAAGAGTCCTTTCTGTTTCTGTCTTTGGAGGATCCTTCTCCTGCCTAAAGAACTTGAAATGATTTCCCCTCAGGTGTAGTCCTTGCATGGACAGATGTTCCTCCTTAAATCCTGTGTGTAAAACTATTGCTTGTAGGCCAAGGATCTACTGTAATTCCTGGCAACGTCTGAGAGGTTAAGGTACAAAATGTGACTTTTGAGGAGGCACAACATACAGCAGAAGAATTGTGAGAGATTGCATTTTTAAGTGCATTAAGAGAGGGTGGAAGAACAAAATGTTCAGTCCGCATGAATTTGTTGATTTGACTTCCTAATTAATAATTCTGAATTCAAACCTAGTGCCCTAACTAAAAGTCTCTCTCAAAGTTTAGTGGTTGACTGAAACCGATGACACAAACTCTCCTGCACTAAATGTAGTTGAAAAGCCAAAAACATCTTTATTGTATTCTAAAAGAAGATATCCAGAAGTTTAGGGAGATTATAATGCTACAATACACTTTCTATATAAGAGATGATTAATATCCCCTAAGGGCTTCCAGAAGACAATCTCTTCACTAAGAGTGTAATAGAAACATTTGTAGAAAGAGTCTATTTGGGGAGTTCTTTGATAATGTTATGGTTAAGACATGAGATGTCCCTGAAAAGCTCTTGTGTGAGACAATGCAAGAATTTTCAGAGGTAAATAAAATGAGTATAAGAACATTAATCAGTGGATTAATCCCCTGATATGGATTAACTGGGCAGTAGGGTGTGGCTGGAGGAAGTAGTTCAGTGGGGCTGTGCCTTTGGGGTTTATAATTACTACTTGGTGAGTGGAGCTTTCTCTCTGCTTCCTAGTTATCTGTCCTGAGCTGTTTTTTCCTATCATATCCTTCTGCCATGATATCTTGCTTTACCTTTGGCCTAGAGGTTACAGTCAACAAACCATGGACTGAACCTATGAAACTATGAGTCAAAACTTTGCCTCTTCAAAGTTGTTCTTATCAGGTTTTTTTGGTCACAGTCATGCAAAGCTGGCTAAAACAGATAGCTTGTCTCTGTAAGCCAAGAATGGTCCTAAGAATTGCTGCCATCAAACTATCTCTCTCAATTCAAAAGGGATGATAGGTTTTGAGTAGTAGGGGTAAAATAGCAAGATTTAATTACTGAAGATAAGGTAAATTCAATAAGGGTAACAGTGAGCAGAGCCAAGAAGTAGCCAGAATTGTCTGCCCAGAGGTCACTGGCATTGACTATTTGGTCACAGTGTCCCAAGGACTTAACTAGATAAGCACCCTGTTAAAGTTACAGGTACAAATGAAAACCCCTGAGTCTTAGGACTCAATTGTAAGTTGAATCTTCTCAATTGTGAATCCCAGACTTTCAACAAGTTTACAGACTGAAGCCAGTTTGCAGATTTAGAACCTATTGATTGAGATAAGGTTTTCTTGAGGAAGCATCTTGCTGATAATCAAAATTAATCTGTAAATACTACTAATCTTCCTTAAAGGAACTTGTGGATATTTATCCAGTGGACTTTACATTGGTCACAAGAAAATAATCAGCCTTTGGTGGAAAGCTACACACTTGTTTAGAACTGATATTAGTTCTTAGAGACCCAACGTTTCACTGTAGTCTACCAGTCAGAGAATGAAATTATGGAGATCAGAAAGTCAGTGGAGGTTTGGCTTGGGTCCCTTTCACAGTAGGACTAGTTTTTAACCCCAAACCATCTGCATTTGTTTCCCTATTTCTGAAATGCAATGGTTGAAATTGGCAGAATCTATCCACTGGCTCCCTGACTCATGAAACAAAGAGTAGGTGATTGTGGTAGTATTATGGGAAGGCATCTATAAATATTTTTCCAAATTACTATCCCCTGGTTATCCAGTATAATATAGGCACCACAGTGGATGAAAGTTTCCGATATAATAACCATCCCAAATCAACTAAACATATGATACAGAGATTGTCTGGATGGGCCTCATCTAAATCACGTGGTCCCTTTCAAAGATAATAGTTTTCTCCAGATGATAGCAGACTGCAAAGAGAGATTGGACCTGTCATTGCTGACTTGAAGATGGAGGAGGACACATGAAGATAAGTGCAGTCTGATTCTAACTGCTGAGAACAGCACCTGGCTTGTAGTCGACAAGGTAATGGGGACTTCAACCCTACAACTGTGAGGATCTGAGTTTTGCCAGGAACAGAAATGGTCTTGGAAGGGGATCCTGAATTTGGAATGAGAAGGCATTTGGCCAACATTGATTTCTGCCTGAGCAAAGTACCCAGCCATGCTGTGCCTAGTGTCTGACCTAAAGAATTGTGAGCTAATAGATAGGTATTGTTTTCAGCCACTAAGCTGTGGTAATTTGTTAAGCAGTAATGGAAAACTCATACTGTCATGAAAGGCCAAGTAGAGGCCATTATATCTTCCTCTTCTACCAAAATAGTGAAATAATAATGAGGAGGAGGACTATGGTAGTAATAGTAATTGTATTGATGCTGTCTATATTCCTAAGGAGACTGCAGAATTTATTGCCACCATCAAAGAATTCAAAGTCTTTAAGGTGGTGATTTCTGACACAACCTCAATCAGCTGTCCCTTTGGGCTTGTGAAGAGAACTGATGTCTCTTGAAGAATGATAATTGATTATTGTATTTGCGGGGGGGGGGGGTTCCAAGGATTGAAATCAGGGGTTCTCGATCACTTAGCCATATCCCCAGCCCTTTTACTCAGTTGCTTAGTGCCTTGCTTTTGCTGAGGCTGGCTTTGAACTTGTGATCCTCCTGCCTCAGCCTTCCAAGCTGCTGGGATTACATGCATTAATCTTACATGTCATACTACTGTAAATTTAATGATATTTCTAATTGTATATTTTGGTCTAGATGTGGTTTCACTGCTTATGGTATATCAACACATCCTTGCTATATGATATTTTTCTAAGAAGTGCTTTGTCTGTACTCATTTGTAAAGAAAGATCACCAGTAGCAATTTTATTTCATCTAGAAGGACCAGTAATATGTTTTTACTGCTTTTCTACAGGGCCACATCAATTCTTTAATTCTACATCACTAGATAGTCCACAGGGACCTTCCTCAGCTTTCCAGACAACAGAATTTCATGTTCTTCCTAAACATTCACTATTGTCAGTCAGACTTTGTCTTGATAACAAATAATTGAGATACTCAACTTACAATGAGAAGAGATTTATTTTGGGTCACTGTTGTGGAGGTTTCAGTCCAAGGTTGGTTGGCCCCATTGCTCTGAGGCCTATGGAAACGCAGCACATCAGAGTGGGAGTGCAGGATGGAACAAAGTCACTCACCCGATGGCCAGAGCGTGAGCGGGAGGAAGAAGAAGCGACTAGGGTCCTGCTATACCCTTAAGGGCATGCTCCAATTCTCTGAATACCTCTACTAGGCCCCACCTCCTGAAGGCTTAACAGCTCCCCTAGAGTGCCATGGACTGGAGACCAAGCCTTTTAGCTCATTCCAGATCCAACCATAGCAATCATGTTACAATAAGTGGATCCAATGAGTAGGGAGTGGCAACACCTTGTTTCCTGATTTACTTATTTAGAGAATCCCACAATTAGTCACTGCAACCTAATATTTATTTTCAGTTACTATTGTAACAAATTACCACAGATTTCGAATTTGTATTGTAGAAATACAAATATATCATCTGATCCTTTTGAAAGTCAGAAGTCCTATAATTTGCTGTCAGGATTGTTTTTTTTTTTTTCTGGAGGTTCTAGGGGAAAATCAGTTGGCCTCTTGCAGCTCCAAGAGATTGAATGAAGGAGTTGCCTGTTGCCTGGTGATCCCTCCCTCCATCTCCAAAGCCCACAGCACAGCTCCTTCACATCTCTCCCTGTGGTTGTCCACTTGGCCTCCATCTCAGTCTCCTCTGACTGGGACCCTTCTGTCTTCCTTTTGTCACAATTCTTGTGATTATATTAAGCCCTCCTAGATAATACAGTATAATCTTTATATTTAAGATATTTAATCCCATCTGCAAAGTTCTTTCTGACTTAGAAGGTCAGACATTTTCAGACTTCAGGGACTGGTGTAGAGGCATTTTTGCAGAGGCAGGGGCATTGTTTTACTAACATGTACCTCATTGAAATTTCTCAGGTTTCTTTGATCTGAGACAATTGGTGAGGTTTGGATACGAGGTGTTCCCTGAGAAATCACGTGTGAAGCAATGCAGTCATGTTCAGAGATGAACTGATTAGATTGAGAGCTGCAACCCAAACCATGGATTATTCCATCTGATGGAAAATAATTTACAAGGACTGCTCTTCTGGGTACCTATAGGCAAATAGGGTGTGACTACAAGGAGTAGGTCATTGGGGGCATAGCTTTGGGGTTTATATTTTGTCTCTCTCCCTCCCTTCTTTCCTCCCTCTCTCTCCCCTTCCTGGCTTCCATAAGCTGAGAAGAAGCTTTCCTCTGCCATGTTCTGCCTTATCTCAGTCCTGGAGCAATGGATCCATCCAACCATGGACTGAACCTCTGGAATCATGAACCAAAATAGACTTTTCTTCCTCTAAGTTATTCTTGTCAGGCATTTTGGTCACAGTCATGAAAAGCTGACAAACACAGCAGTCAAGACAGCCTTTCCAGAATTAAGAAGGTTGCTGCATCTGGCCTCTCCTACTACTAAGAAGTATGCATAACAATTTAATGAAACTCTTTGTATTTTGGAGCAAATATTCATCTCATTTGGGCATGCTATTACAATCATTTACTGAGAAATCTGATAAAGTGCCAATTTTGAATTGGGTCCAGACAACATGAAGAAAGCCCCATAATAGGTCTATCCTGCCGTATAAGCTGCTCTGTGTCTTAAGCAATATGATCTCACAAATCCAATGGTGCTTGAAGTGTTGGATCAGGATATCTTTGGAGGCTCCCATAGGCAAATCACATTGCAGACTTTCAGGATTTTGGAATACAACTGAACAAATCTCTGAAGATGATGATTATCATTTTGGAAACTGTTTCTGACTTGTTTCTTAGGCCTAGGAGATATTGAGCAGTTGGCTATGAACCACCACATTTCTATGTGACCTAATAAACCTATTGTTAAATTGTTATTATCTGCACCCCCCTGTACAAATCTGGCCATAGGCCAGTAGCACTTGATCATAACATGAAAGTGGAAAACACAATTTTGAATTTACTAAGATCCTGAAGGAATAGGTAAGTAGCCTAACTATTCAGGTCCCATATTTGGTGATATTTTTCTTCTTCTCAATATGTGCCTATGGACTTATTAAGATACAACCATGGTAACTGATTAAGGAAAAATGACAGTGGTGAAACAAAATTTTTTCAGTGAGATAACTTTAAATAGCCAACTTGAATTTTGCCTAGAAGGGACACAGACTGAGATGTGGATTTGCAATGATACATGAAAAGTAGCAAAAGATTTGATCAGATGGTCAGAGATATAGAAGAGAAACATTTGGAAATTGGAAACTAGGAAGTTTTTGTTTTACATCTTTCCAAATCAGCAGAGTTTGTGAAGATATTTATGTCTGGTTTAAGTGCTCACAAAAAGGCAATTTCAACAGAAGAGGACGTTAACTATTGGGTAGATAGGAGAATGTATCCTATGGATATTAGTAAGCCACTCTTCCTTCAACCTATGTCTTTACCCAATGAGCTCACGGACAAAGTGGCCAGTTTTGCGTGAACTCAGCAATGTGGACTTTCTTTTGTCAAAATGGATCTGGCAACAGCTTTTGCTGTGTGCTCAATCTGCCAACAGAAAAGACCAACACAAAGCTCAGGATTTTCCACATGGGTTAACCAGTCATCCAATGGTAGAGTGATCACATTATATAATTTTCATAACCAAAATCACCAATTTGTTCTTACTAGAAAACTGATTTATTCTGGATGTGGATTTTCATTCTTTGTCCTCAGTGCTTCTGCCCAAACCACTATCCACAGATTTTTGGAAATCCAGTTCATAACATGGTATTTCATGGAGGTGAAGGAATTCCTTTCACTGCATGTGGAGTCTAACCTTGAGCCTATGCTTGTGGATTCCATCCATCTTTCCATTTCTCCATTAGCCTGAAGTAGCTGGTGTGGTAGAATGGTTTTATGTACTCAGTGATGGTGCCAGCTGATGTAAATGTCCTATAGGGATGAGACAATATCCTCCACATATAATTTTTCATTGGTATGCTGTTGTTTCTCCAGTAGCCAAAATTCATAGCTCTGGGAAATATTGGGAAGCAATAGGAATAACTCCTCTATTTGAACTTTTAATCAAAAAGTTAAAAGTTTGCTTCCTGTCCCTACTATATGTCTAGTCTAGTGGTCACTAGAATTTCTTCAACCCAGAACTAGTCTCAAAAGGCATAACCTTGTAGAGACTTTTCTGACAAAACCCACACAAAGATTCTGCTTCTCCTATCAGATGCTGAGTGAAATATTTCACAAATGTTTATTGAATCAATGAATTAATAAGGTATAGCTGAAACACTCTCAATTTAACTTTAAAGATAATACTTGTTAAATTCTATTCAGGAAATGAAAAGACAAATTGTTCTGGGGGAAGGGAATAATGACAATCATCAGAGACCACAGTGGTTAATAGGATGAAGGGTCAAATAGTTCATAAGTGTGTGCATGAAATTGAAAATTCAGGGTGTTCAGATTCTCAGGGCTAATTCTTGGTCTAAATAAAGAACATCTTACCATTCTGTGTTGGGTTGTAAAGAATATGGAGCCATGATGAAGAAGATACGTCTGTCCAGAACTGGAGCCATTTGTGAAACAGTAATGGTGAAGTTTAACACTTCAAATGCATTTAAAATCAAAGATTCACACGAATACAGACAGCATCAACCATGTACTTTGAACTATTAGAAGGTGCTGGGAAACCAACTCATACCTTTAAAACTGATAACTAAGAGAAAATAAAATATTTTTTTCCTGGCTTAGGATGGCAATCATCAAGAATATAGGCAACAATAAATGTTGGCAAGGATATGGGGGAAAAGGTACACCATACATTTCTGGTGGTGTAACCCCTGTGGAAAGCAGTATGGAGATTCCTCAGAAAATTCAGAATGGAACCACCATTTCACTCAGCTATCCCATTCCTCAGTTTATACCCAAAGGACTTAAAATCAGCAAGCTACAGTGATGCAGCCACTTCAATGTTTATAGCAGCTCAATCACAATAGCTGAACTGTGAAACCAACATAGGTGTCCTTCAATAGATGAATGGATAGAGAAAATGTGGTGTATATATATTCAATGGAGTATTACTCAGCTTTAAAGAAGAATGAAATTATGGCATTTGCCTATAAATGGATGGAGTTGGAGAATATCATGCTAAGTGAAATAAGCCAATCCCAAAAAATCAAAGGACAATTTTTTTTTTAATATGTGGATACTAATTCACATTAAGGGTGAGAGCATTAGGGAAGAATAGAGTTTCCTTAGATTAGGTAGAGGGGAGTGAAGGGAGGGGATGTGGGGATAGGAAGGATAGTAGAATAAAACAGACATTGTTACTATATATATATATATATATATATATATATATATATATATATATCTGCAAGACCAATGTCACTCTACAACATGTACAATCAGAAAAATGAGAAATTATACCCCCTCTATGTATGATATATCAAAGTGCATAAATTCATTCTACTGTCTATATATAGACAGTATAATAACTAATATATAACTAACTAATATAATAACTGATTAAAACAATTTCTTTGGGGAAAAAAGAATAAATCTTTATGGCAGTTTTTTAGCTAATTAACGAAGAAGAAATGAGATATTTCAGTATTACCATTTCAACTCCTAATGAATAAGTAGAGATTTATCATAAATAGTTACTGACATGAGTCTATATCCTGATAAAATACATACCACCATCTATGAAGGATTTCAACTGATGGATGGTTCAATGGAAGTGTAGCAAATAATTTACCAATTATTTGCTATACTTCCATTGTGTAGCAAATAATTGGTAAATTCATAAAAGTATAAAATGAAAAATTTATAAAAGCAATTTATAATTATCAAATTTATAAAAAAACTAATCAATAGTAAAAATAGAGGATCATATACAACTACATAAGGAAACAATTCACTAAAATTAAAAATGGGGGAAATTCTACAATAAACAAATGACCCAGTGTATTCAATAAATAAAAGAAAACATGAAGATGGAGGGAAAACTTTTTAAAAATTACTAAAATTACCGATGGGTATATTTACAGTTGGTAATTTTTTAATGTTTGGGTACCTAAATTATACCTGCATAAGATTTATTTTTTAAAAAAATGGAGCTACAAAAACTGTATGAAGGATTAGATTGTATCTAATTAAATATTAACCAAAAATGGAGATATCAGTGTTTAAATTTCTGCTTTATATAAGACATTTAGTGATATTAAGGAATTGTTAATTTTACTGTGAATAACAGTTTTGTGGTCATGTTAAAATTTTTTAAAAGACTGGGTATGGTGGTGCATTCCTGTAATCCTAACGGCTAGCATGGCTAAGGCAGGGGGATTATGAGTTCAAAGCCAGCTTCAGCAATTTATCAAGCCTTTATAAAACTTAGTGAGACCCTGTCTCTAAATAAAACACAATAAAGGGCTGGGGTTGTGCTTCAGTGGTTAAGTGCTCCTGAGTTCAATTCTTGTTACCAAAAAAAAATTGTTTTAAAGACTCCTTATCTTTTAGAGCTATATACTGAAAAATGAAAATTAGAAGTTGGATTTTTAAAAATTTAAGTGATATAACTGTGTTCTACAGTTATAGAATATCATGAAAATAGGGTGAAAACTGGCATTTATCTGTAAGAGATTTCAGGAGGGAAGTTCTTTTGTATATACATATATTTTAAATTTTTTACATGGCAGCATAGTATATTTTAAAATATTATTCATATGTAAAATAAGTATAACTTATTCCAATTAGGATCCCATTATTGTGGCTGTACATAATGTGGAGTTACATTGGCTGTGTTTTCATATATGAGCATAGGAAAGATATATTCAATTGATTCTACTATATTTCCTATTCTCATCCCCTCTCGTTTCCCTTCATTCCCCTTTGTCTAATCCAGTGAACTTCGAATCTTCCTCTCCCTTATTGTGGGTTAGCATCTACATATCAGAGAGAACATTCACCCTTTGGTTTGGGGGATTGGATTATTTCACTTAGCATGATAATCTCCAGTTCTCTCCATTAGGCCTAGTAATATTCCATTGTGTAGATACACCATGTTTTCTTTATCCATTCATGTGTTGAAGGGCACGTAGTTTTGTTTCACAGCGTGGCTATTGTGAATTGAGCTGATATAAATATTGAAGTGGCTGTGTCACTGTAGCACGCTGATTTAAAAGTCCTTTGGGTATAAACCAAGAGTAAGAATAACAGGGTCAAGTGGTGATTCCATCCCAAGCTTTCTAAGAAACCTCCATACTGCTTTCCAAAATGGTTGCACCAATTTGCAGTTCCACCAGCAAGGTAGGAGTGTACCTATTTCCCCATGTCCTTGCCAACATTTATTGTTGCTTATAGTCTTCTGGGGCTTAAAATGAAGTTTGTGTGGGGCTCTTCAGATTTGCCTGCAGTTTCACTAGCACAATAATAGGTGAAAGGCAGTGCACCATGCTGGCTCCATTTTTATTTCCTGTGACCTCTGTCCCAAGCACTATTACCACCTGTTAAGTGGAAGCTCTGCTACAAGGTTGAAAAAGCATTTTTAAAATGATGCACACAAATCACCTTTGAGATATAGATGAAATTCACATTAGAGAGGTAATAAATCTATGATTTATTTCGAGTCACCTTATTTTCTTTCTGAAGAATTTTTGTAATTTGGATAATTGCTGGGCTGAGTCACCTCTTTTTCACTTTAAAAATTTGTCTTAAATAGAATACAAATTTTGTCAGGGGACATTTATTCCCTAGAATAAGTAGAAGCAGCTTAAAAATATATGCATGTGCATGCACATTTATTTTACATATATTTATATATGTGGATATGTAATTATGTATCTGTATGTGTATTTATATATAAACGTACTTGCTTGATGCATGATTGGAACTGCATAACTGTGGCTGAATTTATATGAAAGGAATAGGTAATTTTCTGATCATTAATAATGGTGGTAGCTATGCAGTCCAAGACAATGATATGGGTAATTGAATCTCATGCTTCAAAGCACAATGTGATTGCTGTAAGGAAATCAGGGGAAAATGTACTTGCCCCATGTTGAGCGTTATATATTTGAATACTTAGGCAGGTGGAGATGAAGAAAGATCACCTGTTCCTGAGGCATGAGGGATTTTGCTCAGTGGAACATCTCACTGGGTAACACACTGACATTGGTTCTATATTAAAATGCACCATAATTGCCTCGAATGGAAATGTTTATTGAGACTATGGTTAGGGTCATGTCAAGCCATGGTTAAGTTTGTGAGAGCTCTTGCCTGGCACCCTGAGAAGGTGGCCTGGAAGTTACAAAGAAAGGAAAGATAGGAAGAAAGGAGGACCCAGGGATGGAAGAAAGAAGACTGCCTTCTAAGTTTCAGGAGCAAAGAGAACTAAGAATTAGAGTCTGAGCCAAGCAGCGCAGGCACTGCCACGTAGCAATGAGACCAAATCTTCCAGATACTTCAAAGGATCACTAGTAGGCAGGGATTCAGTGATATTTTGTCGAGTGGCAGCTCCTATAGAACTGCCTTTGATCCTCTACCCTAAGGCAGTGATGCCTGCATGGCCCAGGTGGCTTTCCACTAGAAAGGGTGACTGTTCTTTCTTCTCAGAGAGCTCTACACAGAAAATGTTCACATGTATTCCTTCACTCGGCAGATGTTTGTGGAACATGTCCTATGCCTATATCCTCTAGGAGGAAAAAATATAGCAGAATCACCCCAGTTTCTCTCCACACCACTATTTCCTTCTCCCATTAGAAAGGAGGGAGTCTTTCCAACAGCAAAGCCCATGTTGGCTACAAATTCAAAGTTACATTATTCAGTCAGCTTTTGTCATTAATGATGATGGCATTTTAATTCATCTATCTCCCATGTCTTTTTTTCTCCATTGATTTCAACTTGGGAAGGGAGGAAAGAATAACCTCAATTCTGAATACCAAGCAGTAGGAAAAAGTGATCACGCAGTGTCCCCTGGGTATCCCTGGGCATCGCGTGGTTTAATTTCGCAGGCCATTCTCTTATTTTACAGTTAAAACAGTGGGTTCCCTGTAAAGTATCTCCTGGATTCCATCCCTCCTCACCAGGTTGGAGTAAGGATTTAAAACCCAGATTGATTTAAAAACTTGGATAGGGTCTAAGATTCTCTATGCTTCCTATGTTTCTATCAATTGCACACTTTAATGCATTGCATTAAAACCAACTGTATTTCTTTAATTTTTTTCACCCCTGCTAGACAATGAATTCCTTTTAGACAGAAACTTTTCCATATTTCTATTCTCATTTCCTAACACAGAACTTTTCCTTGATAGAAGATTTCTGAATTAAATGAATTTTCCTCCAGAACTTACTTTCCTGAAATCTGAGCACCTATCATATTTGAAGTGATTTCTGAATTTATAGGTCTAGTATTACATGCTGTTTACCAGGAAGAACAAAAAATATGATTTTCATGGTACCAGAGAACTGTAAGGAATTCTCTTTGGTTTTTCCTCTGGCTAAGGAAGGGAAGGTTGAGGTGATGTTGTTGGCCCCAGAAGTCTCTGTGAGAACCTTTTCACCAGAAAGTATCCTCTTTACCTCTAGAAATAAACATTATTCCATTAGGGTTCCAGACACAGATTCTCTGTTTTTCCTGGTCCCTAAAGACTTACCTCAAGTTTAAGGCACAGGCTTAGGATAATATCTTCTTATCCATGTCTTGTTCTTCCTCCTGCCCCTTCCAAGTGTCCTGCACCGAGAAGGCTCTTGGGTTATGAGAAGCATGCCTAAGTGTTTGACATTTGTCAAATCATTTAACCTTTGAGGATTAAATTCGTCTTGAAGGGATTGAGAAGGACTCCTGGATTCTGCATCTCTGCAGTGGTGGAGAGGAACTGGAGATGCCTAGGATTACAAGAGTTAAACATTAAGAGTCTATTTCTAGGATGCCTCCCTTAATTCATTCAGTGCACATATATCTCCTTCCTCTAAAGTCCTAAAGCAGTTAATATTCTGAACCACACAGTTTCTCAGCTGATTATATATATTGTTTGGTAGTGCTCACTGATTGTTTCTTTTATGAAAACCTTGTTTCTGTAAATTGATTGTATAGTCCTTGGTTTAGGAAACATGTCTTCCGCTTCCTCCTATTCCCCACACATCAGCTCTTTCTTCCTCTCATTTTCTCTGTGCCTAACTAATAGCCTTTTCTCTTCGTCCTTTTCTCTGGTTCTAAATAGTTATGTGTAGGGCTCTTCATGACCTGTGAAACATTTTCTTACATATTAAGACATTTGGTTCTCATCGACATCCTAGGGATTCAGCATTGATCTTGTTTTCATTACTGAGACTGAAGAAGTTGAGTCTCAGAAGAGAAGCGAACCCCACAGCATCTGCACTTATTTAAATAGTAAAACTGAAGTTGGAAGTGGAACTAGGTTCTTTTCCTTAACTCTTGTGTTTTAACCATTTACCTTGTCTTATGATAACAGAAATAAAGATGAGAAAGAGAAAACTAAGATACAGGGTGTTAAGAAACTTTCACTGTACTATCATGGCACATGATTTATGGTGGGGCTACATCCCAATAAATCCATTGTAGCTGAAAATGTCCTAACTCAGAGGTTCGTCATCTAAGCCGCTGAACACCATGGCTCAGGGACACAGAAACTGCAGAGAGTAGTTTGTTTCCCCCTGTGACCACGGGCTGCCTGGGGGTATGGCTGGCTGCCAATGCCCAGAGTCTTGAAACAGTATAATAACAAAATAACCCTTGCCCAGGAAAGGACAAAAATTCAAAATCTGAATTCCTGTTTCTATCCAGTAAAGACTGCTTTCACACCACCTTAAAGTTGAACCATCTTAAACTGAGGAATTGAATTGTGAATAAGTGGAAGCAGTCCTATAAATTCTTTCAGACAAGTATTGAACAGTTGAAGAATGTAAAAGGAATGTGTGAAGTACTCACGAGGTCACAGCAGAATTTAGACAGTGTCCCTTTCTTGGGGTGACCTTAGCACTTCAACCCACAGTCAACACAGAAGTGATTGTGATTCCCCTTCCTTTACACCAGGACCTCAGTTGTCTAGATCATGGCTGGGCACCAAGAGAGAAGCAAGAGAGTTCATGAGAGATAAGAATAATGTGAAAAGTTACATGCACTGAGGTCATACCTTTTAAAAAAAAAAAAAGTATTGCTCAAGTATTAAATTTGAGGTGGCCTGCTTGCGCTTATCTTTGATACGCCCTTTATTGTGTGGAGTTTCTATCTCACAACAAGATTGGGAATGAAGTTAGGAAACTGACACTGTAAGAAGCACTGGGATAGTGGTCTGGTCAAAATTGATTGCATGAAAGTTGTGAAAAAATATAAAGAAAATTTAAAGAGAATTTAAAACTCCATAGGATCTAACATTATTAGTACTGATTATACATCCAAAGGAAAATAAATCATCATATCAAAAAGATACCTGCATGCTCATGTTTAGTGCAACTGAATTCACAAAATCTGTGGTATGGAGTCACCTCAGGTGGTCATCAATAGGTAAATGGATAAACAAAATGAGGCATATATACACAGTGGAATATTATTCAGAACCAACTAAGAAAGGAATCTATCATCTGTGGCAACATGGAGAGAAGAGGAGGGTAGTTTCCTAAGTGAAACAAGCCAGACACAGAACCATATACCACAAATTCTCACTAACTTGTGGAAGCTAAAACAGTTGATCTCATAGAAGAGAGTAAAACTGTTCACTTGGGACTAGGAAGGGGTGCGCACATAGAGGGAGGTTGGACAATGGGTACCAGACTCGGTTAGAAAGGAGGGATCAGTTCTAGTGTCCTATAGCACAATAGATAACTATAGTCTTCAGCAGTTTATTATATACTTAGAAATAATTAGTAAAGTCCAAAGTTTCCCAACGTCAAAATGACAAATGTTTCAGGAGATGAAAGTGCTCATTACCCTTCTTGATCATTAGACATTGTGTACATGTGTCACATTACACTGTACCCCATAAAGGTACAATGTGTGTCAAAAAAATTCTAGTAGTTCAGGGCCATTTACAAAGAGCATCATTGATACAGCCCGACAAGCCTTCTACAGAAATTACCTACACATTCACCATCCATCTGCTCTCCAATTCAGAATTTATATTCCAGGCACTGTTGCCAATCTGAGCATATTAAGAAGGAGTCACCACGGTTTTTGTTTGTACTACACTCAGAGTTGATTTGAGGGCAAGAAGTGACCAAGAATTGAAATAAAGTTAGGGAAAATGAGACATCAAAGAAGAATGAGGTGTTGGATGTTTTCAATGTCTTCAGAGCATAGAGAAGCATCTAACAGCCAATATGCTGGTGGAGAGGAGCCAAGTCAAGGAGGTGAGGAAATTGACAGCAGAGTGTGTGGTGAGGCAAGGAAACCCGTCATTCACTGCATAAGGCCAAGATGGGAAGAGAATACCCAAACGAAACCACAGTAGTGACAATGTCTACTCTGCATAAATAGGAATAGAAGAAGAGTCGCAGAGTGACGGAGGAGACACAACCCCTCTCACTGTGCATCTGAATAATGCCTTCCACGATTTGTCTTTGTAGAATCTTTCGGAAGCAAGACAGTAACTATATTAATAAATTTGTACCCTCCAGAATGTCTCTTTCTGAAACAGAAGTGGCCACCTGAGTATGTATGATTTAAAATGCTTCTAACAGTAGTCTGCCTCTGTGTCCGAAAGCCCAATGGTAATGATTTCTCGAAATGTTGAAATCCTTTGTTCTAATTCACTATTAACTCATAGGTTTAACATATTAATCTAGGAGTAGCAGTTAATTCAACCGCTAATTTACCAAAGCCCTGAGGAAAAGACATGGCTAGTAGGCATGTGGTGCTGGAGATGTGTGGATGGGTGGATGGCGGTAGGGAAAGCATCACCCGGAATAGAAAAGGTGGTGATGATCAGATGTACTACTAACTTCTGGTAGAGCTTCTGAGAAAGTGTAAAGACCTGGGGGTGGCAAGTAAGGAGATGGGCTGACAGTAAAATGACTAAAAAAATATGCAGCATCAATATGAACAAAGACCTACATCAGGGGTAGCCTGGCCTTTGCAGTCAGGAGTCCAGATGAATCCAGCATGTGGAGCTGACACCACCGTCCCTTTAGCAGTACCATCAGGGGTGAAGGAGCCTCTGAAACCATTTGCAAAACATAGACATTATCTTACTCATATCAGTTAACATAGAAAACATCAGCTTCCTGGTCACCCCTCATCTCCCAACTCTGCTTCTCACACAGATCTGTACATTGACTGTTCTGTCTCCTTGTTCTAGACCTCCCCAGCTCTGGGCTCCCTTCCACCATGCCTTCCTGAATTCACAATCATAGTTGGAAAATATAATCTGTCTTGTCAATCACTTCTCTGAGATTTTCTTTCTTTCTTTCTTTCTTTCTTTCTTTCTTTCTTTCTTTCTTTCTTTCTTTCTTTCTTTCTTTCTTTCTCTCTCTCTCTCTCTCTCTCTCTCTCTCTCTCTCTCTCTCTCCCCCTCCCTCTCTCTCCCCCCTCCCTCTCTCCCCCTCCCTCTCTTCCCCCCCTCTTTCTTTCCCTCCCTCCCTCCCTCCCTCCCTCCCTCCTTTTTTTTTTGTTACTGAGGGTTGAGGCACTTAACCATTGAGCCACATCCTCAGCCTTTTCTGATATTTTCTTTAGAGGCAGGGTCTCACTAATTTGCTTTGGCCCTTGCTAAATTGCTGAGGTTGGCTTTGAACTTTCTATCCTCCTGCCTCAGCCTCCTGAGGTGCAGGGATTACAGTGCGCCACTGTGTCCGACTAATGAAGGTTTTCTTAATCTTGACACGACTGACTCTTTGGGCCAGGTGATTACATGTTGTGGGAGGCTGCTCTCTGCACTGTGGGATATATTTCATTATATGTGGCCTTTATTGACTAGATGCCAGGACTTTTCCACCCCAAGTTCCAAACATTGCCAAATGTCCCAAGGGGTGGGGAGGTTCAGTGGTATAAAATCATCCCCTTTGAAGACCTGTATACTGATGGCCCTTGCCCCATGACACAGCTTTCATTCAAATCCTCTTAGAGTGTGGCAAATTTCATATCCAACCTCCAGTTCTATCAGCCCACCAATGGGGCTGAGATGGGGAGAATGACTTTTTCTACTTAGGATCACATCAGATCATTCTCCTTCCTTCCTACTCCCCCCGCCACCAAAACATTTTAGCTTCAATTATTATGTCATCAGATTACATCACCCTCTTCTCCTCATTGTGGTTTCATCTACTGATTTCATATCATTCTTCCTTCAGTTTTTTTAATTATTATTTCAGCTCCTGGTTCTTTGTATTAATTATTTGCAATTTCAGAGCACAGAAAAATTATTCTAACAACTTGACCCTCAGTTTCTTGGATTCCTTTCCTTCAGTGATCTTGTCCTTTACCTACATTCGACTCTCTCCACGGACACATCCTAACATTGTAATTACTAATAAGATGAAATTGTAATTATTGAAATTTCTCCCCCATGAATTGAATTCCATTCATCTTTTTCTCTCTGATTCATTTACTTTAGCTTGCTGGATTAGCTCGGGTCCTCTGAGAACTGCATGACTGATGTACCAGCCTAAATATCATGGGAAGGAAGGTGGTGGACACTGGGAAAAACTTGAATTGCAGTGCAGGTTCTATAGAGGAGAAAGGGAAGGATGGGAGCTTGGATGGGAAAAGTCTTGGATTGCAAAGCATTTCTAAGAGAATTTTGCCAGAGCTCATTGAGAGCTGTTTAGCCAAAGTCGTCTGTAAAAAGTTTCCTGCATCTCCCGGGAATGATTCTGCCTTAGTATCCTCCTTGCAATCAGGAAGCTGATCTTGGGAAGTTTGACCTACTAATAGCTATAGATTTCAGAATACAGAATCCATGGCTATTGGCAATTAGATTTCTTGTATTTGTAGATCTGAATGATGATTTCCATAGTTTTCACAGGTCTGCATTCCAATAATCATCACTCTCCTTTCCCTATGCATACCTGGGAACTCTAATCCCTTAATCTACCCCCTCCCTTTAGTTATCTATTGACATTTGTTTTTCCTTCTTCAGCTTAAATTACATTGGAATTGTAAGAACTTCCTTGCACAACTCCCTTCCTCTCTGGGTTAGTCAGCTTTTCATTGCTATGATAACATACCAGAGAGAATCAACTTAAAGGAGAAAGAAAAATTTGTTCTGATTTATTCATGTTTTAGAGGGTTTTTTTTTTTTTTTTTGGTGTGTGGGGGGTACCAAGAACTGATGAACTCAGGGGTACTTGACCACCAAACCAAATCCCTAGCCCTGTTTTGTATTGTATTTAGAGGCAGAGTCTCACGAGTTGCTTAGAACCTCACTTTTGCTGAGACTGGCTTTGAACTTGTGATCCTCCAGCTTCAGCCTACTGAGCCACTGGGATTATAAGCCTGAAATGTTTTAGAGGTTTTGATCCATGCTGTTTTAGCGTTTGTATCCCTGGGCTTTGGGTGAGACAGAATATCACAGGCAGAGCCCAGGGTGGAGCAGAGCTTCTCGCCTCATGATATTTAGGAAGCACCAAGAAAGCAAGGAAGTGGCTAGAGACAAGATATATCCTTCCAGGGTGTGTGCCCAGTGATCTGCTCCAACTGACCCCTACCTATAAATAACCCATCTAAACTCTGAACCCATTCAATGGATTCGTCTATTGATGAGACCAGAGCCCTCATGATCCGATCACTTCTTAAAATCCTAAGCTCTAAAAATCATTGCACTGGAGGCCAAGCCTTCAACAGGAGTTTTGAGACCTTATAGGTCCAAATGCTAACACGCTCTCTTGCTTACCACAGTTAATGCCGCTCTTCACCCACCCCATGGCTATTCCCATTCAACTGAATAAAGCTAAAGGAAAAAACAGTTTCTTCTCCATCTTCACCTCAATCATGACCTTGTCTCCTATTTTCCAAAGAAAACTGTAACAATAAGAAGAGAACTTGCCCAAATTTACATAATTACAGCATTCCATTCTCTCCAAGACCAGTCTCTGTTAGCAAACTTAGTCCCATCCCTTTTGGTCTAGGATTTTGCCCCCTAGTGTCTCTCCTACAACATCAGTTTTGACCTCTGCACTAGAGCATCTGCAGAAGCAAACAAAATTCTGTTGTTTCCCTCTTCCTTAAAAAAAACAAGATGCTTCTTCCCTATCTATACTCATTCCTTTGATGACCTCATTCAGTTTCATGGTTTTAAGTTTTACCTAAATGTCATTGACTCCAAAACTTGTCTAGTCCAGTCCTCTTCACAAAATTCTGGACTTGCACATCTAGCTGATGAATTAATATCTCCACTTGCATGTCTGGCATACCACTCCCACTCACTAAGGTCAGAAGTGAAATGCTGATTTACTTTTCTGAAAATTGCTTTGCACCCTTGCAATTGACACAATCCTGTTTTCCAAAATACCTGAGTCGTTTGTGATTCTTCTCTTTTTCTTATTCCCCATATCCAGGAAATCCTGTTGGCTCTACCATCATAACATCCAATCTGGCCACTTCACACCACTTTCACTGAGACCTCTCAGGTTTCAACACACCATATCTCATTGACTTGCAAAAATTCTACCTGTTTCTATTCTTGTTAATATTCTGCATTCAATAGGAATGTGTGATCTCTCTAAATGAATTTTAATTTCGCACACTATGTGCAAACTATTGCAGTGACTCCTTCATGCAATCTGAAAAAGAAAGAAAGAAGAAACCACTGTCTTTACAGTGGCCTGCAAACTTTGTATGATCTGCCTTCCTCAACCCACTTGATCTTCCCTGCTCTGAAATCTTCCCTTTCACTCTGCCATAGCCGCTTTACCCATTTTTATTCCTGGAACATGCTAAGAAGGATTTTTCCTTAGGTCTCTGTTCTGACTTTTCCCACTGACCAGTTCCTCATCTCTCAGACAGCAACTTCCTTTATTCCTTGTTCAAATGCCACATTTCAATGCAGCCTATCAGACTACCCTTTTAAAAATGGCAATTGCCTCCTTCAGCTACCCAATTCTTCTTTATCTTGCTGTACTTATCTTTTGTTTTTCGACAGACATATTGCATGCCAATGTGCTATATAATTTACTTCTTTATTATGTTTATCACTTACTGTCTATCTACTTGGTAAATTGCAAACTCTGTGCTAGCAGGTATTGCTGTTTTCTTCCTTGATGTATCCCAAGTGTCTTGAACATTATCCAGCCACTAGTAGAGCTTAACAAATATTTGTTGAATTAATTATGAATGAATGGTACATTGAACTTGGTGAACTTACATATTTTGTCTCGTTTTATGCTTACTTGGTATGGGGGTGGTATAGCTTTGGTTCTTCAATAGTTTTTCTTAAGATTTGAGAAGAATTCATACGTCCATACATTTATTGAATGCCAATTAAATGAGTGGTATTATTCTGATGAGTATCAATGACTGAAAACAGAATTCTGCTTAGAACAAGCAAAATGTGTTCCTTGTCTTCTAAGAGAAATAGCTTATAGTCATATGCCCAAAGAAGATAGATTTATAAGGAGAAGAAATTTTATTTTCTTTGGAATTTAGGCCATTATTCAGTAGTTCTGCCATTCTGTGACTTTATCATTCTTTCACTATATATTGAAAGCCCACTGTGAGCTAAACACCTAGCCTTGAAAACATCCCCAGCTTCAGTGGGGTTAGGATCAGGGCGAGGGATAGGGAGGAACAAATACATGATTTTCTCCTGAGCATCCATTTAGACCAGTTCTGCTAGGATGTTTCATTCTACCACAAACAAGCAGAAACCATATCACATGACAAAAAAGGGTATGTTCTTAACACAAAGATACGCCTGTCCAAAAAAGAGGACTTACTGGCTGGCACAAGCTTAGACGCAGTTTTGGAAACTGCTATTTCACCTTAAGCCTGTTAAAGGAAATACTCTAATACATCCTCTGGTGATGATTTGAGTAGCCTTCCCCAAAGTACGATGTTTTAAATTAGATATATTTGGAAGTGATTAGAAAAATTGAGTATATTCAGGTCAACTGATTATTAATCATGTGTTCTTTTTAAATGTTGTAAGAGCTGCACCTGCATCTTTATCCCTAACCATCCCTTCCGTATGGACTTAAGTTTGCAGTTTGAAGTGTGATTTAATTGTTTGAGTATTTAAAATGTAAAACAACTCTCTGTGTTTTTAAGAGATATTCAAGAGGTATTCGCTTGTGTCCTCTATAACTTCTGACCATAATTCTTCCATAAACTGGGGCTTTAGTTAACACCTGATAGCACATATAAAAGGGATTTCTATGTCCCAAAGAGAACAGGCCATGCAACTGGAGCAGATGCATCCACATAGGTTCACAATCCTGATAGACTCCCAAGGAAAGCATTCTGCTGCCACTGAGGCTAAACCAACTGGACACCTATCCTACCTGTAGGAGTCAGGTGGGAATGAGTTGCTCCACCTGGCAGGTTAAGCAGTCAGGGTGCTCCGGAAATTAAACACAAGAACCTGCCTGGATTTTTAACTGCTGCAAAAAAAGCCCAACTAAAGCCACTTTCCATTTTTAGGTTAGAGCAAGCATTGACCGGAGTAGGTGGCATGGTATGACTGATTTTCTGTGGAAAGTCTCTGGCAGAGGGCTGAGGAAAGCCACCTAAGGTCTCCAGCCACCAGTCTGAACCTTATTTTCCCTGAAAACCGATCCTTAGGAAATTGCACACTGGTCAAGTGAAATGATAAGGTGGAGTTATACACTGAACAATCATGTTTGTTTCTTGCTTGGGAAACTTATTTAAGTTCTTCTAAAGCTATAATCCTGAAAAAGGGTAATATAATTTTCCATTAAGCTGAGGATGATTATATTTACAAACATGAGTGAAACAATCAAAAGTTTCTTTGGAGACATGCTGTGGGAGGTCAGAGGACCAAGCTCGGTCAGAAGCTGTAAGTCTTTTCCTATAGATGGAGTTAGCCTGTTATTCAAGGAACAGAGAAAGAGAGGGAGGGAGTGGAGGATATGTTTCATTTCATTTATTTTACAGCACAACAGCCTGTTGTTGCTAATGACAACGTGAATGTAAAAGAAAATGGAAGTGAAAGGTCTGGACTTTGCTTTGGCATTGTAATATTCCCCATTACTGTACTAGGAAAAAATGGCTCCTTGGAATCTTGGGTGAGTGGTTCCACCCAACTCTAGTAGTCAAGTCATAGTAGCAGAAACAGGTCCAAGCATTGAATGAAGCAGAGATTACCTGGCTCTGTCCTGTTACTGCTATGACTAAGTTCTCCTTTGAGTCCTAATTACCTGGTCTATACCTAATTACCTGGTAATGTAGGAGCTACTTCACAATCATTTGGAGGAATTGCATTTTTGAAAGCATGGGGACCATGAATAACAGTGACTATACCTTGGTAAACTCTCCATAAAAGTAGTTTGTGTTATTTTAAAACAGAGTAATTCAAACAGTAAATAATGTAGAAATTATTTGTATTATTTCCCCAGCAATATATTTACCTCTCTAATTCTGATTTGGACTTTTTTCTTGCCCATGGTTATACGATTCTTAGGAATCAGAGTTAGAGTAGGAACTACAGTTTACTAGTCAAATAGTCTTGCTCTTATTCTGCCTAAAATTAACTGAGATCTTGAATATGGGTTGAAGAACAGTCAGCAAAGGAATTATTTGCACTTAGAGTGGTTTTATAAAAAAAGCATATAAAAGTAACTCTCTCCCCTACATCATTGCCAATATTTGAGTATATCAAATTTAACTCTTCTATTTTCTAATCTTCAGAAATAAAAGAATGTCTTATTTTTTGCAGTTCACATGACCTTGATAATGATGATTAATGTGAAAACAAAATAACACAAACCCCCATTTTGTTCAAGCATTAGCTAAGTATGAAAAATATGTCTGTGTGCAAATTAATCAGTTTTAATTAAAAAGAAACTGAAGCAAATCAATCAGACCTAACTCTACTTTGTCAGTAAAATCTTCATGTTCTAAATTGTTTCTCTTTACTGATAGGAAATGCCAAGGTCACAGAATATTTATGACTCAGAGAGTTAAACAAAGAACGTGCCTGATAAATAATCAGATTGAGACAAAAGTGCGTAAAACAGAAAACCTGATTCTGTGATTGTGGTTGACAGACTTCTTGTGTGGGGATTTCCTTTTCACTAATGTCAGGAGACAGATTCTCTCTGTTCAGTGTTTTCACTTGTTGTAGATACTGGGAGACATGATTTGAATCAGGAAATATGCTTAAAAATCCTGAAAAGTCATAAACCATAACTGGTGTCACAGTAGATAATGTCTCACAGACA
This sequence comes from Urocitellus parryii, assembly GCF_045843805.1. NCBI lineage: Eukaryota > Metazoa > Chordata > Mammalia > Rodentia > Sciuridae > Urocitellus > Urocitellus parryii. The sequence goes on along the minus strand of NC_135543.1, from coordinate 22,208,555 downwards.
GGGCTGATTTAAAAATTTATATACAACTAAAATTATAAAACTCAGCCACAATGTCTTCCAAATCTACGAAACATCAAAACAGAACCTGAATTTTTAGATGACTTCCTTAACAAACTATCTTTCTTTTACAAAATTTAATTATAGAGCAGGTTCTTTCTACAGTATCAAAATTTAAACATAACATAGAACTTTGCTAAACTTTGAAACTCATGAGAGTGAACATCTTTTCCACCCAACGCTAGTGGTCAGAGTAGAATTGTTGAATATCCAGCCTCTGTGAGATTTTTGATCGCTGCTTTTACTTAAATATTTGGCATTTTTCTAGGAGCCACATAGATTCCCTGTACATTTTTTTAATATTAATTCTTTGTTAGTTGCATACATTATGAATCTCTTATTCCTGAGTGCACCTTATTTTTTAACTTCATTTATCATAACTTTCCTTAACCAAAAAAAGGAGACTTACAAAAATTCACTGCCACTATCACACTTGGTGGTTAAACTGTGTGATTTCCCCTTAAGAGTAGAGTAAGATGGGAACATCTGTTGTCACCACCTCGATCAAAGATCATATTTGAAATCCTAGTCGGGGCAACAAAGCAAGAAAAAGAAACAAATTATATATATATATATATATATATATATATATATATATATATATTCAGATTTGAATATCTTTATTATCATAATCATCAATGTTTATTAATTATACAAATTAGTGGGTTTCACTGACACATTTACATACATGCATTCACCCATCAATCACATCCTTCTACCCTCTCCTCCCCTTCCACTCTCCCAGCTCCCCTCCCCCTCCCCCTGCCTCCTTCTCTTCCCTGAGAGTCCCTCTTCTATTTTCAGGTAATTTTTTTGTTTGCTTGTTCCCACATTTGGGAGAAAACATGTGATATTTATCTTTCGAGTCTGTCTTATTTCATTCAACATGATGTCTCCCAATTCCATCAACTTTCCTGCAAATGACATGATGACATTCTGCCCAATACTCCATTGTATACTTACACCATATTTTTTTCCATTCATCTATTGATGGGCACCTAGGCTAATTCCATATCTTAGGTTTGTGAAGAGTGCTACTGTCAACATAGGTATAAAGGTATCTCTTTTGTATGCCCAACCAGGAGCAGGATAGCTGGAGACTGTTTTCTATCAGGGCATACTAGTTTGCATTCTCACCAACAGTGCATAAAGATTCCTTTTTCTCCACGTCCTCCAAAGCATTCTCAATTTTTTTTTTTTGGTCATTTTGATAATTGCCATTCTTCCTGGGTGAGATGGAATCTCAATGTAGTTTTGATTTGCATTTTCCTAATGGCAAAAGATACTGAGTGCTTTTCGTATATTTATTGGCCATTTGTATTTCTTCTTTTGAGAAGTGTCCAGATCATTTGCCCATTTTTTTTATTGGATTGTTCTTTTGTTATGTTGTTTTGAGTTTTTTAATATACTATGGATATTAGTGCTCTGGCAGATGAATATCTGGCAAAGATTTTCTCCCCATCTGTAAATTCTCTTCACTCTGCTGATTTTTTCCATTGCTGTGCAGAAGCTTTTTAATTGGATGCAATCCCATTTGTCAGTTCTTGCTTTTGTTTCTGGAGTTCCTGGGGTTCGATTCAGTCAGGAAATCAACGTCTGTGCCAATATTTCAGAGTGTTTCCCTGTGTTTCCTTCTTGTACTATGTTTCAGTACTTGAGATCTTAGATTAAGGTCTCTGATCTAATTGGAGTTAATTTTTGTACAAAGTAAGAGATGAGAGTCTAGATTCAGTAGTCTGTAAGTGGGTATCTGGTTTTCTCAGCAGCATTTGTTGAAGACGTTGTCTTGTCCAGTGTATGCTTCTGGAAACTTTGTGGTGATTCAGTTATGAATAATTGGGTAAGTTTATTTCTGGGTCACGTATTCTGTTTCATTGGTCTGTATTTCTCTTTTTATATCAATACCATGCTGGTTTTATTGTTAGGTTACTAAATATGTTATGTTAATAAATGTGTTTTGGACTATTTTGAATCAGGTATTTATTCAAAATTATTCTTTTTGCACAGGATTTCTTTAGCTATTCAGGGTCTTTTGTGGCTCCATATGAAGTTCAGGATTTTTTTTTCCTAGTTCTGTGAAGAAAGTCATTGATAGTTTGATGGTGATTGCAATGAATATGTAGCTGCTTTGGGGGGTATTATGGATATTTTAACAACGTTAATACTCCCAGTGTGAGAAAATGGGAGGTCTTCCATCTTCTAATGTCTTTTTCAATTTTTATATTCAGTGTTTTGTGATTTTCACTTTAGGTTTTTCACCTCCTTAGTTGGGTTTATTTCAGTAGTATTTTCAGACTATTTTGAATGGGATCGCTTCCTTATTTTCCTCTTTCAGTGAACTCATTATTGGTGTTTAGAAAAGCTACTGACTTTTGTAGTTGATTTTGAATTCTGCTACTTTCCTGAACTTATTTATTAGTCTTTTATTCCAGTCTTTAGGGTTTTCTAAGTGTAGAAGCAGATCATCAATAAAGATGGATAATTTGAGTTTCTCCTTTCCTATTTGTGTCCCTCTTACATCTTTCTCTTGCCTACTTGCTTGGACAAAAGTTCTAGTACTCTATTGAATAAGAGTGGTAAGAATAGCTCGTCTTATTCCTGATCATAGAAGAAATGCTTTCAGTTTTTCCCTATTCAGTATGATGTGGCTCTTGGTTTGTTATATGTAGCTATTATAATGTTGAGGAATGATCTTTCTATACATAATTTATCCTGGACTGACTTTCATCATAAAGGGATGTTTATATTTATCAGAGGCTTTAAAGGTTTTTTTTCTGCATCTGTTAAGATGATCATGAGATTTTTACCATTACATCAATTTATGTGCAGTATTACATTTATTGCTTTGCATTTACTGAATCATCCTGGCATTCCTGGAATGAAAACAACTCCATCATAGTTCATGATCTTTTTCATGGGCTTTTGAGTTTGATTTGTAGATATTTTGTTCAGGCTTCTTGCATCTATATGGGTATATTGGTCTATAGTTTTATTTTGTTCTTGTGTTCTTGTGAGATTTGGGGAGCAGGATAATACTGACTTTGTGTAGAGTAAGTTTGAAGGATTCCTTCCCTTTCTACTTTGGGAACAATTTGATGAGCACTGGTTTTGGTTCTTCATTAAAAGTCTGGTAAACCCGGTGCAGTGGCATAAACCTATAATCTGAGTGACTGGGGAGGCTGAGGCAGGAGAATCTCAAGTTCAAATGCAGCCTCAGCAGCTTAGCAAGGCCCTAAGTAACCCAGTGAGACCTGTCTCTAATAAAATATAAGAAAGGTCTGAGGATGTATTTGGTGGTTAAGCATCCCTCAGTTAAAACCCTGGTGCTAAACAAACAAACAAACAAAAAAAATTCGGGTAAAATTCAGCAATGAATCCACCCAAATCTGGGCTTTACATTGTAACATTTTTGATCACTACTACAATCACATCACTTGTTCTTGATCATGTTTTTTATATTCGCTTGATTCAATTTTGTAGTCATGGGAATATGTACATTTGTTTCTTCTATATTTTCTAATTTATTGGCATATAGTTTTTCAAATATTCCTTAACAATCCCTTGAATTTCAGTGGTATTTGTAGATATGATGCTTTTTTCATTTCTGATTTTGTAGATTTGGGTCTCTTCTCTTTTAATCAGTTTAGCTTAAGGTTTGTCAATTTTGTTTAGCTTTCTGATGAACCAGCTTCTTGTTTTCTTGATTCTCTGTTGTTCTCTTAATTCTCTATTTCATTTACTTCTGCTCTGATCTTTATTATTTCTTTCTTCCTACTAATTTTGACTTTGGTTTGTTCTTGTTTTACTAAGACTTTGAACTGCACAAACATACTGTTTATTTGGTCTCTCTTTCTCTGCCTCTTGGATAGATAGTACTTATTTCTATTGACTTTAATGTTGTTCTTAGTAACTCTTTTTCTGTGTCCCACAGATTCTCATGTTGTAACTCCATTTTTGTTGATTCTAAAGATTTTTTTTTAAAATTTCTCTCCTGATTTCTTCAATGAATCACTGTTTAATAGTGTTATTCAGTCTCCATGTGCTTTTATGATCTCTGAAGTTTCTCTTTCTGTTGATTTCTTGTTTCATTCCATTAAGATATGAAAAGATGCATGAAATTATTTCCTTTTTATAAGGTGGAAAGATTAGCTTTATATACTATTATATGACCAATTTTGGAAAAAGTTCCATGTGCTGATGAAAAGAATGTGTGTTTTGTACTTGTTGAATGGAATATTCTGTAGATGTCTGTTAAGTCAATTTTATCTGTTGTGCAATTCAATTCTGATATTTTATTTTTCTGGGTAATCTATTCATTAGTGAGAGTGGAGTATTGAAGCACTATGATTGTATTGCAGCCTATACCTCTCTTTATGTCTAGTAGTGTTTGTTTTATAAAGTTGGGTATTCTAATGTGTGTTGCATATATATTGATAATTATTATATCTTCTTGGTGAGTTATTCCTTTTATCAAAATGTAGTTACTTTCTTCTTCTATCTCTTCTGGTTTGGGCTTAAATTTTGTTTTCAAGGTAAGTATAGCTACTGCTGTTTGCTTTCAGATGCCATTTCCTTGGAATATATTTTTCTGTTCTCTGACGTTTAGTCTGTGCCTTTTTTTTTAATTTTTAAACTTGTTTTAGTTAGTTATACATGACTGTAAAATGCATTTATGCATTTTGATATATTATACATAGATGGAATATAATTTCTCATTTTTCTGAGTGTACATGTTACAGAATCATATTGGTCATGTAGTCACATATATACATACAGTAATAATGTCTCTTTCATTCTACTATCTCTCCTATCCCCATATCCCCTTCCCTCTCCTCCCATCACTTCCATTTACCTAATCTAAGAGAACACTATTATTCCTTAGTGGCTCCTGCTTTATTGTGAATTAGCATTTGCATATTAGAGAAAACATTTGGCCTTTGGTTTTGTGGGATTGGCTTATTTCACTTAGCATGATATTCTCAAACTCCAGCCATTTACTGGCAAATGCCACAATCTCACTCTTCTTTAAAGCTGAGTAATATTCCATTGAAAAAAATATATAAATATATAATCACATTTTTTTATCCATTCATCTATTGAGAGACACCTATATTGGTTCCATAGTATAGCTGTTATGAATTGAGGTGCTATAAACATTGATGTGGCTGCATCACTGTAGCATTCTGATTTTAAGTTTTTTGGGTATAAACCGTGGAGTGGGATACCCAGGTTGAATGGTGGTTCCATTCCCAATTTTCTGAGGAATCTCCATACTGCTTTCCATAGTGGTTGCACCAATTTTTAGTCCCACCAGCAATGCATGAGTGTGCCTTTTTCACCACATCCTTGCCAACATATATTGTTGCCTGTATTCTTGATAACTGCCATTCTGACATAGTGAGGTAAAATCTTAGAGTAGTTTTGATTTGCATTTCTCTAATAGCTAGAGATGTTTAACACGTTTTCATACATTTGTTGAACAACTGTGTTTTTCTTCTGTGAAGTGTCGTCTGTTCAGTACCTTAGTCCATTTATTGATTAGGTTATTATTTTTTTGGTGTTAAGTTTTTGAGTTCTTTATATATCCTAGAGGTTTATGGGGTAAGGATTTTCTCCCAATCTGTAGGATCTCTCCTCACATTATTAGTTATTTCCTTTGCTGAGAAGAAACTTTTAAATTTGAATCTATCCCTTTTATTGATTCTTGATTTTACTTCTTATGCTTTAGGAGTCAGAAAAGTAGCAGGATATAAAATCAACATCCATAAATCAAATGCATTCCTATACATCAGCGGTGAATCCACTAAAAGAGAAATTAGGAAATCTACTCCATTCACAGTAGCCTCAAAACAAAAACAAAACAAAAAACCCAAAAACACACAAAAAACCTGGGAATCAATCTAACAAAAGAGGTGAAAGACCTCTACAATGAAAACTACAGAACACTAAAGAAAGAAATTGAAGAAAACCTCAGAAAATGGAAAGATCTCCCATGCTCCTGGATAAGCAGAATTAATTTTGTCAAAATGGCCATACTACCAAAAGCGTTATACAGATTGAATGCAATTCCTGTTAAAATCCCAATGACTTTCTTCATAGAATTAGAAAAAGCAATCATAAAATTTATTTGGAATAATAAGAGATCCAGCATAGCTAAATCAATCTTTAGCAAGAAAAGCAAATTGGGAGGTATCACAATACCAGACCGTAAACTATACTACAGAGCTCTAGTAACAAAAACTGCATGGTATTGGCACCAACATGGACTTGTAGACCAATGGTACAGAATAGAGGACACAGAGACAAACCCACATAAATACGGTTATGTCATACTAGACAAAGTTGCCAAAAATATTCACTGGAGAAAAGATAGCCTATTCAACAAATGGTGCTGGCAAAACTGGAAATCCATATGTAGCAAAAATGAAATTAAACCTCTATCTCTCCCCCTACAAAAAAAAATAATCAATTCAAAGTGGATCAGACTTAGGTACTAAAACAGAGCACCTTTGCCTAATAGAAAAAAAAATCAGCCCAAATCTTCACCATGTTGTCCTAGGATCTGACTTCCTTAACAAAACTGTGCCTGTTTTTGCAGGTAGCAGATTATTTGGTCATGTTTTTAATTCAATCAGCCTGTATGAATCTTTTAATTAGAAAATTAAAACTGTTTACATTCAGTTATTAATGAAGGATATATAATTGTTATTATTGTTTTGCTGATTTTCTTCTAGTCTTTTTGAATAGTGCATGTTCATGGCCTCCTGTCTTATTCATCTTGGACATTTGATGGTTTGCTATATTAATAACTTTTAATTCTTCTTCTACTTTTCATTTTGGCATCTACTCTTCTAATGAACTTTATTTTTTTTCCATGCTCTCATATTATGTTTATCTTTCTTCCTATTCTGTGCATAGGATTTCCTTCCATTATCTTATGTATTGCTGATCTAGGGTTAATGCATTCCTTTAGGCTTATCTAGGAAGGTCTTCATTTATTCTTCAATTCCGAAAGATAATCTTTCTTGGTATAGTAATTTTGGGGAGTGGTTATTTTTTTTCCAAGACTTTTAAAACATCAATCCATGCCCTCGTGATCTTTAGTGTTTCTTCTGAGAAATCTGCTATTGCTCTAACAAGTTCTCTTTTAAATGTGACTTGACACTTTTCTCTTGCATGTTTTAACATTCTTTTAGTGTTTTGTACTTTGGGCATTTTATAATATTCCATGGAGTGTTTCTTTTCTAATAATATGTATTTTGGGTTTTAAATACTTCTTGTACACGGGTGTCCATGTCTTTCCTAGAATCTGGGAAATATTCTGCAACCGTGTCACTGATAGGATTCTCTATGCTCTTGGAATGTAGGTCTTATTCTTCTAGTATGACGATGACTTGGGCATTTGCTTTTTAAATGATGTTCCAGCAATCTTGGATGTTGTCTTTATTCTTTCTTGTTTTTGTGATTATTGCTGTCTTAATATGCTTTTGTGGTAGTCATTTTCAACCTCTGCTAGCCTTTTTTTCTACTTGATCTAGTTCGTTTCAAGTCTTTCAACCGAGGTGTTTCTTTTTTGTTGTTGTTGTTTTGTTTTGTTTTTGTTTGTTTTTCTGATTTATTAGGCTTTTCATTCTCAGGATTTCAATTTTTTTCAAAATCTGTATTTCTTGAAGTAATTACTCATACCTTGCATTGTCTTCTTTAATTCATTTAGCTAGTTTTTTTTTTAATATTCTATTTCATTGAATTACTTGTACTTGCTTCCTTTGATTTCTTCATATAGTATTTTATCCCTTTAATATTTTTTGCCTCTTTTACTAGGGAATATGAATTTTAGGTGGTCTCATGTTGCCTCTGTTTTTACATTTCTTGTGTTTCTATGTCAAGATTTGTACATCCATTGGAATGGATATCACAATTCTTTTAATAAGCACTAATCTCTTGCCAATATGTCTTGGGATATTGTTTTGTTGTTCACTGTTGAATTCAATTCCAATTATGCTTCATATTGTGGCTTCCTTGTGATTTCTTTGGCTAAGATTGGTGGGTTCTGACAAATGCATATCTTCTCAGAGTCTGAAGGATCTGCTTTCTCTGTAGATCTCTCAAGAGTGAGGTCTTCTGGTAATTCAAGAAGATGTGGTATAGATAGCAGAGTTTACGGACATATCCTCTGAAGTTACTCCTACAGTTGAAATTGTAGCCTCTATAAGGTGTTGGGGTTTCCTTAGGCGCTGATGATATTGACTCTGTTATCAGAAAGCAGCCCTGCTACAGACTGTTTGATTGACCTGAAGTCTTTATCCTCTGTTTAGACAATGCTGCAGTTCCAAGTGTTTCACAGGGTGAGCCAGGGGCTTTGTCACAGCTCTCCCTCTGTGGCACTCATCTCAGGTCTTTTCATGTGATCTGTTGGGGTTGGTGATTGACTGATGCTGAGATTCCTTAAAGATATGATGGACACAACTGTGGTGTTATTTCTCTCTGCTGTTTCTATGGTGGTGAGTGTCTAACACAGGACCTCAGACCCTCCATTTGCCCAGCCTACTTGGGAACAGGCTGTCAGCTAGGGGCATTTATTGCCCCTATTCTTTAAAATGAAGTATCTTTCAAGTTTCAAGCAGGTGTTAGTCATGACTACAGCAAGGCACAGCTCCTCTAACCTGCTAGCTTAGCAGCCAAGCACTCATCCAATGTGCTCAAAGTGCCAGGCTTGATTCCAATCACCATAACAAAAGAAGAGAACAGAGAAAAGGAAACAAAGTAACAAAATATATTCTAGAAAAAAACAAAAACACATCAACTACACCATCAACAACTGAAAATATAAGAGAAAAACAATATGGGGCTGGGAGATAGCTCATTTGGTCGAGTGCTTGCCTCGAATGCACAAAGCCCTGGGTTCAATCCTCTGCAACACAAACCACCCTCCCCCACACGCACACACGGAGTAAAATTAATAGCTATTAAAAGTAAAGAACAAAATTAATAAAAAAGGATGGGAAAAAGGTAACAAATAGCTGGATAAAATTTTTAAAAAGCTGGAGAATGGGAAAAGAAAGAGGTAAAGAAGAAAAGAGAAAAACAAATGTACATAAAACAGCAACAAATAGAGCATCAATAAAGCATTGGAATTTCCTCTTCTCTAAGGTACTGGAATGAGTGGGTGAGAGTGCATATTCAAGCCTATGCCAAAAAAAAGCTTCTCTTCATGTCTTCTTGGACTGTGCACCACTTGGACAGAGCAAATTCTAGGATTAACCAACCTCTTCTTTGTTGTGTTCTTCAGGCGACTAGTGTGAGTGATTTGTAGTGAGGGTCGGTTAGAATATCTCTCAGCTGCTTTGCATGCTTGAATATGCTTGGACAGAATGCAGAGTTCCCCAAGATTCCCTCCAGGACAATTTGGGTAACATTCCCTGAGGTCAAGTTTGACATTGACTTCATCACCTATTGAAAATCTAGTGCAGAATGTGGAACTTGCCAACAAGAGGTGTTTGTGCCACTCTCTTAGAGAACAGGGATAACTCAAATAACAGGGCCTTTATCAAGATGGCTTTCAGTTACGGTGATACCACAGGTTATCAGTGACAAGTTCTGCTTCCTCACATGTTGAAGTTTGAACATTAGAGAAGCACAAGCATATAAAACAGGCTTTATTTGAAAAATGGGTAACATTTCCGCTAGGGAGAAGGGGACCCTTTCTGGTATCCTGGTATCCCAAGAAGTGAGACATTCTGCCATTTTATAGGTCTTAGGCTTCCTTTGTCCTCCTGCTCGCTTCCCCTTATCTCTCTCCTTCCTGTGTAGGTGACTAGGCCCAGGAATGCTCAGTGGGATGGCCAGAAGGTGGGAAGCAGGTGGGCTGAAGGGGGAAGGGCAGGATGGAGCAGCCCAGGACACATTAATCAGTAACCTTCTAGTTCCCTGTAGGGAGGGGCAATTCCTGGGACAGGTTACCTTAGCCACAGGTTGGAGCAGGGGCAGGTTCTTGATAAGGGTGGAGGAAGGCTTTGAAGGAATTTCAGGGGGGGCAGTCTCCAACTTTCTGGACTCACTCAAATGGGCCTCCTTGGTCCAACTTGACTTGATTTACCTTTCTATACTGACTGCCCATCTAACTCTGGCTTCAAGAGCATCGTGAGATTATGCTGGGAAGTACAGAGAACTTCTCCAGAGCCATGCAAATCCTAGCACTATGGTCCTTTTAGATTATATTTCTGCAAGTTGTTGAACACTATGGTGGTGATGCTCACTGGGACTCTCCAAAAATTAAAACCAAAAATATACCAAAATAAAAAGTATAAACACCTATATGCAAAAAAGTAAGTATCGACCTTACACCTTATACAAAAATTCACTGAAAATGGAACACAGACTGAAATGTAAAATTCAAAGTTATAAAGCTCTTGTAATAAAATTAAGAGTAAACCCTTGTGATCTTGAACTAGGCAAAAAGATCTTAGCAATAACAGCAAAAATAAAGGTCCATCAAAATAAAAAAACAATTTGTTCTGTAAAGGACATTGTTAAAAGAATGAAAAGACAAGCTGAATGCTGAGAAAATATATTTGTAATCACATCTGTTATCCAGTATTTGTATCCATGAAACATGAAGTTCTCCCAAGCTAAACAATACATTTAATCAAATAGATACAATAGATAGAATAGAAATCAAACAATACATTTATATGAATAGATTTTAATTAAAAGACAATATCAAGCATTTGTAAACAATATGAATTTTCATACATCGCTTTGTAGGAATGTAGAATCATACAGTTGTTCTGGAAGATGACTGAACAATTTCTTATAAAGTTCAACACATACCGTTTGATCCCCATATCTCATTCTTTGGTATTTACTTTAGAAAAATTAGAATCTGTGCTTACCCAGAAAGCATACAGAAGCCAGGTATGGTGTTGCATGCCTGTTACCCCAGCTATTAAGGAGGCTGGAGCAGGAGGATCTGAATTTTAAGGCCAGACTGGGCAACTTCAGTGAGACAGGGTCTGGAGGTATAGCTCAGTGGGTTCAATACCTAGTACTGAAAAAAAGAAAAAAAAAGAAATGAAAAGAAAAAGAAAGGAAGAAAGGGAAAGGAAAAAGAAAAGAAAGAGAAAGCCTACATAAAAGCTTTAAGTAGCATTCTTCAGAATTACTGTAAACAGAAAGCAGCCCAATGTCCTCCCATGAGTGAATGGATGAGCCAACTGTGATGTAGGTGGGTGCTCCTCTACAGGAAAAGGAACAAACAACTGAATTACACAAAACATGGGTAATCGCAAATGCATTAGACCAAGTGAAATGAGCAGAATGAAAAGTTGTATATTATGTGATTCCTCTTCTGACATTCTGGAAAAGAAAAATAATTATAGGGATATAGAGCAGACCATTGGTTGCCAGGGATTGAGGTAAGGAGTATTTGAATGCCAGTGTAGAGCGTGAGTGTGATTTGGGGGGTGATGGAATTGTTCCATAGCCTTATCGTAGTAGTACTTAGATGAATATATTCATGTAGTGAAATTTACAGAACTGTACCTCCAAAGGAGTGACGGTTACGGTATGGCAATTTTAAATACAATTTTATGCAGCAGTTCTATGTGTTTGTACTAGTGAGATAGGATCAGCATCAGGGCAACCCATTTTGTTGCATTAAGTCATGTTTTTATTGCTTTTGTAGTAAGAAAAGACAACATAATAAAATTATTTTGGAAAGGGAAGAAAATTACAGTGAAAGTACTTCAAGCTCAGAATCAAACATCCAGATAGGAAAGTGAATTTTTATAGCTGAATAGGAGCCCCCATATTGTGAACTCCAGATAGGCATAGACGTTGCCTCTTTTGCTGTATACACAGGGACAAGAACCAAGCCTGCAGATAACTTCTTGCAATAGGTACCTGTTGTCACATCCTCATTTAATAAATGATTATATGAACACTGACCTGCCCGTGGAAGGATAAGGTCTAAAACATGATACAGGGCATGCAGAATTTGCTTAGATTATCTGTTCTCATATATTGGGAGAAAACAAATAAACAATATTTAAATGAAATACCTTTAATTTCTTTATTTGTACTTCATTCTCTTTTCTTGGTTGAAAACTCCACTCATTGTTTAAGCTTCAGGTCAGGTTTTATGTCTTCCAAAGAATGCTCCAGGCCCTCTCTACCTTACTTGGATTCCTCTCTTATCTGAATGCAGATGATTCACATTTTGACTTTCAAAGTAAACAGATATCCTCTTATATGGCATGCTCCAGCTATGTCTTATCCCTCTAGATTTATTAAAAACCCACAGACTGCAGTCTTTATGCTACTCCCTGTAAGAACCTAGTTATCTTCAGGCTTTATGCTAGTTCCTGTAAGAACCTAATCAAATATGTTGTCACTTTTTTATTGCATCCTTCTCAGGACCTATATTTCTCTAATGCACCTGGAAGGCCTACAGACGTAGCATCAGAGCTAATGCTCAGCAAAGTTCCTCATGACCTCACTTCCAAGTTGGCAATAAAATATGATTTTGTTGAAACTGAGGGGTTGGGTATGTGTGAGGAAAAAGGTTGAATTAAACTTGGTCCAGAACCCCACAGAGAGCATTAGAAACTTCCTGGGCAGAACCCTGCTGTCTGAAGTTACAATATGACATGGCCTGGATGTCTGGCCTGGACTCTCAGACCATGTAGGAATGAATCCTTATTATCCAGATTTCATTCAAGAATCTCAGTCTATTGATAGAAAAAACCTACCACCCTGAGTCTACCAAAAAAAAAAAAAAAGGTGGGGGAGATATTGTTTTAATAAGAAAATGTTAGATTGTACTAGGTCCCTTGAAAATTCCACTAATGGAATTAATATGATTAAAGTATTTTATTTCCTGCACACAAAGAGTAAAAGTACAGCTTTTTACCAGTTTTCTCTTAAGTTTTGCTTTCTCCTTCAGACAGGGCTCCTAATAAAAAAAGGTTTACTATCATCAAATTGATTTAATCAGTAGATTTAAATGGTGCTTGACATTGAACCTAGTGATTATGACTTTGCTGTATTTATGTGTTTAGTACATTTGCACGTGGCGTGCTTATTAAACAGAGCAAATAATTTGCAACAAAGTCAGCTGGGTCTCTGCAAGCTGGGGGAAATCTGGAGCTCTGTGTGCCTTCCTCTGCTATTCTAACCACTTCCTTCTTCCCAAGGCTTGGCGCTTACAGGCTTAAACAGTTTTGAGTTTGTTTCCATCAACTTTAAGCAATATTTCCTATTCATCATCATCAAAGAATATGCTCTATATTCTGACATTTTAAAATATTCTGATGAGGAGAGAAGATTCCAATTTATTTCCCATTTCAGAAATGGATACGGCACAGAGCTCACTAATGCGCCATTAGAGGTAAAGAAAGAAAACTAGTGAGAGAAGTGGCCAGAACCCATAGGTGCCTTTCTGATTCTAACCCCCACCCCCTTTTTAAATCCCAAGCTTACATGAAGCCATGCCTGGTGACACCAGCTTATATTGGAATCACATGCTACTAATGATCAGTGCCCTTCCAGTTAATCCTATCTTACTGAGCTTTAGAGTGGTTATAGTTTGTTTTTAAGGATTAAAACTTATTTTTTCTAAGCACTGGGACTACATTGCTCATTTTTTAATGTATTTCCCACAGCCTATGTGATAGTGGTGTAAGGGCTCATGAGTGCCCAGGATTTAGATTGCTTGTTCCCTAAACATACTTGCCTATTTCCCAAGATTGGCATGAGTACAGAGAGTAGTAGACATTCAAAATATTAATTTTTTGCTGTTAAGAAAAGAAATGCGATTTCTCTAGCTTCGCCAGAGGGGCTGTCCTTTTGACCTACAGCATTTTCACAGTTGTTTAAAGTACAGCATAACTGTCACTTTTGACTCCATGAAATATTGGACTTCTACCGACCTTATTGGCTTTGCCTGGTTTTAATGGGAATATAAGCAACTGTGAAAGATCCAATAATTTTAGTTCTTTCACAGAATCAATGTATATAACAGCTGCTTTCCTCAATTGACCAGTATTTGCTTCCCTAAAAAAAAAATAGGAGAATGGATAAGATATGTCTGAGAAGATCTCCTCCACTAACAAGTGAGTGTCTAGAGAGGGCCCGTGCAGACCTCTGACAAGTGTTAGACTTTATATACAGCGTTTGCCTCCTGCTTCCTTCTCTGCTTTACATCTTCATACAACAGCCATGCAACTGTGGTTTTCTGCTATTCCATCAGCAGCAGCAGCCCATCTTCTGAGGGCTCTGGAGATGGCATTTTTCTTCCTGGGCTCCAGTCTTGTCAGGCCGGCACAGCCCTGTGTTTGGCCTAAGTTCCCCATAGAGCTCAGAAGGACTTCACCCTTTCCTGATTAAATGCTACTTTTGGGTTCCCTGAAGTCTTACTTAACAATGGAGATGATAACAAGAATTTAGTCCTGTTTAGGTGTTCTAATTATGGCAGGGGTCTTACTTTGGACTGTGCTATGAATCCAATGTTTGTGTCGCTCACAAAATTCAAATGTTGAAGATCTAAGCCCCAGTGAGGTCCAGTCTACTGGTTTGGATGAGGTCATGGGGTAGAACCTGATGACGGGATTTGTATCCGTAGAAGGTCATGAAGACACTAGAGTTCTCTCTCCTTCTTATGAAGATATAATAAGGCAACCATCTACAAACCAGGAAGAGAATCTTCCCAGGAAATGAAATGGCCCATGCCTAGATCCTGGTCTTCCCTGTCTCCTGAGCTGTGATAATTTAAACATTGTCTATGGTGTTTTTGTCATAACAGCTTGAGCTGACTAATACATGCTGTCTTACTCTCAGGGACCCCTTTAGGTTTAGAAATTGATTAATATGCTTAAACTTTGCATACTTGTGAGTGTTTTGCTGTCTTCTGATAAATTAGTCCCTGATACTTTTCATCCATCTTTTCTTTCCTATCTAGAAAATTGCTTTCTAAACTATCTTATCTAGATGTGAGGTCTGAAACATAGGCCACCACTTTGTGGTCCTTATGGGAGTCAGCCTAATGGCAAAACTCATAGGCAGAGCATTAGAGGCCATGTCCTCAAACCTGAGAGTCCTTGATATTCCTCCTGTGATGCAGAGCTGGCCAACCCTGGCATGCAACATACCTTTGGACTGCTTGAAAAAAGAAACTTTGGTATTGTTTATAGTACTTCAAACTGAGACTTTCTATGATTTGAAACTGAAAGCAACTGACATAAGTTGATTAGGTGAAGCTTACTGTGAAAGCATCTATATTCCCTAGAACAAAGGGGTCGCATGAGTATTTGATGATAGACAAGAGGGAAAAGAAAATGAGCACACATGTGCGCATGCGTGTGTGAGAAACACACACACACACACAAAATGGAATATTATCCAGCCTTTAAAAGAAAGGAAATCCTCTCATTTGTTGTACTATAGATAAACCTGGAGAATATTATGCTAAGTGAAACAAATCAGACACAGAAAAGCAATGCTATGTGATGTCACTTAACATGTGGAATCTAACCCAGACAAAATCATAGAAGCAGAGTGTAGAGTAGTGTTGCCTGAGCCTGGAAAAGGGGGAGACATTGGTCCAAATACAAACCTGAGTTGCAGAGGATGAGGATGAGTTTGTTCTGAACATCTAAGTTATAGCAATTTAACTATGGCTACCTGTACTATATTGTATACTTGTATTTGCTAAGAGGATAGGGAGCTCAAGTTTAAACACACACACAGAAAAGAAAATGCTAAGTATGTGAGGTGATCTATATGTTAATTAGCTTGATTGTGGTGGTTATTTCACAATGTATTTGTACATCCAAACATCAAGTTATAATCTTAAATATGCACTGTTTTCATTGACTAATTATCAATAAACCAAAATTATTTTCTTATAATACTTATTATTTGAGCCCTTATGTGCTAAGGAATGGTTCTGAGCAGTAAGATCAATGACAAGAAAAAAAAGTTCCCTGCTCTCAGTAAGCTTGTAATCCCAGGGAAGAAATAATAGCAAACAATTAATTATGCACATACTCATTTCTTTTCAATAGTAACTGCTCTGAAGAAAAGTGTGAGGAACAATGGCAAGTGAATAAATACAGAGGTAATAATTATTTTAGTGTACTTTTCTGGGAAGATTTCTCTGAAGATATGATATTTAATTTAAGATCTAAAGAACAGGAGAAGGTTGGCCCAGGGGGCATTGGTGTGCTACCTGTAGAGACAGAATGGATGCATGGAGTCCATAAAGATTGAAGGAGGAAGAGTCCCCCTGACTGGCATAAAGCAAGCAAGGAGGAGTGTGCTCCTCATAGACGCAACCATAGGGTGTATTAATTGGCATTTAGGGTGGATTCCAAAAGAGTAACTATCATTATTGACACCTCATGATGGGTTTTGTGGATTTTGCTCTACTAAGACAGGAGGAAACTGAAAATTGCTTCCGAGAGGTTTAGTTGATAACCCCCCAAAATGTTATATTCATTTATCAAGAAAAAGGAGACTGTCTGAGGGGTCATTGTTGTTTTTTGAAGCACATGTCATCCCAAACTATCATCAGGGCCATGTCACTACCATGGTCCTTAGTCATTGGGTCAGTGGATGAGAACTACTGCTACTTCCTTGTCCTGGATTCCTGGCTCTGCTCTAAAGCATAAGCCCCAACGTCACCCCCTCCCAGGTCTACAGAAGGCTCTAACAATGGCACATCAGACAAACCAACCCCACTGCCTTGAAAACTCGAATTGTAGACTATTTGTGATTAATATTTTCCTATTTCAAAAATATTGCTTTCTAAAAGCTTGCGAATCCCATCTGGGTTATAAAACACGCCCTGGTGAGCAGAGAGCTGGAGGAAATGCAGTAGTTTGAACTGAAAGGGGAGGCTTATGTGGGGGAGGGGGGAAGATCATGTTTATTTTGGAGATCTTTAAATATTTAGAGAATTTTTTTTAAAAAAGTTTCATGCCAAAATTGGTCTCTCTGTATTTTTGGGTGCTGGGATGTACCAAAACACAAAGTGATAGTGCATTAATTTTTAATAAATCCTCCGGAATAACTGCAATAGCTCATCCATGAAGGATGACTGTGTTTTCTTCACTTATGAAGAGACCTTGATAATATATTAATGAGCAGCATAACGCTTACCCTTCAAGGGTGACATGCTCCATATATATGCAAAAGCCACATCACCCCACGCTGAACTTTGGATACTGTCCAAATGTCCTCCCTCTATCCTGGCTGGGTGCTTCTCATGTGTGTTTGCTAGGTATTTCCTCTGGCACTGCTTGGGCATAAATAATGATGTTTGGAGGTTAAAGAATCCAACCATGTTCTGTTGATTGATCAATTAATCAATTTCTATTGATTACCAGAATGTTCTATTAATTCCATTATGATGTTTAAAGGGGAATCCATAGCAATTAAACAAAAAGACATTTGATAGTTTTTGGGGTAATTGAATTTGTAAATTTATTAGCTTTCAGTTGTTTACTTCCAATATAAGTAATTAATATTTCATGTTACTCTTCTAAATGGGAAAATGCTTATGGGATCAATTTAATTAAGAAGCAGATATTGGTTTGAAATGAAACCACTAAAAGCCCTGTGTTTGTAATCGAGTAATACCTCTGTTACCAACGATGATGCATTCGGATTACATTTGTATTTCTGTGAAATCTCACTTCCTGACAGGTAAGGATCTGGGCTTAGATGTCAGCTGGAGAACGAGGCACTATTGTGGAAGGAAATCCTCAAGTCCTGGTTAAATAATGGAGCTCTAGTAGTAGACTGAAACATGCATGGTGGTCTCACAGCAGATGGAGATTGGCTAAGATGCACCCAGAGGAGGTGAGAGAGTCTGAGCACTGAGCAGAAGGAAGGAGTGTGGAGGAGGTGTGAGCAAAGGGGCTACTGGGGGCCACATTGCTGTATTTGTAAGTGCTGGCAACCCTAAGATGATCAGAATGGTGAACAGGCTCTGGCCCAGTCGATCAGAATCCATTCACCTGGAAAGAGCAAATGGAAGACCTGGAGAGCAGAATCAGTCATTCAAAGTCTGAGTATAGGTGACTGGGGTCTATATAAGAAAAGCAGGGGAGAGGACTGCCTTTCCCATAGTTAGGGAGCTCAGGGAGACACCAAGGTTAGCTCCTGAGTGGGTGGCCTGGATCTGACTAGTTCAGGTTACCATTCTGAGGACCCGCAGCTGTGCTGGTGCCCTGAGTCCTCAGGGGTTCATCGGGTGACTGTAGTGTGACTGTAGGCCACTGGAGAAGCAGGGTGTGGGCAACGTGGGAGGGTTCAAGTACGTGAACAGATAAGAAACTTAAGTGGGTTGCTTTTTTACTTTCACAATTATCTTTAATTTTTTTTATTGCTCAAAATCTGTCTTAAATGATAGCATTGGTTATGTTGACCTGGATCATTCCATGAAATTTCATCATTAGAGATATATATGCTGCTATTATATATCATGTGAATGGGCTTTAATTGGTCAGTCAACAAATATGAGTGAGTAATATCAGAATATTTCTTGTCTTGATAGTACATCAAAGTGAGGCGTGAGGGCAGGTGTTATGGCTCAGTGGTAGAGCACTTGCCTAGCATGTGTGAGGCACTGGGTTCGATTCTCAGCACCACATATAAATAAATAAAATAAAGGCCTATCAACAACTAAAAAATAAAAAAAAAAAATAAAAAGGTGGGCAAGAGGTACAGAAAGAATGGGAGAGCTTTGAGGTTTTAAATGGTCATCATCAGGTGTGGGGAATGAAGTAAGAAGAAACACTGCCACAGACTTCACCAGATTCTCTTTGTACATGTACCTTTGCTATGAGTCCTCATATAAAAGCCATCCTAGCACACAGTTCAGGTGGTGCTTGTGGTGTTTTTATATTTTGTTATAAAATAGTTTTATTCACAATGAAATGATCACAATGATAAATACATTTTTACACATACAAATATATATATATATATATTTATATATATTTATTAAATGTATACTAATATGTTTATGTGTGTATGTGTGTATATATATATATACATATATGTATATATATATATATATATACAATCTTAATCTTTAATTAATATATATATATATAATTTATTTATATTTTTGGTCTTGTAAACATTATCGATCAGTAAAATTCCTTTCCTTCAGCCAGGAAAACATGGATCCTTCTTAAGTGAAACCTTGCATGACACAGGACAACAGTCTTAATCTTTAAACATCCTTTCAAATTTTAGATTTTTTTTTCAAAATTAGCATAATTTTAGTGAGTTGAGATCTGAGCCCTGGAGAAGTAGTATGGAAAGCAAAAACACAGATATGTCCTGACCTTCGCTCCAGTCAGGTCTCATTCAGTATTGGGTGACCTTGCAGGCATGTCATCTTTCTGAGCCTTACTTTTCTCACCAGCTAGATTACAGAAGTAGACTAGATTGCCTTTTAGATCACTTCTCTCCTGCTTTGACAATCTAAGGATGAGGTCTACAACAGCATTTTCGAATACACAGACATTTATAAGCTAAAAATATAATTTCAAAATTTAATACACATGTGAAAAGGAAGAAAAAAATGATAAATTTGATGATATAGTACATTGCTAAAATCATTATATCTAAAAATTTTATTTAAACAGTTGATCATATAAAATTATTCAGGAGTTACTTTACATCCTTTTTATCCCAAGTCTTAGAAATTCAACTTACATTTTATACTTACAGTCTTTGATTAGCTACTTTTCAAGTAGTCAGTAACCATGTGTGACTGCTTATTACTGTATTCAACAACACAGGTCCGTAGTGTGCAGCTAGAAAAAAAACTTCTATTACATGGTAAGAAGTCTTTTTTCAGCAACATACTCAACTTTTTTCATACAGTAATAAGAAAAGGAGCTAAATTATTACTTAATAATGATGAGTTTAGCTGAGTTGTCTAGTTCTTGTGGCTTCACTTTACTCTTTTTTCCTTCCTTTCCTCCTGCTCTCCCTCTCTCTTTCTTTCTTTTTGGTGGCACAGGGGATTGATACTAGGATACTAAGCATGCAAAGATGTGCTCTACCATTGAGCTACATCCCTCTGCTACTCCTCTCTTTTGCTTATCCATTGTCATCTGATCCCCAGCTGTGACTTGGTCTCTGCCTTAGGGTCCTGTTTGCTTTCCTGTGAGTCCTTAACTCACAGCAAGGTCATTACCACTCTCAAAGATTTATTGGCCTCAGCAGAGGAGGAAGCAGAAAACACTGCCCCTCCTACCCCTGTTTTACCTCAAGGGTGTCATCATCCTTTAATCCCGAGTGTGTCCTTAGCATCACCAATGAATGGCAGCTGTGTGTTCTGCATTTCACTAATAATGTGGTCATATTTTAAGCAAATTGAACATGGTGGTGGGAAGTTGAAAATACATGATATGTACAACTGCTTTCAAAGTCAAAGAAAAACAAATCTAGGAGTTTTTCACAGTAGGTAGGATTGTCAGATAAAATGTAGACTATGTAGTTAAATGTGAATTTCAGATAAAAAACAAACAATTTTTAGTATGAGAATGTCTCACATATTATATAAGAATTTCTTATACTAAAATATTTCACTGGTTTTTTGATATTGAAATTTGACTGCACATTGTGTATTTTTTTCCCTTAAGTTGGACAACTTTCCTCATGAATATCCAGAGATTCTGATGTGATTTCCTCCCAAAGTGGGAATCCTTTCTTTATATTCCACAGAGTTAATCTCTGACCCTTCACATAAGTTCTTTTTATGGTTTAAATTTGGCACTCTACAGAGTCATTCCTGCTACCCGCTATTTTATGAATGAAGCCATTCCCTGGAGAACTTTTTCTAGAGTCTAATATCATCACATAGTGGGGAGACTTCCAATGACACCTTTTATGGGTCTTGAATTTCATCTTTGGGTACATGTCTCTCCCAGGGTGAGTCAGTATACAGCTTCCTAACTATTTTTCTGCCTCTCTTCACCAGAAAATAAATCTCCACATGAACCGCTTGACCTCCAAACAGAATAAGTTACTAGTCAGTAACTGTGGTGAAGCCCACAATGGTCCTCATTGAACCCCACTAGGGCTGACTCCTATTCTGGGTGGCTTTCCTGTGTCCTCATCCTAGTGTGTCACAGGGTGATTCTGACTCAGCTTCCCGGGCTCCCATTTAGATTTAGACATTCTTGAAATGCAGAGCTGCCCCTTTCTTGACACTCCCTCTTCTGGGGGGTGGGGTCCTACAAGTAGGACAGGTTCTCCTTATACCCTTATTTGCTAATAATTCTACTAATGCCCAGTGACATTCATGACTGAATGGATCTCTTTGGGTTAAATGTCTCAAGCTCATTCTGTTTACTACCCATACTTTTTTTCTTGCTACAGACACTTGGAAGTTGTCAGACTTACCCTGGGATAGAATTCTCTTCCCTGCTATTTCCTTTTATGAATTACTTGGCATCACCTCCATTGTTTCTTTCTTTATTTTCCCTAATTTATACCTAATAACCTCCAAGGGCAGTGTTTTATAGTACAAGCTGGGCATTTCCCTCCCTCTTTTCTTATGTTCAATTGAAATCTCTGTTTATCATGTTGGCAAGTCTCCTAGAAAACATATTCTCTGCAGGCCCCATGAGATATACTGTATTTCTTGCCCAAAACATTTTATTTTGGTGTCATAAGTCATGATCTAAATTTTTTTTAAAAAAGCACATCCTTTACTCTGACACCATCTCTATAGCCAGCTGTTCATGTCTCATAACTTCCAGTTGATTCTAAAGGCATGACCTTTAACTGGAAAAAGAGATGAAAAGCTCACCTCTGACTTTAAGAGACTTTATTTTTAGCCTAATAAATTGTAGAGATCTCAGGCCTGCTTTTAGTATGGTGATTTTGACCCTATATCATTTAGATATGGTGCAAATCTGCTATATCTGTTAGAAACTATTGTAATCATAATTAAGTAAAAAATTATTATATGAATGCATAAAATGCATACAATAAAGAATTATGAGGTATAGTTTTTAACTGGGCAGAAGCTGAGGCTAGGCAATATGCTGATATGTGAAGTTAGTTAACTTCATTCCTGGAAATATCTAGTTCTGCCCATTTCTTTGTGTCTAGAAGTCCTATTGAAAGTTACCTTAGACCTTATCAATAATTGAGCTTCAAACATAAACAAATTTGGTGGACATGAATGGGTAGTGTTCATGAAAACTAGATTGCAGTTGAACATTCATACAAATGAAAGTTCATAGAGGAAAAGCTCACTCTAACTGAGAAAGTTGGATGGAAATGACAACTCATAAAGCAAAGGAAAAACAGAAGTTGCAATGTCTGAAATGCACCTGGGATTTAGTTTAATCAGGTACAGTAAGGTAAAAGAGAGACACAACTGCCTTTGCAAAAGTTTGCTACTCACAGATCCCAAGAGGAGGAGGTGCACTGGGCCATATGAAGCCATACAGGGGAGCACCAAAGTCCATCCGGAGGAAAGAGAGATGAGGAGAAAGCATGAGTGTGAGCCTTTATCATTGTGGTGGTGGGAAGTGATTAGGTGGGGATATCCCCTGTTGATCAGGAGGCAAAATAACAATTGTTTTAGTTTGTGATTAGTAAACAACTTGTTCTATTAATATGGCCCTGTTGCACTGGATGCCACATTATCAATTACAAAATCTCAAGAATGACATTTCTATGTAAATCGTAGTGCATAGGAAGTATCTGAAAAATCCTGCTCTTGTTCCTTTCAAGAGGAGCCTGAACAGAAAAAGACTAAGAAGATTCAAATAAAGTGGCCTTAGGGAAAACAGCCTCTCACTGGGGAAAGAGAAAGCATTTTGGTTATACTTGAAACAAGTGAATTAATAGAGACTTAATGAAGCCTCTCATTCCACAAAGGCATTTTACATTCTGGGACTCCCTAATGGATCAGAACCTACTTTTTGGAAGTAGAAACATCCTGGCATTAACTCAATAATATCAAAGTTATCCTTTGAAGATAAACATAGAATAAGGAACAAAAGATGTTTCCCATAACTTGATGAGCCTGCCAGAATATGCCAAAAGAGGAAGATGCTCTTTCCTTCTACCTTAGCATTAGCTATTCTTTCAGGTAGCGGTATTATCTACATTTGTAAATAGTAAATCAGAACAGGATCATTATATAAGAGAAATGCTGTATGAGTGAAAACATTCTGGGATTGGAAGAATAAGCATCTTTGTAACATCAGTTTGTTAATGTAAAATGTTTATAGAATTAGTTTTTAAATGAGATAAACAAGTTATTGATAGTTAAAATGGAATAATAAACATCCAAGCATAGTTGTAAAAATTCTGGGATAATGAAACAATGGTAAAATTTCTCTTTAGCTATTGATGACTAAGAGTTATCCACTTCCAAAAGACAATGGGGTAGGCAGGCATAGGCAGCAATTATAGACACCCACTTTCAAAAGGGAGGAAATAGAAAGGAAGAAAATGGAGTCTTCATTCCAGGCAATTTTGAAATCCAATTGGATGAACTTTAGTAGGCCTCTACTATGTATTTTCATCTGACTTGTTTCATCAGCCTATACGTCCTGCATGTGGGGATTCCAACAGCGGTTTTAAAAATCTTCCTTATTTTGTCCTATCTCTGTCCCTTTTAGTAAAAGCTGGTCATGTTTCTGTTAGTTTAAAATTCTCAAGAACTTTGTAGCTCTTACATGTCATGAAGATTCATGCCTTTGGATGAGAGGCTCCTTATAGATTTTCCTGGGCAATCTCACCTCCATCTTGGATTCTGCCGAGTTGCCTGGGGGGTTTTCTGAGGAACCAGCCTAAATAAATATATGTTCACTAGCATGGATAAATTGTGACTACACTAGGGAAAGTGAACACAGTTAGATTCATTTATGTGAATTTAATTCATTTATATCCACAAAATGGCAAAACTAAGGGGCTGGAGAATAGATCAGGGATGGCCAAACATTGCAGCTGAGTGGGGGAGTGTTTGATTTGAAAAGTCCACAGAGGGAGGTGGGTGTCAGTGAAGCCGTTCAGTATCTTGATTGTTTGGGGGCGTCTCTGAATTTCTGCATTTGTGGAAACTCAAACTGAAGACCACAAAGAGTAAAAATCTACTGTATCTAAATTTAAATTAAGTTATAAAAATATAAAACACAGGCGAAATGGAAGGAAGGGGATTTATAATTCATATTAGGTGACATTCCTTTATTGTAAATGTTCCTGAGAGTAAGTGAATATAAGAAGATAAGCTGTTTTTCCCATGAAGGCATAATTCATAATAATACCTTCTCTTT
Source organism: Urocitellus parryii (assembly GCF_045843805.1). NCBI lineage: Eukaryota > Metazoa > Chordata > Mammalia > Rodentia > Sciuridae > Urocitellus > Urocitellus parryii. Next base: position 22,184,178 of record NC_135543.1, on the reverse strand, counting down.
CTCTACCTGTATCACTGTAAGGCGGGAAGATCCTGCAGAGAAATCTCATTACTCCTGTTAGCAGTGTCCTGAAACAAGCTCAGTTTCAAAGCTGAACTTGCATTTCTGTAGCTTTAAAATAGAGTTCAACAAAGCTAGGGTTTTACTCCCCATTCCAAGTGTACAGCATTCGCAACCTTTAATGCACCATAATGGAATCATTTGGACAATACACTGTAAGTTCCTTATGATGTGATCCATGTGATTCCTCTCAAACTTCCTATCATGATCCCCTGTTAATTCTACAGACCCCCCCATATATCTGCATGGACTAAATACATCTGTCAACAAACCTCTCTTAGAAACACAAATACCCTATAGGCTTGAGAACTTTTGTTTTCATCTTAATACACTTTTATATTTCTTATGTTTTCTACAATAAACATGAATTACTTTTATAATTAGAAAAAAGCAATAAAGGTTATTTTGCAAAAGCAAACACATCTGGGAGGGTTGTTTGAACCTTATTGCTTTTCCTGGAACAATTGAGTTCAGTTGCAGAGAGACCGAGTTTTGATTTAGGAGGGATAAAAATAAGTCATTTCTGAACAAGGACTGCTTTTAGGATGGGCCTTAGAGCAACTAGAAAAACCCAAGAGTTTTGATGGGAGGTGGGATAAAAATATAGAGAGAAGGGTCTGAAGTAAACATTTGTATTTTTAATTCTGTTTTTCTCTTACCACTATATTCATAATAATAGGATGAATTCATTTTTTTAATATTTATTTTTTAGTTGTAGTTGTCAATACCTTTATTTTATTTATTTATTTTTATGTGGTGCTGAGGATCAAACCCAGGGCCTTGCAGGTGAGTGCTAGATGAGTGCTCTACTGCTGAGCCACAACCCCAGATCCAAGTAATTTGTTTTGTTCTGGTTCCTCTAGACAGACTTGATTCTTGAGAGCAGGAATGGAGGAAACATTATTTGCTGAAATATTATTTCCCAGCCCAAATTCCAGAAGCTAAGGGTAGTGGGTAACACAGTTCTTCAATTCAGCAGGAAAATGGGAAAATAACAATGTAGACAGTTTTCCATAGAGTTGTTTTCTCCTATTTAAAACTTTTGCTAGTTCCTTTTTTCTAGATTTATTATTAAAGTATTGTCCATGGAATAATAACAGTAAATTTCCAGTTATTATTTAAAGACTTTTCTCATTCTAGAAATCAACACTTGGGCTTTGTCTCCTTGAACTATAAGTTCCATGATGGTAGAGTATCCATTTGTCTTCATCCCTCACCTCCACAACTGTGTGCCTAGCACTGTGTCCAGCACATAAAAGTTCATAAATAAATACCTATTGATTCTCCAACTATGGCAATTTAGCTGTATTATGAGTATTTGTATCCCAAATTAGTGTGGGGTCTAATCCCATTGCCTAACTTCTCAGGTTATATATTCCAAGTCAACAGAAACTTTCTAAACAACATGATCAAATGTTGCAGATTTTGTATAGAACTCTTTCATCTCCCATGTTTGTAGTTCTGACACTATGCTTTGCAAATAGTTTGTCAACGTACAAATAGTCTGACACCTTCCATCAAAATGAAAGATTCTCTGTGTCTAGGACAGCATCTAGCACAAGGCAAATGTCTTTAACTTTCTTTGTTGAGTCAATGAATGTTCTACTTCTCTGCCATCTGCAAGTGACAATGTCTTGTTAAACTATAACCCATGGTTTTAGGCACATTTGGCATTGAGTGCTCCCATTTCCAGTCTTCTTTCCCACCATTCCCTCCAGAAATCATGTGACATGAAACCCTCAGATATGATGTCTGGGCTGTATGTTAAAAAGATAAGTCTAAAATTTCCAGGTATGAATGTTGGTAGACTGGAAGAAGAAGGAGGGGGATGTAGGAAGAGGAAATTGCATCAAATAGATGAGCACATGATTCCAGACTCTGTTTGACAAATTATTTCTGTCATGTGTGTGTGTGTTTGTGTGTGTAACTTTCAAGGGATGCCCTTAGACAAAATGACTTACTGTGATTTTTTGTTTACATTTTGGTCTCTTCAGTGAAATAAGCCTTTTGAAGGTTCAGTCTACCTCTTATTTACCTTTCTATAGATTTGCTAAAAGAAGCATTTAATGAGTATTGATTGAATAAATTTTCAGATGTAAACTTTTTTAATAATTATAGTGAAATATTTCTGTAGCACTTCACAGCTTGGTAAGCCCACTGTGAGATTCACAAAACTATGTGATCCATTGAGGAAGTATTCACCCTCATTTTACAAATGAGGAAACTGAGGTTCAAAGACTTCAGCCTAATCCAACCTGAAACAGCCAGTGTATGAGGATGCTAGGTTAGCATTCTAATCTAAGTCTCCTGAACTCTGTTCCTGGTATTCATTAATTCTTTCTATTTTTCATTCCTCCAGTGAGCATTCCTTAAATATTATATTATTCTGACTTCTTACATTTCCATGCACAAGACAGAGGACATCTAGATAGATTAAGGAAGGTAGTTTTCAAAAGGACCTTCCAGGATGAGATCAGAAATGGCGTTTGGATAGATCTGGGGCTATAATAGGCTGAGAAAAGAACAGGCTGGGTAGGAAGCATTGTTACTGGTATAATCAAAGTTTAGAAGGAGAGGAAATTGAGTCCCAGTGAAATCATTTCAGTGAAAGAATATGTCAGGGGTGGGAAGGAGGATAAATCCAATACACAGTCTGAATACAGTTTTTGAGGGGACTACTCATGCAGAGAAGGGCTCAGCTCCAGGGTCTGGACCATCTGAGGAAGACAGCTGGTCTGGAGTCCTAAGAGTGAGTGGAAATATTTTCTTGGAGGAGGCGAGAGGTCTTTCAGGTGCTGTTAGAAATGGAGTTCTGATAAAGCCCTTCCTTAGACATATGTAGATATGCCCATGAATCAGGATGACCTGTGTTTATTTCTACCCCAAAGCCAAGAAGTAAATTAGTTTAGTCTTCGAAGGTTCTTGTGGTCCTTCTTTCCCAGAATCGCATTCAATAATGCCAGAAACAAAAATCAATTTTGTGAACCCATCAGGTACCTAAATGCAGGTTGGTGAGTGGCTTTTCCATACAGGCAGTTCACATGGATCCAGAATACTGCACCCTGATGACCTGGTGCTAAAATGCTCATTATTATTTAGAAACAATTATTACCCACATTTGTAACATATTGTACCTTAAAAGCTGGTTGTAAAATTCAATTTTTAGAACATATTCAATAAAAACTCTGCTCTTGCTTTTGCTTAGGGAAGAAACTAATAACAACTCTGAGACAAATGCCAGCATTTTGAGATCAAATTAAATTATGTATCACCCTAAGAGAAATCTCTGTTCTTTCTCTTTTTTTTTTTCTTCAATTGAAATCTGTGCAAATCTAGTTCTGTGGCCTCCATTCCATTTGGTATCTGTAATTATGTCATAACATATTTGCCTTCTTCCAAACTCTACAAAGCATTTTCCTTTACTTGGTAGTCTATTTCTTAATGAAGAAGTGGGTAACTGGGATCTCCACACAATGTGTAATTAAGATGCATGTTTGGACTTCCACTTTTTTTTGTTTGTTTGTTTTGTTTTGTTTTCTTTTATGGTGCTGGAGATTGAACCCAGGGACTTGTGAATGCCAGGAAAGCACTCTACCAACTGAGCTATATCCCCAGCCTTTCACTATTTTTAATGCTCTGAAAAGACAAGGAGTTCTTCTGATGAGTCAACATCATGATCCCCTCACTGAAGCTTGAGAACAGAATAAAATTAATGCCTCATCAGACTGTGTTGTCAAGCCTGGACAGAAGGGTATTATATAGTGTGATAATCTCATGATACATCAGAAAGGAAAGTACCAATTTCTATTAAAAAGATGTCATCTTCTGTTGACTATTGAAGTTGCCATGACAAAGCAGTTTTTACCTTTTTAAAGATTTCATGGAATCGGTGATGGAAAAGGAACAGTTTTAGAAGCCCCTTAACCTCTTCGGTACTCAGTGTTTGCCAAGTGCTTACCTAATGGTTTTGTCATTTCCAGCGTCTCCATGTTCAAGAACATTTCCCTGTTGATGTGGAGGCTCTACTCTTGCTCATTAGTATTAATTTGGTTACCATGGAATTGAGTTTCCTATGACTATTATCCTAGATAAATATTAAAGCCAGCATGAGAAAAACTTGTTAAAGCCATGACTCTTTTGAGTTTAGTCATTCCTTCACTACTCACATATGCCATGCTACTGAATGGGAAGGTGTCCAAATTATCAGGCTGGTATAAGTGGGGAAAAAGGGAACTCTACTGCTTCCAATACAAAGAAGGAAGTAAAGGTGTGATGGGAGACTTCTGAGAGTGGATAGATATAACAGGAAAAGGAAAAGTGAAGCATATGAATGAGACATTCAAGACCTCAGAGTTTGCTAAAGTATGCTCTTTGAAGAGACTGGAAATTTCCAGTACTGAAGGAGGTGGGTAGACTGGTAAAGACTGATTCATCAAGCAAGACTACATTCTTTAAAAAGAATAAAACAAACAAACAAAAACAATTAATTATGTGTCAGTAGGAATGATGGGTACACAGTGGGGTCTAAGATTCGAATTACCTGTGTGGCTTTTTAACTAGGTAGCTCGCCCCTCCACTTCTCCCTCATATACCAGATGATCTCTAAAGAACTAACACTCTGACATTTTACTGTCTATTGTTTTATGAACATGCTGGCTTTGCTTATATGTAACTTTCTTTTTTTCCTGCTCCATTTGCTAAGTATAATGGAAGTTAACCTTCAGGGAAAATTGGAATAGCAGCTTTAGATCCTCAAGGACCATATGTTCAACTTAATAAAAAAAATAAGCATTTATTGAGTGTGTACTATTCACTTGGCTAGTAATATACTGAGGATTCCATTAGGATTCAGAAGAGAAACATGCTTCAATCTTTTTTGATGAGGAACTAAAAACATAATTGTGGTAAAACAAAGTAGTTAAAGAAGAGTGTGAAGTTTTAATAAGGTTCTGAATTATATATACTCAAACTATAAAATAGACATTCACTGGAATTTTTTTAAAAGAGATTCTTTGGGCATCTCTTTGGTTTGCAGTAAAGTTGTTGACTGACCTTCTTTTAGTGAGTCAAGAATGCCAACGTAAGTCAGGGATCACAGGGAGTCACGGGTGGGCAAGAATGGATTTGCCATAGTACATTAAAGTGCTTATTAGCAGTTGAGCTTATCTTATTGGTAAAACTTACTTTAACTTTCTCTTTTGATTCATCCCCAACTCTGTGTCTGCTTCCCCAATTTCAGCCCACGGTAAGAACATCTGTTGGAAATTCTGCATTGAAAACATAAGTAGCAACTTGATAACACAAGTTCTGTCATTTAGCCTCAGATATATTCATCCAATTAAGGTCTCAAATCGTGCACATTCTTGCACACATGTTATTTATAGGACTCTTATTATTTGCAATACACAGAGAAGAGAGGATAAGGCTGACAATTTAGAGATTGCCTCATTTTTCTTAGAATTGCTATTAAATTAGTCCTTTAATTAATGTCAGATATGCATAAGCATTTACATATGGAAAGAAAAAGTAAGAGTCTCTTTCAGAATGTAATTGGGGAAATCCTCAATTCAGACACTTGGGCTAGAGACTGGCTCTTTGAAAATGAAGCAAAGAGAATATGAAATTCTCTTTCTTCCTGAGTCACAGAGAAGGTATTTGGTATGCTAGAAGTGGGTGGGAGGAGATGGTGCACACAATGACCTACTTCTGAAAGCACTGTCCTATAAATTAAGACTGTACTATGCCATGTGCTAAAAGTACCAGTGTGTACAGAACACCTGTGAATTAAGAACGATTTGGGGGATTAGTCATTCACATATCCCTTAGGGTTCAGACTATTCCAGATGAACTAGAAGAAGCCACAGAGAAGGAATTTACAGATGAGTATTGTAGACAAGAGAGAGGAGTGACTTGCCAATGTGCAATTATATTGCTCTTATGAGACTTTAAGACATACTCATATCCCCTTCAAATTTAGCTGGCCATGCTTGCCATTCTCAGCAGACAACCTTACATGAATTACTTTTCCATAAGAGATTATTTCACCGCATGTAAGTCTTTAAGTTGAACCAAGTCATGGCAGTGCTTTCTCTGCAGAACATAATAAAAGGTGACCACAAATAAGGGTGGTCAGTTAAAGGTCCATGGGAGATAGGTGCAATCCTAACTTTTAATGAGCAAGAAACACAAAAATAAATGATGTGGGGCTTCAGAGAGGGGAACCTAACACATATGCAGGGGATGTGGCAAAAGCTGGTCAGTTACAAAGAACCAAATAAGAGACAGAGGGTAAGCACCCCTGACTCAGTCCTAACTCTCCAGTTCCCAACTCCAGGTGCCATGCATCTTAGCTATGCTTGATTTCAGACTGACTCTACCACAATTTTTCGATAGCCACATCCCATGACTCTGTTACCGCCAGTCTGAGTAGTTTATACACCACGTAACCTGACCCAGGTCTAAGAAGACACAGAGAATTAGGACAGGGCTAGAATTAGGACAGGCCTGTTACCCTCCACACCAGGGTTTTACTCACAGCATCTCACTGCCATCAGCCCAACCACACTGCTTGTAGGCTAATTTAACTTCATGAAGGTTTTATTAGGTTTGTTTTCTTACACTTAGAAAATGAAATTTTCCATTGGAATTAAAAACCTTGGAAAGCATTGATAGGAAAATCTCCCCTTATATGCCACCATCTCTGGTCTTTGTTGTTCACAAAGATAAATCAGTTGTTACTTTTATATGACAGAGTCCTTGAGTGTGAGGATTTCCCTTCTCTTGTGGCTTTCAAGATGGTGTCTTTGGCTTTCAGCATTTTAATCGTGGTGTGCCACAGAGTGGATGTTGCATTAGTCAAGGTTTTGTGTTGAGATTTTGGATTTGTAGACGAATGCTTTCAGTAAAAATTGGGGAGGTTTGATACATTATGGCTTTGAATAGTTTTTCTGCTTCCTTTGTTCTCTCTCAGCTCCCTCTGATGCCCCTAGTACTTACAGATTGTTGCACACCATGGTGGGCCATATTTTTCTGAATATCTCTTTTTCCCTTCATCCTTCCTTCCTTTATTTATTTATTTATTTGTATTTATTTATTTTTAATTCTTCAGTCTGGTATACCCTCTATCAATCTGTCTTTAAGTTCTCTGCTTCTTTCTTTTTCCAGTTCAAATCTACTGCTGAACCCCTTTGGTAATTACCTTCATTCAGTTACTATAATTTCCACTCCTGAATTTCATTGCTTTGTGATTTGTAAAATTGTTTTAGTGATTTTCTCTGCTTGGTGAGGCATTATCACCACATCCTCCTTACTTCTCTCCACATCTTTCCTCTGGCTCATTGAGTTTATTTATTATAGATATTTGAAGTCTGCTAAGTCCACTGTCTGGACACTCCTAAAATTTGCTTCTGTTTTCTGTGTTTTTGTTGGTTTGTTTTTGTTTTGTTTTTTTTTGTTGTTGTTGTTTTCCTAGGCATGGATAACAACTTCCCAGTTCTTTCCATATCTTACCATTTGTGTTGAAAATGGGACATTTATATAACATAACTGATTCTATCCCATTTGGAGCTTGCTTTTGTTTACGTGTTTTTTTTTTTTTTTTTTTTTGCTCCAGGAGTTGGCGGGAGTGTGTTAATGCAGTCCCTTTTTGCCCCACAGTGTGAAGCCTCTGGTGCCCCTCTTTTGAGGGCACAACTGGGATGGCAGTGGTCTTACCAGCCTTCTCTTTGTCTCTTTCCTGATCTCTCTCTCAATCCACTAGTCTTTGGGTCTGAGACCCAGAGATTGGTTTCACTAATTTCTGACTGATTGCTGCATTGTCATCTACAATATCCTAAAAGCATAAATCGCTGCATAGTTTTATCCAGCTAAATTCAAACAACTGTTTAGCAGTGTTTTTTTTAGGCCAGTCTTTGAGGTTTATCCTAACCCCAGGATGTCTCTTCTTATCTTTTTCTCTAATTTTTTCGGATAGGCCCATCTCTGGTCTAGGTTATTATTTTCATGAAGTTATCAACTTTTTACTTGTATACTACAAAAAAAAATCTATTCTTATTTATTTATTTTTGAGCACCCTGAGGCTTGACATTGCCCACACATTTTTTTTTCAAATAAAATCAGGAGAGATATTAAAACCTCAAATAAATATCATGAGAGAGATTAAAACTTCTTTGTTCAAATGGCTCTCCTCTCCCCTGATCAAAATCTCTGAACTACTCTCTAGAGATGAGCCTCAGGACAATAGCCTGCTCCTTGGGATGCTCTAGAATAGGAGTGCTGAGTTGGGATGGTAGCCTCTAGTCTTTGAGTTTTGCCTGGTTTCTCCATGATGGAAACCAGGGCCTGAAGATTCTTTGCCTTCTGAACCCTTTGTAAACCTTCTACAGGCTGATGGAAGAAGGGATTCCCCTGATTTCTCAAAGTTTCCAGGAACATAGCCTCTGAAACCTAGAAGCAGTTGAAGGTGTGAGAAATTCAAAAGACCTGCCTTTCCTGGTGAGACACTGTATCCCTTGACTAAGAGCTGATGGGATAAGGAGCCCATGTCCTTGGTCACATCCATCCAGGTGGAGTTTCTGCCATGTAGAGTGAGGGGAAAGGGAATGCACCTATGGCACCATGTTTCCCAAACTCCCTTCATCATTAATGTTTTCATTGTGAGTCGATGTTTCTTTAACTGAAAATAGATTTGCCCTAACCTGAACTGGGACAGTTTTTCAAGAGACTTCGAATGGTTGCTTTTCAATATACGTGTCACCATTCTGGTTGTTTCAGCGCAGAGTTGAACCATTTTTAATACATTCAACTTTACGCTGTTTTCCATAATTTCTCTTATGACAATGTTTTGCGAGCATTACCAGATACAGTTAAAAGAAACAAGTCAAATATTTGAGGGAAAAAGGTTGTCATTTTCAAAAAATAAGGGAAAGCCATGGTTAGTAGCTTTTCAGATATTTCTTTAATGACTAGAATCATTTATAATTGAAATTCTAATTATTTGCATATAAACATATGCTTTCAATCAGCTTGAAGGCACTTGAAAAGAGTTGGTTCTCTTAATATTCGGATTCTTCCTTTGCAATTAATTCTTATACCAGTGCTTTGAAGCTTTCAGGTCCCCTGTCTAAACTAGAATACAGATTGTTTTCTGCCTTCCATCTAGGCTGAGAATCTTTGAGAATCTCCATAGTATTCTTGCTCATCTTTGGACTCCACAGTGTTCATCATTATTTTTTATTGGAAATAAAATGAATTCAGAAGTGATATGTGTCCATAACTGGGAACAATCTGAGATTTACCCTAGTTGCAAGTTAACATGTTGGTGTGCTACGGTTTCATGGATGCTGGCCAAAACATAAGATTCTTAAGGGAATGTAAATACAGTTTATTTACCTCAGTAGCCATAGCCAGATTATCATCTAGTTCCCTGAGCCCCAGTTTTTGCAGAACAATCCATGAGGGCCAGGTGACTCTTGCACACACCAGGTGATCCTTGAATTAAAGGAAAGAAACTCCAAATATTTTTAAAAGTCAATAATCCTCCCTGAACTTTGCACTAAAAAGAGACATTATCTTTGAGATACTGGGCAGTAAACACCCCTGTCTTTTGTTACAGAAGGAGCCTCTCTATCCCTGTCTTCTAAGGTTGTTTGCTTATAAAGAAAACAGTCTTAAAGAGATCATCCAGAACAAAGCTCACCAGTAGTGCTCGTGCATAAAACATGTACCTAAGTGCGAAAGACCAATGAAAAATTGTCTATCAACTATATGAATCACTTAGGTTCAAAAGACTTGTGATAACAAACCTTAAAACACAACACCCTGAAATGTAGGCCTCATTTGGAACGAGGTATTTTAAAGTGAAAATTTTATATAACTGAAGTTTATACTTACAAATCCCAAATTTGAAAGGATAGATACTTGTGATGGAAACAAATGCCGAAAAATATGTCAAATATTTAAAAATTAAATATTAAAACCTCCGTAGATATTTGTTTGTAGGCACAATCTAACCTGCTCCATGAGACCACTGTGTTTGTGCAAGTGTGGGTAACGAAAACTTGCATAGAAGGCTCCCCTGGGCAAGTATGATGGCACTCTGGAGTAGGAACTGACTAACCATCTAATTAGACTGGGGATTACATCCTTAGAGCCATTAGTTAGATACACCGTTATATAGGAATCAAGCTCAGAATACTACTTCTAAAATTGAAAAAATTCTAGGATCTTACACCTTGCTGTGGAGTGTCAGGCAGTATATTTAAATACATTAGCTAATCTGCCCCTCAGATAACATTAACTTTAATGAGTGAAAAGCCATTATTAACCTATTTCTAAGTAAAGCCCACTAATTTCACCAGCAAGTAATCACTTCTATTATACACTAACAAAATTTCAGTGTGGATGTTAGTTACAAAAATCCTAGTGGCTGAGTCCTTTGATATCTAATGATGCAAAGTGTGTGTGTGTGTGTGTGTGTGTGTGTGTGTACTTTTTTTTTTTTGTACCAGAGATTGAACCCAGGGGCGCCAAACCACTGAGTAATATCCCTTGTCCTTTTAAAATATTTTATTTATACACAGGGTCTCACTAACTTGCTTAGGGTCTCACTAAGTTGTGAGGCTGGCTTTGAGTTCACAATCCTTCTGCCTCAGCCTCCTGAGCCACTTGGATTACAGGTGTGTACCACTCCATGCCTGGAAGGAAAGTATATTCTTTATTAGGGCAAAAGCCCTTCCTCAAAAAGTAGAGTAAAACTTCTGGACTAGACATGTGCACTCACCATCTTGACTAGCAGAATGTGTGTTACAAACTGCATCACAAGGAGTTACCATCAGATCCATTTTGTAGCTAAGGTAACAAAGGTACAGAGGCAGAAATTTTGCTTAGGGTCACAAAGATAAGAAATACAGCATCCACTTCTGTGCCACAATTCACTTCTGGGTTCTGTTGCTTCTTTTCAACTTCCCTATATTCTGCCCCTATCAAGCAGTTTATTTTCATTATTTACTTCTTTTATGAATCTCCTTTTCCTGTTTCTACTAATTAGCAAATCCAAATTTGCTGGGAGCTGAACTTTTTGTTTTAAATGGCCATCAGTAGAACTGAATGAAAGAGTAGGACCTGGGTTTGGAGTGGGAGGTTGTGAAAGCTGCTTCCAGGATTCTTAAGGGCTGTGGAAAGCTGATCTCTCCATAAGAGGTTTGTGACTGTGTTTAATTTTAAGGTTAACAAAGGGGGAAATGGGAGCAGGTGATGGCTGGGTTGCGCTTGATGATTCCGGCTCCATTCGGGAGCACGTTTCTGTGGTGACCGGCTGGTATTGTGTAAGGATGATTATTAATTCCAACTATCAGCAGGGCCTGAGCCAGATTAATCTCCATATGGCAGAGACACATGAGATCCGAGTGTAAGCATCGATATACACAGGTCCCAACCTTATCTACATGCTGGCACAGAGAGTGTCAGTTTCTAATTCTTCTTTGGGAATATATCATTTGATTCATGTGTGAAAGATCAGTGAAGGAGGAGTATAAATCCCACTTTTGTTCAGCCTTCTGGGCAGTTCGAGCCTGCTAATTTCTGCAATATGCATGATATATAACGGAGTGGCAACCTCTCAGATTTACAGTCTCTCCTTGGAGTCAAAATTAAGCAGGCAACCATTTATTAACATTACAAAGACAGAGACCCATGTTCTGGTTAGCACTCTAAGTTCACAGAAATTCGATGAGTGAAAAACTCTTCTAAATCTCTTTACCCAAGCTGTTGATTTATGGGCATGGGTAAGCAAATGTGAGTGTTGGAGAGTGTGATATCCACATTGTTTATTCTTTCTGGTCAAATGTTCCTTTACTTGACAGGTCTTTCCTGATCATACTCTATAAAATAAGACTTCCCCTTTCCATGCTACTTTCTCTCACTTTCCTTCTACCATCTGTATACACCTTCATAGAATTTATGACCACCCTATACATGCTTATAGTCTTTGTCGGTATGGTTGTCTGACTTCCTCCCTTAGAATGAAGTTTAATGACAGCCAGGACATTGTCTGGCTCATAGGTGCATACAAAGAGCCTAGAATAGTGCCTGGCACAGAGTAGGATTCCAATACATATTTGATAAAGAAGACAGAAATGAAATGTTTACAAAATCACTTTTCCCTTATCTAGTGGCAATGGGGAAAATGTAAATAATATTGCATTCAATTCAGCGTTCAAAGTAAAGAACTTTAATTTGCACAATGCTGTTGGCAGAGAATATTTCATTTAACTGCCATTAGCCCTTGTCCTGGAATGACTCCATGCTATTGAATTGCAAATATTTCTGCTTTTACTTGGAAGAAGCAATAGAATTGTGTGGTAGCAACTAAATGTTTCCTCCCTTTTTTTTAACATGCAATTTGCTATCTATAGAATAACCAGATTATCCTTAATGGCAAGGCACAAATAATAAGCATTTTGATTAAGACGAGTTGGAGAAAGGCCACAAGCTAATAAAAGCAAGGGGGGGGGGGGAATCTAATGTGGCCTCCTCAAATTAAGTAAATTGACTATATAATGAGAAAAAGTTTAAATTAGTTACCCAGTGGCCCCAAAATGAAGCATTAGTAATGTTTATTACTGGAAATCTGCAGAACCTAATATTAATTATTCCATTTTTTTTTCTTTGAAGCTTAAATCAACCAGTAGCTTTAACAATAAAAAAAAAAAAAACCTTTCAGGAAAGAAGTCATTATGAAAAAGACAGGTGAGATTTACTCAACAACTCCTAGATATTGTTCATGTTACCACATACAAATATCCCACAACATATTCTTTTCCAGGACCACAAGGCTTTATGAAACAATTCTTTCTCTCTAGTAGAAAAGGCAAAATTTTCACTTTGCCAAAATTTGTGGCTGAATTCTCAAATCTATAGGACAAAGTCTTTCAGAATATTTCACACTTCTTCATGTGTTTTGGTGTTTTTCTTTTATGGTATGGTGGAGCTCAAGGTGAGGTAGATAGATTGTCTAACCGTCAAAGGACCCTGTAGAACATCATCAACTCAGACTTCAAGAGGCCCCTGTCTAAAACTATTTCCAAGTGGGCTTCTTAGTTGGTCATGTCTACCCAAATTTCATATTCTTTTTGTTCTCATTTACTAAGGTCCCTTTTCAGCCTTCATTTCTCTCCTAATGTCGAACACATCTGACAGTCTTAAAGATCAAACTCAATTTAGCCAGTTCATTGATCTCCATACTCACTGGCTGTAAAACTCTAATGGTAATAATGATGACAATGATGATATGATAAAAATAAACATTTGTTAACCTCTTGCAGTGCTCCAGGATTGCCACTTAATCGCATTATTTCATTTGATCCTCCCAACATCTTATCAGGTAGATATTACCATTATCCACATTTTTGTAAGTCAGGTAAAGGAGGATTTGTGAATGTCTGAGGTCATTATCTAGATGGAGGTAAGAACTTCAGTCAAATCTATGGAGCTCTCACAATACAGAACTTAATTGCATGGTGTCTTATCATCATTGTTGTCTCATGTAATTACTTTTGCCTGACAAACTAGATTACAGGATATAAGACTATTTCTTTGCTATAGTGATCAAAGGTTTTGATGATCAAGTGTGTTGAGGACCACCAAGTGGAATTAGTGGATGATTGATTGATACTATGGGTGAAGAATATGTCCTCTCTCAATGCCTCAGAGGAAAGAGAACTAGCAGCACTTCTTCATCCATTCTCTATCTTCCTGTCCTTGAGAGCCTCTTGAGGCAATTTCTCCACCGACAGGAATGAGTGCTTTATTCACCCAAACCCAACACAAGACAGTGCATTCTCTCAGTGACTCAGTAACCAGGCATGATGATGTCTATTCTTTAATCCACTTGCTTAGAAGCTGTTTAACAGAATTTCAGTTTCCCATGAGGCTGACCTATGATAGTTCATTCACTGTTCTGCAACTGACCATAGAATACATGAGCTAAAAATAATTGAGGGGAAAATCCAATTCCTTCTCCCCTTCTTATAGATAAGGAAATGAGACTAGTTGGTTAAAGCAGGTACCATGTGTTCCTAGAATTGGCTTATGACTCCTTATTCTTGGAATTGTATCATCTTATTCCCAGATATAGAATCATATATAAGGAAAAAAGAAATAAATATATTCATGTATATATTAAAATATATAGTATATAAAATACATATATAAGCAATATATTAAAAAATATACAAATATAAATATATATATTTGTCTGTATATATATATATATATATATATATATATATATATATACATATAAAAGCAAGTTAAGAGCTAACTTCTTTTAAGAGTTTGAACCTCTTTTAAGAGTTCATAGAAGGTAGAGGAAAAAGTTTCTCAGCTAGGAAGATATGATTGAATTGGAAATAAAGGTTGATGAAAGATTTTTTTCAATATTTTTTTTTTAGTTGTACACAATACCTTTATTTCGTTTATTTGTTTTTATGTGGTGCTGAGGATCAAACCCAGGGCCTCGCATGTTCTAGGCGAGTGCTCTACTACTGAGCCACAACCCCAGCCCCAATGACAGATTTTGATAAGGGGAAAGGATGAAAAAGGGACCAGACTGGAGCTGTATGAAAGCTACAAAGGCAAAGCCATGCTTAGGAGCTATGGGACATTGGCTGGAGTGGAGGACCACTTAAAAACACTGAGCAGAAAATTCCCACTGCCTGAGATTTCTTCATGTGGAAAGAACACCCAAGGAAATTGGCATATGGAAATTATGAAGCATTTTGATATTGAAGGTGATGTTACATGAGAGATGTTTAATGAAAATTGATCTCGTGTGGCTTGCAAGTTGGGCTTCAGTGGGGAGACACTGAAAGCAAGCCAAACAATTTAGAGGCTACTTGAGAGATGCTCTGGAGCCTGATTACCTCAGCTCCACACATAATAATGAAGTCAGTTAGAATCTATGACTCAGAGAGATTAGATTTAATTTTTGATCTATACCTTTCCCTGATAAAGGGAAAGAAGGAAAATATATATATATATATATATATATATATATATATATATATATATTTTTTTTTTTTTTTTTTTTTTTACAGGGAGGTGTTTGAGGCATGGAAATGCTCGTCCCAGTGTCCCTTCAATGAAGAACTAGCCTCTGCACCTTGGCAACCAGGCAGGCAGCCTCCCCTCAGCACCTGGAGGGTCTGCCTCAGAAGCTGAGAGCTTCTCACCTCATGGCATTGCTTCTTGTGACTAAGGGAGGTAGGTATCAAACTTGGCCATTTCTGCCTGCCACTGATCATTCTGAAGAACAGCACTTGTGCCAAGAAAGAGTCACAGCTGGGAGGGTTGAGCTTTGTGGGGCGGGCCTGCATTCAAGTTCAACTTTCCCTCTCTGCTCAATTCTACTTTCACCTCCCTTTGTGTGTGTGTGTGTGTGTGTGTGTGTTGTTGTTGTTTTGTTTTGCTTAAGTGCTGATTTTAGTAGATATCTTGCTACAAAAGTCTATCATTGCCTGTTTCCCAAGAACCCTACTTATGACACAAGAGAAGGCAAGGACAAAGATCAGAGGAAGGCAAACCCTAGCTCTGTGAATAATGCTGAATTATGCTGGTGGCCCTCCCCAGCTTTCTACCAGGGAAGTGTTCCAGATTAATAGTCTGATTAGAAAGAGGGTTGTTTTCTGGTGTTGCCTAGTATTTACATAGAAAATATAATAAAAATGTCCACAGCAAAGAAGTAGTTGTGATAGATTGTGCTAGTGAGTCTCTGGGAGTGAGGGTGTATGTGTGACTTATAGTGACAGGGAGTGTGAGGACGTCATTCCAGAGGAGACCTTCACTTGGACCTTCTAGGCTCTTGACACATTGCAGAAAAGAATTTAAGGATGTGTTGAATATTGGCAAAGAGGAAGAACAAGGATTGCCTTTGGGGTGTCAGGTTTATTTCTTTAGTAGTACTGGGGGTGAACCCAGGGACACTCTACCACTGAGATCTATCTGCAGCCTTTGAAATAGGGTCTTGCTAAGTTACCCAAAACTTGCAGTCCTTAAACTTGCAATCTTCCTGTTTCAGCCTCCTCAGTAGACAGATTATAGGTGTGCTGACACAGGCTATTGTTTAAAAGGAAACTTTGTATGGGGTGGGTATGGGAAGGCATGTGGAGATGGTATCATTCTGCTGATCACAAGATGGTCTATGGTGGTCTGGCCATTCTCAGGATCTTTAGGCTGACATCGTCTCCATTACCTGATCAATAGATGACATTTAGAATTACCTACCCTATATTAAAGGTCTCTTAAAAATATCATATCTCCTAAAAAATAAATAAAAATTAAAAGAATCCCCCCCCAAAAAAAAGAAAAAAGAAAAAAAATATCATATCTCCCTTTGCTTGTTCTGAAAATACACGTGTTACTTACATTAGATAGGCTAATTAACAGGGCACCACACAGTTTTTATACATGATGAATTTACAAATTCTAAGATTTATAGGTTTCTTATAAATTTTGAAATGACAGACCTTGGAGGAAAACAACTAGTTTGAGAAAACTTAGCACAAGGCATTGAGATTGAAGTTAGAGTCACCTTGTCCTTCCCTTTGTCCCCTTTCTACTTAACTTTTTATCTCTTCTATCCTGCCTCGTGTGTATTAAAGCCCTCTCTAACTTCAAGCCACCTCTTGGCATTGCCAAGAACTTCTTTTCCAGGCCTTTAAATGGTGGCATTTACTTTTGTTATTATATCCCGAGAATAAGGATGGACAAGAATATTAAGCTCCACATCAAATAGCTCCCAAGTCCCAGTGACTGAGAACAATGGAGATTTAGTCCTCTCACATAACACAGGCCCACAGCAGGTGTCCAGCGGCTCTGTTCTCCTTGGCCTCTGTTCTGAAACTTAGAATCTTTTTAAGGAAAAATGTACAGTACTCTAGACTTCTTCTCTCTATTATTTCCTTTACCATCTACCATGCTGGTGCCAGTGGCAGGGAGAAAGAGGGTGTTCTGGAAGATCTCACATGCAAATGAAATGCTTTAGCCTGGAACAAAGCACTCACACTTCACCAGTCATGAGAAACCATGTGCTCTCTCCCAACTATCCAAGAAGTTTAATCCTATCATAAGCCAGAAAAGGATGGACCTAGAAATATTTGATGAAGACTACAAATAATAAAACATTCTTTCTCTTTCCTTTTCTGCAATATCCTTCCTTCTGTGAGTTTCTATTCGCCTTCTTTAGCTTTAAGCTTGCCAGTGTACCCACAGATGCTGTTCAGGGTATTTCAGAATTTGCAGGGGTTGAGCATCAAGTTGAGATGTCCATCCTGGCCTGAAACAGTGTTTTGCGTGTACGACATTCTTAACATTAAGAGGTAGTGTTAAAGAAGGCTATTTCCTTGTAGAATTGAGTTAGGCATTTGCATAGCAACGTAAAATGGGGGAGGGAGAGAGTTGGAGAGGAGAAAAAGGTAAAATGGAAATCCCTTCTGCTGTTCATTATAATGTCACTCCTGAAGCAAAATTACCTTATATCCCTGACAGAGATTAAAGGTTTTACTCCTCCTGGTTATCAGCAACAGCTCTTCTCATTAACCATTCATCTCACCTCCCACAGAGCCATTTATTCAAATGTATATGTAAAATTAAAAATAAATAAAAGAACTAATCCATAAGAGTGCACTAGCACAGGAAGGGAGGGGCTAGGATGGTAGTAATGCTAGGAAAAAAATGAAAAATAATATTAAACCCATATTTCACATGGCATGGAAAAAAGATTTCTCATTAGCCCATCTGTCTCATTATCTTCTCAAAAGACATTTCAATATTCACATTCACAAAGACAGTTTTTAAAAGCTCAATTTTGTCTTACTTAAATGTAGGTTCAAAAGGCTGGAGAAAAATGCATACTTTGTGGAAATGTTCATCTTTACCTCACATATTGATTCAGGCGAGGGGAAAAAGTTTATTTTTCAAAAAACAATGATTAAAAAAAAAACAGTGATCTAAACTCCTTCGGTTTTCTGAGGGTCGAACAATGGGGAAAATGTTTGAATGGCAGTTGGAATGATTCCGATTAGAGGAATAAAGGCATTTCTTGGCTGAAAATATTACTGTGTGCTAGAACAGTTAATGATAACAGTCACGACTACCATACATTCTGAGCCTCTGTTTACTATTTCCCTAACTAACAGCAGGTTGGATATTTACTTACATTATTTTCAAGAATGTATGTATGCAGTGAAGTCCTAGTGATTCCATGATGTGGGCAAACATTAATATCTCAGTGTCCAAGGTTCAGAAAGGTTGAGTAACTTATCTAAGGGCTCACAGACCAAAAAAAAAAAAAAAAATAGCAGAAACAAGGTACAGTACCAAGTCTGGGGGAAAAAAAATCTCAGCTACCTGTTGAAGCAACTGGAATTTATACTTTTTAATAGCAATTACTGTGATGATGGCAATAATAGCAATAATAGTTATTAAGTAATAGTTATTAAGCACTAAATACTGAATACATGTCAGCTTCTCTTGTAAGCATTATTGATGTATTTAATTCAATAATTCCACAAAAAAATCCAATGGAGTGAGTGCAAATATGACATTTCACATTTCTTGAGGGGATTGATGGAAAACAGAGAGGTTAAGGCAGTAGGTATTAGTGGCAGTTGTTAGATAAACTGGGTCACTTCGATTAGTCTTAACTACCTCTGAAAGTACAGCATAAGACCAATTTATAGAACCTCAGCTCTTGCTACCCAATTTTCCTCATTACCAGTGCCAACAATATGACACATAAGATACTGTGAAGGTGTGCCAAAGCTTATGACCTCCAGAGCTAGACTGAGTTCTGATCATAGCTGAAGAGATTCTAGTGAACATTCTTTTGTTAGATTCCTATGGCTGTTGAAGCAAATTACCTCAAACTAGGTGGTTTAGACCAACAGAATATTATTCTTTCACAGTCCAGAGACCAGGAATCTAAAATTAAGATGTCAGCAGCACTCTGCTCCCTTATAAGGTACAAGAGAGGGTTCTTTTTCTGGCCTTCCTATAGCTTCTGGTGGTTGCCCACAATCCCTGGTGTTCCTTGACTTGTAAACATGTCAATTCAACTCTACCTCTTTGTATGGGATTCTCTGTGTATTTCCCTTTACATATTTTCCTCTTCTTATTTACAAGGATGCTTCAGTTATTGGATTTAGCATCCACTCTAATCTGTCATGACTCATTCTAACTCTGTTATATTTGCAAAGACCCTATTTCCAAATAAGGTCACATTCACATTCTAGAGAGTATGCATTCTTAGACTACATTATTTAATCCAGTAAAATTCTAAGTATTATCCATGAGTAAAATGAGAATAAAAGTTATGTTGCTGTCATAGATGTGTTGTGAGGCTTAATATATGTAAAGCACTTAGGGATCAGCACAACACGAATTCCATTCGAATGTCAACTATTTTAATTACAAGACTAATTTCTACTTGAAACTTGATAGGATCAAAAGTTATATTAGGTCTGGTTTTATTAAAAATAAGTATGTGCATTTTCCCCTAGACATTGTATTTTTCTGTAAATTAATATAGCTGATAGCTGAAACTGCTGCTTACTTGTAGAACTTGGTTTCATTGCAACAAGGCAAGCTTTGATCCTAATCAATGCAACAACACAGTATGATCAATATACAAGTCATTATTTATATAGTGACATTAAAATTACTGGATTGCCTTCTATGATTTTTTGGAGGTTGAGTGTTCTTCCTTTCCTTTTCTTTAGTTTATTATCTTTCCTCTTTGTCAAGAATTTGCAACTAGTGAGGTGTACAGAAGATATCAAAGGGAACTTTCACTGCATCCTAAGTGTAAGAAATTTTCAGCTCTGAAAACAAATAAGTGAATTTAGACAACAACTGCATCTGCTGCTATGAATTAAATGAGATTTCATTTTGTGGCTTTGCAGTGACCTTAAAAGAAATGAAGATTATCTGACAGTTTAGAGACAGTGCAGAGGTTTCTGTGTTTTAAAAATAAACCCTATGGTAAGATACTGATTCTGCTTAGTATTTCTCACCGAGCCCAACAAATTGATGTCACTTGATTGAGCCAATGTTTATTTTCAATCATAGCCATTTGAACTTGAGAACTGGAGGATTCCTGGGAGTACCCAAGTCCACCTCTTTATTCGACAGATAAATAAATCTTTATCCATTTTGATTTGTGATAGATTATGACATACGAAATGGCACCCCTTCCTTGGCTGTCCCTTCCCCAACAATTCCATTTCGTTCTTGAAGTCCATCATTAGTAGTGTTGCATATACAGAAGGATTTTCAGAAAGCAAAAGTTTGCTTCAAAAAAAAAAAGAAGAATCACAAAAAAATTAAAATAAAAATATACCTGACCATTACTTCTGTTGGAAACTTTAGAGTTTAAGGGAATCAAACCCACAGGGCAGTGCAATTAGAGTGTTTATATAGAACTAAACCTTGTTAGGCTGCAGTTCTCTTAGGTTCATATCATTTAAGATTTTAATGTTTAGAAAAATGGTTTTGCAAGCTCTAATTCTGTTCAAAGGTGATGTTATTTCCGATATTACTTTTGACAGTACTTTCACAAATATTTTTGAAGATTAATTTTATTTTGCTATATTTGCATTTTTAATGAATACGTATTGGGTTAGCATTCTGCTTAACCCTAGCCATGCTTGGTGAAGGTTTTGCTTTGCTCATGAAATTCTCACTTAGAATTTGCATTTGTAATTTCTGGAATTAGTGAATGAGGCATTCTACTTAGGCTGTGTCTTAAAAGACATCACAATGCAATTATTTACAATGTATGTAAATAGTCATATAAAAAATAGAAAATACTAACATAGATGTTTAATTTCATTTTTCTCCAGAGAACAAGTGCCATTTACCTTCTATATTAGAATGTTGGAGTTGTGGAGGAACATTGGGGGAACCAGCCACCATTTTGGTGACCTCTGAGGTTAGTGTTGCTTTATTCTCTTCTGCCAGGAGGTCTGTGCTGCTATTCCTTACCTGAAAACTGTGGAGCCTGGCAACAAAGAACTGTATGTCTTTTCTTGTTCTGATGTTCAGGTTCTTTATCGTTTTGTGACATAGATAGAGCATAAACAACCTGTGACACTTGGTGAGTCTGCTCCTTTGACTGATCTCAAAAATGCTTCAAACAAAGCAAATAAAAGGGAAAACAAGCATGCTAGCTGCTCTGTCTCCCTTTAAGGTGCATTACAGAAAGAAACTATGTTGTATGTGGAATTGGGAGAACTGGGTTCGTCTTCAAGTTTTGCTACTTCTTGGGAGAGTTCTTGATCTTTTTGGGTCTCAGTTTCCTTAGCTGTGAAATCAGGGCAATAATATTTTCTCTTCTGACCATTTTAAGCTTTTTTGATGAACTAGACAGATTTCCACATAAGAGTCATTTGCAAGCCACATCATGGTGTAGGCTATGCCTTGTGTTCTAGAGATGTCTAGATCCTGAAAAACCCAAGTATTCTTTTAGGAAGAAACAAAATTTCACTTGACTGTAGCCTCTTTTCCACACAGTCTATTTGCCCCGTTATCCCACACAGCATTGCACTCTACAAAATATCTTATGAAACCCTTAGAAGAAGAGAGACATCATGGACCTACATATCTGAAATGCTCACGTGGTTTTCTGCTGGCCCTTGATATATTGTTCTTAACCATCCACAGTGGGCTAGAAAGAGAATGCGATTCTTTCTCCTGTTTAGGCCCTAAGAACTCTGGAAATTCTTTTTGTAGATGCTTTTAACTCTGAGATCTCATCTGCCTTAGAAACATTCTCTCAGTGATTTACGTCTTTAAAAGCATCTCTAAGTTACTCAGATTTTTGCTCAATTGTACCTTAAAAACATTATTGAGCATTACTGTGTACTTGACACTATTGAGTTCTGGCAGTACAGCTTTGAACTTGACAATGTCCTGGTCCCCATAGACTTTAAAAATGTGAAAAGATATCACTAGAAGTATCTAAGCTCTTCATGATCTCTTGAGCCCATCTTTAATATACATGGGTAATATCATTCTTTCTCACTCCTTAAATGGACTCCTTAAATCTCCCTTCTGAAAAAAAAAAGGTGGAAAAAAATCCATTCTCATTCTTCTTTTATTCTCTGGTAGGATCATTTTTATAGAGACTCATAACTCATGAAATAGTTGTTTTTCAGAGTTTGTGCAGTTCTTACAATATGGACAACTGGTGTACATCTATTCTCTTAGAAAATGATAGATGGCCTTAAAAGGAGCTCAGTATCTAATAGGAACAAAAATGGCATGATGTTGGCACCAAAATACACTTGTAGACCAATGCTACAGAATAGAGGATACAGAAAAATCCCACATAAATATAGTTGTCTCATACTAGATGAAGGCACCAAAAACAAGCATTGGAGAAAAGATAGCCTCTTTAACAAATGGTGCTGGGAAAACTGGAAATCCATATGTGTGGTGAGCCGTTTCTGTGAACTGTGGCTGCCATTACAAGATGGCGCTGGTTTCCCCTGTAGTCTGTGACAAACAACTCCTTATCAGAATGAGTTGGCACGCTGTGACTTGGCACCCTATGAGAAAAGTCCACGTGGCAGTTGTGCATTGGGGCTTTATCTGCTTTATTAAGGCTGGGGCACACGGGAGTAGGAGTAGTGGCAGTAGTAGTAGTAGTAGTAGTAGTGGCAGTAGGAGTAGCAGTAGAAGTAGTAGTAGGAGTAGCAGTAGAAGCTAAAAGACATGTCAATACAAAGGCCTGAATAAACAGCTGAAAGAAGAAAAAGTATCAAGGACCTGAATAAACTGCTGAAAGAAGATTCCTGAGTTGCGTCTTCCTTGCGGGCAAGGGGTCGCGACACATATGCAGCAAAATGAAATTAAACCCCTATCTCCCATGCACAAAACTCAACTCAAAGTGTTTCAAGGACCTAAGAATTATACCAGAGATCCTGTGTATAATAGAAGAAAAAGTAATGCCAAATCTCCATCATGTCAGATTAGGCCCCAGCTTCCTTAACAAGAATCCTATAATGCAAGAAATAAAATCAAGAATCAATAAATGGGATAGATTCAAACTGAAAAGCCTCTTCTCAGCAAAAGAAGAGAGAGCCTACAGAATGGGAGCAAATTTTTACCACACACACATAAGACAGAGCACTAACCTCTAGGGAATATAAAGAATTCAAAAAACTTAACACCAAGAAAAAAAAATAACCCAATCAATAAATGGGCCAAGGAACTAAACAGATACTTCTCACAAGATATACAATCAAACAACAAATATATGAAAAAATGTTCAATATCTCTAGCAATTAGAGAAAGGAAAATCAAAACTACTCTAAGACTTCATCTTACTCTAGTCAGAATGGCAGCTATTATGAATACAAACAACAATGAGTGTTGGTGAGGATGTGGGGGAAAAGGCACACTCACAAATTGCTAGTATGGCTGCAAATTGGTGCAACCAATCTGGAAAGCAGTATGAAGATTCATTGGAAAACTTGGAATGGAACCACCATTTGACCCAGCTATCCCACTCCTCCATTTATACCCAAAGGACTTAAAAACAGCATACTACAGTGATGCAACCACATCAACGTTTACAGCAGCACAATTCACAACTGCTAAACTATGGAATCAACCCAGATGCCCTTCAATAGATGAATGGAAAAAGAAAATGTGGTATATATACACAATAGAATATTACTCAGCATTAAAAGAGAATAAAATCATGGCATTTTCAGGAAAATGAATAGAGTTGGAGAATATCATGCTAAGTAAAGGAAGCCAATCCCCCCAAAACGAAGGCCAAATGTTTTCTTTGATATGTGGATGCTGATCCATAATGGGAGTCGGGGAAGAAAGCATGGGAGGAATGGAGGAACTTTAGATAGGGCAAAGGGGAGGGAGGGGAAGGGAGGGGGCAAAGGAGTAGGAAAGATGGTGGAATAAGATGGACATCATTACCCTAAGAACATGTATGAAGACACAAATGGTGTGACTCTACTTTGTGAACAACCAGAGAAATGAAAAAATGTGCTCTATATGTGTACTATGAATTGAAATGCATTCTGCTGTCATGTATAACAAATTAGAATAAATAAATAAATTACAAAAAATTAAAAAAAGCATTACCAAAAAAATCAAAGGGAAGCTAACAAGCAGAAATTTCTACATTTGCCAATAACAAATATTTCAATTTATGAATATGATTTCTCTTCCTGGATCAATTTTTTCCAGGAATTCTTTCTGGTGATTTTGTCCTATCCTTGGTGTTCAAGAGCCATTGACAAATTTTCTATGATACTTAGGAATTATGCCTATGGTAAAGACTCTCCTCATAGCTACCAATGAGATTAGAGCTATCACAGTTTTGAAGAACAAAGTTGGGAGCCCATGGCAGTATAATTGCTAATCCCAAGGTTGTTTAATATATTAAAAGAGAGAGAATGAGTCAACATCTGGCACGCACTGCCATCTAACAGGTGAGAAGATGGTGAGCATTGGCAGGAATAGTGTGTCCTGTGTTGTCTGGATGGAGTGCAAATTAAGAAAGTATAGCAGCCCAACATAGCTGCATTACCTCAGTTAGTTGGATCCCTGAGATAGCACAAGGGTACTCAGTGTCAACTGATATTTAGATGAACACTTATTGAATCAGTCTCTTCTCTCTCTCTTTTTTTTTTTCTCTTTTCAGTGTGTAATTAAATAATTCTTAGGTGATTTAGACTTGTACAACCATCAGCTTCAACCAGTTAGGACATTTTCATTATCTTCAAAGATCTCTCATGTTTATTGATGATCACTGCCCATTCTCATTCCCAGACCCAAGCAACCACTAATCCACATTATTCCTTTCTAGATTTGCCTTTACAGAATATTTCAGGAAAATAGGGTTATAAATGATATAGTTTGTGTGTGTGTGTGTGTGTCTGTGTTTGGCTTCTTTCATTTAGCATATTTTTGAGGCCCACCCATAATGTATCAGTAACATGTTCCTTTTTGAAAATGAATAATATTCCACTGTATGAATTCAGCACATTTTGTTTATCTGTTTATGCACTGATAGATGTTTCTATTTTTTTGCATTTAAGGACAATGTTGGTATGAATATTTGTACACATATTTCTGGTTCTCAACCCTCAAATTGAGTTTTTCAATAGTTGAGATTGTTTATATGCTAGATATTTTTCTTAGCTTTGTGTATTTGGAATTTTTCTAAATATATATGTATATATGATCATATACACATGCATCTACATAAGTATTTGTGTGTGTGTGTGTGTGTGTGTGTGTTTTACTGGGGATCAAACACAGGGATTAATGCATGCTTCACAAGCACTTTGCAACTAAGCTCTCTACTTAGATATATGTATGCCATACAGTTGGCCCTCTGTATTAAACAAACTGAAAATTTCACAGAGTGACAGGGTTGTGGGTCAATACCAAATGGTCTCGTATACATGTAATTAGAATTCCAAAAGGAAAAGAGAGAGAGAATAAAACATACATATTTGAAGATTGAAGATAAATAAAGACTCTTTTAGACAAATAAAAATTATTAAAACAAAGCTTCACAGATTTTAAAGAATATGTACCATGAGGAAAAGAAATGATGGCAAGAAAGTCTGAAATATTGGAAACAGTGGTAAGAAAAGGAAATGGTGGCTTGTAGAAAACTGAAAGTAAATGACAAAATCTATACAACTATACCATGCAGCTGACCCTCCAAATCTGCAGGTCCTGCATCTACAGATTAACCAAACTTGGATTTAAAATATCTGAAAAAAAAATTTCATCTACTCCGGCACACATATAGACACCCTTTTTAGTCACTGTTTCCTAAACCATATAGTATAATAACTATTTACATAACATTTACCTTACATCAGGTATTATAAATATTCTAGAGATTTAAGATTTATGGAAGAATGTGCATCGGTTATTTGCAAATACTGTGCTATTTACTATAAGGGACTTGACCATGTGCAGATTTGGTTATCTTTTGTGAGGAGAAGTCCTAAAACCAAGCCCCTAAAAATACCCAGAGATATACTTTCTTTCTTTACTCTCTGAACTCATTAGGCATCATTTCAAGGTACCTCTCCAATTCCTTGTGAACAAACAGCAAAAATAAATGGTCAAATTTCTAGTGAAGCTGAGTCTTTAAGACAAATGATGGGACAGAACACAGAAGAAGCAGTTCTCTGGGTCCCTCTACCTACTCATTTCTAAAGTAGCCATTTTCATATGGAAGAAAAGGGAGGTGAGAAAGACAAAGAAGAAAGAAAGGCATTTAAGTCAGTTGTAGAGTCTATACAAGAAGGGGATAAGAGACAGAATATGATGTTTATTATATATACAATAATATTCTGCTAGTTGCTTTACATTCATAATTAGTTAAATCTTTAGAGCCTCCTTAGGAGGTACATAGAATTTCACCTATGTAATATATGAGAAAATTATGGCAACAGAAAATTAAATACACATGCCCAAGGATACAATACTCATGATGGAGGCCAGATCCAAATGCAAGTATATGTGACCACAGAGCCGAAGCCTTGAATAGAAGTAGTTGTCTATAACATTGAGAACATAAATGTGTCCTGAGGTCTCTACTCATCCTATAAGTGACTTACAGGTAGATTTGGAATGCTACAAAATTACCTCTCTGGCTATCTTTCCTCTCTGACACCAAGAAGACCACAGAATTTCACTCAACAAACTAGTATTGAGCCAAAGATAGGATAAACAAGATGTAGTATCAAACACTAAAGTGCTTTTATATGCATACATTTTATATGCACCCAAATAAAAGATGACCTGGGACTGCTAACCAGAGACTAGTTTGCTGAATGTGTCAGGGAATTTTTTGCTGGGTAGCTGTAATAATTATAATAATAGCTACCATTAGTGCCATTTAATATAGTGTTATATGTTAGTTCATGTCCTAAATGTTTTATGTTTAGTACAGGTTCCATTCTCACAACAAGTCTCTGAGGTGAGTGTCTGCATCAGTCAGAAGGGGCTAGGTTATTCTTTAGTAGTAAAAACAAAGAGGGAGCCCATGACCTTAGTGACTTAAAAAAAAAAAAAAACTAAAAGCGTATTTATTAATTATGCTGTGTGTCCACTGCAGAAAGGCAGGAGTATTTATATGTCATGGCCTCCAGGATCCCAGCCTGGTGGAGACTCTCTGGAACATAGTCCCAATGGTTGCTGAAAAGAATAAGTGGGTGTAGTGAATTGGGCACTGGCTATCAAAGCTTCTACTTCGATGCATGTATTATTATATGTCACATTTCTCCATTTATCAGTCAAAGCAAATCTCATTGGCCATACCTAAGTTTATGAAGGTAGAGAAATACAATCCTATCATATGGCAAGAGTGGGACAAGAACTAGACATATTTGATAAATGCATTTCAAACAAACAATTTTTGGAATTATTTTAGATTTATTTCAGAGTTCCTGTACACCCCGCCATCCAGTTTCTCTGAATTTTAATATCTTAAAAGCCATAATAAATAAATACCTTTAGTGACTACCAAAGCTCATTTTTATTGTCACTAAATATTTGGCCAGTGTCCAATGGCCAAACGTGCTTCCATGATAAGGGAGACAGAACATACATTTCTTGTGGAGTCTAGAATTTCTGGGTATGTGCAATGACCTATATTCATTGAGGATAAGGGATCTTCAACAGTCTCTATGTCAGTTACAGATGTGGCTATCTTTGGGCCACACATGTCTGTGAACTAATGATATAAATAATCTTCCCACGTTTGTAAAACAGAGCAATAGAACAGGGACAGGATAAACACCATAAACATTTCTGTCTGGTAAAGAGAAAAAAGACATGCATAGCAGACACTGGTCCACAGCAACTGTAAATCTTATTATGCATGTACTGCATACTCTGGAACCAGACGGTATCTTGCTAGGTACTTATTATGACCTCCCAGGGCTTCCAGTCCATTGCTTTGTCTGGTCCTTCACTCTACTCTCTGAGAAGTTCTTCCTCTTCAACTGTCTAGGTTGATTCACAACCAAGTTGAGAACATGTTTACTTTGAGTTAAGCAGGTTGTCAGCCTACTTTCTGCCTTTTATTGCCTAAAAGATGGAGGCCAAAGGGTCACTTAGATTCATGCAATGCCATAGAGCTTTTTTGACATGACCCATTCTCTTAAAAATTCAGAAAGGAAAAAAAAAATAGATTTGAAAACTTTTTGAATCCAGTTCCAGAAAACAGAAGACCGATTTAGTAAACAAAAACAAGGACCCTTCATAAAACTTCTATGAAAACACTAGATGATGAGATACTACCACAAAAATTGTTCAAGTGAGTATGGATAAAACACTAATAGGTCTTGTAGGGTATCAGCAACTCTGTAGGAGGAGATGGAGGGAAGTCAAAGGGAATCAAATGGCTCTGAGAACAGAGATCTTCCATTTCATCAAAAACGAACTGACATCTTCAAAGATATCTTTAAAGACTGTGAAACATTTTGTGGGCCAATGTGGGAAAAGAATCCAAATTAGGAGGTGGTTTGGAAATTTATAAGTCCATGTAAGTGGAGCAAACTCAGATGGAGCAAGAATGGCCTAGGCTCTCTGAACGTTTTCTTCATTGAGATGTTCATTCACCACACAATTCACTTATTCTCCTTTGAAGTGTATAAATCAATGGTTTTTAGCACCGTCTGAAGGTTACACAACCATCACAGTATTCTATACCATTTTCATTATTCCAAAATGAATCCTCATATCCATTTACAATCACTATTCCTTTCTCATCCCACCAGGTCTAGAAAACCAATTATCTGCTTTATGTCCCTATAGATCTACCTATTGCAGGAATTTAATATAAATAGAACAAATACGTGTTCTCTTATAACTGGCCTCTTTCTCTTAGCATGATATTTCCCAGGTTCACACGTATTGTACTACACTATACTAGATCACGTACGAGTTGTTATGACAGCATATATTTTCATTTATCTTGAATTTACGAGTTCCATCCTAGATGTGGTATTGCTTGGCCACATAGTAACCCTTTGTTTAAACCTTTGCAAAACTGCTCAATTATTTTCCAAAATATTGGAACAAATTTATATTCCTGCCAATGATAAATATATAGGGGATATATAGGGATCTTAGTGCCACATCTTAGATCTTGTTAATATCTATCTTTTTATTGCAATGTATATAGAGGAAGTGGTCTCTGTGTGCCTCTGAGTTTATTTCCCTGATGACATATTCATGTGCTTACTAACCATTTGGATGTCTTCCTTGGAGAAATGTTGATTAGAATCCATTAACAATTTTTAATAGGGTTATTTTTCTTTCATGATTGAATTGTAAGAGTTCTTTATAAATTCTAGATACAAGTCCTTTATTAAATACATGACCTGCAAGTGTATTCTTCCATTATCTGTGTTTACTTATGCTTTCTGGGTGATATCTCTTGAAGCATAAAAGTTTTTAATATTGATGAAGTTCAATTTGTCTACCTTTTTTTTATTATTTGTACTTTGGGCGTCATCCTAACAAACCATTGTCCAACCTGTGGTTATGAAGATTTATTCCTCTGATGTCTTCTGAAAGTTTTAGATTTGTAACTCATATATTGAATCTGTGATGCATCTGGAATTAAGTTTTGTATATAATGTAAAATGAGGTCCAAATTTCCAAATTCATTTTTTACATATGAATATCTAGGTTTTTGAGCCTCATTTGTTGAAGAAACTATTCATTGAATTGTCTTTCTACCCCTACCAAAAGAATAAGAATCTATTTCTGAAATACTGATTCTCTTTCATTGAGACATACATAGCTCTCATTCTGATAGTACCACACTGTCATAATGATTATAGCAATGTAGCAAGTTTCAAAAATCAGAAGGTTGTAAGCTTTCCAACAATACTCTATTTTCTCAAGTTTGCTTTGGGTTGTTTGGGGAGATATATTACATTTATAAGTCATATTTTAGAATTGTCAATTTTTCTCTCACAACCAAAACAAAATAAAAACATGGGATTTTAGTATGGATTGCATTAGACCCATAGATCAATTTGAAGAGTTTGCCATCTTACCAGTATTAATCCTCTACTCCATTAATATGGATACATTTTCATTTCTTTTGATATTTACAACTACTTTCAGTAGTAATGTCTTGTGGTTTTCAGAGTATAAGCTTTGCATTTTCTCTTGAAACTTATTTCTAAGTATTTTATTCTTTTTATGCTCTTGTAAAAAGAATAGATTTTTAATTTTCTTGTCAGATTATTCACTGTTAATGTAGAAGAATATATTTATTTTTGTATAGAAATATAATTTTGTGTGCTAACATTGTACCCTACAATTCTGCTGAACTCACTTAATAGTTTTAGCAATTTTTTAGTGAATTTCTTATGATTTTTCTGAACATAAGATCATGTTATATATAAAAAGAAGTAGCTTATTTCTAACTTTACAATTGAACTTCATTTTTATTCTAAATTACCCTTACTACCACCTATATTACAATGTAGAATATTAATGAAAGGAATAGATATCTCTTTTTTAATTTTATAGACCACCATTCACTATTATCTATGATGATTCCTTTATCAAGTTATAGACAAGCCCTTCTAAAAATAATTTTACAGTATTTTTGTATTGTAAGTATGGGTTTTGTCAATTTTTCTTCTATATCTATTGAGATAACCTTGCAATTTAAAATTTTTATTCTATTAATGTTATATATTCATTGATTTTTCAGGTATTAAACCACCTTGCATTTCTGGAATAATCTCTTTTACTCATTCTGTATTATCCTTTTACCTATTGCTGGATTCAGTTTGCTCACATTGTGTTGAAGATTTTTCTTTCTATATTGTTATGAGAAATTGGCCTGTAGTTTTCTAGTGATGTCCTTCTCTGGTTTTGGTATGAGGATAATGCTAGCCCTGTAGACTGTTTTCTCTACCATTTTTAAAGAAGAGTTTGTGAAATATTTTAGAAAAGTTTTTATTAATTCTTTAAATGTTTGGTAGAATGCATCAGTGAAACTGTTTAAGAGTTTTTCTTTATGGGTAATGGTTAGATCACTAATTCAATCTCTACTGTTATAAATATTTTTACATTTTTTTCTTTCATCCTTGAGTCAGTTTTGATATTTTTTTGTCTTTCTAGAAATTTGTTTATTTTATCTAAATTACCTAATATTTGGTATATATTTGTTCATAGCATCCTTATAATCTAGTTTATTTCTGTAAAGTTGGCAGCACTGTTTATTTTTCATTCCTTATTTTGATTATTGGAATTTTCTATTTTTCCTTATTCGTCTAGCTAAATATTTGTCAATTTGGTTGAAACTTCCAAAGAACCAACTGTCTATTTCAATAATTTTTTTATATTTTTATTCTCTATTTCATTAAATTCTCATTAGTTTGTTCTTCATTGCAGTTAATAAATGAAGATTAGTTAATTAATTTTTAAAAAACAAGAAAAATTTGGCTTTATTTAATATAAGTGTTTGCAGCTATACTTTTCTCTCTAAGCACTGATTTAAATGCATTCTGTAGATCTGGTATATGGTGTCTTTACAGTGATTGCTCTCCAAATATTCTCTAATTCCCTCTGATTTTGTTCTTTGAGTCATTGGTTACTTAGGAATTATTTAATGCCATGTTTTTGTAAATTTCTCAATTTTCTTACTTATATTTATTTCTCATGTTATTATTTTATGATAAGAAAAATAGTTTTATATAAATTTAATTCTTGTCAATTTTAAATCTAGGGGATTCTCACACTCTTTGAGATATACCTGCATTCCTCTTTGTTGAGCATGCACGTTTCACTTTTTATTAATGCTCTTCTTTCTTGTTTTACAAAAAAAAATAAACAAAAGAAAATAAAATAGTATATAAATTTTAAAACTAATTGAGCTTGTTTTATGGACTAGAATATTGTTTATGCAGTTAAAGGTTCTACATAAACCCTTTACAAGTGTCACCTGGTCTAATTGGTTTATAGTGTTATTCAGATTTTCTATTTCTTCTTTATCTTCTGTCTACTTATTCTCTGTTAGTGATCATGATTTAGTAAAACTATTATTTTTGAGTTGTCTAATTATCCCTTTAGTTGTGCCAGTGTTTGCTTCTTGGGATTTGCAGCTTTCTGGGCAAATATATAGTTATAATTTTTGTATCTTTTTGAATGATTATCTCTTTAATAATTTAACATTTTCTTCTATATCTCTAATAATATTGTTTTGTCTGAAATATATTTTCTCCATGACTATACTCACTCCAGCTTTCTTATGCTTCTTATATTTATTATGTGTTTTTTCCTTTTAAAAAATTACTTTCAACACATTTATATCTTTGAATCTAAAGTGTATATTTTGTAGATAGCATATTCTACAAAAATGCTCTTTTGTAGATAGCAGATGGTTATTTTCCCTCAGTTGTAGTAGTCTCTGCCTTTATATTAGACTGGTTAATCCATTTAATTTAATGCTATCATTGATGTAGTTTAATTTTCACTGGACATTTTACTTTCTGCTTCCTATATGTCTCATGTCATTTTTGTCAGTTCTTCCTTTGCTATTCTCACTTGATTAAATAAACATATTTTATTGTAATACTTAATGCCTTTAATAATCCTTTGCTATTTTTATGAGTTATGTTCTTAGTTATTGATGTAGGTCTGACCATAGATTACAGTTTATCAGAATCTACTCCAGATCTAAACTAACTTGATCCTTAGAAGAAAGAGAAACATTATTTCTTCGAGTTTTTTTTGCTTTTCCTTTTGTGCTCTTTAATGTGATTGTATGTATATGTGTTATAGCTGCATATATCATAAATCCAGCAATATACTGTTTTAATTATTGCTGTGTGTAATTTAAAGTCTTTTAAATTAAATAAAGAGAGCATATGGATATTGAAAATGCATATTATATTAATATATTTTGGTATCAGAGATTAAATCTAGGATTGCTTAACCACTGAGCCACATCCCCAGCCCTTCTTATATTTTATTTAGAGACAGGATCTTACAAAGCTGTTTAGGGCCTCACTAAGTAATTACGGCTGGCTTTGAATTCACAATCCTCCTGCCTCAGTCTCCCCAGACACTAGGGTTACAGGCGTGTACCACTACACCTGGCAATATTCTTATTCATTCTTTTGGTTTTATTTTTTCTGTAGATCGGTGTTGTTTTCTTATTCCAATAAACTATTGTTTCCACCTACTTTTATGTCAGAATATTTTGAGATCAGCTGGCATAAAAGCACAAATACCAAAGATTTGGTAGTTAAAGTAGTTTGAGAAAAACTTGTATGTCATTGGACTATTTTAATCATATACATATTATTTTATACAATTGCTTTCAAAATTAGTTAAATGTAAGAAAACCTGATGCTCTGTTTCCTATAATTACATAATTCCCTTTACTGGTGTTCTATTTTTCCTTATTGATTCAAATACTTGTCTGCTATCACCTGCTTTCTGGTTGAAGAACTTCCTTTATTATCTCTCTTAAAAAGAAAGTCTGCCATCAGTGTATTTTCACAGTTTTCTGGATATTTTCACATGACAAGAGCCTTTGTTATTGGTGTTGCTCATTTTGGCGGGCTAAACGTGTCATTTCACTGGCTCTGACCTCCATGATTTCTGGTTAGAAGTCAGCTCTCTTATTAGTGAATTCCTTATATGTGATGACTCATTTTTTTCTTGCTGCTTACAAAAATTTCTCTTTCTCTTTGTCTTTTAGCATTTTCACTGTGATAGATTTAGATCTCCTTAAACTTATTTTACTTAGAGTTTGTTGAACTTCATTAGTTTGGGGAAATTTTCTGACATTATATTTATTTTCATATTTTCATGCTATTTTCTCCTTCTCCTCTCTGGCACTAAATTTACATGGGCATGCTTAATGATGTCTCACATTTCTCTGAGGTTGTTTATTTTTCTTCATTTTTCTCTGCTTTCAGACTGTATAATCTATCAATCTACCTTCAAGTTTGTTGTTACTTTACTGCCAGTTCAAATTTATTCACCAGAATCCATCTGGTGATTTTTTTCATTCTAATTATCATACTTTATAGAGTTAACATTAGTTTTTCTTTTATAATTTCTATATATTTATTGATAGTTTTAACTATGACATGACCAACTTACCTTTTCTTACTTAGTGAAGTATGGCTTCCCTAGTTCTTTGAAGATATTTTTCATTGCTTCTGTGAAGTCTTTGTATTCCAAGTTCATCATGTGAATCCTGCTATTGGACATTTCTGTTGCCTTTTATTCCTGAGTATGTGGGGGTGTCACACTTCTCTACTGCTACAAGAAATAATAATTGCATGTATTTCTGTCCCTTACCCTTTTTTTCCATTCAAGAAAAATGTTTACTCTGTGCTTATCATTTTGGTGAAAGTATATGACAGGAGACAAAGAAAAAAGGAGCCTAAAGTCTTTGGATTTTGTGTTCCAAAAGTTTTAAATTCCTTTTGTTATTTTGAGAGACTTTTTTAAAAAATGGTTGGGAGAAGAAGAAAAGAGGAAGTGGTATGCCATGTCTATTTATAACCATGATAGCAAAGAAATCATATGTATGAAGAGGAAAAAAAGAGAAAGAGTGAAAAAGAGGAAAATTGGAGGGTGTTTGAGAAAGTGGGACTGGAAACTTGATTCCACAACAGGATATTCCAAGGGTGGAGGAAGGAGGCAAACAACAAAAACAAACACAAATGAAGCAACAGTGATTGTAAAGTGTGTCTATATGTGGATGTAGGTAGGCAGAGCCCTAGGTAGATAGGCAGTTTCCCTTGCCATTATAGTGAGGTAGAAGCTGCCCAAAGATGTGTATCCTTCATTCTGCCCTTGTCAGAGTGGAAAGATGACAACAGATTTGAAGGAGGCTTGTGGACATGAACATGGACTATCTCAAGAGTAAATGTGTATATCTATGTCCTCGAAATAGAGAAATGTAGAAATCAGAGTATTCTTGCTTGTCATACCACTCAAGAGCAGAAGCAGAAGAGTATCTTAGCTCTAGATGAGCTCTTAAAACTTAGGAGCAACAGCAGCATTCCTAAAGAATGAGGACTTTGAATTAAACATAAGTTGTAATATAAATAAAGGGAAAAAAATTATCTTGCATATACACAAATAATCAGAAAAACACTTTGAAGCAGAGTAATGAGAGGTAAATGATTCTACCTAGATTAAAATATATCGCATATCCTTTCTATTTAAAGCAATGTAGCATTGGCATAAGATTAGACAGGCACATTGATGGTACAGGAAAAAAATTACAAAACATATATATTTATATATTTAAAAATCTATTTAGAATTCCTGTACGTAGAAATCTTGCATGCAATAAGGCAAATTCTGTATCGGTGGGTAAATTCATAGATTTTGCGATAGGTGGTTTTGAGATAAGTAAATGTTTGTATTAAATATATCATGTTGGATCCATTCCTCACATTACATACCAGTATAAATTCCTAATGGATTAGGTATTTAAATGTAAACTATAACATAAAACCATATAAGAAAACTGATAATGGTTGAATTCCTCCAAATTCAGAGAAAAGCAAAATTCTTTAGTAATTATGAAAAATAAAAGTTCCATATGCACCATGAAAAATTGACAAGTGGAGACTGTGTTTTCAGCAGACCACACTAAAAATTAACTTATGTAAAACAAAGAACTTTGAAAAATAAGAAAGAAACCAACCACAATTCAGTTATTTTTTAAATGAGCAAAAAAAATAAGCCACAAACAGATCACCAAAATTGAGGTGAAAATTGCCCTTACAGATAAAATATAATAATTTTCTCATATTAATACAACATATCAATTAAAGGTACAATTTTTTTAAACTTCTGGTGAGGAATCATGCCCAGTATCTCATCATAGTTTCAACACACTTCCCCTATAGCCCCTGATATAATATGACCTTTGTTACAGTTTGTCACAATGGAAATTTATGGTAGTTACTCCCTGCAAACACTGTTCACCTCTTCATGGCAAGATCCTGTTGTTTTTTCACTCTAGTGTTCCTATCCTGTATTTACGGGAACTGTGCCTTTGACTGACTGAAAACCCAATTCACATACTTAGCATGATGATAAATGCACACCTAGGAAACCAACGTTTTCTATTTTACCCTGCCCTTCTGTTGAGAACCATTGGAGTGAAGTGGAGTGGGCAATTACAGAACTTTGGGGCCACAGTATTTAGGTTCAGTTCCTGGGTCTACAACTTGCAGTGCTATGACAGGGCAGGATATTTCTTTGGTTTTCATCTCATTTTAAAATGATATAAATAAAATTGCAACCTATCAGTACAGTTTGGGGGAAGAACAAATTTTTATTTATTAAATGCAAAAATCTCACAGTAGGGTCAGCTTGTAGATTTCAGTGCTATATAAATATTTTACATTATTATTAACCAGGGAAATGGCATATATTTCCAACCCAAAGGAATTAGGAAACAATCATAAAAGGGAATATGTTATGCCTGGTGGGGGTGAGGTCAGGGGCTCTGATCTTTCTATTTTTACTTGTTTACTTCCTATAATAAGTTGTGACAACAATTATTGTTGCATATTGGAGCAGTTGATTTTTGTACATTTCTTCCTACTTGGTGTCTAGACAGCACCGACTTCTCCACTACTTCCTTGCTTATCTCATGAATTTGGAATGTCAAGCCAGGTGTTATTTTTGAAAGACAGGCTTACAGACCTTCCAAAATTGTGTATCTGAATAAATCAAAGAATTGTTGAAGTAATTGGGATCACGTACTCCCGCTTGTCATCTGTCACCTTGCTACAGAACTGCGGAATATCACTCTTTCATTGCATTTTGGAGGTGTAGATGCTGGTCCTTGTGGTCTTCCAAAGAATGGCTAGAGAATATGACTTCAACTTTCTAAGTTTTCTGCAGTCTCCATAGGATTCATTGTAATCATAATAGTAATAATACTGCTTTACATGAAAGACTGACATTTTCTTAATTATATACAGAGCATGATTAGAGGAATAGTTAGAAAATTTTCTTAGGTTTATTAATCTGTGACATAAAATAAAAGCAATGCTTATTAGGAAAATAGTTTCTGTATGAGCCTTGTGCCCTCCTATCATCCATAAGCTTCTTCTCTATAGAAATTCTGGAGCTACCTGCTGACCGGACCAACTTATGAGTGGCAGCTCTAACAATGTGTAAGTTAAGAGTTTGTTGAAGCCCTCAAGGAACTTGAATGGAACTCATCTCTGTTCATATCTAATATTCTTTTTGTACAAGAAACCTTTACTCAAAGTTGCAAGTATCCACTTGTTTTAAAAACAAGGAGTTGGAATCATTCATTTTATTTTTAACAAATGAAAGAAATCCAGAAGCCATAGTATATTGAGGAAATAGAAGAGTCAGTACTGAAATACCCATCTCTTACCCATCTTTTAATACCTTGGTCCAAGTGGGATAGCATTACCTTAAAATATTTGTATTATTAAATTAGTAAATAGGGTAATTGTGACCTAACTTCATGACTATAGATTGCAGGGGCAGGACCAGCACCATGTATGAGGGAGGGAAATGAAACTGGGCCAGGTATGGGGAATTGACTAAGCAGAAAAACCAATTTGGTGACCGAAGCTCTTGTCCTTAGGACACAGGGCTCTAGACAAGAGTAGAGTAATGATCAAGTCAGGAAACCAGTGATTGGGGAAATAAGAGCCAGCGTTAGAATGACCTGCAATATGGAAAGAAAATTGAAGCAGCCCTTTCTCATGAGACCTCCCATTGAGAAAAGGCTGACTCAATACTCACCTGCTAAACTATCAGACGTCTCTTTGTAGTTCCCTTTCTAGGGACAAAAAGGGCCAGAATCTGTGTTACGGTCTGTAAATAAGTCAAAAATAACACCTGGTATTTTGCCAGAGGAATGTTGGAGTTCGTAAACAAGTTTGGATGGTGCCTGGCAAAATGCCAGAGGGAGTGGTTTGAAAAGTAACAAAAGTGAGCCATTAAGTATGGAGATTCCTTATTGGTTGATTGATGTATCTAGTTTATGCTAATTAAGATAAGTTGTGCAAAATGTATAAATAGCTCTGTTGCCCTACAATAAACGGCTCCTATTCCTGCTGCATCAATCTACAGAAGTTATTCGTCACCCCCCGGTTATTTTGCTGCAGCTGGCCTGCGGCAAATCTGGAATTGGGCCAGGGCTTGGGAAGAAGGAAGAGATCAAGTAAAGCTTGTTTCAAAGTTGGATACATCAAAGGAGCAGGAATCCAGGGAAGCCTTGACAGAAATGTACTTCTCTGGTTTCCTGTGTTCCTTCCAAAGCTACCAGGGCAATCTGTCCTGGGGGATGGAAAGGAGAGGTACCTGGCCTGCATTCTAGTTCACCCACTGACTACTTGTCCCATATTACCTGATTTCCTTCACCACTCTCACTCACAGCATTATCTAGGCAATGCTGAAGATAATAATGACTCCAGAGGTTTAGGTTAGAAATCTAAGTAGAAAGTCTGGAATAGTGTACATGTTTAAAAATTAATACCATCTGTGCAAGCATAATCTGAAAATTCAAAATCCAAAGTGCCCCCAAATCCAAAACTTTTTGAGTATCAGTGCTCAACCAGTAAAATCTATGCAAATATCCAAGCATCCAAAAAGGCCTCTAAAATCTGAAACAGTTCTCATGCCAAACATTTCAAATGATAGATACTCAACCTGCTACTTTGAACTTACTTGGTGGGAAGGCATGAATCGCTTTATTTTTTTTTTCTTTTTCCATCCAAGTGACTCAAGAAGGTAAAATATGGCCTCATAATTTGGCAATCAGTATTTTATCAAAATTAAAAATAAGCCTCAGAAATGTGTGAAGAAATAATATTCACTTCATTGTTGATTATAATTAGAGAAAAATAGAACCAACTTAGCATTAATTAATAGGGGTGGGATTAAATAAATTATACTCATAAAGGTAATAGCATACAATCTCTAATATGAACCAAATAATTCTCTATGAATTTTAAAATATGGCCAAAGTATATTTATAATGTAATTCCTTGCTTGTATAAGAAGGATGGAGATATATATAATGGAAGAATACAAAAAATACTTCTTATTTTAATCATAGTTCATTTAGGGAGTGGTATATATATGCCAAGGGATAGAGAATTTAAAGAGTTAATTTTCATTTTGTACTTTAGTATTCAAATTATAATCCTGAACATTTATTACTTTAACAATTTAAAAATAGTTGTTAAAAAGTAGTTCACTAGCTTTTTTAATCCACAGATATTTTTTAAATGAAGAGAAATAATTTGGGTTGGCTTGGGACATTAATACAATGATATTTCTCTCTAGTACACATTTTACTTTTTCTTTTTTAAATATTTGAAATATTTAAGATACATAGAAAAGTATAGAAAAAAATCCAAGTGTTACCCCAAACCTAATTTACTATCATAAAAAATTACCATGTAATACATACAAATCTTAAAGTTCTCATTCATTTGTAGATAAACAGACAAATAAAATAATGTTGGTATATTAAATGATCTGCTTTTATCTTGTTCCTGTGCTAGGTTGATTTCTCTCTGTAATCATTATACTGAAGTAGTTTACATCCTCCTCAGCCATGTGATTTTGCCCTTTAACTCTTTTAACACCTCTTTAGGGTAGATAATACTATCATTGTGTATTTACATATAGAGAAATTCAGGCTTAGAAAAATATAGTAATTTATGCTATTTGTATGGCTAGTAAATTAGTTTGAAAGCGAACCCAGGGCAATCTGATTAAGTATTAAGGTGGATTCCATTAAAAAGTGACTTAAAAATACTGTGAGTAAATTTATCCTATGTAAATCTCACTGTTATGGTTTAAATCACATCATACAAAAAAAATTTGAATAAGCTCTAGTACTTATGACTGTACCTTTATTTGGAAGTAGGGTCTTTGCTGATGTAGTGTAGTTAAGATGACTAATTATGACTGAAGAGGTGAAGAGACATAGACACACCCAAAGGGGAGAAAGCCACAGGAAGATGGGATCCGGATTAGAATTATGTAAGATGTGATGGAAGGATACCAGTGGTTGCCCACAACACCAGAAACTAAGACAATTGCATAGGACAGATTATGCCCCAGAGTCTCAGAGAACGTGACCCTGCCAGCACCTGGGTTTTGTATTTCTAGCTTCCAGAACTACAAGATGTTAAATCACGGTTGTTTTGAACCATCCCAGTTTGGGGCGCTTTGTTATAGCAGCCCTTGGAAACCAATGTCCTTACTCATTCAACAGCTGTGTTGAGTGATTTAGGCAAATGGGTATGAATAAGCATTTTTTAAAACAATTTTATTGTAATTAACAAATTTCCTACCCGCAGATTCTGATTCTGTTACTAATTTGGGTTTAGCACAAGTTTTAAGCTCTCTTTCAGCTTCCTCATCTATAAAATGATTCTAATTATAAAACCTACTTCATTGAATGTATGTAATAATGGCATGAATTAACATGTGGAAAGCATTTAGATGAACATAACAGTATCATGTTGAGAACATATCAAATACTTACTGTATAAATAAATATTTCTAATTTAAATAATGAATGAGATTTAAGCAACTCTGAAAGTTTTGTCCTGGGGACAAAAGTATCTGAATTATCATAATGAAAATTAGACAATATTTAGAAAATGAATGAAAATGATTTTGTGACCTATCAAAGGACCTAATAAAGCTGAAGAAAAGAACCTAGAAGTAAATTTACAGCCTTAATTTTTCTGTCATTTGCAACAACATAGTTACACTTGGGGGATATTATGCTAAATAAAATAAGCTTTGCAACAACGTAGATAAACCTAGAGGGTATAATGCTAAGTGAAATAAGACAGGCACAAAAGACCAATACCACATGATCTCACTTATATGTGGAACCTAAAAAGTAAATTTTCCAGCAGAGAGTAAAATGGTGTTTACCAGAGTCTGGTAGGTGGCAGAGGAAGGGGGTCAGAGAAAGGAGAAATGTCAGGCAAAGGAGAAAAGTTTCAATTAGATAGAGTATCTATTCTAGTGATTTAGCAATCTATTGTACAGCATGCTGACTATAAGCAATAATATCATATACTTAATAATGTATATTTCATAGTTGCTGAAAGAATAGATTTTTTAATTGTTCTTATATGGGTATTCTCTGACATGCTTATCATTTAGGTAGCTAGCCTGACTTAATCATTCCATAGTACATACATGTGCATTGATTCCATTGCCCACCCCCATAAATGTATACAATTGCAATTTTCTAATTAATAATAAAAGTAAATTAAAAATTTTAACATCAAATATTCTATGCACAAACTTTTGTTAATGTTAAAAATACTGAACATTCCTAATTAAACAGACTTCATCTCTCATTGCACAAAATTAGGTTCATTTATTCTTTCAAAATTGAACTTTGAAACAAAGTTTTAATTTATTTAAAATCTCAGGAAAATTCACAACCAGACCAAAGACCTAAGACAAATTTAGCAAGATATATATTCTAACAAAGGTTAAATTACTATTAAGCACTCAAGACATGAATGTAACTGCAAGGCTTTACTAAAGAGTTCAATATCACTTTAAACTCATTTTATTCTTTAAAACTTAGTTTTAAAACAATTAGGAGTGTTATGATTTCAGTATCCCACACAAAGGCAGCACCTGGCTTTACCTCTTAAGGATATTAACCATGCTTAGAAAACTGTTCAGAGCAAGTGATGACTTACTTGGTGTTGCTTCGACAGGTCTGAATAGATTGCAGACCATCCACTATTATCACTAAATAATAGAGGCCAACCTATTCCTACCTTCACATCAT
Source organism: Urocitellus parryii (assembly GCF_045843805.1). Taxonomy (NCBI): domain Eukaryota; kingdom Metazoa; phylum Chordata; class Mammalia; order Rodentia; family Sciuridae; genus Urocitellus; species Urocitellus parryii. Next base: position 22,142,219 of record NC_135543.1, on the reverse strand, counting down.
CAGATCTCGAGTGATGGTGTCCTGCCATCACTCACCACCAGACGTAGACAGAGTAAGATGAACACCATCCATTCTCCCTGCCATCTTCATCCATCACTGCCTTGGGGAATTTCACACAGCCTAAGGAGGCACTGCAAGGAGTGCAGAAAATGAACCCAGAATGAGAATTTAGGAGATATGTGTGCTTGTCCCAACTATGTTATAAAAATAATAGAATTTTAGAATGTTAGCGTGAGAGGAATCTCATAGATCATCCTGCCCATGCCATCATTTTAAAGATGAGATTCAGAGTGAGCAAGGGACTTAACCAATGCCATTTTCAAACCATCATCAATTATTTATTGAGAAACAGATGGATTGAAGTGAGAGGTGTCCTCACACACAAATCCTGGACTCAGAATCTTGGACTCATCCCAGATCAGTATGACCATCTGGGACAATTCCAACCTTTCATCACTGTTCTTGATTTTCAGCTCAGTAAGTAGGGTTCCTGCCATAACATTTATTGTGGAACAAAACTAAATAGAGGAAATTTCCTTACTTCATTTGCTTCTGGTCATGCTTCCTGTCTTACATCTTTCTGTTTTATTTAGTCCATGTTATAGAGAACCCTTTTCATCAGCCCCTCTTCAGAAGTCATAGGAAGCATCAAATCTAAATGTCAATTTTACCTTGTTCTGTAAAACATTAGACAAATACAAGAGGTAGTTGGGGAATTGTTTGTCCATTGGCAGACTGTTGCTTTGCCTCCTCAGCCATTGCACCAACATTGTGTGTGTGTGTGTGTGTGTGTGTGTGTGTGTATACACACACACATCAGGTATGTACAATGTGGAGACAGATGATATAAGGGGAAGATACATAAAGTTCTGTTGTAGTCATCGATTTTAGTGCTGTAAACAAAAGACCCAACAAGAACAAATTTAGAAGAGAAAAAAATATATTTGGGGGCTCAAAGTTTCCAAAGTCTCAGTCCATAGAAGATATTATGGTTTGGAAGTGAAGTGCTCCCCAAAAGCTTAAGTGTGAGGCAATGCGAAAAGACTCAGAGAAGAAATAATTAGATTGTGAGAGCCTTAACCCAATCAGCGAATTAATGGGATTACCTGAGTGGTAACTGAGGCAGGTGGGGTATGGCTGGAGGAGGTGGGGCATTGGGATGTGCCTTTGGGGTAAATATTTTGTATGTAAGTGGAATCTCTCTCTGCTTTCTCATCATCATGTGAGCCACTTCTCTTCTGCCAAGATGTTCAGCCTCACCTTGAGCCTCCAGGAATGGAGCCTGCTCTCTATGGACTGAGACCACTGAAACTATGAGCCTGCAAAGAAACTTTTCCTCCTCTAAAATTGTTCTGGTTGGGTCTTTTAGTCCAGGGAAAAAACTGACTAAAATAGAAGGCCAACTCCGGGCTTGAGGTAAGGTAGGAAAGCAGCTCAGGAGGACATTACATCAGGAGGGAGGAAGGGAGGGAGGGAGAGAGAGAGACCTCCACTCTTCAAGAACAAAATAAATATGCCAAAGACATGATCCAAATGATCCAAATGACCTATCTCCTCCAGCCACAGGCTACTTGCCTACAGTTAACAGCAAAGTTAATCCTATCAGGGAATTAATATGCTCTGATTAGGTTAAGATTGTTATAACCCAATCTTTTCACTCTGAAAAGGTAGTTGGGGAATTGTTTGTCCATTGGCAGACTGTTGCTTTGCCTCCTCAGCCATTGCACCAACATTGTGTGTGTGTGTGTGTGTGTGTGTATGTGTGTGTATAAATGCATCAAGTATGGACAATGTGGAGACTGATGATATAAGGGGAAGATACATGAAGCTCTGTTGTAGTCATCGATTTTAGTGCTGTGACCAAAAGACCCAACAAGAACAAATTTAGAAGAGAAAAAATGTATTTGGGGGCTCACAGTTTCCAAAGTCTCAGTCCATAGAAGATGTTATGGTTTGGATGTTTGGATTATGTCTCACAATGAGCTCTCTCAGATGTAAACCATAACAAGTACACAGGCAGAGACAGTAGCAATTTGGTAAACAACCTAAAAAGGAGATACTGGAGAGGGAATGGAGTTGAAGACAAATTTCCAGTTTTATAATCTGAACAAAAGCCAATCCTGACCAAATTCCTTTTATAGCGATAAAACCAACCAATCAACAAACTAAGAGAAACCACAAGTCCTAGATCTGGATGTCATAAGCTACTTCTTTTGTTGGGAGGTGGGAGGGGGTGTGCTGGAGATGAACTCAGGGTCACTCAACCACTGAGCCACATCCCCAGCCCTATTTTGTATTTCTTTTAGAGACACAAAGTGTCTCTGAGTTGCTTAGTGTGTCACCATTGCTGAGGCTGGCTTTGAACTTGTGATCCTCCTGCCTCATTCTCCCCAGCCACTGGGATTACAGGTGTGTGCCACCACACCTGGATATAAGCTACTTCTTTTATATAAACCCAACTAAATTTAACATCTTCACGTATGATCCAGGAATAACATACAGACATCTTTCCTATGCTGTATAAGAGTGGGATTGTGGTTCTCAGAAGCCTCGCTCATACAGGCCCTTACAGATGCTAAGTCCCCTGTCACTTGTTTCTAGTTCACAGGGGACTCACCATATTTCTGTGTTTCTCAAACTGGGATCATACTCTTAATGCTTAACTAGATCCTTAAAGCCACAGCCTAAGTATTCATGGAATGCTATTTCATTTGAAAAAAATAAGAAAAGTACTATTTAACAATTTAAACTATTTGTGTGAAAAATGAGCATCTTCTAGAAAATACATTGCAAAATATCTTCTTTTAGGGAGAACAACCACCAAAAGAGATTTTCCATAAGTAGGTGCTTTGAGTGATCCCATAACCCTTGGGCAAACTTTGCTACCTGTGTCAGAGGAATACTTTTCTGTAAAGGTAAAGAAAAACTGTTCTGAGAAATCTTAGAATAGGATGGAATGCAAGCCTCCAGACTTGTCACTTTGTCCATATAAATTCCTTGATATGTGAACTAGGTTACAGCAGAAATGACCAGGACCAAAAGCAAATATAACTGAGGGCTTGGGTCTCATCCTAGGGATGCTACTTTGTGTGCTTTGAACTGTCCCTGTTGATCCTATATCATCTCTTCTTGTGTCTTATAATCTTACATCTGTTTTGATATTGAAAAATTCCTCCTTTCTTTTTAAGGTATTGGAGATTGAGCCCAGGGGCACTTTACCACTGAGCTACATTCCCAGTCCTTTTTTTAAAACTTCTATTGTATTTTTATTTTTATAAATCTATTTGCCGATAAGTTTTTGCAATATGAATTATGTGTGCAGATAGAAGAGCATCAAAACTGATATTATCATTAGGGGATTAAAAATTTTGGAGTGAAACTTTTTTTTTTCTCCCATTGTTTTATTTTTAGACAGGGTCTCTAAGTTGCTTAGGGCCTCCCTAAATTGTTGAGGCTGGTCTCCAACCTGTGATACTCCTGTCTTGGCCTCCCAAGTTGCTGGGATTACATGCATGAGCCACCATGCCTGGTTTGACATTGAAATTTCAACTTATTTTTTTGAGATTTGAGTTCTACTCTATTTGAGCTGACACATCAGAGTCCTTCTAAAAAAGAAGGGTAAATGTAATGGAATTATATAGTATGCATCACTAAATGAACACCAGGACTGTCTACTCAAATAAGGCTCAAACATACCTTGTCTATTCCTTCTGAACAGTGGTTAGGGCTCTTTGCTCAGTAAATGGTCACAATCCACATAATCAGAGTTTGTGAACAGAAGCTATGAGAAAACACTGTGGTTCAAATATTGACAAATACAACTGTAAGCAATTCAATAGATATTATTAGAATTGTGTACAGAATATCATTTTTAGTGATAAAATGCAGTTTGTAATCATACAGTGTTCTTTCTTTGGGGGAGATAACTGAATGATATTAATGCAATTCATAGCTTCACAAAAGAAGCAAGTACAAGGTTACTCAAGGAAAAGGTACATAGCACTGTGCCATAGGTCAGTCCCCAGGAAGCCCACTTTCAGAATTGTATGACCCTTGAAGTAGGGGGCTGGGCCTTAATTCTATCACCTCACTGTGTGCCAGGCATTGGAGAAGAGTTGCCCTCTGGGAAGGAATGTGACCCAGAGGGAGGTAGAGATGACTTTTGGGGGCTGAAGTCAAATAAGAATTCACCTGAGAGGGATCAGCCACCAACTGTTGTCCACTGCAGCGATGAGGATCTGTGTAAAGGAGTGTGACTTGTACTGCAGGATACACTGTATCCTGGGTCCACTAACTGTTTGCTACAGATTCTTACCCTTCTCCATCTCACACAAAATGAGTGTGAGAATTATAGGAGCTGTCCTGGTTGTGTTATGCAGACCTGCTGCTGAGTGGCTGCTGTTCTTTCCATAGAACTTTCTATGATCTTCAAGGGCTGATGTGCAGATTAGATTCAGAAACAAGTAAACACAGGAAAAGCCTTTCAGAGACCACCAAATAAGCTTATTTTCAAAATTACCATTCTTTGTTACTTCCTTTCTGTCTCCCACCGACCAAATTATTTCCATTTCAGGGTATCATGATTTTCACCTAATGACTGGGATATTTGGGTGAGAAAAGTCTTTGCTCTCTTTATGTATATATTCACCTGTGTAATGTAATGGCCATCAAATTGATCCTGATAGAATTCATAACACTACTCTTCAGGGCTAAAAATTTCCCAACCAAATAGTCTTATTTCCTTGGTTTTTAGAAAAAGCTCTTTCATCAATTTTCTTCTAGGAAAAAGAAAGTAAGAAAATGTACTTTAAAGTGCCTAAAAATTGTTTTCTTTGTGTAAAAGCTTAGTGTGCTAAGGTTAAAAGACTATGTAAGAATGTGTCTTTTCTTAAAGAAAGTTCAAAAGCTTAAAAATGTAAAAAAAAAAAAAAGAAAAAAAAGTCATTCAGGTGTGCTCAAATGTACTTGACTACTTGATGATAAATTCTGGCCCAGAAGCTGTCTTCATCGAACTCTTCATTTTTACCTAATCTCATTCCAAATGTAAGGTGAACTCATTTCCTTTTCCTTTTCTACCTGGGAGGATTGGGACAAGAAAAGGAGGGAAATAAACTTGGACATACTTGACAGAGCAAACTCAAATTATATAATAATAATAATAATAATAAGAAGAAGAAGAAGAAGAAGAAGAAGGAGCTAAGATGAAAAATGATAATGTCCCATGAATTAAAAGGCAGAGAGAATTAGCTTATGTATACCTGAAATCCAAAAGGATAGAGGAAGAAGGGTGGGAAGAGAAAAAAGGATGAGCTTTATAACAGCACAAAAAATCACAGCATTCATTAGTGTCAAGTTAGTCACAGGGTCAAGGTATCCAGAGGTGGGATGTGGAGCAAGCAGTAACCAACAGGAAAGAACAAATTTTGAAGGAAAAACATGCAGAAATTTTTTTAAAAGTTACCAAAAGTGAATTATTACATAGGGTCTTGATTTTCTTTTTTTCTAATTTTCTTACTTTTCTCTCTTAAAATTGTCCGTTTTTAATTATTTTTAAAATTAGAAAATTTCCTTAGACATGGAAAATGAGTTTCATTTCAAATGTTTAAAGAGAAATGATGAACAGTAATGCTCGATTCCTCTTATTTATTGTTCTTTGAGGCTCAAGCAGAGACCGGTCCTTTGAAGGTCTGCATCAGGTAGCAATAGGTGGGATGTGGAGCAAGCAGTAACCAAGAACATAACCAGTAGGGTCTGTGCCCATGAGTTTCTACCTTGTCTGTGTAGCTCAGATTGAATGGTTTCCTTGATGTCTCTGTGTAGTTCTGAGTTAGAGTGGACCACAGAAGACATCTGCTCAAGAGGTGGAAGGGAGAAGTGACCCCTCACTCTTTCCAGGCGCCTAAGGTCTATGCAGAGCAATTAGTTTTTTAACAGCACCCGCATATGGTGCTCATCTCTTTGCTACCCCTGCTGGCAGGGCAGCAGCTGGACTGCAGTTTCTCTAGCTCACACAGATCTCTCCCTCCAGATATCCTGATCCTAGGCCAGGTCAGTATTCAGTACACCCGAGTCATTATGCTGGAAGCTTAAAGGAGTGAGCAACTAATGCAAGTTCCAGCTGGTTCTCACAGATTAGCCTCTCTGGTTCCAATGTATCTTTTCTTCCCTCAGTTTGTGTCTATCTTCTCTTCCCAAGTGCTTGCTGTATGGACTTAGGCTACAGAACCAGATGCAAAAACAAAAGTATGTAACCAACTATCAGTCCTATGTAATAACCTGTAAGTTATTGGAGTTTTGTTTTTCTCCTTTGGACACAATGTCCTGGAGATGTCTCCTAGCATTTACTGCCACCTGGGACCTCCTGTCTTTACAAACTCCTTTAAGAAGATGTTTCCTCATGCCTCGCTTACTTAGAGGGTCAGCTCAAATACTGGCATATTGAAACATTTCCATTGACTACAGGATCAAAAGTCAACAAGAGAGCTAGTAAGCAAAGGCCATGCTGAAGTCTCATTCTTTCTCCTGTGAAAATGTCAATGTCCCCTGGAGGTATAGATTCACTTTATTCTTTTATTAGTGTTTGAACTATAGTGGGATAATAATAGTCTGTTCTTTAAGGTGGTCTAATATGAAAATCTTTCTGTGGCATAGTTTCTCTGTGATAGTACTTTATGAGGCATCTTCATTAATTATCAAAATAGCATTTATAATTATCATTTGACTAGCATTTGGAAAGCAGAATAGGTAAATGGAATCCATATCAAGGTAAACCCAGGAACAAGGTGGGCATAGTAGTGATGGGAAGTTTTTGGTTTTTCTTTTTGTGCCAATCTTCTTTCTCTCTCTCTTTCTCTCACCTGATTTCACAATGCTCTTTAGTTAAGCGACTGAGATCTAGAACATAATATTCTATCAGAGTATACAAACCTGTAGTATACATCTATAGTTCATTATCATACGAATAGACATTGACTCATAATGAATTCACATACTGAAATCGCCTTCCAGCACCTTTTCCAAGTGTTATAACCATTTAACTGATACTTGATCCTTCCCAGGTCCCTACAAGGTGAAGCAGTCTATTCCGTTTGGGCCATATCTGATAGTTAAGTTTTCCCAACTGAGCCAAAAAGTGAAATTATAATCCATTAATCCTGTTTTTATTTTTCCCATTCAAGCTTTATTCAGAAGAAGTTTTGATTTTGGTTGCACAGCACAGAGTTAAGAATTATGCTTTTGTGTAAGAGCCATCAGTTGGAAAGCAATAGGTGAAAACATGTGCTATTATTGTTACTTTATATTTTAAAAATCAAATATTCCAGATCAGCTATTAGGTCAACAGATTGAATAATTTATTTAAAAGACACTTAAACGTCTCCCTATAATTAAATTCTTAGAAAAATTTATCCAGGTGTCAGTTTTTCCTACTTAGTTGAAAAGTGTTTTAGAAGCTTTTTTTTTTTCAGAAATATGTTATTACTTTCTCAAAGAAAAGGCATGAATATAATTTTTATAAGTAGATCACTAAATTCAGTTAAATATGAACCCTAAAATTTTTAAATTTCTTTGATTTATCTTATGAAAATATAATTTACATTTAACTACTTATGACTATTTTTATTTATAAATATATATATATGTAATTAAATAATTCTTTGAATACTTTATTCTTCATCATGAATAGCCTATCAAATTACATATATTTACTTAGCAACTCATGGTTCTTTACTAGACAATGTGTCAATCAATAAAAGATTTGATATTATATATTTCATTATATTATATCTTTTTTATTGTATCTTATATTCTCTGGGGTTCATCTGTGCATCAGAAACTATTATTCTGGAAGATGGTATTTTTTTTAATGTATTACCTCATTTCAAGTTATTTGTCCTCATGATCACACTCTAATGTTATTAATCCCAGGGTATGAGTTCAAAAACTGAACAACTGAAGCACAGAGAGCCCAGGCCATCAGCAAAAGGCCTCACAAACCTTGGCTGTTGGAGTGAGCTCGGTTTGGCCCCTCCCACTCTGCCTTCAGCCTGACTGGAGTTAAGTTCATCTCTACAACTGCCCTCACTGTTGTTCTTACAGGGTTCTCACGCTGCTGGTATGCTCTTGGCTTTCCTGAAGACTTTGTAGACAAGTATGGCACTGACTTTGAACTCTGACCTACAAGTGGTGAGAGTCAGTATTCCCAGGTGTAGACTCTGGAAATAAGAGTCATTTCTTTCTTAGGATTCAGAAGACTGTCCAGAGCCCTTGACCCAACATGAGAAGGGGGCTGATCTGTTTGTGGAATGATGGGAGGTTCCCTATGCTCTTGGCTGCTTCTGGTTGCTCAGTGTTCTCATGCCCCACCCCTCCCCACCAGCCCTGCATCCTAGCTATGATTTTCTCCTCTCCATCCTCTGGCAAATTAAATCCTTCTGGCCAGGTTCTAATGGATTCTTATTCAGTCTGCTGCACTTCCTTCCCAGATCTTGAGGGTTTCCAGTCTGCTCTGCTATATCCCTGCTTCAGAAAGCCACCAGAGTGAACTCTATAGTAATCCATAGGCCACTTCCTGCTAAAGGAAAGTTCTTTCCCCTCCTCCTACCCCTAGAACTGGCTGTGTGTAACTTGTTAGACAAACCACAGATTTTTTTTATTTAGCACCACCGAGCTTTAATATTCTGGCTTTAGCTCAAACCTTCTTAAAATCATCTGTGTGAAAATCTGCCAATATATTCTATACAGAATCCACACTAAACTTGACAAATATTCTCTATTTGTTCCCTGAAGCTACTGAAATAAAGCACCATAAACTTGGAAATACAACAGAAAAGTATTTTCTCACAGTTCTGGAGGCTATAAAACCAAAATCTGTGTCACTGCATTGAAATCAGTATGTCAGAAGGGCCACACTCTATCAGGAATCTGGTCTTTGCCTCTTTGAGCCCTTTGGTGTCTACCACCATACCTCGGCATGTAGCTTCATCCGTCTTCAGTGGTCACATTGCCTTCTCTTCAAATCTTCATCTGCTTCTTTTTTTTAAGAACACTTGTGATTCCAACTAGGGTCCTTCTGTAAAATCATCTAAATTTCCTTATTTAATCATACCGCAATCTTTGCCATATGAGTTAACACTCTGGGGATTAGGGCATGGATATATTTTTTAATTATTATTAATTAATTTATTTATTTTAATTAGGTATATAGGACAGCAGAATGCATTTTGTTTCACTGTACACAATTGCAGCACAGCTTTTCATTTCTCTGGTTGTACACTATGTAGCATTCCACCGTATGTCCAGCATACATATACCTAGGGTAATGATGTCCATATCATTCCACTATCTTACCTGCTCCCATTCCCCATCCCTGTCACTCCCTCCCTTTTGCTCCATTAAAGTTCCTCCATTTTTCACATACCTCCCCACATTATGGATCAGCATCCACTTATCAAACAGAACATATTTCTTTGGAAGCTTTATTTAGCATACTCCAATTATCTACTGCTAAGAAACATATTATCCCTAAACTTAGCAACTTAAAACAATAATATTCTATAGTATTTCACAGTTTCTGTGGACTAGGAGTCTTAAGTGTGACTTGTCCGTGTCCTCAGGTTCAGTGTCTCACAAAGTCATAGTCATCATGACATGAGATTTTGAAGGACCCACTTCTTCTTGGCTCACTCACATGGCTGCTGCCATGTTCAGTTCTTCATGGCTGAAGACTTGGTTCTTCATGAGCTGTTTGGTTGGCTATAAGTCTCTCTCAGCTCATTGATATACAGACCACTCGTCAAGCATCACACATTATGGTGATTTGGATCATCATTGATTGAGAGGGCAAGAGAGAGTGCCAGCAAAAGGATACTAGCCAGACAAAAGACAGTCTTTTAGCCGAACCAAGGAAATCACAATCATCATTTTTGCCTTGTTCTATTTGTAAAGATTTATTAGACATGCATTATACTCAAGGAGAGGGGACCACACTGAGGCATGGATACTTGAGAACAGGGATCACTGAAACTATGTTGGGAACTGCCTACTGTAGCTTCCAGACATTGTATGCTCTTCCATGACTGTCTGTTTTAGCCTTTGTGATCTCATATGGACCCACAGCCATCTGCCTGGAGAACTCTTCAATAGGTTTATACCCTACCTCATCTCTACAGTGAAGATTTTGTCCAAATAAGATCAGGAATGCTACAACTTTTATATGATAGAAACTTTACATCACCAGGAGTTATCCATCAATTTGACTCTCCCATTAAACTGGGGGTTTACTGAGGTCAGGGATCTATCATATTCCCTCTATATTCCTAGTGCCTCCCAGGTACAGTGCAGTGAATAGTATTAGCACTTGATAAATGATGCTTTGAATATCAGTTATTTTTCACAATAGCATAATTTTGTGCTTATTTGATTGAAATGTGATCATTGAATTTCATGTATCCATACATTGCCTTATAGAATTTGACATAATCCCTTATGCTGTAGCAATGTTTCTTTAACTTTATTGTACAATTAAATCCTTTGGGTATTCTGTGAAAATGTAAATTCTTATTCTCCAGGGCTGGGATGGAACTTATGATTTTGAATTTAGAACATATTTTAAGCTGATACCCAGGCTGTTTGTTCCAGGAACACATTGCAAGTAGTAAAACAAAGAAATGAGAGGAAAAATAATATTGAAGAATTTATAGGAGAAAATCTGGGTTCAAAGCAAGATAATTTTCCAATAATAAGATCTGTATAAAAGTAGTGTGTGTGTGTGTGTGTGTGTGTATGTGTATGTGTGAACTAATTGATGAGTTCATTATTTCTGAATTCAGTTGGATATTTGTTAGAAATCCAATTGTTGGAGACTGTGTAGAAGAGACTTAAGAAACAAAATAAATTTGATTTCCTCACTTATGTGAAGGATGCTGTTATTCTCTCAAGGTCTTTTGTATATCCATGAGTAACCAGAAACCCCAGCAGTCTTAACTTGAATTTTTCACGATTTTACCTGTTGAAGTTCTGTATAAGATTTAATTTATTTTAGAAATGTTCAGCTGCTTAGAACACACACTCACACACAATACACAATACTGTACACATGTGGTATTGGAAACATTTCTCTGATTCTATGAGCTGTGATCAGAGAACCGGGTCAAATTTAAAGAAAATGTATCCTAATGCACAGTTTTCCAATTTGATGTATAGAGGTTGTTTACTATCTTGAACTTTTGATTACACTGTAGTGAAAACTCATGATCTACTAACAGTGTCCAGTTGCACAATAGATCAGCACCCCTCTGAGTGAACAAACTGATTCCCAAATTCTATGGATTGTAGGACTCTGTGATTATGGGCATCATTCATGAGAGAACACTTTTTCCTTCCTTCATTCCAAGACCTATTTGTTTCTATAGACAATTCTAACAGACAACATCATATAATGGTAGGAATGACAGCTGGAAATCCAGAGATGTGATTGAAATTCATCTTTGGTGGGAAAAACCCATGTGGTCTCGGTCATGTTTCTTGTCCCTTGTGGGCCTTGGTTTCCACATAAGAATATCATTTCTACAACAAGGGTTGGAAGACTTTTTTTTGGCAAAGGGCCAGATAGTAAATATTTTAGGCTTTGTGTGTCTCATATCCTCTATCACAACTCTTCAACTCTACCACAAATAATATGTAAACAAAAAAGTGTTTGTTTTCTAGCTAAATTTCCTTTACAGAGATAAATGATGGACTAGATTTATCAATAGGCCATACATTGCTAACCCCTGTTCCATAGAATCACTACATACCTGTCCAACTGAGAAACTCTGTGACTTAAAACTGGATAGAATTTGGTAAATTTTCGCTAAAATATTAATAGATTATACTGATTTGAAATGCTTTTGCTTTTGAACAGGAACCAGTATGTTTACTCAGAGTGACATAGTTCTACAAATGAAGATTTTCAAGCCGTAGCAGAGGTATTGATGCAGGGGTCTTTTCTGGGTCCTAAAACTATGCCATGTTAGAAGTCACCTGCTCTGTCTATATAAGGTCCATGAGGATACTCAGAGGGAATCCTTGACCTTCAGAGGTCCCTGCTAAAGCCTTTCAGGGACTGCTCACTTGCAAGAACAGCTGAGAAGCCACAAGGGGAACAATGAGCCCTGTTGTTGGAACTGTAAATAATGGAGGACTGCAACAGTTCTGCTCCATAGGGCCCCATACCAACTGCTATTCAATTGTAAATGTCTCCTTTTTCCTGATGTGCTGGAGGGCAGAGAGTCTTTGCTATATATTATGCTAAATATTTCTTAGGATCCAGCTGTAGCAAGAGAGGACCATGCAGGCTGCAAAACCAACCCTTTAACTTGATGTGCATCTGCATCTGTTTCTCCATAACTTAAGGTGCTAAGAGAATCTACCCTTCCCTTTGAGACACATGCATATTTTATAAGTATGGGATATATGTCTGTGTGTGTGTATACACACACACACACACACACACGTGTGTGTATGTATTTATGTATGTGTATGGATGTATTGTTCTTTGATTCCTTCAGTGGCACTTTCCTGAAGATGAGAGAGATTGACATGTCATTTGTTTTTTCCTGCAGTACAGTGTTTTTTTCTCTTTCATTTGGTCTTGTTTTGCATTGTCTGATGCAGAGCCTTTCCCCTGAGAGGTTGTTAAATAGCCAGTGAGCAAATTCAGAGACACTTAAATTAATATCAATTTGCATCTTCTGCCAGGCGCTGGACTAGTTAGTGCAGTAACTGGTTCCTGACCAGTTATTGCATTAAGTCTTTTTCCTAGATGTGATCCTTTCATTTCCTGTTTCCTTGATTGTTTCCTGACTTGCTCCTGCTTTTTCAAACTTTAAGATCCTGAACTCTGAACAATGGTTTGGTCCCCTGGATACTGTTCACTTCCAGATTCATTGTTGAGCTTGCTTTTATGACTTTAGGATGCCTACTAAACTTTGGGAACATTTTCTCGATGGTCATAGGACAGAGCAGAATAGTTGTTCAAAAAGTTACATTTACAGAGATTCAGAGCCTAAAGGGGCCAAGAAGTCACTAATGAAAACCCTTTTAATTTCAAATGGAAGTGAAAGTGCTTGAAGGGTAGGAGCCATTCAGATGCCACCCAGATTCTGGCTTCCTCCTGCTCCTCCCCATCCTCCTCTTGGGCAGCCCATTTTGGGGAAGGCTTGAGTTTCTTCACATTCTCTCTTAATTGGTTCCGTTCTTATATTCTGAAATGAAGTACTTCAAAGTACCATTATTTCAAGGACATTCTCTAAATATCCAGGTGAGGTACAAGAGGCAATTTCTTAATGCAGAATGATGTGAGTCAGAAATGGAACACACAGTGAACATTCGGATATCTATGCTGCTTACTATCTTCAGTCCTTCAGTCCTAGTAGACTTTTTATTTTTCTTCCTTTTCAATAAGAAGCAACCTGAAGACATACTGCTCAGATGTATTCTATTTCTGTCACCAAGATTCCCTTAGAATCACCCCCATTTAGGAATTCTTCCAAACTACCTTAATTCACATTTTACTCATGGAGAGAAATTTAGATCTCATTTTGTTTCACCCTAAAAGTTTGAATGGAGAAGAGTTTGAATTTGGATTTTGTTCAACAGTTGCTTATTAAACCATTTTGATAAGTCAAGCCATCTAATATGGAGCAGAAGTAAAGCATTGCTTCAGTAAGTGAGGGAACTTGTGAGGTTAGGCAATATTTATTTGTCTGTTTCTCTCTTTCTTTTTCTTTCTCAAACCTAAACAACAGGCTGAGAATTTTGATTCAAACTGCAAATTTCCTTTATTTTTAACTCAGTGTTTTGAACATTTTTAAGAAATTTAGACATTGGTTTGGGTATGTAGACGGAGAATATCTCAATTCTCAATCCTGCAAGTGTAGATTGTGTTAAGTGCTATGTACTTAAACATCCTATATTTTCTTCTCCCTAAGTATTCCTCTAGCTTTTTCTGACAAAAAGTCAATTTAGGCAGAGGGCTGGGGAATTAGCTTAACCCATTTTACTTGCAGCTACAGCACAATGTCCTCTCCTGGGAAGCTATATTGTAGAGGGAACATTAGGCTGGGAGTCTCTATTCTTGGATTCCAAGTCTGGCTCTGCAAATGGCTTAGCTGCATGACTTTGGTTAAATCTTCTACCTGTTTGGAATTCAGTTTCCTGGAGGAATACTTTGGCTGTGAGAAACAGAAAAATGGAACCAGCAAGCTTTATCAGAGGGAAGGTTATTCTCTCCTACGGCAAGGTATCCCGCCATTAGTGTCTTCCACTCTTGTTGGCATGGCTCAATAAGCTAGGGCTGGGCCCTGCAATTTTCCTGGGTTCTCCTAATTGTCTCAATCCTGGGAGTTGTATCTCTGGGTATTAGGTAAGGAAAAAATTACAGAAGCATCCTTCTGGCTCCATCCTTTCCATCAGCAAAAAGAAAAGCCATCTCAAAAGCTCCCACAAGACTTTCACTCTTTTGGCAGAATCACTTGGACAATCCAGTTGTAAGGGATGAGGAGAAGTTACATACTTAGCTGTAAGAAAGGCAGGCAGAAAAATAGAGATTGGGGGATTGTACTGTGTTAACCAACCCTCAGTGTCTACCATACCTTCTTTATATATATATGAGACAAAAGTTGTATTTGAAATGATCTGTGAGACCTTTCCTGGCTCCATATCTGAACAGGAAGAAAGAATTCAGTATGAAGCCTTACTCTTATGTGTTTAGGGACTCCTGGGTTTTGAGCATACCTTCCCCCAGAAATGCCTCCACGAAGATGCTGTATGCTGGTTGGAGAAGGAGTTGAAGAAAACATGACATATTTTTCATATGGTAGTACAGTGTCATTTCTGGAAAGAAAAAAGTAAGCCAGTATTCACAACATACTGCTGTTTTCAAAGCTTCAGGAAAGGAAAAGAAAAAAAAAACATCTATTCAAATGGAAATACATTTAAGAAATGTAATACTCATATTGCTATTACATAAATAAATTTGCATTGATGGTTTTAGATTTTAGAAAATTTTGAAAACCAAGAAAAAAAGCATTTTTATTTTGAAGTTTTTTTTTCAGATTTCACTCATATATAATTCTGTATTTTATAGTCTTATATGTATATCATCTTATCCCCATATCCTCCACCTAATATGATCAGATTATTATTATTTTACAAAAAGTGGAGTAGAAGAAATAGAAGGGACAGAAATGACTGAAAAAAAGTGTCATAGCATAGAGGAGAAAGATGGGTGGGAAAATCCTGAGATCCTGATGAAAAACATGGTCCCTTCATCAATACTACTAAGTTGTGTGATCCCAAAATCAGGGACATAATAAACAAAGTGGGTTATGGACAAGTGGGATTCTCTTCTGGAATCTGATGTAGGTACATGAGGTCCAACTTCCTCTTGGCTCCTCTTATGCATATTGTGTGTGTGTGTGTGTGTGTGTGTGTGTGTGTGTGTGTGTAAAATACCTAATATATATACACACATATTTCATATAATATAAATATATATTTCAACTTACTGAAATCACTTTTTTGAAGTCAACCATTGCTTTTATGAAAAAAATGTTCCTTTATAGATTTATTTAGAAAGACATTTTTAATGCATATTTTAAGAACATCCCAAGGGGAAAAGAGTTCTCTAATAGGCAGTATATCCTCCAATACCATGATCAGACTCATGGGAACCAGGTAGGGAACAGTTTCTTCAGAGAAAGACAGTGTGTGGTAGAATAAGAGTCAACTGGAGAGAAACTAGACCTTCTTCTTAATCTTCACTTGCTTAATATTTTATGGATTCCCAGATGTTTGGGGTTTTCTTCAGTTACTGAAGGACTGGGTACCTCAATTTTGATTGTATGAATTTGTCTGCTTTCATGATATACCCTTCTTGGTGTACAGACATGGACAAATTGTATTTTCCCTGTTTCTGGACATAGAACTGTGGAAGGTGCAGAAATGATATGTTCAACATTTCAAGAGTAATTAGGTTTCCTCTCTTCTAAGCATGCAGCTGGATTGCATTTCTAGGCTTCTTTGTGGTTGGTTGGGAGAATGTAACTAGTTTTTTTTTTTAGTTGAATTATTCACCTAAGTAATAAGAATTATTCCATGCTAAATAGCATTTAATTAATATATTATTATGTGAGAATTTTTACAACTTTCTTCCTCTAGAACAAGCAACTAGCAATGATAAGGGTGTCACTACTCCATTGGTCTCTCATTATTGAGTAATGACAGAAAAAGAGAACCCTTGGGAAAACTCTGGCTATTAAAATGAGTGAGAAATATAGCTTTGTTTTTAAGGCATTCCAGTTAGCCTATGCTGGCTGATAAGGCCTTCTTCTGAGGACACAAAGAAAAAAATGAAACTATCTGTGTCAATACAGAAGTTGAAATATAGGATAGAAATCACAATTGACTCAACAAGAAGAGAACTGAACCTGGTCCTGCCTTCTGCTTCAGATCAGTTATAAGACTGTGGCAATTACTGGACTCTCCAATGGTTCCATCAGATCATATAAGAAAGGAATAATAATAATGTAATACCTTCATTTTATTTATCCAGTTTTCAAGATAATTAATTGGTTCCCTATCATCCTCAGAAGGTGACTAAATATCTTGAGTAGGAGTACATTGCAGTTCTTACCCTTATTAAAAGCTTAAACTGTCCCATGTAGAAGAAGTCTCTTTATATTGACTCCTATGTACATTTGTCATTACCCTACTTGTCCTACTGAGATCCTGATGAAAAACATGCCCCCCTCATCAATACAACTTAGTTGGATTGCTATGTTCTGTGCTTTCTAATGTCAAGATATTTCAGGTTCTAAACGGAATCAACCATTTTTCCATACCACCCTAGTTTCCCTTATTGCAAAATGGATTTTAAGAACAAAGTCTGGACTTGCTCTTCATAATACTTTGTTCACATTTTTCTAAACTTTGAACAGAACTAGAGAACAATATGCATATCTGATACATTGTGAGTTTATGCTGATGTTTTCAATTCAACTTCACTAGTGTAATATTTTCCTTAATTTCTGTATAATTTGGGGGAAATAACACTCCATGGTTCTCTTGTGTTTCTGAAAATCTTAAAAGTGGAGGTGTTAACTGACTTCATTCTGTACTACCTATGAAGGCAATGTGTAGAGCAAACAGCCTGGAAAGGGAAGGATAAAGTCTTTCAATAGTATAAAGAGAATATGTGTTCCCACAAACATCTTTCCCCAGAGCAAAGAGCAATATATCAGTTAGAACCAATAGGATTTATATAAAAAGATTTCTTTGAAAGAATTGGTTGATGTGATTGTTAGGGCTGGTGAATCTGAAATCCACAGGGCAGACCAGCATCAGGCTAGAAACTCAGACAGGAGTAGATATTGCAATCTTGATGCAGATTTACAGCTCCAGTGTTTACACTTACGGCCTTCAGCTGATTGGGTAAGGCTCCTACATATTATCAAGTACATATATGATAAGATCAACTGATTACATATTGTAACTATAATACTTAGTGTTTGATTAAATCCCCTGTTACTTTATAGCCCAGTCAAGATGACAGAGAAAAGTAAACATCACAAAATGATGTACTTATTGACTATTATAAAAGATTTGGTTTCCCTAAACTCCAGGTTACTCAGCTGTGATGCTAACTCACTGCATGACCTACAATTCTCTGCATCACCCTTGAGGGATTTGGGGAGCAAAGACTGACCCAAACTCAAAGGCCATGTTGCTTATGTGCATAAAAATGTCATGAGTAATACATTCCTTTGTATCCAACCCTAACCTTCATATTTTCTGTCAGCATCCATGAACTTTCAGTAGTCTCCCTTGTCAGCGTTCAAGTAGGATAAAATCAGACTTTTCACAGTTCTTGACAGCTATATCTGTAACGTTTTCCTTCTACCCAGAGGTTTTGGGTCCTGAAAAATATTGTGGACAATGAAATTGTAATGTTCTATGATTACTCGTTTGGTTGATCCCACCTTGCATTCCCTGTATTCTCATATGAACAACATTGATGACACCACTGATTATTATTATTGACAATACCTTTTTTTTTCTTTGCAAATCTTTATCCATTGATTTTACAAGTAGCTCTACATGTAATATCCATCACCAGTCTTTATCTCTAGATATTTTGGATGTCCAAGAAGATCTTCTGGAGACATAGGACAAGGTTACATGAATTCTTGTATGTTGTTAACATCTGTGCTTTTTTATACTTGAAGAGCAGTTTTATTTGTTATAAAACCTTGTCTCATTTTTTTCTTTCCTTGTATATGGAAATATGTTGCTCAATATTTTTCTGACATCAAGAATCTGACAGACTATCTGATGGTAATCCAAACTTCTTTCCCTTGAAGGTCACAAGACCTTTTTGCATAAATGACTGAAAAAAAAATTTTTTATTTTTCTTGAAAGTCCACGAGTCTTTATTATGATATATCTTAGAAATAGTTTGTAGTTTTAGGTATGTGGTGTGCTCTTTCAATGTTTTAAGTCTTATTTGTTCTATAAAATTATGTTTGAACTATGGTTTTCAGTAATTATTGACTTTTATATTTATTTTCTTAAGAAAATACTCCTATCTACAGGTTAGATCTTCTTTACTTATCCTTAATGATAGTTCATTTCTTTCAAATTATTATTTTCTCATTACATCTTATTCACTTTTTAATCTCTGCCATTTATATAATAATAGTTGAGATAAAACAATTTCCTATTTTGAAATAAATGAAGGAGGAAATTCTAGAAAGATGATGGTTGTGTTGTGCACAGTTGTTGACCTTCTTAAATCCCCACCTAAAAAGAGCAGATTGACAGTAAAACTAAAAGCCTGTGCACAATATTTTCAACAACACTGGGGGAAAGTGTGCCCACGTGAACATAATGTGAGGACAAAGCACTGATAGCACAGCCCTGCCCATCCCAGGCACCTGTGTGGGAAAAAGCAGAGGGAACCTACAGGTGTGATGAACCTGAGCTTAGGAGAGCTCCCAAACAGGAAGCAGGCTTCACTCCAAAGTGTGGACCACTGAAGACTCAAATAGAAGTGAGTTTAAGAAAAGCCCATGGAAAGAATGCAGGGAGCCCGTGCAGCCCTGCCCCCACCCTGAGGAGAAACTGCTGCTGGGAGAGGAATCTGCACTGATCAGCACTGGACAGCACCCAGGGCAGACCTGGGATGCCCCATAAAACAGTGATGGGAGTGGCTGACAGAATCAGCCAATCTCAGAATCATAGTTTCAACAGAAGATCTATGAAGAAACTCCCTCTGTCTGAATACACTTCTGAAATTTCACTGAAACTAGAATTCACGAAGCATCAGAAAGTTTTGAGATCAAACTCCATGCAGAGTTACCACGAAAACAAACATGAAAAGCCACAGAATATCCCTGCAAACAATGAAAAATGTCATGAAAGCATCTCAAAGAAGAGGGAGGAGAATCAAAACTATAAATAGAAAAGGATCCCCTGTCAAAATCAACTAAAATACACACGGAAATTGTAAAACGAATAACCTGAGTCAGAGGTACAGTATTCAAGATGAGGTGCAAACCCATAAATTAAAAATAAAAGAAAAAATTACTGAAGGGAAAAATAAAATAGAACACAAAAGAGAGTGATCACAACAAATAATGCCTTGAGAGATATATACAGAGAAAGGAGGGAAATTTCATAAATCAGTAAAAAAGCCTATCGTAAGGTACTAGTACAACATTGAGAAAAGGTTTGAATTCTGTGGCATTTCCTTGGTTTTTATGAAGCAAAATATACACAACAAAAAGTGCACATTTCATCTGTATATGACTCAACTAATTCTCACTTATCATACAAACCCATGTAATCAATATTTACATCAGGAATAGAGTGTTGTCAGCCCTCCATCAGCCTTGCTATTGCCCCTTTCCCTTCCTCATTCCCCATATCAGTAACCAATGAAGCATAAATTAGCTTTACTTACTTTATTTATATGAAAGAAATTTTTAAAAAGTGTACTTTTGCATCTTTCTTTGCCCAACACAATATTTATTATTACTATGACTGCTGTGTATAGTTAAGGAATGCATGTTCTCGTGTTTATATGTTGTTTCCTATATAAATATACCACAGGCTTTCTTTTTATCCATTCTAATTATAAGCATTTGCCGAATCTCAGTTTGGTGCTATTGTGAAAAATACCACTCTGAACAATCTAGTATGTCTTTTAACCATCTAACATACACATCTTTGTTGGGTATGCACCCAAACTAGGCATGGAATCTCTGAGTCAAAGTTTATGCCCATAGTCAGATTCAATAGATACTTTCAATCCCTTTTCAGAGAGATTATCCTGCCACGTGTATTTGCATTAAGTGCTCTGTGAAACAATATATCTGAGCAGAGCCAGGAAAAATTATGACCCAAACTGTCTTTTAGAAAAATTGTTCTGGCAATTCTTTCTAAGAGTAGATTGGAAGAGGAAGGAAACAGAGGTGAAGACTAGTTTAACTACCAGAAGAAAATAAGAGATTGAAATATATTAAATGGGATAAAGGAAAGGCATGGATATGAGTCATTGTGTGCTGATGCAATCTGCTAAACCCATGTGAGAGGAATAAAAAGAATGACAGTGTGCACAGAAGTTTGAGGAGGATGAGGGTGGTTTCAGATGCATTCTGGCATGCAGAAGGCCCCGGGGCTAATTCTAACCCATTCCCTTATTTCCCATTCCTGCAAGTCCTGAATGGATCCCGCAAACTTCCTGGAATCATCTAAATTGACAAATAAAGAACCATATTTTTTTCCCCCATTTAACTAGTAATGCAGTGATTTCAGTAATTCTGGGTCACAATAATATAAAACACCCATTGAGAAGAATCTGCAATTACTGCTTTCTGCTTCACACTACTGTATCATTTTTATTTTATGTCATACACAGAATTTCTTTAAAGGAGCTAATCGAGATTGACAGCGCCCGGGCTGCAGCTCTTCCCTCTCAGGCAAACAAGCAGACACCCACTTCTTTATGCCTAGGCAGAGCTACACCCACCCAGATCCCTGTGCTAAAAAGCCAAGAGCTATCAATTATAATGGCCTCGCTACTTTGCTTTTCCACAGCCCACCCTCCTTTATGAACAGAAAGCAAAATTTTCCCTCTTGGCCTGCAAAGGGCATCTGACTCCAGCAAACTCCTTACATCACACAGAAGTCTCATTTGGGGACTGAGACTTCTTGTTTTCTACAGTTTTCTTCAATCTTCTGGTACTGAGGAAATTTGCATCTGAACAGACTATTTGCCTCTTATGGGCCCATCTGTTCCTGCTGTTGATGTTTCACCTGGAGCCTTAATTATAACTGACTCCAGACAGAAATGCCTGTGACGTCATTGTCAGGAGATTGGGGCTTCAGGTGCGAAATAAGGTGCTAAAGCAGATGGACATCTTCTGAGCAAAGATTCTGTTTTGCAAATATTCACTGCATAAGAATAAGAGTAAAAGGAAATATTGAGAACAGAGCAAGGAAAATAATTCCTAACTACACTGCTCCTTTTTATTTTTTTTTCTCTTTCTAACTTACCACATGGTGCCAGTAGTATAGTTATAAGAGATCCGTAGGTGTTAGAGCCACACTTTTAGGAAGCCTGGTTTCCCTAGGGACCAGCATAATGGAGTAGACACCCACTTGGCTTATCGGTTAACAGAGGACCCTGGGGATTCCTTGACTTTAGCATTCTAGGAGTAAAGACCATTCATTGAAGGAAGCTGCCACAGAATTTATATAACTCGATTTCTCTCCACACGGTGAACACACTCAGAATTCTTCCATCTCATGATAAATCACAGGACCATTGATACAAGAGGCCAGTGGGAAAAATCTTCTCTAGAGGGTCTATGTGAAGTTGAACCTCAGCCAATCAACGCTCAAGGAAATAGCCAGTGATATGTTTCTCCTAACAATGTGTGTGCTAAGATCTACAAAGTTCTTCATCAGAGATGAAACACAAACCAAAAAAAAAAAAAAAATACAGAAAAGTGGAATGAGTTTAAGGTTAGATGCAAGACTATAAGCAATATAGGAGGGAGATTAAGAATTCTAAAGTAGTCTCCAAACAGTAAAATATCTAATTTCTAGTTAAATCCTTCATCAGCCTTTTTGTTTTTGGTTTTTGGTTTGTTTGGGCTTTTTGTTTTGGGCACTAGGGATTGAACTCAGGGACACACTTAACCACTGAGCAACATACCCAGCCCTTTTTAAATATTTTATTTTGAGATAGGGTCTCACTAAGTTGCATAGGGTTTCACTAAATTGCTGAGGCTGGCTTTGAACTTTTGATCCTCCTGCCTCAGCTTTCTGAGCTGCTAGGATTACAGGAGTGTGCCACTGTGCTTGGCTTCATTTTGTTTTCGGTTTTGTTTTTACAATAAGATGATAGTTCTATGGCTTTACCATTAACTATATGTGTGTGTGTGTGTGTGTGTGTGTGTGTGTGTGTGTGTGTGTAGTTTGAAACTATATATATAGTTTTAAATAACATTCAAGTTCTCAAGGATGCTGAGTCTTCATTTGACTATTACAGGTAGAATAACCACTAAGTCCTAGATCTCAACAGGAGAAAGTGAATCAGCACTAGTCAAATGTGTGACAGTTGCCCTAGACCCTTTTAAAGGAGGGAACTCAAGTCCTCCCTATTTTTGGACCAGCTGGGCATAGATTTGCATCTTATTAAGGATCTTCAAGGTCAGGGCAAGGTTGTCTATCACATAAAGAGTGAATAGTCATATTAGAGCATCCTTCTGTTCCTCTTGGCATAATGTCTCTTTTTGACACATGCTCTCATTTCAAACATAGCTGGAATCTAAATTCCAGTTGTTTGTAATATCAAATTGCAAACGAAATCTTTATATTTTATGACTAATGGCTCAACTACTACGTCTGGTAATTTCATCACCAAAGATTAAAAACCTTTCTTCATATAGTTGCAACTTCTCTGTAGTACCGAGACTTGACTTAGATTCTTTCATATAAAGACTGCAAGAAGGGAAAGGATTATTTTTGGAATCACTTACCAAAACTAGCCTGGAAATTACGTTGATATACATGGTTGGTTCAAAAGCCAGACAGACTTCAATAAACAGAGGAAAGGAGCATAGAAGTTCAGGGGGAAGACCATTTGGAAGAGAGAGAACTTGTTTTTCATGGTATCCTCATACTCTTATAAGGCTATTCTACTTATTGGCTATTCTATCTCAGTTGGTAGATAGCTGGAAGATCTTATATGTGGCCCAGGCTCGTATCCACACAAAGTAGGAGGAAGACAGAAAATGAAATCGAGGGAACTTGACTGATTTTAATACTGAAGTTTTTAAAAACAGGCCAGAGGCTAACAACTTTGCAAAGTCCATGTAAACAGATAGGTGAACACATGAGATTCATTTTCCATTGCCAATTTTGAACTGGGAATTCAATTTTGAATTGCCAGAAGGTTCCATTATGTAACCACTCCAATGATGGCTTATGGTTTGGATTTGATTGTCTTCCTCTCTTGCTCTTACCCTGTCTCCAAAATGTTAGAATAGAATAGTTTACATTTCAGGGTTAGAGTCAGAGAAGGCTAGTTGGGTTGACTGGCCTGGGACATTTTGTTTGCCAGGACTGTTTCTCAGAAAATCATGGCATTGGTTTCACTACTTCCATTTGGAAGACTTGATATAGATTTCTTTCATATAAATTAATGCAAGGGTTGGGGAAACATAGTCCATTGGCCAAACCAGCTGTTTGTTAATCAACTTTTATTAGGACATAGGATACCATGCCCATTGTTTTTGGGGTCTACTTTCTTGCTACAATGTCAGAGCTGAGCAAGTGACAGAGACTCTATGTCCTGCAAACTGTAAGTATACTGTTTGTTCCTTTACAAAAAAAGTTGGCCAGTCTAATAGAAACATCTCCGATTTCTGTGGCTGGAGATTTGGTGAATTTTCTAATTTTCTGACTTCCCCCACAGGGAAGTCAAAGGTCTTTCTTTGGTCAACTTTGATTTTTTCTGTGATGTGGTAGATTTGAGGTGTTGGAAAACCTGAATTCAAAGTCAGCTGCATCACTTATTTTTATGATAATGACAAGTTTAGAATTTCTACAAGGTAAGTTTAAAAGTGCTTGTTTCACAGATTTTTTTGAGAACTAAATTCTGGGCACTGAATAAGAAATATCTTATTATTCCTTCCTGTGTCATCCATCATTATCCTGCCAGGACCTTCTCCTGGCTCCACCTGATTTCAGGTTCTGGTTGGCCATTGTGTTCTGATTGTGTTATGCAATAACTTTGTGAGGAAGCTGGAACACATTCATTTGAAAGGGGATTTGCTCATCTTTGTTATGGAAAGATTTGGGGATTTAAGCAGACTGTTGTCTCTTAGAAAGGACTGGGCCCTATCATCATCACGTGCTATGTGCTGTCTTGATTTGTTTTACAAAAGAACAAACAGAGTTTGTTCCTCTCTACCAGAAAAAGAGAAAAATATATATAGAGAGAAAGATGAATAAAAAAAGGTTTATGTTCCAATATAAGGATTTCTGGATCTAGCTTTTCTATTGATTGAAAAGAAGTCTCAGCACTCTTTTGACAAACATCTTCTAACCAAATATTCTGGCCATTTTTTTTTAAAGAGGCATTTAAGTAGAAATCAAAATGAAAAGCAAGTATTTTCTTGGACAACTACATAGTGATCCCCACTTAATGCAGCTGACTCAGCAATTGTGTGTCTCATAAATAACTGAGGGCATTCTAGATACAGGCACAAAACTTTCTTGCTTTTATCCTTTCTGAAGGGCTTTCAACATGTGCTACAAGGACTTCAGGTTTCTTTCTGTAGTGTGGAAAGCAGAACACCCCTGATTCACTGTGTGATCTAATAAGCAAGTCATCTTGACTTGCTTATTCCCCCATGCTGTGTCTCCATTTACTCTAGAATTATGTGATTGGCTATTCAATCTTCTTTCAGATGTTTGTCTACTACCTTAGGAGAAATAAATTTTTTTGCTGGGCACATGGTATGTACCTGTAATCCCAGTGGCTCCGGAGGCTGAGGCAGGAGGATTGCAAGTTCAAACCCAGCCTCAGCAATGATGAGGCACTAAGCAAGTCAATGAGACCCTGTCTCTAAATAAAAACAGAAGGGGTTCAGGATGTGGCTCAGCCATTGAGTGGTCCTAAGTTCAATTCCCGGTACACCCTTCCAAAAACATTTTTTTTCAACATATGTAGCCAGTCTATAATTAATCAATGGGTCTTATTCATTTTCTCCTGAAATCTTATTTTGTATTGAAGTTGATTATTGGGAAATCAAAATGCATTGTTCCATAAAAATATTATAAAGCATGGATAAGGTTATTAATTTAGATCACCAATTTTATTTCTCTAGAGGATGTAGATGAATATTAAAATCTACTTACAACACCATGTTCTCATTTATAATGTTCTTTCTCTCTAAGACCTTTTCTTTGGGCCCTGTTTGTGTTTTGGAGCTGGGGCCTGCTGGGTTGAGCAGGGGCAGCCACCATAGCCCTTGGATGCCAGTCTTGTGACTTCACCAGAAAGAATTCCAGCAAAACACAGTGTAGTAAGCAAAACTTTAATAGAGAGAACTGCACGGACTACCTCTAAGAAAAGACAGTGTGATGCTCATGGGGCTGGAGGTTTTTTGGTTTTTGTTTTTTAAAGAAACTGAGTCCTTTGGTCTTGCCTTGATTTCCCTGTTTATCCTAAATTGTTTCATTACCTTTGGATAGCGCCCAGCAAATTCCTCTCTGACAGCCTGGATACTATGGTTGACAATGTAATGTGACATGGTTGATTGCAAGAGATAATGTTGGCACTTATCTGAAAGCCATAGTGCCATAGTGCTCCTTGAGGGGTTACTATTAGCTGATGACATAGCTGATGATATACAATCAATCACCAAATATATGACAAAATATTCATCATTGCTAGCAATTAAAGAAATGCAAATCAAAACCATTCTAAGATTTCATCCCACTCCAGTCAGAATGGCAGCTATTTTGCATACAAACAACAATAAGTGTTGGTGAGGATGTGAGGGAAAAGGTACATTCATACACTGCTTCTGGGACTGCAAATTGGTGCAGCCAATAGGGAAAGCAGTATGGAGATTCACTGCAAATTGGGAATGGAACCACCATTTGACCAGCTATCCCTCTCCTCATCTTAAAAACAGCATACGACAGGGACACAGTCACATCAATGTTAATAGCGGCACAATTCATAATAGCTAAACTGTGGAACCAAACTAGATGCCCTTCAATAGATGAATGGATAAAAAAGTGTGGCATATATACACAATGGAATATTACTCAGCAATAAAAGAGAATAAAATCATGGCATTTGCAGGTAAATGGAGTTAGAGAAGATAATGGTAAGTGAAGTTATCCAATCCCAAAAAAACAAATGCTGAATGCTTTCTCTTATATAAGGAGGCTGATTCATAGTGGGGTAGGGAGAGGGATCATGGGAGGAATAGATGAACTCTAGATTTGGCAGAGGGTTGAGAAGAGAAGCAAAGAGCATGGGGTTATAAATGATAGTTGAATGTGATAGACATTATTATACAAACTACACGTATGAAGACATGAATTGGTGTGAATATGAGATGAAAAATTGAGATATGAAAAATTGTGCTCTATATGTGTAATAAGATTTTAATACATTTCACTGTCATATATAAATAAAAACAAAGAAAAAGAAACCGAGTCCTTTGGTCTTGCCTTGATTTCCCTTTCCTTCCTAAATTATTTCATTACCTTTGGATAGCGCCCAGCAAATTCCTCTCTGACAGTCTGGATACTATGGTTGACAAGGTAGTTATGACATAGTTGATTGCAAGAGATAATGTTGGCACTTATCTGAAAGCCATAGGGCCTGCCCCTTGAGGGGTTATTATGAGCTGTAGCTGAGGGTCTTAATGTACCAGACCCCACTTTTCTGATCCTTAATTAGGATTCCGGGATTTTAAGTAATAATTTCCCCTCAAGGAATTATACTTCTCTGCAGCCTGGGGAAGTGTAGGCATCCTATCTCATTTCCCAGTGCTGGCCTATTCAGATAAGGTTTCCCAGAGTTTCAGTTCTATGGCTCTAGATTCTTGGTGCCTACCCCTAATGTCTGTCCTTCGTTGTCCTTTCCCTCTACCTACCTGCTCATAACTAACTAACCTACCTAACATTTGTACCTAACATAATTCTTCTTCCTTCTACCCTGTTAGCATGGGAGATGAGAGTAGCTGAGGTCCCAGTGGTAACTGTGATGGAAGTGGGGAGAGGAAGGAAGACAGTGTCCATGGCAACCACAGCTCAGTTGGGAGGACTCAGTCCCAAGCCTTAGATATCTTGTTTTCTAGGAAAGGAGATTCTGAGCATCCCCAATGTGAGTAGGAAAGGCAAAGAAAACTCCACAGCAGTCTCTCTATTGAGATGAGGCCACAGGAAGGAGAAATTTAATTGAGCATCATGAGTCCTCTAATGATGTTCAAGTTCAATGTCTTATTAGTTATATTATCTTCTGCTCCTAACACCAGGCCAAACAAATAGTAGGCTTTTAATAAATATTGAATTGCCCTAGGAGATTATTCTTGGTACTATAAAAATGAGTCGCTTGCATAGGGTCTAAAATAATCCTGCTCACGTTTAGATTTCACTTTCTAGATGGTTATAAACTTCTAAACATTTCTAAGCCCTTACATACTATGGCATGTAAGGAGAAGGGGTGGAAACTGCAGATGCAATAGAACTCTGGTCAGACATTCACTGGTGATAGATTAGAAGGAAAAAGATTTATGTTCCAATAGAAGGCTTCTTGGCTCCAGCGTTTTTGCTGATTGAAAGCACCGTTTTGAAAAACGTCTTCTAGCCAAATATTCTGGTCACCGTTTTCATAGTCATTCGAGTAGAAATCAAAATCAAAATGGAAAACAAATATTTCTTTCTTTTTTTTTTTCTTTTTGGTACTAGAGATTGAACCTGAGCGTGCTTTACCACTGAGCTACTTTCTGAGCCCTTCATATTTTTAATTTTGAAACAGGTTCTCACTAAGTTTCTTAGGGCCTGGTTAAGTTGCTGAAGCTGGTCTCGAAATTGTGATCCTCCAGCCTCACCACCATGCCCAGTGAGGGAGCATATGCTACCCCAACACTTTAGTGGTACAAAGAGCTGCCAAAAAAGAGTAGAGCAGAGGGGATATGAGAACTCATGTTAGACTCAAGCCAAACTGGATACTGGATTTGAATTATAATTCTGTGTGATGTAGCTAAGTTACTGTTTTCTCTCAAAACCTCCCTTTTGTAATATGAAAATAGTTTTAGATAGATTTACTGTTGCATGAGAGATCCAGTGAAGATTTAATAAGATAAAGGATGCCCAGTGCCTGGTGCACAGGAAGAACTTCATAAACACTCATTATAATATTTTCTCACTTTTGGAAAATGTACCTGAAGACAAAGTGAGAAGATTCCTACAGGCCCTGAGACCAGATCATGTAGCTGGCCTGGAAATCAATTTCAAACCTCAGCAGTCACATCTGAACTCCCTTGAATGCTGATCACAGCCACACAGCTCATCAGGGTGAGGGAGGGAGGATCAGTGGAGTGACAGTCACGTGTTCCCCTGTGGGTCTGTGTTGCCCACCGAGACTTCCACAGCCATTGTGTCTGTGCTCCAGGCTGGTCTATTATTAGCTTCAGCTGCTGTTTCTCCTCCAGCTGTGTGTCCATCAGGGTCCACTGCAGAATACCAATCTGTCCTCACATTGCACAAAAGCAACCCAGCAGTCTATTAAAAATTATTCCCAGAACCCGAAACATCCAGTAGTCTCAACCCTCAGCGGCCTCTGCTTGGAAGATATTGTTCTGGAAGTTTCCAAGGTCTCCTTTGTTATCTGCCCCTGATTGGTTGTACTTGCAGCTTGTTGCTCTGAACTAACTTAGCCCCATGGCCAAACCTTTGAGAACACATTCTGGCTTTTGATGGTATTATCTATTTCCTCAGCAGAGCAGTCAAAACTGGATATATATATATATATATATATATATATATATATATATATATATATATTTTTTTTTTTTTTTTTTTGATTTTGAAACATTAGGGTTTCATTCATTTTGGGAATATATGCATAGGTTATCTTTCATCTTTTGCCTTCAAGTCATGGTGCTGGAGTCAATATGTCATTATTTCACCTGTCACCTATGCCATGAATTATTTTATTTTTAATTAACTGCATGGCATATAATAGCATGCTATGAAACTGCCCCATGCTTACTTCTGGTTTCTCTCCCCACATCTGAATTTCCTTTCTATTAATCCATACCACATATGTTTTTGTATCTCTCTTACCATCATGTCCCCTCAAACCCCACCCTTGGAAAATAATATATAAACACGTGTTGGTGACATGTGCAACAGATTTGATACTTCCTGGCCTCTTGCTTTCTGAGACTACCTTGGGTTTATACAGTAGGGTCCTGGTGTATGGTGCATGGACAGTTCGCATTCCCAGGATTGCTCATTCCTGTGGTTCTTAAATCATCCATATGCTCAGGAGTTCCTCTCTTCCTCCTTCCTGTCCCAGATAGAAAAGTAGTTAATTATCATACATTAACAGATCATATTGATGTTGCTGAGAGTCAGTTTAATCAAGAGGGACGTGGAGTAGAAGAAAAAAAATTGAAATGGCAGAATCAGGGATGAAACTAATCCCTAACACAGAAGAAAACATACTCAAAGTAAACATGAATATTGTTATGTGCCAGGAACTGTTCTAAGCTCCTTATACACATAAACAGTTGATTCTTGCATTAAGCATTGGAAGTACATATGGGAGTCAGAATGCTGTAGCATATGTATAAAGAGTATAGACTTTGGAGTCCAATTGCTTGGGTTAATTCTAACTTCTGTACTAACTGTGAGGCCTTCAGGAAGTTACTTAATTCCTCTGTGTCTCATGTTCCTCATTTACAAAATGAAGCTAATTATACCTACTTTGTATAGTTCTCCAAAGAATTAGATATGTTAGTACATATAAACTATGTAGAGCAGATTCCAGTGCATAATAAGCACCCATTAAGAATTAGCTATTACTATTAAAATATTTATGCATCCATAAAGTATTCTCACCTGCCCGTACTCTCCATGGCTTTGGTATATTTCCACCAAGGACATCGCAGACGGACTATGGACTACCACATCCCTGTGTCTAAGCAGGGAATCCTAGAGATCACTGCCTAGTGCCCTTCTAGGTACTTCAGGAGAGGAGGGCACTGTCACCCTATATCCACTCTCCCATTGGGCTTTCTAACACCAATAGCATTTTGCACTCTGTTCAGTGGCAAAGTTTAGCATATGTTTAAAGAGCATTTCAACCTTTTGCATATTATTACCATAAACTCTTTAAGTCCCTTCTGTTACTTGAAGCAAATTGGGAGCTAATTAAATGTAATCTTTCTGGAAAAAAAAAAAAATCTTGTTTGGGCTTTTCAGAGTGGGACAGGCTCAATTTTATAATTCCTTACTGAGAATTCCCCATTCCCCATTTAGAGCTCTTTCATTATTTATTAGTTGAAGAAAAATGCCCATGAAAGATCTCATGGGCAGATAAACACACAGTGAAATCAGTACATTTTCTTATTGGGGGATTTTCTCCACCCTAGTAATCACCAGGAAATGAACTTCTGAGGTAGTGAAGACTTGAGTCCATTTCTGAATTAATTGGCTCCTTCACTCATTAACAGCAGTTCGGCTCTTACGTGATATGTAATAGCTCACATGTTAAGATACCTAGTTCTTAATTTTAAGAAATTATAGACCATGCCATAGACATTCTCCCTTGTCACGTTTGGCAAGCTTGTCATCCTCTCTGACAATTGCATTTTCTCCTCCACTCCTATGTCATAAAGCACCTTAGTTAGTTAGATTGCCAACTGCTACCTCTCAGTTTTTCTCACACAAGTGCTGGGGTTATAGGAGCTCTGTCTCACTGTCTTGAGAGCACTGATGGTTCCTCTGCCATAAGGCCTTTGAACACACCACTCCCTCTGTTAATACTCTTCCTCTGTCCTTGCTGCTCTCAATGTCACCCTGTCCCTACCTAGCTAGTACCTATTCACCCTCACATCTGTCTTGACCCCTCCTAACCCACTCCTCCACCCTCAAATATCCACCCCCATCTAAATCCCAGATCTTTGATATAAGCAATAACAGAATTGTCTTTAATTCATTGAGTGCACTTTTCACTGTTTGTAATTAATCTTTTATTAATGCAATTATTTGATTAACTCCATTTTCCCAACTAAGCCAGAAACTCCATAAAGGAAGAAAACTTATCATTACATCCCCAGCATCCAGTGCAGAATTTAGCACATGGGACAGCTGCAATAAACACTTCTAAGTTAATTAATTCTCAACAAGAATTAGTTTCTCAGTGATTATGGGCTCCGTTTTTAGTAGATTTGTAGACTCAGTGAAGTCTTCTAGAGCCACAATGGAGTGTCTGGTTTAATGATGGGGTGTGAGTTGTTCCAAACTGAAGAGGTACAACCATGGATGGATATGTCTGGTGTGCCATAGGCATAGAAGAGACAGGAGTCAGACTACAAGGCCAGAATCAGAGTAGAAGATCCTGCCTGGAAGATCATCCTGATTCAGTACACACATGAATAGCAATATTAGGACAAACTGTCATAGACCAGGGTAATGAATGAGGAATAAGACTGTGGAGTACCTAGGGCTTGGTCAGAGAAGAAATCCAAATGGCAGGCAATAGCTCTGGACTCTTACTGAACTCACTTACTGCAGAAGTACTATGTGCTAGGTGCTATACAAAGCACCGGAGATCTATGGGTACATAATACATCCTTTCCCTAGGGCCCTCAGTGTGTGAGTGTAGAATGGACTAAATGTATGAACTCAAAATTGATATATTGAAATCCTAATTCTCAATAGACGGTACTTGGAGATAGGGTCTTTGGAAAGTGATTGGGCCATGACAGTAGATTCCTTAGAATGGGCATTATTGCCTTTATTAAAGGAAATTCTGCCATGTGAGGATGAATCAAGAAGTTACAGCCTCCAACATAGTACAGGGCCCTCATCAGATCCCAACCATGTTGGCATCCTTGTCTCAGATGTTTAGCTTCCAGAACTGTGAGAAATGAACATCTGTAGTTTATAAGCTACCTCATCTATAGGACTTTGTTATAGCAGACAACCCCAGCAAAGGACAGGGGAATAGGGAGAAAAGTAATTATAATACATTGTGGCAAATTCTATGAGAGAAACACTGTAGGAAAACAAAGTTTCACAGTCTGCAGGCTTTCTTGAAGGTTTCTTTAAGGGGATGGAGAAGGCATCTTAAGTGATCCTGGAAGAATGAGCAGAAGTGAGCATACAGGTAGTGGACTTGGAGGGAGGATATTCGAAATAATGAGCAGGAGCAGAGAAGGTAAAAGGACTGTACAGCGCTCTGTGTATTTGGAAATGGAAACCTGTTATGGATGACCAGACTGCAAAGGCCACAACACAGGGGCGTGTGAGTAAGTACTGAGGTGCCGGAGAGGCCATGAGCTTGATTGGGTGGAAAATGAAAAGCCATTAGAAGATGATCAACAGGCATATCTGTGATCCAATTTGTGCTTAGAAAGTGGCTTTTCCATTAGAATGGGCAATGGATAGAAAAGGAGCTGGACTGACAGCAGAGAGATCTGTTAGGAGACATGGATTTATGAAAGTGGCCCATGGTCATGACAGGACCTAGGGAAGGAGCATTTGAGTTGCAGGAGAAGAGATAGACTTTGGGTATATTGAACATGTAGGGTCTGAATGTGAGGTGTTTCTCTTAATGCTAAAGCATGACAAAGTGAAATGATCAGATTATGTGAGCTGTAACCTAATGGGTCCATCCTAGTTTGAATGGACTGGCTGGGCCATCACTGTTGGCAGACAGGCATGGCTGGAGGAGGTGCGTCAGTGGGTGCGTGCCCTGGGAGGATGAATCTTACCTGCTGCCCCTTCACTTTCTCACTTTCAGCTTTCATTCTCGCTCTCTGCTTCCTGACTCCACCATGAACTGTGCAGTTTTCCTGCACTGGTCCCTTCCCCTATGATATGCTGTGTCACCTTCAGCCCAGAGCTATGGAGTTGGCCATCTATAGACCTCTGAAACCATAAGCCCAAATAAAGTTTTTCTCCTCTAAGTTGTTCTCGTTGGGTATTTTGGTCACAGCAATGAAAAAAGAGAACTAAAACAGTCAGTCACATGTGGCCGTGCCCACTGTGGGAGGTAAAGAAGGGGGAGGTTTCTAACTTGGGCAGTTTAGTAGATGATGGTGTCACTTACCAAGACAGCAAATATAAGAGGGGAAACAGATTTCATTGTTTGGAGGTGGGGAATGTGTTTGTAAGTATGTTGAAAGTTAATGAGACTGCTGGCTACTCCCAATATCCTTTTTCTTTAAAAGTCAATGTCCACAATTCAGTTAAGCATATCCCAGCTTGCATGCAGATACGTGTGAGGCGGTGATTCAGTTCAAGCTAGTGGGATGCATGCACAGCATGTTGGCTGGAGCTCCAACAACCAACTTAGACCATGAGACCAAAGCTACTTCTAGAGTAAGTGGAGCACTGAATGAGATAAAGTGTCTTGAAACCCCAATGACTCTAGAAGCACTTTTCCATCCTTGGCCCACCCACATAGAAGGAAAATCACATTGATTTCATTTAAACCTCTGATATTTAATTCAGTCACTTATAGCCAAATGTAATCCTGACTAGTACAGTGAATCTGACATGCCCATACATAGCCATATGAAGATGTCCTACAGACAATTAGACATAGAGACCTGGAGCACATAGCAAAGATCTGTGCTGGTAATGGATGTCTGTACCCATGGTCGTGCTGCCAATGGCGAGATGGGTTTTCTCAGGACAGTGTACAGTGTGAGAAGAGGACCCAGGAGGGATCCTGGGACCACAGGTATTTAATCAAGGAAAATAGGAAGGCAAACTTATGAAGAAGATTGAAAGGAAGATTCCAAAGAGTTGGCTGGGAAACCAAGACAGAGAGTGAAGTGGAGGGCATAATCAACTTGCCCAAAGCTATTGAAAGGCTTGTCAAGGAAACCAAGACCTTAGAAATGTTATTTAGATCTATTAACCAGAAAACCATTGGTACTCCTGAACTGGACAGTACAACCGGAGGGAGGGTGATGGAAAATGATTGCACTGACACCTTCCAATGCCTATTTTTAAGAAAAGGAAGGACCCAGCCACTCAGGAGGCTGAGGCAGGAGATCACAAGTTCAAAGCCAACCTCAGCAACATAATGAGGGCCTAAGCATATTAGCAAGACCTTGGTTTAAAATAAAAAAATAAAAATGGGCTGGGGATGTGGCTCAGTGATTAAGAACCCTTAGATTCAATCCCTAGTACCAAAAAAAAAAAGGAAAGAAATATAGTAACATCATGGCAAGGCAGTGTTAATGAGGTTGTTGACTGTTGTTGTTCTACTCTTTCTTTTCTCTGCCTTCATTTTTTTAATATAGAGAACACTTCAGCTTGTGCTGATAGAGAATGAATTTGGTTGCTCCTAATTAGCCTGTCTCTCTGCAAGTGTCATCACTGTGACAGTTTGTTTTGAACAGAGCTGTGAGGCTCTCATATTGTGCCAATACTTGTTTTAGTCTGGGTTTCTTGTAGCGGGGCCAGGGACTTGCCCATCCCACTCCGTTCCACCCCAACTCAACACAACCCTTGACTGCCAGCTGCTCTCTTTCATAGAGCCTTATTTTTGTGGCCACTACTTGACTTCCAGTTAGGAGAGTTGTTTCCAACAAAGTATATTCAACACTATCATTATTTTTTTCTTCATTAAAGTTACTATAGAGTGTTATGGGGGAAAATAGAGAGTTTGGAGTTTTACTCTGTTGAATTTCCTTCCAATCTTTTCCTCCTGTCACCACTTGAGAGCTATAGGCCAGCCTCTAAATTCTTGTCATCCATGGGCTTAAGGGGAGGGAAGTCTCCCAGCTAGTGATTCATCACCTGGAACTGTGGATTCCTATTCTCTGTCCTTGAGATAACCCAGGTCCCTGACTCCGTGGGCTAACAGGGGTAGCTGTATTATGAATAAATGCAAACTTACTCATATTACAGTTATTTCCTAAGTTATGTGTATATTATCACTGATAGAACTTTAAGCCACTGCATTAATGGAAGCCACATAATACACTGTCTTTAGATCCCAGCTTTGAAATCAGAAAGCAGAAAGATGTGGTTGTGATACTAGTGTTGAAAATCAGGATCCAGGACCCATTACCAACCTCCACCCTCGAGTCGAAGATCCAACACCTCTCAGGTGATAGGTCAAGTGTTATGGGGAAAAATAGAGAGTTTGGAGTTTTACTCTGTTGTAAAGAGCAAAAAAAAAAAAAAAATTATATTTATTTTTTAGCTGTACATGTACACAATACCTTTATTTTTTTTAAATTTTTTAATGTGGTGCTGAGGATTGAACCCAGTGCCCCACACATACTAGGCCAGCACCCTGTCGCTGAGCTACAGTTCCAGCTCCTGCAAAAAATTATTTAAAGAATAAAAAGAGAGACCTCTGCTGAGAAGGGGCTCCAAAGCTGGTGTTCCAGGGAGTGGGGGTGTCCTGCCCTGGTGTCTCAGGGAGTGGAGTGTCCTGCCCCTTTTATCCTTTATTCTCATGTCCCCCTCCTCCCTGATCTTGCCTACATGGACAAAAGATGGGAAAGGAACCTTCCAGGGGTGCCTCCCCATATCTGCTCAGAAAGGCAGGAAGGGAGCTTCCCAGGAGGTACTTCATTAACAACTTGCTGTTGGAAGAATTCCATGGTGGCAGGGAATTTTGGCAACAGGTGAGGAGGAGGGAAGTATTCTGAAGCATTTTATTTCCTTTCAAATCAGCCCCCAACTTCTGTTGCACTCCTTCATTATCTACACTGACTGTCTTTGCCTGGCCTCGGTTGCATCCTGACCCTTTACATATTTAATACCTGGGCTGATTTAGGAAAATCGCTTGACCTATCACAATGCTCATTTCTTAATTTATAAAATGGGAATTAAAACATCTTTCTTACATGACACAGAGGGAAATGTCTGTGAAGTACTTTACATTGTGCTTTTTGAATGATAAAGACATAGCAAGTTGAGAATATTACTGTTCTAGAAGTCAAAGTATCGTCACGTGAAGGCCCAAAACTTTCTGACTTTAAACGTTTATATTCCCCAAAGGGGATATCTCCATTGATCTCTGGAACTTTTCTCTTTACCTTGCAATCAATCCCTCTGCATCCTTTGTTCAATACCTGCAGGTTAAACAGCTAATGTGTTTAACTCATCTCTGCCAATGGTTTAATTTGCTTCTGCTCCCAAGTAACTTTTGCATATAACAGAGATCCTCTTGGTGCCTTTATAAGAATAAGTGACTAATGAAAGAATTTCAGGCATCTGGCAAGACCAAGGGGCACTGATACCCTGAGCATCTCCCAGGGACTTTTACACCATTCCACATAGAAAGCCACTTAACCTGACCACTGGTAAGGCCCCTGTGGCATCCTTGTTCTATAAAAGAATAAATTAGTGCAAATTAACACCAGCTATGGTTGTGTTCAAGGTTTACTCCCTGCCTTTAGGGTACAAACACACAATAGGCACTCAGTAGATGCTTATAGAATGCCTAGATTAGAGTAGAGGAAGAAAAAACAGAGAGGCTCATCTCCAGAAGTCAAGAAAATGGTTAAGGAAAGATAATATCTGAGTAGCTGATTCAAGTAATTTCCTTTTGTTTTGTTGGTCCTGCTCCTTTTTAGTTGATGTTTTCTTTCTTGTAGTATATGACAAGGAGCACAGTTAACTACCAACTAACCTCCCTGGCCCAGAGTAAAGCACAAGGCAACTTATCAATTAGCACTGCCAATTAATAGAGTGCCTGCCAGTCTGCTGATGACTAGTTATAAAGTTAAAAAACACTGGTATGCAAAGAATTTTAGGTATGTAAATTGGAAAAGGCCTTCAGGTATCATCCAATTCAGGGATGATATTTTTACATTAAAAAACTTTCAGAGAATCTGAAAATTTGACTTACCCAAGAAAATGCACATACACACAAATTCTACACACAATTTTCAAAGTTTATGAATTCTCTGAATCTCATTTACAAATCATCTAGACTGCCAGAGATCTCAGGTTACAGTCATTTAGGAAAGTGTAAACCCTGTGTTTTGTGAAAAAAGGAACCAAAACCCAGAGAAGTTAAAATCTCAGATTCATGGTCACAAAGTACCTGGAAGTTCTGGTGTAGAGTTCATGGCTCAAGATTTCAGTTGGTAGCCTGCCGCAGTGGCGTACACCTGTAATCACAGTGGCTCTGGAAGTGGAGGCAGGAGGATTGTAAGTTCAAAGCCAGCCTCAGCAATTTAGCAAGGCACTAAGTAACTCAGTGAGACCCAGTCTGTAATAAAAAACAAAATAGGGCTAGGGATATGGCTCAGTGGTTGAGTGCCCCGGAGTTCAATCCCCAGTACCCATCTCCCTCCAAAAAAGACTTCAATTTTTATCTGAAGTTTTTGATAAATTTTAATGATGCTAACATTTTATTAATCTGAAGGCAATCTCTATTTTATATCAAAATGTATAAGGGAAGATATCACATCCTCCTAATCATTCAGATGGAGATTACACAAAAATAAACATAAATCATCCATGTTGTTTTCAAGTTGTACTCCCAGTCTTTGAAGATACCTGGATATGTTCATCTTAAGGCATGAATTGAAATTCAATTTAGTAATCCCAGTTTCTTGGGAGGATAGCAAGTTCAAGGCCAGCTTGGGCAACTTAGCAAGACCTTGCCTCAAAATAAAAATTTGAAAAGTGCTGGGGCTGTGGTTCAGTGATCGAGTACCCCTGGAATCAATCCCCAGTACCCTCCCCCCAAAAAAAATTAGCCATCATTTTGCTCTCAAGTGAGTTCCTGTTCACTTCCCAATCACCATTAGCAGAGGTTATTCTCTTTACTAAAACCATCAGAGAGGAGGACTGAAGACATCTCCTTCGATGTTCTGTTTCAGGATCCTATGCCATCAGACTCAGGACTTGATCACCACCTTCTGGGAGCACGTTTAAATTCAGAGTTCACTCAGACCTAATGTGCTCTATCTGCACTTCATATCTCCTTAGTTCTTCTGAAGCCCATCTTGGATACCTACAATTTAGAACTAGACTTTTTTTTTTTTTTAATGTTTTCCAAGTTATATTGACTGGGAAAGGATACATATCATTACATAAGCTTCTCAAATTTCAGTTACTACTCATTCAGGTCTTAACTTTTATTCCTTATATCTGCAACATCAGAAAATCCAGCATGTTGGAAAAAATGTTTTGCCAATAAAGCATGATTTCATTACGTTTTTCAATTCAGTATGACCATTTTTGATGTGTTTAACTAGTTCACTTATACTATTGAATGGATACGTTGTTGTTTTCCCTATGATAATTGTAGATTCATTTCATTTCTTGCTTTGTACAGAATTTTGACCTGAAGTTTCATGCCCAGGAAGTCTACTATACACAGAGCCCTGTATTACACAAAGAACAAATCCCTTGTTTCTGTAGCTGTGAACATGTGGCACCGAAGTACAGATGGACTCCTAAATAATACATATATAAATATGCAAAAAAATGTGATAGAGCTAATAGCTATTGAGATAACCAAGAGTTGTTACAGGAAAAATATCCTGCATATCACTACAGTAAGACAGATTTTTATATTTAGTTTCCTAGAAGCTATTATTAAATTGGGGGATGCCCTATATCTTCTTGCCCATCACCACCATCTCCACACCCATACACACCAGGGCTGCTAACTTGTCAATGTCTCCCATAGAAAACAACACCACCTTGGAGAACAGACTATGTTTGAAGGAAAACCAACATAAAGATGAGGAATTGGGGATCATGTCAAAGGTATGCATCAGCTATCTATCTGGCTGACCTGTTGCTTCTCAGGGCCCTGTGGGAATGGACTATGGATGCCAATTTTCTATTATGGGCTTTAAGCAGATAGGCTATGAGTAAAACAAAAAGAAACTTTTACTTTATCTTGTGCTTCGTATGTATCAGACAGGAATGCAGTCAGATTTTGTGAAGCCTGATGTGCATGATTTGAGAGTCTCTGTTGAAGTAAAAGAATACAAAATGGCCAACAAAATATTAAATACTAAAGTGGATGATTTTTTAGAATGGGAAGAGAAATCACAACAAATATAAACATGAAAGCACCCTGACAAATTTTATCACAAATATAAAGATTCAGAAAAATTACAGTAATTTTTTGTTTAAGTTCATTTATAAACTTCCATCTAAACCTTCATAATTCTTTCTATAACCTAAATTTTTCATTGTATTCTTGTCATCATGTCAGCATTTGAATAATTTTACAATATCATTTCTATGCAAAAATCAGAAGCATAATCAGTCTTTTCTCATTTATTTTTAATTATTGATAGATTAAATTTTTTCTTCTTTCAGAACTTGTTATGAATTTAGGATTGTTGCCATACACGAGGAAAACCCCTACCATGTATCTATAAATTAGCTATCACAAATGTACTTACTATTTGCAGTACAGTATAGGTTTATTCAGTTTCTTCAACCACAAAGATTCTGATAAATTCTCTTGGTCTTAATTCCTATCAAAAAGAAAAAAAATGCTAATTCAATACTCATCATTTTCTAGAATACTTCTGATAGGAGAGAGCTAATGTTTTGACTTGGTGTTTACAGGAATTGAATCATCCAGTGGCAATTTCATACATTTGATGATTAGAAGAACTTTGCAGAAAAGCTTTTGGCTTCATTCATTTCAGACTTGGTTCCTCCTCTAGTACTCACAGACATCGTCTGTTAGGAACTCTAAGATACAGGACCTCTCGTCCTGTACCATGGAGCCATGACTGAAGATAGCTGCCTCCTCAGTGGTTGGGAATCCTTCTGGAAGCCCTTCCCAGACTATGACAGAAAGCAAATGCTTCCTAGAAGTGACTCCTTAGAAGTGGGCAATATTGATTGATCCTTTAAACTTGAACCCATATTGATTAATCTCTTAAACTTGAACCAAATATATCCCCACATTCTCTTAAAGATTCCAAAAACATGGATCCTTTGTTATATAGAGAAGACCCATGTAAGAGAGGGAGGTTGGGGCAGAACGAGACAGTGATGTTAATTGAGCTGTGATTAAAACTTCTCACTTTCGCAAATTTGAAAACCACACAGGACTTCATGAAGGCATTACTGGAGCTCCTCCTCTAGCCTTGGAAGGGCCTTGAAACTCCAGCCCCATCAGCTTCACAATTAAGCAGGCTTTGAAGCAAGAAGTTCTAATGTACTAGATCTTTCAGCCGTCCAGAGCCCCAGGGCTCAGACATTAATTTTATTTTCTGTCTTATTATTCTCTCCCTTAATGATCTCAGCCTGCTTCCTGCTTTTTAATATAATCTACATTCATATCATGTCCGAATTCTTCTATCAAGTCCTTTGAGCTTTGGAATCATATATTAAGCATTTCCTCAATCTTTCTATTCAGAACCTAAGAGACCCTCAGGTTCAACGATGCTGACTGTCCTCTCGTTCTTGCTCCCTAAGCTCCACTCACAACTTCTTGGTGACAACTTTATCTTTTCAGTTGGTTATACCAAAACTGAAAGAGTCATTCTGCCTAGCAGGAAATCCTAGTTTTAAAATATACATAAAACCTGATCACTTCCTGTGCAAATTACTGCTACTGCTTTGGGCATAAGCATTGTCATCTCTCACTGGTAATGCACCCAAGGGCCCCTAAAAAGATTCTACCTTTGTCCCTCTGTAGTGATTTTCAACACAGCAGCCTTGAACATGTAAATCAATTTTGTCACTTCTCAGCTTAACAAACCTATTTCACTCCAAGAAGTCAAAGGACATAAAATTGCCTGAGAAGCCATAGTGATCTGGTCTCCTGTGCCTGTCTGACCTCCTCTCCTCACAAGCCCTCTCCTTCGCAGGCTGCAGCCACTCTGGTTCCTAATGCAGGAAGAGGTGAGAGCCTCTGGGCCTTTATTCTGTCATTGACTTGGATCATTCCCTTCCTTCCTTAAGTATTTCCTCGAATCTATCTCCTCAGTGAGGTGTCCCTGGCCACCCTGCTCAATGCTACATTGTGTGACCCCCCCCCCTTCTAACATCCTCATGTTTGCTCCACGTGTTCTGCATCCCCACAGCACCAATCACTTGCCAACATACCATGTATTGGCTGTATGTTTGCCCTCTTATGTCTGGTTAGAATGTAAACAGTATAAGGCCAGGGTTCTTTGTGTTTTTTAATGGTATTTATCCCAGGAGCCAAGAAATTCATCTTGTTAAAATAAAAATTCTGAAGAAGTTCCAAAAGATCACAAAGGTAGTAGAGATGGAATTTAAGCCCAGAGAGCCTCTGTTGTCTGCACCCTCAATCTGGGTACCATATTGCTCCCACTGCATGGAGGAAAAAGGCAGCCAACCAATGGGAAATGGGTGTGGTGCTGAGATGGACCCTGACTTTCTAATTCTCTCTCAGCACTAGGTTGCTAACCCCAGAGTTAAATCCCAGTCTCATAGATAAATGTCCCTATGGAAACTTTTTTAAAAATAAGCCACTTATGCATATGGAGTGTGATTGTGACTTAACAATCATTTTCCTGAGGAAACAATTATATTCTTTCCCCTTTGTTGGGTCACCTGGTCTTTTCTGTTTTGTCCCTCTATCTGGCTCAATTACTTTCATCAGAAGAAATGTGAGGCACTGGGCTATGATTCTGTGCAAATGAGGGACATGAAAATCTCAATGCTAATCCCAAACACATTATTAAACTAGCACATTGTTTTGGGAGATCAAGGTGATTTGCATAATACAAGAATCACCTGAACTCCATGGAATTACCACTAGGGAAGGGAAGTCACACAAGTAGAGAGGCAGACAGTCTAGGCATTGAAAGCTATTTGTATAATGTGCCTCTCATATGTTTATTTGAGAAGTAAATTAAAAGCCATAAAGATTATAATGATTCTTTGGCATGCCTTCATCACTTCTGAGCTTAGAGGCAGGTGTGTATATATTAATGGGGAAGATTTTGCAGGTGTGTCGTGGGAGTGAGATGAGACATTTCAGAGCCTGTAGTTTTGATAACCTACTTAGCATTACATACGCAAGTGTATTTCTGAACTTTTGCTGAAGCCTTGTATCTAGTCTTTTTGCCTCTAGCTTTCTTTACCCAAGGTTCTTGACCACAGTGCCTCTAAAAGGACTTCAAGAACCTAGACTGCAGCATGCCGCCAGTCTACTAAAAATCCTTCTTTACAGAGACAAGTAGAGGAGATGAAGGGTAACAGAGAAAGAAGAGGTAGTGGGGAATTAAACTGACTAAATTAAGTTATATGCATGTACTAATATGCAACAATGAGGTCCACTGTTATGCACAATTACAATGTACCAACAAAAAGAGATCTTAAAAAATGGAAAAGAAAATTCTTCACTGGTACTCCTTTACCAACCATGGGAAGCCCATACTTTTTTTTCTTTTGTGGCAACCAAAGTCATTCATTCTGGGCAGACTCACCCTTTACACCACTTTATGTTTTTGCCTCATGGGAAGACTCTTTCTCCTCTGGGGCACATTGGCACATGTTTGTAATCTGGGGAGGCTGAGGCAAGATGATCGTGAGTTCAAAGCCAACCACAGAAAGAGTGAGACCCTGTTTCTAAATAAAATACAAAATGGGTCTGGGGATGTGGTTCAGTGGTTGATTGCCCCTGAGTTTAAACCCTGGTATCCCTGCGCCCTAAAATAATTGTACATGCTTGAAATGTCTATTCTTCCTCTTCCTCCTCCTCCTCCTCCTCCTCCTCTTCTTCTTCTTCTTCTTCAAATTTTTGGGTAGTTGTACATGGACAGAATGCTTTTATTTGTTTATTTTTATATGGTGCTCATTATCAAACCCACAGCCTGACATGTGCCAGGCAAGCACTCTGCCACTGAACTATAGCACTAGCCCTACACCAAACTTTTGAGGAACAGCTCAAGTACCACCATTTCTGGGAAGCCTTCCAGACTAAATCTCACCCCCCCCCCACCCACTCAACCTTTGTTAACAGGGAGACTCCCATGTTGCAGAAATGATAGTCTCCTCTTCTGTACTTTTGCAGGACTGCATTCATACATGAACAGTTAGGGATCGGCCAGTCTCTCTCCTTAGTAAATGAAAAGGAAATGTTTAAGTGAAGAGTTCAGAAGTTCTTCATTTTTTGGACATATAATAATTGTACATATTTTTGGAGTGTATTGTAATATTTTCATACATGTATACATGGTATGATGCTCACAAAGAATCTATGTATTTTCCATGTGTTTACATCTAGGAGAGCTCCCTGACTCACCAAAGCTTTTCAACTCATTTTGTTTTATTGAATTGCATCTAATAAAATTGGGTGACTGTGGTGGGCCAGTGTGATGGGCTTGCCATTTTGACCTGGACCACTTAGATTAAAGGAGGGACAAGCACCCAGTCTATATTGATCTGGTGGCATTTTGGGCTGTGTGTGTGTGTGTGTGTGTGTGTGTGTGTGTGTGTGTGACTTTTTCTGTAACACTTTCAAGAGACATTAAGAAGATAAGTAGGCCAAAATAGTCTCCAAATTCTAAGAACATCTGAAAAAGGCAGTTTAGTTGGTTTAAAAAGTTAGTTGAGCCAGGAGAAGGCAGGAGGAAGGTATCAGATTTTACAGATATACATACTGTAATTACATAATTAACAAAAATTACTTAATTTTTGCTTTTTTTCTGATGGTTTCACAAATCTCTAAAAATTCATTAGAGTCAATTTAATTAATTATGTTATTGTAAAGAATAAGTTTTTACATAATAGTTGTAGATAAAAGGACTAGGCCTTCTCACAAAATTCTTACTGCTCCATCACACCATTCCTTACACTGAATCTGATAAAGCACCTGTTAGGGCTATTGAGGAAGAGGTCCCTATTCAAGGTGAACATTCTATACAGGGACATTGAAAACCTTCAAACCAAAGAGAATAATATGCAAAAAAAAAAAAAAGAAAATAATGTAAAATTCAGAATTTTCAGTGCCTTTAAAGTTGTTTTGTTTTTTATTGTTGCTTGCAGAGTAGAACCAGAAGTCTGAAGAGCTCTG
The DNA here is from genome assembly GCF_045843805.1 of Urocitellus parryii. Lineage (NCBI taxonomy): Eukaryota > Metazoa > Chordata > Mammalia > Rodentia > Sciuridae > Urocitellus > Urocitellus parryii. The sequence continues at coordinate 22,097,896 of NC_135543.1, read as the reverse complement.
GAATCTGGAGAATTCTACTTTGGGCAACCTGGACCTGCTTGTATTTTGGTGATTTCCCTTTGTTCTGCTGTGATTTGGAGGGTTTCCAAAAGTTTCCATGAACTGGAACAATCCCCTGTGGTGCTCTTTGAGGTGAGTTAGCAGGTCCCTATTTGCATCTAGATTGCTCATAATCCTAATTATAATCCAAATGTTGAATGGGAAACACCCTCGGCTCCTGAAAATGTGCTTGGAAAGTTCTGTAGGATCCATCTGTCCATTCACACATGAGTGTAGTTGGTTCAAGAAACATTTATGGAATTCCATTTCTGCTAAGCACTGACTAAGCTTTGGGGCTACCAGAGTATGTACTACAGACCTGGGCCCTGGCCCTGCTGAGCTTAATCTACACAGAATGATTGTAGCTCAGTGAAGTGTTCATTTATAGCCAAGCTGGGTTTGTACAGCTGGTTCTTAAACTGCAAGAAGAAAAGGTGTTGTTGTTTTTTTTTAAAATTCAATTTTATAACTTCTTCATTGCTTCTAATCAACTGTGATTAGAAGTAGTTTTGTACATGGAGGTGTTTCAAAAAATGCTGATAAAAGGAGGAGGTTAGAGAGGGAGGGAGAGAGAGGGAGGTCTGTCTCTATTTTATTACCTAAAGATTCTGATCCCAACTATAGAAAAAAAAAAATCACTGATTTCACCACACATTCTCTTCAAAAGGGTTGTTACTATAAACTCACAGAACACTGGCCTCAAAACCAGCAGCAAGACAAAAATAAATAAATAAATAAATAAATAAATAAAAAACAAAAAATCCTAAAATTCCTGGCAAACAGCCTCAGTGTGGCAAGACCACAGGAGAGGAGCCTTCCCTGGTGATGTAACCCTTTAACCTTTCCCTTCTGCGGAAGCCTTTTTCTTAAGTGACTTCGAAAACACAGTCTCTTGGGGTTTGCATGCTTAGGAGGCTTTGGGGATTCAATGGAGAGAAACAGCATACATTTAACAGATCATAATTATCTCTCTTTCTGTTTTTTTCCCCATTCCTGTGGGGCTCTGGAAATGTCATTGTCCTTATTTAAAGCAATGCAGTGAGTATAGGGGGGAATCCCTCTTGCACCATGCAAATCCCTCAGCAGCTTGCACACTGAAGGAAGGAAGATGGAAAAGGAAGATTAAAAGAAGCCTGTGGTATTGATTGAGATGACAACCACAACAGCAAGACCCAGGAGTCTCTCCCAACAAGAACAGAGGGAGCTGCAACATGGGGCAGATTCAGGAGGAGTACAAGTAGGCAGGGAAGCTGGGGCTCTGCTCTGCTCTTTACAGCCTGATTCACCACCAGGCACTTGGCAGAGGAAGCTCAGCCCTCAGACCTGTGCATCTGCTGCAGAGGAAAAAGAAGCACCTTTCTCCTTACCCTGGTGTTTCTTTATCTGTCACCTAAGTACAGGGGAAAGGGAAAGTTTATTTGGGTGGGAAGGGGGGATTTTTTTACCCTGCATATTTATTATCCTGTTTCTTTCCAATCACCAGGATATTCAGAAAGCAGACTTAGAGGAAGGCTCACCTGGAGAAAAGAACAGCCAAGCTGCTGAGGGCTCTTGAATTTTTAATCCCCTAACATTTTTCTCTCCTTTCTCTATTTATTGTCCATTTTCAAAGCCCTGGGGTAGAAGGATTGTCTGAAGCCTGCTTGTTGGCAGCCATTCAAAAAGTTTCATTTTGTAGCATGACTAGGGGAAAAAACCAAGGGTAGGTTGGTAGAGAAACTTTTTAGGAGTCAGGAATGGTATCAGAAACTCAGTGTTTAATAGTGGGAAATACAAGTAATAAAAACAATGGCCTGGTGATTAAAGAACAAGCAGCTCTCTGTCCACACATCCCAGGCCCCCAGGCCCAGAGTCCTGCCCCACCCCCAGCAAGATGTGCCTGGTGGTCTAGGCATGTGCAGTGACACAACTTGTGTTCCCCAGTTATGACCTTTGCTCCCCAGCCTCCAGGCATCTTGACCTGTACCTAAAGGGGCAGGATTTGCTACCCCTTCTCAAATGGCTTCAGCCTTGTTCTATAAGAAAGAAGGGTTCAGAAGGAGCTCTGTACCTTGCCCACAGAGAGTGCTTCCCCAGGGACCCTTCTCCTTTTTCACCCACTACTCCAGTGAACCCAGAAGTAGGTGGGGAAGAAACTTTTCAGCAGGTACAAATGCTCCTTAGGCTGAATATTCTCAGAGTCTTCTGTGCTCATACTAACCCACGTTCTGCCTTTGGCAATTTGTTTAAATTTTTAACTTATTTGTCTTTGCCAGTGTGCACAGTGTTCAACAGCATCCACCCCAGATAAGCAGCAGGTTGCCTGGAACCTCTCATTGCAAGTCTTTACATTTTGAATTGGCTATTTGCTCTGCTAATGTTGCTCTCTGATAGAATCAAGAAAATCATCAATTTGCAGGTTAATGTTTTCCTTTTTGTTGTTGGTAGACAGGACTGTTGCTCCTTTTTGCTTCATACCTCCTAAGTAGAAGGCAGAAATCAGGAGATGTATTTATTAAACTCAGTTTCAGGGACTGGATTTGGAAAGGACTTTAAAATCTGGATTTGAAAGGGACATTTTCAAATTGTTGCTCACCTGGAGGATAACAATTTGGATTGGCCTACAAGGCCATGGTAAGGGATTTAGAAATATCTAAATTTAAGATGAAAAGTCTAAGGAGAGAACTCTTTTCAAATATGCTCAAGGCAACCATCTGGGAGGAAGATGAGACTTTGTTTGTAATGGGTAGAGATCACAGGGGAGGAGATGATCAAGATAGTGGGGATATTTCCTAGTAAGAAATATTAAAGCTGTGAGAGTGTTGTTTTGTTCTGCTTTATTTGTGAGGTCACTATCTCCCTTGTGACCCTGGGTATGGTAGAGTTGGGCTCGTTTGAAAAATTCTCTGGATATTTTAAAAGGTGATCCTAATATCTTTTAGAGTTTGGATGAGATGACCTCTGACATACTTTCAACTCATAATCACCAGGAATATCTTCTCTCTTTTTACCCTCTCAGCTCTAGGGTACAGAACCCACAGACTTTCAATTTCATTTTATGTGTTTAAAGGAAGTGTGGCTTCTTAAGACAAAGAGTGTACAGTTATAGTTTGGGCACTTAACTATTAACACCTTTTTTAATTTTTTTTTTTATAATTGTTAGTGGTTTTTCTGCTTGGACTATCTACAATCTATGAAAATGGTCAAGTTAAACATTAAATTAAAGACAAAATAATGATGAGTTACCCAAGGAAAAGAAACTGACATGAACAAGAGCAATTTTAGTGATTTTAAGGGCCCAAACTGAGATCCCAGAGGATCAAAGTCATCTGGTTTTGAGGAGAGGGAGGGGAAGGGAAGTAAGTACATGGCTTAGCTGGGGGCTACATGTGAATGCATACAAAGGGCTGGCACATGTATGTGTGAATGCCTACCCAAGGTGAACTGGAACACAGGTGAGACCTATGGCAATTCAGAGCCCCAATAAATTGGTGGCTCTTCCATGGTCGATCAGAATCTAGAAACTCTATTTGGGGATGGCCATTTGGAGACAGGTCCCAAGGGAAGGAGCTCTGGGAGGTGGTAGAACGGGGTGAAAGCATGTTTTTGGCTTCCTCAGTGGCCATTCTTTTTAACAACTCTAGATTCCCCTGCAAAACATGAAACTGATCTGCTGACATCTTTGGGTCTTCCATATGGAAACAACAGGGCCAGACATATAAATAACTTCCGTGATATCCCATCTAGTCTTCACCCTAGATATATTTTTTTTTAAAGAGAGAGAGAGAGAGAGAAAATTTTAATATTTATTTTTTAGTTTTCAGCGGACACAACATCTTTGTTTGTATGTGGTGCCGAGGATTGAACCCTGGCCACACACATGCCAGGTGAGCATGCTACCACTTGAGCCACATCCCCAGCCCCCTAAATATATTCTATGTTGCAAGTTGAATATAATGAAATAGTCTTTCTTTTAAAATGTAATGAAGAGGACACTTTGAGCCAGTTCAATATAGACACAAAGGAGTTGGTGCCACTATTGTGAAGTTCACAGGGCTCACCTTCAGCCCCTGTCTCCTTTTCCATTTCTGCACCCTCTCTCTCCTCTTCACAGGGACTGCCCTTGCCATCTTCCACCACATCTCTCCTCTTCCTTGGAAAGAGTCTACTCTAATAAGTTCTAATGTGGTTTCTTTATGGTAAAACATATTTGCCATATTGGAATAAGTTTGACCTAACACACAAAGATCACTTTGGCAGATATGTTCGAGCTGAAGAGTAGGGTAGGTGACAGATCTTGTACTGAAATGGATCATGCCTCTTCTCAGCACAGATTGATTCTGAATAAAACCAGGCACTTGAAAATCTCTTGTGTTCCATTTTTTTCAAGGCATGACAATCAGTACAGGATTGGCAGAGGTGTGCACCATCCGTGCTCCTTGCTTCTTCTGTTATTCTTGTTTTCTGCAGTTTGAGGGTTACTTTTCTCCACATTTTCCCCTGGAAGAATCCCCAGAAGACAAAATTGGGGAAATAAAAGGCAAATTTTCCTACTTTGTTTTTAATTTTAGTTTCTCTGCTTAATGATTTTGATAGGGAAAGAATTTGAAACAAACAACCAAAACTCAGGTAGTACAGTATAAGTAATTTATCAGTAGATTGTTTTTCATTTCCACAACTTTCTTAAAAATCAGAGTTGATTCTGATGCTCACAATTTTAAGAAAGAACAATAGTGTAAAATTATTTTAACTCAATCTAGTATCAAACTAGTATTTTGATTTCTCATTCATTCATTTAACAAATATTTGTTGATTATGTACTATACGCCAAGGACTGTATTAGCTTATGGAATTCACAGACCAAGAGTAAAGCTCCATCTGTGTTCTTACTTTGGATTCATTATTCTAAGCACTATGGAGGGACAGAAATGGCTTTAGATATGGTTCCTGCATTCAAGAGGATGTATTGACTAGGAGAACAAAGATATTCACAAGGAAATTAAAGGAAGCACTGGTCAAGTCCTGCCAATTATGTAGCATTGCAGAAGTACAAGGGATTAAGAAGGAAACTGTGTTGTTTAAATTGGAAAAATGTAGATAGAAGAAAAGGGTGGGAAGTGAAAGTAATTCTAATAAAGTAGATGGGACAGTAGATGGGACAGTGGATGTGACAGCATATTTCTATTAGATGTGAACATACACTAATGGAGGAAACTAAATTAGTATTGAGAGCCTCTTATGTGATCAGTATGAATCCAGAAGATATAGGGCACTCAAGAGTGCTATAAAGTATTGTCATTTTAATCAAGGGATTACAACTTCATTGAAGTCCCAAGAATAATGCACATGAAGCAGTTGTTAAGTAATTACATAATAGCAAGTGATTAGCTTCTAGGTAGTATGATTATTTCTTGTGTTATATGAATTACCAAAAGAAGGAGGCCCAAAAGTCTGGAGAAATTATGAGTGCCTTTACAGAGAAGGTGAGACCTGAAGAGGTGGAGAAGATCTGGAGAAGGTATACACTGTTGGTGGGACTGTAAATTGTTGCAACCACTATGGAAAGCCTTATGGAGATTCCTTAGAAAACTTGGAATGGAACCACCATTTGACCCAGTTATCCCACTTCTCAGTCTATACTCAAAGGACTTAAAAACAGCATTCTACAGTGATGCAGACACCTCAATGTTCATAGCAGCAAAACTCACAATGGCCAAGCTACAGAAACAATGTAGGTGTCCTTCAATGGATGAATGAATAAAGAAAATGTGGATTATACACATTGGAATATTACACTTAGCCATAGAGAAGAATAAAATTATGGCATTTGCTGGTAAATGGATGGAACTGAAAAATATCATGCTAAGAGAAATAAGCCAATCCCCCAAAACCAAGGACCAAATGTTCTCTCTGGTCTGTGGATGCTAACCCAAAACAAGGGAGGTTAGGGAGGGGAATAATAGGCATCCATGGAATTAGACAAAAGGAAACATAGGGAAGGAAGCAGGGTGGGGACTAGGAAAGACAGTAGAATTAATCAGTCATAACTTTCCTAGCCTTGTATTTGAATATACCACCAGGGTAACTTCACATCAGGTACAACCACAGAATGGGATACTAAATAGAATAAGTTATACTCTATGTATGTATAATCTGCCAAAATACATTTGTTATGTGTAACTAAAAAGAAAAAAAATGAATTTTAAAAAGGATCTGGAGAAGGCCTGGAGGAAGAGTATTTTTATGAATTCAAGAGTATCAAGACTCATTGATGAAGACCTCTGTAAAATGATGCCAGGTCACTGGCCTGGAAGCTGACTATGAATGGCTTTGCATGCCAGAAAGAAATCTAATAATATTGGAGGGAGAGAACCTTTGAGAAACATATGTGGCTGTGATTAATAGAATAGAAAGAAAATGTTTAAATACTTCCCTCCTCTAACCAGGATCACTGGAGAGCCCCACAGAATTATGGGAGACCCCCGATTAACAGGAATGCAAGGGTAGAATGATAGGCAGAAGAGAAGTAGTTGTGGCCCAGAGGAGAGCACTGTAAGTTCTGTGGTGTCACAATCATCATCTTGGCCCTTTCTGTCACTAACCATGGGAAGTAGCCGTTGGCTGATTGTGCAAAGATCAATGCTCCTCACCTCCTCCTTTTGTAAAGTCCATTTAACAAACTCCCTTGCTGACACAGAGAACTGACCATAGGGAAAGGGAAAAGGATGAAATCTGGCTGTGTTTCCTCAGATAGGCTTTGTAGGAAAGGGACTGGGTTTTCTACTAGCAGAATGGTCTCCTTGCTTCTCCAGCCCTTGTGGGAAAGAACCCTGTACTGTTACATCACGCCATGGAGCTCTGAATTCTGAGTTCCAGAAACACCAGTTTCTCCCAGAGTCCCTCCAGCCCTTTGGATGATGGAAACCCCTTGTGGTTAATCCCAGAAGTGATTATTCATCTCCTGTTTGGTTTGTTAGCTTTTTTTTTTTTAATCACCAGTGTCATCATGTCCATATATGATATTCCTATTGTTTAAAATACATAGAAATGTTCCTATTTTTCTGGCTGGCTGGTGACCCATATACTACATAATCACAGGTAAAACATTCAAACATTTAAAAATCTCCCTGGTGCTGTTTTTTAAAAAAATATTTAATATACAGAACAAGTTGATTCTAGTTGATTTCTATATGAACTACTTGATTTTGCTTTACTTTCAAAGAGAACACGTAAACTTAGAAGATTAGGTATGTAAAATACTATAGGATTGTATCAATTTGTGATCCATCTATCCATTTAAAACCTTCCCATATGATATGTGGCACACTTTTGAATATTTGCAGAGTAAAATTGTAGAACTTAAATGGTAGGGATTGATCCAAAATAATTCAGCCTGTCTAAGGATCAAGACTTATAATCTGCTTGGAGATTCACAGAGTAGAGGAAAGGATAAAATAAAGATTTCTCATGAAAAAAAAATGCCAAGAAATGGAAGTGTATTTAGCCCCAGAGACTAAGCATTTGGAGCAAAAAAGGTCAACAAATATAGGAAAAGAGAAGTGTCCTTCTTCCTTGCATTTGCAAACACCCACCTATAGTGTCACATCTTTCATCTGAATTTCCATCTCTTTAGTGACCAGGACAGACTTATTATCTTGTAAGTAGCTACTTCATTCACATGACAGGCAATTTAGAATTTTTATAATTATCTAAGGATTACCAGTAGAGTAGGCCTTAATAATTCTCAATTGAATGCTCAATTTTAGGCCATAATTGGAAAGATTTCCCCTAATTTGCGGTAGTTATATTTACTAAGAGGAATGGAGGTGATCTTTGTTACTTTAGTCCTTTGTCAGGTCATTAGAGCCCACATTTGGCAGGGGCTTGAGATAATCTGTGGCAGTATGCATCTTAGATGAGAGTTTTTGTTGAGACTCAACTACAGAGGCGGTTGAAAGGACCTTCTTTTGTTAATTATTTATCCTGCCCAGGAATTATCAGTATTCATAATAGCATGGAACCATTTTTTTTTGTCAATGATGAATTAGTGGAAGTTAGTGTTGCCTCAAATTGACCAGTTTATATTTTTAGGTGCATGATGAATTACTAAATAGTTGATGATTGAATAAACACTGAGTCACCAAAAGTGATGTTTTAAATCATTGATGATGCCAAATACTACGGTATGTTTGATACAGATACATGAAATGTCACAGCTTTGCTTTTCTTGGTTAAGAACAAAGCAAACATCTTGGCTCCCATGTACAAAACAACATGGGATAGAATCCTCAAAGACTATTGGACAGTTCTAAGAAAACATTGATATGTATCTATCTACATAGATATATGCATTATAAAAATGGCCATTGAGAGTCTATGCCATTCTAATGAAAAATTATTCCAATAACAAATAAATTCTGATATGAAAAATATACTAGACTCTTTGTGAGATACAAGGGGGAAATGATGGCACATTTCTCCTACTTTTTGCAGATAAATTGTAGATAGAATACCAAATATGAATTTTTTAGTTTTATAACAGTTTTAGAAATTAACCATTGACTTTTAAATAGAATTAAAAAACAAGGATATCATCTATCGATTTCCTGTAGTACACTGGCTTTGTAAGTGAATGACACTAGAATCAGGAGACCTAAATTCCATCTCTGCTATTGTGTGATGATACTAACCTACAATTAGTTTGGGTATCTATGAAATGTAGGCATTATATTTGGGTGGTAAATCTCCCAGCATATCATGATGCTAATATCCTTCAGAATTGTGTTGCTAGATTTTGATCATTATGTGCATTTTATTTTAATACCAAAGATGGAAACTTTGGGCTGAATAGGAAATATGACACAGCACAAAGTGTACATAATTTACTGTGAGTCAATGATATGTTTCAGTATAAATCCGTGGCCCAAGATAGAATTTGTGTTTGCTGGAATATGTGATTGGTTTATCTCTTCAGTAATTCAAATTGCATGCTTGGTGTAGTAAACAGCTTGATATAAGCAGCTAACCAATGACAAAGAATGCTTAATTAGTTGTATAATATCTGTCAAAGATTTATTTTATTTCATTACTTTTTTCCAAACTTGAATTTTAAAATTTCTACAGACATCCTATTCTTTGCAAGCATTTTTTCAAAAGCCAAAGAACTCCACCAGCATAAAATGTTTGTAAACCACTGTCCTAGAGAATTTTTAAGATCTCTTTCAGTTTTTATGTTTGATGGTACTATCTGTACCAAATACAGATAAGAAAAATTCCACTTCTGTTCAGGATTCAAAAAAGCTCAAGAAAATATTGTTCCCATTCCTAACAATCATAAAAAAAAAGGCTGGGTAAATCTACAAACTCATAGCTTTTCTTAAACCATCAGATTGCTGTGTTTCCAAAGTATATATTTGAAAGAAGAGAGTCTTACATAAAGAGAGAATGGGATAAAATAGCTGTTTTGCTTTTGGCAGAGCAAGATAAATGACTATTTCTATGCATGTATTTAAGAAGAAATTACCTGAAATTTCTTAGACCTTAAGTGGTGAGTGTAGCGTATAAGTATTGAATAACTCTGGGTCCAAAACACAAGAGATAATTTTGCTTATTTGAAAGCTCTTATCCAGGGCCTCCGTCAAATGCTAATGAGACATATTTGGAGCTAAGAAGGTGACCAGAGACAAGACCAGTCTGTGGCAAAGGTGTGCAGTTGATTGATTGCACCTGGGGGAAATAGACACAAAACACACCTCTTCCATTCATACATCTTCTATTAGAAACATAGCGCTTCACCAATGGGAGAGGGATATCAGAACTTCCAGCTCTGAACTCAAACAAAGATACTCTTTCTGGGTAAAGAGTAGAGGCAAAATCTTCTGCCTCTGGGAGAAGAACAGGAAATCTTGTGAGCCATGTTTCTTCTCTTTTACACAATAGAGGCATTTACACAAGGAGAGGGCTAGGAAACACTCTCTGGCCAAGAGACCAGGCAGAGCTCTGGTGCCCCTGGAAAGTTTCCACTCCCAGAGACCTTGCCTAAAGCTCATACTTGACCATGGGAACTCCCCCACCCCAAATAAACCTAGTCTGGGTTATCAAGAAAAGTACAAAACTGAGGAAAGGGCAAAAATATGGAGAGAGACCCTCTTTAGAGGCACACTCTCAGGGACTGGTAAAAGCAGAGGGTGGGGTGGGGACCCTTGGCTAAAACATTCTGGCACCCAAGGCCTCCCATAGATGCAAGTCCATTGTTGGAGCAACTTGAAAACTATGGTGAATTGAGGATAAGAAAAGTAGCAACAAAACCAAAATTTAACCAGCTACTGTTTTGTTTGACTCAACCTCCCAGACTATGGCTAGATAGAAAATGAGGTATGTTCATTTTCAGGAAAAATAATATTTAACTCAATCTTCTTCCTTTTTAAATACAGCATTCAATCAAAATTATGAGATATGAGGTAATAAATAGGCTAGACTTAGAGATGACTCAAATGTTAGAACTATCAGAGAGACCTTGAAATTACTATTAGTAATATGTGAAGGGATCTAGTAAGAGAACAAAATGACATACATGCATAAATGAGGACTATCAGAAAAGAAATAGAAACTACAAGACAGTAAAATGGAGTGCAAGAATAAAATACTCAATATTGGCAGGAGGAATTCTTTTCACAGGTTTATCATCAGACTGAAAAGAGCATCAACAATCATAGAACTTGAATATCATACAAAACAGATTATCCAAAATTTACAAAAAGAGAAAAAAAAATAAACAAAGAACAAAGCACTTGAGAGCTGTGGGACAATATCAAATAATCTAACTTGCATATATTTGGTGTCTGAGAAGCATAAGAGAGTTTTAAAGGAGGATAATGATTTTTTCCTAATAAAAGGCAAACTACCATTTCAAGAAACTTAGAGGAAACACAGGTGATATAAACACACACACACACACACACACACACACACAACCAAAAAACACAGTTTTAAAGATATGATATTAAAACCAGTGCAAACCAACCTATAAAGAAATATTGAAGATAACCATAGAAAAGAAGATATCAAAAATCAAAAGGAACAAATCAAATATAGAATGACAGAGAACAAAACAGTGGTTACCAGGGGGGTTGGAGAGGGAGATGTAGGTAAGACATGCAACTTAGTATATATGTAGGATAAACAAAATTTAGGGGTTTATTATAGCACATGAGTGATATTGTACTATATTTGGAATTCATGCTTAATGAGTAGAATTTAGATCTTCTTGCCAGTAAAACAAACAAAACAGATAACTAGGTGAGATGATGATGTTAATTTGTTTTGCTATAGTAACCTTTTTACTAATTATATTTATGCTATGACATCATGTTATATACTTTGTATATACACAATAAATTTATTTTAAAATGAGTAAACAAAAAGAATGTAAGAATTACAGCAGATCATTTCATTGGAAACTATACTACTTGGAAGTCAGTGGAATAAAATTCTAAAGTGCTGAAAGGAAAAACAAATTCTGTCAATCCACAATTCTACAACTACTGAAAATATCCTTCAACCATGCAGGAAAAAATAAAAATAAAAAATAAAGATGTTCTCAAACAAAATCTAAGAGTTTTTATTGCTAGTGTAGATGTACTAAATGTGTTAATAAGGAAAGTCCTTCAGAGTAAAAGTACAAGGTACCAGATAGAAATCTGGATCTATACAAAGAAATAAGGGGCACTGAAAATGGTAGAAATGAGGATAAATATCTGTTTTTACTTTTAGTCTTTGTAAAAGTTGACTAAAGTGGAAAAACAACAACATACTTGCTTTATAATATGTCCAAGTAAAATGCAAAGTTTAATAGCAAGATGTATAAAAATACACTGTTAAAATATTTTAATATATTGAAGTGGCATACTATTAACTGGTGGTAAATTGTGATAAGTTAAATATTTGTATTGTGAGGCCTGGAACAAGATCAAAAATTATGATTTCAATAGTGGTAATCATAGAGTCAATTAAACCCAAAGAGGACAGGAAAAGAGGGGAAGAGAGGCATATACGGCCAAGGGAGAAAAAGAAACAATTGGCAAAACCAAAGATTTAAATCAAAATATATCAACAGTTATATGAACTGTAAATAGTCAAAACTCCACATAAAATGGAGAGATTGTCATATTAGATGTTGTGTATTATTGATCAAAATATCCACTTGGTGAATACTCATATATTGGTTTATTGTTCACCAAAAAATGTTGATATCTTCAATATCGTGGATGATTCCCAAAAATAGTATGCTAAGTCAAAGAAGCTTGAAACAAAGATGTCATACTGTAGAATTTCATTTACATGATAGCCTTAAAAAGACAAATATTTAGGGAGAGAGCAATGGTTGCCAAGGTTTGGGAATGGAGTAAAAGAAGACTGTTTACAAAGGAGCATGTAAGAAATTTTGGGGTGATGAAACATTCTACATTTTATTTTTGCAGAGGTTTCAACAAGGTAGTCATTTGTGAAAACTCACTGTATAATATGTAAACTATCCCTCAATAAACTTGACTTTAAAGATCTATGATATGGATAATTATTACAAAAATAGTCATCAAAGCTAAAATATTGTTTGAATGGAAGCTTATATAATTCATTTTCTATCTAGTCTGAGTAAGATTTAATGAATATCTATTGAATTTGATTTGTAAACTTGGGAGGAAAAAGAAATAGTTTATTGGATACTATACCCAAGTACACTGTCAATGATGAAGATAGCCTTGGTAATTTATCTTTTAGAAAATTATTTACGTAATTAATTGGGATTGAAATTGAATGATTAAAAGGTGAAAAGGTTGTTCTGACAGCTTCTGATTATGGCAGTCAATTGGGCTTTTGTGCTTTCCTTTTCTCCCTCTCAATACTCTACTGATATGAATGTTGGGTGGATTTTGATATATATATATATTTCCTTTTTTATTCACTTATTTAAAAAATTAAATGGGAAAATCTCACCAATACCAAAAAAAAAAAAGTTTTAGTAAACAATAACAACAAGTGGGAACATAGATGACAAATCATAATAGAGAAGAAGAGATACAGGGAGAAAACCTGTGTAAATGGTAAATGGTGACGAAACCCTAGGAGATGGATCCAGAAAGGCTTAGGTAGCACAGGTACCTCTAAAAGTGGTATGGAGATAGAAATAAAACCAGGATAATTAGTGGAATGTTTTGTATAAAAAGTAATTTTGTTGTGGGATTCTTGCAGAGAGACAGTACACAAAGGTTTTCAGCCAAGAAGCAGCATTTATTAGGGCTGGCACTGGACCAGCAGATTTGCATCCAAAGGCTGAGCCTGGAGCCCAGTGGGCCATTGCCTTGTATATCCTCTGTTGGTTTCCCCTTTAGCCCTTTGTCTGCTCTATATGGTATCATTGATTCTGAGTGGATATTCCATACTAGAGAGTTGCAAAAGAGTTGCACATGCCCACATAGGTACTGAGTGTGCCAGATTGCCTTCCCTTTGTTCTGGGAGGGTCTTACCACAGCTTCAGCTGTCAAATCCCCTTTCTGATCCCTCCGAGATAGGCAAATCATTTCCTACAACATAGCAGAAGATGGGACATTTGCTCTGTAGATAGAGTGCACCAGGGAACTGCTAAGCACTAGAAAGGAATAAAATACTAAAAATAGGGCATGCACACTGAGCCCCAGAATGTGAAGCAGCCATTTAGCCATGCTCACTTTGCTCAAGAGCACCAGTGGTTTGGGGATTGGATGGACACTCATAAGGGGTAACTGTCTAAACACAGCTTTTTCTGTGCACAGAAAAAGGCATAATGGTATCAGCCTAGCGGGTGGATTCATGACTCTTAGGCAGGGTTGCACAATTTCCTAGCCACACAGACTTGGGAAACAGATAATTACAAAAAGACAAATTTGGGGAAAATCAGGCAATCTCAACTGAGAAGAGCCATTGGTTCTTAGCTCTTTGGACTACTGGCTCTTCTTCAGTGGTGGTTCCTCCAGAACAAGATGAATAGGGCTTTGTCTTTGGTTCAGCTGCATCATTCATACCAGGTACTCATCACAATCCCAACAATGAGGGCTTGTGCTTAGCTTAATGCATAATTTCCTCAGCTGAATTCTCTCTCATCTTGAACATAGAGTATTGATAAATCCCTTGAGTTAGTGTTTCAAAGGGCATTCAATCCTTGGTCAAACACTCAGGCATCCTGAGGTTAGAGAAAAGCCAGGAACCAATACTGTGAAATATTTCTAGGGTCTTGTCAGCAGATAAATCGACTGCCCTTTGGTCCCGATTATAGTTTCAAGGATAATTAGTAGACAGCCTTTGAAAATAGAAATAGTGCCCCCTGTTAAGCAAGGGCAGGCATTCTTATAATCCTATATAACAAGATAACATCTGTCCCCAGAGCAGAAGTCAGGCATTCTTAAAATTATAAGAGTCTGGATTACCCAGCCTCAGGATTCCTCTTGTGTAATTCCACGCATGGTGTGTGGGTATTCATCTGATAGGACCTCAGTAAGCCTCACTCTGTTTAGTCATGGAACTGCAAAAACCATGTACTGTTATATCTTTGTCATTATCTGCTGGTGATAGTGCAAGATTACTAACCCAGTTTTTCATTCTGCTACGATTTCATATTATTTATTTTGCTACTTTTTTTCAACCGATTTTTCATGCCACTCCTGGTATCATTCTTTGAGCTTCAAGGATCCACATTTAATTTTGAAAGGATTCTTTTACTGTCTTCAAGATCCTTATTTTAGCAAATATGGCTCTTTCTTCCTTGTTTAATTTGCAAAGGTGACTCTTCTTACATCCCATATATCTTGAAATGGTCTTAAAATTTTTTAGCTATACTTCCAAACAATGATTTTTCTATAGCTCACCAATAATACTTCTTCCTCTATAATGCAAGTCATATCTTGTATATGACTTGCATTATCATTGTATTTCTGGTGTGCCTCTGGTCATTTGAAAGCACTCCCAGGGTGAATCACTGAGAAATTTGGTTTGCATCTCTTTCCTCCCCTGCTACTATCTATGGCAATCTTCATATTTATATTATTCATGTAAACCTGTCTGATACTCTGACCTTATCCATTTTTTCTCTGAGTTACTGGTCACTTCTCTGACCCATCTTGGACATTGCTACAATGGAAAAAAAGCTTCATACTTGGAAACATCTAAAAATGTTACATATTGATGTCTGATGACAAAATTTTCTAGAATTTTCCCTTTTGAGTCCACCTATTCATAGACTATACTAAGAACTCCCCTCCTATCCTGTTTTCTTCAAGTTTTATTACTCTCTCAGGATTTGACATTTTTTTCTTCTTCCATTTTAGTATCACAGGCCATCACGAAATTCTTTGGATAGTCTCTTCAGTGTCCTCTCAGCTACCAGTCTTCCCGCCTTTAGCCTAATGACATGGTGCTAGTACAGAACAATTTAATGGCCTCATCCATGGAAATGTGAGCAACAAAAGTCTTAGACTTTTGTCCAATTGATGTAAGCATCTAAAACAGTTAAGGCTCCAAATTCACTACTCAAGGAATCCTTAGAAATTACTCAAAGACACAGATTAAAGAATGAAAGACCTCATTTCATCCCAACAATTATTAGCCTGCAGGCTGAGGTCCAGGAAGAGGTCAGTATGACTCAAAGATCTTTTCTTTCAGGAAGTGAGTGATCCTCAGAGAGACTTATAAAGAAAAAGTGATCCACTCTGGATTCAATATATCAATCACAGGTTTGTGATTGAGTCTCCTTGGCTTGCTCCTTGAGAAAATTGAAGCAGTTAATTGAAGGTAAGTGACATGATAAATTCCACCAGCTACAGAGTACAGATTAGAAACCTCAGTCTAGTTGAAAATTTATTGCCTAGAGCCTTAGCCATATCTCTAAACCCGAAAATGTATTTTCTTCCCAACACCATCATATTCCTAACTTGGAAAAAGTAAACTAAGTAACCAAAGCAGTGTTTTTCAAATAGGATGTAAATCTTTGAATATTTGATCCCCAAAATGTATTTTTTTAACCAGAAAGCCAAGGTTAGTAAAATGAGAGATTTCAAAGTAAAGATTCGTTTCTTTCACTTTTAAATATGATTCTTTGGACAAGTCTTTACTTTTTGTAATCATGGGGCACAATTTTAATATGGATTATAAAGATTAAAAGATAGCAGAAAAAGAGATTTGTAAACTAAAAATGAGTTATACAAATGCAGACTCCTTTTGTGCATTTAGCATACAGTTAGCATTTCACAAGGGGAAAAATAATGTATCATTGGAACATACTTGAATTACTTTGACATTACAGGAGTCTAAGAAACAGTGATTGCCACTGTCACAAATGTTCTATGTGTATACAGGTATGATAAGTTATATGTAGATTCTGAAAGATATGTTCAGGGAAATAGAGGTTTGTTTTCTTTCCTGAGATTTGTAAATTTTTTTTTTCTATTTCATGTACTTCAAAATTTACTTTTATTTTTCTAGTTATTTTCTTTATTGTTTTTGTTCCAATTCATGTCTTATTATTTGGGAAAATATAAGCATTTTGACAAAAGTACAAATCTAATGTTCACAGTTCCTTCTTCCTTTTCCCTATATGTACTTCACTAAAATTTTAAAAAGTTAAGGAAGATTAAATATTTTTCAGTCTATAGTTGATGAGATATGATTGATTTTAAATATAATATTCAAAGAAGAACTTACAATTTGAGGATGAAGTGGTCAGGAGGTAATGGGGGAGAGATGACATTATACTTTCTGCTTTTCCTCTTTGTTGAGAGGAACAATGAGTTGGTGCTTGAGGTGAGATGACCAGCTTGGCAACACAAGGACAGATACTAACAACAAAGATGGTAGTGCAAAGCCGAGAAGGAACTTGAGTCAGAGGTAGCATAATTAACTCTCTTACCAGCCTGCACTGCCTATCTCCACATGAGACCAAAAATTAAAAACAAAATTTTTTATGTTCAAAGTCACTATAGTGGGGTTTTCTGTGGTTGCAGCTAACCCTAATGCTTATTGGAACATGTAGTTCATATTTGTTATGGTTTGGATATGAGGTGTCCCCCACATGCTCATGTGTGAGACAATGCAAGAACGTTTAGAGGAGAAATGATTGGGTTATGAGAACATGAACCCAATCAGGGAATGAATCCCCTGATGGGATTAACTGGGTGGTAGATTGTAGCTGGAAGAAGTGGATCGTTGGGGTTGTGCCTTTGGGGTGTATATTTGGTATCTGGCAAGTGGAGTCTTTTACTCTACTTCCAGGTCATCATGTGGGCCACTTCCTTCCATGACATTCCTCTGCCATGATGTTCTCCCTCACATTGAGCCTTGAGGCAGGGAAACCAGCCATCTATAGACAGAGACTTCTGAAAACTGATCTCTCAAATAAATTTTCCTCCTCTACAATTGTTCTGGTTGGGTCTTTTAGTCACCAGAGTGAAAAAGCTGACTAAAACAATATTATTGAGTGTTAGTTAAATGTATGACGAAAAGAGATGTTGAGTAGCTCAAATTGAAATTCAATGATGTTAAATATGTATAGTGCTTTTGGAAGTATGGTCATTTTGATAATATTAATTCTGCCTATCCAAGAGCAAGGTAGATCTTTCTATCTTCTAAGATCTTCTTTGATTTCTTTCTTTAGGGCTCTATAATTTTCATCGTATAGATCTTTCACTTCTTTCATTGATTTCCAAGTATTTTATTTTATTTTATTTTTGAGGCTATTGAAAGTGGGATAGTTTTCCTCATTTCCCTTTTGGAGGTTTTGTCATTGATATACAGTAATGCCTTTGATTTATGGGTGTTGATTTTATATCTTGCTACTTTGCTGAATTCATTTATTAGTTCTAGAAGTTTTCTGGTGGAACTTTTAGGGGCTTCCAAGCACAGAATCATATTATCAGCAAATAGTGGAAATTTAAGTTCTTCTTTTCCTATGTATATCCTTTTAATTTCTTTAGTCTGTCTAATTGCTCTGCCAGTGTTTCAAGAACTATGTTAAATAGAAGTGGTTAAAGAGGGCATCCCTATCTTGTTTTAGTTTTTATTGGGAATACCTTCAATTTTACAATTGGTGGATGCTATTTGAGAACATCCTTGTGATCTCTAAAATATACCTTCATGTGTATCCAAGAATTCAGGGACCTGAATGAACAAAGAACTTGGTGAACTGTCGATTATCAGTCAGTTGAACTCTTGGGATAGGATCGAAAGATTTCTAAAATCAAGGTTCCTTGTCTCTGCTTTTGGTTGTCACTCAAATTTTAAAATTTAATGAGAACTGAAGGCTACCATAGGGAACATACAAGGAAGTACTAACATTTGCATATATCTGGATAATATTTTTGATCTACAAACCCCAATATTTATTCTTCCTTTTCTTTTATTCAAGCAAGAATTATTGATGTAGGGTAGGGATTTGGCAGAAAGGTTAGCAGGGAGACTTTTTTATTTTAGTTTGAAAGCCTTAGTCACTAAGGGTGTTTAATGTTTATGAATGTGGACAAGATATCTTCTTGGGAAACATGGAGAAAATTGGGACACTCTTCTCAGCTATGATGAGTGTGGAGCGATGGGAAACAGGTCCATGGGTCACACAGAACAATAGAGATAGGATTGAAAAACTTCTAAAATCAACACATCCTGATTTCTGAGCAGAGAAGGAATCTTGAATTTCTGCATGATTCATTCATTTAGAGGAGCCTGGAAAAGGTCCCAGGAAAAAACTGCTGAATCAGGAAAACTTATCCAACTGGAATGCTATGATGAAGAACCTGACATGTTTCACTGTTCTTTAAGGAACATTTGAAATGTATAGTTTCCAAAGACACAGCAAAACATGGGAAGGGAGGAGACCTCTACAAAAGACAGGGATTTCTTCCAACTATCTTGATAGGATAGAAGTTCAAATTATAAAACTTATGCTGACTTGGAGAAAAATAGAATAATATAATTAAAGAACTTGAGATGTGGACCCTGTTTAGACATTCCTGTGGTTTGAAACTTCTTACATAATTCTGAGATCAGTTTTAAATAAAAAAATAATTATATTATTATTATGTAAGGATATATGTACAAGGCATTGATCACACCACTATTTATAAAGTTGAACACTGAAAGTAACCCAGATGTACATTTATAGGTGACTGCTTGAATCAACTAAAGTATATTCACTCAGTGAAATACTCTACATGTGTTAAAAAAAATCACATACCATCATGAATTGATCTGCAGATCAATGGAAAAGTTAAGGGGAAGCAAAATGTAGTATTTCGTCATTTTTCCAAAATAATATACACACACACAAACACACAGGACCCTAAATACTTATATTTGCTTATATTCTAAATGATGAATAAATCAAAAGGTAATTTTTGAAAATGACCTATCTTTAAAAAAAAAAAAAGAGCCAGCAGGTTAAAGTGAATATGAATAACATGAGGCTTCTCTGAATATGGCTTTTATTGTTGATTTGACTTTTGGAATTATGTAAATATTTTACATAATTTAAAAGTACAATTCACTTTTTAAAGAATATATTTAAACTTATAAAAGTTAGAAAAAGAAACAGAGCTATATGCACCTATTTACGTATTCACTTGGTAGCAAACCATGCAGAGAGAAACCAATTTAGGAATTTGAAAACACAGTAATTTGATTGTGTATTCCTAGTAGGATATTCCATAAAAACACATGAAAGCTGGAAAAAAAATACTTTTCGGTAATCCTAGTGTTGGTGATAGTGATAGTTGTTAGTATTGTTATTTAAGACTGGAGCCTAAGTATTCTGGATCAAAACAAATGTCTATTTATGCTGATATGTTGGGTTCCAGGATTTATATATATCAGCAACATCTTCAAGTACATTGTGCCCATTCAGTATGATAAAGAACCAATTCATTTTCTTGAAAACTCACAAACGGGGAAAAAAACTAGCATTTATGTTACCTTATTTACAAACTGGACATCAGAGTAACCTATCACTGATGAGCATTCAAAATTATTCCCACCAATAAGCAAGGAAAAATGATGGAATAAAGATGTCACCATTTCACAATACCTAATTAAAGAATAGATTGGTCAATGATCATTCATGATTGCTGGTATAGCAAAAGAGAAGCAACTAAACATTGTATAATTCTGAATGTAAATATAAAACTTTAACCTCAAAAATCCTAGCTACCCATGCCACCCTGCAAAAATGAATCCTGAATCAGAAAAATGACTCTTTAACTAAACTTAAAGGAAATACAAGGAAAAAAAATATATTAAATGATACTTAAAAATGACAATCAGAAAAATAATTGTGAAAAACTCTATGGGTTATATGACCTGGTTTCTTCAGTAATATATTAAAAGGAAAAAGTTGAAGGAAGAATCCACAAAATGAAAGAAATTCAGGGAAAAATCTACAGAGCTTATTTGGATGCTGATTGGAACAAATACGCTGAAATAAAAAAGTTGTAACAGCTTTTGGAAGAAATTTTATAGTGGATAGTTACTTTAATTAAGGAAGAAATTATTGCCATATTTTTAGGTGGAGTAATGCAGTTGAAATACTGTTTAGAAATGCAAAAGTCCTTGGATAGTATACCTACATATTGAACTATTTATGGCACAGTGATGTAATGTTAAGGATCAAGTTCAAAATAATTTGTAGAAAGCCTAATTGAGGATCGGTATAGGTAAAAAAAAATAATTATTCCTACAAGGATACCACTGAGGTTGGATAAAGGGCACATGGACATTCATTGTTAAATAGTTCTCTTCCTTCTATATTTTCATATTTAAATTTAAAAAAACATAATAAAATGCTGGCAAGCTTCATTATTATATTAAAAGTTGAGGCTCTTTACTTTAACATTTCTCTTTTTCACTTATATTCTGCTTTGTCTTTTCACCCAGATATCCAGATATGGTGAGTTTTGATTTGTACACACACATTTGCGAGTCAATATGCCAAACATACACTGACATGGAATAGAGCTAGTAATGAATTCATTGGTCAGAGATTTTTTTTAAAGTACAATCTTCTAATGTTATAGATTTTATATAATCATAAATGGAACCAAATTGATAAATTGAATGCAAATGAAATTGCAAATGCATGAATATTAAAATTAATAGGTTTAAAATAAGATTTTGGGGGAATCTGAAATCAATTATTTCTCATAATATTAGTATATAAGTACTAAAAACTAAAATCCAAGTTTTTATTTCAAGCTAAGTTGCTACATTCACAAAAATATTGTGTTCTTCATACCTCCGTGAAATAATATGGGCCCCATTTGGCATAGAGATGTAGGTTATGTAGGTATGATTGTGTGTATAAATATACTTCTGTTTTCTTCTCCTTCGTCTGTGGTTATTAAAGTGGTTCTTCCTAGTCCCAACCTGATAAGAAAGCCAAATGCAAATTATAGCAATGAAGTCATGTTTCAATATTCGCTTTAAGAGAATATGCAAATGACCAAGAATGTGCCACACACATATCAAAATGAAAGCAAAAAGAGACACCTTGAAATAAGGCTCTGAACCCAGGGTGCACAGATACTAGGCTGAGAATATCTGGTGTAGGACTCACAGTCAATAATTTAATACACTACCACAGAGGTAGGAAAATGGGGGAGAAGGAGCATCATTGCTACTTTAAATGTGCTTCTTTAATGCAATCTTATAACACATCCAAGTGTGACTTTTCCATAAAAAGTAAATATCAAACATTTAATTTTTTGGAAAAAAAAATCAATCTTTTGGCTGAGTCTGCATGAATCTCCTAGAACATCAGATAGAAGTTTGTGAGTAATGAAGGTAGACATGCATATAAGTAGAGTGATCGTATATAACTATAGTCTTGGTGTAATTATTAGTAACTATACTGTTTAAATTTCAGAGTCCCACACTGGAGAGTAAATAATATATGGTCACCATTTGCCTAAGTGAACACACACACACACACACCAAAGAAATCATTTTGGGTTTCTTTTTCAAAGGTTTGTGTGGCATACACAGAGTTGTACAGCTCAGATTCACCTCCAAGAAAGGATATACTCTTCATCTCTGAGGCATGTCATTAATTGACAAACCCTAACTATCAGAGTCCTTCAGAGCTTCTCTAAAGTGAGAGGCCCTTTGTCAAACAAGCAATTTTATACCTAGAATTCAGTCTTCCCAGTATGGTCCCTCAGCCCTAACTTATAAGGTAGGGTGGGTGGGGGTAATGGCATAACTTTTCACATAGGATAGGACTCTGACAGGAAACCTTTGCATAAAGTTCCCCATTAGGTGAATTTGTCAGATGCACATATTTGCATCATCACTGAAAAAGTATACTAGATTTTTTTTTTTTTGCATACCAAATTCTATCTCTGGAAAGGTTAACCAGACAACCCAACCCTCAATCTGCAACACTTTCTTATTAAAAGTTGTGTTCATGCATGAGCTAAAATTTTAGCAACATCAAGATTTTAGATTGCATCAGAAGTTATGAAATGTTATTTTTTAAAAAATATTTCAATGTATGGCAAATAGCTATAGACCAGCATGAAGGCACAGTTAAGGGAGCTCCATCTCACAGAAGGAAAGCCAATTGAAACTTGAAAACTCTCTGCTGAAGGAAAACTACCCTTGAAATGTTCCTGGGCAAACATGGCCATGATCTTTTTCTCTTTTTCCTCTCTGCTTTGCTGCAAGAAAGAGAGGAAGCAAAGGCTTGAACAGGGAATTTATAAGGGCAAATATAACCTTTGGTTTGATGCACAGTAAGCTGACAGTTAAAGGTGTATCATGCTAGATAAATGTCAAAAGCCAAATAAAAGCCTTGATAATATGCTGTCCAGAGGCTACAATCCAGAACTTTCAAGCATGAGTGTTTTAATCCTTGAAAGCAAATTTTAACCCTACTTGCAACTTTCCATGGTGACTTAAAATGTTGTGATATACTCAAACTAAGGGTTTGAGGGTAGTGGTCATGGACAGAAGAGACTGAAGAGGGTACTAACCCCAAAAAGAAAAGGTACCTATTTACAACAGGATGTTGTATTTATTTAGGTCTAGGTCTTACCCTTAAAAATAGCAGAGTGGACACAAACCTAGGAAGTCTTGTCCTGGATTAAATTGTGTACTCCCAGAATTTATGTTAAAAGCCTAATCTCTAATACCTTACATGGAAATGTTTCTATTTCCAAATAGGAACTTTCAAAGGAGGTCATTAGGGTGAGCCCTCATCCAATGTGACGGATATTAATTTTACAGAATCACATAATTTTAGGCTGTGATGAGCCACTAGAATCACCATTATTTATCAATGCATTGTTTATTATAGCAAATCTAAATAAAGCTTAAATGCTTATCAATATAGGATTGGTTAAATAAATGATGATAGATCTTAAAATACCTAATGAAAGGAAAATGCTTATTTATATTTGTGGACGGTATAAATTACATTCACAGTATCCATAATAAATAGGATAAAAAAGCATTCCTAGATGTTTATACCAGTTGCTAACTTCAAGTGTGCTTGGTTGAATCTCCTTTTCTTGTTCTTTAATAAATAATCTTAATAGCTTCTTGAGTGGATTCTGAGATTTCCTATTGCCCTGTTTTTACTGTTAAAAATCTAAGCCTGCAAAACTAAAAATTCTAACTTATGCCTGATTCAAAGATTGTGCTTCCCTTTCAACTGCTGGTCTTAAGGTTCAAGTAATCTACATGGGGAGAGAATGGGGCTGGTCCATAAATCCTCCCTCTCCCAAGGTGCAGTACATAGTAGCCAGGGTAGACTTCGCCTTTGTTCTAATTCTCTAGCTTCACATTGTTTATACATGGGATGAGGGAAGCCTCTGGGGGAAAGTCTGGGGCCAAATATTTCACTAGAGATCATTTATTTCTGACTGGAATAAATTCTTTGTAATTTTGGTGAAACTAAGTTACTGGAAAGTGGAGGAACACACAAGCTAAACATGATACTCTGCCCTGCCTTTCATCCTCAGGTTGTTCTCCGAGTAACCTTTGCCAGCATTTGACTTCAAAGAAGTATCTATGGCCTTAATGCACATGATTAAATTCTATAAAGAAAAATTCAACTGGGATATAAATCTTTTTTCCATGTACTAGTGCCATATCACAATCTCCAAATATTCACTCATTTTAATGTCTGAAGGATACAGTCTTCAGGTTATTGTTTCCTTTGTTGAAATTGAATCTCTTAAGAGAAAACATTTTATCCTCTTGGAAATGCTAACAAGGAACTGTCAGTCAACCCTCACACCCCCAAAATATAATGATCTACTTACATTTTAGGGTCACGAAATCTTACAAGAAGAAAAGCTCTGTGGGGTTTTGTTCATCCCAGAGGAGATAAGAAATGAGCTGAGTTGGGGTTTTGTGCCGCAGTCCGGCTGCAGCAAAATAACCGGGGAGTGACGAGCAACTTGTGTATGTTGATACAGCAGGAGTGGGAGCCATTTATTGTAGGACAGGAGGGGTATATATACATTACACACAGCTTATCTTAATTAAAATAAACTAGATACAGCAGTCAACCAATAAGGAATCTCTACACTTAATGGCTCGCTGGCATTACTTCACAAACCACTCCCTCTGGCAAAATACCAGGCGCCATCTCGACTTGTTTACAGACCTTAACATTTCCCCCTTTTGTTTAATTTAAATAACGACCATAGTGGTTTTTACACAAACACCATAAATAATCTGCTACAAGCAGAGGGGAGGATAAAAAATGCCACAATACCAAGCCAATTGATGGCTCCATGCAAGAAGCCCTTGGAAAAATTATACCAGCAATGACACCATTAGCAAGGATACCGAGTTACAATTTGTTGTAGATTACAGTTTGTTGTCTCAGTCCAGGTAAAACACTGTCTCAATAGATTAATTCACAGTCCAGGTAAATCACCAAAGTAGCAGGTCTGGGCAGACAGCAGGGGTCTAATCTCCAATTGAATGCAGATCTTAACATAATCATTATCATCTCAATGGCTTGCTGGGGTCATCTTTCAACCAAAAATGTCATGTGTCATTCCTTCTTGGCTATGGCTCTAAGCAGTTTTGCATTTTCAAGGGATTTGGATAATTAATTTGGGTAGATGTACTTTGAGAGGTAGGAACTCATTAAGAGCTGACAAGAGCTTAGGCGCTCAACTCTAGTTGAGTTAATCTTCTCATAGGTGTGTTACTGGTTGCTGTCTGTTGGCTTTGTCTGTGATAAGGCTCCATGTAGTCCATTATTCAGATTGGAGACCAATCAAACTTTGATTTTGCCTCCTGTCGTCACCCACCAACATGATTTTGTGGGCAATTTCAAAACTGAGATGTGTGAAGTCATTTTTAACTTGTCCTAGGCATGATATACTCCAAGAGTTATTCTAACATAGGAAATGCTTGACCCATAGTCCTCCAAAGTGTCTTAATGCCTCTCAAAGGCTTATCAGAGGATGAAAAATATTATGAGATAAGACACAGTGACCCACTCCCCTGCAGCTTTGCTGGGTTTACAGCATGATTAAAAAGGAAAGAGATTTCAGAAATCAAAGTCTCTTCTGCATCTACAACAGGGTCATATGAAATAAAAGAGTAATCTGAGTTTCATCTATAATAGAGGTACAAGTGTTGGCAGTCCCTTCCAAGAATGGCTTGGATTTCCTGTACTTTTGGAGACTTAAAAAGACAATTTCCTTCTACATCTATCATATTCCTTCATTATTTTCTGGTCACCACCTCAATCAGTAAGTTTGGTAGCTCTCACCTTTTTGGTGAATATTTTCTGCTAAACTATCATTTTCCCTGTTTCTCAGGTGTGATTCTTTGACCTATAACTTTATGGCCAAAACAAGTCAACAAGTCAAACGAAGTACAGTTCATGTTTTTCTTGATAATATTGTTTGTACGGTGAGATAATGCATGAAGAATCATGGAAGAGAGAATAGAAAAACAGACTAATTTCTTCCCCACAGTTGTATAACTTTGCTCAATGGTTCTGGACACTGGCGAAACATTAGCAACTACTGGGGAGCTTCTCAAATATCCCCATTCCAGGTCACTTTCCTAAAAAGCCTGATAAAAAGACTGGAAGCTGAAACTATCAAATACAAATGTGAACATGAGTGTGTGTGTTTAAATGTACCATATTAAATTCCAACTCTTGTTATAGCTTTCTAAAGGATTTTAAATCTATGAAAATGCAAATGACCCAAATTTTAATATATTGTATAAGGATGGATGAGGCTATCTATTGTATCATTTTTTTCCCCCTTTGGATTCTCAAGCATGTTTTGGCAGTGCAAAAATTCTGTGACATAAGCTAATTAAAAAAAAAATGGAGGGCTGGGGATGTGGCTCAAGTGGTAGCGCGCTTGCGTGGCATGCGTGCGGCCCGGGTTCGATCCTCAGCACCACATACAAAAATGTTGGTCCGTCGAAAACTAAGAAATAAATATTAAAATTCTCTCTCTCTCTCTCTCTCTCTCTCTCTCTCTCTCTCTAAAAAATGGAATCAGCATAAATTTAACACATGCGTAGCAAAGTGATCAAAATAAAGGAGGCTATACGTAGAATTAGATGGAATTGTTCTAGTCACTCTTGTACAGTAGAAGCTTAGATGATCCCTTTCTCAATCATGAGTTCCCTGTTTATCATTCTTAATTTGGGTTATTATTGGAAGTAGGATCTAGGTCACTTAAAAGCACAGATCCAATCCTTAAATATTTAAAAGGAAAGTTAAAATCCCCACATCATGTCCAAATATTTCACGTTTTCCCTAAAATTATTTTTTTAAGAAGTGAGAAGCATAGATGGAATCGGCAGGTTGGGGGACATTCCTTGTAAATGGAGCACAGGAAATGGGAGCACCAGGAGAGGAGGAGATGGGGATAAATGATGAGAGAAACTTTGCCAGAGCCCAGTGGAGAAGCCTCTGCTTAGAAAGGCAAACCTGATACTTACAGATTCAGAAATAAAAGTTGTCTACATTTCCATGACTGGCTGTTGGTTGATCCCATATTCCACACAAAGTGAGCACTGCCATCATAGAGACCTAGGAAAAAAATGACATTTTTTTTTATAGACTGGAAATTGTTGATAGCTACATTTCAGAACAGAATCTTCATAACAACACATTCTGAGGCCCTTAAGATGTTGAGTGCCATGTTTCTGGCTTGGGACAGAACCTGAGTCTACCTTGGGTACTGAGATGTCCAGCTCCAGATGGCTCTTCTCTAGAGCATACTGCCCTGCCTATAAAACACATTTAAAGGGAGACTTGCTGCTTTGTCTGCAAGAGACCAGCTCTCTTCCTATCTCTGCATTTAGATTTTGCATAATCCCCTCCATAACAGAAATCACATCTTCTTTTGTGGATGGCACACAATTCTGAATGAAAGTTTTCACACAGTGAGCACTGATTATTTTACTTGTTAATTTGAGAAAATTTATGTCCTAAGTGTGCGAGCAATTAGAAAAAATGATAATGGAAAGCAAGAATTTCTAAATGTAACCAAATTCAGCTCATTTGTTTTAAGCAATAAACCAGAATGAAGATTCTTTGCATTGTTGTTTAAAGACTTCTAAGTCTTCATGATCATTTGTGCTCAAATAGAATGAATGTCTCCTTTGAGGAAGAAGAAAGTTTACGGTAAGTAGTCAAGCTTGTCAAAACTCTTGGATATGTGGCAAAAATGGTAAAGTCAGGCTTATAGGTGTAAAGTTTTTGCATTAATAGCTGTTTCAAATGTCACTGAAACAAATGATTTGTGTAAGCATGATAATACTCTTTCATAAGTGAGTACCTCATTAAGACCAGCACAGCACCTCCTTAGCTGTGCTAAAAACCATTTTACCGCCTATTTTATAGGTTCATTCAAATGATTTTCAACCTTTCAGGGAAATTGTTTTGCATCAGAAAAAGAAAAAGCCTGAAACATTTCAGTGAATCATTAGCAATAGCATTCTCTATTCAGAGTATCAGACAAATGCCATATAAATAAAATGTAACCACAACCAATTTATATGTATTATATAAATATACATATAAAACATATGTAGTTTTAATTAGCTTTAAAGTAAAATTAAGCAGTTGAACTTATGAATTTTGCTTCACATGAAGGTGTCCTTGAATCCATGTTTGAGTTAGGTTCAAATACATCATGCTACCCACATGGAATAATCTTCTTTCCCTCAACCTAAACAGACAATATGATAGAAATTTCATTCATATTCAGCTCCTTTGTGTATCCTTTTCTTGATTCAGTGGGGACAGGCTGTCCAAAAATCAACAATACACTTGGTGGATTTTCATGTAGGGGAAGAAGTACAGTCTTTGCATCCTGTCTCTTCCAAAGGCAAGGTGTTCTCCTGATACATAGATGTGGTTAAAAGGCCAGAAGAGGGAACATCACAAAATGAAGCAGGCCAGGATGGGGAAGAATCTGATCTGAAGAATATTCCTCTTTTATGAGTATTTTGCTTCTTAGGAGCTTAGTAAATTCAGAACCAAGACATTTTCCTTCACTATAAGGACACTCCAAGGTCAGAAAAAGAACTCACCACTGGTGCCATTAAGCTCAGACTTGATGTTCAGATCTCAGCACACAGATGCCCATCTGTCATCAATATTGGATACTATGATATCTAGTGGTTCATTTCTTCTATTTAAAAGACATCTGGATTTCCTGTTGTGTAAGAAACAGATATTCATTGAGTACAAAATTAACTAAAATTAAATTTTGTTTGATATAATCTAGAAACTTATAAAAGAAGGAATGCCAGGTTATGATGTTGCATGTTTTGACCCCCCTTGGAACAGTCCATGGGTTTGTCCAGGGCACATTTCTAGATGTCCTGCTTGTGTCCTACAGCTCAGTTATACGATGCCCTGACATGCAAATTCACTCTCTAAGCTACAGTTTCCACCTCTGTGACATGAACAGAGTGAGAACTGAGGCAGACATTAAAGGAGATGATGTGTGTTAAACATTAAATACTGTTCCTGATACATAGTGACCACTCAGAAAAATATTTCTTATGAAAATTACTACTTGATATAGACCCCTCTTGTACCCATATTGCTATCCATTCCCAGTCAGTTATCTATGTCCATGCCTGTCCACCTCAAAGTTTAAGACTGCCATTTCATTCAACATTTGTAAGAAAAACTAAAATTCAGCTGCCTAAAGAGAAGTATTAAAATGGCTGGAAACTGGTGATGATTAGTCTGCTAATAAGGAGTTCTAGAATGTGCCCAACTTTCCCCCCAGAAAATTCTCTAACAAAATATCTAATGTGTGGTTTAGTGAGGATTCCTGTGTTGATTTACACTGGTGCTCAGAATCTATATTTTTTTTTAATTCAAGCTTGTCTGTTCCTTGATTTATTTGTATTGGTGCTGCTATACCTTGTTCTTGTTTTTCTAATCTTTTTCCTTTCCTAAAACCTTGTCTAGCCATAATAGTGGGTGCATTTTGATTGATATTATTTGTTAATGTCAAACCTAATTGATCTAAGACATCTCGTCCCCATAAATTTACAGGAAGATGATCCAATACATATGGCTGTATAGTTCCTTCACATTCTTCAGGATCCTTCCAATCTAATACCATTGCACTTTTATTGGGATTATTCACCACTCCTAGGCCTCGAAGCGTTTGAGTGGCTTGTTGTAATGGCCAATGTTTTGGCCATTCTTGACGAGAGATAATGCTAAGGTCTGCACCTGTATCCAGTAGCCCATTAAATTCATGTCCTTGAATATTTAGTTTTAGCATGGGGTGAGAATCTAAATTTAAAGAAAGCATAGCCCAATCTACACCTGTGGAGCCTAATCCCTTGGAACCTCTTTCTACAACATGACTGGAAAATTTATCATGTAGGCTTCGTATTATTAGTAATTGTGCTATTCTATCTCCTGGTGAAATTACTGATATACCCTTTGGAGAACTGGCTATAATTTTTATTTCACCTTCATAATCGGGATCAATTACCCCAGGACTTATCAAAAGTCCTTTTAGAGTAGAAGAGCTGCTTCCCAATAATAAGCCTACTGTTCCTTTGGGAAGAGGTCCTTTCACCCCTGTGGGAATGATTTGAACTCCCATCTCTGGAGTTAGTACTGCTCTGGCAGAGGCGCAGATGTCCAACCCTGCGCTCCCTCTGGTTTGTCTGATGAGGGATCTGATGCCCTGGGCACTACCCTGATGGGGTTGCTGGGGTTGCTGGGTTCCTCCAGAGCTCTGTATATTTGTGGTTTGGGGCCCCGGAGCATTGGGGCCCCCTGTCCGTTTTTTGGCAACGGAGCCCGATGCCTTTGTCCACGATATTGTGGATAAAAACCTTGTCCTTGTTCGTTTTTTGATAATGGAGTACCCTCTATGGTGGTTTGAGAACGGCATTCATTAGCCCAATGTCTCCCTCTACGGCATCGTGGGCAAATACCCGGTATTCTATTCCTTTGATACCTAGTATTGTTAAACCCTCCTCCTATGGGGCAATTCCTTTTAAAATGTCCTGCTTGTTGACAATTGTAGCATGTTCTTAGCCCGGCATCTAAAGCCTGTTTTACTGCAGCTGCCACAATTTGCCCTTGTTCATTAATGTCTCTGGCATCTAAAGCCTGTTTTACTGCAGCTGCCATGACTTGCTCTTGTTCATTAATGTCTCTACACAATTTAATATATTTGTTTAAATCTTCCTGTTTCCATGGTCTAATGATATCTCTGCACCAACGATTTGCTTGGTCATAAGCCAGTTGTTTTATTAATGGCATTGCTTGTTCTGTATTCCCAAAAACTCTGGTAGCTGTTTGAATAAGCCTATCTACAAATTCAGCATAAGGTTCATTAGCTCCTTGTATTATCTTAGATAATTGACCTTGTAAACCTCCATGTCCTTGTAAAGTCTTCCATGCCTTAAGTGCATCTATAGCAATTTGTGCGTATACACCAGGATCATATGCAAGTTGTTGCTGCTGATCCTCATAAGGTCCCTTTCCTAACAACATATCTAGATTTCTCTGAGGATAACCAGCTGCTGCATTTCCCATAGCTGTCTCCTTGCAAAATTCCTCATTAACAACCTTCCATAACAGGTATTGTCCTCCAGTTAGCACAGCTTTACACATATTAGCCCAATCTGCTGGCGTCATGTTTAAGTTGGTAATGGATTCGATCAAGCTTACAGTGAAGGGTGCTTGAGGACCATAGGTTGTTACAGCCTCTTTTAGCTCCTTCACTGTTTTGTAAAATAAACCCTGGTGAATTCGCTGCCCTCCTACCTCAAATACAGGGCATACTTGAGATCCTGTCTCAGGATCCCAACTATCAACTGCGGGGGTTGGGAGTCTCTTAGCATATGGAGGTGGTGCTGTTGATTGGACACTTATGCCCTCTGGTGATAGAATGCTGTTAGTAGCAGTCTCCTGTAGAGGTGGTGCTGTTGGTTGGAGACTTTCGCTCTCTGATAGAAAGGTGTTATTAACAGTCTCCTGTTGTAACTTTTCCCCTGATGGCTTTTTCTGCTCTAAACTTCCTTCCTCTGTCTCACTAGCTTGAAAGACCTTCTCTTGTACTTGAATCTTTTCCTCATTCTGACTAACTTGAGAGACCTCTTTTACTTGAATCAATATGTCTTCTCCTTCCTCTACCTTTGTCTGATCTGAAGGCTTTGGACTAAGCAAACCAGATACGTTCGCCCACAATGTCAATGTGCCAACTGGCAGAGTCCCTGGGTTGTTCTTTTCTATTCTTTTTAAATCTTCACCATGATGGTCCCATTGTGATATATCTAACAACTCCTCCTTAAAAAGCCATGGGCTATATTTTTGTATTATATCAACGTATGCCCTGACTGCTCTTGATTTTATTGGGAGGCCTCCTTGCTCTAACAATTTACTTAACACTCTTTCGGTTTGTTTTTTACTAATTGCTGATCCCATATTTCTACTATAATACAACCCAGCAAGATAACACCAAACCAAACCGAGACAGAATGAAATAAAGTTGGAACCACACAAAATCATTATAGCCTTCTATCCTCCTGACATGTCCATCCGTCCTTTCTCCCTATCTGTTCCTCAGACGCAAATAGTTTTTCCTCAGATGTGAGCGGTTTTTCTTCCGTCTCACTCATCTCCAGGGACTGAAATGTCCATCCGTCCTTTCTCCCTATCTGTTCCTCAAACGCAAATAGTTTTTCCTCAAATGTGAGCGGTTTTTCTTCCGTCTCACTCATCTCCAGGGACAGGCAACTTAAAACAAAAATGAAACAAAACAAAAGAGGAAACTTAGAATGGCTACCCATCCTCTCGCCCTGCCCTCAGGGGCGAGCAGTTTACTTACCCTCAGTCGCTCCCCGTGCGAGCCACCAAATGCCGCAGTCTGGCTGGGCACAATTCAGGAGCCACTTGTCAAAAGAAACAAACTTTATTTTTAAAACTACAAACGCCAAACAAAACAGCTCCTCAGGAAAAACCCTCAGAGCCCAACTGCCACCACCGGCTTCCACAAGCCTCTCCCCTCACAAACCACACCACCTCCCACAATCCTCCTGCTCTTGAGGCCGATTGGCTGGGTCACATGGGCGGAGCCAAAGAAGTCCCCCAATGAGCAGTTCCGTAGTCTGAAGGGCAGGGAAACAGCCCAATGAACATCACCGCAGAGGAGCCAATCAGCTAGATGTTGCTGGGGCCGCTGTGAGCCAATCATCAGCTGGCAGCTGGAAGTTTGCTGGCAGCTGGAAGTTTGCTGGGGCCCCTTTGGCTGTGGCTCTCAACACTACATATGGTCCTTACCCTACCCGTCTTCGGATGAGCTGACCCAGGGCGTCAGCCTCCTGTCTTAGTTTTAAAAATAAAGTTTGTTTCTTTTGACAAGTGGCTCCTGAATTGTGCCCAGCCAGACTGCGGCACAAGCTCTGCTTCTTAACCCTTCTGAGCCACAATATCTTCATCATGAAATGAAGATAAAAGTGTCTGCATTGATTATTCCCCAGAGTTGTTTTAAGTTTCACATGAGGCAATGCATATATTTGCAAACTCGAAAAAGACTATGCAATGCAGCATAATATTTAGGACTCACTGAAGTTAGACAAAATTGGATCAATATCCAGGGGACCCTGAAACCTTCGAGAGAACAGCATAAGGTGTTAGTGACTTAACCCTGTGTCTGGCAGGTAGTCAGAGCTCAGGTGGTCGGTAGCTACCATAACTGTATATTGGCCTTGTAAAGGAAGGGCATCAGCACCAGTTATTGATTCTGATTATAGACAGTGATCTCAATAGACGTTCAGCAAGAGAAATCTTAGCCATGGAACACTGCAAGACAGAGCTGATGGCTAAGATCTAGAGAACTGAAAATTTTTCCAGTGAAATACAGACCTAAAATGGCAAAAATAGTTAGGCCTAATTTGTCTCTAAAATTAGTAATAAAAGAGTGTCATTGTGAGCATAGAGGTTTTGTTTCTGAAAGTATACAAGCACTGTTAACCATGAATCTTGAATTTCCTTTATTTCAATTTATGAAAACTTTATAATAAAGAGATATATGATTCAGTCATATATAAAATAGGGAAAATAATGTTGCAATTATAAATTAGCCAATAAATTTCATCGTTTCAACCTACCAGAAGAACATTTTTTGGTCTTGAAACATTTACCGATAGCAAATGTAAATATGTCCCTTGCACATAATACAAACTTACTAATTGACTGATTGTTTTGGTTCACTTTGTCTTTGGTGAGCAAATTACAAGTATTACTTACTCTTTTATTTTTCTAAGTGCAAGGAATATTTGGGGTAGAAAATTTTCAAAGACAGTAGAAGGAGAAAATGTAAGATGCACAAGTCAAGGGCTCTAACAGTGTGGTCCCTGAGTAGTAGGGTAAGCATGGCTGAGGAACTTAATGGAAATGCACATTTTAGACTTCTACTAAGACGTACTAAATCAGAAATGCTATGATTGAGTCTCAGCTATCCAGGTGATTGTGATGCAAAGTAAAGTTTGAGAAATGCAGGTATATGAAAGATGATGAAAATAGTTGGTGAAGAGACAGCTGTGGAAAGATGGTTCAGGAGGACGTTGGAGAGATAGATAAAGACTTGGTGAGTGTACGACTTGAAATTGCTGAAAGGCAAATTATTGTAGTAAAAGCAACGAGAAAACAACATCTTAAGCATGGTGTAAGTTGAGTGAGAACAGGGTACAATGTGCATTTTGAACAAATTCTTGTTAAAGAAGAATGTTTTTATGTAGGACAAGATGATTATATCATTAATTTATACTGCAGCTTAGAAATGCAAGAAACCATAGTTACTTTATTTACCTTAAAACTGATATGCATTCTTTGTGAAAATCTACCCTCTTTGTAACAGGAAAGTCTGATCCAATGAAGTTGGCCCATGGTCAGTTAGCTAGATTCTACCAATCTGACTCCCACAGTTTACATTCTAACCTTTGCCAGTCATTAAACCTTGCAGAATTCACATCTTTATAATGGAAAAACATTCCTGACCAAAATATTTTAACAACATTATTAGACAATAGATATAAACATGCTTTAGACATTAAAAATGCCAGTTGTGTTATGATTATGCAAAAACAAAAATTCATTATTCTCAGAATGATTAAACAACAAATGCATTTTGATATGTCCATGTTAATGCTATTCTTTATTTTAGGGTAAAATATGAATTTTGATCAGGCTTTTACTGAATCTATAATCAAAGTCTCTTTTGATTTCCAAAAAGTAAAAATATGACATTGTGGGTGTAGTATAAAAATATCTTTTTAAAAGATTTGAAATTTTTAAAAATAAATGCCTGACTACACTTTGAATGGAAAGTAAAATATCCATATGGCAATGTTATCAAACATTCCTACTTGTAGCAATGGACGATGGTATAATTTGCTAGACATAGTCAAATTGTTCTTTTTAAAAATAGCTTTATTTAAAATTCTAAAACCACCTTTCAGTGAACTGCCTCACATAATCAGATGAATAATGTTGGAATATAGAGTGGTGCAATGTTTATATCATCCTGCATGTTATCAGCAAGCCCAAAACAGCTGGAAGGCAAAAATTCAAAGGATTCCTGATATGGCTGAATTGGTCTCTGGAGCGGGACTAATTTTCTATAAAATTGTAAAGAGGGAAAAGTTTATATCTGATTCCTCCTTTCAAATTTCTGCTTTACTACTACCTTCCCATGTCTTTCCTTGGAACTGCATCTTGAATATATGGAGACTCATGCAAATATTTTCTTCTAGATCCCTATCAATATAAATAATTTCATATAAAAATATAATATATATTCAAGATTAACTTGAAGCATCTTATAGTTCCAGCAAGTAAGAAAATACTCAGCAAAGATAAACAATGTGATGGGAGTATTTTGAAGGGACATGTGTACCAACTGAAAGTGTTCTCAATGGCCCAAACTGGAACAATTTGAGAAACAAAATAAATATTGGATTTTTAACTCAAAGTATAAAATACATATTCATAAATCCATACTGATATAAATAAATGGTTGAATAAATAAATAAATAGATAAATAAATGAAAAAGAGACGAATCAATGCAGAAAAGTTTCAAACAATTTATGCAGGTATTCCACCTCATGGAAGTGGAATATGACTCCTCACTCCTGAAGTGTAGACTGGGCATAGCGAGTTTTTTCCAAAGAGTACGAGGAAAACAGACTTCTTTGTAGTGGAGAAGCTAGACAAACATTATCTCAACCAGGTCACCAAAGTCAACATCAGCAATGCTAAATCAAATTGACAGTATGCATTCTTGATATGATACCAAAATGGCAAACTACGTTTGTGGTCTCCCTCCCCCAAAGTCACACCCCTGCTATAATCATGAGAAAAAATGTCATAAAGATACCAACTGAGGGACATTATTCAAAATACCTGGCCTAGTACTCTTCAAAATTGTTACAGATTATCAAAAACAAGGGAAGACTGGATCCTAAGGAGATATGCTACATATTATTTTATATTTTGGATAGATCCAGTCCTAGAACAGAAAATTCATTTTAGGTGAAAGCTTATGAAATATGAATATATGGCTTTAGTTAACAATTATATATCAATATTGGTACATTTACTGTAACAAATGTACCAAAAAACGTTATGATGTCAACAATAGGAAAACTGAATGTGGAGACCTTAGCATTTTTGGTACATTTGTTACAATATGAACCAGTATATTGATATATAATCTATCTTCGATTTTCCCCAAACCCTAAAACTGCTCCAAATTTAAAAGTATGTTTAAAAAATTGTAAAATTTATGTTTAGAAACTATTTCAAAATTCCAAAGCCTTATAAGGTAAAGTGATGTATTGACCATGATTTAAAACTGATATTGATAAACATTTTCTATAATATTCAGATAGTAAATAATTTAGGTTTTGTGAGCCACACAAAGTCCTGTCTCTGTCACATATTGTTCTTTATTTGTTTTCAACCCTTTAGAAATGGAGATATCATTCCTGGCTGAAGGGGACCATATAGAAATGAGCAGAGGCACAAATAGGCAAAGGTCCCCATTAAAATAAAGTCAGAGGTGCTTACACATTGGTTCATGGTCTCATTAATGTACATGCAGGTTTTTATTACTGTCGATCCTCCAGTTCTTCTAATTTGGGCACAAAAATCATCCCTTCTTAATTAACATGAAAATATTATTCATCAGTGTTCAACTAAATGATTTTATCTGCTTAACTACAACCACTGAAGTTCAGCCTCCCTTCACCCCACACTTAATGCTCTTATTCTTTCCTTCCTAGAATGACCCCCATATTTATCTTTATCCAACACATCCTTCAAGGCCAAACATTTTCCAGAGTTTTGGTTTGTTCTGCTTTCTACCTTCACTGATTCATGATCGACAAGTAAAAACTGTGTATTAGGTGCAGAATATGATATTTCAATACGAATTGTGAAATGATTTCCAAAATCCAATTAATTAATAAATTAGCTACTTCCAATATTTGCCTTTTTGTGAGTGATGATAATGTTTGTGATCTCTCATTATTAGCTATATTCATACTTCTGTACATCAGGTCTCTAAAACATATTCATCTTTTAATAGAAAATTTGTACTTTTTAACCAACATCTACCCATTTTCCTTACCCAAAACTGCTGACTCAGGTAACTACCATTTTACTTTTTCTTGAATTTAATTTTAAATTGCATATATAAGTGAGATCATATGGTATATGTCTTTCTGTATCTGTCTTATTTTTCACTTGGAGTAATATTCTCTAGGTATATCTATGTTGCAAATGGCAGCTTGCCTTCCTTGTTAAGGCTGTTTAGTCATGAGAAAAAATGTCACTAATATTTCAGTATGTCACATATTTTACGCAGTGTGTGTGTGTGTGTGTGTGTATACAAAGATAGACAATACATATATTCTTTTTCTATTTTTGCTAGTCAGTTTTTATCACTGTGATCATGACACCTGATAACAAACAACTTAGAGGAGGAGAAGTCTATTTGGGGTTTATAGTTTCAGAGGTCACAGCCCATGCACAACCAGCTCCATTGTTCTAAGCCTGAGGTTAGACAGAACATCCTAGTGTAAGGCCATGCTGGAAGGAACCTGCTTAGCTCATGACAACTGAGAAGCAGAGAGAGAGAGGGAAAGAGAGAGGAGCCAGAGACAAGATAGAGTACTGAGAGGCACAGCCCCTGTGACCTACCTCCTCCAGCCATGTGCTACAGTTACCTACAGTTACCACCTAGTAGGCCATTCAAATTATTAATGCATAAATGGATAAAAACACAGATGAGGATTCATCGCTCATAATAATCTTTTCACCTCTGGACGACACTGCTGCACAGCCCAATACGTGAGCTTTTGAGGAACATGGCTAGATCCAAACCATAACACCACCTGCCCATCAACTGTCACTTAGGCTGTTTCCTATACTGATTGGCTGCTGTGGATAATGCTGAAATGAACAGCTGTTGTTATTGTATAGAAGTGCAGCTTGTCTTTGTAAGCTGATTTTGTTTCCTACAACTTCACTGAGTTTACTGGTTTTAGTAATTTTTTGTTGGTCTTTCAGATATTCTAAACCCTTATAGTACCATGGCTTTCCTCGTTCTTTAGCTTGCAGATGGCCCTTCATGGCACTTCTTATACTCTATTGTCACATGAGCCAGTTTTCATGATAAATTTCCTCATATATTAATACAGATGTTTCTCTGGAGAATCCTGACTAGTTCAAGTTTACTCTCATTTTCTCAGCTAAAGGTTTTGTAAATTTTGTTATTATTTTCATAAAGTAAACTTTTTTCCTTTTTTTGTTATAATTATTAAAGCCCATTAATTATATAAATTCATGATTTTAATATGACATTTACATGCATGTATGAGGCTTTGATCATGTTCATGCTCCCTTCTACCCTCCCTTACCCCTGCCTTCTTTCCCTTTCCTTTTCCAAATTGTCCCTATTTTACTTCTAGGTGACTTTTGGTTGGTTTTTTTTTTTTTTGGTTTCCACATCTGAGATAAAACATAGTTAATAGTTGATTTTCTAGTTGATTTTACATCGTTTAATCTGATGTCCTCCAGTTCTATCCATTTTCCTGCTACTGACATGATTTCATTCTTCTTTCTCA
This sequence comes from Urocitellus parryii, assembly GCF_045843805.1. Lineage (NCBI taxonomy): Eukaryota > Metazoa > Chordata > Mammalia > Rodentia > Sciuridae > Urocitellus > Urocitellus parryii. Next base: position 22,059,195 of record NC_135543.1, on the reverse strand, counting down.
CTAAATAATACTCCCTTGTGTATATGTACCTTATTTTCTTTCTCTATTGATAGGAACCTTGGCTGGTTCCATATCTTGGGTGTTGTAAATAATGCTACAAAAATAAAGCATATTTTATATGCTGACCTCATTTCCTTCATCTGTATGCTGACCTAATTTCCTTCAGATAGGTACCCAAAAATGGAATAGCTGGATTGTTTGGTAATTCTAATTTTAGTTTGTTTTCCATAGTGTTTTTCATACTGTTTTCCATAGTGGCTGTACTAATTTACATTACAACCAACAGTGTATAAAGGATTCCCTTTTTCTCCACATCATTGCCAGAATTTTTTGTTGTTGTTGTTGTTTGTTTACTGTGATTGTTTTATATTTTTAGTAGCCACTCTGAGTAATGTGAAATAGAATCTCAATGTAATTTTCATTAGCGTTTTCCTGATGACTAAAGATATTGTACATTTTTTCATGTATTTATTGCTCGTTTGTACTTCTTCTTTTGAGGAGTGTTGGTGCAGAGCATTTGCCATGATTTTGTTGAATTACTTTCTATTCTGTTGTTTTTGAAGTCATTTACATATCCTAGAGATTAATTCCCTCTCAGATGAATGCTTGGCAAATACTGTCTCCTATGCTGTAGATTATCTCTTCCCTCTGTTGATTATTTGATGTCCAAAAGCTTTCTCTTTTTGTGTAATCCCATTTGTCAATTCTTACATTTGTTTCTTGAGCTATTAGAATCCTGTTCAGGAAATCATTGTCTGTACCAATATCTTGAAATGTTTCCTCTGTGCTGAAAGCTTCAGTTTTACATTGAGGTCCTTGGTCCATATTAGGTTAGGGTAAGGATCATGTGTATAATTTGTCTTCTACTGTGGATATCAGTTTTTCCAGAATGCATTGTTTGAAGAGGGTGTCTTTTCTGCAATGTATTTTAGACACCTCTGTAGAGGATTGGTTTGCTTTCCATGCATGGATTTATTTCTGGGTCTTCTATTCCACTGGTCTATGTTTCCATTTTTTATGGCCAATACCATGTTGTTTTTGTTACTATCCTCTGTATTTTAAAATCTGGAGTTGTAATGTCTCCAGTGGTGCTCTTTTTACTCAGAATAGATTTGGGCTACTTCGCGTTTTTCATATATGTGTACATGAGCATGTTCATTTGTGTTTCCAGATGAACAGTAGAACTAATTTCCCTAGTTCCATGAATAATATCATTGGCATTTTGAAGGGAATTGCATCAAATCTGTAGATTGCTTTTGGTAGTGTTCATATTTCCAAAACATTAATTATTTCAATCCATGATTATGGTGGAGGGCAGGTCTTTGTATTTTCTAGTGTCTTATTCACTGTCTTTTTTTCAGTTTATTTTTTGCAATTTTATTTGTAGAGGTCTTTTATTTCCTTTGATATTTCTAGACATTTTTAGGCTCTTGTCAATGGTATTGATTTCCTGATTTCATTGTTAGTGAATTCATCATTACTATATAAAAAATTGCTTGTTTTAATACATTTATTTTGTTTGTATACTGCTACTTTGCTGGATTTATCAGTTCTAAGACTTTTGGTGGGGTTTTTAGAGTACAGAGTATATGTCATCTGCAAAAAGAGATAACTTCACTTCTTTCTTTCCTGTTTGTATCCTTTTTCTTGCTAGATTGCTCTGGCTAAACTGTATCTAATCCTATTGGTGAAGCATTCATCTATGTTTTTAATCTGACTTATTGAGCATTTCATTTTCAAGACTTCTCTTGGGCTCCTTTTTATCTGTATCTCTTTACTATATTAATCATTCATACCCTCATTGTCTTCCTTAATAAATAAACATTAATCTCTTTATTTCTATTTTTTTTAGAATTCATTGATCTTCTTTAAAATAATTATTTTGAATTATTTGTGTGGCATTTCATCATCTTCTATATCTTTGGAATCAGTTGTTGGAGTGTTAGTAAACTTTAGAATGTATCATGTTACTTTTTCATATGACTTGTGTATTTTTGTTGAGTTATATGCATCTGTTTGGATGGATATCTATCTGTTCCGCATTTATGGGAAAGCTTTGTTAGTAAGCTTCCTTCTCTTGATAATGGGGCCTGGGATCATAGGTTGTTGTGTACTGTTGAGTTTATTTCCTATCGGATTTCACAGTGTGGTTTCCTGTGACTTCTTTGGCTATAACTAGAGGGTTTTGACACAATGCATACTGTGTCAGAACCTGAGGGACCCACTTCCATTGTAGGTCTCTCAACAGTGGGGTCCCTCCACTATTTCAGGTGGTATAGAGAGCAGAGCATATGGGGTGTACTGTCTGTGGTTACACCTCCAGTGTTGTTAGCAATGGATGGTCTGGTAGGGTATAGCAGCAACCTGTACAAGGTCTCTCATGGATGTGGTGCCTATAGTGATTGTGGCAACCATTTCTTTCTGCTATTGCTGTGGGGTAAATGTCCCGGAGAGGGATTTCTCCCTACCTACCCAGCTGTGCCTACTTGGAGCTGCATCAATTGTTGGGAACTTTCATTTCCCTTATTCGTTAAATTAAAGTATCTGCCGATGTTCAAGTGGCATGGTTTGCTCTGAGCTTGCTGAGAATGTAGTTCACTGGCAGTGCACCCACATAACACATTTGACATGCCAGATGTGATCTCCAGCACCGCATAGAAAGAGGAATGGAAAGAACAATAACAACAGCAAAACAGATACAGGAGTCAAAACAACAACACAACAACTTCAGCACCACAACAGAAGAGAGATAGAAATAATATAGAGTAAACTAAAAAGCTTAGGAAATAAGAAAATAAAAGAAATAAAATTAATAAGAATTTAAAAATAAGAAAGGAAGAAACAAGGGAAAAGAGAAAGGAGAAATTTTAAAACTAGAGAATAGAAAATGTGGAAATTAGGAGAAAGGTCAACAGGAGGAAAGAGAAGCATATAATGAAGATGAGAAAAAGTGGAGGAAGAGGTGGAGAAAGTAATGAAAAGGAGAAAGATACACACACACACACACATATGTACATATACTCATACATATGGACAGCTAAAACAAAACTAAGCATTAATAAAGAAAAAAAAACAGTGTCCATTCCATAAATGGTCAGTTGTGCCAGAAAGAGTGGTAGATGGTAACCTGAGCCAATTGGGGATTCTTTCCATGACTTTTTAGGGTCTGTGCCTTTCAACAGGAAGCTGCTTTCTAGTTATTTCACTTCTGTCTAGAGGAGAAGAGGGACACTGTCGGGTACCTCTAATCAACCATCTCGAATGCTCTTTTTTTGTTTTCATTTTTAAAATTTGTTCTAATCAGTTATAGATGACAATAGAATGCATTTTGACACATCATATACATAAACGGAGTATGACTTCTCATTCTTCCATTTGTATGTGATATAGAATCACACCAGTAGTCACCTAGGTACATTTGGAAATAATGTCATTTCCTATCATTTTTCTAACCCCTATTTCATGTACTTCTGATTTGATCTTTGTTAGTTCTTTCCTTATGCTGACTTTGGGTTTGTTTTTCTAATTCTGTGAGGTATAAATGTAGGTTTTCTATTTGAGATACTTCTCCTTAATATAGGCATTTGTCATTATAAACTTCTCTTAGAATTGCTTTTGCTGTGTCTCATAAGTTTTGATAAGTTGTATTTTTATTCCTCTTTATACAGATAGTTTTTTATTTCTTCTTTGACTTATTATATATTCAGGAGTGTGTTGTTTATTTTTCATATATCTGTGAATTTTTCAGCTTTCATCCTGTTATTGATTTCTTGTTTCATACTATTGTTGTCAAAAAAGGATGCTTGATATGATTTCAATTTTCTTAAATTGAAGGATTTATTTTGCCTAAAGTATGATCTACCCTGAGAAATGTACTGAGCATCCTTTAAAAAGAAAGTATGTATTCTGCAGTTGTTGGGTGGAACATCTTGGATATGACTATTTGAATATGTATATTATGTACATTTAGTGAAAAGTGTGGTTTAAGTCCAATGCTTCTCTGACCTATCTGTATCAAAAGGGAAGGATTAAGTATTATTGTACTGCTACCAGTTTTTACCTTAAGATATGTTTGTTTCACTCTGATATTGGCTATCTATATGTTTACAGTTGTTTTATTTCCCCTTTGTCATTCTGTAATTACCTTCTTTTATATATATTCTATTTTATCTGATATAAGTATAATTTCTCCTGTCTCTTTTGGTTTTCATTTCATTTTCCATCCCTTCACTTTCTACCTGTGTGTGTCCTTAAGGCCGAGTGAGTCTCTTAGACAGTGTAGAGTTGGGTCTTATTTTCCTAATGCATCCAGACACTCTATGTCATTTTCTTTGAGAATTTAATCTATTTATATTTAAAGAAATTATTGATAGGAAAGCTTTTACTATTAGCATTCACATATTGTTTTCTGGATGTTTTATGATTGTTTTGTTCCTTTACTTCTCTGTGTCTCTCTTCCTTTGTGGTTTGGTGGTTATCTGTACCTGTATGTTTTGATTCCTTTATCTTGAGCTTTTGTATATCAACTCTAGTGTTTTGCTCCATGTATACCATGAAGCTTACATAAAATATCTTATAACAGACTAAGTTGATGGTAACTTATCTTTGAATACATAGAAAAGTGCTGAAATTTTGCTCTAATTCTGAGCATTTTGTATTATGAATATGATGATTACCATGCTTTTGCAATAATTTAGCAAATTATTGTGGCTACAGTTATTTCAATGTTATTATCTTTCAACCTAAAATTAAGTGATGTACACACCATCATTACTATTAGAGTATTTTGGATTTGACTACTTACTTTTACCAGTGACCTTTATAGGTACATGTGTTTCAGGTTGCCAATTATTGTTCCTTTGTTTCAGCTTGAAAAACTTCCTTTAGTATTTCTCAAAAGGCAGGTCTAGTCCCTCGGCTTTCCTTTGTCCAGAAAAGTCTGTCTCACCTTCATTTCTGAAAGCCAGTTTTTGATTATATTATTCTTGGTAGGCAAGTTTTTCTTTCAACACCCCTCAGCCACACCAATCACTTCAGTGTTCTGAGTTGGGTGAGAAAGAAGTGGGTATATTGCGCAACATCCATGGTGATTGGAAAAGCTGGGGAACTCACTATGCTGACGTATTCCCCCATGGAAGAAATATGTGATCCAGGGGGTCTCCCTTGGCATGAGGTGTGCCACTTTGAAGGAGGGGTAATGTAGGTATAGTGAAACTCTTCTTCACATATATTCACTGTGCCTGTTCTCAGAATTTTTCTTCTAGTGATGTGGTGAAACTTCTCCACTAGATTACAGGACTCTCATGTGGACAGATGACTGTCAAAATTAATGGTCTACAGAGTGCTCCTATTCCATCATATAGCCCCCTCTTGATCATCATATCAAATGCATCATTCCTGGTTAATCTCAGCTCTCTCACCATGAGACAAAGCTAGCGATGCTGTTTTTCCTCACCATGCCCTAGCCCTTTGGAAACTGTTTGATTGAAAAAAAAATTATATATATATATATATATATATATATATATATATATATATATATATATATATCTCCTTGCTTTTCAGTTCTGTGCTACTATTTTCTTATGATAATGCACTGTCCATTGGGCCACCCATGAACACTGGCTTCCAATGACTCTTAACAATTTTGTTACTATACTTTGTTGATGATGATGTCGAATGACAGCCTTATGCATAGTATGTAGGCAAATGTGAACAATAATTAATTTTCTGGACATGCTACTTTTACTTTTTGGGATTTTCAAGTGTTAAGGTTGAAAAATATCCCTTCCACTTATGCCGTTCCTTGGACTATTTAGGCTGCTGTCAATGCATCACAAGAATGTGATATCTCAATGTTGACAGCACCCCTGCCTCCCACACATTTGCACCAGTGGAGAAGAGTGACGAGGGCCCTTTGTGCAGAGTGAGAAGGGCATTCTCTTTTGCACAAATTGTGCATCCTACATCCAACAAGTCATAGGCAAACCCAGGAAAGCACAATGTCACTACATTGAAATAGGACTTAGTAAAAGGTCACCTGGTGATGAGATGCCATAGTATCAAAAGCCCTCAGAAGAGATATGTGTGATCATTTTAAGGAGTCGCGCATGTGGAAGAAATGGAGCACCATCCTTGGTGATGGGCAACTGCCATTAGCCAAACTGGCACTGCCCCGGGAAGAAACACTTACCTCCATTCTCATCACTGCCATTTTCACTGTCTTCCAGTGCTGAGGCAGATACAATCCCATTGGAATACACAGATTGTCCTATACAGCACAAGTAACAATATCTGTGGTAAGTGGTAGCCCAGAATTTCACAATTGTCTAGGATACAGAGTGAGTGATTCACTGCAAGTCAGTGTGTTAACATCATCTTGATGTCTCAGTCTCATACAATCACCCAAAAGAAATATGGTGTCTGCCAGCTGTGTCAGTCTGCTCACTCTTCTAGTACTAGGGCTCAAACACAGGGCTCTGGGAAGATCATGTAGTTGGGGCAACCTGATTGAGCCAATGCACACTGAATTTGAAGGGCCAAGGCATATCTGAAGGAGAAAATTGGACTTGGGCACCTGGCTCTATTGGCACTATAGCTCTAGTGAATCCCAAGTCACTAGAGTGACAGAGAATTTTGAAAAAAAACTGTCCAAAATGCAGGAGCCCCTGATGGAGAATCTAAGGGGGAGATCTTTCCTTCTTTGGTATAAGAATGACACTGTATTTCTTCAACCCCTTTCCTTGGACCATGGAAAAAGCCATGCCCCTAGGCTGACTCCAAACTCCTTCTAAAACTATCTTTCAGATACAAAAGCGTATATAAACTTTCATTAAAACCTTCCCGTCCCTCTCTTATACCCTACTTGAGAGGGATACAAAGATATACCCACTCTGTGCCCCACTTGAAGAATACTAACATAACAACATTTCTGGACCTTTTTTAAAAAGTGTATGTGATCAGCATTTTATTCCTTCAGGCCCTTGCTGTTGAATAACTAATTGGCAGAACTAACTCAGAGTAAGATGTTAATCCTGATAATATCTTAATTCCAGATAATGCACTTTTATTTAACAAGATCTCTTTTAATGCTTTAATACAAAATTGTAACCTCCTCTGACAAAGCTTCTTGAAACATGGAGATTCACGATTAACTGGCCACTGATCATTGCTGCTCTCCAGCTACTTTACTAAGAATCATCATTTTCATTTACCCTGATGAATACATTTGAAAAACTCAACAAATACAAGCAATATTCATTGAGGATGTTTTGAGGTATCATTTACAGTTCATGTAGTCATCTTGATACTTCAACCTCTAACCTTGAGACCACTTTTCCTAAAAATATTTAAAATATATCATGTTTCTTCACCTTTACTTTTTTGATATGCAAAATCATTTGCCTTGAGTTGCTTTTATTGACTTATGTTTTTGTTGTCATGCCATAAATCTAACTTTAGGGAAAATGAGCCTAATTAAACTTGATACCGTGTCTTTTCAAAGGATTTTATTCATCAAAATTCACATGTGATTGAGAACTTAGAGTAGGAAAAAAAATATCAGAGTAGCTAAGAGCTCTAATTTTTCTGAATAACTGGTTCACATGTTTAAACCGATTACAGAGAGCAATATGCATGTCTTCTTCTTTGCTACTAAAAAACTCATTAAGTTTGCAGTTTAACTCCAAAGAGTCCAGTTTAACATCAAAGAGACAGTGTCTATCCCTGCAAACAAACCAGATCTAATATATCAGAGCTTAACATGCACTGATATATGTGCATGATGTGCTCTGAGATGACTTCAGAGTCTATTTTGTTATTGTACTTTTACTTTCCTAATTCATATTTCCTTAATTAAATTTGATTTAATCGTCTTATAATATTTACATGTTTGTAAACCACCCTATATCCCTTTTAGAACAAGGATGATTACAAATAATTAGGAAGCTGCAAACAAAGTGCTTTCGAGAGAATTTATGTTGTGGAAAGAGAGGGATTTGGAACTATGTAGTTGTGGATCAACTGTTAGATCTGCTGCTTATGAGTTCTGTGACCTTCAGTAAGTTTCTTAACTTGTTGTGGTATTTTCCAGCAGTGTCTTAGCTGCTGACTAATCCCATTGTCTTTGTTTCTAATGCCATCTTCACTTTAGTTTTGCTTTGCATGTAGTGCTTTCCAGCGTCTGTCTCTCTATTCTAGCAGAATGCAGTAAGATGTTCTCAGATAATTTTCATTTAAAGATGAATATCAGGATGAGGGAAGACCAGGCGATCCAGACAAGAGACGCATTCTGGAAGAAAACTCAGAATTAATTTCAAAATCCCTCATTGATATCCTGGCAAAGTATAAACCTTTAATTCCCTATTCATAACCTGTTGTTTAATTTATACGACAGATTTCATGAGTTTTAATCAGAAACATAAGACACAGTGCTTAATTTTTTGACTGTCAACAATATTTTTTCCATTAATACAAACAGGAGCATTCCTTAGCAATATGCTATGCATCAAAGAGATAGTGTCTATCCTTGCAAACAAACCAGATCTAATATATCAGAGCTTAACAAGTCTCTTCTATCTAATGAACGAATTTACAGTTTCAAAGAGTAGTAAACTTGTCAGAGGAAATTAAATGATGTGTTACACCCGGAATAACTTTTGTGTCTGGCATTTGTGTTAGGTTATTACTAAGAGTTTTGGAAATGGAACATGCAGACCTTGATAAAGAACCTGTCTTTGAAATTGTTGTTAGGGTTGACTCCTCTGGAGATTAAAGTGGCAGATAGTAGAAGGTATCATGCAAACATAAATGTGATATTTTTGTTCTATTTTAAGTTCCTCATGGAAAATGTTTTTGTGATTGGTCTTTTAACAGCACTTTATTTATAATCCTATTTGCAACTTAGATTTTGCCTCAGAAGGCGAGCGAGCACACTGCTCTGGCTTTTCTGATTTCTGAAAATGTCACTGCTGTCATTTGTCAAATATGCCTGAAATCTGCCTTCTCAATAAGTGACATCTCCCACTCATTTTAGGTGAAACTTTTCATTCCATTTTTCTTTCCAAAGGAGAATTCTAAATAAAAAACACATATTTTAGATTCTAATTTTTATAACAGGAATGAGAAATTAATTTCTTATATATTAGAATTACTAAGCAGCAGTTATTTCAACATAACTAGACAACATTGGGATTCTTTTAATTTTACTTTGTATGGAGTATCATTTGATTGCATTTATAAAATGGATTATGTTTCTTAATACTTGAAATAATCTCATGGAGCATGAATTGCCTTCCCAGAGCACAGAGATTTCAACCCACTTTTCTGTGGATGATTCCCTTCTTTTCTTTGTATTAATCTTTGGGAAGGTTTTCCTTTTCCTCTTGCTCATCTGCTACTTGCAATCCCTGCAGTCATGTCTTGGGATTTGCAACTGACTGACCTGTCTGTCCTTTTGTCCCTGGTTTAACTTCTCCAATTCCAGGTTACATCATCTGTGAGACGTGGACAGCATCTCCTCACATCATGAAGGATGTTGTGCAGATTAATTAATGTTTGCAGTACACACTGAAGACCAGGGCTGCAAGCCGCTTTATAAATCCAAAATACCACTATGTTAATAGCAGGCTCAGTTATGAGAAAGCTGCTAAATACAACCTTCCCCTCTCTGGAGCTCAGTGACCTTTCTATCTATCCTTCTAATTCCATGGCATGTCCCAGAGGGGTAGTCTGTGCTCTCCAGCCTGGATTCGCTTCTAACTTAATAAATGCTGCAAACCTGGAAAGCATGTACAGGAAAAAAGAAGGGATTTATTTATTTAAGAAATGCTTGTTCACCTGGAACATAATAGCAGCTGGATTCCTGCTGAATCAAGAATCTATTTGTTCCAGCAGGTCATCCAATGTTGTTTATCAATTTTCATTCCCACTAACAGAATTAGGCTCCCAAACCATTTCAAATCCTTTTTCTCCCCTTCATTTTGAAGGCCTTCAATTGCGGGGACACATTTAGTACGGTTATAGCCCATTACTTACTAGAAGAATGGTGGTCTCTCCTTTGTCTATGCAGAGCTGAGCTTTCTAGAGAGCATCTCCTACCCCAGATGTCAACTAATGTACAAATACCGTCCATTCCATAGGGATTTTGGAATTGGCAAATTTTGAATCGGATGATTTGCAAGTTCCTGGATATTATAGGTATAAAAGGTTTCTTTTGTTCTTGTATTTTAATGACCTTGTTATAAATTATTTTAACCTGGTGATCAAACTTAGATCTTAAATAGAAAATCTTAATTATGGTTAAAAAAAAAGACCTGCCTATATTTCAAAGGAAGCCATTTCTTATTTTTTTAATAATGAATTTGGGATCAACTAGAGTCAAGCTGACCTTTTGACTAATTCTCCTTAGGGGCTGTGGCTTAGATGACCTAAAGCGTCATAGCTGGGCTTAGTTAGCAGTGGGACACTCTAAATCAGAGATGAACAATTTTGGTGATTTCAACAAACTGTTTTGGTGATTTTCAGAGTTTACAACCATGTGCAGAGTTTATGCATTTACAGATATTTTCTCCTGAAACCATACTTAAATGAAGTGAAATTTTAAATGCAGCTGAAATCCAAGACTGCAATGAGAAGAAAAGTGTGATTATCTATGGGTTAGAGTTTGAAATAATTCCTAAAATGTTAAAATTAGATGATACCCAGGAGCACTGGTGCACCCCTGTAATCCCAAGCTACTTGCTCTGAAGGCAGATCCAGGGAGATGGCAAGTTCAAGAGCAGCCTGAGCAATTTAGCAAATGAGATCCTGTCTCAAACACAGAGCTGGGATATAGCTGGTAGAGTACTTGCTTATCATGCACCAACCCTGTGTTTAATCCCCACACCACTGGGAAAAATAAATACATATAGACACATAAACGCACACAAATATATATATATATACACACACACGTATATATATAAACATGTTTTGTATATATTTATTCAAAATAAATATAGTCATATATACATATGTATATATATGAAGCTTCCACCCCAACCCTGCAAGCACATCAGCCAGAGCCAGGTGTGGGTCCTGGTGTGGCTGGAAGGCAGATTTATTTTTTTTCTTTAAAAAAAAATCATGTCAGGGGTACAGAGGGGAACTGGTTTGGGAAACACCTTTAGAATAAAGTTGTTCCCAACCTGGCATTTAGAGTTTCCCAACCTAACTTGGCAGCCATGCACCCCAAATCAAAGTTGTCAATTGACTGGCCCCACTGATGCACAGAGATTCCCTGCTAGTTTTCCTGAGAAATTGTTTAGTATATAAATAAACAATCAAGGATCACTAGATATTTAAAGAAATTTGCATAATGAAGAGAAAGATCAACACAGAACAAAATAACACTAGAGGAAATATTTAGAGATCAAAAGGAGCAAAGTAAAACAAATAAAGCAATTCTACTTAGTTAGTATCTTCAGAGAGATTTAAGAAGATATGACAGCATAAAGCAAGAAGCTGGTTTTATAAAAAAGAATCAATTGATCTACTATAGTCTTAAATAAGGGGGACAATAGGTACCAGGTACACAGCACACATACCCCCCACCCCATCTTTGCCACTCCCTGTGAATCCATATTGTAAGGAAAAATTAAGGTATCAATATGAAATAACTCCCAACATTATTAATATATTTCAACATAAGTAATAATTATAGAGAAAGTTTGGAAGATCAGAGTTGAAGAAATCCTCCAGATCATAAAATTGAAAGAAAAAGAGAAAACCTAAAATGTGTCGTCCCTGGAGGAGGAGAGAGAATAGTATGAGAATAATATTTTGTGTGATATTAGAATTGTTTAGTTTTATTAATGTTAAACTTATTTATTGGTTTTCAAATTTTGGAGTTAACCTACAAGGAAATTAGAAATTGGAAAGTAGAAATTTTAACCACAAGGAGGGCAAAATCAAAATGGTCGTAATTATGACCTTGCCCTCTCTTTTCCTTCTACACAGCTGTGATAGTCTGAGGCTATAGCAGGAGTCCCAGCTCTGGTGTGTGTGGTTCCTTCATGTTGTCTGTCTTTCTTTCACCATCTCTCTGTCTGACCATCTCTCTTTTCCTTGCTGCCTTCCTCTTTCCTCAGATTCTTTTATTCAAGTGGCAGTGAGACACACAGCTTTTGTCCCTTTTGAGAAAGACTAGAGTTGTTGGCCTTGACTAGCTATGCTCTGATGTAGGGACCTGTGGATTGTGAGTGGCAGTCCAGTAGAGGACATGGAGGTTTGAATTCTGGCTGACTTTCTGGTTGAACTCTTTTTTTAAAATTTATTCTGATTAGTTATACATGACCATAGAATGGATTTTGACACATTGTACACAAATGGAGCATGACTTCTCATTCCTCTGAGAGTCACACCAGTAGACTAATCATATATGTACATAGGGTAGTAATGTCTGTCTCATTCTACCTTCCTTCCCATCCTCGTGGCCCTACCACTCCCCTCACTCGTCTCTGCACAATCCAAAATTCCTTCATCCTTCCCTACCTCACCCCCCACTATGGATCAGCATCCGCTTATCAGAGAAGACCTTTGGCTTTTGGTTTTTTGGAATTGGCTTATTTCACTTAGCATGATATTCTCTAGTTCTATTCATTTACCTGAAAATGCCATCATCTTATTCTTCTTTGAGTCTGAGTAATATTTCATTGTGTATAATACCACATTTTCTTTATCTATTCATTTGTTGATGGGCATCTAGGTTGATTCCATAGTTTAGCTATTGTGATTTCAACTGTTCTAAACATTGATGTGGCTCTATCACTGTAGTATGGTGCTTTTAAGTCCTCTGGGTATAAACTGAGGCATAGGATAGCTGGGTCAAATAGTGGTTCCATTCCCAGTTTTCTGAAGAATCTCCATACTGCTTTCCAGAATGGTTGCACCAATTTCCAGTCTCACCAGCAATGTATGAATAAACCTTGTTCCCCACATCCTCATCAACACTTACTATTTGTATTCTTGATAATTGCCATTCTTATTGAAGTGAAATGAAATCTTAGAGTAGTTTTGATTTGCATTTCTCTAATTGGTACACACGATGAACTTTCTTTTATATGTTTGTTGATTGATTGTATTTTTTCTTCTGTGAAGTGTCTGTTCAGTTCCTTAGCCCATTTATTGATTGGGTTATTTATTTTTTTAGTGTTAAGATTTTGATTTCTTTATATATTGTGGAGATTAGAGCTCTATCTGAGGTGTGTGTGGTAATGATTTTTCCCATTCTGTAGGCCCTCTCATTATGTTATTGATTATTTCCTTTGCTGAGAAGAAGCTTTTTAGTTTGAATCCATCCCATTTGCTGATTCTTAATTTTATTTCTGTGCTTTATGAGTCTTGTTTAGGAAGTCAGGTCCTAAATCAACATGATGAAGATTTGGGCCTACTTTTTCTTCTATTAGACACAGAGTCTCTATTCTAGTGCCTAAGTCTTTGATCCACTTTGAGTTGATTTTTGTGCAGGGTGAGAAACAGAGGTTGAATTTCATTTTTTTACATATGGATTTCCAGTTTTCCCAGCACCATTTGCTGAATAGGCTATTTTTTTTCTCCAATGTATGTTTTCTCCTTTAACTGCATTTTATGTATTCACATCAAACCATGTACGCTGGACTTGGGTAAAGAAATTATCCAAGGATGCCTGACTGACAAAAGTTTTGTACTAATATTTTGGATCCTAGCAAATAATCAAGACTTGCTGAGCCTTCTTGTGTCTTTGGACTTTAGATTTGATGTCATTGTTCAAAGCAAGAGTGACTGAGTCATAGTTAGATATGGATATTTTTTTGTCCCTGATCCAATATAATCATACAATATCTTGATAATACTTCAGATTCCCTCAATGCAGTCACTCTGTTCCCAGGGTAACTCAATCTAGTTCTTCTAGACCTGTTTATTGGCCTCCCAACCAGGAACTCTTTTTACCTACTCTATAAAACTCTACATGAATGGAGAGAGATATTTGTGCCTCTGTACCCATTTTAATTCCATTGAGTAAGAAATGCAGATGCCACCGAAGTTTAGAACTGAGATGATCTAATGGATGTGAAGGTGATTAGCAAATAAATTCTTTCACGATATTATCAGAGGAATCCTCATGTCTCCTCGAATCAGCATTGTGATTTTCCTTGGGAAACCTGACTGGCTGCTCAGTTCTGAATTCTAAACTGATGGCTTTTAAAAGGCCAAGTTGAAGACCATTAGTATAACAGGGAAATTGATTTTCCTCCTTTTCATGGCTTATAGAAGATTATGTATTCTAATTGCTTCATTTTGCAAATGAGGAATATGAGGCAGAAAGAAAGTATATGCTTGCATAGGCTTCTGAGGGCAGAATTGTAACTAGAATCCCAACTGGCTTTCCATACGTTTGATAACACAGATACATTTTTTTAATAGCAATATTTATTCCAGGAAAAAAAAGTAGCTGAAAAAATCAACATTTCCTCAAAAATCAGAAAAGAGATTACTTGTAATTTCAAAACCTGTATAAGAGAAATTCTAATCTTTTCCTTCTTTTGTCACCAGATTAATTTGCCCAATTTTCTTCACAATGGAGAGAGATCAATTATTGTCCTCTCTCTGTAGGATAGTCATTTTTCCAAAGTTTCTTCTCTTTCTTAAATATAAAACTTTCCATTGAACACCATAACAAATTCTAAATCAAGAGTTTGCACAAAAGATTCTTTTAAATCATGTATCACCAAATGATTCTGATACAATGATATATAGAGCATATTTTGAATAACTTTGCAGTAAACTTGGAGCTCCATAAAGTTGTAAATTCACTAAATCTTACTCATATCAGCACAGAATGATAACTACAGTACTTTTACAAGTTCAAATCTGTCATGTGGTCAGATAGGTGATAGAACAATGGACAGAACATTTTCTCTGGGGTATATATTGTCACACACATAATAGACTATCAATCAAAATTTATAGACAAAAGATTAGAACTAGGCTTTACTAGCAAAATACAGAGCAGATTCTTTGCCTTTGTCTTGGGTGAGTAAAGTCTCATTTATTGCATACTTTGAAATATTGCCACACACTGATTCTGGAATTCCTTTCATTGGTTGCTTTTCATCGAACAGGCAGGTAATAAGTTCTGAAGGTTGTCACTATATTGACAGGTTGATTTTTCTAATCTCTAGGAGATATTGAGTAGAATATTGGATATTTTTCTGTTTTTCTCTTGATATCCTTAAGACAGAGATATTGTTCAGAGCCCAACACAGCATGGAAAGAGGAGAAGTGGTGATGCAAAAGAAGACTAGAATAAAAATTTCTTTCTTTTTTTTTTTTTTTTGGAAGGATGTACTGGGGATTGAATTCAGGGGCACTCAACCACTGAACCATACCCCCAGCCCTATTTTTGTATTTTACCTAGAGACAGGGTCTCACTGAATTGCTTAGTGTCTCACCCTTGCTGAGTCTGGCTTTGAACTCACGATCTTCTTGTCTCAGCCTCCTGAGCCTCTGGAATTACAGGTATGTGCCACAGTGCCTGGCTAGAATATAAATTTCATTTCTTCTTCTTAGGTAAACTTGAGAATCTGTTTCCTCTTTTAAAGTATACTATTTAAGGTAGTTCAACTTTTAGTGTTTCAACTTTACTACACTGCAAAAGTTATGCCACTAAGAAGACTTAATTTAAATTTTGAGTTTTCATTTTTGCTCAGGCAGCAATATGTGGTATAATATTCTCTTTTGATGCTGGGCAATAGTAGAGAGCCATAGTTCCCAATCACATGATTCTGAGGATAAGAAACCAACATTCTATGGTACACTCTGTTGCTAACCTCAGATGTTTGGTAGTTAGAAGTATTAAATTCATTTTTCACTTACAGTATTTTCAATTTATATTAGATTTATTAGTACATAACCCCATCATAAGCTAAGGAACATCTGTAATTCCATTTATCTTTTGGAGTTGGCCTAAGAAGTGAGGAGATTAAGTATTTTTTAGTGATGCCCAGAGCCGTACTTGCTCAACAAATAAGAGTCTCATTCTCCTTTTTTTAAAAAATCTTACCATGTGGCTAGTACTCCACTAACTGAGTCATACACATGTTTGACAGATTGGATTTACGTTAACAAATCTAGAATACTTTTTTCAATCATTGATTCATTGCTCATCCCTATAGAATTTGGCCTCATGGCAAACAAGTACCAAAGTACAAAATTCTAGAGAAACAGTGTTCTTAATATATTTTGGAGGCAGGGAAACTAGAAGAGATGTTGAGAATTGACCTGAGACTTACAGAAAGAAAAGAACCAAGGAATATATCAAAATTTGGGTACTCAACTATGAAGTATCAGAATCACTTAGATTAAAATATAGAAGAAACAGAGGGTTGGGAGGGAACAAAGCAGAATCAAAGGTTATGTCTTAGGCATATCAATGATCAGATGCCCACTGAACAACAAAGATGCATATGGTGGAAGGATATATGTATCTTAATCATAAGGGGAAGGATCAGAGCTGGACATAGATATTTGGTAGATGTGTACATATGACTATATACAAAGTTATGAATGTGGTATTATGGTTTAGATATGAGGTGTGAGACAATGCAAAAAAAGCTTACAGGTGAAATGATTGTATTATGAGTGTCTTAATCTTCCAGTGCATTAATCCACCGATAGGGATTAACTGGACAGTAAGTGTAGGTAGGTAGGTAAGGTGTGGCTGGAAGAATTAGGTCACTGGGGTGTGACATGTACTGAGTTGTCTGGGCTTTATATTTTGTCTGTAGTGAGAAGAGCTCTCTCTGCTTCCTGGTGGCCACGTCCTGAGCTTCTTTCCTCCGCCATGTTCTTCTGCCATGAAGTTCTCTGCCTCACCTTAGGTGCAGAGCTATGGAGTCAGCCATCTATTGACTGAGACCTCTGTGAGCCAAAATAAACTTTTCCTCCTCTAATTCTTCTTATCAGGTTTTTTGGTAACAGTGACAAAAAAAAAAAAAGCTGACTAAAATATATGGTCACACTGGAGAGAGTGCAGCTATAGAAAAAGGAAGAGGCCTTGTGCCCAACTAGCAGACCCTGATTATCCTAACGGTTGACTGTGAAGTAAAGGAGGAAGAAACAACATCAAAACTGTAAGGCAGGTCCAGAGAGGTTGCAGGAAGACAAAGGATATCAGGATATCACAAAAATAAAGTGTTGCAAGGGGAAAATGTTCAAATGTGTGGAGAAGATGGAGCATATGGCAGCTTAAAGAACAAGGATGACTGACAAAAGCAGTTTCAGTTAAATGATGGAAACAAAGACCATTTGGAGCCAGTCGAGGACAGAATGGGAATGTCATTGGCTGTATGATCTTTTGTGTATGATGAGACATCACAACAGGAACAACCATCTGAGACAGAATGATAGCCTTGTTATAACTTCAGTGATCTTTCTGAAATTTTACTTCCACTATAGATTAAAAGGTTGAGCCACAGGTTACAAATATTTATACCTTATATTTCCTTAAGATATGATCAACTAACCAACTATGTTTTGTCTTCTGCCTGATATAAAGGTATTGCCATGGCAACTTGGTCTGCAGGTTACAAAGACTTGGCTAGCATTTTTCACATTCTGGTGCAAATCCTTGAATTATGACGGTCCCTCTCTGGCTGGGAAGTCTAACCTTGCTATTGCCCTTACAGAAAGGAGTTGAGAAAATGTGAAGGGCTAGTCAATAATGAACTTCAAGTTAAGAAGAAGAGACCCAATCACATTTGAGCCTTCAGGTCAGTCTTGTTTAAATTGAAAAAGAAAAGGAGATTGAATTTAAACAAATCCAAAAACCTTGAGTGAGCAAGAAATTATCTTCAAATCTCAGTAGTTGTCACCTATGTTTTTGCATGTCTATGAGTCCAATGCATGATTTTAATTTTATTACTATAAACAAGAAACACAGAGAATATATATTCATCAAGCTGGGCTGGCTATTTTGGTTTAAATTTTCTTCTGATGAAAGTGAATAGCTTATTAATAAGGCAGAATGTAGAAATTCTTGCTTTAGATTCAAATGCTCAGTCTATCTCCTATGTCCAGCTTAGAAAAGAAATGTATGCCACATAAGACCCCCCAAGGAAAAGCTCAGGCCTCTTGTGTGTTCAGCTCTTTCTTATTTTTGATTGGCTTGTTGTTTAGGACATTCTCCTCCTGACTTTAGCATCAATCACTTAGCAGTAGCCTCATTGTTCTTCCAAACGTGTACTGCGTTGTCTTGTCTCTGGACTTTGGTCATGTTGTCACCATGGTGTGGACTGTCTTTATCTCTCCTTCCTTTGAAATGTATTGCCACTTTCCTTGTGGTTTTGTACATGATTTTAAAAAATATTCCACGTACATATGAAAATGACATTTAATCTCCTGGGTACAGTATTCAAGACATATAGATGTAGATACATAAATGTGTCATTCAATCTTCTGTATCCTTATGGATTTTGTTACTTTAGGATTTCTTGAAAGAAGATTATTAAATTTCCCACTAGAACATTAACTTTGATAATTTCTTCTCATATTTATGTCAACTTTTACCATATACACACACACACACACACACACACACACAATGCTATAATGACATTTTATTAGATGCATGGAAAATTTTCATTTTATATCACCCTTAGTAAATGGAACTTTGTATCAATGTTGTGTAACCTTCTTTATTGTTAGTAATTTGTTTTGCCTTCAAGACAAATGCAATTGGTGTTAATACAGTTGTGCTAGACTTTTTGGGTAGTGCTTGACTGTTATATATCTTTTTTTATTCTTTTCAGATGTTTCCTGTCCATATGTTATAGATGTTTATGGTAATATAACCTAACTAGAGATATTAAACTTTTAAACATTGAGACTATTGATATATTTGGATTTATTTCTGCAATCTAAAGTATAACAGTCCCTTTCTATTTGTCTTGGTTTTGAATATATCATATTTTTTACTGTTCCCCTTTCTTGTTTTATTAAAGCAAGACTCATTTATACCATAGATAAATCTCAAAGTGTCAGTAGGTGAACTCAATAGAATTTAAAAAAAAAAAAACCTGCTTGCTGAGTTCAAAAATAAGTGTTGGTGCTTGATGACTGATGTGGGAATTCAACTTCCTTATGTCTTTGATTCAAGGTTATCAGAGCAGGGGGAAAGGGATGAGGGATTAGAAATGAGAGAACATCATGAATCTGCTAGGAAATGGTCTATTGCTTCCACATGGCACTGACCAGAATTCAGTCCCTTGACCACATCTAATGTGATATGGGGGGGGGGGGGGGGTTGAGGGGACTCACACTTAACAGACCTGTATGTCTAGAAGTATAGGATAGTGGATATTCTACCCAGTCCCCCGCCCCCCCCCCCACCAACATGCCAAATCTCATCCCTTTTTTATTCCACTTCATCTTTTCTACTCATTTGGAAATTGTCTAGTCTATTTTACCTTTTGTTACCCTATGTTTTTAGCATGCATATGCAATTCCCAACTCTTAAACTCAATTAATATGTTCCCCCCAAATAATACCATGACTTCAGAAGTCTTTAACTCCAGCCACATTCCATGCCAATCACTGTCCAATCAGAAAAAAGAAACCACCTGGTAATTTGAACAGGAAAGGTTTATTATAAAGAATTATTAATAGGAGATTGGAATAATAGGAATTAAATCATGAATATCAAGGGATGCAGGAATTACAGCTATAGGGAATAGTCATCAACCTCATGTCCAAAATAAAACCCCAAAGCAAAAGCCTCCTCCCTTCTGGGCTAATTTTATTGGAGAATCTGGACATAGAAGTCACTGGAGGGGCTTACTGGGAATCTCCCTTCTGGGGTCCTATTCATGGGGAGCTACCATGTCTCACAATTCACTGTAAGCCACCCCAAGGGCATAAGCATCCATGGAAGGGTGCTACACTTTTGAAATTCTGCAATAATTATCCAATGGGGTGATTTGGGAGGTGATCCATAGGGACCTGGCTATTGGCATGCCATAGTGAAGTTATGAAGGTTCTGAGAGAGAGCTGGCTACTGACACCACAAAGCACCTCCTGCTGCAGGCACCAGGGGCTAGAGTAGCCACCCTGTGAGGAGCTAAATACCAAAGAAACTGCTCTGCCAGTGCTGAGTACAGGGGGAAGCTAAAAATCTACAGAAATATGACGAGTAAGATATACAAGGACATGCAAGAGAACCCCCTTTTTTGTGTCCCTTGCGAATCCTCTATTGATGAGTTCTAACAACATACCAACTGGCAAAGGGGAAGTAATTGCAAAGCACACATCAGAACAGAGTGAGTTTGAATCAGAGAAGCAAAAACTGATGAGTGCCACAAACCACTTTCAACTTCTATGTTATTTTTGCCCATGAGTTTAATTCTATCTTTCTCAATCCTCCAATTAGGTAATTATGTCCCAGGATTATAGACTTTTTATTGGAAGTTTTCGTCTCATTTTGCTATTTTCTTACCACTATTTCTATCATTTCAGACCTTCCCGTGATCATTTCTTTTTCTTCATGAAACATGTTCTTTAAAGTTTGTGAGGCTCAAGTTTACCTTCATTCTCTAAATAGTTGTCTTATGTGGTGTTCTCTTCCTTTATTTTATTTTTTTCTGAGATTCTAATTTCATGCATATTGTTCCACAGCCCTTGGTTGTTCTATGCATTTTTTTTTGTTTTTTACTCTTTTTTTGTCAGTTTGGTAATTTTTATTGACTTATATTCAAGTTCACTGGCTCTTAGTTCTGATCAGATTTATGAGCACACCAAGAGAATGCTTCTGATAAATATTATCATTTGATTCTTTCTTAATTTCTATCTCTCTCAGCTTACTCATCAGATAATTCAAGGAGTCCACTTTTATTTTTTCTCTAGGATTCTTAATACCCTAGAGAAAACTTGAATACATTCATCATAATTATCTTAAATTCACTGAGTTCAACTCTTGTTCCATTTCAGGGTCTGATTCTGTTGATTGCTTTATATCTTGACAGTGTGCTGTTTTTTTCTATAACCTTTGTATGCTTTATAAATTCTCTGTTTAAGTTTCTGTTTTGTAGGACAGTAGAAGTTGGGAAAATAGTGAGTTTTCCTGAAACAGGCAAACTTTTTCTTTTGCCTGTTCTATAGTATGAGAGTTAAAGTATGAAGAAATATAACTAAATTTGAGTTTTTGTTATTTCTATGATTAACTTCGGTGAATCACAGAACTCTTAATTCCTCGGAGTCACCTTGTGATAAAAGTGGAGTGTTTTTGCAAGAGAATTTTCTCAATATTTTCTTCATTAGCTTCTTGTTTTCTCTTGGTATCTCACCATCAATTTGGTGTCTGTTTTTTTTTTTTTTTTTAATTTAGCATCTTAAGGATTTTGTTCCATGGAGAATACAGGAGATAAGGAACTGGGTAGGGTTCCATGCATTCATTCACCTCCCCAGGACAGTGTGGCTACTCATCCTCTCTCCAGGCTTGTACCATAGGCAGGCTTCCTCAAAGCTCTCATCCTGCTCCTAACCCTTCTGGCAAGAAGGCAGTGAAGTCTGTGAAAAGCCTGTGAATCGGCCCAAGTTCCTCCCTGTAGCACTCAGGAGTTCTATACTCTCATGCTGGTCCACACTTGACCTTTATCAATTCACTGCAAAATTTAAGTAGAATTTTTATCAGCTTGAGTAGCATTCTGAGACATGTAACTTAAGTGAGGAAGTTCTTGTGTCCTATTTCTCCTTGGAAGTACGTGTTTTCCCCTAAATTTTTGGTTAGCTGCTTTCTTATATCTTTGAGCAAAGTCATGAAAGCCATTGTCCAAAAATTCTGTTATTATATTGAAAATGAGAAAGTCATTCCTTTCCAAATTTCTACACAAAAGTGGAAACGAGAAGTCTCATTTTTATTCTTGAAAAATAGATTTGTTGTACATAGAAGCCTAGACCGACAGTTATTTTTCTCCTAGTGATTTAAAGATATCATTTTATTTCATATAGTTTCTGAGGTTATTGTTGAAAACTGATGTGTTGGTATAACTATCATTATTTGAAGTGATCGTTCCTTTCCCTCTGATTAGTCCCTATGGTCTGATTGTTAATGTCCAACTTAAATTCATATGTTAAAAATCATAACTCCCAAAATAATGATATTAGGAGGTAGGGCTTTTGGGAGGTGATTAGATATACACCAGTGGAACCTTCATGATGGGATTAGTGTCCATATAAAAGAAGCACATAGAATGCCCTTTCCTTCTACCACCATATGAAGACGCAGGGAGAAGGTATCATCTATGAACTAGGAAATGGATCCTCACCAGATACCAAGTCTGTTGGTAACTGATCTTGGCTTTCCTAGACTCCAAAGCTGTGAAAAATAAAGGTTTTATTTTGTTTTGCTTTGATTTGCTTTGGTTTATAAGCCACTAGTTTACGGAATTTTTCTGATAGCAGCCAGAATAGGTTAAGGGAACCCATAGCTGTGTTTTTTTAAAAACAAAACAAAATTATTTTTTAGTTGTAGATCGATAACTTATTTTATTTATTTATTTTTATGTGGTGCTGAGGCTCAAACCCAGTGCCTCACATGTGCTAGGCAAATGCTCTACCACTGAGCCACCACCCCACTCTCCTGACAGACTTTTGCATTCTGCAATTTCATTATTGTGTACCTACTTATAATTTAAAGTTCATTTATCCTACATAAGATGTTTTAGGATTACAGATCAGTAGGTTTTTCATCAACCCAGAAAAAAAAAACTCTTTCTTTTTAAATATTACCTTTTCTTATAACTTGTTCTTATAACTTATTCTTCATCATTTCTTCTTTTTCATGTATTTTGAGGAATTTTGTCATGCATTTTGTGATTTTATTTAATTTTTATTTCACTGTTTCTCAATTTTGTCTGTCCATTATTTTGTTGTTTAACTTCTCCTACTATCTTGTTAGAAAGATGGTGTGACAGAGTTAGACACATAGATGTAGAAATTTACATAATTTGAGCTGAAGTTTTGTTCCTCTAGGTTGCTCCTGCCTCTGTCAGCCTATCCAGTCACCTTGGGACCCTTCCAACCCAGAATTACTTTAACTAAAATTTCCAGCCTCTGATTTTGGGGACCAATGAAGGTAGGTTTGCAATTGAGAATCCTCATTAGGGTCTTTCCTGTTTCTTCTACTCTGCTCAGAATCAAATCCCAAAGGCAGCTGTCTCCCTAAATCTCAGCTTCCCCCCTCATTTACATGTTAAGTACATTGTTCTCTAGGAAACCTATTTTCTGCAGGGTTTCTTCTTCTGTTTTACAGTACAGACTCCCAAGCTGTGTGCTCTCTACTTTTCATGACTCAAGACTTCTTCAAACAGCATGGCTCTAGGCCATCATTGATCAGACAATTATGTCGACTTCAGCTTTACTGTCTTTTGTGAATTCATGCATCTCTTGTTTCTTGCTGTTCTGATATTCTATTACTTTATCCGTACTCAGCTGTATATCAAAAATATGTATTTTTAAAAATTTCTTTGATGTTTAACTGAAGATGATTTCTCTAAACCTCCAGCTTTATAGGAAGCAGTAAAAGGCACCTCCTTCACAATACAGATTCAATACATTCTTCTCACAGTTTCAAGAGTCAGTTCAAGTTCCACATTTGCTGTGAATTTCACTCAAATCAGAATTATTTTTTGCTCTACATATCAAACAGTGTATTTCTCTTAGTTTTATTATTTGCAGATTTTTGCCTTACAGTAAAATTTGTGGTTTATACAACAATGCCCCCTTCTAGACAGATGGAATCTTTAGGCAGGAAATCATGTTTTAAGTCATATTTCTTTTGGCCAAAGGGGTGACACATAATAAACACTCAATAGATGTTGAAAGAGTAAACAGATTAATGAATAAATGGGTAAAAAAAATTTTCATTGATTTTTTTTTATTATCTGATGAAACTAAGAGACATTGAACACCTTATATATCACATATGTTGCTAGGAGCTAAGTAAATTGAAGTAAATTTAAAAATTCTTAAAAATGGTAATTATCCTTATATTCTCTAAGATAAAGTATGTGGGATGGGGAGATACAGGATTTCCTTGGATTAGAAGAGAGTTTATGAAAGTGTTCCACTGTGGTCAATGAAGCATTCATAATGGATAATAGAAGAAATAAAGATTCTGAGGGTCATCTCTTCACAGTTGAAATTTACATCATGCCTGCCAACCACGCTCTTTCACAACACAATTGAACTAGGTGCACAAATGACTACTCTTGTGTATGTATACAAGTGGGTGTAAAATTATACAGGCCATGAAGAATTGTCAAATAACCCTTACCCCAGCAATCAAAAACAAATTGTGATTATGGAATATGTTATTTTTAGCTTATAAAAGCTATATAGTAAGTAGCCTACTTTTATACATAATTTATTCTTAATAATGTATATCAAAGTTGATTTATAAAGGATAAATGGCAAAATTACAAATTATAAGGTAGGGGGTTAGTGAATCCAGACATGAATAAAAGGTTTTCATTTATATTTTGTTTGCTTTTTACACAAATTTCAATGATTTATTTCTAGAATTTCAAATATGTTCCTGTTTGTTATCATCTTATTCAAAACTGAACAAACACTCAACTGGCACAAACCCAGGGAGTGTCTTGTTGATTTACCACTTTTGGCTCAGAGAGATTTGTGTCTCTGTCTCATCTATACTAGGTTTGCAAGATATACTCTTCTTGTATCAGCGTTTTTATCTTTCATTTGTTTTTATAGAATAATGACGACAGAAAGAAATAAAATATTCAAAACACACAAACCCTGTGGTACAAATATGCTTCCAAAAGTATACACTGGTTGGCAGTCAGAAACTCTATGTTCCATCTGAACACTTTGGTTTATCAGATACATAGAGGAGGCCAAATTTATCATAAAAACTTGTTTGGGCTTTTGATATACAATGTGTACATGATCGGATTGTATAAGAACACAACAAAGAAAAGCCAAGGACACTATCTAGCTAAAATTATGACCCTTAAGTCTATTCTTTGACTTGGGTGTGAAGCATAGAGTGGGCCTGTTGCTAGAGCTGTGGATGTGTCTTTAGGAACAGACAATGGAGGAAGACCTTTTGGGCAACTAAAGTGGAAGTGCTCAAAACTGTATGTTAACATTGACAAAATAATAACGATATTAATAGTGACAACAAGAAGTATCAGCATTATTGACATCTAAGTATTTTATTATTCTCTTTGGGTGAGGTTATGTGGGCCATTTTCCATGGAAAGAAATTACAGGGGTAAGAATCTCCCCCTTATTGATGAGAAGTTTCTTCTCATCCTCCCTCAAGGATTTCTATCTAGGTTACAAATTCACTCCATACATTTATATTCCTAAGCTTTCCTTTCCTTTGTGTGATCTCAGGAAATAAATACTCAGATACCAGTGAGATTTATCTTTCTAATCTCAGATTCTCAATTATTTCACCTTATGACTTTGATTTTTCTTTGTTCCTTTTGTAATTTTTTTTAATCTACTCTTAGGAAAGAATATATGATGCACCTTTGACCCTTTGATTGAGCCATGTCAATGTGATAATTCTTGGAGGTAATTTTCCAACTCTATTTCTAATTACAAAGTAAAAATATCCATAATGATTTTTGTTGTTGATAAGAAAAAAATGGGGTGGGGGGAATAGCAAGTAGTTTATTTGTGGGTGAAGGGAGAGTTCTGAATTGGCACAAAATAAGTGGCTACTAGGAACCAACAGCCACAGGGACAGATAATCCTGGTTGAATGTACTCTTCTCCTTTCCTGCCATGACTTCACACATGGTATAGTAAGGACCCTGTGAAGGGTCTATATTTAGACTTATGGAGATATTTTTTCAGTCATCATTCTATATAAATAATGTCAAGGGATGGATGAGCTTTGAGGCAAGTTATATTCTATCTTTGATCCTTGTTGTTTTTTTCTTTTCTTCAGTAAAATAAGTATACATGACTAAATCAGTTGTTTTTAACTTTTGGAGCACATTACAATTCAGAGAACCTTTAAAAACTGTGAATGCTTATTCATTTATCTCAGTAAAATTTCAATGAAAGCTAACAAAAAAATGCAAACACCCAAGTTTTACTTCTGGGTAGATTCAATTTGGGCATGGCAGGGCCTAATTATAAATACATTGGAAAAGCTCCCTTGGTGATTCCAATGTGCAGTCAATGCTGAGAACTACTGGATAAGATGATTCCCTAAAGTCTTGTCCAGGAAGAAAGTGTAACATAAATGTTTAAAAGAACACTGGAGTTAGGTTAATCTCAGTGTGAATCTTAGCTCTCCCACTTCTAAGCTGCCTGAGCTTGGGCAAGTTGTAATTTCTTTAAGTTCAAGTTTCCCCATCTTACAGTACAGATAATACTAGTCTTTTCTGGTTGTTATGAATATTAAATATGATAATATATATAAAGCAAATATCTCAGATATTTCAACAAATGATGATGATGAAGAGGATGCTTATTACAATGCTGCTTACACCAAAATAAGTCAACAAACAAAAATTTCACTGTGGTACTGAACAAAGATTTGGAAGTAGAATAACAAAATTAAATTGAATTAAAAATTCAAATATTTTTAATGTTTGAGCATGATATGATAAAATGCAGAAGTTTGTTAATCTGGGATTATAATCACAAGGTTTTAAAAAATAATATTTCATGTGTGCATGCATATTATATAGTACATATATGATGCTTTTCATATATGTGTACACACACACAGACACACACATATATGTAGGTATGCATATAAAGCATGTGTAATCTTGTCTACCTTTTCATCTTCATGTCCTAACCTGCTATCCCTCAAATCTTTGTGCTACCATTAGTTTGAAACTTGACCATTTGCTCATATTGCCCTGATCCTGTGCTGCGAATTTCCTATTCTTTTTCGCACTTACTCATCACAAGGGAGTTACTATCATCATCCCTTTTTACAGATGAATAAAATGAGGTTCAGGAAAGTGAAATAAATTTCATGGTCCCCAGGTCCCAAAGTAGAAGTTGGGCAATGAGACTTCAGGGCTGGCATTATAAACCACCAGACTCTGGAAACATCTTGAGTGTGCAACCACAGTGTTTATCATGTGAGGTCACTTTCTTTCTCCGTGGTGAGAAAAAGAAGAAATGATACTATGAACAGAGGGTCTTTAATGGAAAACTTCAAGAGAAAAATGTCAAAGAAGATTCGGCTGGTGTGGTGGCACATGCTTTTAATCCCAGTGACTTGGGAGGCTGAAGCAGGAAAACTCCAATTTGGAGTTCAGGCTAGGAGATTTACTGAGACCCTGTCTCAAAATTAAAAAAATAAATAAATAAAAAGGACTAGGGATATAGTTCGCTGGTTGAGTGAAGCTTCACCCTTAGTGTCACACAGAAAATGTCTTATTTTCCTGAGCTCCTTATATCCCTGAATCCTATGAACTTCTTACATTCCAATTTCCAATCCCCAATCTCCTTTCTCTTTCTTTATGCATACTGAAGTCCAGGGTTTTGACAAGATATTAGTATTGACCAAATTATGAAATTCTGTGCCTCATCAAAATGAAGTTATATCTTTTCGGGGGGGGGAGAGGAAGGGAGGGTTCCAGGGATTAAACTCAGGGGCACTCTACCACTGAGCCACATCCCAGCTCTATTTTATATTTTATTTAGAGACAGGGTCTCACTGAGTTGCTGAGTGCCTTGCTTTGGGCTGAGGCTGGCTTTGAACTTGCAATCCCCCTGCCTCAGCCTCCCAAGCCGCTAGGAATACAGGCGTGTACCACCGCACCTGGTGAGGTTACATCTTTACTAATAAGTCCATTCATTTGAGAAATATCACCTCTCTAGAAATTAAGATAAAATATATGCAACCAAATGCCAAGATAACTCAATTTCCATCCCTGTTATGAGAAGCATAGATGAAGTATATGAGCAATATAGATAAGTAATTTTCCTTTCTGTTTTTAGTGACACATCTGTTCATTTCAGTTGCAGATTAACAAAAATTTGCCTTTTGATTTTTAGGATCAGAGTAGTAATTGGCATTTTGACCTGAAAACCTTAGAAATGTTTAGTTTCTTTGAAGAGTAGACCTTCAAGCCATAAAAACTGACATGTTCTGAGAAATGACCTCATCATCCCACCTAGCTTACACAATTATCAGATTTGAGAGTAAAGAGAAGATAGAGCGTGGAAGAGAAAAGTGTGAAATCTGGGTTACTTCCTCACTAACTCAGGCCCCAGGTATATTTTGTGAGTCTTTTTCTTGGGCGTTGAGGTTCCCCTTGGCTCTGTTGTTCTTAGCCTCAGCTCTATCAAAGGTTTTCCGCCAGAGGAAATTTCCTCCATACTTCCATGTGCTGTTCAACTCTGGGCAGGCAGAAATTTGCATCAGTGATGGATTTGGAAACAAATCTGGCTCAGGAAATACTTGATCTCAAAACATGCCCAGCTCTCCCCTTCTTGTTTCTGTTGGAAGTCACCCTGTCTAGAAGACATGCTTAGCTAAGCAGAGAGCATCTACTTGTGTTAGGTGGGGCTGTAGTTTCCCAGGGCTGTCATTCTGTGCCTAGGTCTGCCTCATTCCAAGAGAGGCTGTTAGCAGCTGGAAGCCAAAAGCTGATAATTTGATCTCCATTTGCCAGTTACTTATTTTCCCCCCAATTAGTTCTAAACTCAAGAGGAGGATGAAGAATATAACTTATTGCTCCCCAAACCCTTGACACACAGCATCCTGGGGAAGATAAGTTAAAAGGGACAACAAGAAAAAGAGGAGCAGTGAAATACTGCTAGACTCAGCTCTGGGGAAGGCTGCGGATATGAACAAACCAAAAAAAAAAAAAAAAAAAAAGGAAGAAAATCCATGTTATTTTAAAATGGCTTATTGAAGGAAATAATAGTAACAGGAAAATCAATAAAATGCATGATGCAGAATAAAAAGCAATGAAGTCTGGGGTAAAGGCAAACAGTATTGTATTCAACAGAAGGAATCATGGGACCAATAACAATTATGTACTTTTTATTATAAGAATAAATAAAATGTTTCCAACTGAAGCCACTGATCCCAATAACCAGGAGTGCTTGAGAATCACAGCATGCATTCATAATCTCTTTTTTAAAAAAAAAATCAGTCCAATGCTTAGAGTATATTATCAATATCAGGGAAGTGATATTTGCTAGCAAAAGAAGTCAACCCAGAATTATAGTGCCAATTGTGTCTTACAAAGCATGTAAGCAGTGTTCTCTCAGGAGCAGTTCTGAAAGGGGCTTTTTTTGTTTTTTTTTAATACCTTGAGTGTCAAATCAGGACATTGGATAGAGTGCTTGGTTTTATCCATTCATTCATTCATTCATTTATTCATCCATTTACCCACTCATTTTTTCCCTCCTGAGGACAGAAAAGAAATGAACATATTTGAACTTCAGCTACAATATTAGCATGATCGCAACACATGAAGCAATTCTAAGTGCACAAGCCAATCTTAGCTTTTATGTCTTGCACAAAAGTCATAGTCCCCAAAGACAGGACTCCAGAAAATACACTGAGAAGGAGCGTCATACTGACCACTTTCTTTTTAATTTCCTGTTAAAAAAAAAAATAAAGTTCCTGGGAGAGGACAGAGTCCCCACTACACCATTTTCCTCACCAGTCTGCCCAGCATCTCTCTTGGCCTGAATTCCCTGAGTGATGTTTCCCTTCCCCACTTTGGTTGGGTGGCAGCAGTTTATACTTGCGTGTCTTTATTCAGACAAAACCAAACTTCCACACAAACAAACTTGTCCTGCCTGGATTCTTTAGGTTGAAAGGTTGGTTGCAGCTCACTTGAATCTGACCCTACTAAAAAAAAAAAAAAATGCAGTGTAAAATAAGAGTTCCAAAATCTTTATCGTTTTTGTCAAGGAACAGAAATCAAGGTCCAAAGAGTGAAATTGGTCTACAGAATGGCCATCATTGTTTGGAGATAGTGGTGTGCAGTGTTAAGGCAACAGAGTCTGGTGGCATCAGAGTATCAGGAGGGGTGAATGAGATACTAAGGGCAGGGACGAAAGTACTTAGAATATCCTCTGCTCTGCATTTCCTCTGCCTGAAATTATACTTCTATTTTATTTTATTTTATTTTATTGTTGTTCCTATTGGATTCTTATTCTCCAAGACCCCGTTTGAATATCATTTCTTCTTTGGAGTTGCTCTAAACTGCCTCCTCCTCTGCTTCTCTCTCCACCTCTTTGTCCTCTTTGCCCTCCCAGAAGAGGTAATGCATTCATCCTCTAGGCTGTGCTAATCATTTGCATACAACCCCCTCCTGACATGTCTCCCACTGAATCAGAGAATCTGGGCACCTGTCTATTACTCCCCCAGAATGTGGGAGCTTTGAAAGCAAAGACTGTGCCTTACTTTTCTTTGTGTTCTGAGAGATCATTAGGAACCCAGTAGATAGGCAATATCGGCAGGAATATGCAAACTGGTAAATGAATGGTGAACAACACTGTGCACAGAGTCTTCTATGCACATGCTGCAATCTAATGAAATAGTGCATCAAATACTTCTCGTTGCATGGTTGGCAGGAAACTGGCTCTGACAACTTGCTTCTTGCTCAAACCAAAATCTCAAGAATCTCTTTATTCCACTTTCCTCCTCCTTCCCCTTCCTGCTGTTTCCATGCACTAAATGTCTCTCATCCTTTTCCCTTTCTCTTATATTGGTATTTCCCATACCAATGACCCATCCCTCCTGTTAGCATTCTATGCAGCACCATGATTGTGTGTGTCTATGGATCATACCTTCTTCCACCACCGTCCAAACAGCAGATGTTTTATACCAAGAGTAAAATGGATGTGTTTACAGAGATAACTTTAGAATGCACTTGCTAACTGTTAGAGGCACATGATATATGAGTATAAGTTAAAATTATCTGAGATGTTAGGGGTGTTAATAAAATAAATTGGACAGAGATGTGCATGCAGGGCCCTTATCGTTCACGATAACATCAGAAGCTCCAAAGCAGACTCCCCTGTGTAACTGAGGGGAACATTTTACAAGATTAAAACGTTCCAAGCTCTGTCGGTTTTGACAATGGCATTAAACAATTTTCCACAAGGAGTAGAAATACAACCAGTTCTAATAACAAGGACCCTTACATGCTGCATGATGAGAAAAGGAAAGACGGAACTGCTGCAGAAAGGATGTGTCTGACATGCAGGCGTGCCAGTCCATTCACAAAATCCTGCATGGGTGTAAGTTTCCGCCTGACACTTTAATAACACAAATATCTCATTTTAACTGGTGTTAGCTTATTTTCCCCCCTGGCCTTTCTGTTTCTATTTCTTACAGAAAGCAAATAACCTATTATCAACTCCTCATAATATGTGGTGGTTTTAACTTCAGCTCTTGAAGCTGAGTCTTGGGAACTAGTGAACAAGACAGCATTTTTCTTCACATTCTATTATGAAAACATTCTTGCTATTTCTCTTATTTCTTACGTCTTAGAAAGCTCAGTAGGGTGCTGAATTTCAGTAGAGATACAAATGTACTTGCAAACCTGGCATTGATTAATCCTGATCTTTCCTGTGAGGGGAAAACGAGATTATTTTTGTACTACAGATTTTTCTGGAAGAGTTTGACTTCTAACACCTCTGATGGCTAGTCTAATTGAGTTTTAAAGACTATATGAAGTTTATTTGTAAAAAAAAAAAAAAAAAAAAAAAGGAACACAGGCACTTAAAGGTAGGCACCATTTAAAAAAAATTATGACATGCTTTATTTCAAAAGGATTTTAAGCCAATACCAGCTCCTGCGTTTATATCAATACTCTTGACACATAAACGAAAACAATATAAATCACTAATTTAATACACTCTTACGAAGTTTTTTTAACGAAAAAGATAATTGAACAATTAAACAATCCAGTGTCATCTTGTTCCTTTTCATGTTCGATATTACTTACCAATGTGTCTAGTCTTTATATTTTCAACAAGTAAAGGATGCCTTTTAATTACCTGGAACCACATAGCAAGTTAGATGGAAACTGTCTCCAAACTCTTGATAACTGCATCATTGCCTCCCAATGGGAAGCCCCCAAATGTCAAAGTACAAAAGGAGGAATGAGAGCTTTCTTTTGGCCATTGTCCATAACAAGTACATCTTCAGGAATGCCCAGACAAAATGCCTGAATACACTGGCAAGTAAAGGATTTGAGTAGATGACAGAATACATCTTTTTAAATGTATTGAATTAACCAAATTTAGTACAGTAATTGAGAGTCCTTAACTGAGAAGCAATTAAATTTAGCAAATAATTATTGTATTCTAAGGATTTGTTCTAAGTGGCACACACATATGGAAAGCCTGGGTGTGAATATGCATGAAACTTGGAGGCAATGCCAAAATTTGAGCTTTCCTCTGCCTGAGGTTGCTCTATGAACAATATTCACCAGGATGTTCCTTTCATTCAGGGGAATTGGAACTGTCACTGTAGGAGGAAACATCTCACCTAATACATTATATATATATATATATATATATATATATATATATATATATATATATATATATATGCGCAATCAGAGGCAAGCAAAATACATTCTCCCTCAGTAACAGAACACCCCATTTCACCTTGGCAGCTGGAGGATACAGCGGGAGTCCTGAGGAAAATGAGCTATTTCTGAATCTTTCCTAACAATATTGGGTGACTCTGAGCCACCCAGGGCTGGTACCAGGGAGCACAGTGCCCACCTATGAGCATGAGGGACTTAGACCTTCTCTGATTGGGGGGATTTCATTAATTATTTTTCCTTTCTCCCCCAAAGACGCCACCCATGCATCTCTGCAGCAGGAGGTCGGGAAAGGACACTGGATGTTCAGGGATCATTTGAAAAGGTGCAAAATTTTCCTAAAACTGAAGGTAATGCTTGTTATGGTCAGTCTTTACTAGAAGACACTGGAGTCTGGATTTGTTAATTGGTCTATATAATAGGGTGAGAATTCAAAGAAGAACACAAGAGACTTGTATTTTAAATATCTTCCCATCACTGAGCCATGGAGGATGATACCATAATCCAAGCCAAATAGAGAGCTGCCTCCTGACACCCTCACCTCCAAACTGGGAGATGCAAATCCGAGGTCGAGAGCCTCAATGGTAGTCTACTGCTGCTACTGCTGATAAACCTAGATGCCACGCCAAGAGAGATCACTTCCCAGACTGATAACAAAAACCTTATGGCACTTACTTGCAGAGGCTGGCAAAGGTGCCAGGAGGGCCAGGTGCTCCCAGCCTATCTCCTCCTCCATAAACAATGCCTGATGTTTTATGCTAGTGGTGGAATAATGACGCTAAGAGACTGAATGATTAAATGCCAGTCTCCCAGCCAGAGTACATTTGTTTTCTGCTTGAAAAAGCCACTTTCATTTTGTATGACAGCTTTCTTAACTGCAACATAGCTCAGAAAATGACAGAGAGCGAATGAGAATAAGTGATTGTAAACTGGCAAACAACTATTTGCTACTATTTGAACTACCATTAAACTGTTCATTCAATTTTTAGTCAGAAGCCATCACTCAGTCAGGGATCCAGAATGTAAGTATTATTTATTTGGTAGCATTACAATGCCATCTTAATCTTGTGGACAGTCTTTTAGACAAAAATCAGAATATCCAAGATACAATGCTTAAACATGGCTTCTTCATTCTCTGTATTCTTTCTCATTCCCAATCCAACCTCACTAGCATTTCCTTCCATTTTAGGAAAATCCTGCACCTTTTCAAATGATTCCTGGATATCCTGGACATCTTACTGCCTACTCAAGAGTAGGAGTAGTTAGTATTGAGCAAAGCTGAAAGTTTATAAGATAAATAGGCTGGGCCTGATTTCCATTCCATTCTATCTACTTTCTTTGGGAATATGTCATGTCATTTCACAGTGTGCATATTCCCTAAGCCATAGTTGCTTTGCATTGAAGAATAACTAGGAATTATTACAAAAATAATGAGGCTAGTTATCAGATGCTCGACTTACTTCATTTTGTTTAAAACTGTTAACAATCTTAATGTGGTAAGTAGTTTGCCCCTGATGTAGATAAAGAAGCCTGGATCTGAGTTAAGTGATCTGCCTAAGAGTTAGAATTTGATCCCCGTCTTGAGTGATCATAAGCTCCTGCTATCAGGATGTGTCTCAAAGGAAGGTACTAGTGATATTGCCTGTTTGAACCAAAAGGAAGGAAATTTAGGTATCCAAAGGGAGTCAATTAGTATTTAGTATATATATGATGTGAATTTGATGGGATGGGAAAAAAAAATCTTAAACAAATGTCCCAGATTTAGATTTCCATATGAGAGCTAATTTTTAATTTATGAATTCTAAAGACTGTATCCTTTGTTTAATGATATTGACCACATTAAAAAAATCTTTCAGAGTTGCTTCTAAGATTTTCTTAAGATATGGATTTATAGAGGTTTTGTTCTTGTTTTTGTCTGTTTCCTTGTTTTTGAAGTTACCTATTTTCCCCCCAGGTCTTTACCTTCCAAAGGAAAAGACAAACTAATTCAGAGTCAAGTATAGTGATAATGAAGAGATCACTATTTAAAATCATTTTGTGTCTAAAAGGTTTGATCATATAGTAAATGGATGTGAGTTAGTGTACTTCATAAGATGAAGCATTTGAGTATTTATAACACTCATAATGATTTCCCAAGAGTGTTAATTAGAAATAAAAGTAAATTTTCTAGAGAATATCTTGGACATGTTAAGTCAAAACTTCTAAATTTTTCTATAAAAGTTTTATTACCATTCCACTTTGGGAAACTTATGCTAAATAAATAAATAAAATGTTTGGTAAGATTTTTGTTTTTCTAGAATACTCACCAATGCATTATTTTTAAAGGTTAAAGTGTAAGTATATACCTGACATTAGGAGTCAGTGAATTGAATTACTATACATCTATAAGACAGAATTATATGACACTTTTAAAAAAGGTTTTAGGGCTGGGGATGTGGCTCAAGCAGTAGCGCACTTGCCTGGCATGCGTGTGGCCCGGGTTCGATCCTCAGCACCACATACCAACAAAGATGTTGTGTCCGCCGAGAACTAAAAAATAAATATTAAAAATTCTCTCTCTCTCTCTCTCTCTCTCTCTCTCTCTCTCTCTCTCACTCTCTCTTTAAAAAAATAAAAAAAAAATAAAAAATAAAAAAGGTTTTAGAAGAATATATACTATTTCTATAAATATTCACAACATATTGCTAAATTGTGTTTAAAAAATACACTGTAATATACTTCTATTTTTGTTATCAATATTAACATTTATGTGTACATACCTATCATTCTTCACATATCTTATAAGATGTGTGGTGACCAAAAATTAATGATAGTGTGGATAAATGTGTGTTTTTCTCTAAACTATCTGCAGTACATATATGTTAATATTATAATAAAAATATGTAAAAAAACCCTACTATTAAAAGGATGGGATTTTGTCTACAGCTGTACTTTGTCAATTATAGTATGTTTAAATAATGGAAATAATGAAAGGTCATCATAGTCCCTTTTAAAAATACAGCCTTTACTCTCTTTGCTTCCTGGTTGCCAAGTCTTGAGCTGCTTTCCTCTGCCACAGAATTCTGCCATGATATTCCTCCTCCCCTCGGGTTCAGACTTATGGAGTCTGCCAACCATGGGCTGAACCTCTGAAATCTTATACAAAAAAGGAAATTCAAGATGGTGAATTAGATGTGGCTACATTTCTACTTGCTCAAGATTCAGGCAGTGGGAGTAGTGCTCTTCAAGAGAAGAATGAAAGAGGGAAATTACTGAAATTCAATGAGAGACAGTCAGTCTCTTAGAGACACAGAAATTCAGGTGCATTGAACAAAGGACCAGAAAGATTACATTGGAAGCAAGCCTGTTGCATTGCTGGTTCACCACAAAGGGGAGGGATAACACAGAGAGAAGCATAATGGAAAAATTTGGCACAGAAAAAACTGTAGATGAGCTAACCTGAACTTGGCTGATCCAGAGGCGGCAGAACTGGTGCTTGAAAGTGCTGGGTTTCCCAACTGGCAGGTGGAGAGCTGAGGCAGGAGCCGTCTTGAGGAGGCCATGCTGCAGCTTGCTGCTTCAGGAACCTAGAAGATCAGAGTCATCATTGCCACACAGTCCTGGGAAGCACCTCCCATGTGGCCTAGGGTGTACCTGATATGAGTGAAACAGGCACAGAGAAGATGGTACCTGGGAGGTGGAGGTGGTGTTCAAGTTAGAAATACAGAGTGGAATGGAACTCACTGAAACTTTGAGTCTGGAGGCTCAGGTAACCAGTTGAAGAGGGTCATGAAACTGAACACACGGGTGAATACACTCAGGGACTAAGCCTGGGAAGGCCATATATGTGGGCAGAGGAGTGTATGAGACCTGTAGAGGATGGGCTTCCCTGCCCCATTCGTATAATTATTGGGAAGCTTCTGAGATTCAGATTCTCAGCAGAGATGGGCATCTCTCTGGTCCCAAGGATGGATTGATCTAATCCTTCCAGAACGGATACCATCCAACAAAATCTCTAAGACTTGATTAGACCCAGATCTAAGTCCCAGTTAACAAAACTCCCTTCTTAGAACTCTTAAAGCAACCCCACACTGGGAGTGCATCTATCTAGTTTGTCCAGAGAAAACTCCAATTGAGAGTACTTCCTACTCCATCCTACCTTATCCTGGTGAGAAGGGAAGCTGAGAGCTGTTTCAAACAGCATCAGTTTTAGGCCACTCCAGTGGGCAGGTTGGTGAGCAACACAAAATCCTCAACACCTGCCCCTTCCCTTTGTCTCCTCCTCTCTTTTCCTCCCTTCTCCTCCTCTCCTCTCTTCTCTTTTCTCTCTGGATAGCTCAAAAAGAAAAGGAAAGAAAAACAGTCAGGCATAGGCAGTGAACATCCAACCTCATTGACAGTTTTGACCAACTCAGACAATTCTTCAAATTTTCATCAAGAATCATATTTTCTATTTATTTAGGTGTTATTACTGATTGATTCATGGGTATATGTATGTGTACCTATTTTTTCTCATTTGTGGAATTTTTATGATATTTTTCTTTGTCTTTTGAGTGTTAGGATTTTTTTTCTCGTTTTGTTTTGCGTATTTTTTCTTTTGTTGTTTTTCTTTCTCTCCTGTCTTCCACATTAGCAGCCAAATCATTTTATTCTCTTTCTACCTCCCTTTACTTTGTGTTTCCTAGGTTTTTTTTCTCCTTCATTATAGCCATCATTTACTACATCTCTTCCACATTGTCTGTTCACATTTTGAACATTCTAAACTATCTTTTAGCTTTCAGTCACACCTTGTTTTATCTTAAAGAAATATATTTTTACAATATTTTAGAACTATTTGGTATATGTATCACCTGCCTCCCCCATTCTTCTTGCTGCAGTTGTGAGCACTGTGACTGACATACTGGACATCTGCTGTCTACTTCAATGCCAGATCTAGCTCATGGCTATTTATTGTTTTTGTTGTTGATAATTGCTGATCCCACCATTCCTGTTCATCCCTGTTTTGTTTTGTTTTGGTAATTAATGGTTTAGATATCATAGTGGGCACCAGGCATTTATTTTAATGCTGTATTTTTTTTAAAGTAATTGATATAGTTTGCCCCTTTTCCATAAAGTGATGGGAATCTACAAGGTCACTTCAAGTTCACAGTGTAGACCATGCTCCTGAACTAAACCCAGCCAAGATACAGTGCACCTTCCTCCACACACAATTTATCTGTACTCAAACTTCACTGATACTTTAATACAAAGGAGCGGAAGAGACAAAAACCCTAAAGTAACCACCAGGCCCCAAGGAGAAAGGGCTGAGGAGTCATCCTGTCCTACTTATGAATATCCACTCCTACAGAACAAAAAAAATTACAAAAATCCTGTGGCTACCACACCTATGAGGAGGCTCAGTCTAGGTTACTCTAGGCCACTTTTGCAAGAGAACTATTATGCTCAAAAGGCACACCCATAAAAGTGGAAGAGAAATCCTCCTAAAAGATGCATAAAACCTATATGGGAATAGAATCAATAGGAGAAAACAAGGTAACATGATATTTCCTAAAGTCCATAATTCACCAACAACTAACTCCAAAAATATTGAAGTGGATGAAATATCAGGGAATACAAAAGAATGATTGTAAATATAATGATTTCTAAGAGAACACACACACACACGAAAACCCACTGGATAAATTAAAGAATTTTATACAAGATATGAATGAAAAATTCAATAAGGAGATAGAGATATTGAAAAATAACCAAACAGAAATCTTGAAAATGAAAGACACAATAAAGCAAATAAAATGTTCCGGTGGAAAGCGAATGAGTAGACCATGTTGAAGACAGAATCTCAGAGCTAGAAGGCAAAGTGGCTTCCCATAAACATTCAGACAATATTAAAGGAAAGAAAATAAGCAACCATGACCAGAATGTACAAGAAATTTAGCACAACATTAATAGACCAAATTTAAGAATGATTGGAAATGAAGAGGGCTGTGAATTGCAGTTTAAGGGCATGGATAACCTCTTCAGGGAAATAATAACAGAAGATTTTTCAAACCTTGAGGATGTGATGAACATCCAAACCAGCATGCATTCAGAACCCCAAATAGACAAGATCAAAAAAGAACCTCTCCATGACCTATTATAATGAAAATGCCTAACTTAAAGAAAAAAAGGATAGAATTTTTTTTAAACCTTAAGAGAAAAACATTAGGTCACATTTAGAGGCAAGCCAATTAGAATTACTTATGATTTCTTAATACAAAGTCTAAAATCCAGGAGGGCTTGGAATAATGTGTTCTGGGCCTGAAATAAAATAACTGTCAGCAGGTGTGATGCTGCATGCCTTTAATCCCAGTGGTTCAGGAGGTTGAGGCAAGAGGATTCCAAGTTCAAAGCCAGCCTCCACAACTTAATGAGGCTCTGAGCAACTTAGTGAGACCCATTCT
The DNA here is from genome assembly GCF_045843805.1 of Urocitellus parryii. NCBI lineage: Eukaryota > Metazoa > Chordata > Mammalia > Rodentia > Sciuridae > Urocitellus > Urocitellus parryii. The sequence goes on along the minus strand of NC_135543.1, from coordinate 22,020,177 downwards.
CAAAATAAAAAAATAAAAAGGGCTGGGGATGTGAATAAATGGTTAAAATGCCTCTGGGTTCAATCCGTGGTGCCAAAAACAAACAAACAAAAAAAACCTGTCAACCAAGATTGCTATATTCAGCAAAGCTATCCTTCAAAAGCAATGAAAGAATAAAAACCTTCAAAGATGAGCAGGAGTTAAAGGAATTCATGAGTACTAAGCTGAAAATATAGAAAATACTTTTTTAAATACTTCACACAGAAGAAATTAAAAATAAACTCAAAAAAGAAAAATAATTTATTTGATGAGTAATTAAGCACATGAGATACAAGACCAAATTAAATATCAGCTATAAATGAATGATTTATAAAATGATTAGGAATGGCAGGAATCATTGAACCTCTTTCTATAATTACCTTGAAAGAAGTAAATAATCTCAAGTCTCCAATTAAAGCACCAGGACTTGGAGAATGTTTTAAAACATGAGGTTTTTAAAACATCATGAAGGCCACATATGATACACTTAACATCAATAGCATAAAGAATGAGAAAAAAGCTAAAAAAAAATTTCCTTTAAAATCTAGAACAAGACAAGAATGTCCACTCATACAACTCCAATCTGGTATAGTACTAGAAATTCTATCCAGAGTAATTATATAAGAGAAGGAAATAAATGGGTTAAAAATAAGAAAATGAGAAATTAAATTATCACTATTTGCAAATGATGTGATTCTATACTTACGAGACCAAAAATTTCCACCTGAAGACTACTAGAGCTAATAAATTCAGCACAGTAGCAGGCTACAAAATCAACATGCAAAAATCCTATACAACAATAATAAATCTGCTGAGAAAGAAATCTGGAAAACAATTCCATCACAATAGCCTCAAAGCAAGAAAACAAACAAAATCCAAATAAATGTAGGGAAAGATCTAACCAAGGAGGTGAAAGACCTCTACAGTGAAAGCTATAGCACATTGAAGAAAAAATTGAAGAAGGCACAAGATAGAAAGACCTCCCACATTCTTGGATGGGCAGAATTAGTATTTTTAAAATGATCTATTCACCAAAAGCAATATACAGATTCAAGAAATCCCCATCAAAATACCAATGATATTATTCACATAACTGGAAATAAATAGTCCTGAAATTCATTTGGAAGAATAAAAGACCCAGAATAGTCAAAGCAATTCAAAGTTAAAAAAAAAAAAAAAAGGTAATACTGGAGACATCACAATATCTGACTTTAAATTATCCTACACAGATATAGTAATTAAAACTACATGGTACTGGCATAAAAACAGACAAGTAGACCAATGTTACAGAACAGAAGACACAGAGACAAACTCATGTAGATATAGTTATTGATCCTTGATGAAGGGGCCAAAAACCAAAACTAGAGAAAAGACAGCCTTTTAAACTAATGACGCTGGGAAAACTGGTTATCTATATGTAGAAGAATACGACTAGAACCTATCCCTCACCCTGTACAAAAGCTACTCAAAATGGATCAAAGACCTAGGAATTAGACCAAAAACTGTGCAACTCCTAGAAGAAAACATATCGTCAATACTCCAGCATATACAGACAGGCACTAACTTTCTCAAATACCCCTTAAGGTCAGGAAATAATACCAAGAGTTAATAAACATAATGACAATACGTATCCTTCACTGTCTGGGAGAAAATACTTGCAAAAAACCACATCTGGATAAAAACAATTATTTGACCTGCACAAAGACTCCTTGAAACTCAATAAGAAGAAAGTGAACAACCTGACTATAAAATGGTCAAGAGACCTGAATAGACATCTCAACAAAGATGATATGAGAATGGCAAATAAGCATATTAAACAATGCTCAACATCATATGTCATTAGGAAATAGCAAATTAAAACCATAAAACACCTCTGTTAGAATGTGGTTAGTATGACCAGCATGAAAATACTGATAACACCAAATGCTGATCATGATAGGGTGTCCTGCTGGTGGAAGACAGTTTGGTAGTTTCTTAGAAAGCTAAATATTGTTTAACACAGCCTAAAATGGTGGTACTTGGTATTTACAGATGAAATGAAAAAAATGTCTACACTAAAATCTGTACCTGGACGTTGAGAGTAACTTTATTCATAATTGCCCATACTTGGAAGAAAGCAAAATGTCCTTCAGTAGGTGAATGGGTAAATCCATTGTGACACATCCAGACAAAGGAATGTTAATCAGTGCCAAAAAGAAATGAGTGATCAAAGATATAGAGATTCCATATTACTATGTGAAAGAAGCCAGTCCTCCAAAGCTAAGTACTATGTGATTCCAACTGTAGAGCTTTCTGGAAAAGACAAAAGGCTGATCTTACCATGGAGAGGTAACATCAGTGTTTGCAGGGTTCAGAAGGTTAAAGAGGTAGGAGAGATGAATAGGCAGAGCAAAGAGGATGTTTAGGGCAATGAAACTATGCTGCTTGGTATTCCATTGGGGGCTACATGTCATTATATATTTGTCAAAACCTACAGAATGTATAATACCAAAGGTGAACCCCAACATCAACCATTGAGTTTGTGTGATAGGATGTTGGTTCATCAACTATAAAAACGTACCAGTGTGGTTGTGATGTCAGTAGTTTAGGCAGCTAGATATATGTGAGAAAAAAAGAGGTCTATAAGAATTATCTAGGATTTTGCTTAATTTTCCTGTGAACTACTCTAAAAATAAACATTATTAATTTTGTTTTTAATCCTTAAACTGCTTATCTGCAAGAAGTTAACAATCACAGAGGAAATACTGCTGATTCTCTGGAGAGTTAGCTGAATGGTTCTCTGAAAATTTCCAGATGGGCTTAAAGATAAACCTATGAGTTTAAGGCAGAGGTTGGCAAACATTTTCTGTCAAGGGTGACACAGTGAATATTTTTAGTTTTTCGTGCCATATGTTCTCTGTCATAATTACTCAACTCTGTAGGTATGTATGTATGGCTGTGAAAGCAGCCATAGATGATGTTTAAGCAAGTAGGCATGGCTCTGTTCCAATAGCACTTTGTTTTCCCAAACAGGTAACTTTCTGATTTAAAGCAAGGGATGAGTTGTGGGAGGGAAGGGATCTGTGGGTACAAAGACTTTGAAATGGGAAAGAAAAGCCCTCCAACTGTGAGGTTGACCTCACAATTGAAGAAAAAAAGGGGAAAAGAAGTTCTGTCTGATGAGGAAATAGAACAACACTCTCCAGAGTACATCTATTCTCAAAAAATATATATATATTAGGGTTCCAGGAAATGCAAAGAAGTATCATTTCTCCTAAGAACACCAACAGAAGTGTCATTTGCTTTCTAGGAACTAGCTTATCCCTCAAAAAAGGCAATAAAAGATAGGAAGGAAGGGAGGGAGGAAGGAAGGAAGGGAGGGAGGGAGGGAGGGAGGGAGAGAAGGAGGAGAGAGGGAGGAAGAAAGAAGCTTAAACTATTATTTAACTTTTGAAGGGTCTTCTTCAAAGATAGTTTGGTTTGAGAACCACAAAGAAAATACCTGCTGAATCACTAATTTCCCAGAATTCAGCTACCTGGATTACTTTTATAGGAAGAAAGCTTGTAAGTACAATCTGCTGTCTGTCTTGAGAAACTGTTACCTAAATCAAAGAATTTCCTTTTATTGGAGAGTTAAAGAAGATGAGCCAGAGACTGGCAGAAATAAAATAGGAACCCACTTAAAATAAAAAAGTAAGATGCATTATGTGTCCGAATTATATAAGCTTTTCTGTTGGTGGTTGGAAATACTAAGGGTATCCAGTTTGTATTTTCTCAGCTCCCAATTGTTCTTTGAAGAGGATCTGATAGGATATATCAGTCTGAGTATTATTACATGAGATGAGACATTAATTGTCTTGTTAAACCTCAGAAATATGCAAGTAAACTTCTTTGGGAAGAATATATTGTACATAAGCTTGCTGACCTTTGTTTGCATTGCCTCAGAAGCAAACATGAAAATGAAAAGCACTCTGAATTATGTTTGAGGTTTATTTTTTTCTTAACAAAGAGAAATAGTCACACAAAAAGACACATATTGGGACTACAAAATTGAAGAAGAAAAAAAGGCCGCCCGCATGCTACCTTACACATAAACATTTAAGTTAAAAGTCAAAATTTAATCATTAAATATGTTAAAAACTCAAATAGGTCTAGTAAAGCCGGAAACAGAGTGACAGTTAGAGATAAAGTGAATGTTTTATTTACCTTTAAATTTGTGTGTGTGTGTGTGTGTGTGTGTGTGTATGATGGCTATTCCATATAAATAATAATCAAAAGAACATAGAACACAACTATTATAGGGGATCTGGTCGTATGTCCCCACTCAGGGGACAAAATGTTTGGATTAGTTAATTTAGCTTATGTCCAGATATACTTTTTAACGATTTCATTTCTCTTTGGAATCAGTGGGCTATAATCACAGTTTTCTTTCTCAGAACTCTACCTATCTAGCTAATTCTGATTTGTTCAATAGAGAGAGAGGGAAATCTCTATACATGTCAATTAAATTTACCCTTCTGGATTTCAAGAGCTTGACAAGTTGAATAATTTAGTAAATATTTGGAAAACATTGTCAATACTCTACCTCCTAATTAATGTAGACATTATGGCCACACCATGGGGTTTTATGCAACTTTCTCATTCCTCAACATTTTCTGAGCATCTCATATGTATCAGGTAGTGTATTATATGATGAGTAAGACCCTTTAGGCTGCCTATAGAGACAGTATTTCTGCCCATTAGGTATCACTTTATATATCCTTTGAATTCTGGCAATTTGATCTGTGGCATAAGTTGGCCCTCTTTCTGTGAGTAGGTGGGACAAAAGTAGTCAAACAAGAAATTTAATTTTAATTAAAATGTTTCAATTCTATGCCTTAAAATTTTAAAAACAATAAGAATAGAACTGAACCCAAAAGGAGACTGTCATTTTAAATTAAAATAAAGGATGCAACTCCATGATGTGTGTGTGTGTGTGTGTGTGTGTGTGTGTGTATACTATACGTGTGAGTGTAAAGGTTTTTGTAAATGTACCTTTAAATATTTTTATTTGGTTGTGTATGATGGTTATTTCATATAAACAAGGACCAAAAGAAAGCAGAACTCAAATATTATGGTGAAGGGTCTCATTATGTGTCCCTGGCTGTTTTAGTCAGCTTTTTCACTGCCATGACCAAAAGACCTGGCAACAATACCAGGAGGAAAAGTTTATTTGGGGGCTCATGGTTTCAGAGGTCTTAGTCCAAGATGGCTGGGTCCATTCCTCAGGTACCAAGACGAGGCAGAACATCATAGTGGAGGGGCGTGGCAGAGGACAAAGTGGCTCAGGTCATCATACCAGGAAGCAGAAAGAGAGAGCTCTGTTCAAGAAGGACAAGATATATACCCCAAAGGCACACCCCAGGGACTCACCTCCTCTAGCCACACCCTACCTGCCTGAAGTTACCATCCAGTTAATCCCTGTCAGGTGTTAAGGCTCTCGTAACCCAATATTTCACCTCTAAACTTCTTTGCATTGTCTCACACATGAGCTTTTGGGAGACACATAATACCTAAACCATAACATCAGCCACGTACACCTTCATGTCAGGGATTGAGTACACACACATATATTAGATATACACACATATATATTTCTTTCTATATGTGTGTGTGTTTATGTGCATATGTATATATACATCTGTACACATTGAGATATATTTATGTATATATTCACACACATACATACATATATATGCATACACACACACACACACACACAAACACACACACACACACACGTGGTCACCTGAAGTCTTGACTGTGGAGGACTCTTGCATAAAGAAAAATTTAGAAAAATATATTAGGAAAATATAGGTGTATATATAAATTTAAAAAATTAATGAAAAGGTGGTTACCAAAAGATTAATTTTTTTCTCAAAATTATGGGAATTTAGATGACATTTTTCTTTATATGATTTTTCTGTGTTGTTAGAATATGATAAATATGTTATTTATACAATTAAATGAATGCTAATTTTATAGTAAAAAAAAAGACCCATGCAGTAGCACTAAACCATCAGCATTTTAGATTCCCACCAAAATAAATCATGTTCATTTGCAGTAGACATTTTTAAGAGATCATTCAAGAGAAGCAACACTTAGGAACAACCACTGGAAAATCAGCAGTTCATTTATTGCTGAGGTCTTCTTTTTAGCTCTGGATTCAGGCACACCATCCAGAGCTGCATAGTTGGATTATATTGCTTTGCTTTTATCTTCTCCTGTCCTCCCACCACCACCATTGACATTTTGACATTGTAGTAAATGAAGCAAACAAGTAAAATCTACTAAAAATGTACTCACCAAAGATTTGCTTCATAACAGCAAATAAAGGAACCTCTTCTCATATAAAATGTTTCAGAACTTCTCAGAATTTGGTATGGTTCAAGAACCATGTGCATTTTTACATTTATGAAATTTCCTATTTTGTTTCAGCAAACAGCAATATTTTAGCACAGATATTATAACACAACTTTAATTAATATATATAACAGTTTAACAATTTTATTTCTCACTATTGTTTCTCTAAAGTGTTTTAAAGTATATTTTTCCTAACCAATATGCCCCCCCATGAAATTTTAATACCACAAATATAGTAATATGATTATATACAAAGTATATTTGTTCTTTATACATGAAGTGTAAGATTTCTCAATACCTCCCAAATAATTTATCTACTGAAAAAGCATGTGGTGTAATAACTAAAGGTATATCTTCATGTTAACCATTGCTCCATTTTATCTTGCCATTCTTTTTATTTTTTCTGGTTCTCTATCTCTGTATCCACATAAAACACCCCCCAACACACACAATCAAATATATTTTTTGGATATATTTTTGCAAATTAATTTATTTTTATTTTTATTTTTTATTGATTTTATTTTTTAAAATACATGACAGCAGAATGAATTACAATTCTTATTACACATATAGAGCATAATTTCTCATGTCTCTGGTTGTATACAAGTATGATCACCCCAATTCATGTCTTCATGAATGTATTTTGGATAGTGATGTTTATTACATTCCACCATTATTGCTAACCCCCTGCCCCCTCCCTTCCCCTCCCACCTCTCTGTTCTATCTAGAGTTCGTCTATTTCTCCCGTGCTCCCCCTCCCTACCCCATTATGGGTCAGTCACCTTATATCAGAGTAAACATTTGGCATTTGTTTTTTGGGGATTGGCTAACTTCACTTAACATTATTTTCTCTAACACCAACAATTTACCTGCAAATGCCATGATTTTACTCTTTTATTGCTGAGTAATATTCCATTGTGTATACATGCCACATTTATTAATTCATTCATATACTGAGGGGCATTGAGTTTGGTTCCACAGTTTAGCTATTGTGAATTGTGTTGCTATAAACATTGATGTGGCTGTGTCCCTGTAGCATGCTATTTTTAAGTCCTTTGGGTATAGACTGAAGAGAGGGATAGCTGGGTCAAGTGGTGGTTCCGTTCACAGTTTTCCAAGGAATCTCCATACTGCTTTACATATTGGCTGCACCAATTTGCAGTCCCACCAGCAATGTAGGTGTGTGCCTTTTCCCCCACATCCTCATCAACATTTATTGTTGTTTTTCTTCATCATAGTTGCCATTCTTACTAGAGTGAGATGATATCTTAGAGTAGTTTTGATTTGCATTTCCCAAATTGCTAAAGATGATGAACATTTTTTCATATATTTGTTGATTGTATATTATCTTTTGAAAGTTCCCTGACCCATTTATTGATTGGTCTATTTGGTTTTTTTTTTGTGTGTGTGTGTGTGTGTGTGTGTTTAGCTTTTTGAGTTCTTTATATACCCTAGATATTAGTGCTCTACCTGATGTATGAGGGGTAAAAATTTTCTCCCAAGATGTTCTCTATTGACTTCACAAATTGTTTTCTTTTTCTGAGAAGAAACTTTTAAGTTTGAGTCCATCCCATTTATTGATTCTTGGTTTTAATACTTGTGCTATAGGAGTCTTATTAAGGAAGTTGGGGCCTAATCCTACATGATGAAGATTAGGGCCTACGTTTTCTTCTATTAGATGCAGAGTCTGTGGTTTAATTCCTAGTCCTTGATCCACTTTGAGTTGAGTTTTATGCATGGTGAAAGATTGGGGTTTAATTTCATTTTGTTGCATATGAGTTTCCAAGTTTCCCAGCACCATTTGTTGAAGAGGCTATCTTTTCTCCAATGTATGTTTTTGGTGCCTTTGTCTAATATAAGGTAATTGTAATTTTGTGGGTTAGTCTCTGTGTTCTCTATTTCTGTGCCATTGGTCTACCAGTCTGTTTTGGTGCCAATACCATGCTGTTTTTGTTACTATTGCTCTGTAGTATAGTTTAAAATCTAGAATAGTGATGCCACCTTGCTTCACTCTTCTTGCTAAGCAGGAACATATCTCAACATTGTAAAGGCTATGTACGCTAAGCCTCAGGCCAACATCATTCTAAATGGAGAAAAATTGAAGGCATTCCCTCTAAAAACTGGAACAAGATAGGGATACCCTGTTTCACCACTTCTATTTAACATAGTTCTTGAAACACCGGCCAGAGCAATTAGACAGATGAAAGAAATTAAAGGGATATGTATAGGAAAAGAAGAACTTAAATTAGCACTACTAGCTGATGATATGATTCTATACCTAGAAGACCCAAAAACCTCTACCAGAAAACTTCTAGAACTATCAAATGTAAATTACTTTAAATACAGACAGTATGGTCTATCATTAAGTATAATATAAATATGTTGGAAAAAAAGCAGAGTAAAATATATTGGCTTTTGTTCTCTGCCTTGCCACAAATTAGACAGTAATCCATGAGTAAAAAAAAACCTTAGGAGGGTTTAAGAGTCCAATTAAGAACCTACAAGTGGTAACAATAAAATGAGAGTATGACATTACCGTACAGAGAGTATCAATGGAGATACTGGCATCTCTGAGATGTCTGGAGATAGCTAGACAAAGAGAATAAAGGTGGGGTCATTATGTCAGCCATGTTGAGATGCCATCATGACACATAGCCCAGGGGTCTCCAAATCCTCTACAGAGGGTTTTGACTGCCTTTGACATGGAGGATCTGCCCCAGCCCCAGGGGTGAACTCCCCCACAGTATTCATAGAGGATGGCCCTGCAGTGTTTGTTGGCATTAACCCCAATGGCCTTCTCTACAAAAGTCACTAGTGGCTTTCTTCAAAGACATAATATACAGCTATCAATGTCATGGGCTCCTGAAAACAGAGACGCTATTACAAACCCAAGAAAGATTGTTGTTGTACCATCTCAGGACACAGTTGTTCCATGTTCATCTGTCCTTCAGACCTTGGCTCCACAGCTAATTTATATGTGTAAAGGTGCTCCAGACACCACTTCTGAGGAACTCTGTGTATGCATGCATCCCAGGCACTGGAGCAACCACCAGAACTGTCAGAACCCTAGCTGCTGTTGATCTCAAATGACTATGTACAGACCTTGGCCCTGTGGCTATTCTGTGAGTGCTTCAGACACAAGAACCACAATCATGAAACTTTTTATATAAGCTGCACCGCACACCAGAAGTGCCCCTATCTACAACATCTTCCTTGGGAGAGAGTTCAGGAGCACCCTAGGGTCCTTCACCATGGAAGACTCAACTTCAGCTGCTGCTGTGGTCGCCTGAACCCTTGACTGTGGCAGACTCTTGCCATCTTTACTAACATTGACCTCAGCTGACAGAGCTGCATGGAAATTATGCTGTTAAGCCTTTCTAGGAGCTAGAACCACCACTTCCTATCCAGGTAGGGCCTTCCTACCCAGTCACATGTGTTCTTACCAATACCAGTTTGCAAGATATCTAGGAGAGGTCTACTCCCTCAGATGTGTGGACAGCAAAACAAGGCTACGAGAAACAAACCAACAGAAAATAAAAGAAATAAGACAATATCAAAAGAATGTAATTGCTATCCAGTAATCCCAAATAAATGGATATCTATGACTTTTCAGTCAAATAATTTAAAGTAATATTTAAGGAAATCTCAGGGTGCTATAAGAAAGCATAGATTAAAAAAAACTAAATGAAAGCAGTAAAAAATACAATCACAAAACAATAATTCAACAGAAATTTAAAAAGAACTGAACAGAGATTTTGGAGCTAAAGTATACAATGAACAAAATAAAAAATTCAATAGACAGTATCAGACGCAGACTCAATAGAGCAGAAGAGAAAAGTTGAAAGCTCAAAGACAGATCATTTAAAATTACCCAGTGAGAGAAGTTCAAAAATCCAGTTGAATAATGGGACACCATCAAATGAAGTGATATTCACATAGGGATATTTTAGGAGGAGAAGAGAAATAAAATAAAATGGAACGAAAAGCTTAATTACAAGTAGTGGCTGAAAACTTCCCAAATCCAGAGAGAGATTGTGAACCTCAGGTACATGAAGCATAGATTCATAAAGATTCTGCACATACAGATTCAACTCAAAGAGGAATTCAACAAGGCACATTGTATTAAATAGTCAAAAATTAAAAACAAAGAACTTTTAAGCAGCAAGAGAAAAGAAATCCATTTTATACAAAGGAACCCTCATAAGACTATCAATAAAAAACATTTTTTAAAAAAATCTTGTAGACATGGAGAGAGTGGTATGATACATACAAGGCCTGAAAGAAGAAACTACCAAGAATTCTTTATCTGGGAAGTTTCTTCAGAAATGAAAGAAAAAGATCTTCCCAATAAACACTAGCTTCATCACCACTAGAACTGCCTTTAAGAAATCCTAAAAGGAGTTTTTTTAAGTTCAGATAAAGCAGTGCTAAACAGTAACATGAAAACATGAATGTTTAAAACGCACAGGCAAGGAAAGTCCAATTAGGAATATTCAAATACTGTAATGGATATATGCAAATCACTTAACTCTAGCACAAGTTAACCCCAAAGTATCAACAAATAGCTATAATGATTTTTTTTTTGAAGGGAGTAGAGGGAATAACTAATACAAAAGTTTAAAATTGTGGCATCAAAATCATAATTGTAGGATGTGAAGTAAAAGGGTAGAACTTCTGCACATAATTCAAGTTATGTTGTTATTCATTGGGGCCTGATCTCCTGAGTCATGGAGGGGGCACCCTGAAGAGTCGGAACGTGGAGTTTCTGTTTATTAGCCAAAGCCCAGGAAGCTGGAAGGCTGACCGTGGCAGGACAGCAATAACTCCTCACACTAGGCTAATTCTTGTGGGGCAAGATGACCCTTATTAAGGAGAAAACTAAGGCCCCAACTGTACTACCTGCTGTGTACTTTAGGTATTTGTTTCCTGGCATTTTATGAGAACATCCTGTTTTATCACTGGGGAAAATGTTTTCTTAGTACTAGCAAATAGGATAGTTGTTTCCAATATGCCATAGTTAAGATTTAACCTCACATTGCCCTTTTATAAAAGATGAGCTGTGCAAGAACAAAACAGTCTGCAGCTTTGCAGGCTCCCAGTGCCTCCCCCCTTGCCCACAATAAATAAATTGTCAATTTTGAGACTCAGAGTCTTCCTGCATAACTGCACTCAGCAGTAGTTCATTTGAGGCAGTTATTTGTTCAAAATAGATTGTTTCAACTATAAGATGTTTTGTATAATGCACACAGTGACCACAAATCAGAAACTTACAATTGATGCACAAAAGAGAAAGAGAAATGAATAAAACCATACCAATACAAAACATTCTTCAAATTACAAAAAAAGAAAGAGAGAAAGAAAAGAACAAGGTACAAATCAGCCAGAAAACAATGAAAAAAATGGTAATAATAAGTCCTGACCTGTAAATAATTTAAAGGTACATGGATTAAATTCTCTGATCAAAGAGTAGCTAAACAAATAAAAGAACCAAAAACTAACTATTTGCTGCCTCTAAGAGATACTCTTCAGCATTAAAGACACACATAAGCTCAAAGTGAAGGGATGTAAAAAGATATTTCTTGCAAAAAGGAAACCAGAAGAGAAGTAATAGCTATACTTCTATCACATATAATAAACTTTAAGTAAAAAACTATAAAAAGAGACAAAGAAAGTCATTATATACTAATAAAAAGAATAGTTAATCAAGAGTATATAATAATTGTTGATATTTACCTATCCAACATAGAGCATCTAAATATAGGAAATGAAATTAAGAAAATGTACCAGATCTAAACACAAAAACAGTCAGCAAATTAATAATATTAGGAAACTTCAAGGCCTCACTTTTAACAATGGACAAATCATCCAGAAAATCAGCAAGGAATGTGTGTGTGTGTGTGTGTGTGTGTGTGTGTGTGTATGTGTATGTGTGTATGTGTGTGTTTCTGGAGATCGAACTCAGGGCCTTGTGCACGCTAGGCAGCCACTTATCAACTGAGCTTCCCATTAAGGAATCTGGGACTTGAACTGCAGTCAAGATCAAGTAAATCTAACACAGAACACTGCATCCAATGGAAGAAGAATGTATATTCGGCTAAGGTGCACATCCAGGATAGATCATATTCTAGGACACAAAATGCATCTCAAGAAAATTGAAATGATAGAAAATAGCTTTTCTGACTATAGCGGTATGAGACTAGATATCAGTAACAGGAGAAAAGCTGGAAAGTACAGAAATATGAAAAGTAAACATCACAATTTGGGAAAATTAGTGGATCACAGAAGAATTCAAAGGAGAATAAAAAATACCTTGTGACTCCTGGAAATGGAAGCACCAATGCAACAAAAGCAATCGTGAGAGGAAAGTTTATGGCAATAAAGGCCTGAAATAAGATCTCCAAGCACTTAGCTTCACACCTCAAGGAAATCGAAAAGGAAGACTCAAAGCTGACATAATAGAAAAAATGACAAAGATCAAATTAGAAGTTTTTAAAAAAGAGACTAGGAAAAGAAGAGAGAAGATAAGCAAAACTAAGTGCCGATGTTTGAAAAGATTAAAAAAATTTTCACAACATTTTAGACTGAAACAAAAAGAGAAGACTCAAATACATAAGATCAGAAATAAAGGAGAAGACATTATAACTGATACTGCAGAAATACAAATGATCATAATAAACTCCTATGTGCAAGTTACACACTAACAAATCATAACCTAGAAAACATAGATGAATTCATAGAAACACATAATCTCTCAGAACTGCTTCATGAAGAAATGAAAATTCTAAGTAGACCTGTATTTAAACATTTTCTAAGCCCAAAACCAGATTGCCTCATGATTGATTTCTACAAAAATTGTTTTTAGTATATAATTGAATTTAATCTTCAGAACATTATGAAATTATGTTTTGTAATGAAACATTATACTCATTCTACATTTGAGGAATCTTCAAAGAATCTCTGGCTCTAGGAGTTTAAATTATTTATACCAAAAAAACAAGGGCAGGGCTGGGGTTTATATCCAATACAAATCTACAAAGTTTCCAGTACATCATGCTACATCTCATATAGCAAGAAAGTGCCATGATAACCCTGATCTTTAAGGCTGCAAAGTTCCTTCCTGTTCTCATAGTGTCTTAAGAAGTTCGGGCTTCTATAACAAAGCCATAGACTGAGTAGCTTATTGACAATAGGTATTCCTTTCTCACAGTTTTAGAAGCTAGAAGATGAAGATCAAGTAGCAGCAGGATTGCTGGTGTGTGTGTGTGTGTCCTTCTTTCCCAGTAGCAGATAGCTGACTTCTTTTATCCTCCCATGGCAGAAAAATATAAAGCTGGCTCTCTGCCCTCTTTTTTAAAAAAAATAATATATTTCATTCTAATTAAGTATATATAACAGCAGCATGCATTTTTTATTCATTTCACACAATTGCAGCACAACTTTTAATTGTAATTATACATGTACCTGAAAATGCCATAATTTTATTTTCTTTTATTGCTGAGTAATATTCCATTGTGGGTATTTCTTTTCTTCAAAAATTAGAAGAAGAATTAGTACAAATCCTTCTCAAACTTTTCTAAAACCTAAAGAGGAAGGGATATTATCAAACTTATTTTTCAAGGCTCATGTTACACATCCTAATAAAATTGAGGATGATTAAAAAAATCTTGGGGGAAATTAACTCTTAAAAACAAAACCACAAAAATGTTCAACAAATTACTAGCAAAACAAATTCAACAAGTGCATTAACAGTATTATTTGTCATAATGCGATGGGGTTTATATCTGAAATAGAAGGGTGGTCTAACTTGCAAATCAATAAATGTGAAACGTCACATTCACAGAAGGAAGACAGAAGCCAAATGATCATCACTATAGATGCAGAAAAAAAGCATTTGGCAAAATTAAACATCTATGCAGGATAAAAATAACTCAACATATATACAGGATAAAGGTCCTAAGAAATTAGGCATAGAAAGAGTGTTTTTCATCCAAAGACCATATATAAGGAGCCCACTACTGACATCACACTTAAAGGGGGAAAGTTGAATGCTTTTCCTCTACTATAAACAGCAAAACTAGGATGTAGATTCCTGCCTCTCCTACTGAACATGATACCAGCATTCTTAAGTGGAACAATTTTAAGAAAAATAAATAATGAGCATCCAAATTGGAAGGAAAGAAGTAAAATTATTTGTTTGTAGGTGATATGATTTTAGATTGAGAAAGCCCTAAAGATCCACACACATACCAAAAAAAAAAATTTAGAACTACTTAACAAATTCCATAAAGTTGTAAGAAACAAAATCAACACACAAAAATTGGTCACATTTCTACACATTAACAATAACATCTGGAAGAGAAAAGCAATTCCATTTACAATAGCATTAAAAACAATACAATGTTTAGAAGTAAAGTAAGGAGTTGAATGATCTGTGCACTGAAAACTACAAGACATTGACAAAAGAAATGGAGGAAGACAAAATAAATAAAAAATGGAAACATATCCTGTGTGCTTGGATTAGAACAATCAATATTGTGAAATTATCTACAAATTTAGTGTAATCCCTAACAAAATTCAATGACATTTTTACATAAAGAGAAAAAACAATCCCAAGGTAAGTGTGGAATCACTGAAGACTCCAAATAACCAAAGCAATCTTGAAAAGAATGAAGCTGGAGGCATCTCATGTCTTGATTTCAAACTATATTATAAGACTATAATAATTAGAACATAATGCAGAAGAGTAAAAACAGAAAATAGACCAATAGAAGAGAGGAGAGAGTCCAGAAATAAATCCCAACAAACTCATGCCAATAACCTTGACAAGGATGTTGAGAACCAATGATGGAGAGAGGATAGATTTTTTCCCCAATAAATGGTACATGGGGGGAATTGCATCCATATGTAAATAAGACCAGTGTCTTATACCATTTACAAAAAATAAAAAAGAAATGGATCACGTTCTTAAACATAAGATCCAATACTGTAAAATTCCTCCAAGAAAACACAGGGGGATAAAACCCCTTGACATTAGTCTTGGCAATTATTTTTCTGGATATAACACTAGAACAGCAAAAGCTAAAATAAATAATAGGTATTAAATTATAGTTGGATCAGACTAAGAATTTCTAGTGTGCTATTGCACAGCAGAATGATTACAGATAACAATAATGTAGTGTATATTTCAAAACAATAGAAGAAAGGACTCTGATTGTTTTACCATAAAGAAATGATAAATGTTATAGAGATAAGTGTGTATAATCTAATTTAAACATTATGCAATGTGTACATGTGTTAAAACATCAACCCACTAATGTAACCCATTAATATAACCCAATCTTGTGTTAAAATTTTTGAGTTAAAAAAAAATAAAAACAAGTGGAACTTTATCAGACACTAAGGTTTCTCCCCAGGAAACATTCAACAGGAAAGTAATGTATAAAATGAGAGAAAATATTTATAAACCATATATCTGATAGCCATTAATATGTAATATATATAAGAACTCACAAAGTTTATTAACACTAATAATTATAATCCAATGAGCACAAGATGTGAGTAGAAGATTTTCCAGTGAAGATATTCCCTGGAGGTACATGAAAAGATGACCAACACCATGCATCATCAGGGAAATACAAATCAAAACCAAACAGGACTAGCAATGAGTAGTGATGAGAAAGTGGAGAGAAGGAAACCCTTGTGCACTGAAGGAATGTAAAAGGGTCATCATGGAAAACAGTATGGTGTGTCCTCCTCACCAGCTGTCCCACTCCTAGGTACATAGCCAACAAATAAAATTAGTACTTCAAAGGGGCCTTCACCACACTCCTTGCAGCATTGTTCCCAAGAGCCAAGAGATGTCAAAAAACCTGAGTGTCCATTGGCAGATAAATGAATAAAGAGAATGTGATGTGTACATATATACAAAATACCTCAATAATATTCTGATACACACACACACGTATACATATACATATATATGATGGCTGAATAATATTCTGAGGAATCCTGCTATTTGGGACAATGTGGGTAAAATTAGAGGATATTTTGCTAAGTGAAAAAATGTCGGACAGCAAAACATAAATGCCATATTGTATTCCATATTATATCACTTATATGAACAGTCTAAAAAAGAAAAAAAAATCACAGAAACAGAATGAAATGAGGTTGCCAGGGACTGGAGAATAAGGAAGTGGGGAGATACTAGTCAAGGAATATGAGCTGTCATTCACTTTTGCATAATGTCAATGAGTTCTAATGATCCAATGTCCAGGATGGTGATTTTACTTAATCATATTGTATTAGATACTTGACTTTTTCGAAGACAGTGGATCTTAAATGTTATCCCCCACCTCCCCAAAACAGAACTACATGGAGTGATAGATGTTTTAAGCGTGATGTAATAATCTCACAATGTGTAAACATACAAAATCATTATAACATACATTTTAAATATGTAAAATGTATTTGTCAGTTTTACCTCTATAAACCTGAAAATAGAAATACAATGTAAAAATGAAAGAATGCATAATGTAGACAAACTTTGCATTGGAAATGAAGGAGTTCTTTAGGGACTAAGTTTTGCTCATGCCGATCAGATAAAACTAGAATATGTTAACGTGCCCTAGGTTAAGAAATCTGAAAGAGTCATCTTGAGCATGCTTGTGCATTAGGAAATATCTATCAGCAATGGATAAAGATGGAAGGAACATTACCAGTTAGAATATTATAAGCAGATTTTTCTGACCAAAGTAATGCTGTTTTAAAATACCGATTTCTTCTAGTACATGTTCCTGTTTTACCAAGGCCCTCATTTTTGAGGTTTCCTTCTATTCCCCATCTCTAATAAATCTCATTACTCTTTCCAGGAACCTTTTGATCTCATCTATCTTGAAGGGACCTAACCTAAAGTACACAGTCCCACAAATAAAAAGGAATACCATGTTACAAAACGTATTTCCTATTGTGATTCACCTGAAAAAATCATCATGCTAATCAGTCTTCAGGATTGATGTGCACATTCATATCAAGGCACAAGGGAACACTGACAGTCTTGCTGAGATGATTTAAGATCTGTTTTTGGTACGAATTGCTCTTGGAACCATGTCTCCAAAGAGTCCAATAATAAATGGATTCTGGACACATGGACTGGTCCAAAAGACCCTCCAAAGAGGGACAATATTGCCTTAATTTGGGAAACAAACCCATAAAATAAAACAATTGAGGTTGTTTTAGAAAAGTCAGCTATTTTTAAATGTTTAGGATGTAAAAAAGTGGGGGGGGGGACAATAAAGTTTTTCAACATAGACCTAATGAATTATTTTCTGATTTCAAGTTACAAACATGTACGTAGCAACATCATGAAGATAGGGAATATTGGAGAGCAGTTATACTTGTGGAGTAGAAGAAAGTGACAAAAAATATTTGCACTGCAATTGATGTGGTAGTTTCAGAACTGATTATAAAGGAAATACAAGCCATTTTAATTTATCTTACAGATATATATCTTCATAAAGTATGCAAAATATATTTAAGAATAAGTGAAGGGAAATTGAGAGTGAAATTGTAGGAACAAACAGTATCTGTATGTAATTATGAAGATTGCAATGCTGTTGCCTATCAGTTTGGTTCATTTAGTTGATCATTTGGGCTCAAAACTATAATTTATTTAATTCAGCAATGATACACTAAGGTTCTTCTAAGGGTCAAGTGCTGCTCTAGGCATTTGGAAACTTCCTGCTGTCATAGAATTTAAATTCTAGTAGTGGAGAAGGCACAGAATAAAGAATACACAAAATATAGTAATTCAATTATGAGTATGCTAGATTATAAGTGCTATGGACAAATAAGAGTGACAGAATGGGACAAGGAGCACCAGCCACTCTGTAGCAAGGAGTGGGGAGTTGCTGGCTATTTCTCCATACAGGAGTCCAAGTAATCAGTTAGTAGGTCTAGGGGTGGCAGTGGTCAGTAGCTCTCATTGGTAAGGGGTGGTGAGTAATGATGTAGATGGATATTGAACTTCAGGTGGAGGCTTTAATGGGAGTATGAAATCTCCTTAGTTAGAAACAGACTGTGGTTTTTGAACAGCCAGGACATGAAGGTGGCAGCTACAGAGGAGAAGATAAAGGAGAGAAGGTGTGGGGCTCCAGGGACTGGACCATGACCTGTCACTCAGTGCTGAGAAGAGCTTGGGTTTTTAGCATGACTGGCAAGCCTGTTGTGGAGCACTTTGTGCAGGGAGCATCAGTTTGATCTGCTTTCCTGGGATAGAATGACATGAGGTGGCCAAGGGGCTGAAACATGAAGGAAATACATTCTGACTGTAATTTTTTTCCCTAGGACTGCCGCAACAAAGCACCACAAACTGGGTGACTCTAAGCAACAGAAGCTCATTCTCTTACAATTCAGGAGGGCACACCCCCCAAAATCAAGGTGCAGTAGGGTTCATTCCTGCTAGAGATTTTGAGAGGGGCTTGGTTCCTGGCCTGTCTCCTGCAAGCTGTGGCTGCCACGCTCCTGATGGTCCTTGGCTTGTAGTCACATCATCCAGTCTCAGGCTCCAGTTTCACAGGATCTTCCTTGTGTCTTCTCATGGCCTTCCCTTGCATATTTCCCCTCCTCCTTTTTTCTCTTATTAAGGATACCAGTATTGAATTTAGGGCCCAACCTAAATGTGGGATGATCTCATCTCAGGATCGGTCACTGCATTACATCAGCAAATAATATGCTACTTCAAAATAAGGTCATGTTCATGGTACCACAGGTAGGACATAGATATACCATTTGGAGGACACAGTTCAACCCACTACGTTCATACTTCATGGAGAAGGATTCATTCAGAGGTCTCATATGTCACCTGGACGAAGAGCCTTCCTGTGTGTGCTTATTTCGTCTGCAGCTCCATTCTCAGCCTCAGGATGGCTGCAGCCATTTGGGTGTCAGGTCTAGCTACAACATCTTGAAGAAAGGAAGATCACCTCTTCTTTGTGATCTTCTCGATTCCACCTGGACCAGCTGGAGTTTCTCTCTTCTGTGCATGGCAGTCTCCCCAGCACCTGCAGCCACAGAGGTACATTGTACTTACTGCTCACCAACCCACACTCAGCACTGCTACGACCTGGGATGACTTGGTGTCAAAGGGCAAAGCTGTCAAGAGGCAAAATTTAGTCCACCCGGAAAGGAGAAAAGGTCCGTTAGCAATGGCTGTTATTTCTTTGCTCGTAAAATGATATGTCAAATAACTTTTGGTGTATGCTGAAATTAATGTTTCCAGGTCTCTGCTAGGTAACACTTAAGGACACAGAAGAAGAAGTGTAAGTCATATGCATGTGCCATTTCTTAGGGGCCTTCAGTCATTCCCTATTGCCTTTATTGTACCTTGGACTCCATTCCTCTTTGCAGTTTTGTTTCTCATGATACACCTGCATAGATTCTGCCATGCCATTAGTTTATTCAGTATCTTTGCATACAACCCATTACCATGCAGGAGTAGTATGTTCATTTAATAAATGAGAAAGGAACTATTAAGTGACTTGGAATAGATAGGCCAATTTGATCAGAATCATGGGATCATCTTTCAAGAGCAGCAAAGACTAAGAACACAACAATTTTTTTTCCCTCAAAAAATATTTCAGAAAAAAATAAATCCCCTCAGGGTTTTCTAGGTTTTCTCCTATCAAAGACCTTATCGTATATTAATATCATTAACACAGAACATCCATCTTACAAATTAGTACCTTTGGGGTCCATCCTATTTTCTTTAATATTCATGTCAAGACCAATTAGTTACAAAATAATTGCTCTAAAACAGCTCTCAATATGGGCTTACATGCCCATATGTGAATATTATTACAGCATTTATTTCATATTATGCCTAGATGGATTTATTCAGACACTTGAAGACTTAATAACACCAACAAAAATTAACAATAGCCTTCATTGTATCAAAGGGCTACAGAGGTAAATAGGGTATCAAATAATACTTCTGAGTGGTGGTAGGATTATTGTTTGTTCTGTGAACTATGAGATTAAAATGAAAACCAAAGAGCAAAATATTCACACATAAATATACAGAGTCATAATTTAAAGCTTTGCAATGACATTACAATATTTCTATTCTTTAGTATTTTCTTGAAGGGGAAATGGCATCTTGAAATTTTATGTTCGGCTCACCAGAATTTAGGGACAAATACTTTCTATCCAGAGAGGAGAAGATAATGGGCAATAGAGAATAAGATGAATACATTCAAATATAAATCAAAGGGCCTGATGGTTTGCATCCCCCCAGTTTTCAAAGGACCAACTTGTTATTTTGTTGCAACCATGACCTTTGAAGAATCCATGATGAAATTGTGCAGACCCTAAAGGCTAAAAAAAAAAAAAGTATTTCTTAATTAATCAGTGGATATGTTGATGGAAACGATAAATTTAGACCAGGAAAAGGTAGCCATAAAAGAGAGAGAGAGATTGCCAATACCTGAAGAAGTGGTTAAGAAGGCAAAACATAATCATATGAATTTCTAAAAAATTGAATGTGCCTGGGATTAACTTATACTGTTTTGTAAAGAACAGATGCTTCAACACCATCTGTGGCAAGATGGGGAAAACAACGCATTTAAGAAAGCCTTCATCCTGTTCTATATGACAAATCACTGGAACCAGCCCTTTGTGGAATGAATGATGCCACTATTTGGTGGGTTTACAGCTCAGTGTCCAGATACATCCAGAGAGCAATTCTTCCTGACCAGGACCATGCCTGTGGAAGGAGCTGGCTAGACTGAAAAATGTCATTAGTTATGCTGCTGCCGTCCCACCTGAATCACCAAGTCATTTGTATGGCATTTCTTCCTTTGCTTTGCTTTCTCTGTCTTTAGAAGTACTTGTTCAATTGTTTGGACGACAATGAGTCACCAGGATGGAACAAGTAGTTACTGAACACCTGCCATATGGAAAGATCTGTAATAAATGTCAGGGAGGGATGGAGACATAGACCAGCATTCCTGAACCATTTGCTGAGCTCTAACTGTGGACAAGACTCTATGCCAGATGTGGGAAGCAAGGGATAGATTGAAATTCTGGAAAAAAAAATATGGTCTTTGACTTCAAAGAATAGAAATTAAGATAGTTAACAAAATTCTTTTCCTCAGTAAATAACTTTGAGCATCTATCACATATCCGAAGGAGTTCATGATCTGGCAATATGGACAAAGAAATGAATAAAATGTGGTAGGGGAAAAAAAACTTAAAGAATAAGTAGCAATTCAGTGGTCCATGGAAGAAGGGGGGTATTTCAACAGATGAAATGGGTGACAAGAAAACTTCAAGAAGCAGAAAAGGTATGAAAAATGAAGATGTTAGTAAATAAGGTATAAGATAAGTTCAGAAAACCTTGTCATGGACTTGGTCCGAAGATAAAGGAGGGTGGACGAAAATAAAAATGAGGTATCAGGAAATTTAGAAATAGAATCGTAAGTAATTTGAACTTAATTCTTGTGGCAATAAGGCACTAAAAGATTTGGGAGAGGAGAGATATCATAATAGATGGACATTTGAAATACTAATCTGGTCTCAAAAGTAGAAGAAAAAGGAGAGCATTTCAGAGGCAAGATCACTTTTAGAAGTGTTTGTGTTGGACCTAAGGTTGGACTTTTGGAAAGTGAGTCTGTGCAGATGACATAGTGTCACATGATCAAAGATGGCAAAATTGGTATAAGAATGTAATGCTGACTTTCCAATTCTGCCTGTTTAATATGTTGACTATTGACCAGTCCACTGGGGGAAAAAATAGCTATAAGTGCTTTAGTTTGCTTTAATTTTGTCATTTTATTTTCCTCATTGACCAATAAAAGGAGCAGGTAATATTTTGGGGAGATAATTGTTTTAAAGGAATAGATGCAATATATAATTTTCCCCTGTTTTGTTGTGACATTCATTTATCATACATTAACTTTGTATTTATAATAATGCTAAGTTAACTAAAGATCTTTAATTTTATTTTTTGCATCTGTCTATACTTTTTACAAAGCTTTTGGTCACCTGGGAGTTTTAAGGTCTTTCTTGTCTACCCTTCTCAGTGATGTGGTATTTCATTATTAGACTCATCTACTATTTTTGCAGGAGGGCTGTAGCCCAGGCTTCCTACCTTTAAACAACTACATCTAAAGGAAATAGGGGAAAATTTCATTTCCAGAAGCTGAAGCCAGTTGTTCTTGATGTATTGTCTTTTGCCTGTGCTCTGGCTGCAGGGGAATGAGGGGAGGCAAATACCTTCCTCTGTCAGCCCCTGCGGTGAAGGTAGGCTCTGCCAACAGGGAAGAGAGAAGTGAGAAAAAAAAAAAAAGCTATGGAGCAAATATCCAGCAGAGACTCCCACAGTAAATCATGGTAGGATTATGATACTTAATTTTTGAATGCATTAATATGATCATTTCTCATTGATGGTGAGGTCTTGATATTATGTGGTGAAGATTGGAAAGGAATACACCATTTATAATACTCAGCTACCATGATGGTAGCTGATTATAATGAAAAAGAGCTCTATTCTGCAAATGAAAAGTTATTGCCTCTAATTCTAGGACCATGGACAATTCACGTTTACCATTGTCATCATTGTGATCATCATCATTACTGTGAATCATTTTCATCAAATAGCATTCATTTAGTTCTCTGCTTACAAAAGATGCTGTATTATCTTTCTATGTTTATCTCAAACATGTGGAAAATAATGCCTCTGAAGAAATTGGGATATTGGAAGGATAAATGAGCTCTTGCAGGTGTATTTCATTGTATGCCCTAGAAGAGCTTCTGAAAAGTCAAGTATACATTGAATTTTTGTAAATTGAATCAATTTAAAATGCACTGAGGGAACTTGATATTTAAAAGAACATTGTAGTGAATCTATATTGCAAGGATGCCATTTGAAACATAGATACTTAGAGATACAACAGTTGTATAAACTTGTATTTCTTTTCACACTGGGCTGCTCTTAAGTTGTTTACATGCTTTAAACTTTTTCAAGGAAAAGTCCTTTCAAATCCAAGATGATTCTTATTAATGAGAACATAATAACATCTAGTTAGCTTTATTGCTATTTTAATAGATCATTAGCATTATTTTCATTATTCATGCTTTCAGACAGATTTTATTTTGGGTTAACTATTTTGAAAGATTGAAATAATAAATGCTCAAGATGTAAAAAAAAGCTCAGAAATGACAGGTATAGTGGTTTTCAAAGTATAGCTCCAAAAAGTTTTATTTGTGACACACACACACACACACACACCTGTACAATTTGGGGAAAAATAGAGAAAAGCAGCATTTTTCTGGGTTAAGCAGGGGTAAAGTGTTATTTTCCTATGGTCCACCCTCATCCCTTCCTGGATTCTCCATCTCCGGCAGGACGAGCTCAAGTCAGTTATTTATGCAGGTTCTCTAATACTTGGCTCTGCTGCCTACAAGGTAGGCAAATATCTTCTCAGATTGTAAATGAAGGAAAATAATTGTCCCTCTCTTATGATATTCTGTGGGTTGAATGAGTTATTACATGTAAAGCACTTGTAATGGTACCTAACCTGTGCTAAACTGCACTAAGCTGGCTGGCCTATAGTTCCTAACCTGTGGGATCAGGCACCCAGGGACAGTACTCTCCATAGAGGTACCTTCAAAGAATACTGTAAAATAGAAGCACACTTTTTTTCAATTCACCCAGTTAATCCCAGACCTTTGATTCTCCAATGGAAAAGCAGGTGTCCTGCAGGTGAACTGATGTCCCCAAGGTCAAGCAGGCAGGGGATGATGGAGAGGATACATTGATCTGGGTTCTGATACACTTGAGAGGATTTTCCACTGGAGCCTGACTCAACTCTAGAGGCCATAGTTACTTTATTCTAGTGTCCCAAAGGCAACATACACATAAGTATCCTTTAAAATGGAGTTTCTCAACCTCAGCACAACTGACATTTTGCGCCAGCTAACTCATTGCTCTCAGGAGGCTGCTGTGTGCACTGCAGGATGGTTAGCCACACCTCTGGCCCCAGGATGCCAATAGTCAAAAAAACAAAAAACATCCTCAAACTTTGGGCAATGCCTCCTGGGGAATAAGGTTGCATGCATTTGAGAACCGTTCCCTTAGCACAGGACAAGAACAAAAGTTTCTACCCAGAGCCCTCACAGAAAGACACAGTCCCACAAGCAGGCTAAGTCCTACACAGCAGCAGTGCAGCAGTCACAGGCCCTGCCTGAGTGGCAGACCTCATTCTCCTCGTGGGCACATACAACAATCTCCCTGTCATAGCTAGATGGAAGGGTATCCATTACTTAGCGTGTGAGCCACATTTATTGTAGTGCTCATCGGAATGATTTCATAGTAATACACATTTCCAAAAATGAATTCAAATTTCAGACTCTGAATATTTAAAATTGTTCCAGAATTAGCCATCTGAAGACCTGTGTTGCAGGCCATGTGAGTGAAGACCTTGGGAATCAAATAAAATGTGATATTTTTCCGAAAGTGTGTGCCCTTGGACATTACTTCCTGCAGCTCTGGGAATTCTCTGAGGCAGTGAGTCACCAGCTTGTACTTGATCTGAACCTCTCTTCTCTTCTGTCACCTTCTCCTCTCTGCCCCAACATACAAGGGAACTTCTTAGTTAAAATACATTTTGTGTTCTTAAAAGGAACATGGTGGTGGGGTGGGGGAGAACACACTCAATCTATTTAATGTAACTATCAAAAAGTTGATAGATTATTTTCATCAAATATTCTATTATTGACATATTCCCATGTACCTTGAATTTTTAACAACACTGGGATTTTGCAAAGAACACCAACTTAAAAAGCCTCTTCATATATACTACTGTATTTAGTCCTTTCAGCAAAATCTAAGGGAAAATCAAATCCAAAGAAATTGAGTAATTGTTTAAGATAATCCAATGAGCTCACAAACCATTACTTCAATATGGATCCTGAGAAGAAAAAACTGTGTATTTTCCACAACATTACATTTTTTAATAAAATAATTGCCACATAGGATTTATTTTTGCTGCATTGCCATCATCCAGAAGCATTTTAAAATTATTTCAGAGATTCCCTTTGAGCCAGCAACATATTATTTTTAATATTTTTGAAGGCTCTTACCCATCATACTTCAGGTTAGACCATATATATTCTCCTCCCCTTCAAAAAAGTCAGATAGGTAAGTGAAATACAGGTTTAAAATACTGAAACTTATTATTGTCTTCTGTAGTTTATATTTTTGACATTTTTGTCTCTGAAAGCAATGTCAAATAATAATTTCTAAAAACATTTAATTACATTTAGAACAGTGGTTTTCAAAATATTATTGTAGTAATTTTTTTCCTTGAGGAAGTCTTGAATGGATCTCCAATATAATGATAAGGAGATTTCCCATTTGGAGGGCAACCCAAGAAGAAGACCTATGCTGTATCTCCTATGGTGAGCTTCCAGAGTGAACATGCTAACTTGGAAATATGGATCAGAAGTATCTATTCACTGAGGCTAGGCAGAATGTTCTCTGGTTTGGTACAACAGACCACTACATTGTGATGCGTTGTATACCCTGAGCCTTGACTGACATCTCATAGGGCACAGCACCTGATAGGATAGCAGTTTTCTAGATTGTCTAAGTTTAGCCAGTTGAACATGCAAAGTTTAAAATCACATGTGTCCATAATCAGTAACACATTCAAGAGTTCAAATATATAATATATAACAAATATATAACAAAGCACAAGAATCTTTATTCTAAAGTCTACAGAAAAATGTACAAGCCTAATAATACTAAGGTAATGTGTTGGTGGGTTTCAGTATTAACATGGGGAAGCTAATTTGTTTTAGTGTGCATTTTGCACAATGTTTTTCTTGATTGTTTTTCATCATAAGTTTAAGATTCTGCAAATTTTTCTAAGTTTTTTTTTCATTTATTGTGAAATTTCTTCATTTTAGGTAAGGCATCTTACCACTTTATGGTCTTACATTACTTCCTTTGGGATTTTTCACCAGAGAAGCTCAAAGCTTCTAATGCCAGTGCCTTGAAATGCTTCAGTGAAGGTCTGATTAAGATCTTGTGCCAGTGAAGCAAGTACATAATGACATTTCCTATTCAACTGGTAAATAGCACCTTAATTAGCCAACAGTAGATACACTCTTTGCAGGGTAATTGGTGCATCTAAAAAACATTAGCAAAGACTTTTTGCAAGATTCAAACCTGGGAGCTACATAAAGGGAACAAGAACAATATCTGGCTCCCTGAGGCATTTATTCATCTAGTTGTGAGAGTCAAGGTCAATTTTAGGCATAGTGTAACTTCACTATCTTATATATAATTTAGAACAGATTTACCAACTCAGGTACTTTTGATCAATCAATAGGCTATTCCTTACTAAGCCTCCAGTTAGGGCACACTTATTTTTAAAATCATGTTTGATTACAGAATCAGAAGAATTTAGAATTGTAGTGAACCCTAGCGATCACTTGATTTTGAGATTTCATCAGTGACACTTGTAGTAAACTTCCTTTATAAAATTACTTGGAAGTGTTAACAGTGTAGATGCTTATCACCCCAATGAGGAAATGATTTGGCAGGTATGGGATAGAGCCTGCACATTTTTAATAAACATCCCTGATGACTCTGATATACAAACCAGTTCTGGAACTACCAACCAGGTCAGCTCCATAATTTTATAAATGACCTTGCCCAAAGTCAAAAGTGACACAATCCCAGGTCTTTACTGCCTGCCCAGCTTCCCTTCTTCCACCTCAGTTCACATCTGTTTCAAGGATATTGTTCACCAATCCTTGAGTTTTCATAATGTTTTGTTCATTTTGAGTGTCTGTAACTCTCCAGCCTTAAGAGTCATAACCAATTAAGAAAAACTTCAAAGTCTGATCTGCCCCCAACTCTGGGTCTAATTCTGTCCTAACAGAGAGGATATGAAGAGCTGGAAGCCAGAGGTTTTGCATCCAGGAAGTTCAACTGCTAATCTTATCTATATTTTTTGAGTTGTAGATGGACACAATATCTTTATTTTCTTTATTTTTATGTGGTGCTGAGGATCGAACCCAGTGGCTCACACATGGGAGGTAAGCACTCTAACACTGAGCTACAACTCCAGCCCTATATTTTACATTCTTAACTCCCATTTGATTTGCCAAATTCTGAAAATGATTTCATGGTAATAAGCCTTAAGGCGAGGCCTTCCTCTGCCTCTACACATGTTAAAGTCTCATAGATCTAAGAAACAATTAGAAGAGGATCCGAGAGAGCACACCATGATATACCATCCATGTGTGTTTGGTACTGAAGGTAGTCCTAATGTAGAAGCCTCTTTCTCTTCCCAGACTAAACTTTTCATCAACTAGCAGGAACTGGTGATGGGTTCAATCTTGTGTCATACATACATACCACTTAGCACTATGCTCACCCACAGTAAAAGCTCAAAATATATTTTTGAATGCAGATGCCAGCTTAGGAAGTACATCTCAGCTCTCATTAAGCAGATGTGTCCCCAGTATTGGGGACACCTCTCAATGGAGGTGATTTGCCTGCAGCGGGGACAGGGAAAGCTTGACTAATATGGCTCTTTAAACTGAATTTGCTTCTTGGAAATTCATGCACTTTTCAAATGACCATGAATTTTGATATGAATGCTGGTTATTTCTAGTATTTGCCCATCTGGCAGGGAAATGCCATATTAGTCAAGCTTTGTCTTGGAAAACCCAAGAGCCTTCAAAATCCAGGAATTTGTTTTCTAATAGTGTCTTCACTAGTTCTCAGCACAGTGAAATTTAAAACAAAAAGTAAACGAACAAAGGAAAAATGAAACCAACTGATTTTTTAGAAGGACGAGACAGTCTTCCTTTCACCTCTGCTGTTGCTACTGCTAATCTCCTGCCTGGACATCCCACCCTTCCCTCCCAGGGGCACCCCACGCCACCTCTATGGCCACACACATTGCTCTTTCTTTGTTTTTACTCTTTATTAGGGGCCACCTGTATATTCCTTCCTCAGTCTTTCTGGACCTTCTGGAGTCCAGAAGAAACATTCTTCTTCGATGTTGTCATCGTTGTCATCATCATCATCCTGGTGCCCCCTCCCCCAATGTCCTGTTCTCCACAGGTCTCAGCGCTTGTGGCACCGAATTGTACTTGTCTCTCTGTCCATTTGTTTGGCTTTCTAGACACTGAGTTCAGCAAGGGCTGGGGCGTATCCTACCTGTTGTGACATAATAAGAAATAGATACTGGGTCTCAGCTCCCTGTTCCTGACACAGAATTCTTAAAACCCTTGTACTTTCCTGAGTGATAGTGGTACCAGAAACATCTTTTGGTATAATTTTTTTTTTCCTGACGCAAGAGCTTTTAGAATATGCAGGAAAATGAGAGTCTTTTTGTATGTTCATAGGATGAATGGTGGCTGGGGTCCCTAGATAGCTTCAGTCAGGGAGCTGGTCATCAGAGGAAATAGCCATGTGATTGG